>NC_083695.1:66404106-67654106 GCF_033118175.1 Dama dama
TGCTATCTTTCTATTTTTTTATATTTGTTTCAAGAATATTTGTAATTGTTTATTGAAATATTTTTATAACAGCTGCTTTAACAGGCTTGTATTTTGAACATCTCTGTTATCTCAGTGTTGGCATCTATTGATTGCTTTTTCTCATTCAAGTTGATATTCCTCTGGTTCTTGGTATAACAAGTGATTTTCACATGATATATAGTCATTTTGGGTATTGCATCATAGGACTCTGGGTCTTAAATCTTTTGTTTTGGTTGGCCTCCTATGACACCACGCAGAAAGGATAAGGAAGGAATACTGCCTTGTTACTGCCTGGTATGGGTAGAAGTCTAGGCTCCCCACTTGTCCTCCATTAACACTCAGGGATTAGGGAACTTCCTTATTGGTGTGTGGGTGTAAGAGTTCCAGCTCCCCATTAGGCTTCCATTGATATACTAGCCTGAATTCAAGGGTAGGAGTGCCTTGTTACTTCTTCCCACATGGCATCCACTCACAAGAGTGGGGAGTAGTCACATTACTGCTGGGTGGTGGTAAAAGTCCTAACTCTCCACTAGGTATTCTCTGATAGCACCCCAGGGAGGGGGAAGAGGCACCTCATTTCTAACAGCTGAGTGCGGGAATCCCAGCTCTCCATTTGGTCTCCAGTAACAAGGAGTGGGGATGGTGAGGAGGATCTTTGTTACAACCTAGCAGTAATGAAAAGCCCTGGCATTCTCCACTAGGTGTTCGCTGATGGAGGCACTGAGACACTGTATTATAGCCCGTCCAGGGTAACAGTCTTGGCTTCCTGCTTGGCTTTTGCTGGCAGGAGTAGGGGTGGGGATGGTACTGCACTTTTTTCCCCCTGTGGTTGTGTGACTAGAGTAGAGTGATTACTGTCTAAAAGCTTTCTGTTTTGCTAGCTTGTTCCTTTCCTGATCCTTTAGCTAGAGAGAGCAGGCTTTTGTTGGTGCATTTTTTGTTTGATCTGTTGGTGCTTCTGGGTTGCCAGCTTTTCTAGAACCAATCTGGGCTATAAGAGGAAAAAAAAACCTAAACCAGTCAGCTCACCACTATACTGTTCCCTGGTTCCCAGTCTATCTTACTCTCTTCACTTTTCAGAGTTTTTTCATGTTTGTTTTATAAATAATACCTAGGTTTTTTTTCCTCTGTACTTAATCAGAGGAATAAGGAAAAGTGTGTATATTCCATCATTTTTTTTTTATTGAAGGATAATTGCTTTACAGAATTTTGTTGTTTTCTGTCAAACCTCAACATGAATTAGCCATAGGTATACATATATCCCCTCCCTTTTGAACCTCCCTCCCTTCTTCCTCCCCATCCCACCCCTCTAGGTTGATACAGAGCCCCTGAATTAGCCATACAGCAAATTCCTGTTGGTTATCTATTTTACATATGGTAGCGTAAGTTTCAATGTTACTCTTTCCATACATCTCACCCTCTCTCCCCTCTCCCCAGGTCCATAAGTCTATTCTCCATGTCTATTTCTCCATTGCTGCCCTGTAAATAAATTCTTCAGTACCAATTTTCTAGATTCCATATATATGCATTACAATATGATATTTATCCTTCTCTTTCTGACTTACTTCACTCTGTATAATAGGTTCATCCACCTCATTAGAATTGACTCAAAGGCGTTCCTTTTTATGGCTGAGTAATATGTCATTGCATATATGTACCACCACTTCTTTATCCATTCATCTGTTGATGGACATCTAGGTTGCTTCCATGTTTTAGCTATTGTAAATAGTGCTGCAATGAACAATGGGATACATGTGTATTTTTCAATTTTGGTTTCCTCAGGGTATATGCCTAGGAGTGGGATTGCTGGGTCATATGGTAGTTTTATTCCTATTCTTGTAAGGAATCTCCATACCATCTTCCATAGTGGCTGTATCAATTTACATTCCCACCAACAGTGCAAGAGCATTCCCTTTTCTTCACACCCTCTCCAGCATTTATCGTTTGTAGACTTTTTGATGATGGCCATTATAACTGGTGTGAGGTGATATTTCATTGTAGTTTTGATTTGCGTTTCTCTGGTAATTAGTGATATTGAGCATCTTTTCATGTGTTCGTTAGCCATGTGTATGTCTTCTTTGGAGAAATTTCTGTTTAGGTCTTTTTCCCACTTTTTGATTGGGTTGTTTGTTTTTCTGGTCTTGAGTTGTATGAGCTGCTTATATATTTTGGAAATGAATCCTTTGTCAGTTGTTTCATTTGCTATTATTTTCTCCCATTCTGAGGGCTGTCTCTTCACCTTGCTTATAGTTTCCTTTTCTGTGCAAAAGCTTTTAAGTTTAATCAGGTCCCACTTGTTTACTTTTGTTTTTATTTCTGTTACTGTAGTAGGCGGGTCATAGACAATCTTGCTTTGATTTATGTCATCAAGTGTTCTGCCTATGTTTTCCTCTAAGAGTTTTACAGTTTCTTGTATTACATTTCGGTCTTTAATCCATTTTGAGTTTATCTTTGTGTATGGTGTTAGTAAGTGTTCTAATTTCATTCTTTTATATGTAGCTGTCCAGTTTTCCTAGCACCATTTATTCAAGAGGCTGTCTTTCCCCCATTGTATATTTTTGCATCCTTTGTCAAAAATAAGGTATCCATAGGTGCATGGGTTTATTTCTGGGCTTTCTATCTTGTTCCATTGGTCTATATTTCTGTTTTTGTGCCAGTACCATACTGTCTTGATGACTGTAGCTTTGTAGTATTATCTGAAGTCAGGAATGTTGATTTCTCCAGCTCCATTCTTCTCTTCAAGCCTGCTTTGGCTATTTGGGGTCTTTTGTGTTTCCATATGAATTGTGAAACTTTTTGTTCTAGTTCTGTGAAAAATGTCATTGGTAATTTGATAGGGATCACATTGAATCTGTAGGTTGCATTTGGTAGTAGAGTTATTTTCAAAATATTAATTCTTCCTACCCAGGAACATGGAATATCTCTCCGTTTATGTCATCTTTGATTTCATTAATTAGTGTCTTATGATTTTCTGTTCTTTTGTCTCCTTATGTAAGTTTATTCCTAGATTTTTAATTCTTTTTGTTGCAATGGTGAATGGGATTGATTCCTTAATTTCTCTTTCTGATTTTTCATTGTTAGTATATAGCAATGCAAGTGATTTCTGTGTATTGATTTTGTACCCTGCAACTTTGCTAAATTCACTGATTAGTTCTACTAATTTTCTGATACTATCTTTAGGGTTTTCTATGTACAGTATCTGGAGAAGGCAATGGCACCCCACTCCAGTACTCTTGCCTGGAAAATCCCATGGATGGAGGAACCTGGTGGGCTGCAGTCCATGGGGTCACTAAGAGTCAGCCATGACTGGGCAACTTCACTTTCACTTTTCACTTTCATGCATTGGAGAAGGAAATGGCAACCCACTCCAGTGTTCTTGCCTGGAGAATCCCAGGGATGGGGGAGCCTGGTGGGCTGCTGTCTATGGGGTCGCAGAGAGTCGGACACGACTGAAGTGACTTAGCACCAGCAGCATGTACAGTATCATGTCATCTGCAAACAGTGAGAACTTTACTTCTCTGATCTGGATTCCTTTTATTTCTTTTTCTTCTTTGATTGCTGTAGCTAGGACTTCCAGAACTATGTTGAATATTAGTGGCGAAAGTGGACACCCTTGTCTTATTTCAGATCTTAGGGGGAATGCTTTCAGTTTTTCACCAATGAGAATAATGTTTGCTGTGGGCTTATCATATATGGCCTTTACTATGTCAAGGTAGGTTCCTTCTATGCCCATTTTTTTAAGAGCTTTAATCATAAGTGGGTGCTGAATTTTGTCAAAGACTTTTTCTGCATCTATTGATATTATCATATGGTTTTTATCTTTCAATTTGCTAATATGGTGTATCCCATTGGTTAATTTGCATATATTGAAGAATTCTTGTAAATATGGTGTGTCACATTGATTTGCGTATACTGAAGAATCCTTGTATCTCTGGAATTAGCCCAACTTGATCATGGTATATGAGATTTTTGATGTGTTGCTGAATTCTATTTGCTAAAATTTTGTTGAGGAATTTTGCATCTATATCTATGTTCATCAGTGATATCAGCCTGTAGTTTTCTTTTTTTGTGTTTTCTTTGTATGGTTTGGTATCAAGGTGATGATGGTTTCATAGAATGAGTTTGGAAGTATTCCTTCCTTTGCAATTTCTTGAGAGTTTTAGAAGGATAAGCATTAGCTCTTCTCTAAATGTTTGACAGAATTCTCCTGTAAAGTCATCTGGTCCTGGGCTTTTGTTTTTTTGGAGATTTTTGATCATAGCTTCAATTTCAGTTCTTGTAATTGGATTGTTCATAATTTCTACTTCTTCCTGGTTCAGTTTTGGGAGGTTGAACTTCTCTAAGAATCCATTTCTTCTAGGTTATCCATTTTATTGCCATATTGTTGTTCATAATAGTCTCTTATAATCCTTTGTATTTCTGCATTCTGTTGTAACCTCTCCTTTTTCATTTCTAATTTTGTTGATTTGATTCTTCTGTCTCTTTTTATTGATGAGTCTGGCTAACATTTGTCAATTTTGTTTATCTTCTCAAAGAACCAGCTTTTAGTTTTATTAATCTTTACTATTGCTTCTTTCATTTCTTTTTCATTTATTTGTGCTTAGATATTTATGATTTTTTTCCTTCTACTAATTTTGGGGGGGGTTTTATTCTTTTTCCAGCTGTTTTAGGTATAAAGTTAGGTTGTCTATTCGATGTTCTCCTTGTTTCTTGAGGTAGTATTTTTTTTTATTTTTTTTTTATTATTATTATTATTTTTTTCCAGTGGGTTTTGTCATACATTGATATGAATCAGCCATGGATTTACATGTATTCCCAATCCCGATCCCCCCTCCCACCTCCCTCTCCACCCGATTCCTCTGGGTCTTCCCAGTGCACCAGGCCGGAGCACTTGTCTCGTGCATCCCACCTGGGCTGGTGATCTGTTTCACCATAGATAGTATACATGCTGTTCTTTTGAAATATCCCACCCTCACATTCTCCCACAGAGTTCAAAAGTCTGTTCTGTATTTCTGTGTCTTGAGGTAGTATTTTATTGCTATATACTTATTTCCCACTTAGAACTGCTTTTGCTGCATCCCATAAGTTTTAAGTTGTTGTGTTTTCATTATCATTTGTTTCTAGAATTTGTTTGATTTCCCTTTTGATTTCTACAGTAACCTGTTGGTTATTTAATCTCTATGTGTTTGTGTTTCTTACAGTTTTTTTCTTGTAAATGATATCTAGTCTCATAGCATTGTGGTTGGAGAAGATGCTTGTTATGATTTCAGTTTTCTTAAATTTATTGAAGATTGATTTGTGACACAAGATGTGATCTATCCTGGAGAATGTTCCATATACACTTGAGAAGAAGGTTTATCCTGCATTTGGATGGAATGTCCTGAAGATATCAATGAGATCCATCTCATCTAATGTATCATTTGAGACTTGTGATTCCTTATAATTTTGTTGTGATGATGTGTCCATTGATGTGAGTGGGGTGTTAAAGTCTATTACTGTTATTCTGTTACTGTCAATTTCTCCATTTGTGTCTATTAGTGTTTGTCTTATGTATTGAGGTGCTCTTATGTTGGGTGCATAGATATTTATAATTGTTATGTCTTCCTCTTGATTGATCCCATGATCATTATGTAGTGTTCTTCCTTATCTCTTGTAATCTTCTTTGTTTTAAGGTTTATTTTACCTGATATGAGGATTGCTACTCCAGTTTTCTTTTGCTTCACATTTGCATGGAATATATTTTTCCATCCTCTCACTTTCAGTCTATATGTGTCTTTAGGTCTGAATTGGGTCTCTTATAGATAGCATATATATGGGTCTTGTTTTTGTATCCATTCAGCCAGTCTGTGTCTTTTGGTTGGAGCATTTAATCCACTTACATTTAAGGTAATTATTGATATATATGTTCCTATTGCCATTTTCTTAATTGTTTGGGGTTGATTTTGTAGATTTTTCTTCTCTTGTGTTTCTTGACTGTGTAAGTCCTTTTAACATTTGTTGTAAAGCTGGTTTGGTGGTAATGAATTCTCTTAACTTCCACTTGTCTGAAAAGCTTTTTATTTCTCCATCAATTTTGAATAAGATCCTTGCCAGGTACAGTAATCTTGCTTGTAGATTTTCCCCTTTCAGTACTTTAAATGTATACTGCCATTCCCTTCTGGCCTGTAGAATTTCTGCTGAAAAATCAGCTGTTAAGTATATGGTGGTTTCCCTTATATTTTATTTGTTGCTTTTAATATTCTTTCTTTCTGTTTAGTCTTTGTTAGTTTGATTAATATATGTTTTGGTGTGTTTCTCCTTGGGTTTATCCTGTATGGGACTCTTTGTGCCTCTTGGACTTGATTGACTATTTCCTTTTCCATGTTGGGGAAATTTTCAACTATAATCTCTTCAAAGATTTTCTCATACCCTTTCTTTTTCTCTTCTTCTTCTGGGATCCCTATAATTCAAATGTTGGTGCACTTGATATGGTCCCAGAGGTCTCTGAGACTATCCTCAGTTCTTTTCATTCTTGTTACTTTATTCTGCTCTTTAGAAGTTATTCACCATTTCATCTTCCAGCTCACTGATTCATCCTTCTGAGTCAGATATTCTGCTACCGATTCTTTCTAGAGTATTTTTAATTTCAGTAATTGTTTTGTTTGTCTCTGTATGTTTCTTCTTTAATTCTTCTAGGTCTTTGTTAACTGATTCTTGCATTTTCTCCATTTTGTCTTCAAGGTTTTTGATCATCTTTACTACCTTATTCTGAACTCTTTTTCAGGTAGTTTGCCTATTTCTTCTTCATTCATTTGGACTTCTGTGTTTCTAGTTTGTTCCTTCATTGTATTTCTCTGCTTTTTCATTATTTTCTTTTAACTTACTGTGTTCGAGGTCTCCTTTTCCCATGCTTCAAGGCTGACTTCTTTCTTCCTTTTGGTTTCTGCCTGCCTAAGGTTGGTCCAGTGGTTTGTGAAAACTTCATATAGGGTGAAATTTGTGCTGAGTTTTTTTTTTTGTTGTTGTTGTCTATTTGTTTGTTTTTCCTCTGATGGGCAAGGCTGAGTGAGGTGGTAATCCTGTCTGCTGATGATTGGGTTTGTATTTTTGTTTTGTTTGTTGTTTAAATGAGGCATCCTACATAGGGTGCTACTGGTGGTTGGCTTTGCAAGTGGATTCTTTACCACTGAGCCAATGGGGACACCCATAGGATGCTACCTGGACATTACTGGATCTTTTATGTAAGAGGGTAGATATAACCAGAGCCCATGCCATCACTGTCAGGCATTGAAATTGTAGCTTGCCCTCCATTTTATATTGCTGATGATCCCTTAGCTCTATCATCTCCCACCTCTTCTCTTTCTCCAGTCAATAACACTTCTTTCCTGTTCATTCGATGATACCAGCCCCTGTATGCCAGTGGTTGAACTGCTACTGTACATTAGCTTCTCTATTTGAAAGGGGACATTCTGCTAGAATGGTGGAGGGAATTTTATTGTAATGTAGCCTGGTCGGCTACAGTCCATGGGGTCACAAAAGAGTCAGACATGACTTCGTGACTAAACAACAACAATAACAATTTTCTGTTCTAGATAAGCACATTTTGGTGATGATTCTCTGGATTCACATCTCTATCCAGATTTCTTGGTGGTGATTTGCCCTGCAATCTTAATTCTCTGATGGATCTAAGAAAATTCATTCATTATCAAATTGTTCAGTTTCTTCTAGTTCAGTGAGTGAGAGTAACAACTTCCAAGCTCTTTACAAGTTGGGACTAAAACCAGAAATCCATTAAAAGCTTTCTTATTCTTATAAGGCATGCCAGCACCGAGTTTTTAAAATTTATTTTTCACTGTGCTGGGTCTTGGTTGCTGCATACAGGCTTTCTGTAGTTGCAGCAAGTGGGGCTACTCTCCAGTTGTGGTGCATGGTCTTCTCATTATGGTGGCTTCTCTTATTGAAGAATACAGGCTCTGGAACATGGGTTCAGTAATTGTGGTGGACAGATTTAGTTGCTTGAGGAATCTTCCTGGACCAGGGCCGTGTATTCTGCATTGGCGGTCTGATTCTTAACCACTTGACTACCATGGAAGCCCAGCCAGCACTGATCTTTTGATACAGTACTTGTATTAAGGGTTTTGTTGAGAAATAGCCTTATTGCCACTTTATATTATCCATCTGTGTATTAATGTGATCAATTAGTAATGTCTGCCACGGTACTGAGAATAAAGAACATAGGCACATATGCCACACATTTGCCATTTTTGACTAAGATGACTTCTAAGGCTTTTTCAACATCCAAAGCTCAAGGTCTCCTCATTGACACAGAGAGAAATTATACCATGTGGTGTCCCCTCAGTATGTGTGAGACTACTACATTTCAGTTGGTATTAATGAAGTTGTGTTTGCGTATGGCTTCCCTGGTGGCTCAGACAGTAAAGGATTTGCCTGCAATGCAGGAGACCTGGGTTCAATCCCTGGGTTGGGAAGATCCCCTGGAGAAGAAAATGGCAACCCACTCCAGTATTCTTGCCTGGCAAATTCTGTGGACAGAGGTGGAATACAGTTTGTGGGGTTGCAAAGAGTCAGACATGACTGAAAAAATAACACTTTAACATGGTATTTTCCAACAGATGCACATAGGAATATATTCAACACATGAAGAAAGCAAAACAAAATAACTTGCCCAAACGTCTCATCTAAGTTTCCTATTTGAGTTTGATTTCCCACAGCTTCATTTATTTATGAGATCAAGAAATTACTATTTTGTACTGCCTCAGACCCTATACCATGCCTTTACCTTAATGTAGGTTTTGTATCCATGCTTTTGAAAGAATAGGATAGACAAAAAGCATCTATATTATATATGTACGTGTATGTGTGTGTGCATGCGTAAAAGAGCATCCATGTCATCACATAGTAAGACTTTTTATGAGGACCCACCAGGAATGTTTATCTCAAGGTTTAGTATCAGGAAAATGATTTTTTTTTTTTAAGAAAAATTAGTTTAGGTTTTGACTCATGAACACTAAATTATAGTTTCTGCTTTTTTTTGACTATTTGAAACCAGAAAATCAAATCTGTGGTTTATCTCTAACAAGAAAATAAAGCCATTGATATACATTAGAGTGTTAATCTTTTCCATTGCTTTATTATTATTCTAACTCTGTTTTCTGTTTACTCTTACTTTCTCATTTATTTATTTGTATCATTTTGCTATTGGACAGAAAAGTGACCAGAAAGAAGGTTGAGAGAAGCTGTGAAAAAAAAAGGCACTCAATAATTCATAGATTATCTTGCCCTCTATATACATAAAACAAAGCAAAGCCCCTTAGTTTTCTTTTCTGCTTTATTTTATTTTCTCCAAAATCTATCTTTGATCTTATTAAATATTTGGGAAAACTTCAGGAAGTCCTATTCTCTTATCAAGTTTAAAAACACTCTTCTCTTTGTTGTAACAGATGATTTATTTGATACAATACAATTTGAGGTTGAATAATGAATCCATTAACCTTTAGCTTGTCGTAAATGGATTTCCCCTTTTAAGAACTTTTAAGACATTTTTATGTTTTCCTGGGGCTAAAATCAGTTCTTCTAAGTGGCACCAAGTGTTGGTAAGGGTTGAATTAATATAATGAGAGTTACTGATATTTCCAGAACAGATTTCCCAAAGATCACGGAATACTTCACAGGTAAACTTACAGAATCTTTCTGAGTGAGAAGAGGACAGTTTTGCTTTCTTCTTTCACAGTGAACAAGACAGTCCAGGGCTTTACCACTGGACATTCAGTTGGGGTGTACGTGTGTGTGAGTGAGAGAGGGAGAATGTACGTGTGTGTGTCTCTCTCTGTGTGTAGTGGGGTTGCTGGGGGAGGTAGAGAAGTGGAAACAGCCTTGGGGTTATCAAGAGATTGATTGGCCTGCACAGTATGGTGAAAGCCTATAGCCTTGCCCAGGTGTCTACAGACTTCTTCTTGAAAGACACAGATAATCAGTAATTTAGGTCTTGGGGGCTATATGGTCTCTATTGCAACACTGTGACTCTGCTATCATAATGCAGAAGCAGCCATAGACAATTCATAAATTGATAAGCATAGCTGTATTCCAATAAAACTATTTATGGACACTAAAATTTACATTTCATAGAATTTTCACATGTGACAAGTATTTTTCTTCTTTGATTTTTTTCCAGCCATTTACAAATACAAATAACATTTTGTAAAACCAGGTGGCCAAACAAAAACCCATGATGGGCTGTATTTGGCCTATAGTCTATAAGTTGACAATCCCTGATGCTCTAAGCAATTAAATTCTCCACAGGTAAAAATCCATCAACTACTCTCTTGGATTAAAGCATTATCTGTCATATTTCCCACAGTTGATACACAACCACCACTTGTAGGGTTAATTAACATACATATCTCTGGTACCTATCTGTAATGATATTCACACTCCAATATACAAATCTCCATTGTAGAAAGCATGCTAAATGTAGATTCCCTCACTCTGGGTGGAGCTCTTGAACCTACATTTTTAATCAGCATCCCAGGTGATATAATTTGTGACTAGATTCAAATCCTTGAGAAATCACTGGATCACTGAAATTATTAGGTACTTTGCTTATACAAAACACATAAACAAAGCTCCACTAGGTCCCTAGTGACAAAAATCAAGCACTCAAAATATGGTCAACCAGCAAAGAAAGTTGGCACTGGTTTGCCAACACTGGTTTCCAATGGTTGTATAAACCTCTAGATAGATCCCTCTATTTCTCTCTTCCTATTCTAAATAGCTTCCTTCTCTGTGAACTTTTAACTGACTGTGCCCACAATGATTTACAGTAATATAGTTATGAATCCAGAAACAATCCAAGCTGTATCACCCATTCTAATTTAAACTGACTTCATAAAAATGGAATTTGGACTTCTAAGTAAACACACATGACTGAGTGGATACTAGGAATCCCCCTTCCAATCTTAAACATATAGAAATGCTGGGCAAATAAAGCAACGAATATAAGCTAAACTTTTCTGAAATGAAGAAAAATCTCTAAATAGAAATAAATAGGGATTCAAAATCAGAATGGTGAGTAGAATCAAGAGAACCTGAATTAAGCACAGGCCTCAAGAACGAGGACTGGGGGCTACAACTTACATCAGAAATCTCAGAGTAATATTCCATACATGAAACAGGACATTTTGTGAAGACCCTGTTTGTATCTTTTGCTCTTTCTAAGATCTAATCTCTTGTCTTTTCTTATTGACTAGCTGGGACATTTTACATATCCTGTATGCAAACCTTCTGTTGTAACTATATGGCCAATACCTTCTCTCAGTTTGTGAGTTGCCTTTCTACTGGCGTGCTGCAGTCCATGGGGTCATAATGAGTTGGACATGACTGACTGACTGAACTGACTGAACTGAATGGTGTCTTTTAAAAAATTTAATGAAAAGAGATTGTTCATTGAAAAGAAGTTCAGTTAATCAATCTTTTTATCAGAGTTAATTATTTTTATATCTTACGAAATCTTTGTCTACTTGAAGGTCATGAGAATACACTTTTCTTCTAAAGCTTGGTTTTATCTTTCTGTAATGTATTTAATCAACATTTCTGGTGTGAGATATGAATCAAGAAAAAATTTTAAAAGCAGCCCCCCAAAAAAAAACAAAAAACAAAAACACTTCACCTTCACAAGAGTGATCATATTACTTACATTTGACTTCTCAACACAAACTATAGAAGATAGAAGATAATGAAATGAGATTTCTTTCAATAGCTAATTCCGTTTTTTCTCAGTACAACTATGATTTATCTAGGTGTGGTTTTCTTTGTATGTATCCTTATAACAATTTGCTGAGCTTCTCCTATAAATGCTTTTCAATTGAGCCAAAATTGTGTAACATAAAATTAACCATTTTAAAGTTCATAATTCAGTGGCATTTAGCCCAGTCATAATGTTGTACAACCATCTTCAGTATCTAGTTCCAAAACATTTTCACCTGAAAACGAAACGCCATATCCATTAGGCAGTCAATCCTCATTCTCCTCTCCCACCACCCCCTAGGAACCACTAATTTTTCTGTTCCTATAGATATACATATTCTGGGCATTCCATATAAATGGAACCACTTGATATGTGGTCCTTTGTGATTGGCTTCTTTCACTTAGCATAATGTTTTCAATGTTTATCCATGTTGTGTCATGTACCAGTACTTATTCCATTGAATAGATATACCACATTTTATTTATATATTCAAAAGGTAGACTTCTTCTATCTTTTGCCTTTTGTAAATATTGCTGTTATGAACATTCATGAAAAGTACTTGCTTTTAAGAATACCTGTTTGCAATTTAAAAAATACCTATTATCAGTTCTTTGGAATGTATAACTCTAAGAAGAACTGCTGCATCAGATATTAATTATAACTTTTTAAACAGGTGAGTTTCTTCAATTTGTGGCATTTTCTTGGTCATTATGTTTTCAAAAATTGCTTCTGTTGCATTCTCTCCTCTTATTTTGGCACTCCAGAAAAAAAGTCAACAGTAAAAGTTGACTGTATCCCACATATTCCATGTACTCACTTTCAGCATTCTTTTTATTTTTTCCTGTGCTTCATTTTGGATATTTCCTATTAACTTGTCTATAAGTTAATTAATCCTTTTTTTTTTTTTTTTTGCTATATCTTGTCTGTTACACACATCCAAAGAGTTCTTAATTTCAGATACCTTTGCACTTGCAGATTGTCCATTTGATTTTTGTAAAATGGGTTCCAATTTTTTGTTAAAATCCTGTCTTTAACCTTTATTCATATTTTCTATACTTTCTTGAACATACTGATCAGAATTATTTCAAGTTCCCTGTCTGATAACACAAATGCCAGAATCACATAAGTATACACATGCACATGTCTGTGAGTGTGTTTCTTCTCTCTTAGCTTCTGACAATTTAGTTCTATTTTTTGGCTTGCTTCATAATTTTCAAGTGGATATTGGACATTGCAAATTAAAAACTGTAAAGGCTATGGACAATTTGCCATTTTCCAAAGACAGTTATGTTTGCTTCTGGAAAGAAAAGAGAATACCAGCAGATCATCTGGATCCTATTAAAGTTTAGCTTAAGGCTTTGGTAGGTTTGGTCTTTTTGGATTAACCCTTACCCCTAAGATACTGACTGTCCTTACTTCCAGGGCGTGGTCATTACTCCCAGGGTATAAGCCATTGGAAAAGACCCTGATGCTGGGAAAGACTGAAAGCATGAGGAGAAGGGGATGACAGAGGATGAGACGGTTGGATGGCATCATCGACTCGATGGACATGAGTTTGACCAAGCTCTGGGAGTTGATGATGGACAGGGAAGCCTGCAGTCCATGCAGTTGCAAAGAGTCAGACACGAGTGAGCAACTGAACTGAACTGATCAGGCTTTCAGAGTCTCAACTGAGACTCTCAACCAGGCATATCTCCTGCCCATTGACGGGACTTGAGCTCTAATCTGTTTGTCTAATATTTTATGTGGCTGCTGAAATCTTTGTGTAGTTGTTCAGCCTCTCAACTATGGTTTTTTGCTTCACTTCTAGTCATCTCACCACTTATACATTATAACTGAGGAGTTGGCCAGTCACTTGTGGAGAATTTGTATCATATTTTTGGGTTCCTTCTTTGTGATTTGCTTTTCTCTGGGATTTTGCCCATTAATACCACAACCACTTTGGCAGCCCCATGTTCTATTTCCCTAGCCCCAAAGAATGCTGTTTTTGTTTTAACTCTATTCCTCTAGGTGATAATCTGGAAAATGTCCTTAGGGAGAAATTTAGGGATGATGGTGATGGGGGTTCACTTCATAGACTTCCCTTTTTTCAAGTCCTATCCCCTCAAGTCTCTGTGTTGATTATACTCCGATGCCTTTGAGAGGTTATTTTATTGTTTGACCACCTTTTTGAATTGTTTTTGATGGGAAGGTCAGTTCAATACAAACTATTCTCTCATGACCAGACCAGAAGCTCTCTACAAACCAGTTTAACAAAACTTTTAAAGAACAAATAATCCCTATGTTAAATTGTGGTAAAAGAATAGATTGTTTTGAAGGATAAAGAACAAAAACTACTCAAATCATTTTATGATGGTAGAACCCTGATTCTAAATGTGGTAAAGAATAGAACAAGAAAATAAAATCATAGAATCATTTCCTTTATGAATATAGAAACAAAAGTCTTAAAGTATTAGCAAATAGAAGCTAGCAATGTATTAAAAAAATTTCCCAACTAGATAGGGTTTATCCTATAAACAGAAAGATGATTCAATGTCAAAAAAATTGTTCATGTAATACACAATCTTAATGTGCTAAAAGACAGAAATCACATGATCATCTCAATGGATACAAAAAGAGTTAGATAAAATTTGACACTTTCCATTACTTAAAAAGTAATATTCAAAAATAATAATCAATTATACTCCAATAAAAATCTTTTCTAAAAAAGAAAAACAACTGAAGAGGAATACAAAAGCAAGCTTAAAAGACCAAAAAGAAAGAATACCCCATACACAGGCTAAATTACTGGTGATTTTTCATACATACATTTTATTAAAGAAATATGAACTTTATACCTGTCTAATATTTACACAAAGGGAAAATAATTAAAATAAATAAAGTAATGTTTATTTACTTATATGAAAACCTAGTCTGAGGTATAAAATTACATGTCTGACTAAATGCAAATGCTGAAAGGATATGGCACCAAAAATAAGTGGATAAAGTTCATCAAATGGCATTTCCTCAACATTTAAAAACAAATATCTTAAATATTCCTATATTTAGTAGAAAGTTTTGTCATTTCAACCTTTTCCAAATGACTCCCCCAAAAGATAATCATTCATTATCCTTTGATCATGACAAAGATTCTTTGATCTGGCTTAGTTATTCAAAGACATTGAACTCTACTCCTTGATAAGCCAAATAAAAAAATAAAAATAAGTTTAAAATAATAAAACAACTCTTTAACAGAGATAAGAAGATCTTCTTAACCTGATAAAGGCTATCTACCAAAAACCCAGAAAATATATCATACTGTATAGTAAAAATTAAGTCATTCCCACTCAAGTCAAGAAAAAACAAGGATATATTCCATCACCCTCACTATTTAACAACATACTGAAGTTAATCTGATCACAGGACCACAGTCCTGTCTAACTCAATGAAACTAAGCCATGCCGTGTGGGGCCACCCAAGGTGGTAGGGTCATGGTGGAGAGGTCTGACAGAATGTGGTCCACTGGAGAAGGGAATGGCAAACCACTTCAGTATTCTTGCCTTGAGAACCCCATGAACAGTATGAGAAGGCAAAATGATAGGATACTGAAAGTGGAATTCCACAGGTCTGTAGGTGCTCAATATGCTACAGGAGATCAGAGGAGAAATAACTCCAGAAAGAATGAAGGGATGGAGCCAAAGCAAAAACAACACCCAGTTGTGGATGGGACTGGTGATAGAAGCATGGTCTGATGCTGTAAACAGCACTGTTGCATAGGAACCTGGAATGTTAGGTCCATGAATCAAGGCAAATTGGAAGTGGTCAAACAGGAGATGGCAAGAGTGAATGTCGACATTCTAGGAATCAGCAAACTAAAATGGACTGGAAGGGGTGAATTTAACTCAGATGACCATTATATCTACTACTATGGGCAGGAATCCCTTAGAAGAAATGAAGTAGCCATCATGGTCAACAAGAGAGTCTGAAATGCAGTACTTGGATGCAATCTCAAAAATGACAGAATGATCTCTGTTTGTTTCAAAGGCAAACCATTCAATATCACGGTAATCCAAGCCTATGCCCCAACCAGTAACGCTGAAGAAGCTGAAGTTGAACGGTTCTATGAAGACCTACAGGACCTTTTAGAACTAAAACCCAAAAAAGATGTCCTTTTCATTATGGGGACTGGAATGCAACAGTAGGAAGTCAAGAAACACCTGGAGTAACAGGCAAATTTGGCCTTGGAATATGGAATGAAGCAGGGCAAAAGCTAATAGAGTTTTGCCAAGAGAATGCACTGGTCATAGCAAACACCCTCTTCCAACAACACAAGAAAAGACTCTACACATGGACATCACCAGATGGCCAACACTGAAATCAGATTGATTATATTCTTTGCAGCCAAAGATGGAGAAGCTCTATACAGGCAGCAAAAACAAGACCAGGACCTGACTGTGGCTCAGATCATGAACTCCTGATTGCCAAATTCAGACTTAAACTGAAGAAAGTAGGGAAAACCACTAGACCATTCAGGTATGACCTAAATCAAATCCCTTATGACTATACAGTGGAAGTGAGAAATAGTTTAAGGGACTAGATTTGATAGAGAGCCTGATGAACTATAGACAGAGGTTTATGATATTGTACAGGAGACAGGGATCAAGACCATCCCCAAGGAAAAGAAATGCAAAAAGGCAAAATGTTTGTCTGAGGAGGCATTACAAATAGCTGTGAAAAGAAGAGAAGCAAAAAACAAAGGAAAAAAGGAAAGATATTCCCATTTGAATGCAGAGTTCCAAAGAATAGCCAGGAGAGATAAGAAAGCCTTCCTCAGCAATCAATGCAAAGAAATAGAGGAAAGCAACAGAATGGGAAAGACTAGAGATCTCTTCAAGAAAATTAGAGATATCAAGGGAACATTTCGGGCAAAGATGGGTTCGATAAAGGACAGAAATGGTATGGACCTAACAGAAGCAGAAGATATTAAGAAGAGGTGGCAAGAATACACAGAAGAACTGTACAAAAAAGATCTTCACGACCCAGATAATCACAATGGTGTGATCACTCACCTAGAGCCAGACATCCTGGAATGTGAAGTCACGTGGGCCTTGGAAAGCATCACTACGAACAAAGCTAGTGGATGTGATGGAATTCCAGTTGAGCTATTTCAAATCCTAAAAGATGATGCTGTGAAAGTGCTGCACTCAATATGCCAGCAAATTTGGAAAACTCAGCAGGGGCCACAGGACTGGAAAAGGTCAGTTTTCATTCCAATTCCTAAGAAAGGCAATCCCAAAGAATGCTCAAACTACCGCACAATTACACTCATCTCACACGCTAGTAAAGTAATGCTCAAAATTCTCCAAGCTGGGCTTCAGCAATACGTGAACCATGAACTTCCAGATGTTCAAGCTGGTTTTAGAAAAGACCAAGGAACCAGAGATCAAATTGCCAATATCCGCTGGATCATTGAAAAAGCAAGAGAGTTCCAGAAAAACATCTATTTCTGCTTTATTGACTACGCCAAAGCCTTCGACTGTGTGGATCACAATAAACTGTGGAAAATGCTGAAAGAGATGGGAATACCAGACCACCTGACCTGCCTCTTGAGAAACCTGTATGCAGGTCAGGAAGCAACAGTTAGAACTGGACATGAAACAACAGACTGGTTCCAAATAGGAAAAGGAGTTTGTCAAGGCTGTATATTGTCACCCTGCTTATTTAACTTATATGCAGAGTACATCATGAGAAACGTTGGGCTGGAAGAAGCACAAACTGGAATCAAGATTGCTGGGAGAAATATCAATAACCTCACATATACAGATGACACCACCCTTATGGCAGAGAGTGAAGAGGAACTAAAAAACCTCTTGATGAAAGTGAAAGAGGAGAGTGAAAAAGTTGGCTTAAAGCTTAACATTCAGAAAACTAAGATCAAGGCATCTGGTCCCATCACCTCATGGGAAATAGATGGGGAGACAGTAGAAACATTGTCAGACTTTATTTTTTTGGGCTCCAAAATCACTGCAGATGGTGATTGCAGCCATGAAATTAAAAGACACTTACTCCTTGGAAGGAATGTTATGACAACCTAGATAGCATATTAAAAAGCAGAGACATTACTTTGCCAACAAAGGTTCATGTTTGCCAACAGTGGTCATGTTTGGATGTGAGAGTTGGACTGTGAAGAAAGCTGAGCATCGAAAAATTGATGCTTTTGAACTCTGGTGTTGGAGAAGACTCTTGAGAGTCCCTTGGACTACAAGGAGATCCAACCAGTCCATCCTAAAGGAGATCAGTCCTGGGTGTTCATTGGAAGGACTGATGCTGAAGCTGAAACTCCTGTACTTTGGCCACCTCATGAGAAGAGTTGACTCATTGGAAAAGACCCTGATGCTGGGAGGGATTGGGGGCAGGAGGAGAAGGGGACCACAGAGGATGAGATGGCTGGTTGGCATCACTGACTTGATGGGCATGAGTTTGAGTAAACTCCGGGAGTTGGTGATGGACAGGGAGGCCTGGCGTGCTGCGATTCATGGGGTCACAAAGAGTCGGACACAACTGAGCGACTGAACTGAACTGAACTGAACTGGAGATCCTAACTAGTTAAAAAAAAAAATAGACAAGAAACACAAAGAAACTCAAAACAAAAGCTCATAGCTATTAGAAAGAAAGAAACAAATTGATCATAATTTGTAAGCAATACAGTGGTCTATAGAAAAGTTCAATGGCTCAGTTGGTAAAGAATCTGCCTGCAATGCATGAGACACAGGAGACGTGGGTTCAATCCTTGGGTCAGGAAGATCCCCTGGAAAAGGAAATGGCAACCCACTCCAGTATTCTTGTCTGGAAAATCCTATGGAAATAGGAGCCTGGTGGGCTACAGTCCATGGGGTCACAAAGAGTTGGACACAACTTAGTGACTAAAACAAACAAAACAAAAATAAACTACAGAAAATAACTGAAAACCAGAGATGAAATTTAACATGATAATAACTTTAAAAATTAACATATGAAACCTATAGCATTCCTAAATACTAAAAACAACTAATTAAAAAACATAGTGGAAATAATGACATTCACATCTGTAGCAAACCTGTAAGATCCTTAGGAAGAAATTTAATCCCAATGTGCAGGAAGTATATGAAGAAAATTATAAGATCAGAGTTTTAGTTTACATCTAAAAATAAAAATATATTCCAGATGGAATTAGGCCTAAGTATTAAAAGAAAAAAAAAAAGCTTTAAAACTCGGGCTTCCCAGGTAGTACAGTAGTAAAGAATTCACCTGCCAGTGCAGGACATGCAAGACTTTTTTTGATCCCTGGGTCAGGAAGATTACCCTGGAGGAGAAAAGGGCAACCCACTCCAGTATTCTTGCCTGGAAAATTCCATGGACACAGAAGCCTGGTGGACAACAATCCATGGTCTTGCAAATGACTGAGCATGACTATTACTCAGCCATTAAAAAGAATACATTTGAATCAGTTCTAATGAGATGGATGAAACTGGAGCCCATTATACGGAGTGAAGTAAGCCAGAAAGATAAACACCAATATAACAGTATACTAACGCATATATATGGAATTTAAAAAGATGGCAATGATAACCCTATATGCAGGACAGAAAAAGAGATACAGATGTATAGAACAGACTTCTGGACTCTATGGGAGAAGGCGAGGGTGGAATGATCTGAGAGAAAAGCATTGAAACATGTATATTATCAAGTGTGAAACAGATCGCCAGCCCAGGTTGGATGCATGAGACAAGTGCTCAGGGCTGGTGCACTGGGAAGACCCAGAGGGATGGGACGGGGACGGAAGTGGGAAGGGGGATCAGGATGGGGAACACATGTAATCCATGGCTGATTCATGTCAATGTATGGCAAAAACCACTACAATATTGTAAAGTAATTAGCCTTCAACTAATAAAAATTAAAAAAAAAAAACCTTTTAAAACTCTAAGAAAAAAATGGAGAATATACTTAAGATTTTATAATAGGAAATGTTTTTTTATTATACTGTATAGGAGAGAAAATAAATGAAATAAATTTATATTTAACAATATACACAGATCTTAAAAACATGTTGAACAAAGAAATTTATAGAACATGTAGTGTTATCACCCTATACTTAAGTAATTCAATATAATTTTCAATTATATAATTCACATGAATGTTTAAAGTATATAAAGCAATAGAATAGATAAAGATTCTCATGGCTTTAGTAAAACTATAAAACCTATTGACAGAATGCATGCAATCTAAAGTTATGTATCTCTAGGAAGTAAGGGACAAGGTAGGGGAATAGGTAAACCTCAATTTTATATCTATAATATTTTGTTTTATATAAAAATGTCATAAGCAAAACCTAAAAATACTAAAACTTATTAATTACGAGTGTGGAGAAATGAATGTTTTTACATAATTCTTTCTGCAGCCATTTTTGACTTCTAATAAAACAAATCAGAAAGAATTTTCTACAAATGGTTCTTTTGAAATCACGCTCTCACTTCAGGAAAAGAGGCAGTAAAGAGCTTCGTCTGAAAAAAATTTCAACACAAACTTTTTCTTAAAGATAAAGAAAACACACAAAACCCAGGCCAAAGAGAAATTGAAACTTTCCAGGGAAATGAGTTCATTTCTAGAGATGGAAAGGAGAGCTGACAAAGGATGTCAAGAATATTAGCATTTTCTTCCCTGGGGTTTAGGTGTGCCAACTTCACTGAGTGCTTGTGAAGCTCTAATGGGCTAAAAACAGGGAAGTCATGAGTTGTTGTTCAATTAAAATTTGGTTGCAGCATCGTTAAAACTAAGCTGTTTCACCTGCTACTAATTTCATTCTTGGCTACTAGGCTGGTTATTTATTTGTTTGTCTGAATGAAGAGAGGGAAGTGCTGCTGGTAAGGCAGATCAAACTGAAGTATACAGGAGAGAAAAGAATACTCTCCTGTTAATGAAACAGAACTGATCCTGGGGCAGTTCTCAGCACAATCAACTCACTGCAAATTTACTTTCTAAATCTGATGGCAGTTTGAGCACAGAATTGCACAAATAACTGGGATTTCTGTTTTCCTTTTCCATTTGTGCTGGGTAGTTTTCTTTCTTTAGAACTGGAAAAGTCTACACAGTTGTAAGGGCTGTCTCATTTGCAGACTTGGAAACTGAGACCCAGAGAGGTGAAATCATTGGTCTAAGATCATACAACTCATTACAGGGTCTCCTTCCAACGCCTCTGAAAATAATTCCACATTCTACTTCTAAAATTATTCCATCCCTATTAAAAAGGCAGCTTTTAAAAAAGCTCCCTTGACACATAATAGCCTTTCTTGGCCACAGAAAAGACCTTGGCAAAGGGCTGACATGTGAGCCCATTTGAACAGGGGAGGTAATTCCTGGCATCAGCTGGATGTCTGTACTTCAGCTCCCCCATAATGTCCCTTATAAACTCAGGGTGAGATTCCAGAGATTGAAGAAGATATGGCTGCTTTCTGCTTCCTTTATGTGGGATAGTGGTGCAGCGCCAGGAACAAAATGGCCTCATCATCATGTTAGTTGATGCACCTGGAGCAATTTACCCTCCACAACAAATCCATCTCTTCCATATATATGGAACCCCTTGTGTTTGCCAAATACATTTTCATCTATAATTTCATTGGAGCCTCAAACCCTGCCTGACACAAATAAGTCAGATCTTGTTATTCTAATTTTCCAGAGGAGAAAGTTGAAACACAAAAAGGGAGTATGCTAAATTGGTACCACAGGTCAAGGCTCATAGCCCCTAGCCCACCGTGAATCTGAGCTACTAGCCATTCCTTGGCCCCTCCTTGCCCTGTCACACACAGCCTTCCTCCCAGGTTGTATTAAGCTTGGCAGATACAGAATAACCAGCACTGGTGCTCCCCCAGAGAATCACAAACCTTCCTGAGGGCTGAGAAGTGGGGATTCAGGAGGAGGGAGCAGTACCCAGAGGCAGCATTATAAAGCTTGAACTAATGGTTTCAACGGATTCTAATCTAGGAGGACAACATGTAGTCTGGTCCAAACCTCTGCTTCATTATAATCACCTGAGCTTGCTTTTTATTTAATTTTTGTTTTTTTATGCAATAGATTCACAAGTTTCAAAAATCAATAGGAAAAAAGAGTATATAGGAATGTAATGAAAAATCTCCTTTTCACCTCGATGTCATAGTGACCCTATTCTTCTTGGAGGCAAAAAAATATTATCAATGATTTTAAGCATGTATAAATAAAGCACATATTTCCTCCCACACACCCTATCTATACACACATTTTTACACAAAAGGTAATATTCTATACATACCATTCTTGACTTTTCAACTAGATGATATATTTTAGAGACTGCATCTTAGTACACAAAGAGCTTCTTCTTTAAGCTGCGTGTCTGCATGCTAAGTTGCTTCAGTTGTGTCTGATTCTTTGTGACCCTATGGATTGTAGCCTGCCAGGCTTCTCTGTCCAAGGGATTCTCCAGGTAAGAATATTGGAGCGAGTTGCCCTGCCCTCCTCCAGGGGATCTTCCCGACCCAGGGATCGAACGTGCATTTCCTGCATTGCAGCCAGATTCTTTACTGCTGAACCACTAGGGAAGTCACTTAAGCTGCATAGTATCCTTTTATGAGCATATAAAATGATTTTTATTTAACCACTTCCCTCTTTATAAAGCATTATGTTGTTTTCAATCTTTTGCTATTACAAAATTATAGTAAATAATCTTATGCATGTCTAAAAGAACTGAGTTGTAGCCTAAATTTTAATACTGTGTAGCCTTATGGCCTTGGGCAATTCAGTTAGGATTTTGACCTTTTAGAAAGGAAAATAATCTTAATGACCATTTGCTCTAGCATTTCCCCAAAGCATGTGCATGCGACACTAGTCCCAAAGGATGCACACCCTGAAAATTAGTAGCACACATTAGAATCTGAGAAGACCACAGTGAATACACATTAATTAATCCAGGGTTTCACAAATTTATTTCATAATGGGGTCATTTTTTTTCAGAGTCCATGATGGTTAATTTTATGTGTCTACTTGGAGAGTAATCCTGGATGAAATTAACATTTAAATCAATGAACTTTCAGTAAGCAAATTGCACTCCATAAAGTGAGTGGGTCTCATCCAGTCAGTTGAAGAGCCAATAGACCAAAAAGACTGGCTTCCCTGAATGAGAGAGAGAGCAAAATGCAGTCCAGCAGTTGCCTTTGGACTTCACCTGCACCATTAGCTCTCCTGAGTCTTGACCTTGGCAGCCAATTCTGCAGTTTTGAACTTTCCATTCTCCATAATCACAAGTCAGTTCCTTACAATAAATCTCTTTTTGTATCTATACACAGGTCCTGTTGGTTCTGTTTCTCTGGAAAGCATGATTAATATAGGAACCAACCACTGATGTTCCTTAAAATACACTTTGAAAAAATAGAGTCTAGTCTAACCTCTTCTTGTTTTAGAGCTATGGAATCAGAAAGGCTCAAGGTTGTATATTCAGCACCTAACACATGCTTAAATAATACAGCACAATAAATACTATTTGATTTGTTTTAAACAGTGATCTGGTGAGGAAGATAATACAAACTTCTAAAATAAATTTCAAAATATCTAAAGAAAGTAAAGATGAACTTGAAGTAACTCAGACAGGGTATGATGAGTTGTCAAAAAATTGTCCCACGTTGAAAATGAGAGTTTAGAGATAGATAAAAGTCACTTAAAATTTATGGAGGAGGAAATCTAATATGGGTCACAAAGAATGAACAGATTCGATGGCAGAGGTGTGAGAATTAGACATTCCAAGAGTCAAGAAAACAGAAGGCATGGTATGGGCACAGTTTGATTAGGACTTCAGTCCTCAGCAAGATTCCTTTAGTTCTCTCATTCAACAATTCATTATGGAGGATCTACTATGTATTAATACCAAGCAGTATTCTAGGTACTGGGGATATAGCATTAAATATGACAGACAATGCCTCTGCTCTCATGGAATTTTCATTCTAGAAGAGGGAGAAAAAATAAAAATAAACTAATAAATGTATTAGACTGGGAATAAATACTATGAAGAAAAAGATAAAGCAGGAAAAAGGGGATACAAGAAGTGTTGGACTGAGGGAAATTGTGCCTTTTTACAAAAGGTGGCCAGGGAAGGCCACTTTCATTAGGAGTCATTGGAGCAGAATACTGAAATGAGAGAGTCATGCGGATTTCTGGAGGAAGAGGATTGTAGGCAAAGGGAAAAGCAAATGGAAAGATCAAAGATGGGAGCATGGCTGTCATGTTCAAGAAAGTAGAGTTGACAGCAGGCAGCAGGAGATGAATTCAGGGATGCAGTTAATGTAGGTCCTTATAGTTCAACCTAAAGACTTTGGTTATTTTTCTAAGACAGATGAAGAGATATTGCAGGATTCTGAGCAGAGGAATGATAGTATCACTCTAGATGCTTGTTGAAATAGGCTATAGGTGGGAGCAAAGAGATCAGTTAGGAGGTTATTGCAATAGTCTGGTTAAGAAATGAAAATTGTTTTAAATATTGATGGTAGTAGTTAAAATGGTTAGAAATGTTTTGACTCTGGATACATTTTGAAGGTAGAACTAGCAGAATTTGTTGATGAATTGTCTGATGGTAGTATAAAGCCAAGAGGGAGAAGGGAAACTCTACACAAGGAGGGAAACATACTGGATTCTGGTTCCTCTTTGACTCTTATTTGTCTCACCTATGGAATGAGGTCATTAAGTTCTTTCTTGGAGTTAGGGGGCCAAGTCAAATGATCTCATGAAATGCCTTCAGTTGTAAAATCTATAAATTTGGCTAATCTGGGTCTCAAAATTAGTGTACGTAATTATCTGCTCTTGTATTACTCATTTAATTTGATGTAAAGAACTATATTTAAGTATCTTGAAGGCAGAGGCCTTGTCTAATACCCTTACCTATCATCCAGTGTTTATTGACTGATTGAAAATAACTAATCCTCAAATAATAAGCCGAGGTGAATTGTACCCTACATTGTTTGTTAATGAATTTTGTAATTCTTCATCCTCCACTACTTCTTTTACTTTTCTTATGAATCTTTAAATTTAGTGCATAAGAACAAGCCCCAGTTTCAAAGATCAAGAAAGGAAGGGCAAAAAAGAAGGAAACTCCAATTTAATGGTTGCTGTTTTGAGGTAGGAGATTACTTAAGAAAGACTTAGAAGTTTGATATGGGAGCTCAACTCTAAAGGAGAGGTAAGATTTTGTAAGACAGAGACGGGAAAGAAAGGCATTCCAGGAAGAAGAAATAGCACTAGCATGAAATTGCATACTATGGAAAAAGAACCATTATCTCCGTTGGAACACAGCATGCCCAGGGGTGAAGGAGGCAGAAGAATGGAGAAGGATAAAACTGGAACAATAAATCACATCCAGATTATGATAAACCCAACATGTCATTCTAAAGTGTTGAGATTACCAAGAAGAAAATGGTAAGTTACAGGGAGACCAGTTAGTTAGCTGAATATTGACAGTCTAGGTGAGACAAAATAGGGAATGGCAATCCACTCCAGTATTCTTGCCTGGAGAATTCAATGGACAGAGGAGCCTGGTGGGCTACAGTCCATGGAGTTGCAAAGCTGGACATGACTGAGCAACTAACACAAACAATGGTCTTTATCATAATCAAAAAGAACTTTGTTGAACTGAATTTAAATAATTGAATGCTAATAAGAACTCTATTTTCTTTAAAAATACCTACATGCCAGGGTACTTAATTTGTAAAATTAAGGTAGAAAGGCATTAATTAATTCAACAGTATCTGATCTGCATTGTTTGCTGAGAAATCAATCAATATGCAAATATCAATCAATATGCAAAAATCAATCAATATGCTATCAATGATAGCAAAATTGCTGTAACTGACTAGTTTACCTGGAGAAGAATATTTTCTATGAATTATGCAAAATAGTTAATGCTTTCCTAGAGTGATGGCTGGTTTACATAAATTTTGTTTACAAGATGATATCAAAGTCATAAAATTGTAAAAGGCTGGCAAAACGGTTATTTGTGAAAAGCTTAGCGGTATATAGGAATTTCTTTACAGTGAAAGAGAATTTGCATTGACTAGAGAATGAGAGAGAAAGGGGAGTCTAGGTCTAGAAGAAGTAAGAACCAAGGGAAAAAAAGAAGGAGAATATGGGAGAAGTCATGAGATGAGACAAAGAAAATGAAAGGGGTCAGGATTGAGAGATAATTAGAAAGGACTCAATAGAAACTAAACATTGGTCTTACAAAAAGAAGGATCTTTGTGTAACTGGGGAACAGATTCTGGTTATGCAAACACCCAACCAACCAAAAATTAGACTGAGCTTTAAATCCTGAGCAAATTAGTAAAGCCCTCTGAGCCTTGTGTTCCTCATCATTATACCTCAGAGTATAATACTACCAACCGTCCATGGTTGTTATGAGGATTAAATGAGATGAAACATACAAAGTACAAGGCATATAATAAGTATGTGACACACATAGCTATTTCATCAGGGAGAAGGCATGGGCTAGTTTTGTAGTAAAAACGACTTGGGAAAGATTAATCTGAGGTTAATAGTCAGAATGGGGAATTTTAGTATTTGACATTTTGGAAGCAGAGAAGAATCACACTGCATCACACTATTCATTTCTTAATCCTTCATGCCCCTTAATGTATCAGGTTAGATAGATTATTTGATAATCTTCCCAACAAAATTTAGCATTTTCATGAAAATTTTTAAACAGAGCAAGAAAAGTCTAAAAATGATTATAAGGAGACAGGACTGGCTACATAATTTGTGGGATCCAGTACAAAATGAAAATGCAAGACCCCTTGTTAAAAATAAAGAATCTCAAGACATTGACAACAAAGCGTTAATCTAAGTACAGAGCCCTTCTAAGCATGGAGCCCTATGTGAAACTGTATAGGTCACACAGCCACATAGCCAGCCCTGTACGTCATTAACCATGTTTATGGCTTAAAATTTATAAGGAATAAAATTCATGTATCAAGGTTCTTAAAAGTACAAGCACGTCGTTTTGCGGTGAGTGTTCTAGGAATATGTCAATTAACTGAGAAGTTTCTTGGGTCTTGAGAAACATAGAGAGAGGGGCTAGATACAGTGCTAACTGAAGAGCTAGCTGATGGCCAATGGACATGAGAAGGGTAGGCACCAGTTTTCTGCCTCCTTGATATTTTACATTTTAATTAAATTACCACTTGAAGAAAGTAACCTACTGATTTTATTTTTAATGCCCTTCTAGGACATGTAAAACTATTATTCTGGACCACCTATAACTGGAGGTGTGTGCATTTACAACTAATTTAAGGTATTAATTTCTCTCCAAATCCAACATCTCCTAATGTGCATACTAAAGGCAGACTCAGCCCTGAGAAAACTGATCATTTTTAAGGAATAAGTCTGTTTTCAGCGCTTCCAGTTTTCATCTCCCTTCAAATGTCCTCCTGGTGAGTGTTGAGAAAAGAAAAACATCTTCTCAAAAAAAGAAGCATCATAAATGATCATTTTCCTCTCTTTGTTCCTGTTCCTCTGCACCTTTAATCTTCTTCTATTTCACTGCCTTATATATTAATATCCAAATTAAATATAACACCTAATCATAAAGTGCCATACTGTATCACCACAACATGGATTAGACCAATTTTGTTTCCAATCTATTATTAGATGCTCAATTTATCTCTTCGGGCAAAATGTTAAAAAGCAGCACTGGTATCATTCTTACAGAAATGGTCGGAAATTCTGACAATTATTTGTCTTGCTTCTATTAAGAATAGAACTGTATCTAGAACTAAAATGGAACTTGGAGATGACTCCACTTAAGCATCAGTTCCAACCAATGAACCACACCATGGGACTGAACAGAAGAAGCACAAAGCTTCTATATAACAGAAGCACCTGTTATATAGGAGGTACTCAATAAATATGTGCAGATGAGTAAAGAAATGGAGAAAACATGAGATGATAGAAATCTAGGTTCTGGTAAAGGCTTCGCTATTAACTAAATATATTAATTGATGAATTATTATATTATAACAAAGATAAATTTATTACATTATATAACTTTTCTCAACCTCTTTTTCATCATCTGCAAAGTTGAATAATAATATTGTTTTGACCAAAACAAAGTTCTAAGTACTCTTTAGTACATGTGCTATAACATAATTTTATTAATTAAATAGCAATATAACTTTGGCAAGACGGTTGAAAAATTTAGAAGTGCAGTATTTAAGGCTATTGTTTTCTGCTGCTGCTGCTAAGTTGCTTCAGTTGTGTCTGACTCTGTGCGACCCTGTAGACAGCAGCCCACCAGGCTCCGCCATCCCTGGGATTCTCCAGGCAAGAACACTGGAGTGGGTTGCCATTTCCTTCCCTAATCCATGAAAGTGCAAAGTGAAAGTGAAGTCGCTCAGTCGTGTCCTACTCTTTGCGACCCCACGGACTGCAACCTACCAGGCTCCTCCATCCATGGGATTTTCCAGGCAAGAGTACTGGAATGGGCTGCCATTGCCTTCTCCGATTCTTTTCTAGAGGGCCTGATATCCCTTCTGTTATCTAATACTGTCATCCTGAAACTTTCATATTTTATCTTCAGGGGAAAGTTGGGATATATTGCAGAATAGAGTTAAGTGTCTTCCCACAGCACTGTGAAGGGTGTTCTTCAGGAATCTTCATACCTGTTTTTCAGTGTGATCAGGGAAGATATCTAAAAAGCAACCTTGTAATCATTGTTCCATTACCCCTAATTGAAACAGATTCAGATCCAACATTTGTTGACTATTTCCAATTTACAATGGTCTGTGCTTGATATTAGTTGAACCACATGGAATTGCCTTTCTTGTTGGCCAAAAATTGTTGAATATTATCAATTTTATTTGGTTCAACCTTATACTTTAACATATGTCACTTCTTTTTCTTGTACAATAATTCTATGAGGAAGATATTACCTTCTTTTTATGAAAAAATCAAGACTCAGAAAATGAAACTGACTTGCCTACAGCCCTACAACTTGTGAACAGCAGATTATAGATAGAAGGCTAAGCTCTCTGGGTCCCAAGTCGAATGGAATTTCTTTCATACTACAAAACCACATATAAATTAAAAAGATAGTGTTTAGTAATAAAAGTGGACAGGTGCTGGGAAGACTGAGTTGAGAAGCCTTAAGAGACTCCAAAGACGTTGACAAGTAGCAAAGATGAAATAAAATGACAATTACATATAAAAAGATATCAGTTTCCTTCCTCCTGGAGACACTAGAATTCTAACTCCAATTATGTATGTGTTTTGGGCAGAGAGCAAGGAGGCAAGCAACAGAGACCATGTGAACTGAGGGTTCCCAGGAGACAGAAAGTGATCATAATCTGAGTAAATGGAGGTAGACAGAGCACTGAATGGAGAGGAAAGAAAGGGATGAGACTAGGGTAGATGGCATCCAGAGGATTTTCCTGTCTCTCTGCTAAACTTGCACACAGCGTATCTCTAGAAGTGCAGAAGCTCAATCACAGAAGCAAGACAGCAGAATGCAATCACTAATTATAGATAATGCAAAATGATGCTGTGCCAGAATAATCAGCAGCTTTTTGCAGTCTTTTCACTAAATATCTGTTATATATGGATTGTACATTATTTTATGTTAATTAAAACTCTTACTACGATTGTAAAATGTTTGTCCTTATAGATGTTCCCAGAAGTTCTGGACAGGAATACATGCCTACCAGCAACATTCCATGAATCTATAAGGGAGAAATTCATAGAAATTGTATGGATCATGAGATTATACAAACATTTCACTGCCTCTTTTTCTCTCACATCCAAATTCTGGCAAATATATGTCCAGGAAAAATAAAGTAAGATAAAAATAAAACGGCTCATTCACGTGTCTTCCGTGTATCATGTCCATTTCTCTGTACAGTGCTTTAACAAACACTAATCATAAACAAAACATGGAGTGAAGTAATAGAGGGGAGACTAAAATTTCTTTATTCTGGTTCCCACAACCCCTTTCTGCCTCTTGTTATACAATAATAAATTAATTTATATTGAGATAGTTGGGCCTTTATGTGTTCTACTTCAAAGACATTTTAAAAGAAGACTTGAGAGTATGGAGTTAGTAGTGTGATGGGAAGAAGGCTGCTCAAACCTAATTCTTAACACAGGGTATTTGAATTCCTTTAGGTCCATTGATGGGCTTCAGGGGATCCATAAATACCTTGAAATCACACATAAAATTGTGAGTGCATGGGTGTATTTTTGCACACACACATACATTTTTCTAAGAAAATCAACAACTTTCATTAGAATTGTAAGAGATTGATTACCTTAAAAGTGCCTTAAACTCAAAGAAACAGCATGTAGTTCTGGCTTCTGTGGTTAGCTGGGTAAGAATCTGGGCACTCTCTTAAGACCTGGACGTCTTTCCTGGGGTTTTGAGTCCTTCCAGTCCATAGTCTGCTCACTCAGTAAGTTGGTTTTCTTAAGCACTGAAAGACTGCTGCTGTTGGTGACACTGATGATACTGCCCTGCTGGAACAGAGGCTTTTTATGCTCTCCTTATGGTAAAACTTGGCTCTTCATGAGATAATGTCCCTCATGTTGCAGGGAAATCACCAGCCTTTCACTTAGGGCATGCCAAATACTCAATAAGGAAGGGCATTTTCCAAACCAAGCTGGCCAACTTCCTCTTTGCCCCCCTCCCAGTCTGTTAGGCTAACCCCAAATTTACAAAATTACCCACACAGAACAGGAAATACAAATGTCAAAGTGCTCATAATACTTGACCACATTTTTCATGTGATTCACATTAAAGCGTCTTATGTAAAAGTTGAACAAGCATTGAAAATCTATGCTAATTACACACAATATAAATGAATTTTTTCAAATGATAGAAAATTTGAATTCCTTGAATTTTAGGCCAAGTTTAGAACCTTAACAGAATGTTTGTTGGTGGTGGTTCTTTTGTTACTCTTTTGATTCCTTTTATTTATACAAAATGAAGTGGGAAGAGAGGAAAAAGGGAGGGGGGGTGGAAATTACAGGAAACAGCTATCCACCTCCGCACTAAAATACCAGCAGAAAACCACAGTTATGCTGCCATCTAACAACAATATATTCTGTTTAGGAAACTCCCTGATTCCAGAAACAGCCATGTAACTCTAGACAATAATGAAATTACATCCTGCACATGCTCAAAATCATCCTCCCTAGCTTCTAATGACATAATTTTTTTTTTTTCTCTTTGCTTACTTGAATTCTCTGAGATTTTGTTCCTTAGAGAGAAGCCTAACTATGACATTCAGAGAACGTTGTGGTGGGGGGCACTGGCCTGGTAATATAATTTTATCAGGACCTTCAGTTTCAGCTGCCATAAATTTGGGAGCTGGGATCATTTCTTATCAGAAAAGAGAAAACAGCCAATTTTCTTAAAGAGAACAAATGATTCATGCAGAACCCTCAGCCCTTCCTCTTGCGACAGTAGCTGGGCTCACTTTCAATTTATCAAGAGACCAGTCATTTCTAAACTTCTTTGGAGGAAAGATTTAAGCAGCTCTTTAAATCACACAAGCGCATTCAATTTACTTTGCAAACCTTCAAATTGGGTCTTGCCTAACTTTTCCAAGAAAAAGGTAAATACTAAATAATAGTAACAACCATCACTTTTGTGCTGAGATCAAGTTTGCAAGGTGTTGCTCACAAAAATCATCTGAGAGGAGAAACTGAAATTTGGAGATGACTTTGAATATCTGTACGATTTTCCCAGATGCCATCAGGTGTGATTTATTCTTGGAAATCAGAGTTCTGATAATGATAAATACAACAGTGGTTCTATGGGAGCCTCGGATCCAGTCACCTGTGAGATTGCCATGTCCTGTAACCCTAGAATCCAAACTCCCAAAAGAATATAATCAACACTCCATGTAATCTGAGGAACACAATCAAACAGACGTGCTCACTGCACGAAGTAAGCCTGAAAGTCAAACATCCACACTGAGGTAATAACAGCATTCAAAGTGATCAAATGACACCAGAGACAAATGTATCAAGTTGTTGTGGCAACTGATCCAAAGTGTGGTCCAGCTGTTCCCAGTCTGTTTTCCCAACATCAGAGGCGACTGACTCAAGGCAAACCATATAAATTCCCCCTTGCTCATAAAAAAAAGACATTCCCTGACTCGTTCGCCAGATTGTTCATCTCCTCAGGCTACAGTCTGCCTTTCTCCATTTGCTCTTGTCTTCTGCTCATCAGAACAGGATTTGAGGAGAATCCTGCCAACAATTACACTTAGGTTCCCTAATTCAACAGAGAGGCAGCTTACATCTTAAGAGCTGGGGAGTGTGTGACTCATCCGCCCACAGCCACACACAAACTCAATTATCATCTTCTAGGCTAGCTTCTTTGGACCAGTTGTTTATCTCAGACTGTCTAGGCAAATGCTTTCAAAGTAGGTTCAAATAGAAGCTAACCTACTTTTTTCTCTATAAAATAGACTGAAATATACCTATTACAAAGAACTCATGAGGGAAAGAATGTCGTAGAAAGAGTTTGAACTCTGTGGAGAGACTTCAATTAAATCCTGCATCACCCTTTACTTGTGTTTAGACAAGTTACCTGCTCTCTCTGAAGCTAACTCTCCTCATCTGAGAAAGATGGTGCTAATGGTATTTGTCTCATCAGGGCAGTAATTCTCAGACTTCAGTGTGGTTGTGCAACACCTGGAGTTCTTATTACAATGCAGATTCTGACTCAGTGGGCTTCCCAGGTGGCACAGTGGTAAAGAATCCTCCTGCCAATGCAGGAGACATGAGATGGGTGTTTGGTCTCTGGGTGTGAATGATCCCCTGGCGTAGGAAGTGGTAACCTGCTCCAGTATTCTTGCCTAGAAAATTCTAGTGACAGAGGAGCTTGGCCGGCTACAGTCCATGGGGACACAAAGAGTCAGACACGACTGAGTGACAGAGCATGCAAGTTTTCTGAGTCAATAACTGGTCTGGGGTGGGGCCCAAGAGTCTGCATTTCTAACATCTCCGAAGTGGTGCTGATGCTGCTGGTTTGGACCAAAGTTTGAATAAAAAGGTAGTCAGGGTTTTCAAGGATTTAATACAACAATATCTGGTGTATTAAACATTGGCAGATGGAAGGTTTTCAGTTAGTGCTCATCCATTCAATTTTCATCATCCTTACCCCACACAATATATTATATAAAACACTATGTATAGAGAGCTCTGATTCCTCTGAGGATTTGAGAGTTTTAGACAGCCAAAATTGAATTCTAATAACATTAACATCTCACGTTCTTTTTCTTCTAAAAAGAAAAGAGATATGGAAAGGAAAAATGGTTAGATTGGTTGGGAATACTGGAAAGTCCTCCCTAGAAAATGATTGTGTTTTTGACCATAGGAACCTTTCAGACAGTAACCACTGAGAGACTGATAAAGCAACTGAATACTTGGGAACAATGGTTACAGCTACCATTTGGCTTCAGTTTACACCTTTTTCATGACTTTTGCCAAGGAAGGAAATTATTCAAAGACAATAAATACATTTTTTTCATCTCATAGTAGTATGTATACAAGTCAAGAATATGTAGGGAGAAAAACAACAGTTTCAAAGAGGCACCATTCCATTCATGTACTATGCCGGTCATTCTGAAAGATTCTACAACATATTGAATATTTAGAAATCTGACTTCCATAAAAATGATAAATAATAATTGTAACCAAAACATATTAAACACTCATGATTTTAAGTGTTAAAGGCTTTATACATGCATTATTTCACTTATCCTCACAATAATTCTACACGGTGAAAATGAATATGATACCTAAGACCCATTCCCATCTTCGAACCTTTGATCTAGTTTCTCCTTTGCCTACAACACACTTCCTCAGGGTACCAACTTGGCTAATTTTCTCAACTTTTTCACATCTTTGGTCAAATCTCACCTTCTCATAGATCACTCTGTTTAATACTGCAGTTGGCCTCCTCCCTACTTCATTTCAACTTTTGACCTTCTATAATATAAATTTTGTTATATTTATTGTTTATTGCCTTTCTACCTACCCATCTTTTCTACCTTCCAACCAATCCCTATTTCCCTGCCAGAATCTAAGCTCCATAAGGACAGGGATTTTTGTATGTTTTGTTTACCGATCTGTCTCAAGAAACTGAAACAGTGCTTGGCACAGGGTTAAAAAAACATTTTTAATGAATACTTATTTTACAGATGCAAAAACAAACAGTGCAGTCAAATGATTTGTACAAGATAATTAAGCATTAGAGTCAGAATTCAAAATCAGACAGTCTGACCCCAGACTAGTACAACACTTGCTTAAGAGAAGAATAAAGAGAGGGTCAAGAATTTCTACATGTAACCTGGCACCCAGACTCTTTGATTTTCCATGTAGTTACAAGATGGATAGCTAGACCCAACCAGCACCTCTCCAGAGTGAGCCTCAGGGTGATGCAGACAAGGACAATCAGGACCTGGCACAATGATAGAGAGGTGATCTTAGAATTTCAAGCTTAATAAGTCCCCATATGCAGCCATTTAACATCCATACAGGTGGCAGCACCCTTGATATAATGTACATCATGTGCTTGGGCAGCTTTAATGAATGGCAGATGTTATTATCTATGTGTAAGCCCTAGATCAGTATTTCTCAAACTTTCCCTCCTTAGGCAGAGGAGACCCCTGTGAGAACCTGGAGATAATGCCATATTTAGCCTTCTTTGTGGTTTTATGTATATGTATGTGCTCTGACCAAGGAGATCAAATAGTCAATCCTAAAGGAAATCAATCCTGAATATTCATTGGAAGGACTGATGCTGAAGCTGAAGCTCCAATACCTTGGCCATCTGATGCAAAGAGCCAACTCATTAGAAAAGCCCCTGATGGAACCCTCTTACACTGTTGGTGGGAATGCAAACTAGTACAGCTGCTATGGAAAACAGTGTGGAGATTTCTTACAAAACTGGAAATAGAACTGCCATATGACCCAGCAATCCCACTTCTGGGCATACACACTGAGGAAACCAGATCTGAAAGAGACACGTGCACCCCAATGTTCATCGCAGCACTGTTTATAATAGCCAGGACATGGAAGCAACCTAGATGCCCATCAGCAGATGAATGGATACGGAAGCTGTGGTACATATACACCATGGAATATTACTCAGCCATTAAAAAGAATTCATTTGAACCAGGCCTAATGAGATGGATGAAGCTGGAGCCCATTATACAGAGTGAAGTAAGCCAGAAAGATAAAGAACATTACAGCATACTAACACATGTATATGGAATTTAGAAAGGTGATAACGATAACCCTATATGCAGAACAGAAAAAGAGACACAGAAATACAGAACAGACTTTTGAACTTTGTGGGAGAATGTGAGCGTGGGATATTTCAAAAGAACAGCATGTATGCTATCTATGGTGAAACAGATCACCAGCCCAGGTGGGATGCACGAGACAAGTGCTCTGGCCTGGTGCACTGGGAAGACCCAGAGGAATCGGGTGGAGAGGGAGGTGGGAGGGGGGATCGGGATTGGGAATACATGTAAATCCATGGCTGATTCATATCAATGTATGACAAAACCCACTGGAAAAAAAAAATAAAAATAATAATAATAAAAAAAGAATCTATCATAAAAAAAAAAAGAAGGAAGAAAGAACACAATAAATAAAATATAAATAAATATAAAAAAAAGAAAAGCCCCTGATGCTGGGAAAGATTGAAGGCAGGAGAAGACAGTGACAGAAGATGAGATGGTTGAATGGCATCACTGACTCAATGGCCATGAGGTTGAGCATACTCCAGGAGATAGTGGAGGACAGGGAAGCCTTGCATGCTGCAGTCCATGGGGCCGCAGTTGGACACGACTGACTGACTGGACTGAACTTACAAACAAAGACACTGAGGCTCAATGAGGTACTGAGAAACTTGCCCAAGGTCACACAGACAGTAGGTGCTAAGGACCTGAACTCAGTCTGTCAGGCAGCAAACCCATGCACTGGAACACTTCTGTAAAGAACTTAACACAGAGTTTGACACCAGAAAAGGCCAAATTAAATAAAATACACCCTTATAGGTGTGCGTGTGTATAATCTTCACTTTTTCCCCCCTTGGTCATATTGCACGACTTGCAAGATCCCTGAGCAGGGATTGAACCCCAGGCTAGGCAGTGAAAGTGTGGGCTCGAAACCACTGGACCACTGGGAATTTCCAATCTTCACTTTCTTAAAATGGAGCTTCTTTGATTCTTCAACTCTATTTTAGAAAGATCTTTTTTTCCCTCTTTCTTTTTCTCTAATTGTTTTGTAGTCAAGCTCCATGTTATTCATGGCTCCCTTTCCTCCTTATCCTTTCCTTTTTAAATGCTCTGCAGCAGACATTTATCTAGGCATAGCTCTCTCTGGGGCCCACAAAGATTTGCTTCCATTGTCATTCTTATTTCCTCTACCAGGAGCACCTCTCCCTTTCTACCTTCTCTTCCAGAAGAATAGGCATGGCTTATAGAAGTGATCACTAGAGGGATAAACTCTTTGCTAACTAGAAGACCACTAAGCTCCTCATGGGGAAGACTCCTGTCTCATTTTTTATCCCGAGGCTATCTTTAACATCTAGCACAACGCCTAATATAATACATGCTCGATAAATATCTCTTGAATGAATTAATAAACAAAACACAACAGGTTTACCTCACAGAACCACTCAGTTTCTTCCTTTGATTGAAAAGGCTATAAGCAAAAGACTTGAAGCGTCCACACAGTGCTATTGGGGTTGGCCGAAAAGTTCATCAGGGTTCTCTGTAAGATGTTAAAAAAAAACCCTTTGGGTAGAATAGCCATTTTGACAATATTAATTCTTCCAATCCATGAACACGGTATGTTTCTCCATCTGTTTGTGTCCTCTTTGATTTCTTTCATCAGTGTTTTATAGTTTTCTATGTATAGGTCCTTTGTTTCTTTAGGTAGATATACTCCTAAGTATTTTATTCTTTTTGTTGCAATGGTGAATGGTATTGTTTCCTTAATTTCTCTGTCTGTTTTTTCATTGTTAGTATATAGGAATGCAAGGGATTTCTGTGTGTTAATTTTATATCCTGCAACTTTACTATATTCATTGATTAGCTCTAGTAATTTTCTGGTAGAGTCTTTAGGGTTTTCTATGTAGAGGATCATGTCATCTGCAAACAGTGAGAGTTTCACTTCTTCTTTTCCTATCTGGCTTCCTTTTACTTCTTTTTCTGCTCTGATTGCTGTGGCCAGAACTTCCAAAACTATGTTGAATAGTAGTGGTGAGAGTGGGCACCCTTGTCTTGTTCCTGATTTCAGGGGAAATGCCTTCAATTTTCCACCATTGAGGGTGATGCTTGCTGTGGGTTTGTCATATATAGCTTTTACTATGTTGAGGTATGTTCCTTCTATTCCTGCTTTTTGGAGAGTTTTAATCATAAATGAGTGCTGAATTTTGTCAAAGGCTTTCTCTGCATCTATTGAGATAATCATATGGTTTTTATCTTTCAATTTGTTAATGTGGTGTATTACATTGATTGATTTGCGGATATTAAAGAATCCTTGCATTCCTGGGATAAAGCCCACTTGGTCGTGGTGTATGATTTTTTTAATATGTTGTTGGATTCATGCTGGAGAGGGTGTGGAGAAAAGGGAACCCTCTTACACTGTTGGTGGGAATGCAAACTAGTACAGCCGCTATGGAAAACAGTGTGGAGATTTCTTACAAAACTGGAAATAGAACTGCCATATGACCCAGCAATCCCACTTCTGGGCATACACACTGAGGAAACCAGATCTGAAAGAGACACGTGCACCCCAATGTTCATCACAGCACTGTTTATAATAGCCAGGACATGGAAGCAACCTAGATGCCCATCAGCAGATGAATGGATAAGGAAGCTCTGGTACATATACACCATGGAATATTACTCAGCCATTAAAAAGAATTCATTTGAACCAGTCCTAATGAGATGGATGAAGCTGGAGCCCCTTATACAGAGTGAAGTAAGCCAGAAAGATAAAGAACATTACAGCATACTAACACATGTATATGGAATTTAGAAAGGTGATAACGATAACCCTATATGCAGAACAGAAAAAGAGACACAGAAATACAGAACAGACTTTTGAACATTGTGGGAGAATGTGAGGGTGGGATATTTCAAAAGAACAGCATGTATACTATCTATGGTGAAACAGATCACCAGCCCAGGTGGGATGCACGAGATAAGTGCTCCGGCCTGGTGCACTGGGAAGACCCAGAGGAATCGGGTGGAGAGGGAGGTGGGAGGGGGGATCGGGATTGGGAATACATGTAAATCCATGGCTGATTCATATCAATGTATGACAAAACCCACTGGAAAAAAATAATAATAATAATTAAAAAAAAAAAAAAAACCAAGCTAACATTTTGACCAATCCAATAGAAAAATGTTCAGTAATAGAATAGGTGCTAAACACTTTCAGACACTTTCAGAAACAGAGAGTTTGGGAAGGGTCACAGAAAGACAGAAGAGGAAAGGAAAAGGGAACTCAACACTTCATGAGGGCTCAGTATGTTGTTGTGTGCACTGTACAAAGTGCTTTTCATGCATTACCTCATTTAATTTTAATAACAGCTTTGTGAAGTAGACATTAGCCCTACTTTATAGATGGGAAAACAGCTCTGAAAGATTTAGTTTCTTCCCAAGGCCACAACCTATTCTTAAGAATCAGAGGGATTTTCCCAAGCCTATTTGACTTCAGAGTCCTTGTTCTTTCTACCAAACTATAAGCTGCAACACTAGAAGTTCTTCACTTCTAAAATAGTGTTTTAAATAAGTTTTAACACTCTTGTGAATCACATTGCTTTTTTCTCCATTTTCTTGGTAAATAAAGTTTGCATTCATTAGCACTCTTTTCTCTAAAACTGATTACCTATGTGATGGATTCTTTCAGCTTTTTCCTTTAAGCAGAATTGTTGCTTACCAAGTCACTCTAATGTTCAATCACCTCTGGAAATGTTCATGAATTTTCAAATAGATGCTATTCTCAGGATCATTTTGCTCACATTTACTTACATTGTGGGCAAACCCATAGTTGCTCTTGTGATGACTTTTTTAAATGTCCATTTTTATGCCTTTAAATATAGCCAAAAGTCTAAATTATATACTTGATCTCTTAAAATTGATCTATTTAAGCCTACAGCTATTTTATATGCACCATATTTCATTTTCTTACAACAGCAGAAGTGAGGAATGAGGTATATAAATGCAGACCAAGACCAAAAAGAGAAAAATGCTGACTTTCTTAGAGGAGAGGAAAACTTCTTGAAAATTAGATGACTTAAAGCTCTGTCTTTGATTACAAGAGGCAGGAATTTTCTAAAGGCTAACTACCAAGAAAATTTTTCTTGCTTCTTTTATCCCATTGCCATGTCGGAAGAGAAGCTACTGAATAAAGTTTTATGCCAAAAAATTCAGTGATGAATGTATTCTTAGAGAGTAGGCAGTCATCCTCTGTGGTTCTCAAGTTCAGAGAGCATCAGAATTACGTGGAGGGTGTGCTAGACCAGATTGTTGGGTCTTGATTCAGTCAGTCTGGAATGGGACTTGAGAATGTGCATTTCTCATAAGCTCCCAGGTGGTGCTGCTGCTGGTGGTGGTCTAGAAGCTGTATGCTGAGTGTGCTCTCTGGAATTTAAGTGCTCACAAGCTAACTGCTCAATCAGAAGAATCCAGGGCAGTAGTTCTCAGTCCTTACTAAATATCAGAATCATGTGATAAATTTCAAAATACTGATGTCTGGACTACATAGCTGTAATTTTTTATTGTTTGTCTCTGATGAGGCCTAAGCATAGAGAACATTTGGGTTTGCCAAACTTGATAAATGGGGCTTCCCAGGTGGTGCAAGTGGTAAGGAATGTGCTTGCCAATGCAGGAGATGCAAGAGACATGGGTTCTATCCCTGGGTCAGGAAGATCCCCTGGAGTAAGAAATGGCAACCCACTCCAGTATTCTTGCCTGAAAAATTTCTTGGACAGAGGAGCCTGGTGAGCTACAGTCCATGGGGTTGCAAAAGAGTCAGACAGAACTGAGCACATATGTGTTCATATATAACTTGATAAATATTAACATTGACTTCATATTTTTAAATTAATCTTTAAATTTTCTGTTACTAAAAATAATCCTAGAGGATCAAAAAGGCAGATAGCAGGATTTCAAGTCAAATATGGTGGTTTAAAAATGCATTTCCTAAGCTCACTCCCAAAATCCCAATGAAACAATGGTAAGGGGACCAAAAGAAAAAAGAGAGAGAGAGAGAGGAAGGTATTAACCCAGAAGGTCTAAGAGAACAGGACAGGAAAATACCACAGTAAAAATGTTGATATTAGAAAACAGAAGGAAGAGTGGTAACTGACTTAGCTAACCGGAGAAGGCTGAATTTTACACCTGTGAATCCTTTCAGGGAAACCCAGAAGCAGGCTGCTTCTTGCTGTGGAACCCTATAAAGTTTCAGAAGCTGGAAGCACCAGGTGCCTTTGAGAATAGGAGAGAAAAGGGGCTGAAACAAGAATATTGAGAAACAATCTGACTCTCTGATGCCTACCCTCACTCTACATCTGTGGTTATCAGAGTATGGTCCAGGGACTCCTGGGAGTCCCCAAGATCCTGGAAGTCCGTGGAATAAAAGGTATTTTCATAATAACATGATGACAATTATTTGCCATTTTCATTCTCACTTTCTCATAAGAGTCAGTATAACATGTGACAATGTCATTGCCCTGATATAATGGAATATGTACTTATTTATTCTTGTTTTCTAGATTTTTCTATGATATTTTGGGGTATAAATATGTATGTTTTCAGAGGTTAACTCAACTTGTTCTCAATACTTCTACTGTGTTATTACAAGCTATTTTTAGTGTAAGCTTAAAATCATCCAATAAGTTATTTTGAAATTCTAATGTTTTTCTTATGCATATATGAAAGTAAGAACATTTTTGTCTTATTTTGCAAATAGCATTTCAAAATTATTTTGAAGACTTCTCTAAATTTAAAATCTAGAGAAGTCTTCAAAATAACTTTATTTTTTAAGTTTTTTATTTTATATTGGAGTATAGCTGATAAAGAATGTTGTGATAGTTTCAGGTAGACAGCAAAGGGACTCAGCCATACATATACATGTATCCACTCTCCCCCAAACTCCCCTCCCATCCAAGCTGCCATGTAACATTGAGCAAAGTTCCCTGTGCTATATAATATGTCCTTGTTGGTTATCTATTTAAAGTACATCAGGGTATACATAAATTTAGAAAAGCATCTTAAAGAATAGGTTATCATACTGCATCAACTAGAAAGATACACAAGGTAGCTAAAAGACTCATAGAGGCTGATATTGCAGAATACCTGCTAGATGAAAAGTCACTAAAAGTCAGTAAAAGAAATCACCCCAGGCTATTTCTTAACAACACACATTAAATTAAAAATTTAGCTGCAATCATGAAGACAAAGTTAATATCTCTGGATATTAATATTTCAATATATACAGACATAGCCTTTTCTTCTATCTATCCAACTTTAACAACAACTAATCATTGATAAATATATTCTTTCATGTGACTGGCAGTAAAATATCCTTGGTATATTGGCATTAAACACAAATGCTTGGTACTAAATACAAATGGTGATTAAATACAGTGTTAAATAATTTATTTGACTCTAATGGTTTGTACTGAGAAAACTACTTGACACTTGGACTGATGGTACAAAAGCAACAGTGAGCCAAAGAGCTTAATACAAATCAAGGCAGGAACATCAAATTGTGCTGGTGGTCAAGTCACATACTTACAATAAAACAAAATGTCAGTTTTACTTAATAATTCCCTTGATAGAGCAATAAAAATTATAAATTTTATTAAATTTTAACCTCTGAGTATACATTTTAAAAACATTCTAATTGAGAAGTATTCCTAAAAGATGTCACTTTCACAGCTAATTATGATAATGGTTGTCTCAAGGATAAACAGTTAATGATTGTTTAGGTTGCAAACTGAATTGGTCATTTTATTCATGAAGCAAAATTTTTACTTGAAAGAGTGACTGACAGACAAATTATGGTTATTCAGATGGGTATTTAGAAGACATTTTTCTCAAAATGAAAAAAAATAAGTCTGTCACCTCAAGGTAAACAACTGATAGAACTTGTTGGTGATTATAAAGTTTGAACTGTTAAGTGAAAATTAGAATTTTAGAATATTTGTGTCTGCCACCATGAGGTTGTCAGCTTCCCAAAACTTAAAGACTTTTTCTGATTAGGTCAGGGGTGATATTAATAAATGTGCTTTTTGATTTTTCATAATAAAATGTGTCAACATGTGTCACAACCTAACAAAACAGTATTTTACAAATGATTAATGCATGATGTTAAAATCATTCTTGGGTAAAAGATACAGTCAAAACACAAAATCAGAAAATTTATGCATCAGAATATGAGAAGTTCATAGATAAGGCTTCATAATACATCCACATTGCAACTAACCTTTAAGAAGCTATCATTTATTGAATTTTGGTATAGTATCTGAGAACAGCCACAATAATTTGAAAAAGGCTATTTAAATACTCCTCCCTTTTTAAGCTACATACCTCTGTGAGGGCAAATTGTGTGCATAATCTTAAGCCAAACAATACATTGCCACAAAACATGAAAGATATAAGAATCCACACATCTTCAATTAAGCTAGGTATTAAAGAGATTTTCAAGAATATAAAATAACACCACTCTTCTCACTAACTTTTTTGGTTTTTTGGAAAATATAGTTATTTTATAAAAAATACATAATTTGTGGTAGATAGTAAAGAATTTATTTTAAAATAAATGTTTTTAAAGTTTCTATTTTAATTCTAATACAGTGGGTATCTATAAATATGATCCACTATGCTACATAGTTGAGAAACTGTCCCATTCCCAAGACAGCAGAGCATTGGAGGTTGAGCTAAAGTCAAGACCATCAAACAGTGGGGGTGAAACAAGAGGAGTGAGTGAAAGGCTACATACTAAACAATGAGATATACAGCTCCTTTCTTAGATGTGAGGGTGCTAGCAGATTTATACTGCCAAGTTGTCAGTAGAGAGAATTCTTTTCTGGAAAAACTAAATTGCACATGAGAAAGGACCAACAGATAAGAACAGTTCTGTTCAGTTCAGTCACTCAGTCGTGTCCAACTCTTTGTGACCCCATGAATCGCACCATGGCCAGGCCTCCCTGTCCATCACAAACTCCCGGAGTTCACTCAAACTCATGTCCATCGAGTTGGTGATGCCATCCAACCATCTCATCCTCTGTCGTCCCCTTCTCCTCCTGCCCCCAATCCCTCCCAGCATCAGGGTCTTTTCCAATGAGTCAACTCTTTGCATGAGGTGGCCAAAGTACAGGAGTTTCAGCTTCAGAATCAGTCCTTCCAATGAACACCCAGGACTGATCTCCTTTAGGATGGACTGGTTGGAACTTCTTGCAGTCCAAGGGACTCTCAAGAGTCTTCTCCAACACCACAGTTCAAAAGCATCAATTTTTCGGCACTCCGCTTTCTTCACAGTCCAACTCTCACATCCATACATGACCACTGGAAAAACCATAGCCTTGACTAGACGGACCTTTGTTGGCAAAGTAGTGTCTCTGCTTTTTATTATGCTATCTAGGTTGTCATAACTTTCCTTCCAGTGAGTAAGCATCTTTTAATTTCATGGTTGCAATCACCATCTGTAGTGATTTTGGAGCCCCCCAAAAATAAAGTCTGACACTGTTTCCACTGTTTCCCCATCTATTTCCCATGAAGTGATGGGACCAGATGCCATGATCTTAGTTTTCTGAATGTTGAACTTTAAGCCAACTTTTTCACTCTCCTCTTTCACTTTTGTCAAGAGGCTTTTTAGTTCCTCTTCACTTTCTGCCATAAGGGTGGTGTCATCTGCATATCTGAGAATAGTCAGGAGTCCCCTAACATAATAACTCAGGCAGATCACCCTAAATAGATGTCCAACTAGCTAAGAAGAAACGTTCATGTGCAAAAATGATCCAATCAGTTTTCATGCCTCTCTCTTAAATAGGAGTAGAGATTTAAGGATCATTTTACATTCGAGGAAAATCTTTTATGTGAAAGACAAAAAAAAATTAAGAGATAAGGAAAGGAGGAAAGACTATAGAGGTAAAAATTAAATGAAGAAACAATAAGAAAAACTATCAGAGAAGAAAGGAAAGGAAGGAAGGGAGAGAGGGAGAAAGAAAGAAAGAGAAGGAAAGAGAATGGGAAGAAGGAAGGAAAAGGGGAAGAAAAAGGGAGGAAGGAAGGAAGAGAAGAGAAAGTAAGGAAAGAAACAAAATAAACAAACACAACTAAAATTGATAGAAGCATTCAGAAACAAGGAAGAAGCTATAAGAAGCCATAAAAAGGAAGCTTTGATGTAGTACATATACACAGTGGAATATTACTCAGCCATAAAAAGGAACACATTTGAGTCAGTTCTGATGACGTGGATGAACCTAGAACCTGTTATACAGAGTGAAGTGAGTCAGAAAGAGAAAGATAAATACCATATTCTAATGCACATATACGGAATCTAGAAAAATGGTACTGAAGAATTTATTTACAGGGTAGCAATGGAGAAACAGACACAGAGAATAGACTTTTGGACATGGGGTGAGGGGAGGAGAGGGTGAGATGTATGGAAAGAGTAACATGGAAACTTACATTACCATATGTAAAATAGAAAGCCAACAGGAATTTGCTGTACAGCTCAGGAAACTCAAACAGAGGGTCTGTATCAACCTAGAGGGGTGGGATGGGGAGGGAAGTGGGTGGGAGGTTCAAAAGGGAGAGGATATATGTATACCTATGGCTGATTTCAGAGAAGGCAATGGCACCCCACTCCAGTACTCTTGCCTGGAAAATCCCATGGATGGAGGAGCCTGGTAAGCTGTGGTCCATGGGGTCACTAAGAGTTGGGCACGGCTGAGCGACTTCACTTTCACTTTTCACTTTCATGCATTGGAGAAGGAAATGGCAACCCACTCCAGTGTTCTTGCCTGGAGAATCCCAGGGACGGGGGAGCCTGGTGGGCTGCTGTCTATGGGATCACACAGAGTTGGACACGACTGAAGTGACTTAGCAGCAGCAGCAGGATGGCTGATTTATGTTGAGGTTTGACAGAAAACAACAAAATTGTGTAAAGCAATTATCCTTCAATAAAAAGTAAATTAAAAAGAAAAAAAAGGAAGCTTTGAGGAATAAAAAGTGTTTTTGAAAAACAGAAATATGATAGCAGAAATGAAAATTTTAACAGAAAATTTAGATGATTAAGGAGATTTAACAGAAAACAGAAGAAAAAACAAGAGAAAAATATATAAAAATTAGACTACTGTTTGTATGATCAAACCAGTCAATCTGTAAATCAATCCTGAATATTCATTGGAAGGACTGATGCTGAAGCTGAAGCTCCAATACTTTGGCCATCTGATGCAAAAAGCTGACTCATTGGAAAAGACCCTGATGTTGGGAAAGACTGAGGGCAAGAGGAGAAGCAGGTGGCAGAGGATGAGATGGTTGGATGACATCACTGATTCAATGAACATAAGTTTGAGCAAACTCAGGGAGATAGTGAAAGACAGAGAAGCCTGACTTGCTGCAGTCCATGGGGTTACAAAGAGTTGGACACAAGTTAGATACTGAACAACAACAAGACTACTCTTGAGGAGGTCTGATATCTGACTAGTGGAAGTTGCAGAAGAGAGAGAGAACACACACACAAATAATAATGAAAAAGAAAATCATCAAACAAAAAATTCAGAAAAATTTTCCTAAACTCAAGGTCATGAGTTTCAGATTGATAGGGTCTACCACATACCTATTAACAGAATAAAAAGAGAGTCACACACAGGATCACTGAGGACAAAAAGAAGATTTTAGTGGTACCAACAGAGAAAAAACAGGGCAAATAAAAGGACTGGAAATTTAAAAAGCATCTGATTTCTCAAAAGTTACAAGAAAAGCTAGAATAAGATGGAGCCAAAGCATCAAGATCCAAGGGAAATCATATTCATCCAAAATATAAATCAAACTTTAATACAAGGTCTCAACATGTTTACCCCTCATTTATCTTTTCTCAGGAAGTTCTTGGGAAAAAAATGTTCCACCAAAATGGGGAGTGAACTTCATAAAAAGGCATGGATCCAACAAATAAGAGAGCCAAAAGGAATCCCTAGGATGATGGTAAAGGGAGATCCCAGGACAACAGCTGTGCAGGAAGCACGGAGATCAACTAGTCCAGATGGGACCAGAGGAGAGAATGCTCCAGGAGAACATCTCCAAGGATGAGATGTTGGCTGATGGCTACCTGGAGTGTTTGCACAAAGAGCAAGATTCACCCCTCTGGTACAGAGTTTAGGAATGAATTGAGGAAAGACTAAGGGAAATTAAGTAAATGAAAAAGAGTTATTAACTGCAGGAAAACAAAAAATTGTGGAAGAAAGAAAATGTAATCATTGCACAAACATTCTCTTCTGCAAGTCATATTTACATAGCAATAAAACAGTAATCACTGAATTCTGATCTACCCAATACTTAAGATATAAAATATTGGAGGACAGGGAAATGTCAGTATATTTCAGTGTGTAAGGAGGAAGGGAGATATGAGAGCTAAACTCATCCTTTGTAGTAGGAAATTGCTAATATTTAAATTGCAAAAAATTTAAAATACCATCAGATTGTTATTTAGAAATATGGAAACAAATATCAGAAATGACTAAAATTGTGATGATTGCTTCTGGGGAGGGGGAGTTGGGGTTGTGAAGGGTAGAGCTGGGTACTGATGGTCTTTATTATAAACAAAAATGCAATACACATCTTTATTACAGAAAAATTGGAAACTACAAAAAAGTAAAATGACCATAAGTGTTCCTATACTCTCTATGTCTAAAGGTTAATACTGCTAACCTATCAGTGCCTTCTCTTTGAATTCTGTGCATTTTTACATTATTGAGGTATGAATTGTATATTTTATATTTTATTTTAGTCACTTAAAAGCATTTTACCATTTTCATAATTATTTTCACAATAGATTATTTAATAATATATAATATTATTTATTTAGGTATAACAATTTAGGCTTTTTTTCCAATATCTTATTATGAAAGATTTCAAATAGAAACAGAAAAAATTGTATAGTGAAAACCAAATATGCACCACCTAGGTTCTATAACATTTTGCTACATTTGCTTCATCATACGTCTAGTCAGGCTATGGTTTTTCCAGGGGTCATGTATGGATGTGAGAGTTGGACTATAAAGAAAGCGGAGTGCCGAAAAATTGATGCTTTTGAACTGTGGTGCTGGAGAAGACTCTTGAGAGTCCCTTGAACTGCAAGGAGATCCAACCAGTCCATCCTAGGGGAGATCAGTCCTGGGTGTTCATTGGAAGGACTGATTCTGAAGCTGAAACTCCAATACTTTGGCCACCTGACGCAAAGAGCTGACTCACTGGAAAAGACCCTGATGCTGGGAGGGATTGGGGGCAGGAGGAGAAGGGGATGACAGAGGATGAGATGGTTGGATGGCATCGACTCGATAAACACGGGTTTGGGTGGACTCCGGGAGTTGGTGATGGACAGGGAGGCCTGGTGTGCTGCGGTCCATGGGGTCACAAAGAATCGGGCACAACTGAGCGACTGAACTGAACATTTATCAATCTATCCTTCTATCCATCCACTGATTTATTTTATGTTTTGAGGCATTTCAAAGTAAGTTGTAGACTTTAGTACACTTTATCCTATATACTTCATCAGTCATACCATTATCTGAAGTTCAATATCTATATGGTTCTTTTTCTTAAGTGAATTTCACATATAACGATCTGCACAAAACTTAAATGATTATCATCTGATGAAGTCTGACAAAATCATGCATAGTCCTGTGTAACTCAAATCCCCATCAAAGTATAGAACATTACAATTACCCAAGGAAAGTCCCTCTTGTGCCTTTCCTTCTCAATCCATGTCTCTACCTCTTACAACCACAGAAGCAGTTAATTTTCTAATTTTCAAAATCTATTCCAGAACTTCATATAATTGGAATAATACAAATGTGCTATTTAATATAAGGCTTTTTTCCCCTGTTTAGCATAATGATTTTGAGATTCATTTAGGTTAAGAAGTGTATCATTACTTTGTTATTTGATCTAGCTGAGTACCATTCCTTTATATGAATATACAACAATTTGTTAAATGTACTCTATGCTGATAGACACCTGTTTCTAGTTTTTGTCTAACATTAATAAAACCACTATGAATACTCATATAAAAGTTTCTGTGTGGCTTATTTTCATTTCCTTTGGGTAAATACCTAGCAATGGAATTGCTTTTTCATAGGCTAGGTATATTTTAGAAATTGCCAGATATTCCAAAAGGAACCAGATATACTTTAATGATATTAAGAATTCTAATTTGTCATCTTAGATAAGTTGTATTTTTCAAGGAATTTGTCCATTTCAGTTACCAAATTTGTTGGCATAAAGTTCTTCATAATATTATTCTCTTATTATACTTTTAATATCTATGTGATCTACAGTGAGAATCCTTCTTTTATTCCTATAATGGAAATTTCTGTTCTATCTTTCCCATTCTCTTGCTTTCTCCCTGACCCTCAATCTTTCTCTCTCAGTTTTCAAATTTGTTCACCTACTCAAAGAAACACTTCCAGTTTATAAATTTTCTTTTCTATTTGTCTATTTTATATTTTATTGTTTTCTGCTTTTACTTTTGTAATTTTCTTTATTTTACTTAGTTTGGATTTAATTTGCTCTTTTTCTAGTGTCTTAAGATAGAAACTAAGGTCATTGATATCAATGCTTACTCTTTTCTAATATAAGCATATTAGAATATAAATTTCCCTCTAAGCTCTCTTTTTACTTAATTCCACAAATTTTGATAAAATATACCTTCATATTTATTTTGAAATATTTCCTACTTTCCCTCATGATTTTTTCTTTGATCCATAGATTATTCTAAAGTGTGTTATTTAATTTCAAAATAAAAATACACCATCATATTCATATTCATTTCCAAGTATTTCCTAGTTTGTCTCATGATTTTTCCTTTGATCTGTAGATTATTTTAAAGTGTGCTATTTAAATTTCAAAGTATTTTGGTGTTTTATAGATATTTTAATTACTGATATCTAACTTAATTTCTTTGTCATCAAAACAGGCACATGAGAAGATGATCAACATTGCTAATTATTAGAGAAATGCAAATCAAAACTACAATGAGATATGACCTCACATTGGTCAGAACAGCCATCATCAAAAAAGTCAACAAAGAATAAATGCCAGAAAGGGTGTAGAGAAAAGGGAACACTCCTACATTGTTGGTGGGAATGTAAATTGTAAATTGGTGCAACCACTATGGAAAACAGTAGGCAGGTTCCTTAAAAAACTGAAAATAGAGTTACCATATGATTCAGCAATCCCAGTCCTGAACATGTATCCAGAAAGGATGAACATTCTAATATAAAAAGATACATGAACCCCAGTGTCCATAGCTGTACTATTTACAGTAGCCAAGACATGGAAGGAACCTAAAGGCCCATCAATAGGTGACTGGATAAAGAGGATATGTGTGTGTATACACACACACGCACATTGTGAAATATCACTCAGCCATAAAAATGATGAAGTATTGTGAAATGTTGTTATTTGAAGCAACATGGGTGGACTTAGAGATTATCATACTGAGTAAAGTCAGACAGAGAAAAACAAATATTATATGATATATCATATGTGGAATCTAAAAAATAACACAAATGAATTTATTTACAAAACAGAAACAGTCTCACAGACATACATAGAAAGCAAATTTATGGTTACCAAAGAGGAAAGTGGGGGAGGGATAAATTAGGAATACAGGATTCACAGATACACACCATTATATATAAAATAGATAAGCAACAAAAATACACTGTATAATACAGAGAACTGTATTTAGCATTCTGTAATAATCCATAATGCTGGGAGGGATTGGGGGCAGGAGGAGAAGGGGACAACAGTGGATGAGATGCTGAATGGCATTGCCAACTCGATGGACATGAGTTTGGGTAAACTCCGGGAGTTGGTGATGGACAGGGAGGCCTGGCATGCTGCGATTCATGGGGTCGCAAAGAGTCGGACACGACTGAGCGACTGAACTGAACTGACTGAATAATCCATAATAGAAAATAATTAGAAATATATATATATAAAAAACTAAATCACTTTGCTGTACCCCTGAAATTATAATATTGTAAATCAATTATATTTCAATTAAAAACTTGTGCATGATTTCAATCCTTTCAAATTTATTGAGACTTGTTTTTACAGATGAGCATATATGATCTATCTTGTTGAATGTTACATGTGCACTGGAAAAAATGTACATTCAAATGGAGCCCACAACTGTCAGTTAGGTCAAGCTTAATGATGATGTTATTCAATCTTCTTTATCCTTCCTGTTTTTATTTTAATCTAGTTGTCCTATTAATTACTAAAAGAGATGCTTTTAAATCCCCAACTGTGACAAGAGACTTATCTATTTCTCTCCTTTTGTTCTTTTAGTTTTTTCATGTGATATTTTGAATCTCTGTGATTAGGTATTGTATTAGTTTTCTATTGCTGTTCTAAACAAATTATCATAAGCAATGGCTTAAAACAATTCAAATTTATTATCTTACAGTTCTTTAGGTTGAGCTTGCCTGGTGGCTCAGCTGGTACAGAATCCGCCTGCAATGTGGGATGCCCGGTTTCCTTTCCTGGGTTGAGAAGATCCCCCGGAGAAGGGAACAGCTACCCACTCCAGTATTCTAGCCTGGAGAATTCCAAAGAGTCAGACAGGACTAAGCGACTTTCACTTTCTTTTCTGTAGGTTAGAAACTAACATGGATCTCATTGGGTTAAAATAAAAGTGTTGGGAAGCTTGCATTCCTTCTGAAAGTGCTAGGGAAGAATCCATTTCCTTGACTTTTCCAACTTCTAGAGGCTGTCCACATTCCTTAGCTCATGGCCCCCTTTTTCCATCTTCAAAAGCAACAGTAGCAGTCAAATAACTTCTCATATCACATCATTCTGACTTTCTTTTCTGTGGTTAAATCTTCCTATGCCTCCTCTTTCTGACTGCCCCTTTCATTCTAATAGTCATTCTTGGGTCCATCTGGATAATCCAAGATAACCTCCATAGTTTAGTTCAGCAACCTTAGTTCTATCTGAAACTTTAATTCTAGAAATACAATTTCACAGTCTTCTTAAACACTGTATTACTTCACATTAAAAAAATCTGGAACAGTATAACTCCATTTACAGCCTCCTGTTTTCATCATCTTTTGTGGTATTATTGCCATATATTTTCACATCTATGTATGTTATAATCCCCATACTACAATGGAGAAGACTCTTGAGAGTCCCTTGGACTGCAAGGAGATCCAACCAGTCCATCCTGAAGGAGATAAGTCCTGGGTGTTCATTGGAAGGACTGATGCTGAAGCTGAAGCTCCAATACTTTGGCCACCTCATGCAAAGAGTTGACTCATTAGAAAAGACCTTGATACTGGGAGGGATTGAGGGCAGGAGGAGAAGGGGATGACAGAGGATGAGATGGCTGGATGGCATCACTGACTCGATGGGCATGAGTCTGAGTAAACTCTGGGAGTTTGTGATGGACAGGGAAGCCTGGCGTGCTGCGATTCATGGGGTCACAGAGTCAGACACGACTGAGAGACTGAACTGAACTGAACTGGACTGAACTGAACAATGCTATATTTTGCATGAGTCAGGCTTTTTAAACAAATTAAGAGAAAAAATATTTATCTATAAATTTATACTTTTCAAGGCATTTCATTATTTTTTGAGATCCAACTTTTGTTTTGATGCTGTCTGAAGAGGTTCCTTTATTATAGTATTTCTTGTAGCGCAGGTCTGGTTGACTTTTGTTTGCCAAAAACATCTTTGTTTCACTTTCATTTTAAAAGAATATATTTTCTGACAGAATTCTAGCTTGACTTTCTTTTCTTTAGTGCTTTTTAAAAGATGTAGTTCCACTGTTTTCTGTCCTCCCTTGTTTCTGATGTCAAGTTAGCCATCATTTGTGTCTTTGTTCTCTATGCTGTCATTTTTGTCTGAATACTTTGGAGATTTTCTCCATCCTTTTGTTCTCAACAATTTAATTATTACGCCCAGGTGTGATTTTCCTTGTATTTATCCTTCTTAGGGCTTGCCTAGCTTCTTGGTTCTATAAGTTAATGTTTTTCACCAAATTTGAGAGAAGTTCAGCTTTGGCTTCTTAAAGATTTTATGCCCCATTCTCTCTCTCTTGTCTTCTGGATTCTAACTGCATAGATGTTACTTGATATTGGCAATGAGGTTGCTGAAACTTTGATAATTTTCTTCCAATTTTTTCTCTGTTCTTAAATTATATAATTTCAAATGATTTATATGCAAGTTCACTAACCCTTTCTTCTATATTTTCCAATCTTTTAGCAAGCTCACCCAGAGAGTCTTTCATTTCAGTTATATTGGCCATACTGCTTGGCTTGTAGGATCTTAGTTTCCTGACCAAGGATAAAACCCACGCCCCTTGCATTGGAAACGTGGAGTCCTAACCACTGGACCATCAGGGAATTCCCATCATTTCAGTTATTATTCTGTTTTTCTTTAATAATTTCATTTGGTACTTTTACATATATACCATTTCCATGTTACTGACAATATTTCCCTTTGTATTCACTCAAGATGGACATTTTCTCTTAAAAAAAAAAAATTATTTGAATATATTTGCAATTGCTTCTTTAAAATCCTTGTCAGCTAATTCTATTATCTGGGTCATCTCAGGGTTTCTAGTTATTGCTCATTCTTGGCCATGGTCCACATTTTTCTGTTTCTTTGCATTCCTACTAATTTTTAAATTGTAAATTGTATATTGGAAAGCTTGGATGATATGCTGTAGAGATAGAAGAGTGAAGTTTGGGATCCAGCAGGCAGTTGGATGAATAGTTGGTATTGTGGCAGCTGCAGTTTACAATTTGTTAGGGTGACTCTAACAATTTATATTACACAAGTTGGTTACACATTAGACTTAAGGCAAATCCTTAGTCCTGGGACATAGACTTCACTCCTCAGCATAAGTCTTTTAGTTTTCACTGGAAAGCACAAGCTGTGCACCAGGCCCCTCTAAACTCATGAGATGCAAATTTTAATCTCTGTCCTTCATGTGACAGACAACAGTTGAAATTTCTGTTAAACATTTTCAGACTTCCAGCTGTTGTTTTCTACCAGGCTCCTTGGAGTCTCCCTTATATATGTATAATTCAGAGATTAGGCAAAGATTTGAAAGGAAGTTTATATGCATATTTGGTGTGTTGCCCCATAGCTTCTTCCTTATGAGATTTCTACCTTTTGATTCCTTTTTCCAACATCTCAAGCCAATATGACCATGTATTTATTTTGAGTTTAAAGCCATCTCATACTGTATGGATTCTTAAGCAACCATAGATCTCACCAGTGGCATTCACTTCTTTCAGGGATTGAATAACTTCCTCGAACTCTTTGATCTCTCTTCTGGGTGTGTGTGTATTTGTTTATTTATTGATATTTGTTGTCCAGACTTATCATTGATATTTGATATAAGCTATTCCACCATTCCTATAATCAGAACTTCATCTCACTAACTTTTCTGGGTTTTCGGCATGGGTTGGTGGGCAGAACAAATCATCAAGTTGTGTAAACCCAAGAGCATGAAAGTCCAAATCAAAATAGCCTAACTATATAGACTTATTTATTTATGACTTCAGACTCAGAGTTCTGGTTGTTCAGGCTCCAAGTTCATTATCTTGGTATTGAAGTGATACCTCTGGTTACCAACAGACAGATGTATATCAACAAATTCTATGCTCCTTTTTTTCCTGACAATGACTCTTGATTTTCTTTACATTATTAAGAAATTTTCACCTCAGCATACTCAGGGTTAGAGAAACATGGCATTTGGCTTTAATTTTCACTGAGTCCTTCTAGCTAGGATTTCTTAGAATTGTTCTGTGACTATCCCAAGTCTTGACTGAAGATTATGGTTGTAAGGAATAAATGGCAGACAAGGTACTACTTGTTGTTCCCAAATGAGTGTTGATCCTAGAGCCAAAAGAAATGCAACCCCATGCCTTCTTTGAGGGTATTTTTAGAATAGTTACAAATACATGATATTTATCTTGAGAGATGGCCAATATTTTTTTTAAATAGCTAATAAGCTGTATTTGCAAAAAAATGATTGTTCCTTTAAAAAACTACTTTGCTCACTTCACTGCATTTGTACTATGGAAAGTACTTGAGTAGGAGAGAAAAAGTTTCTCTGATCCCTCCCTGTCAGCCATGATAACTAAACAAGCCCTACATTCTTATCCACTAACTTTTGTACACTGATCTCATTACTTCTCCTTAAATACTATAAAGTCTTCATTCTTTAGTCTTTATGCTACATTATCCAGATAGCTTTTGGTGAAGACCTTGAAGAAGATTTTTTTTTTTCCTTTATTTATTTATTTATTTTTTCAGTGGGTTTTGTCATACATTGATATGAAGAAGATTTTAATTCCCCCCCTAGAATGTAATGGGCTTCCCTGCTGGCTCAGTGGTAAAGAATCCGCTTGCCATTGTAGTAGACTCAGGTTCAACCCCTGGGTTGGGAAGATCCCCTGGAGAAGGAAATGGCAACCCACTCCAGTATTCTTGCCTGGGAAATTCCATGGACAGAGGAGTCTTGCAGGCTACAGTCCATAGGGTCACAAAAGAGTTGGACATGACTTAGCAACTAAACAACTATAGCAACTAGAATTCCAGTAAAGGATCACCGACTGGTTACTAAAGCAGTAACAGTTAAGAGAAGCCCACATAGTGAGACAGACCCAGCTTTGAACCCAAAATCTGCCACTTCTTGTGTAATCTTTTGATTTTATACACCTTTCTCTAAGTTGTAGAAAAACAGGGATTAAAAACAGTCCTGATCTCTCCCTGGTGGTCTAATGGGATCTCATTTAGTTGTTTTGAGGATCAGATGTAGTAATATACATGAAAATTTCTACCACATTGTTATTATTATTATCCTTGTCATTATTTTCTCCCATAGTAAATGCCCAATTAAGAATTGTCCAAATAAGCACTTGTCGAACTGAATAAGCATTATTTTGGTAAAAGATAAAACACACAAATTACAAAAACCAGTACCAAAAAACCAGTAATTTAAGTTATTGTAAGTACTATGGAAAAACAAACTAAGAAAGAGAATTAAATAGGGGTTCTATTTTAGATAGAATCATCAGGGAAGGCCTGTTGAAGGAGGTGACACGTAAGCTGAATTTTAAGAGATGAGAAGGAGTCAGCCTCACAAAAAATAAAGAAAACAACATTCCAGGCAGAGGGAATGATACATATAAAGTTCTTGAGGCAGACATTCATGTGAACCCTCTACAAACTGAAAGACCTCACTAGTGCTGTGACAGAATGAGTATGGGCAGGGTGGGATCAGAAGAGAGCAGTGACCAAACATAAAGGGCCTTAAAGGCCGGAGTAGAGAGTCTGAGAGTCTGGCTTGTGGTCTACATGCAAAGGGAAGGAACTTGAGGGAATTTAAGCAAAGGAATGACAAGATCCTCAAACCCACTCAATCCAAGGCTCACAAAGACAAACTGAAAGAGAAAAAGAATTCTGGAAGTATTTGGAACTTCTTGTTTACAGAAACTAAGAATATAAATGTAGAATAAAATATTTTTCATTATGATTAAAGTTATTGATTGCCAACAACCAAAAATTCTTTTAGGATACTTAATAAAATTGCATTCACTTTTCTTTGTTTCATAACTGTCATGAATCCTAAAGGATTCTGTGACCCACTTAAAATGAAGGATAGACAGAAGGAGTAAACATGCTAAGCAGGCAGGATGAGAGTAACTGAGAAGGATGGCCGTAGCTGACAGCTCTGAGGGCCCAGAATGGGAGAGCGTGTCTGCGTTGTGATGATCACATCAGATAAGAGATGATTCGAAAGATGCTATGTGACAGATCTCTTACAGAAACGAAGGGCAGGATTCCAGTATAAAATCGGTGAGACACTGTGAGACGCTGGACATTCCAGCACAAATTTCGTAAGGGGACTTAAAGAAAATTGAAATTTATATATCAGATAATTATCTTTATCAGTCAAGCTACCCTCTAGTAACAGGTCTCTGCCATTGTAAGCTTATTCCCTGGAACGTTGATCCTTTCTCAAAACTGCTCTCCCTCTCTCTCTCTCTTTATATATATATATGTGTGTGTGTGTGTGTGTGTGTGTGTGTGTGTGTGTGTATGTGTTGTGTGTGTGTGTGTGTATTACTTGCTTCTTAGTGACTCTCTTGGTACTAAATAAGACTACTGCCATTAATATAATGAAATGTTTCTATTTTCATATGATATATTAGATAATTAAAACTATTTACTCTCTTAAGGAAATTTATTCCCCCCAAAAAAGCTTAGGGTGGCATGCTTAGATTCCCGTAAGCTGTACACTAATGAAAGGTTAGTTTAAAAGTGTACACAATAGCTGAGCTTTCTAAAGTGTTACACCGTTTTTGTTTTCGTTTCTAGAAACAATAAAATTATATTACTATGAGAGCCTATGTATCATAATAATAACTTTGGAATTAATTTTAACTATTTTTCTTGGAGGATGAAGGATAGTTTATTAATTGTTAGTTACAACTTCATGACAACTACTTATCTTTCATTTCACAGCATTTGAAAATACGTAAGAGCAGAAAAGGTGAATACCTACTGTTGCCAGGTAACTGCATCCACTGTGCTTCCTGCCACCTTCATGAATCTGTAAGAAACAGAAAAAACAAAGATGTTGCAACTTAAAGTAAACCATATCCTCAGGGATGAAATAAGATGAGACATAGATCAGGCCAATTCTTGGGCAACTGTGCTTTCTGAGAGGGTCCACCCCCATGGCCTATCCATAGCCTTAGAAGGTTAAAGGTACAGAAGGTGAAAGCAATCATAATTCTAGCTCTCCTACATCCTTTACCATCTGGAAATCAAGACTCCAAGATAGGATTATATCTATGTCTGTTTTCCCAATCTCATGCCTGATGGCTCCCACATTGCTTTCCCTGTGATCACCACCTATCTTTTACATCTTCTATTTTCTGAGTTCTACTAAGAAATAAACAATAACATTTTCCAAGGAAGACAGCACAACATATGCCTTTGAAAACCTTCTCTTCCTATAGAGAAAATGGGAAAGCTCAGTTTACTAATGTAAGTATAAGTTGCTCAGTTGTGTCCGACTCTTTGTGACCCCATGGACTGTAGCCCACCAGGCTCCTCCATCCATGGGATTCTCCAGGCGAGTATACTGGAGTGGGTTGCCATTCCCTTCTCCAGGGGATCTTCCCAATCCAGGAATCAAACCTGGGTCTCCTGCACTGCATGCAGATTCTTTACCGTCTGAGCCACCAGGAAGCTCATGTAAGTATGGTGGTGGTTTAGGCATTCAGTCGTGTCCAACTCTTTGTGGCCCCATGGACCGTAGCCTGCCAGGCTCCTCTGTCCATGGGGTTTTCCAGGCAAGAATACTGGAGTGAGTTGCCATTTTCAAATATGCACTAGTGATGGACTGCCACACTTGTCTGAGTATAGAAACTTGAGCACAACATAGAGAAATTTAACCATTTCTGGAGTAGGTAAATAGAGAACTGTTTCCCAGTCAGCATGCTCAGCTGTTTTCCTGAAAGGCACACAGCTAAGTCTTGTTAGCAACTTGCCACCCTCCTGTGCCCTTTGAGGTTCTACCAGAAACGCTGGGCCATAAGAAAGCACCCAAGGCCACACTATTCCATGCTGTCATTGTTGCTGTTTAGTCCCCCAGTTGTGTTTGACTCTTTTGCAGTCCTGTGGACTGTAGCTAGCCAGGCTCCTCTGTACATGTAATTTTCCAGGCAAGAATATGTTTCCTACTCCAGGGCATCTTCCTGATCCAGGGATTGAATCCATGTCTCTTGAGTCTCCTGCATTGGCAGGTGGATTCTTAACTACTTGCCACCTGGGAAGCCCAACTGGCTAGAGAAGTAGTATTTCTAGACACCCTAAACAGCTCTTTTTAATGGACTCATGCCACTCTTCCTAGAAGTACTTCTTTTGGAAGGAGGACACAGGTAGCCTCTGCTTTTGTAGCCCATGGATTTCTCTTTCTCTTTTCCTCTCCTTTCTCCAGCCCAGAAAAATCACTTGGATTTGGGAGAGTAGCTCCACTCTCCTCACTATTTCAAGTTCTATGCCCAGAATTCTTTCTTTAAAATTCAAAAGCCAGAAAGGCTTGTACATTCTCTTCTCCATCTTTTCATGTCCCACCCCTGAGTCAATAAGTACACAATCAGTTATCTGCTTGAATCAGTTCAGTTCAGTTGCTCAGTCATGTCTGACTCCTTGCGACCCTATGAATCACAGCATGCCAGGCCTCCCTGTCCATCACCAACTCCCAGAGTTTACCCAAATTCATGTCCATTGAGTCGGTGATGCCATCCAGCCATCTCATCCTCTGTCATCCCCTTCTCCTCCTGCCCCCAATCCCTCCCAGCATCAGGGTCTTTTCCAATGAGTCAACTCTTCACATGAGGTGGCCAAAATAATGGGGTTTCAGCTTTAGCATCAGTCCTTCCAATGAACACCAGGACTGATCTCCTTTAGGATGGACTGATTGGATCTCCTTGCAGTCCAAGGGACTCTCAAGAGTCTTCTCCAACACCATAGTTCAAAAGCATCAATTCTTCAGTGCTCAGCTTTCTTCACCGTCCAACTCTCACATGCATACATGACCACTGGAAAAACCACAGCCTTGACTAGACGGACATTTGTTAGCAAAGTATTGTCTCTGCTTTTTAATATGCTCTCTAGGTTGGTCATAACTTTCCTTCCAAGGAGTGAGTGTCTTTTAATTTCATGGCTGCAATCACCATCTGCACTGATTTTGGAGCCCCAGAAAATGAAGTCTGACACTGTTTCCGCTGTTTCCCCATCTATTTCCCATGAGGTGATGGGACCAGATGCCATGATCTTAGTTTTCTGAATGTTGAGCTTTAAACCAATTTTTTCACTCTCCTCTTTCACTTTCATCAAGAGGCTTTTTAGTTCCTCTTCACTTTCTGCCATAAGGGTGGTATCATCTGCATATCTGAGGTTATTGATATTTCTCCTGGCAATCTTGATTCCAGCTTGTGCTCTTTCCAGCCCAGTGTTTCACATGATGTACTCTGCATATAAGTTAAATAAGCAGGGTGACAATATACAGCCTTGACAAACTCCTTTTCCTATTTGGAACCAGTCTGTTGTTCCATGTCCAGTTCTAACTGTTGCTTCCTGACCTGCATATAGGTTTCTCTAGAGGCAGGTCAGGTGGTCTGGTATTCCCATCTCTTTCAGAATTTTCCACAGTTTGTTGTGACCCACATGGTCCAAGGCTTTGGCATAGTCAATAAAGCAGAAATAGATGTTTTTCTGGAACTCTCTGGAACTCTGCTTGAATAGAGAGGGGGAAAATGGAAAAGTCCAGGGAGATGGGAAAACAGATTAGGATCCAAAATACTATCCCTGTCACATATGCACTCTAAGCTGCAGAGACCAAGTAGGAAAACCCAAAAATTAAGAAGGGGAAATGAAATTGAGTACCCCCTTCCCAGGATATTTCAGAAATTAGAAAGCCTAGACAAGCTTAGACACAAGTGTCATTAAGTACTGGGTTGGCAAAAATGTTTGTTTGGGTTTTTCCATAAGATATTATGGAAAAGCTAAATAAACCCTTTGGCCAACCCTGTGTGTGTGTGTGTGTTTACATAGGCTTTGCTCTTACAAAATTATTTCTAAAATCTCTGAAAAGTAAAATCATCTTTATTTATATGTAAAAATGACCATAATGAAAATTACACTGACATTTATACTGCTTTCTCATTAAAATTTTCTTCAGCTTTCTATGTGTATAATTTCACATAATTCTCAAAACAGCCCTGGTAGGCAAATATTTCTAAATATAGTGGAGGTGGCTAAGTCACATAGAGGTTATGCGACTTGTTCAAATTCATATAGTAATGCAGACTAAATTCAGTTTTTCTGATTCCAAATGTTATGTTGTTTTCAAGCTGTTTTCACTGAGGCCAAGAAGTACATACAACTCTAAAATGCAAAAAAGTAAGTTGAATTTTTGCCTTGAGAAAGCACTACCATATTTTTTTTTTTTAAGTAAAAAGGCTTCAGCACCTCATTTGCTTGTTGACTTCCTCTCACAGACTTGAGCATTTCAGTGTTATCTCTAAGGCAAAGAATGTACTGGAGCAAAAGTGTCGAGAGGTGACTTGAGTCAGAGCCTCTGCTATGCAACAACCACAGTAAAGCTGAAAAGACAGACAATGAGACAAATAAGCTATCAGTGCCTTTGTGCTGCACTACTGTGTGAACTAGCTGCTGGTGGAGAACAGTCAAGGGAGTAGCTAGCTCTACCTTTTATGGTATTAAAAGAGGGATAAGCACTGAGTAAAGCTTCACATCTCACAAGACGTTGACTCTCACATTGAAAGAAGGGTAGGACTTTGCCCTAAAGATCAGGTCAGGCATAGAAACAGTTTGAATAAAGCCAGATAGAGTCAAGATGAGTATTTTCTCAGGAGTCCAGGATATCTGGATGTCAGGGGACAGGTAGGAAGTTATCTGACAGACTGGTCAGATAACTGGTCCATGATGCTGACACGTCTGGCCTTTATTCCTTAACATCTTGGTACAAGTTGATGTCTTATTTATCTCTCTATGATTAGCACCCAAGACAATATTGTAAAATACTGCTAGCTCCTCCTGCCTGTTGGATTTATCCTGGGCTTAAGCAAGTGAGGGGGTGTCAGGCTCAAATGTGAGTTTTAAGAAGATCACTTTGGCTATAGTAAAGGTGAAAAGTAGTGGTGTGGACAAACTGGTGGGAGATGACTGCAGAGTTATGGGAGGCTTTGAAATGTGGGAATGAAAAAAGACACAATTGAAGAGACACTATTGGTTCATCCAAGGGGGTTTGGCAAGGGTGAGTTTAAGTGAGGAAAGGGAGTAAGACAGTGTGTGAGAGAGAATCCCGAAGTTTTAACTGCAGTAATGCCATTGCCTAAGACGGGCAATACAGGGATAGACTTTAATGCTGGCATTGCTGAGTATATTCCAGTTCTTCTGAAAATACCACAAAGAACTTGAAGCAAATGGTCACTGATGATAACAGTTATGCATTCACAAGAAAATTAGGAGTAAAAGAATCATTAATGCCCTTTCTGGCTAAAAGGTTCTGGACAGGCAATTAAGAACACATCAAATTTGGTGTCTTAGAAACTGGAAACGTGTCTTTTATGATACTATAATCTGGAGTTCCTCATATGCTTTGGATAGTTTGTTCTGCTAAAGGTTGATAATTAAGTCTTTAAATAACCTTCCATTATCAAAAGTTACATTACAAAAAGAATGGGAAAACTAACATTAGCGCCAGGAGCTTTTAAAATAATGCAAAAGTTTTCTCCCCATGTTCCTACCTCATCCTCAATCTATAAAATCTATAATTAAATACAAAATACACTGGACCCATATATGTAATATTATATAGTTTACAGGGAAATATTTTTAAATTGAGTGTAGGAAAAGGCCTACCATCATCTGGACTAGGAAAATCAATTATTCTTCCTAACCTAATTTATGGGTTCAATGAAATTCTAATAAAAAAAAACCCACCAGATATTTTTGAAACTTTGCAAAATCATTCTAACATTAATCTGAAAGAAGCCAAGAATATTCTGAAAAAAAATTGGAATACCAAAGGGATATTTATTTGATCTACCACATATTAAAATACACCATAAAACCTGCAATTATTAAAACATTCCTAGGAGTTAGTCAGGAGAGCCTAGGAATTAGTAAAGAGATCAGGAATTAGTAAGGATATCTATGGAACAAAAGGGGATTTTTATAAAAATTTATATATAAGAATTTATGACAAGGAAAAGAATTTAGTATGTGAAAAATTAAAGCATATTTTTAATGGTGTCATGTGATTTGTGACTATTTGGGAAAAAAGTAAAGTTAGATCCTTACCTGAGGTCTTATTTTGTAAAGTAAATCAAAACAGTAAAATATAGTTTCATTTCATTATAATATTTAAAAAATGACAATCACAATTTAACATGTTTAGACCAGTTTTATTATTTTAACTTTTGTAACATATTTAAGCAGTAGGAAAGTTGAGGAAAAAACATTAAATATTTGTTCACATGAAAATTTTTGTAAACTACATTCTTCCTTTTTCTTTCTTAGTAAAATAATGAGAACAACTTCAAAAACATGGGAGCATTTCTACACTTATTCTGAGGAAGAAGAATCTAATTCAGAAATAATGTCAAACAAAATATGAATTTCCAAATATTACTACCAGGATGAATTTTTTCTTGGGGATGGTTTTGGTCACCACCTCCTGTACAATGTTAGAAATGTCCATCCATAGTTGTTCAGGCACTCTGTCTAGAGACCTAATCCCTTGAATCTATTTGTCACATTACAGATTTTATTTTCTTGGGCTCCAAAATTGCTGCGGATGGTTACTGCAGCCATGAAATTAAAAGACACTTGCTCCTTGAAAGAAAAGCTATAACAAACCTAGATAGCATATTAAAAAGCAGAGACATCACTTTGCTGACAAGGGTCCCTGTAGTCAAAGCTGTGGTTTTCCAGTAGTCATATACAAATATGAGAGTTTTTCTATAAAGAAGGCTGAACACCAAAGAATTGATGCTTTCAAATTGTGATGCTAGAGAAGACTCTTGAGAGTCCCTTCTACAGCAAGAAGATCAAACCAGTCAATCCTAAAGGAAATCAAGCATAATATTCATTTGAAGGACTGATCTAAAGCTGAAGATCCAATACTTTGGCCACCTGATGCGAAGCGCCGACTCATTGGAAAAGACCCTGATGCTAGGAAAGAATGAAGGCAGGAGGAGAAGAGGGTGACAGAGGATGAGATGGTTGGATGGCATCACCAACTCAATGGACATGAGTTTGAGCAAAATCCAGGAGATAGTGAAGGACAGGGAAGCCTGGTGTGTTGCAGTCCATGGGTCACAAAGAGTCGGACATGACTTAGCGACCGAACAATAACAACCAGGATCACTAAACACACTTTTGTTTTTTGAGAAGTATAGAAAATTCACCTAAAATGGAGCAAATTTTCTGCTTTCAGAACCCTTTGAATGATTTCTTAAAAATCTAGAAAAACAAAAACCAAGCACAGAAATAACACTTAAAAGAAAACTGATTAGATAAAACTCCACAGAATAGACACTAAAGCCACTAAATTTGGTGACTTCTTCTTAGCCCCATGTTCCCTCTCTGAAAACTAGGGTCTTTCTATATCTACTGTGTATCTGTATCATTTCCATACTCTGTTTTTATATCTATACTGGCAATGAGCAAGATGACAAGTCCAAAAAGATTATAAATTTCTTTGTTTAAATCTAACATTGATGGATTCCTCTGCTCCCTAGTTTTGCCTGTTTCTCAGAAACTGGCCCAAACCACATAAATGAATAACTTCAACACAGCTGCAGAATGCTCAGCAATAGTAATATTAGAGGTGGAATAACATGCACACAGACTAGTGCTGTCAGGAGTGAAATACCACTGGGAAAGTGAAATTCCATTTAGGGTTCAGTATTATCCAAGGATTTTCAACCATCCACTTCCATTCTAATCCCTAGATTTAGGTCTATGAATGAACAAGTAAAAGATGACCTAGGATGTGAATAATGACAAAAAGGGAAGATCTTGGGTTTTCCAAGGTTGGATGTCTCCATACTTGAATTATGAAAGCAGGAATCCTGGATGATTATTTCAGAGAACAGAAGATATCTGCCCTCATGCTGACATCCAGTCATGCAAAAAGGGACAAGAGAAGCAAGGGGCAGGGACCTCTACCTAAGGAAATTGGCTAATGCCAGGTAGACCTTTCAGGCATGTTGAAGGGATCTTTCCCACTGGAGCATATATGCTGCTATGGAAAAGAATAAAATATCCCCTTACATTGTGAGAGTTCCTTTCCTCCCCCAAGGGACCCCAAATCTGGGAGAGTTTCTTTCCTTTGTTATCCACCTGCACATATGACATATCTAAAATATTGTTGAGGCTTCTCTCCCAGGGCATATCACAGCTCCCTCTTATAATAAGGCACATCTTTATTCATGGTCTTTGGGGTTTGAATTCTACTTTTGGACCACAGAGTGTAACCCTAAAAACTAGTTTCTGAATTTTGCTCCCAGGAAAGAGGATAAATTCTTTTATGAGGAACTGGATGTCTAAATGACTATAAACTTCAATAAGAGTGTAGGAGCCTGATCCTTCTTTTCCTTGCTCACAAAGAGAATCTTTGGTTATGTAACTAACATGAATAAGATGTGACAGCCATTCTACACAAAAGCTAGGAAAAGCTTGTGAGGAAATTATTCATTTTGAGTTATAGCAAACCACGCATCTTCCATTTAGTCCAAAGCCATTTACATTTCCATGGCTAATTATATATTAAGCTATACTAGGTTAATTATATGTTAAGCTCTAGAACAAATAAAATACTGATTTATTTCTCCCCTGGATCGCCTGTTCAAAATGCCAACATCTAGGTCCTATCCCCACACATTCTGGTTTGGTAGGTCTGGGCTGGAGACTAAGAATCATGTTGCATTTTTAAACAAAGATACTCACAGCAGCTCTATTCATAATAGACAACAATAGGACCAAATGTCCTTCAGTGAGTGAATGTTAAACAAAGTATAGTCCACCCACATCATGGAATACTAACCAGCAATGAAAAGGAATCAGTTATTGACACACACAACAACCTGGTTGAATATGCTGAGTGGCAATCCAGTCCTAAAAGGTTGTATTTATATTATTACATTTATATAACATTTTTGAAATTACAAAATTGTAGAAATAGAGAACAAATAAGTGTTGGCAGAAGTTTTAAGAAACAGCAAGAGTGAGCAGGGTAAAAGAGCTACATGAAAAAAAAAAAGAGCTACATGAGATATTCCTGTGTTGATGGAAATTGTCTGTTTCTTTACTCTATCAATGCCAGTGTCCTAGTGGTGATACTATCCTATCGTTTCACAAGAGGTCACTATTGGGAGAAACTGAGTAAAGGGGACTTGGGATTTTCCGGACTAACTATCATGCTGCATTTTAAAGAAGCTCTCCAGGTATTTCCAATGCAGGATGACTATGGGCCACACCTTTTACAAAATGATCTTACCAACACCTATTAGGATAGGCCATTCATAGAGGAAAAAAATAAGGTTTTAAGGGAAAGTAGAATGGGAAAGTGAGGAAAGAAATGGGAAAAAGAAAGTGAAAAAGAATATTTCCCAAGACCATATGTGTTAAATTTTAATTTATGACCCAGGACTCCAGTCTCCTTCTACAATATTCTTTCTATTCCCTATCTGACTTCTCTGACAAAAGATGAGAGAAACATCCTTTATCATAACAGTAATAACTGCTAACCTTCAGCTTGGGTCAGGAATTAGGCTGTTTCTCTAATCAAGAAAGAAGTTTTGTCCAGGAAAAAACAGAAAAAGAAAAGAAAGCAAGTTTAGAAGTAAGTAGTTATTAGCATAATTCTCAGCTAGGGAGCAGACCTTTGCAGTAGCCAGTGCTTCCTTGTTAATTAGCACTGAACAGCTGCTGGGAGGCCTTGCCTCTCTCTAGAGGCAGAGATGGAAACTCTCTTCTTATGAACTAAGAGGAATAAACTGTTTTCTCCTCTTGTAGTTTAAGTCATATAACTCTTTCACAGTTAAAATAAAACAGAATGGTTATTAGGAATAACTGTTAATAATAATCTCTTTATGCACAAAACTGTCCCCAGCTGTGCAACTTTCTACTTCAAATGAGAATTTGGTGTAAGTAAGTTTGCAGGCAGGAGCTGTGATCACCCCCATTATAATGACATGTTATTGCAGCTAATCTTTCTAGTTCTCATCTATATTCAGTTCTCTGAACTGCTTAGAGGGCTACATTGAATCATGTGCAAAAAGTCAGTTAGGAAAAAACCTTGCCTCTTTATCTTTGAAATACACTTGTTTTTAACAATTGTAGCTGACATTTCTTTAGGTGTCAATTGTGCCAGGAACCACACTAAGCACTTTAAATTCATTATCTCATTTAACTTCACAACATGCCTAAGAAATAGGTAATTTCATTTGCCTCATTTTACCAGTGAAGAGACTGAGGTTTTAAAGAGATTAAAGAATTCCTCCAGGTGACCTTGAGTTGGACCATAAAGAAGGCCAAGCACCAAATAATTGATGCTTTTGAACTGTGATTTTGGAGAAGACGCTTGAGAGTCCCTTGGACTGTAGGGAGATCAAACCAATCAATCCTAAAGAAAACCAATCCTGAATATTAGTTGGAAGGGCTATGCTGAAGCTGAAGCTCCAATACTTTGACCACATGATGTGAAGAGCTGATTCACTAGAAAAGACCCTGGTGCTGGGAAAGACCGAAGGCAGGGGCAAAGGGGATGACAGAGGACAAGATGGCTGGATGGCATCACTGACTCAATGGACATGAGTTTGAGCAAGCTCCAGGAGATAGTGAAGGACAGGGAAGCCGGGCGTGCTGCAGTCCATGGGGTCACAAAGAGTAGGACTTGACTGAGCAACTGAACAACAACAAGGTGACCTAACTAGATGCTGACCTGGGTCTCATCTAGTTCTAAAGTGTATGCACTTTACCATCCTGCTATTTCCACCCTCGTCTTCAGTCCTGCCACACTGACTCACTACAGGAAAACAGAAAGCTGCTGTTTTAATGTTTTTCTGGAGGAAGGGACCCATGAGGTCAGAAATGCCCAGGGCCCACAAGTCATGAGAGCTTGTGTATAGGAACATAGTGAACTTTCCCATCCTTACCCACCCATACTGCTTTCACTATTGTCTATTTGCCACTTTGAGTACAAGTGGAGCCTATAAATAAGCATTAGGCACTTCATAGAAGTTTTGGTAATTAGATGCAACTAAAGATAGAAATTCTGGATAAAAGAAGGAAATTTTCCTATTTCTGGTTTGCAGGTTATTGAATTTATAGGTCTACTGTGATGGAAAAGACCATTATTTGCTTCCTAATTCTCTTCTGCTTTTATCATCTTTGCCCAAATTAGAATACTTTCCATAGCTTTCTGGGCCTCCATGGGAGCTAAAGGCCCTGTCTACCTTTCTGTTCTAACCTAGGTTCAAGTTAGAATATGCTACCAGCAACTCTATAGAATGTTAGGATAACGTCCATTCTTCATTCAACAAATTTGAGCACCCACCAAGTACTACACTAGGCTTTTTGCCAGTACTGAATATATATTAGTAAATACAACAGACAAATTCCTGCTCTCATGAAGTTTATAATCTATATGAAACAAATAATAAATATGCAGTTTTGTGATAAATGCCATAATGAGAACTAACAGTGTGCTGATAGAGAATCACTTAGCAAGGCTATTCAAGAAAGGACTCTGATGGATGAGGTGAAATCAGCAATGTGGCAAGCTGAGAGAATAATTTAGGTAGAAAAAAGAGTATATGTTGTGCAACCCCATCCTATCCACCCTTCTGGGGAAAAAAAAGAGAGAGAGAGAAGCTTAGCACATGCCAGGTCAGTGAGGCTTGAGTGTAGTAAGAAAAAGGGAAATCTGGAGAAGAAAAGAATGAAGAGCTGGGAAGCACCCAGATCATTTGTCATAGAGCTTTGTTGGTATGGCAAGGAGATTCAATTTTATTCTAAGAGCAATGAAAAGTCATTAAAGAGTCTTTAGCAAATGATTGACAGCATAGGAATTATGTTTTTAGAAGATTTTCTGGCATTGTGTGATGAGTAGATTGGAGAGGACAGTGGGTTAGTCACTCAGTCATGTCCGACTCTTTGTGACCCCATGGACTATGCCTGCCAGGCTCTTCTGTCCATGAAATTCTCCAGGCAAGAATACTAGAGTGGGTTGTCATTCCATTCTCTAGGGGCTCTTCCTGACCCAGGGACTGAACCCAGGAGTCCTGCATTGCAGGCAGATTCTTTACCACCTGAGCCATCAGGGAGTGTTAGAGAGGACAGGAATGGAAGCAAATAGACCAGTCATGGGGCTATTGAAGTGATCCAAGTTCTGAGTTCTCCAAATGGTAACTCTTCTGTTATTGTTTTCTCTATGGTCATCTCTCACCTAAAGAAGGGCTCACATTCCAAGTCAGCATTGTCCAAACACATTAGTGGAACACTAGTCTCTCAAGATACTCACGGAAAACAAGACTAAGGTCAAATAAATTAAATTTCTGCGTGCTAAATACCCTTCTTGGAGATTCAGAATGTAAACTAATATAATAAAGATGCTGGGAAGTGTTTCAGTACATTTGTGTATTTCAGAATTTCTCAAACTTACTTGCCTATGGAAATTTTACTCCCCTCTCCCTTCACGTAATGCTATTATTTTGCAGGACTGGTATTTTCCAGAGCATATTTGAGGAAATGCTGCCATAAGTCACCCTAACCAAAGGTTAACTCCATGTGCATGGTTTACTGGGCCTCCTCTTCTCCACGTCTGTCTGTTCCTCTGCAGACAGATTTTCATATTAAGCCCTTGGCTTGGTCACCCTTTCTCACCTCACCCTCTCTTGACTCTGAGCCTATCTGCAAGGCAAATTCTCATCTTTTCTGAGAGTCCATGTTCTCTGGGTTGCCACTTCCTCACTCTGATTATTCTGTCAATAGGCTTTCATCTATTTATTGTCTTAGAGAAATCTGTCAAAAGTCTTTCACCTGCAGATGATCCCTGTTTCGTGTGTTTGTTATTAAGTATTGTTCTTTATCAGTTTTTAAAAGGAGTTGGGATGGTGGTACCAGAAGGAAGTGGACCTTGTGATCAGATCACTATCTTCAACTTGAAGCATACCCAGTATAGTTTAAAATAATTTTTTGTTGCTACAGAGATATTATTTCCTGAGTATGAATATGTGTTCATTTTGGTGTATCTTTCTTTTGAAAATGTCCCTTTTCTGCATGTGATGGCTCTTGAATGAGAGATGCTAACTGTTCCAAAGGTGGAAATCATCCTCTATTAATTTCTCCTATTCTCTCACCTCAACTTACTGAGATATCCATTAATAAAGCATGTCTATCTTAACTTCTCTCCATTTCTTCTCCCATTACCTTAATCTAATTAAATATACCTCATAGTGAAAACCTCCTTACTGAGCTCTTTTGATTTCTTACTTTTGCACATTAAAATCTATTTGGCACGCAAAATATAGTAGACTCTGGTACATGCTGCTGCCCTTATAAAAACTCCATAATAGCTTTCCATTGCTCAGAGGATAAAATACACAACCTCCTTACCATGGTATATATGATTCAGTAATAATATGATCCTTGCTTGTCTATGCAGTCTCACCTCCCACTGCTCTCCTTTTGGTCACTATAATGCCCATCTTTCTGTTGCTCAAATGCCTTAATTTTGTTTCTGACTCAGGACATTAACATGACCGACCACCTCTAACTAAAACTTTCTTCACTTTACACTTTGAACAATTGGTTCCTTCTCATTTTTTTATTCTTGGCTTAAATAAATTGTTCCTCAGATAAATTGTCTCTGATTACCTTGTCCAAACAAGTCTTCCAACTCCAGGTATCCATTTAATTCATAGAATTACACACAATTTGGGATAATTTATTTGTTTTCTTATTTACTGTGGTTCTGGTTTTTTAGGACTTCCCTGGTGGTTTAGACAGTAAAGAATCTACCTGCAATGCAGGAGACCTGGGTTCTATCCCTGCAGTGAACCAGGGTCAGAAAGATTCCCCAGAGAAGGATATGGCTACCCACTCCAGTATTCTTGCCTGGAAAATTTCATGGACAGAGGAGCCTGGAGGGCTGCAACCCATGGAGTTGCAAAGACTCCATGACTGTGTGACTGTCACTATTTTTACTGTCTTCCTAAGCTCTAAGAGAGTAAGAGTTACTTTGGCTTTATTCATCAACATAAACCCAACATTTAAGCCAGGATCAAACACAAAATAGGCGTTCAATAAATGTTTATTGAGAGATAATTTAGTACTAATCTCACTATAACTTAAAAGTCCCCAAAGAAGGCCTTAGTGAACATATTTTCAATGAATAACTGCTTTTCTTGACATTGCCACATCACCAAAAATAGATCCGGTCCTCATTCTATAGTAGATCCCCAATAAACTCCAAACAAGTTGAAAGAGCCTAACCTTGAAAATTAAAACATTTCTAAAAGGCTAGATAAAATTGAAAGCTTTATCCTAATTGTATAAGGAAAGAGACAGAGAAGACAATCAGTAAGAAAATAGACAAGAACTACTATCATAAAATGTAACTTCTGAAACAATAAAAACATATTTCAAAGTAATAAGAAAAGCAATACATTAAGATAAAATTGTCATTACACACATGATGCATAAAAGTTTGAAAAAGAAAAGCAGAAAAAAATGATAAAACCCTAAAGAACACTACTTCATGCCTTTAGATACAAATCAATAACTGGGAAGAGCCACTTCCTGAATGAGGAAATGAAAATAATAAAATGTGCATTTTATTAAGTACTTCCCATATTCCAGGCAACATGGTAGTCCCTGAAGACACAAACATAAAGATTCTATCTCTGCTTTTTCATATCTTAACTGGGGGAAATAGTCCTGTATAGTCCAGTAAATACCTAAGTAGTTTTATACTTCTTTAAACTTAAAAATTAGTTTGGTTCTAAAAAACTAAAGCTGTTCCTACATTCTGAAGGCTGCAGAATCAATAAAACATAGACTGAATCCTGATCTTACTCTACAGTCTGTTGGGGGAGGCAAATATGTAAGTAAAAAAGTTATCATCAATTTGGTAAGTACTATAGCAGAAAAGTAAAGTACCATATAAGGACAGAAGGGGGTGATGAGAAATTCTGCCTCAAGTTGTCAGAGAAGATCTATTGGAAAGAAGAAAAATGAGGGAAGAGAGTAGTATTCCAAAGAAAATGATACAAAATAAAAAGGTGCAAAGGTAAAAAAGTATGGCACCTTCTAAGATGGACATATAATTTTGATGTACTGAGGGCAGGTTGTTCAAGGGTATGGAGCTGATGACTAGCTGCAAAGAAGGCAGGTACTGGACCCTAAAGTCCAGGGGTGCATGTGAAAGGGTTTGAATTTCAAGCAAGAGTGACTTGACCACATGTTGCATTTTTTAAATCTAAGTATGGAGAAATCTGTTAAAGAAGAAAAATGATAAGTTTAAAATAAAAATGAAAAGAAGATGGGATATGAGTGATACTAACAAGTCAGAAATAACAAAACTTAGTAACTAACTAATGATACTTGCTCCTTGGAAGGAAAGCTATGACAAACCTGCACAGCATACTAAAAAAGCAAAGATATCACTTTGCTGACAAAGGTACCTATAGTCAAAGCTATGGTTTTTCCAGTAGTCATGTACAGATATGAGAGTTGGACCATAAAAAAGGTTGAGAGCTGAAGAATTGATGCTTTCAAATTGTGGTGCTGAAGACTCTTGACAGTCCCTTAGACAGCAAGGATATCAAACTAGTCAATACGAAAGGAAATCAACCCTGAATATTCATCGGACTGTTGCTAAAGCTGAAGCTCCAATACTTTGGCCACCTGATGCAAAGAGTGGGCTCATTGGAAAAGACACTGATATGGGAAAGATTGAAAGCAAAAGGAGAAGGGGGGGGCAGAGAATGAGATGGTTAGATAGCATCATCAACTCAATGGACATGAATCTGAGCAAACTCTAGGAGATAATGGAGCACAGAGGAGCCTGGCATGCTGTAATCCATGGGGTCGCAAAAAGTCAGACATGACTTAGTGACTGGACAACAACAACAAATGGAGTCTGTGAACAAAGGAGAGGAATGAATCTAAAATGACCACCTAGTCTGTGCCTCAGGCAAAATGGTTATTGTGTCCTTAGGCAAATGTGGGATAAGGGGAAAGGAACCGATATTAAGTTTTGGAAAATGTTTGGTTCTTTTCACAGTTAACAGGATTCAAATTTAAACAGCCATGACATATAATCTTGCATTAATTAAAATATAGTACATTAATAAAAATAATACTCATTGCTATGGGGTATTGCGGGAAAAGATACATTAATATATTACTGCCCTGAAACCTGGTGAAACTGTTCTGAAAAGAAATCTGGCAACAAATATAAGAACCATAAAAATTATCATATACTCTGACCCAGAAACTCAGCTTTTGGAATACAGCCCAAGGATGTAATTCAAAAGAAATAAAAAAAAAAACTATTTGTATAAAGATGTTTACAACTGTAGTATATATTCCAGACAAAAACTGGAAACAGCCCAAATGCCCAACAGTAAGGGGTTGCTTAGGCAGACTTAGTACATCAATGCACTGGAATATTTTATTGGTATTAAGAATGACAAATATGAGAACTATGTAGAAATAAGGAAAGGGCAATATAAAACTATGAGCAAAAAATGCAGAATTTAAAATGATGCATATACAATGATCACAACTATGTAAAATTTTATCTGTATAACCAGGAGGACTGGAAAAACTACAGAGCTGGTAATTTAGAGTGCTGACATTTTTGTTATTGTTAGTTGAGTCACTGGGAATATTTATGCATTTAAAGTTGTATTGCACTGTGTATTTAGTGCATATACATTATGTTCCATTTTTTCAGGAACATAAGAAAAAAAATGTTCATCAGTACCTTTCCTTCTTGCCTTCTGTAATTTCTCCTAGCTTCTTGCATCCTATTAGTCTTTAGATGTAGGAAACTAGGCCTTACCACTTGTCACCATACCACCTGGTCACATGCTCATTTCTTTCAACTGTCTGTTACAATTGTGTCCAAGTTCTTATTCACAACAAGCTAACATCTATATGCTCACAGTTACACTATGTACACAAACTAGGATGCCTTAACTATACCTTATATACTGTGTAGAAGTGTCTCGTCAGTATGATTTTTTAATCTTTGACATAGAGAAATATTTGTTTCTTACCTTCTACTACCCCGGTGTAACTATCTCCCTTAAATGGGCCTTTATTAAATGTAAAGGCCAATTCCTCTGGATTCTATTTCTTCTAGCCTTATAAGACTTCTTATTTGGTTATATCCTTTATCTCTTATACCATCTAGCTCTTCTCTCCTATACAAGTCTCAACATACAAACCTGTTCTGCTATCTCCCACATTAAATTAAATGGAAAATGCCATTATCTTCCTTGACCCCAAATCTCCCTTCATTTTCCTACTCTCTTTCACAGTACAAATTTTCCTAAGAGCTGTCCACATTATTGTTTCCAATTTCTAACCTCTCATTTACTCTACAAACTATTGTGATCTGACTTCAGATCCACCACTCCACTGAATTATATTTTTCAAGGCCACCAACAACCTGCATGCTCCCATGTTCAATGGCACTTTTCTGTCTTCCTATTACTTGTCTTCTTGGCCTTCTAGCAGCATCCCCTCTGTTTTCTTGGTCCCTACATCTCAATCTTTCCCTTTCCTCTTACATATGAGGCCATCCCTCTTTTCTCACATCTCTGAATATGATAGTTCCTTTGAGCTCTCTCCTAAGCCTTTGACTCTTTTCTTTCTATATTCTAACTAATCTCCTCTATTCCCATTGTTGTTGTTGTTTTTCAGTCGCTAAGTCATGTATGACACTTTGAGGTCTGGTATTCCCATCTCTTTAACATTTTCCACAGTTTGTTGCAATCCACACAGTCAAAGCCTTTAGCATAGTCAATGAAGCAGAATTAGATGCTTTTTGGAATTCCCTTGCTTTCTCTATGATTCAACGAATGTTGGTAGTTTGATCTCTGGTTCATCTGCCTTTTCTAAAACCAGCTTGTACATCTGGGAGTCCTCGGATAAGTACTGCTGAAGCCTAGCTTGAAGGATTTTGAGCATTACCTTACTAGCATGTAAAATGAGTGCAATTGTAAGGTAGGTTGAATGTTCTCTGGCATTGCCTTTCTTAGGGACTGGAATGAAAACTGACCTTTCCAGTCCTGTGCCCACTGCTGAGTTTTCCAAATTTGCTGACATATTGCGTGCAGCATGTTAACAGCATCATCTTTTAGGATTTTAAATAATTCAGCTGGAATTCTATCTCCTCCACTAGCTTTGTTTGAAGTAATACTTCTTCAGGCCCACTTGACTTCACACTCTAGGATGTTGGCTCTAGCTGAGTGACCACATCATCATGGTTATCTGGGTCATTAAGATTTTTTTGTATGGTTCTTCTGTGTATTCTTGCCACCTCTTCTTAATCTCTTCTGCTTCTGTTAGGTCCTTACCGTTTCTGTCCTTTATCATGCCCATCCTTGCATGAAATGTTCCCTTGGTATCTCCAAGTTTCTTGAAAAGGTCTCTAGCCTTTCCCATTCTATTGTTTTCCTCTATTTCTTTGAATTGTTCACTTAAGAAGGCCTTCTTATCTCTCCTTGCTATTCTCTGGAACTCTGCATTCAGTTGGGAATATCCTTCCCTTTCTCTCTGCCTTTCACTTTTCTTCTTGCCTCAGCAATTTGTAAAGCCTCCTCAGACAAACACTTTGCCTTTGTGCATTTCTTTTTCTTTGAGATGGTTTTGGTCACTGCCTCCTGTTCAATGCTAAGAATCTCTTTCCATAATTCTTCAGGCACTCTGTCTACCAGATCTAATTCCTTGAATCTATTCATCACCTCTACCATATAATCATAAGTGATTTGATTTCGGTCATACCTGAATGGCCTAGTGGTCTTCCCTACTTTCTAAAATTTAAGTCTGAATTCTGCAAAAAAGAGCTCATGATCTGAGCCATAGTCAGCTCTAGGTCTTGTTTTTGCTGACTGTATAGAGCTTCTCCAATTTCAGCTGCAAAGAATATAATTAATCTGATTTCAGCATTGACCATTTCCATGATGTCCATGTATAGAGTCATCTCTTGTGTTGTCGGAAGAGACTGTTTGCTATGACCAGTGTGTTCTCTTGACAAAACTCTATTAGTCTTTGCATTGCTTTATTTTGAGCTCCAAGGCCAAACTTGCCTGTTTCTCCAGGTATCTCTTGACCTCCTACTTTTGCATTCCAATCCCCTATGATGAAAAGGACATCATTTGTGTGTGTGTGTGTGTGTGTGTGTGTGTGTGTGTGTTCTAGATGGTCTCATTGGTCTTCATAGAACTTAGGGTCAACTTAAACTTTTTCGGCATTAGTGGTTGGGCCATAGACTTGGATTATTGTGATGTTGAATGGTTTGCCTTGGAAATGAACTGAGATCATTCTGTCATTTTAGAGACTGCACCCAAGTACTCCAGGCTCTTTTGTTGATTATGAGGGCTACTTCATTTTTTCTAAGGGATTCTTGCACAGTAGTAGATACAATGGTCATCTGAGTGAAATTCGCCCACTCCTGTCCATCTTAGTTCACTGATTTCTAAGATGTTGATGTTTACTCTTCCATCTCCTGCTTGACCACATCCAGTTTAACTTGGTTCATGGACCTAGCATTCCAGGTTTCAAAGCAATATTATTCTTTACAGCATCAGACTTTACTTTCAATGCCAGGCACATCCATAACTGAGCGTCATTTCTCCTTTGACACAGCCACTTCACTCTTTCTGAAGCTATTTGTAACTACCTTCTACTTTTCACTGGTAGCACACTGGACACCTTCTGACCTGGGGGACTCGTCTTCCAATTTCATATCTTTTTGCCTTTTTATACTGTTCATGGTGTTCCCATAGCAAGAATACTAGAGTGGTTTGCGATTCCCTCCCCCAGTGGACCATATTTTGACAGAATTCTTCACTATGACCCATCTGTCTTGGGTGGCCCTACAGGGCACAGCTCATAGCTTCATTGAATTACACAAGAGTCCCTTCACCACAACAAGGCTGTGATCCATGAAGGAGCACATCACCATACACTTATCCAACATATCAAGTCCTGTGGCTTCTACTGCCAATGATACATTCCATTTCCACAACCCATTTCAGGTTCCTATCATTATGTGTACCACTATAACAGCTTTTCTCACTGATTTCCCTGCCTCCTCTACAATCTATTTTTCATAGAGGAGACATAGAATACTTTCTGTATAATAAATAAAATCTTCTCACTCCCCAGGTTAGAAATATTCAGTATCTTTCTCACTGTGCTTAGAAGAAATTCTAAGCCCTTCATTATGCCTGTAAGTCTCTATATAATATAACTCTTTTTTGTTTAGTTTTTTTAGTTTATTTATTTTTTATTGAAGGATAATTGCCTTATAGAATTTTGCTCTTTTCTGTCAAACCTCAGTATGAATCAGCCATAGATATACATAATTACTTCTCTAAATATACCTTTCTGTTGCCAATCTGGCCCCTTTTTCATCCTTAGGAACTTTGCACGTGCTTTTCATTTTTTCAAGAACACTGACACTGTTCATTTCTCATTTTGTCTAGTTAACCCTCATTCAAGTTCAAATTACACTTTAATGAATTTTTAAAAATTGAAGTATAGTTGGTTTACAATATTATATTATTTCTGGTGTATGACATACTGATTCAATATTTTTATAGATTATATTCCATTTAAAGTTACTGTAAAACATTGACTATATTTCTCATGCTGTACCATACATACTTGTTAGCTTATTTATTTTATACATAAGCTTGTGTTTGTACCTCCTAATCTCCTACCCTTGTCTTGTCCCTTCCCCTTCCCTTCTCTCCACTGGTAACCACTGGTTTGTTCTCTATATCTGCTACTGTTTCTGCTTTTTTATATTTATTAATTTGCTTAGTTTTTAGTTTCCACATATAAGTAATAACACAAAGTATTTATCTTTCTCTGTTTGGTTTTTTCACTAAGCATAGTACCCTTCAGGTCTATTCATGTTGTTGAAATAGCAAAATTTATTCCTTTTTATGGATGAGTAATATTCCATTCCAAATCTTTATCCATTCATTAGGTTGCTTCCATATCTTGGCTATTGTAAATAATGTTGCTATGAATATTGGGGTACATATATCTTTTTGAATTAGTGTTTTCATTTTCTTTGGATATATACCCATAAGTGGGATTGCTGGAGCATATGGTAGTTCTATTTTTAGTTTTTAGAGGAACCTCCATACTGTTTTCCAAAGAGGCTGAACCAATTTACATTCCCACCAACAGTCTACTAGGGTTTCCTTTACGCTATATCCTCACCAACATTTGTTATTTGTGGTCTTTTTGATCATAGCCATTCTGACAGGTGTGAGGTGCTATCTCATTGTGGTTTTGATTTGCATTTCTCTGATGATTAGCAACTTTAAGCATCTTTTCATGTGGTTGTTCCTCTTACATATTAATCCTTTAGGGAACACTTCCAACCACCTAACTTGGTCAAATCTCAGCATTTACAGTCATTCATAGAACTTTGTTCCTCTCCTTGTTATTGTTTCAGTCTTAAGATAAGTTGATTATTGCCTATGTCTCCCTTACCATAGTACATACTCCGTGAGGGTAGAGAAAGTATTTGTTTTTGTTTATTATAACACTCCTGTTTTCAAACACAGTACCTGGAACATAGCAATTACTCAAGAAGTATTTGCAGAATGAATGAATTACTGATAAAGGTCATGCTACTGAGAAGACACTATCTCTGAGATAGTGTCTACTGAGAAGACTGAGAAGACTACTGAGAAGACACACCATGAAACTATATTAATCAAATCATTAAAGAAAAGGTATAATCTAAAAGAATAACTATGTGGACTTAGTTATTGGCTTTGCTTATATATTACAAACTATGAAAATGTTCTAAATATGTGATTCTTATCCCCTAATTACAACATGTAAAATAAGGCCAACCTCTCCATCACCATCCCACATACATAGGATATTTTAAAAGTTCAGCAAAAGTATGCAAAAGGAAGCCCAGAGTTGTACTTTTAGGTAGGAGTAAAGGTGACAAAAATTGTTCTGCAAGAAAAAAAGGGAACTTTCTACTGAGAAAGAAGGAGAGCGGGGTAAAAAAAGAAGGGTGAAGGAAGGACAGGAGTTAATTAAAGGCTTGGGGATTCTTTGTAAAAAGGAAAATGCCTAAAATTAAATTTCAGGCTGTTAATGTTACAGTGTAAATCCTTCCACGTTCCCAAGCCTTCAATAATGTCTGCTATGCTAATTAGCTTAGACCAAGACTCAGCTACCACAAAAGGAAAGAGAGAGAGCCATAAGAGCCATCAAGCCACAAGGACCATTAAGGAGGTTAGCCATAGGTTTCTTTCTACTGGAATATATCTGTTTATACTTGTATAGCATTATCTATCCTAACTTGGGCTGTACAATTCACGGGAAAACATCTTACTTGTTTTTGAATTTATAGGAATATGACAGGATACCACATAAAACGTATGCCAGATGAACTCCTGCCTCTCCCAACTTCCTTGTTCCCACCCTTCCAGCTATAGTCACATCACCACTTTGGGTCTTGGATTCAACATCTAACTTCAGTCTTCCTCATGCTATTCCCTCTGACATTCCCTCCAACCCTGCATAATTAGACTCAACATGCTTGAATATTCCACTTATTTTATCTGGGCCTGGCTCACCAGCAGCACTGAGGAAGACAGCATTTAACATAGTGACCATCCACAACTAATGCTTAACAAATGATTGTTTGATCCAGTCAAAATTAAATAAATCACATGATAGTAATTCTCTAGAATACCTAACAAACTTGTTAAGCTATGCTTTAATGTACAGATGTTTGTAGTGTTTCTCAACTTTTTAACCTAGTTCCACTGTCCAGGATTTTGTCAAGTTTGCTTTCTATAAGAGGTCCCAAGAGTACAGTAGATAATATTTGGCCTTTTAAAAAATATTAAGTGATAGTATGCAATGCTATAATATTAAATTTGCTTTTTAAAACAACACATCCTTTCCAACCTGTTTTGGAGTTTGTGATATTCCTCCCAATCCCACCCACTTCTGCTGACTGTGGAAGGCCTAGAGACATAAGTTCTTGCACTGTTTGTAGAGAATCCTTGGTTTATGGTGGGAGTTGTCACTTTGAAAGAGTCTCTCTGTCCTTCTTAAGACCAGAAATAACCAGGAAAAGTACAAATACATTAAGTCATTACATGTAATGAACAATGTTTTAAAAACTGCTAAATAATCTGACCTACCCATCTAGAAGGGCGATGACGTTTTTCCTGGGCCGCCCAATATTAGGGCCATACAAGCTGGCTCTGGAGTAAATCCGGATGGGTTGCAACAGGCTCTTCAGCTGGATGTAATCCTTTCCCAACTGGCTGCCATTTACTGCCCGGCCATGCATGGTCCGATAGTTATTTGGTTCTAGATTAAAAGCAGACATGCAAGTCAGAGTTGGGAAGAGTGAGGTTCTGCCAACCTTTTCCTAGCCACAGATCTCTCTCCCTTTTTTCTTAACAATGTAAACAAAATAACCAAAGGAGGGTATAAGCTAGCTTAACTTGAGAAACTATCCCAACAAAAAAGTCAAGTGCCATTTTATCCTTCTATTTATTTTCAAACTAATCTTCACAAAAGTTCATCTAATCCACAACAGAGAGACCATACTGATTTTCAAATGATAGTTTATAATAAATGGCATATTGAGTTGAACAGTATCCCCCCAAATTAATGCCAATCCAAAACTTTAGAATGTTATATTTGGAAAGAGGGTCTTTGAAGAAGTAATTACTCAAGATGAGGTCATATGGGATTAGGATGTGCCCTAAATCCAAAGACTGATGTCTTTATAGAGAAAGGAGAGGAAGATTCAGGTACACAAACACACAGGGAGGAAGCCCATGTGCCAGTGGAGGCAAGAATTGAAGGGATACTGCTATTCCAAGGCTTGCTGGTAGCTATTAGAAGTTAGAGAGAGGCAATGAATAGATTCTCTCTTAAAGTCTCCAGAAGGAATTAACCCTGGCAATGCTTTGATCTCAGACTTCCTAACCTGTGATAGAACAATTATCTCTTGTTTTACACCACTAAGCTTGTCATGACAGGCCTAGAAAACTAATACAAATGGTAAGAAGGGAAAGCTTCATAAAGATGAACTTTGTGTCAAAAATATAGAAAAATTTTAATGTTCAATTATAGCAAAGTGGCTGAGTGAAATAACTTAGAGTGAAATCCTCTCACCCAGTTCCTATTAACTTGGTAGTCCTAAAAAGACAAGGAAAGTCCTAAAATCCAGCAGTTCCACTGATGGAAGAGCTAACTGGATTTGCAATGAAGGACATATCCCAGAGAAGGCCAACATTTTCGTTAACTTGAGGTTTTGACACTGGTAGGGGCAAGAAATAGATCAGCAGACTCACAAGAAATGTAACAGGGAGATTTGGGGAGCAAGGAAATAACTGAGGATTTTGGTAAGCCCACAAATACCCCTCATAGTCTGGAAAGTTGTTCTCAGGAGGGACTGGAGAGGGCACTAGCTATCCACACATTCCCGGATGAATGTGAAACATAATATACTCATAAAGGACACATGAAAAGGCATGTCAGAAATTAAAAGCCAGTCAGATTTTCAAAATGCCTATTTTGAATGTGTTCACAAACCTATACACAGATCTAATGGTAAAGATGAAAGCCTTAACAGCTCAAGGTAAGCATAACCTCTGATCATTCATCATCTCACCATTAAGCTATGCCGACTCAGAGGCAACTCCTGGGAAGCTGGCTTCTACAATTAAAAAATAATTGAAAAATTAAAAAGAAACAAATAGATATTAATAGCTACATGATGCAAGGGAGACAAACTCTATGGAACTAGTCCAGGAAGTGACTAAGCAAACAGAAAAGAAACAACAAAAAAATCTCTGGAAAGGAGAATTTGGAATCCAGAGTTGCTCCAACATATTAACTAAAATGTATAGTTTTCAACCACAAAAAATGACAACATGCAAAGAAATAGGAAAGTATGGCCAATAAGCAAGCAAAAAAGTAAAAGAAACTATCTCTTAGGGAACTCAGATGTAGGACTTAGCAGGCAAGGACTTCAAAACTGCTGTTATAAATATGCTTAAAGAACTAATGGAAGAATAAAAAATTAAGGGAAAGTATTATTTTACTGACTAATTAAATATAAATATAGAGATATTAAAAATAAATAAAGATAGAAATTACAAAAAATTATCAAATGGAAATCTTGGAACTGAAACAACTCTTCACATTTAGAACACAATGGAATTAGTAGCTGAATTTTTATCAGAAATAAGGCCAGAAGACAGAGAGATGATACATCCAAAATTCTGGGAAAAACATCAAACAACAATTCTGTATGCAGCAATCTATGCTTCAAAGCTGAAAGCAAAATGTAGATCTTCCCAGAAAAACAAAGGACAGAACTGGTTGTGAGAAAATCTGTCTTACAAGAAATAAGAAAGGATATCTTTTAGGTTGAAAGAAAATGACAGCAGATAGTGATTCAAAAGCACACAGAGAAATAAAGAACACCAGTGTATGTTAATGTATGTGTGCCCTGACCATAATAGAATTAGACTGGAATTCAACAATGGAAAGAAATTTGAGAATCTATAAATATTTGGAAATCAGAAAAATAATCCATGAGTCAAAGAGGAAATCACAAAAAGAATTAGAAAATATTTTAATGAAATTAAAATGAAATATAATATATAAAAATATATAGGATGACACCAAAGGCACAATCCATGAAAGCAATAATTAAGAAACTGGACTTCATTAAAATTAAAAACTTTTGCTCTGCAAAAGGCAGTGTTGAGAGAATAGAAGACAAGCTAAAGACTGGGAGAAAATACAAAAGACATATTAAATGGCTGTTACTCAAAATATAGAAAGAGCTTAAAACTTACTAAGAAAACAAAAAACCTGATTTAAAAATATGCTAAAGGTCTTAACAGATACTCACCAAAAAAGACATACAGATGACAAACAAGTATATGAAAAAAGATGTTCTACTTTACATGTTATCAGGGAAGTGCAAATTAAAAACAACAGTGTAGTTCCACTATATACCTATTAAGAATGGCCAAAATTTGTAACACTAATGCCACCAAATACTAGCTAAAATATGGAGGAATTGGAGGAACAGAACTCTCATTTATTGCTGATGGGAATGCAAAATGATATGGTTACTCTGGAAGTTTGGTGGTTTCTTACAAACAAAACACACTCTGAGCATATAATCTAGCAATCTTGTGCCTTGTTTTTACACAGAGGAGATGAAAACTTATGTCCTCACTTTGCCTGTACATGGATTTATGGCATCTGTATTCACAAGTGCCAAAACTTGGAGGCAAGCAAGATGTTCTTCAGTAGATGAATGGATAAATAAGCTGTAGTACAATCACACAATGGAGTATTATTCAGCACTAAAAAGAAATGAGCCATCAAGCCATGAAAAGATTCCATGGAGGAACCTTAAATGTATATCATTAAGTGAAAGAAAGTGTTAGTCGCTTAGTAGTATCCAATTCTTTGCACCTCCATGGACTGTAGCCCACTAGGCTCCTCCATCCTTGGGATTTTCCAGGCAAGAATTCTAGAATGGGTTACCTTTTCCTCCTCCAAGGGATCTTCTTGACTCAGAGATTGAACCTGGGTCTCCTGCATTGCAGGCAGACTCTTTACTATCTGAGCCACCAGGGAAGCTGGCATTAAGTGAAAGAAGCCAATCTTAAAAGGCTGTAATACTATATGATTCCAACTATATGATATTCTGGAAAAGGAAAAACTATACAGATTGTAAAAAGATCAGTGGTTGCCAGGGATTGGGGAGAGGTGGGAGGGATGAATAGGTGGAGCACAGAGGATTTTTAGGGCAGTAAATACTCCACATGATACTATAATGATGGATACTTGTCATTATACATCTCAAACACATACTATGTACTCATCAAAAGTGAAGTATAATGTAAACTATGAATTTTGGGCGATTATGACAGAGGATGAGATGGTTGGATGGCATCACTGACTCGATGGACATGGGTTTGAGTAAACTCTGGGAGTTAGTGATGGACAGGGAGGCCTGGCATGCTGCGATTCATGGGGTCGCAATGAGTCGGACACGACTGGGTGACTGAACTGACTGACTGACTGATGATGTATAACGTAGGTTCATCAATTGTAACAAATGTACCACTCTGGTGAGGGATATTAATAGTGGGGGAGGCTACGCAAGTGTGGGGGCAAGGAATATATGAGAAATCTCTGTACCTTCTCAGTTTTGCTGTGAACATAAAACCATTCTTTTAAAATGTTTTTTAAAAAGTTACTTTGAGCGTGAAGAGACACTAGGGATACACATGCAGAAGGAAGGCCACGTGAGGACACAGTGAGAAGGTGGCCATCTGTAAGCCAAGAAGACAGACCTCGGGGGGAAAAAAGCTCTGCTGACACATATATGTTAGACTTCTAACTTTTTTATTGGTTAGGGAAAAAATCAGTGCTTACAGCCTTACAGACTCCTATATTAGAAAATAAGAAAGATCTCAAGTCAATAATCTAAGTTTTTCTCTTTAAAAAAAAAAGAAAAAGAAGAGGGAAGTAAAATCAAAGCAAGAAGAAATAAAATAATAAAAATTAGAGTAGAAATCAATAATATAAAAAAGGAGAAAAATCCACTGAAGTAAAAGTTGGTTCTTTAAAAAGATCAACAAAATCGATACAACCTTTGGCTAGACTGACCAAAAAATAAAGAGAGAAGAAACAGATGACCAAAGTTAGGAATGAAAGAGGAAATACTATTAAGGACCTCACATTAATTAAAAGGCTAAGGGACTACTGACACTTGCTCCTTGGAAGGAAAGTTATGACAAACCAAGACAGCATATTAAAAAGCAGAGACAACACTTTGTCAACAAAAGCCTATATAGTCAAAGCTATGGTTTTTCCAGTAGTCATGTATGGATGTGAGAGTTCGACCATAAGAAGGCTGTGAAAAAAGAAGTGAAAGTGAAACTCGCTCAGTCATGTCTGACTCTTTGTGACCCCATGGACTACACAGTCAATGGAATTCTCTAGGCCAGAATCCTGGAGTGGGTAGCTGTAAGAATTGTAAGAAGCTGTAGGAATGTAAGGCCGAGTGCTGAAGAATTGATGCTTTTAAACTGTGGTGTCAGAGAAGACTCGAGGGTCTCTTGAACTGCAAGGAGATCAAACCAGTCAATTCTAAAGGAAATCAACCCTGAATATTCACTGGAAGAACAGATGCTGAAGCTGAAGCTCCAATACTTTGGCCACCTGATGTGAAGAGTTGATTCATTGGAAAAGACCCTGATGCTGGGATAGATTGAAGGCAAAAGGAGAAGGGGACAGCAGAGGATGAGAAGGTTAGATAGCATCACCGACTCAATGGACATGAATCTGAACACACTGAGAAGTAGTGAAGGACAGGGGAGCCTGGTGTGCTGCGTTCCACGGGGTCACTGGGAGTTGGACACAAGTCAGCAAACACCACCACCAAGAAATGAACAACTTTGTGCCAATAATTTATACAACCTAGACGAAATGAAAAAGGCATGAGGGTGGGAAAATGGGTGAGGATGATCAAAAGGTACAAACTTACTTTATAAAATAAATAAGTCAAGTGGATATAATATACATCCTGGTGATTATAGTTATGATATTGTATAATATATTTGAAACTTGCTAAGAGAATAGATCCTAAAAGTTCTTATCACAAGATAAAAGTATTTGTAAATATGTGAGGTGATGGATGTCAGCTGAACTTATCATGGTGATCATTTTATAATAAATACATATATCAAAAAAAGACAATGTAGTTCAAGAACAGACATACAGATCAGTGGCAGAGAACTGAGCCCAGAAATAAACCTATTTATGGTCAACTGATTTTTGACAAAAATGTCAAGAGAATTCAATAAGAAAAGGAAAATCTTTTAAACAGTGCTGGGACAATTTAATAGCCATATGCAAAAAGATGAATTTAGATTCTTATTTCACATCATACTCAAAATTTAACTCCTACTGGACCTTATTCCCAAAAGCAAAAGCAAAAACTACAAAGCTTTTAAAAGAAAAAATAGAAAAAACTCTTTGTGACCTTGGGTTAAAAAATCTTTGTGATCTTGGATTAGGCAAAGTTATAATATCAAAAGCACAACACATCAAAAAAAATATTGATAAGCTGAACTTTATCAAAATTCAGAACATCTGAACTTCAAAAGATGCCATAAAGAAAATGATAAAATAAGCTACAGATTGGGAGAAAATACTTGCAAATCATATGTTTGATAAAGATCGTGCATTCAGAATATATTTAAAACTTTTACAACTAAATGATATGGTGACCTAATTTAAAAGACAAAAGATTTGAGTAGACATTTCACCTAAGAAAATGTAAGAATGGTTGATAAGCATGTGAAAAGATGCTCAATATCACTTGTCATTAGAAAAGTGCTAATTAAAGTCATATTAATACACTACTTCAAACCCACTAAAATGGCTCTAATCAAAAAGATAGACAATAAAAAGTGTTTGCAAAGATGTAGAAAAACTATAATCCTCATGCATTACTAAGGAAAATGTAAAATGGTACAACCACTTTGGAAAGTGATGTGGTTAATTTGTTCAAAAATCAACATAAATTACCATACAAACTAGCAACTCCATTCCCCTCTGAGGTATCTTCCTACAAGAAATGAAAGTATATATCCACACATAGACTTGTAAATGAATATTTCAGCACCATTACTAATCATAATCAAAAAGTAGAAATAATCTAAATGCCTGTAATCTGGTGAATGGAAAAACAAAATGTGATATATATATACACACATACATACACACACATGTATATATGTATGAATATATGTGTATATTCATGCATTGGAATAGCATTCAGCAACTAAAAGGAATGAACTACTTTTACATGCTACAACATGGATACACCTCAAAAGCATGCTAAGTGAAAGAAGTCTACAGATGCAAAAGTCTACATACTGTACGATTCCAGTTACACAAAATGTCCACAAAAGACAAAAAGCAGATTAATGTCTCCTGGGACTGGGAATGGTTACAGAGACTGGTTAAAAACCAGCATGAGGGATCTTTTTGGAGTTATGGAAATGTTCTAAAATTGGACTGTGGAAATAGTTGTATAGGTCTATGAACTTATTGAGAGTATATGTGTAAATGGGAGTATATGGATAAAGAATAAAGAAGATAGTTGATGAAGGTGAGAAGCAGGCAGAGAGGGAGAGGAAAAAAGTAAGCAGGTAAAGTGGTGACTTGGAGTAGGAAATGGCAACCCACTCCAGTATCCTTGGCTGGAAAATTCCATGGAAAGAGGAGCCTGGCGGGCTATAGTTCAAGGGGTTGCAAACAGTCAGACACGACATACAAGGAAACATTTCATATCTACAAAACATAGTTGTTAAAAATCTTGTATCAGGGAAGTCATTCTTTCATAAACTTTGACATCCTAAGCTTTCTAAATTTTCACCTCTTGAAACAGTATATTTTTGTTTTCATGGTCTGTAGCCCACACTATTCACCAATTTTAAAGAAGAAAAAAGTAAGTCACTTGAAGTTTAGCTACTCTAGGAGAAACAACCAAAGAAATATCTACTTCAGTTTTTCCAATGCCAGATTTACTCTAAAGTACTTGTTAACAGGGTGTGGGTATATGGGAGGTTGAATGATAAGAGAACTGACCAGTTCTATTGTCCCTCCCTAAATGTGGATATAATAGTTAAACTATTACATCTGTCCCAAAAGATAAGGTTACAGAGAAGAAAATGGATAAAAGATTGGAGAGACAAATCCAGGCCAGGAAGATGACCAGATAATTTTTGAGTGGCAAGGGCCTGAATATACAACACAGAATAGTTGTGAACAGAATACACTAGATATCTCTAGAGATATGATGCTAGCATAAGAAAAGCTATCAGTAGTTTAAAGTGAATTAGAAAAAGCAACCAAATAAATCTTCAAACCCTAAAAGGTATGCTTAGTTGGGCAGACTACTTATTTGTCATACCAAAAAATAGAAATGCAACTTTCAAATAAAAGGAAGAGGTAAACAGACCAACTCCAGTCTTCTCGACTAGAAACTCAAAAATCTATATCTATCTTGATGAAAATTCTCACAAGAAACCTTACCAGATACTTTCTATCTTATTGAATTTTTAAATTCATAGCCTTGGTTATTTTTCTATCTATTCCTGTCTATATCTCCATTTTCTTATCTATGACCATGCCTTTTCTCCTCCTCAAAACTGATTCTTTGTTTTTGTTAATCCTTGAAGAGACACCAAAAAGATGATGATGAGAATCAAGTGTGGCTAAGGTGATTGAACATTTTAAAAATGCAATTAGCTCTATCTCCAAACTGTTCAGCATAATTTGGGGGAAGGATGGAAAGAGGCAGACTCTCAGTTATTTGGAACAGATAGATATATACAAAAAGATGCATATATTCTCCCCACCCACCTCCTGCCACTAAATCACTTCAGTTATATCAATTAAAGATTTACTTAGTTTAATAAGCTCCCAAATTCAGAGACACCAAAAACCCTGGAGGAATTACTCCCATCAGTCACTTATAAGTAAGTTTTAATTGCTTTGTGCTTATCTACAACCAGCTGAGATTCTTTTTATTTATTTTAATTGGAGGATAATTACTTTACAATACAGCTGAGATTCTTTTACAAACAAATTTTATTTAGAAATAATTTAGAAAGAAAACAAATAGTTTAGGCAGAGCATGTATTCTATAGCTCACCAGAGGCCCTACCACTCCTTACTGTCTTTCACTTACTCGTTTTAAACATTGTCCCTTATGACAGCTATAATGTCCTGTTTGGAGAATGCATTGTTTGAACCGTATTTTGTTGTGTTTGGAGAAAAGAGCTAAGCTCGGTAGAGTCTAATATAGGAGCAGGGTAAGGTTAGGTATGGTAGTCATGAGTAGACAACACGAAATACCAAAGAATGTCAAGATATTCTGACATGAAATAGAAGATAGGATGGGAAGAGATCAGTAAATGTCTTTTTCTACTGTGTAATAATTTTGCCTCATTCTAAGCTGACCACATCACACTTGCTTTTGTCCTAGAATGTATGATACCTAGACTGGTTGGGAAGATGAAAACTCTCAGGCTACCCTAGTTATGCTCCTTGTATCCAAATTAGCTTCAGTTCAGCTCAAGTCTCCATTCGGTGGCTGGCTAACTCTCCCCCAGTCTCCCCGACTTCAGCGAAGGGAGAGCTACATTCCAGTAAATGGTTACTGATAGGAAAAAAAGACACTTGTTCTTAAAAAATCCTCATCTCCTGCTTCCTTATGAGAATCTCAAATTCTAGAGTGCATAAAAACACACATGTGCATGTGCATGTGTACACACACACACACACAGTGCTCCAAACAAATATGAGTTAGCTATACATATATATATATATATATATATATATACACGAGGTCACAGACAAAAATGTTAATATCAATTTGTAACAGTAATTTTAAAAGAATTCTTGGTTTATTAGACTCAATTGTTTTGTTCTAAGATTTACCAAAATGTCTTTTAATTAGGGAATCAGAATATTTTCCAATTTAAATTATCCATAGTTTTAACTATAATACATATTAGCTGACTCAATAATATTAGACAGTCATGGAATTTACAGAATATCATATATATAACAAATCATACATTCATATCACTAGGAAAAATAGTGCGACTTAGGCAGTATTTCTCCCAAGTGTGTTCCATGGAACATTGTTCCATGAGATGATAATAGGTCTGTCTCTCTCTCTCTCTCTCTCACACACACACACTGCAATGATTAAACATGACTGCCTACATAATTTTCAGGGCCCCATGCAAAATGAAAATGTAGATCCTTTTATTTTAAAAAAAGATGACAATCAGTTCAGTTCAGTCGCTCAGTTGTGTCAAGATGATAATAGAAGAGCATTAAATCAAGCATGATAGCATTAAATCAAGCATGATTCTCTTCTCAGCATGGGATCCTATATGACTACACAGGATGCATGCCCCTGAAACCAACCAAAACCTATTTTTAAAATGATTTTTTAAAATGCTGGGCTGACAGGTGGGATGCATGAGACAAGTGCTCAGGCCTGGTGCACTGGGAAGACCCAGAGGAATCGGGTGGAGAGGGAGGTGGGAGGGGGGACCGGGATGGGGAACACATGTAACTCCATGGCTGATTCATGTCAATGTATGACAAAACCCACTGCAATGTTGTGAAGTAATTAGCCTCCAACTAATAAAAATAAATGAAAAAAAAAATAAATAAATGGATAACCAACAAGGAAAAAAATAAATAAATAAATAAAATGCTGGGCTGAAACTTTCCTGGTGGTCTAGTGGTTAAGACTCCGTGTTCCCAATGCAGGGAGCACCAGTTCAATCCCTGGTCAGGGGAATTAAGATTCTGCATGCTGCACAGCTTGATCAAAATAAATAAATTTAAAAAAGAGAGATGCTATCTTGAAGTAAAAAAAATTTTAAAGCTGGATTTAAAATGTTATACAGATTTCATTTCAGGAGGACTTCGCAGAGTCTTTTATATGCTAATGTGCATTGTGAACCTTCAAGACGTACATATACTGAAGATCAGTTCCGAATATACTTCACCAAACTCTTTTGAATTATTATAAGGTCATCTTACAGGACCAGTGTTCCACAGAGACACATTGTAAAATGCAGCTTAGGCTGTGCAGATAGGCTATATCTGATTTAACATCAATTTGTTAATTATAAGTCACACATGGCATATCCCCTATATTTGGAATAAGGCAACTAGAGATAACTATAGATGCAAATAGTGTGATTCACTAAATCTACTCTCCAACTGTTTGGTCTTTTTTGGAAAGTCAACTCAATGGTCAAACAACCCCAGTAGTTTTCTGGGATGTACTAGATATGGTCTGAGACTATATCCCGAGCCAATTTATTTTTTACCCTTTATCTTGTCAATTCAGAGGAAATAACATCCTTACTTACCATTACCCAGTTCCCAAGAAATGTTGTACTTTTTGCTGGCGCTGTACTTCAACAGACTCAGGGCACTAGAGCTGTTCCAGGAGTTATTGGGATTACGACGCAGTGCATTTAGAGCAAATATCAGATGGAGTCCAGAGCAATCAGCAAAGTTATAAAGTTTGTCTAGAGACCTGGCTGGGAAGAAGCAGAGAAAGGCTTGTAACTTGCAAATCAACATCCCAATAAAATGAAAATATTAACTACTAAAAAAAACATTTCTATGAGCTTCCTGCTAATAAGAATTATACAGAGGCTTCCAAAAGGGACTATTACCATTTGGTTCAGGGTTCACTTCCAGGTGATTTCTGAAAGCAGCATACACAACTCCAGATAAAGGTCACAAATTGGCAACCAAGTCTAGTACATAGGATATAGTATATTTTATTTGTTAAAAAAAAATTGAATTGCTAACATTTAGAAATGGAAAGATATCACAGACTAGCTAGATTTACAGTTCTCAAAAAATCTGAAAATCTGGCACTGTGGGATCTGTACTCTCTAATGAAATGAAATGAGAGGAACAGTGTCAGGAGACAAGGCCAGGGAAGATGACTGGTTGGGGAGTCTCAGAAAACAGCTCAGCCTAGAAACACTTCCAAAAAAAAATTCACTCAATTTCACAATTTTAATTTTTCTGAAAATGGAAATATTAATACCATAACCACTAATAGAAATATGTTCATTGTCAGGTTGACCCCAGATATCATGAAAGCTATTCACCTTAAGTTCCATACTCATCCCATTCCTTCACATCTATGGCCACCATTCTGGTTGTGGCCATTATTTCCACTTGCATGAATTATCACAAGAATGTACTTGCCTGTCTACTTCTAGATTCTTCCCACACTGCCAGATTCATCTTCTCCCAATTTCACAAGTTTCACTTACTCTTCAAAATCTTAGTGGATTTTCAAGACCTTTGTTTTCTTCAATTCAAGGCCTCTACAACTCAACCATAATGTTTCCCCAACTTCAGGCCCCTCTACTTTTGTCAAAAAGTTCTTTGTGGGTGTTATCCAGTTCTATTCATTATAGAATCCCTGCCCTACTGGCCTTTGTTCTGGTTATTCTCATTTGTCATGCCTTTTCCCCCTCTTTTAAACATATCCAGATTTTACTTGCCCTTTAATACACTGTTTCACAAAATATGGATGACACAATTTTCAGTGGTATACAGACTGAAAAAAAATTTAGATTAATAATTAATTACAGGGGTTCACATTATCCTTGTATATATTATCCAAGTCCCTAGGGCAGAGTTTCTCAAATGGGATTCTGTGCAACACCATGTGGGGTTCCATAAGATGTCATTAGGGAGTTCTGCAAAAGATGACACAGTGACCACGGTGCTCCATTAGCAGCTGCTATAGATTTTTTAGGGCTTCCCACGTGGCGCTAGTGGTAAAGAATCCACTTGCCAATGCAGGAGACATAAGAGATGCAGGTTCAATCCTGGGCATGGCAACACACTTCAGTATTCTTTCCTGGAGAATCCCATGGACTGAGGAGCCTGGTGGGCTGCAGTCCAGTGGGTCACAAAGAGTCAGATATGACTGAAGAAACTTAGCGTGGACACATAGGTTTTTTAGCCTTATAAAGCAGGACCATGATCATTTGGTTATATCCATTATCAGTTTTTGAAGTGGGTTTCAGGGCTTACTGCCATCTTTATCTCTGTGTATATGTATGATAATTCTTACAGACATAATTTGAGCAAACTCTGGGAGATAGTGGAAGACGGAGGAACCTGACATGTGCAGTCCATGGTGTTGCAGGGTAGAATACAACTTAGTGACTGAACAACAACAGCAACAACAATGTATGAGAAAGTATTTTTTAAGAAGCATCAAGAAAAAGGACAGAAATTTTCTCATTTTAGCTGAAAATAAAATCCATGGGAACTTATCTCACATTAAACCCAGAATCAAGTAAATAAGCAACAACAGCAAATGGCATAGGTGTCACATTAAAGAAATAAACATAATCATTCTTTAAAAAAATAAATTTAATCATTTATTTTTAGTTCCAAATGGCAATTAAAATTAAAGTGCATTTTTAGGCCTATTAAAATGATCATGAAACCAACACATGTGTATATCGATCTTGTAATTATCTACATAATCCTGACATTGCCACTCAGTAAGAAGATGGTTTCTTTCAAAGTCTCTTAGAAAATGTTGTCTTAGACTATAATTTTACTCATATTGCTTTGACATAGTTTTAGTAACTTTGTTATTCAATACTGTTAATTTATTTTCCTATTGAAAACAACATTAATGTAAGTTCATAAATGTTATTTAAGTAAACCTAACAAACTACCTTTAGAAATATTATATACCATTTTGACTTAAACCAGTTACTTAACAAAAACATACTATGTTTGCCTTAAAATTTTTTAAATTCATAAAAAGGAAAAAAGGGATTGATTTCAAGAAACAAAGTTAACTACTTGGTTTTTATTTTCCTCCTCTAAAAAGGCTGTATAAAAAATCATTTTCAGTTTTAAATAGGAAGGACAAAACTTAAGCTTGCAACTTACCATATATCACATACTATATCTCAATAGCATTTATATGACAGAAAGTTTTGATAATACTTTTAGTCTTACTTGGGTAAGGTACCAAAAAGTCAAGGAGGACATTTTAAAATGGAAAAACTGAAGTCTATTCTATATACACCATTGAAATATGCAAGGAGAGGGGACCAACAAAAGAATAGCCTAAAATGTCAGCCAAACTAAACATATTTTTCAGGAAAACACCACTCTGTTTAAAAGAGCACTAGCAGTTATTATTGGATTATAGTATCTACAACTAAATGATTACACTTTTCATCTAGGAGTTCCGTGATCCTTGAGAATATTTCAAATGTTTCTGATATAAAACGTTTTGAGAAGGCTGCCCTAGTGCTAAAGAATACATAGGAAAAAAAGTAATCCTAACACTAAAATAGTCATTGTTGACCTGAGAATTGACTTAAACATTCCTTCCACTTAGCAACATCCTCACTAATATCCTCACTAAAACTATCAATGATGCTTTTAATTTCTCCAATATACGGTAAACCCAGTATATTTCCAAAGCTGTAGGAAAGCCAAGTTGCAAATCTGAACAAAAGACACAGGATTTTGTGAGATCAATGAAAATAATGATTGATAAATGCTTAAGTTACATGCTAATCCACTAAAAAAAGATCCAGAAGAATTATATCAGTTAACTAAACAAGAGAAAACTTACAAGAGTGGTAACAGGGGGGAGGAGCCAAGATGGCAGAGGAGTAGGACGGGGAGACCACTTTCTCTCCTACAAATTCATCAAAAGAATAACTGAATGCAGAACAAACTTCACAAAACAACTTCTGATCGCTAGCTGAGGCCATCAGGCGCCCAGAAAAGCAGCCCATTGTCTTCGAAAGGAGGTAGGACAAAATATAAAGATAAAAAGTGAGACAAAAGAGCTGAGGACGGAGATCCGTCCCGGGAAGGGAGTCTTAGGCGGCATTGCTTGGGGTAGGGTCCGGGCCTGAGTGCCCTGAGGACAATCGGAGGGAGCTTCTGTGAGTTGCCAACTTGAACTGTGGGAGACCAAAAGAGAGAAAATTAACCGGCCCGAACACACTGCCGGCCGTTTGCAGAACAAAGGGACCGAGAAAGTCCAGAGAAGAGCTCGCAGGCTACGGACCAGCCCAGCCCCGCCGGAAGCAGGAGGCAGGGGGGAGGGGAAGGTCGCGGCGAGACACAGGGCGCAGGTACCCGACCGGCGCGGGCGGGGACTGGGGCTGGGGACGCGGAAGGCAGAAGGCGCGCGCACCCAACTGGCGCCAGCGGAAACTGAGACTGGGTCTGCGGAAGGGAGGGGGCGCGCCACACCTGGGGAGAGTGCGCCCATCAAGCCCCTCGCTGCCTGGACCGCTCTGACGGGGAAGGCACAGAGAGCAGGCGCAGCTTTTCATTCCGCGCTTTTGTGGAACACCCGAGGGCTGGAACCTCTCGCAGCGCGGGGGGCGCTCCATATAGATCAGCCGGGAGTCTGAGCAGCGCAGACGGAGAAAGCAGCGTCAGCCCCTCCCGGCAGCGCCAGCCCCGCCCCGCAGTGCCAGCCCCTCCCCGCAGAGCGACGGAACTAGCTACCTAAATAAGAGTCCACCTCCGCCCGCCTGTGTCAGGGCGGAAATGAGGCTCTGAAGAGACCGGCAAACAGAAGCCAAATAAACAAAGGGAACCGCTTCAGAAGGGACTGGTGCAACAGATTAAAATCCCCTTAGAAAACACGGACTACACCGGAAGGGGCCTGTAGATATCGAGCAGTGTAAGCTGGAACGAGGAGCTATCTGAAACTGAGCCAAACCCACACTGACCGCAACAGCTCCAGAGAAATTCCTAGATATATTTTTACTTTTTTTTTTCTTTTTTCTAAGTAAGGAAGAAAAAAAATAAAAAAAAATTTTTTTCTTTTTTTCTTTTTTCTTTTCTCTCTTTTATTTTCCTTTAAAATTCCCTATTACTCCCCCATTACTCCTTCACTTTCATTTTCATAGATTTTTATGATTTTTTTTAATTGGGAAAAATAAAATTTTTTTTTCTTTCTTTTTTTTTTCTTTTTCTTTTTTTTTCTTTCCTTTTTCTCTTCTTTTTTCTATTTTTCTTTTTCTCTTATTTCTTTTAAAGTCCTCTAGTACTCCTCTACTACTCCTTAATTTTCATTTTCAATACACTATAACCTTACAAAAAAAAAAAAAAAAAGGAAGAGAAGCCCTATTTTTAAACCGAAGATTATTCTCTCCCAATCTTGACTCTCTGTTTTCTACCTCAGGACACCTCTATTTCCTCCTTTCCCCTTCTCTTCCCAATCCAATTCTGTGAATCTTTGTAGGTGTCTGAGATACGGAGAACACTCTGGGAACAGACAGCTGCGTAGATCTGTCTCTCTCCTCTTGAGTCCCCCTTTTTCTCCTCCTGCTCATCTCCTTCTCCCTCCTCCCTTTTCTCCTCTTCATGTAACTCTGTGAACCTCTCTGGGTGTCCCTAAAGGGGGAGAATCTTTTCGCCATTAACCTAGAAGTTTTATTATCAGTGCTGTATAGTTGGAGAAGTCCTGAGACTACAGGAAGAATAAAACTGAAATCCAGAGGCAGGAAATTTAAGCCCAAAACCTAAGAACACCAGAAAACTCCTGACTACATGGAACTTTAAGTAATAAGTGACCGTCCAAAAGCCTCCATACCTACACTGAAACCAACCACCACCCAAGAGCCAATAAGTTTTAGAGCAAGATATACCACGCAAATTCTCCAGCAACGCAGGAACATAGCCCTGAACGTCAACATACAGGCTGCCCAAGGTCACACCTAACATATAGACCCATCTCAAAACTCATTACTGGGGACTCCATTGCTCTCCAAAGAGAAGAAATCAAGTTCCATGCACCAGAACACTGACGCAAGCTTCCCTAACCAGGAAACCTTGACAAGCCAATCATCTAACCCCACCCACTGGATAAATCCTCCACAATAAAAAGGAACCACAGACCTCCAGAATACAGAAAGCCCACTCCAGACACAGCAATCTAAACAAGATGAAAAGGCAAAGAAATACCCAACAGGTAAAGGAACATGAAAAATGCCCACCAAGTCAAACAAAAGAGGAGGAGATAGGGAATCTACCTGAAAAAGAATTTAGAATAATGATAATAAAAATGATCCAAAATCTTGAAAACAAAATGGAGTTACAGATAAATAGCCTGGAGACAAAGATTGAAAAGATTCAAGAAATGTTTAATAAAGACCTAGAAGAAATAAAAAAGAGTCAATTAAAAATGAACAATGCAATGAATGAGATCAAAAACACTTTGGAGGGAACCAAGAGTAGAATAATGGAGGCAGAAGATAGGATAAGTGAGGTAGAAGATAAAATAGTGGAAATAAATGAAGCAGAGAGGAAAAAAGAAAAAAGGATCAAAAGAAATGAGGACAACCTCAGGGACCTCTGGGACAATGTGAAACGCCCCAACATTCGAATCATAGGAGTTCCAGAAGAAGAAGACCAAAAGAAAGGCCATGAGAAAATACTCGAGGATAGCTGAAAACTTCCCTAAAGTGGGGAAGGAAATAGCCACCCAAGTCCAAGAAACCCAGAGAGTCCCAAACAGGATAAACCCAAGGCGAAACACCCCAAGACACATATTAATCAAATTAACAAAGATCAAACACAAAGAACAAATATTAAAGGCAGCAAGGGAGAAACAACAAATAACACACAAAGGGATTCCCATAAGGATAACAGCTGATCTCTCAATAGAAACCCTCCAGGCCAGAAGGGAATGGCAGGACGTTCTGAAAGTAATGAAAGAGAATAACCTACAACCTAGATTACTGTATCCAGCAAGGATCTCATTCAGATATGAAGGAGAATTCAAAAACTTTACAGATAAGCAAAAGCTGAGAGAATTCAGCACCACCAAACCAGCTCTTCAACAAATGCTAAAGGATCTTCTCTAGACAGGAAATGCAGAAAGGTTGTATAAACGTGAACCCAAAACAACAAAGTAAATGGCAACGGGACCACACCTATCAATAATTACCTTAAATGTAAATGGGCTGAATGCCCCAACCAAAAGACAAAGATTGGCTGAATGGATACAAAAACAAGACCCCTATATATGCTGTCTACAAGAGACCCACCTCAAAACAAGAGACACATACAGACTAAAAGTGAAGGGCTGGAAAAAAATATTTCATGCAAATGGAGACCAAAAGAAAGCAGGAGTCACAATACTCATATCAGATAAAATAGACTTTCAAATAAAGGCTGTGAAAAGAGACAAAGAAGGACACTACATAATGATCAAAGGATCAATCCAAGAAGAAGATATAACAATTATAAATATATATGCACCCAACATAGGAGCACCACAATATATACGGCAAACACTAACGAGTATGAAAGAGGAAATTAATAGTAACACAATAATAGTGGGAGACTTTAATACCCCACTCACAACTATGGATAGATCAGCTAAACAGAAAATTAACAAGGAAACACAAACCTTAAATGACACAATGGACCAGCTAGACCTAATTGATATCTATAGGACATTTCACTCCAAAACAATCAACTTCACCTTTTTCTCAAGTGCACACGGAACCTTCTCCAGAATAGATCACATCCTGGGCCATAAATCTAGTCTTGGAAAATTCAAAAAAATTGAAATTATTCCAGTCATCTTTTCTGACCACAGTGCAATAAGATTAGATCTCAATTACAGGGAAAAAATTGTTAAAACTTCAAACATATGGAGGCTAAATAACACGCTTCTGAATAACCAACAAATCATAGAAGAAATCAAAAAAGAAATCAAAATATGTATAGAAATGAATGAAAATGAAAACACAACAACCCAAAACCTATGGGACACTGTAAAAGCAGTGGTAAGGGGAAGGTTCATAGCATTACAGGCTTACATCAAGAAACAAGAAAAAAGCCAAATAAATAACCTAACTCTACACCTAAAGCAATTAGAGAAGGAAGAAATGAAGAACCCCAGGGTTAGCAGAAGGAAAGAAATCTTAAAAATTAAGGCAGAAATAAATGCAATAGAAACTAAAGAGACCATAGCAAAAATCAACAAAGCTAAAAGCTGGTTTTTTGAAAAAATAAACAAAATTGACAAACCATTAGCAAGACTCATTAAGAAACAAAGAGAGAAGAACCAAATTAGCAAAATTAGAAATGAAAATGGAGAGATCACAACAGACAACACTGAAATACAAAGGATCATAAGAGACTACTACCAGCAGCTCTATGCCAATAAAATGGACAACTTGGACGAAATGGACAAATTCTTAGAAAAGTATACCTTTCCAAAACTGAACCAGGAAGAAATAGAAGATCTTAACAGACCCATCACACGCAAGGAAATCGAAACTGTAATCAAAAATCTTCCAGCAAACAAAAGCCCAAGACCAGATGGCTTCACAGCTGAATTCTACCAAAAATTTAGAGAAGAGCTAACACCTATCTTACTCAAACTCTTCCAGAAAATTGCAGATGAAGGTAAGCTTCCAAACTCATTCTATGAGGCCACCATCACCCTAATTCCAAAACCAGACAAAGATGCCACAAAAAAAGAAAACTACAGGCCAATATCACTGATGAACATAGATGCAAAAATCCTTAACAAAATTCTAGCAAACAGAATCAAACAACATATTAAAAAAATCATACACCACGACCAAGTGGGCTTTATCCCAGGAATGCAAGGATTCTTCAATATCCGCAAATCAGTCAATGTAATACACCACATTAACAAATTGAAAGATAAAAACCATATGATTATCTCAATAGATGCAGAGAAAGCCTTTGACAAAATTCAACACTCATTTATGATTAAAACTCTCCAAAAAGCAGGAATAGAAGGAACATACCTCAACATAATAAAAGCTATATATGACAAACCCACAGCAAGCATCACCCTCAATGGTGAAAAATTGAAAGCATTTCCCCTGAAATCAGGAACAAGACAAGGGTGCCCACTCTCACCACTACTATTCAACATAGTTTTGGAAGTTTTGGCCACAGCAATCAGAGCAGAAAAAGAAGTAAAAGGAAGCCAGATAGGAAAAGAAGAAGTGAAACTCTCACTGTTTGCAGATGACATGATCCTCTACATAGAAAACCCTAAAGACTCTACCAGAAAATTACTAGAGCTAATCAATGAATATAGTAAAGTTGCAGGATATAAAATTAACACACAGAAATCCCTTGCATTCCTATACACTAACAATGAGAAAACAGAAAGAGAAATTAAGGAAACAATACCATTCACCATTGCAACAAAAAGAATAAAATACTTAGGAGTATACCTACCTAAAGAAACAAAAGACCTATACATAGAAAACTATAAAACACTGATGAAAGAAATCAAAGAGGACACAAACAGATGGAGAAACATACCGTGTTCATGGATTGGAAGAATCAATATTGTCAAAATGGCTATTCTACCCAAAGCAGTCTATAGATTCAATGCAATTCCTATCAAGCTACCAATGGTGTTTTTCACAGAACTAGACCAAAGAATTTCACAATTTGTATGGAAATACAAAAAACCTCGAATAGCCAAAGTAATCTTGAGAAAGAAGAATGGAACTGGAGGAATCAACCTGCCTGACTTCAGACTCTACTACAAAGCCACAGTCATCAAGACAGTATGGTACTGGCACAAAGACAGAAATATAGATCAATGGAACAGAATAGAAAGCCCAGAGATAAATCCACGAACCTATGGACACCTTATCTTTGACAAAGGAGGCAAGGATATACAATGGAAAAAAGACAACCTCTTTAACAGGTGGTGCTGGGAAAACTGGTCAACCACTTGTAAAAGAATGAAACTAGAACACTTTCTAACACCATACACAAAAATAAACTCAAAATGGATTAAAGATCTAAATGTAAGACCAGAAACTATAAAACTACTAGAGGAGAACATAGGCAAAACCCTCTCCGACATAAATCACAGCAAGATCCTCTATGACCCACCTCCCAGAATATTGGAAATAAAGGCAAAACTAAACAAATGGGACCTAATGAAACTTAAAAGCTTTTGCACTACAAAGGAAACTATAAGTAAGGTGAAAAGACAGCCCTCAGATTGGGAGAAAATAATAGCAAATGAAGAAACAGACAAAGGATTAATCTCAAAAACACACAAAAAACTCCTGAAGCTCAATTCCAGAAAAATAAATGACCCAATCAAAAAATGGGCCAAAGAACTAAACAGACATTTCTCCAAAGAAGACATACAGATGGCTAACAAACACATGAAAAGATGCTCAACATCACTTATTATTAGAGAAATGCAAATCAAAACCACAATGAGGTACCATTACACGCCAGTCAGGATGGCTGCTATCCAAAAGTCTACAAGCAATAAATGCTGGAGAGGGTGTGGAGAAAAGGGAACCCTCTTACACTGTTGGTGGGAATGCAAACTAGTACAGCCGCTATGGAAAACAGTGTGGAGATTTCTTTAAAAACTGGAAATAGAACTGCCATATGACCCAGCAATCCCACTTCTGGGCATACACACTGAGGAAACCAGATCTGAAAGAGACACGTGCACCCCAATGTTCATCGCAGCACTGTTTATAATAGCCAGGACATGGAAGCAACCTAGATGCCCATCAGCAGATGAATGGATACGGAAGCTGTGGTACATATACACCATGGAATATTACTCAGCCATTAAAAAGAATTCATTTGAACCAGGCCTAATGAGATGGATGAAGCTGGAGCCCCTTATACAGAGTGAAGTAAGCCAGAAAGACAAAGAACATTACAGCATACTAACACATATATATGGAATTTAGAAAGATGGTAACGATAACCCTATATGCAAAACAGAAAAAGAGACACAGAAATACAGAACAGACTTTTGAACTCTGTGGGAGAAGGCAAGGGTGGGATGTTTCGAGAGGAATCGGGTGGAGAGGGAGGTGGGAGCGGGGATTGGGATGGGGAAGACGTGTAAATCCATGGCTGATTCATATCAATGTATGACAAAACCCACTGAAATGTTGTGAAGTAATTAGCCTCCAACTAATAAAAAAATTAAAAAAAAAAAAAGAAATGCTACTTAAGTCCTTTTCCTGAAAGCTCTGACAGATTATGTAAAAACAACAGAAATGGCAGCAGAAATTAAACAACTGATGGTGAATCTCCAGTAATCAAGAAAAAGTTGTCATTTTTATAACAACTGAATGTAAAGTATGAACCTTAATTGGATCCTGGATTTAAATTAAAAAAAAAAAAAACAGCTACAAAAGATATCCTCAGGATAGTGAAGGAAATGTGAATATGAATAAGATTTTAAAAGCTATTATGATATTTTTGTTAAATTTTTAAGTGTGATATTGGCTCTGTAATTCCTTAAGAAAAATATTCTTACTCTAGTACCTGTGTGATGTCATTTTTAGGGATAAAAGATCTTGATGTATGAAACTAACATGATGCCTAAAACTGATGAATGGCCCAACAATAATAAATATATCTGGATAGATAACTAGATAAACACATGAGGCAAATACTGCAAAATGTTAAGAACAGTTACACCTCAGTGGAGGGTATACAGAAGTTCATTGCATTATTCTTTTAACCATGTTGTATGTATGAAAATCTTCACAATAAAAAGTTACAGGGGGTGAAAAGAAAAAAAAAGAGTGACAACAAAATAAATTACTCAAAAAACAATTTGAATATTAAAACCTCTAACTGGGTCACTTTGATGGTTTTAATATTTCAAATTGTGCCACAAAAGTTAAATTATTTTCTCAGAAAAATGCTCAATATTTGATTAAGTATTGACATAATGAGGATTTTCTGTGTTTGTTTCATGTGTAATAGAAAAACATATATCAAACAAAAAAGCACATCATACATGTGATTTCGTGGATTTCATGATTGAAGACAAAGAAATGGTATTTACCATAAACTTGTCAGTTAAAAGGAAATTAGAAAAATCACAATATAGACAGTTTGTTAATATGGCAAAAATTGAGAACTAGCAATCTAGAAGTTGGGAAATACTTTGCGAAGGATAAGTTTAAGTCTTGCCTCCTCCTTGAAGCTATCCCTCAATAAACACACCAATCTCCCTACAGTGACCTCAACCTTCTTTAAACTCAGCGTTTATACCATTTGTTGGCGTTTGAGTGCCCTGTGACATCTCCTGTGACATTGTCTTACCTTGGGATTACCTCTTGATTTAGTCACTTCTCCAGAGTGATGATTCACTTACTCAGTTAAATTGTCAAGTTCCTTAAGGCTGGTACCATATCTCATTACATCCTTTACAGTATCTATCAGAGAACAATTTCCCTTACAATCATGCTTAGGAGTTCACACAGCCTAAATCCTGTTTTTTGCATGAAAATGGTATAGTAAGAAACTGAAAGTTACTGATAAAAGATATGTCTAATAATTATTCTTACTAGTTCAACAAATATACTCTGGAGTTTATATTAAAATGACATATATTTGAATACAGTGCATTTAGTAGATGCTCAACAAATGGAATCTTCTTGGAGCATCTGTTGTCAGTTCCATCCCAGCAGATATGTAAAGATGACTTCTACTCTTTCTACCAGAGGTTACCAATACCTCTATGTCCTATAGTCAGATTGCCTTGGTATCTCATAGGAACAGGGCTTTAAGGAGCCTTGACTAGCACGCAGATAGATGAGGAGCTGAGATCTGAGAGAGATGAAAGAGAGGGGCTTGGGAGTCTATACAGTGCTGAGATAGTTGATGCTGTGAAAGTTCTTGAGAATTTTGTAGGATAAAATGTCAGGATAAAACCTTAACAAATGTCCAAATATATAGATCAGAAGCACAGAGTAATGAAAATTAAAACAAAAATTAACAAATGGTATCTAATTAAACTTAAAAGCTTTTGCATAGCAAAGGAAACCATTAATAAAACAAAAATGAAGAAACAGACAAAGGATTAGTATACAAAATGTACAAACACTAATAGTTCATAGAACTGCATATCCAAAAATCAGCACAATCAAAAATTAGGGGGAAGATCTAAATAGACATTTCTCCAAAGAAGACATACAGATGGGCAACGAACAAATGAAAAGATGCTCAACATCACTAATTATTCACTTCAGTTTAGTCGCTCAGTCGTGTCCGACTCTTTGTGACCCCATAGACGGCAGCGTGCCAGGCCTCCCTGTCCATCACCAACTCCCGGAGTTTACCCAAACTAATGTCCAGTGAGACAGTGATGACTTCCCACCATCTCATCCTCTGCCGTCCTCTTCTCCTCCTGCCTTCAATCTTCACCAGCATCAGGGTCTTTTAAAATGAGTCAGCTCTTTGCATCAGGTGACCAAAGTATTGGAGTTTCAGCTTCAGCATCAGTCCTTCCAATGAACACCCAGGACTTATCTCCTTTAGGATTGACTGGTTGGATCTCCTTGCAGTTCAAGGGCCTCTCAAGAGTCTTCTCCAACACCACAGTTCAAAAGCGTCAATTCTTCTGCACTCAGATTTCTTTATAGTCCAACTCCCACATCCATACCTGACTACTGGAAAATCCATAGCCTTGATTAGACAGACCTTTGTTGACAAAGAAATGTCTCTGCTTTTTAATATACTGTCTAGGTTGGTCATAACTTTCCTTCCAAGGAGTAAGCATCTTTTAATTTCATGGCTGCAGCCACCATCTGCAGTGATTTTGGAGCCGAAAAAAATAAAGTCAGCCACTCTTTCCACTGTTTCCCCATCTATTGCCATGAAGTGATGGGACTGGGTGCCATGATCTTAGTTTTCTGAATGTTGAGCTTTAAGCCAATATTTTCACTCTCCTCTTTCACTTTCATCAAGAGGCTCTTTAGTTCTTCTTCACTTTCTGCCATAAGGGTGGTGTCATCTGCATATCTGAGGTTATTGATATTTCTCCCGGCAATCTTGATTCCAACTTGTGCTTCCTCCAGACCAGGGTTTCTCATGATGTACTCTGCATATAAGTTAAATAAGCAGAGTGACAATATACAGCCTTGACAAACTCCTTTTCCTATTTGGAACCAGTCTGTTGTTCCATGTCTCGATCTAACTGTTGCTTCCTGACCTGCATACAGATTTCTCAGGAGGCAGGTCAGGTGGCCTGGTATTCTCATTTCTTGAAGAATTTTCCACAGTTTATTGTGGTCCATATGGCCAAAGGCTTTGGCATAGTCAATGAAGCAGAACTAGATATTTTTCTGGAACACTCTTTCTTTTTAGATGATCCATCGGATGTTGGCAATTTGATCTCTGCTTCCTCTGCCTTTTCTAAAACCAGCTTGAACATCTGGAAGTTCATGGTTACATACTGTTGAAGCCTGGCTTGGATAATTTTGAGCATTACTTTACTAGCATGTGTGATGAGTGCAGTTGTGCGGTAGTGTGAGCATTCTTTGGAATTGGAATGGAAACTGACCTTTTCCAGTCCTGTGGCCTCTGCTGAGTTTTCCAAATTTGCTGGCATATTGAGTGCAGCACTTTCACAGCATCATCTTTTAGAATTTGAAATAGCTCAACTGGAATTCTATCACTTCCACTAGCTTTGTTCGCAGTGATGCTTCCTAAGGCCCACTTGATTTCGCTTTCCATGATGTCTGGCTCTAGATGAGTGATCATACCATTGTGATTATCTGGGTCATGAAGATCTTTTTTAAAATAATTCTTCTGTGTATGCTTGTCACCTCTTCTTAATATCTTCTGCTTCTGTTAGGTCCATACCATTTCTGTTCTTTACTGTGCCCATCTTTGCATGAAATGTTCCCTTAGAGATCTCTAGTCTTTCCCATTCTAATGTTCTTCTCTATTTCTTTGCAATGATCACTGAGGAAGGCTTTCTTACCTCTCCTTGCTATTCTTTGGAACTCTGCATTCAAATGGGTATATCTTTCCTTTTCTCCTTTGCCTTTCACTTTTCTTCTTTTCATAGCTATTTGTAAGGCCTCCTCAGACAACCATTTTGCCTTTTTGCACTTCTTTTTCTTGGGGATGGTCTTGATCCCTGCCTCCTGCATAATGTCACGAACCTCCATCCATGGTTCATCGGGCACTCTGTCTATCAGATGTAGTCCCTTAAATCTATTTCTCACTTCCACTATATAATCGTAAGGGATTTGATTTAGGTCATACCTGAACGGTCTAGTGGTTTTCCCTACTTTCTTCAATTTAAGTCTGAATTTGGCAATCAGGAGTTCATGATCTGAGCCACAGTCAGGTCCTAGTCTTGTTTTCGCTGACTGTATAGAGCTTCTCCATCTTTGGCTGCAAAGAATATAATCAATCTGACTTCGGTGTTGCCCATCTGGTGATGTCCATGTGTAGAGTCTTCTCTTGTGTTGTTGGAAGAGGGTGTTTGCTATGACCAGTACATTCTCTTGGCAAAACTCTATTAGCCTTTGCCCTGCTTCATTCTGTACTCCAAGGCCAAATTTGCCTGTCACTCCAGGTGTTTTTGACGTCCTACTTTTGCATTCCAGTCCCCTATATTGAAAAGGACATCATTCTTGGGTGTTAGTTCTAGAAGGTCTTGTAGGTCTTCATAGAACCATTCAGCTTCAGCTTCTTCAGTGTTACTGGTTGGGGCATAGACTTGGATTGCTGTGATATTGAATGGTTTGCCTTGGAACTGAACAGAGATCATTCTATCATTTTTGAGATTGCATCCAAGTACTGCATTTCAGACTCTTTTGTTGACTGTGATGGGTATTCCATTTCTTCTAAGGGATTCTTGGCCACAGTAGTAGATATAATGGTCATCTGAGTTAAATTCACCCATTCCAGTCCATTTTAGTTCGCTGATTCCTAAAATGTCAACATTAACTCTTGTCATCCCCTGTTTGACCACATCTAATTTGCCTTGATTCATGGACCTAACATTCCAGGTTCCTATGCAATATTGCTCTTTATAGCTTCGGACCTTGCTCTATCACTAGTCACATCCACTACTGGTTGTTGTTTTTGCTTTGACTCTGTCTCTTCATATTTTCTGGAGTTATTTCTCCACTGATCTCCAGTAGCATATTGTGCACCTACTGACCTGGGGAGTTCATCTCTCAGTGTCCTATCTTTTTGTCTTTTCATACTGTTCATGGGGTTCTCAAGGCAAGAATACTGAAGTGGTTTGCTATTCCCTTCTCCAGTGGACCACATTTTGTCAGAACTCTCTATATGTTATGCAATTTGCTACATGAACAAAACTTATATATTGCCTTCATCCTTTTCCTTCCTGATGTTTTTGTTCAGTCACCAATTCATGTTCGACTCTTCGCAACCCCATGGTCCCGGTCATCACTGATAGTCCCATCAGTGACTAAAAGTGTCCTTCCTGATAGCTACTTTTATTTTATTTTTTTTTTTAGACTTTTTTTTTTTAATTATTTTTTTTTCCAGTGGGTTTTGTCATACATTGTCCTCTTCTATAGAAATTATGGAGGCACAAATGTCACCTGGAAATTAAACAGTGATTTTCTAAGTAATTTTGCCTCCAATTTGTGCTTCCCCAGAATTCTGTCATGATGAGGCATTAAAGTCTCTTCATAATTCAATATATAGGAAGTCATGCCAGTATTAACCCTACCCCAAACATACCCCTTTCCACTAAGTTCAACTTTTTCTTTGAAGGGGTTGGGTGGGGCAGGGAGTAGTTGTCTCAGAGGATGTCAGAGTATCAGCTGAGCTCTGTTCAAGTATGTTCCATTTCTACATTTTGCTTTTCATGTGATTTGATATTCTATTCATATTCTCATGTGCTCATAATTAGAATAAGCTGACACTACTAGTTGAATGGGCTTCCCTGGTGGCTCAGTAGTAAAGAATCCCCCTGCAATTCGGGAGATGCAGGAGACATGGGTTTGATCCCTGGGTCAGGAAGATTCCCTGGAGCAGGAAATGACAGTCCACTCTAGTATTACTGCCTGGGAAATCCCATGGATAGAGGAGCCTGGTGGGCTACAATCCATGGGGTCATAAAAGAGTCAGACACAACTTAGCAATTAAACAACAACAACAACAACTCTGTTGAACTCAGCACCAGTTTCTCTTTTTGAAGTTCAGTACTGTCCTCTAAGAGCTAACAGTAAGAAACACATGTTTAAATCCTTAGCCACACAGAAGAAGCACTCTTCTTTCACAAGAAGTTTTCAAAAGAAGAAAGTAGTCACTAACAAAATTGTATATTTTTGTTCGATTCAGAAATGTGTAAGACTGGGTTGAGCCCCTAAAACACACAAACTATGTTTTCTGCATGATACTTGCTTAGACTTGGCCAAAGAATTCCTCAAATACTAGTCTGATTAACTTTATGCCATGTTAGAACTCCTCATCATTCTTTGACAAACCATATTATTCCTTGGCTCTCACTATTCTAAGCTTTTTATCTCTGCCTAGAATATCCTTTCTCCTCTTTTCTTCATTCTTCATAGTTTAGATCTATAGCCTTCTCTGTGAGGTCTCTCCTTATTCCCCAAGATAGAGACATTGGGGCTCCCTCCTTTCATCTCTCTCCACTCTTTGTTGGCTCCTGATCTAGCCATAGACAATCTTTCTATCACTGCTCAGTTCTGTGTTCCTCTCTCAAGGCAGATTGGAGCATTTACCAAAAAAAAGTACCATGTCTGCTTTTTTAGCATCCATTTCAGTATATAATACACAATAAGCCTTAATAAATGTGTGACTCATACAGGTATTATTTAGGCTCATTCAATACCACTTGCAGACTGTCCTCACCCTATATATAATCCAACCTGAATTATCATTGTTCATGGTAGCAAATTCCCTCTAGATTATGGTCTATTACTACATGCTGTTAAATGCAGTTAAATAATATACTCAATTTACCTTAAGTGTTCAGGTTGGAATGAATAATATTGAGGAGGCACAGGTGACTATTCAATAAAAACTGGAAGAACAGAGGAGTTTCTGGTGGAAGCCAGGGGAAAAAAATTGAGAGTAAAAACAGAGTGAGGTGAACTCTGAACTACCTCTGCCTCTTGTAATTCAGAGAGACATCATCAGTTAGCGGGGAACCATTAGAATTAGTGAGTACAACCAATAAGAAGTAGGGCATTTTAATCATAGCTATTAGGAGAGAACAGGTTGAGAATTGCCTAGGAAGAAAACAGACATTTCACAGAGTGAAGCTATCTTTAAGTTGAGAGCTAATTTTATTTCAAAGAAGAATATCTCCAGTTTAGTCAGGGGAATGAAACCTTAACTAGGTTATAAAGAAATCAGCATAAATGCCTATAATTTGACTGAAGCTGTTGAAAGAGAATGAGACTTGGAAAACGTTGTGAATAAAAAGTACAATATTATATTAATACAAGGCTCTGGGCTAGAGACTAATTACTGCATTAATCAAATTAACTAGATTAAAGGGAAAACTAAATGTCAGTGAGTATCATAAGACCTCTGGATCTCATCAGAATTCCATCTAAATGATGATGTATATATATATATATATATATACACACACACACACACACACACACACACACACACACACACATATAAACAAAGTATATATGTATTCTTTTTCATATTCATTTCCATTATGGCTTATTATAGGATACTGAATATAATTTCCTGTGCTATACAGTAAGACCTTGTTGTTTATCTATTTTACATATAGTAGTTTGTATCTACGAATCCCAAACTCTTAATTTATCCTTCCACCACACTCTTTCCCCTTGGTCACCATAAGTTGGTTTTCTATGTCTGTGTGTTTATCTCTGTTTCATAAGTAAGGCCATTTGTGTCACATTTTACATTCCAAACATAAGTGACAACATATGGTATTTGCTTTCCCTTTCTTACTTCACTTAGTATGATAATTTCTAGGTCCATTCATGTTGCTGCAAATGGCATTTTATTCGTTTCTTTGGCTGCATAGTATTCCATTGTGTATCTATACCACATCTTCTTTATCCATTCATCTGTTGATGGACATTTAGTTTTCTTCCATATCTTAGCCATTATAAACAGCACTCTTTTTGGTAATCAATAACTGAAAACAATCCAAATGCCTATCAAATGGGGCCTGGTTAATCAAATAATAAATCTATGCTACAGAAAGAGGTTCTAAATAAGGAAAGGGAGAAGGCTACAAGAAGCCTTGTGGAGATGGATTGGAAAAGGAGGTATTAGTATAACTCATGGTTCTAACATATGTACAGATGAATAGATACAAAAATATGTGTATATATGGGTGTGTTTAATATTTACACACATTTCTTATCCATTGAGCAGGCCTGGAACTAATGACACTCCAGTATCAATGAACACACCTGGCACCCAGAGCTTGGTTTTTAAACATAATTCTCTAATAAAAGGAACCAGGGTTCCTTGGAAAAACAGCTGATGCCAGAGCCAGGTCAGAGAAAACATGAGAAGAATATAGACCATCTTGTGGTACCAGAAAATAAGGAAGGCTCAAAAAATGATGAAGGGATGTTAAAAGGACATAGAAGTCCACTTGAAGGATCCCTGACTTGGCCAAAGCTGAGACAGTCTGAACAACAAAAAAAATAATGGTAGCATTGGATTATAACCAACAGAATGAAATGAATATCTGAAAGTCATTTTGTATAAATATATACTTCACTAAATTAAATAAAAGGAAAAGGAGGAACAGCTCTTCTTCACAGAATATCTATTAATAAATGTAGAAAAATGGATATATAAAATTGACATCAGGCAACACCAAGGAAGATCTACAGATGGGTAATAAAGCACATGAAAAGATGCTCAATATTGCTAATTATTCAGTTCAGTTCAGTTCAGTCAATCAGTCATGTCTGACTCTTTGCGACCCCATGAATCGCAGCACGCCAGGCCTCCCTGTCCATCACCAACTCCTGAAGTCTACCCAAAACCATGTCCATCGAGTCGGTGATGCCATCCAGCCATCTCATCCTCTGTCGTCCCCTTCTCCTGCCCTCAATCCTTCCCAGCATCAGGGTCTTTTGTAATGAGTCAACTTCTCACATGAGGTGGCCAAAGTATTGGAGTTTCAGCTTGAGCATCAGCCCTTCCAATAAACACCCAGGACTGATCCCCTTTAGGGTGGGCTGGTTGGATCTCCTTGCAGTCCAAGGGACTCTCAGGAGTCTTCTCCAACACCACAGTTCAAAAGCATCACTTCTTCGGTGCTCAGCTTTCTTCACTGTCCAACTCTCACATCCATACATGACTACTGGAAAAACCATAGTCTTGACTAGATGGACTTTTGTTGGCAGAGTAATGTCTCTGCTTTTTAATATGCTATCTAGGTTGGTCATAACTTTCCTTCCAAGGAGTAAACGTCTTTTAATTTCATGGCTGCAATCACCATCTGTAGTGATTTTGGAGCCCCCAAAAATAAAGTCAGCCACTGTTTCCCCATCTATTTCACGTGAAGTGATGGTACCAGATGCCATGATCTTAGTTTTCTGAATGTTGAGCTTTAAGCCAACTTTTTCACTCTCTTCCTTCACTTTCACCAAGAAGTTTTTTAGTTTGTCCTCACTTTCTGCCATAAGGGTGGTGTCATTTGCATCTGAAGTTATTGATATTTCTTCCAGCAATATTAGAGAAATGCATCAACACTACAATGAGGTATCACCAAACATCAGCCAGAATGATCATCGTAAAAAGTCTACAACCAATAAATGGTGGAGAGGGTGTGGGAGCAAAAAAGAATTCTCTTACACTATTGTTGGGAATGTAAACTGGTGCAGCCACTATGGAGAACAGTATGGCATTTCATTGAAAAACTAAAAATAGAGCTACCATTTGACCCAGCAATTGTACTCCTGGGTGTATAGTCAGAGAAAACTCTAATTCAAAAATATACATGCACCCCAAAGATTACAGAAGCACCTAAATGAACATCAGCAGATGACATAGAACTGAATCACTTTTCTGTACACTTGAAACTAACACAACATTATAAACTATACTTCAATTAAAAAAAAGAAAATGAAATAATAAGTTCTGGAGATGTACTGTAGAACACAGAGCCTCTAGTGAACAATACTGATGTGTACTTAAACTTTTGCTTAGAGAACAGAGCTTATGTTACAGGCCCTTATGACAAAAGAACGAGCCGAAACAAAAATACAAGGAGTGGGAGGAAACTTTTGGAGATGAAGAAAGATGCTGGCAATGATAGTAATGATGGTTTCGCGGGAGTATACTTATCTCCAAACACATCCAGTTGGTACATTAAATAACTACAGCTTTTCATATTTCAATCATACCTCAGTAGAGAGTTAAAGAAAATCTACAGCCAATGGCATACTAAATGTAAAAACTGAAAGCCTTCTCCCTCCAGAGAGGATTTTTCACACGTGAATAAGGATTAAGATCAAGAATTTTGACCAAAATGGTGTTTGCATTAAAAATAAATTAGAAACAACTTAAATGTCCATCAAGGAGAATTGACAAGTAGTTTAAAGAGAATGAACCAGAGCTACAAGTAATGGAAGAGAAACGTCTCAAAAATAAACCTTAGGTAAAAAAGAGTGAGCTGCAGAATGATACACGTGTTATGATATTATTTACATGAATTGCAAAAACATAAAAACTACTATACATTCATTATGGAAATACATTATACATGTAGCCCTCATAGTCAACAAAAGAGTCTGAAATGCAGTACTTGGATGCAATCTCAAAAATGATAGAATGATCTCTGTTCAGTTCCAAGGCAAACCATTCAATATCACAGCAATCCAAGTCTATGCCCCAACCAGTAACACTGAAGAAGCTGAAGCTGAATGGTTCTATGAAGACCTACAAGACCTTCTAGAACTAACACCCAAGAATGATGTCCTTTTCAATATAGGGGACTGGAATGCAAAAGTAGGACGTCAAAAACACCTGGAGTGACAGGCAAATTTGGCCTTGGAGTACAGAATGAAGCAGGGCAAAGGCTAATAGAGTTTTGCCAAGAGAATGTACTGGTCATAGCAAACACCCTCTTCCAACAACGCAAGAGAAGACTCTACACATGGACATCACCAGATGGGCAACACCGAAGTCAGATTGATTATATTCTTTGCAGCCAAAGATGGAGAAGCTCTATACAGTCAGCGAAAACAAGACCAGGACCTGACTGTGGCTCAGATCATGAACTCCTGATTGCCAAATTCAGACTTAAATTGAAGAAAGTAGGGAAAACCACTAGACCGTTCAGGTATGACCTAAATCAAATCCCTTACGATTATATAGTGGAAGTGAGAAATAGATTTAAGGGACTACATCTGATAGACAGAGTGCCCGATGAACCATGGATGGAGGTTCGTGACATTATGCAGGAGGCAGGGATCAAGACCATCCCCAAGAAAAAGAAGTGCAAAAAGGCAAAATGGTTGTCTGAGGAGGCCTTACAAATAGCTATGAAAAGAAGAAAAGTGAAAGGCAAAGGAGAAAAGGAAAGATATACCCATTTGAATGCAGAGTTCCAAAGAATAGCAAGGAGAGGTAAGAAAGCCTTCCTCAGTGATCATTGCAAAGAAATAGAGAAGAACATTAGAATGGGAAAGACTAGAGATCTCTAAGGGAACATTTCATGCAAAGATGGGCACAGTAAAGAACAGAAATGGTATGGACCTAACAGAAGCAGAAGATATTAAGAAGAGGTGACAAGCATACACAGAAGAATTATTTTAAAAAAGATCTTCATGACCCAGATAATCACAATGGTATGATCACTCATCTAGAGCCAGACATCATGGAAAGCGAAATCAAGTGGGCCTTAGGAAGCATCACTGCGAACAAAGCTAGTGGAAGTGATAGAATTCCAGTTGAGCTATTTCAAATTCTAAAAGATGATGCTGTGAAAGTGCTGCACTCAATATGCCAGCAAATTTGGAAAACTCAGCAGAGGCCACAGGACTGGAAAAGGTCAGTTTCCATTCCAATCCCAAAGAAAGGCAATGCCAAAGGATGTTCAAACTATTGCACAATTGCACTCATCGCACACGCTAGTAAAGTAATGCTCAAAATTCTCCAAGCTGTATGTGAACAGTGAGCTTCCAGATGTTCAAGCTGGTTTTAGAAAAGGCAGAGGAACCAGAGATCAAATTGCCAACTTCCATTGGATCATTGAAAAAGAAATAGCTTTCCAGAAAAACATCTATTTCTGCTTTACTGACTATGCCAAAGACCTTGACTGTGTGGATCACAATAAACTGTCGAAAATTCTTCAAGAGATGGGAATACCAGACCACCTGACCTGCCTCCTGAGAAATCTGTATTCAGGTCAGGAAGCAACAGTTAGATCGAGACATGGAACAACAGACTGGTTCCAAATTGGGAAAGGAGTGCATCAAGGCTATATATTGTCACTCTGCTTATTTAACTTATATGCAGAGTACATCATGAGAAATGCTGGGTTGGATGAAGCACAAGCTGGAATCAAGATTGCCGGGAGAAATATCAATAACCTCAGATATGCAGATGACACCACCCTTATGGCAGAAAGTAAAGAACTAAAGAGCCTCTTGATGAAAGTGAAAGAGGAGAGTGAAAAAGCTGGCTTAAAGCTCAACATTCATAAAACTAAGATCATGGTATCTGGTTCCATCACTTCATGGCAAATAGATGGGGAAACAGTGGAAACAGTGGCTGACTTTATTTTTTTAGCTCCAAAATCACTGCAGATGGTGGCTATAGCCATGAAATTAAAGACGCTTGCTCCTTGGAAGGAAAGTTATGACCAACCTAGACAGCATATTAAAAAGCAGAGGCGTAACTTTGCCAACAAAAGTCCATCTAGTCAAGGCTATAGTTTTTCCAGTAGTCATGTATAGATGTGAGAGTTGGACTGAAAGAAAGCTGAGCACTGAAAAATGATGCTATTGAACTATGGTGTTGGATGCAAGGAACTGACTCATTTGAAAAGACGCTGATGCTGGGAAAAATTGAAGGCAGGAGGAGAAGGGGAAGACAGAGGATGAAATGGTTGGATGGCATCACGAACTCAATGGACAAGAGTTTGATTAAACTCTGGGATTTGGTGATGGACAGGGAGGCCTGGCGTGCTGCAGTCCATGGGGCCACAAAAAGTAGGACACGACTGAGTGACTGAACTGAACTGAACTGACAGTATACTACATATGCACCTATATGTGTACCATGCAAATATAAATTAAAAAGTGAGGAGAAATGGTTAGTGGTTACCTCTATGCTGAGATGGAAAGTAATGGGATTAGAGAGGAATATTCAAATTGGCTTTACCTATATCTGTAAAGTAAAAAGTGAGGAGAAATGGTTAGTGGTTACCTCTATGCTGAGATGGAAAGTAATGGGATTAGAGACGAGTACTCAGATTGACTTTACTTATATCTATAACATTTTCTTTCTTTAAAAAAATAGGATTTGAAGTATGTATATATAAAAAGACATCAATCTTAACAAAGTTAGTTAATGGTGGGTAGGTGAATACTTATTTCATTATTACCATTTGCAGAGATTTCTTTTCTTCCTGATTTTTTTAGTGTTTTTATCAGGAAGAAAAAAAAATTGTCTAACACATTTTAATGAAGATGGTTGCCCTCGAGAGGGCCTAAGATAGGTGGTAGCTGGAGAAGGAGCAGAAATGTGTGGTGGAGCCTCTGAATATGGCTTGTTCTGATGGGGTGGATAGTAGAGGTGGCTGTTGTGATATTTTTGTTTAGGGACAATATGAAAACTCTTTTTTTTTTTTTTTATTATTATTTTTTTTTTCCAGTGGGTTTTGTCATACATTGATATGAATCAGCCATGGATTTACATGTATTCCCAATCCCGATCCCCACTCCCACCTCCCTCTCCACCCGATTCCTCTGGGTCTTCCCAGTGCACCAGGCCGGAGCACTTGTCTCGTGCATCCCACCTGGGCTGGTGATCTGTTTCACCATAGATAGTATACATGCTGTTCTTTTGAAATATCCCACCCTCACCTTCTCCCACAAAGTTCAAAAGTCTGTTCTGTATTTCTGTGTCTCTTTTTCTGTTCTGCATATAGGGTTATCGTTATCACCTTTCTAAATTCCATATACATGTGTCAGTATGCTGTAATGTTCTTTATCTTTCTGGCTTACTTCACTCTGTATAAGGGGCTCCAGCTTCATCCATCTCATTAGGACTGGTTCAAATGAATTCTTTTTAATGGCTGAGTAATATTCCATGGTGTATATGTACCACAGCTTCCTTATCCATTCATCTGCTGATGGGCATCTAGGTTGCTTCCATGTCCTGGCTATTATAAACAGTGCTGCGATGAACATTGGGGTGCACGTGTCTCTTTCAGATCTGGTTTCCTCAGTGTGTATGCCCAGAAGTGGGATTGCTGGGTCATATGGCAGTTCTATTTCCAGTTTTTAAAGAAGTCTCCACACTGTTTTCCATAGCGGCTGTACTAGTTTGCATTCCCACCAACAGTGTAAGAGGGTTCCCTTTTCTCCACACCCTCTCCAGCATTTATTGCTTGTAGACTTTTGGATAGCAGCCATCCTGACTGGTGTGTAATGGTACCTCATTGTGGTTTTGATTTGCATTTCTCTAATAATGAGTGATGTTGAGCATCTTTTCATGTGTTTGTTAGCCATCTGTATGTCTTCTTTGGAGAAATGTCTGTTTAGTTCTTTGGCCCATTTTTTGATTGGGTCATTTATTTTTCTGGAATTGAGCTGCAGGAGTTTTTTGTATATTTTTGAGATTAATCCTTTGTCTGTTTCTTCATTTGCTATTATTTTCTCCCAATCTGAGGGCTGTCTTTTCACCTTACTTATAGTTTCCTTTGTAGTGCAAAAGCTTTTAAGTTTCATTAGGTCCCATTTGTTTAGTTTTGCTTTTATTTCCAATATTCTGGGAGGTGGGTCATAGAGGATCTTGCTTTGATTTATGTCGGAGAGTGTTTTGCCTATGTTCTCCTCTAGTAGTTTTATAGTTTCTGGTCTTACATTTAGATCTTTAATCCATTTTGAGTTTATTTTTGTGTATGGTGTTAGAAAGTGTCCTAGTTTCATTCTTTTACAAGTGGTTGACCAAAACTGTTTCTTTAGTCATAAAGCCATTTTCTTAGGGATACATTTCCTAAGATGCCATGGTGACATACTAACCAGGTTTTGGCAAAGGTCTCCCTGAAACAGTGATAAATCTTACTGTATGGCAGTAAGAAGTACACTTCTTACCTAGCCTAAAATCATTTTGGCTCTGGGACAGACCCAGCTGTCCCATGTGTGAAGGGGTTGGGAGCTAAATAATGCAGGGAAAAGAAATGTTTATATAGAAATATGGGGTGTCTCTCCAAAGACTGTGATTTTAATAGGGAACAATAAAGAACTGACACAGGGAAGAAGGAAGATAGTTAAGTAAAGAGGTCACCAAACAGTTACTGGCACTGAATTAGTCATTTGGACATTTAGTGTAATCAAAGATGAGACATGGTCCTTGCTTTCAAGGAATTTATAGGCTGACATATAGTAAATTGGATATAACCAGCAGATTATCAGTGCAGTATAGAATAATGAGACAAAAACACATAAACTAGTCTCACTGGTCACATACAAAAGACACACTTGTATATTGTATTATTTTTTTTGAAGTTGCTAACCTTAAAGAGTCTTTGTGCAGAAAAAGCGTGGGTAGAGAACTCCCTTTGCTTAAGCCACTAAATAGTGATTAGAAGACACACTTGGTCATTTATATTATCAAACGCCTACAAAACCAGGTGATGTCTCATGACTGCAGGAGTTCTCCATTTGTAATTTTCTTATGTTCCAAAGATGCACTTACCAGTCAGCTGTAGGAAACTTGGTACATATTTTCACATACAAACACAAGTCACAAATGGGAGTCAATTTCTTTGGACTGACCAAGAAATGCTATACAAACCCATTCTGAATTTAAAAAATGATAATACTAATGGTACGATAAAGTGATTCCTAGGTGTACTGTGTGTGTATATGTGCATGTTCTGAATTTGAATTGTAGATGCTAGAATCCCCTCTCTTGGATATAGCCCTTCAGATGCTCTCATCTGCTAGTATTTGAAAGTTCACTGATATTAAGCAATGATTCTGTTTGTGAACTATGAAAAAGGTCATTCAAAATCCTGCTACAGGAGATATAACTGGTTATCGGCTCCAGTTGCTTCCCTTCTGCATTCACCACTGTGTTCATTCTGAGGCTACACTTCCTCTGAGCTATTCCCAGTCAATGAAAGTGGTGGCCAAAGGACCCCTGTGGACAAATTTGGCTTGAGGAGTTTCTATTGGCCTAACAAAACCTTTCTTGGAATCATGCTATAACTCAATATTCCTACTGTATTCTTCCTTTCCTCTCTCCACAGACATTAGACTAGTCTGGAGATTTTCTTCACTTTGGCCAACTTCCTCCCCACCCCTAATGCCAGTTAATCTCTGGCATTCTAATTCTATCTTTGTGTCTGCTTCTTGGCATACTCAAACTACCACAAACAATAGTAAGAATAGTGAAAGAAAGCAGGCGTAAGATGGAGATTCGGAACTGGCTCATCTACCACACATTTTGAGTGAGATAGATAGTGCCAAAGATTTCAGTGGTGGTGAGTTGAGAAAACAGCCAAGTAGCAGGATGCAGCTGCAATAATTTAAAAGATATGGGGGGTGGGGGGGAGTGAGGAGGGATGGGATGTCTATAAAGACAGAATATTTGCAGATTATTGCAAACTTGTATTGAGGCTCTGAATAAAAATAATGAGAAATTGAGGGCTGTCAACAAGTAACTAATAGGTCAGTATTAGTTTTCTGAGAGCCAAAAAACTTCTCTGGTCATTTATAAAGATCCCCTTATATCCTGTAGGAGAAGAGCAGGTATACCTAAGCAGAAGACTGAAGATCTGACAGAGTTACAGGACTTCAGAGACATTTGAAAGCTCAGTCAAGACAGGTCTGAAACAGTAATATCAGGGCCCTGGTTGGACACCTCTCAGGACCTGTCCTACTTCTCTTTATGGCTACAAGGCTGATGACTAGAACTAAAGTCCAGCATTAGGAAAGGCAGAAAATGAAGAGACTATGAAGTCAAGGAGTTGTGAGAATTAGCTAGTATGTATCAATAGGAGCTGAGGATGTACTCCTGGGATTGGATTTTAAAGATAATATGCCTTATTCATATAAGACCAGATAATCAAGAATTCACTGATTTGTGGATACCTTCCTAGGACATGGGATTTAACACCCTGACAAGGATACCAGGAAAAGGGGCAAACTTGCTGCCAGACTGACTTTAGAAGCCTAAGAAAAGCAATGGCTGTGTTGAACGAAGTAGAAATGTTGGAGTTACCCTGACTGGTGGTGGAGGGAGGAATAAAAGAGACAGAGGGAAGTGAGCATGCTATAATAGATAAATTAATAAAGCCAGAAGACCCACCAGAGGATTACGGTCCAGGGAAGAATACAAAGGACACCATTCCACCAAGGCCATTAAGAATGTGCTGGTGAGAGAGAAATTCAATGATTGCTCTTACTTGAAAGCCAGATTTGAGCTTGTCAATAACCATGACGATAGAGTGGTGGGGTGGGGGGGGGGGGGTGGAGTCGGGGAAACCAAAAGAGCTCAAGCAGTGGTTCCTAAATGTAAGAAACTAAAAGTTGCTACTACCATAATAGCCAATAAGGTTAGAGGAATAGCCAAGGGAGCTGACTAGCAAGGAACTATGGAAATGGTTAATAGAGCATGACATCTCTAGGGGCAAACTGATGGGCAGCCAACAGGAGTGTTACTTAATATCTATAACCACAAAAGGACAAACATGGACAGCAGGAGGCTGAGGATGGTTGCCTCAACGAAAAGTTCTCCTCCTTTGCTAGTTCTTGGTCCTGAGCTAATTTTCAAATCACCCAGAACCCACTGAGTGAAGACACAACTAGGTTTTTAGGTCCACAGCATTATAAACTACAATGATTCTCCTTCCTCAAAGTGTCCTATAGTCATTTACCCAGGCAACTATACACTAAGGAAAAGGAATACCCAGATATTCTGAGGAATATTTAGCACAAAATCTGAATGGACCGTGATACCTGGAGACTCAAATTGTCAACATGACCCTCATAACAGAATGCAAATTGTAAAGGTTAGGTAATAAAATGGAGTCCAAGAATTATGCTTAATGCAAATTAGATGCCTACAAAAGTGATTGATTCGATTTACTACAAAAATGAAAAATATTTACTATGAAAAATAAAGAGAAAGTGTCCACCCTTGGACAAAACTACAGAAAGTAACCTTCCACGTACAAATTCTAGAGACAAATATAGCATTAACAAAATGTGTTGAGTATGAGAATTACTGCTGGGAGGTTGGAACTCTGAATAAAAATTTATTAGACACCAGAGGTTTTTAGAAAAGATGAGAATTGCAAGGATGATTCTTCCATTGTTATTGCTGTTCAGTCGCTCAGTCGTATCTGACTCTCTGAAACCCCATGGACTGCAGCACTCCAGGCTTCCCTGTTCATCACCAACTCTGGGAGCTTGCTCAAACTCATGTCCATTGAGTTGGTGATGCCATCCAACCATCTCATCCTCTGTCGTCCCCTTCTCCTCCTGCCTTCAATCTTTCCCAGCATCAGGGTCTTTTCCAGTGAGTTGGCTCTTCACATCAGGTGGCCAAAGTATCAGAGTTTCAGCATAAGTTCTTTCAATGAATATTCAGGGTTGATTTCCTTTAGGATTGACTGGTTTGATCTCCTTGCTGTCCAAGGAACTCTCAAGAGTCTTCTCCAGCACCACAGTTTGAAGGCATAAATTCTTTCATCAGGTCACAGTAAACTAACAAAGCCAGCAAAGAATTATGATTGATTAGAAAAGATTTATTTCCTTTTCTCACAGAGACCCTTAACTTCTACTTTATCTGCTTTCCATTCAAAAGCTCCATTATGGTAGTCTATTTCCAAGATCATGGACAGAGGTGTATGAACCTTCATCCAGCAGTCAAGGTTATTCTGTATAGCAGAAGTATTTAATCCAGTGGAAATTGCAGGAATCTATTTTTTGGTAGTTTAATTACTTCCTTACTATACTATCTCCTTATATTTTCACAGATTTCTTAAAAAAAAAAAAAAGAATCCTGCCTTTAATATTCTACATCTCAGACCCAGTGGGTTCATTTACTACTAATTATGCTTCAATAAGTACATCACCAATAATGAATCAGAGCCCAATTGTCAGATTACATCTCTTTCTTTGCTCCAGTCCAGAAAGGTAGATAGGATTTATTCTTGCATAGTCTTCAATGACAATTGTCCTGGTTATTCTGGTCTAGATACTTTTAGTATACACAGTAATAAACTCCCTTGTATTTCATAATCTTTTGCTCTAAATCCCAATTTATTTGTAAAAATTTCAGATCAGGTAATCATCAAAAGATTTTAAAATCTCCTTTGTAAGGAAACACTTTGGCAACGTGTATCAAAGGTTTTTAAAAAAGCATATACCCTTTAAATAAAAATTTACTTCTAAAAATTGTCTCTGAGGAAATATATAGAACTGCATGAAAACTACATAAGAATGTTCATTGCAGACATATTTAATGGCACAGAAAGAAACAGAGAGAGAAAGAGGGAGACATTGTGACTGGCTAAATTCCAACAATAGGAGAGTGACTAAATAAATCCACAAGATAGAATTCAATAAACGCACTATAGAAAAGAATTTTTGGCATAAAAAAATTAACATATAGCTAAGTGAAAAACAACAGGTTGCAGAACAAAAAATATAATACTTCTGTTGTTAAAAAATTCACCACAACAAACATTTCTGAGCTTTAAAAATCTTCTGCATTGCTGCAATTTTGGGCTTTTGTCTTATTACAGCCTTAATAGACATCTTTTAGATTAAAACTGACATCAGGAAATTTGGATCATAATTTGAGTAAATGTATATATATAATATATATATTTTAAATATTTTTACATTTGTATATACATATATACATTAATGGGACTTCTCTGGTAGTCTAGTGGGTAAAGAATCTGCCACCAATACATTAGATGCAGGAGATATGGGTTCGATCCCTGGGTTGGGAAGATCCCCTTGAGAAGGGCATGGCAACCCTCTCCAGTATTCTTGCCTGGAGAATCTCATGAACAGAGGAGCCTGAGGGTCTACAGTCCACAGGATCACAAAGAATTGGACACAGTTGATGCAACTAAGCATGTGTGCATCCACATACATAAACACCTATATTCTATTCTGGTCCTTAAGGTCTTCTTAGCCTTCAGCATATATATTAGTGTACACAAGGCCAAGAAGACCTTAAAGACAAGAATAGAAAACAAAATAATTGAACATTAGTGCCCTGATCAACTTTTACAGCTCTCCTTGGCAAGGCTATTATAATATTTAAGAGAAAAATTATAAACTGTTCCACATATAAAGCAATGTTGGTAATTCAAGAAAGCAGAAGCTAGAGAACTATTAAACAAATACCACCACGACTGAAACAAAATATATAGCAATATGCATAAATGGTTGTGTTAGCTATCTCTCTCAGTTTTCAGCACTTGACTATATTGGTCGTGTGTGGGAGAAACCTCCTGCGTCAACTGCACAATCAGATCACAACTCTAGTGGAGGCTCTCGAGAGGTTCCCACTCATCCCAACACCCACTCACCAATAATTGCATCCTCCTTTAGTTTAGCCCCCAAGGTTCTGACTGGTGAGGCATGGGCCTGGTCAGGGAAAGCAGCAGAGCAGATGCTGCAGTTTTAAGTGAAATCAGGTGTTGCCTTCCCTGAAGTAAGATCTGGAAAATGTCAGTCCTTAAGTAACAAGTATTGGCAGCTGAACACTCAGCCCTCCCCACGGGGCTCAGCCATCTCTTTCCCTGTACAAAATATTTAGGCTTTCCCTTTTCTACTTACATTGCCTAGATCTCCTCTTTAGAGACCACTGAATAAGAATTTCCATTTTGCTGATATTCACCCAAAGTCTAAGTGTGTTGGGAACAGGAAGGATTTTGTTAACAGAACACACAACACTCTCTGGTTGGTGACCTAGGCTTCCTGTGCAGGAAGAATAAAAGATATCTTGGAGGAGTGGGGAGGGAATAAAGTCAAATAATCAAATGGAGCTGAGAGAACACTCTTTTTCTTTCTCTTCTGCTAGGTCAGTCTGGAATTACTTCAGAGCAGAGCTGCAATCCAGATTGCAGAAGCATGTGCACATGCACAGCTGACATGATCATCTTTATCATGTTTGGTTGATCTGCATAATGTGCCTCAGCACTTTCTGGGACTGAACACACTAACGATGGGGGCGGTCTGGTAATCCCATCGTAACTAGAATGTGGCTCATTTGGGGAAGATGGTCCCACACTTAATCAGAGTACCGGGATTAAACATGAATTATTATGCAAATGGGGTCAGTACTGGTGATTGTCTTGTCTAGTTGTGTCTGTGTGGGCTTAGTCAGTCGTTCAGTCATGTTTGACTCTTTGTTACCCCATGGACTGTAGTTCGCCAGGCTCCTCTGTCCATGGAGATTCTTCAAAAAAGAATACTGGAGAGACAAATGCAGCTTGTGATGAGGCTCAACAATTCTGAGTTTACTGGGTGAATTAATACCAAATCAGTGAAACAACCTCAGAACTTAAATTCTGAAAAACTAGGCAACAACTATACAGTCAGCAAAAACAACACCGGGAGCTGACTGTGGCTCAGATCATGAGCTCATGATTGCCAAATTCAGGTTTAAATTGAAGCAAGTAGGGAAAACCACTAGACCATTCCAGTATGACCTAAATCAAATCCCTTATGATTATACAGTGGAAGTGACAAATAGATTCAAGGGATTAGATCTGATAGAGTGCCTGAAGAACTATAGACGGAGATTCATGACACTGAACAGGAGGCAGGGATAAAGACCATTCCCAAGAAAAAGAAATGCAAAAGGCAAAATGGTTGTCTGAGGAGGCCTTACAAACAGCTATGAAAAGAAGAGAAGCTAAATGCAAAGGAGAAAAGGAAAGATATACTCATTTGAATGCAGAGTTCCAAAGAATAGCAAGGAGAGATAAGAAAGCCTTCCTCAGAGATCAGTGCAAAGAAATAAAGGAAAACAATAGAATGGAAAAGACTAGATATCTCTTCAAGAAAATTAGAGATATCAAGGGAATATTTCATACAAAGATAGGCACAATAAAGGACAGAAATGGTGTGAACCTAACAGAGGCAGAAGATATTAAGAAGAGGTGGCAAGAATATACAGAAGAACTATGCAAGAAAGACTTCATGACCCAGATACCCACGATGGTATGACCACTCACCAAGAGCCAGACATCATGGAATGTGAAGTCAAGTGGGCCTTAGGAAGTATCACTATGAACAAAGCAAGTGGAGGTGATGGAATTCCAGTTGAGCTATTTCAAATTCTGAAAGATGATGCTGGGAAAGTGCTGCACTCAATATGCCAGCAAATTTGTAAAACTCAGCAGTGGCCACAGGACTGGAAAAGGTCAGTTTCCATTCCAAACCCAAAGAAAGGTAATGCCAGAGAATGCTCATACTACCGCACAATTACACTCATCTCACACGCTAGTAAAGTAATGCTCAAAATTCTCCAAGCCAGGCCTTAGCAGTATGCGAACCATGAACTTCCAGATGTTCAAGCTGGATTTAGAAAAGGCAGAGGAACCAGAGATCAAATTGCTAACGTCCACTGGATCATTGAAAAAACAAGCGAATTCCAGAAAAACATCTACTTCTGCTTTATTGACTATGCCAAAGCCTTTGACAATGTAGATCACAACAAACTGTGGAAAATTCTTCAGGAGATGGGAATACCACACCACCTTACCTGCCTCCTGAGAAATCTGCAGGCAGGTCACGAAGCAACAGTTAGAACCGGACATGGAACAACGGACTAGTTCCAAGTTGGGAAAGGAGTATGTCAAGGCTGTATGTTGGCACCCCACTTATTTAACTTACATGCAGTGTACATCATATGAAATGGTGGGCTGGATGAAGCACAAGCTGGAATCAAGATTGCAGGGAGAAATATTAATAACTTCAGATATGCAGATGACACCACCCTTATGGCAGAAAGCGAAGAAGAGCTAAAGAGCCTCCTGATAACATTGAAAGAGGAGAGTGAAAAAGTTGGCTTAAAATTCAACATTCAGAAAACTAAGATCATGGCATCTGGTCCCATCACTTCATGGCAAATAGATGGGGGAACAGTGGAAACAGACAGATTTTATTTTTAGGGGTTCCAAAATCACTGCAGATGGTGACTGTAGCCATGAAATTAAAAGACACTTGCTCCTTGGAAGAAAAGCTATGAAAAAGCTAGACAGCATATTAAAAAGTAAAGATGTTACTTTGCCAACAAAGGTCCATATAGTCAAAGCTATGGTTTCTCCAGTAGTCATATATGAATGTGACAGTTGGACTGTAAAGAAAGCTGAGTGCTGAAGAGTTGATGCTTTTGAACTGTGGTTTTGGAGAAGACTCTTTGAGAGTCCCTTGGACTACAAGATCCAACCAGTCAATCCTAAAGGAAATCAGTCTTGAATATTCATTGGAAGGACTGAAGCTGAACCTGAAATGCTAACACTTTAGCTACCTGATGCGAAGAACTGACTCATTGGGAAAGACCCTGATGCTGGGCAAGAGTGAATGCAGAAGGAGAAGGGGATGACAGAGGATGAGATGATTGGATGACATCACCGACTCAAAGAACATGAGTTTGAGCAAGCTCTGGGAGTTGATGATGGACAGGGAAGCCTGGCATGCTGCAGTCCATGAGGTTGCAAAGAGTCAGACATGACTGAGTGACTGAACTGAACTGAAGCAACAACTCTACAGAAAGTGTCCTGGACTATGAGCTATAGCTAAATCTTAATTAAGAAAGCTTTATCACCCCATCTCTTTTCACATAATACTCTTTCCAGGTGATCTAAACCATCCTATGGCTTTACACCCTGCATGTATGCTAATATTTTAGGCCCAAATTTAAATTTCCAGTCCAGCGTTCATCTCCTGAACTCCAGGCTCTTCATATCAGTCATCTCTATCTGAATGATCCATAGGCGTTCCAAATAGTACATAAAGTCATCAGATATTCTGATAAACATTTCTCTTTTTTATATTTTCTGAATTGGTGAATAACAAAGTCACTTATCAACAACCCTGGAAATTATCCTAGGTTCTTTGTTCTCTACTATCAAGATAATCAAGTTCATCTTCTAAACTTTTCTCAGATTTTCCCTACCTCAGTCCCTATCATCTTTCCCTTAATGCAGGCCACTATATCATTCACACAAATAACTACCACAGCTTTCCTGTTTAGCATCCTTCAATCCTTTTTCCATAGTGCAGCCCACAGAGCTTTCCAAAAAGGAGATATATACATCACCTATGTAGTATTCTTGCCAAACATATTCAAACAGAATCTAACCATAAGGAAACAATCAGATAAATCAAGATTTAAGTTCACTCTACAAGAAAACTGGGCTGGAGTCTTCAAAAATGCCAATGTCACAAAAGACAAAATGTATTTGGAGAATAGTTCTAGATAAAAAGATCCAGGGAAGTAAATATAAACATCATCCTTGTTTGGATGCAGATTGAGGGAAAGCAGGTGTGAATACCTACCAGAGACATTATTGGGATGATTAGTGGAAATTAGGATATGAAACTATATATTAGATGATATATATAGTTTCTTTGGTATTTTAATGATGCTGTGGTTGTACAGGAGACAGTTCTTGTTCCTAGGAGATATATACTAAGGTATTTAGGGGTGAATGTCATGATGTTTGCAACTCACTCTCAAACAATTCATCAAAAAATTACATGGACAGGTGAAGAGGTGACAGAAATAAATTAAATGTGGCAAATGTAAATAATTGGTGAATCTAGTCTTTCAAGTCATTCTTCAAGTTTAAAATGTTTTCAAAATAGAAAGTTGTGGAGGCAAGAAGAGAGAGAGAACATCCAGTCACCACTGCTAAACTATTTTTCCAGTAGATATCTTTGATGTCCACAAAGTCCTTAAATTTCTTGGAGATTTTAGAAAAAAAAATGGTAGGGAGGTCAATGAGGTTGAGTTATCAAAGCCATTTCCTCTCATCCCCAGTACCACAGGCAGACTTAATTCCTAAGTAAGCACAATAATGTACTTTAATAATGCAAGACTTAGAAGATGTTATATAAAAGTGGTTAGGTAGTTCAGGGCTTCCTAGGTGGTGCTAGTGGTAAAGAACACACCTGCCAAAACAGGAGATACTGAGAGATGTGGTTCAATCCCTGGGTTGAGAAGATCCCCTGAAGGAGGGCATGGCAGCCCACTCCAGTATCCTTGCTTGGAGAATCCCCATGGACAGAGGAGCTTGGCAGGCTACCGTCCACAAGATCACAAAGAGTATGACATGGCTGAAGCAATTTAGCAAGCAGATAGTTCAACAAAGTGACTTCAAGCTAGCCATCTTTTTCACAACGAAGAATACAAGCAATACAAACAGTTACAGGTAAACTCTCATCAAATCTCCATAATAACCAAATGAGACATTTAGTTTCATTTTAGAGATGAGAAAACCAAGGAAAAATCAAACTGAATTATTTCCTAGAGTTTTTATAACCGTCAAATAAGTACATTATTAGGTGATATTAGAAGTTTTATAAAGGTAAACATGTTAACGTTTGAAAAGCAGGATGCTTGAATCCGTTTTTATTTTGTAGCATTATTAATTTGCTATTTGTCCTTTATATTATAACTTTATTCTGCCTCACAACAACAAAGCTTTTCTTAAAAAAAAAAAAAAGAATCTACATTAAGGCTTGATACAATCTTTGTTGCGTATGTTGTAGCCATACTTAACTACTTGTACTTCCTTCAAGCATAGGTTCTCTCACGCCACCAGCATTTACTGGTGATAGTTTGTTGTTGTTGCTCAGTCGCTAAGTTGTGTCTGAATTTCTGTGACCCCGTGGGCTGTAACACACCAGGTTCTCCTGTCCTTCACTGTCTCCTGGAATTTGCTCATATTCATGTCCATTGAGGTGGTGATGCTATCTAACCATCTCACCCTCTGCCACCTCCTTCTCCTCTTGCCTGCAATCTTTCCAAGCATGGGGGTCTTTTCCAATGAGTTAGCTCTTCACACCAGGTGGCCAAAGGATTGAGCTTCAGCATCAGCCCTTGCATTGAATATTCAGGGCTGATTTCCTTTAGGATTGACTGGTTTGATCTCCTTCCAGTCCAAGGGGCTCTCAAGAGTCTTCTCCAGTACCACAATTTGAAATCATCAGGATCAATGGAGAAGCGATCCCAGAATGGTGGAGGAATAGGATGGGGAGGCTACTTTCTCCCCCACAAATTCATTGAAAGAACATTTGAATGCAGAGCAAATTCCACAAAACAACTTCTGAACGCTGGCACAGGACATCAGGCACCCAGAAAAGTAGCCCATTGTCTTCGAAAGGAGGTAGGACAAAATATAAAAGATAAAAAGAGAGACAATAGAGTTAGGGATGGAGATCCGTCCCAGGAAGGGAGTCTAAAAGAGAAGAAGTTTCCAAACACCAGGAAACCCTCTCACCGGCGGGTCTGTGGGGAGTTTTGTAATCTTGGAGGGCAACATAACCGGGAGGAAAAATAAATAAATAAAACCTACAGATTATGTGCCTAATGGCAATTCCCAGCAGAGAGGTACCCCAGACACTCGCATCCGCCACCAGCAAGTGGGGGCTGAACAGGGAGGAGAGGGCTCTATTGCTTAGGGTAAGGACCGGGCCTGAACACCCTGAAGGCAATCTGAGGGGCTAATGTGAGATAGAAACCTAAACTGTGGATAGCCAGAGAGAGAGAGAGAGAAGAGAGAGAGAGAGAGAGAGAGAGAGAACTATCCCGCGAAAAGCCCTAACCTAAGGCACTGCTGGCCCGCTCGCAGAACAAAGGACTGAGTGAATACCAGAGGAGAGCTAGCAGGCTGCAGACCAGCCCATCCCCTACTGGAGGCAGGGGCCAGGTGGGCGCCAGCTAGAGCCAGAAAGGGGCAAACTCCGCCGGAGAGACGGCATCCCCTACCAAACTGCAAACAGGCTTCCAGGTTCTAACCAAGACTTCCTGGGATTCTGGACAGTTGGTAGCTGCCAGGAGGGTCACAGCCAGAGATTAGCTCCCCAGAAGAGACAAACGGCACACCAGAGACAGGCGTGCCCACTGCTACCCAGGAAACCGAGCGGCTGGGACTGGGGAGGTGATAAGACGCACTCACTGCTTGGGGAGAGTATGCTCACGAAGCACCTGGTTGCCTGAGTTGCTCGGACCTGGGAAGAGCACAAAACGCAGGCACAACCAAGTCTGCACCTTTGTGGAGTACCCGAGAACCTGAACCTGAGCGGCTTAGACCTGGCCAGTGCACGCAACCCAGGATTCGCTCCCTGCAGAGCAACCTGGAGCCTGAGCCCTGTAGACTGGGAAAACACACAGGCTGTGAGCAGGGGCAAACCCAGTGTGGCTGAGACGCTGTGAGCGCTCCCCACACAGGCCAGTGACATTTGTTTGCAGTGTTCCTCACTCCCCACAGCAAGACTAAACAAGTGAGCCTAAACAAGAGACCACCTTCGCCCCTTTGTGTCAGGGCAGAAATTAGACACTGAAGAGACCTGCAAACAGAAGAAGCCAAATAAACAGAGGGAACCACTTTGGAAGTGACAGGTGCAACACGTTAAAATCCCTGTAGTTAACACTGACTACATTGGAAGGGGCCTATAGATCTTGAGAAGTATAAGCTGGAACAAGGAACTATGTGAAACTGAAATGACGCCACACTGCCCACAACAACTCCAGAGCAATTCCTGGTTATATTTTTACTATTATCATTTGTTCCCCCTTTTTTTAAAAGTCCTCTATTACTCCTTTAATTTTCATTTTTATAACCTATTACCTTGCAAAAAAAAAAAAAAAGACCCTATTCTTAAAGTAAACTTCATATATATATTTCTTACACGTTTTGGGTTTTGTTTTTTTTTTTTTTTTTAAATATTGTATTTTTGAGCATCTAACCTCTACTCTAGATTTTTAATCTTTGCTTTTTGGTATTTGTTATCAATTTTGTACATTTAAGAATCCAATCTTCAGTAACCATTTTTACTTAGGAGTGTGATTACTGGCTTGATTACTTTCTCCCCCTTTTGACTCTTCTTTTTCTCCCCCAGGTTACCTCTACCTCCTCTATCTCCTCTATCTCCTCTCTCCCCCTTCTCTTCTCTACCCAACTCTGTGAATCTCTGTGTGTGTTCTGGGCTGTGGAGAACACTTAGGGAATAGAGTGCTGCCTAGCTCTCTCTCTCCTTTTGATTCCCCCTTTTCTTCTCCTGCTCACCTCTATCTCCTTCCTCCCTCTTCTCTTCTCCATGTAACTCTGTGAACCTCTCTGAGGGTTCCAGACTGTGGAGGGCACATAGGGAATTGTTTACAGGCTAGATTGCTCTCTCCCCTTTTGATTCCCCCCTTTTCCTCCCAGTCACCCCAATCTCCCTCCTCCCTCTTCTCTTCTCTGTGTAACTCTGTGAACCTCTCTGGGTGTCCCTTACTGTGCAGAATCTTTTCACCATTAACCTAGAAGTTTTATCATCAGTGCTGTATGGATGGAGAAGTCTTGAGGCTACTATAAGAATAAGACTGAAAACCAGAGGCAGGAGGCTTAAGCCCCAAACCTGAGAACACCAGAGAACTCCTGACTCCAGGGAACAGTAATCAATAAGATTACAATCATCCAAAAGCCTCCATACCTACACTGAAACCAAGCACCACCCAAGAGCCAACAAGTTCCAGAGCAGGAATACCATGCAAATTCTCCAGTAACACAGGAACATAGCCCTGAGCTTCAATATATAGGCTGCCCAAAGGCACACCAAACCCATAGACATCTCAAAACTCACTACTGGACACTTCATTGCACTCCAGAGAGAAGAAATCCAGCTCCAACCATGAGAATACTGATGCAAGCTTCCCTAACCAGGAAACCTGGACAAGTCACTTGTCCAACCCCACCTACAGGGAAGAACCTCCACAATAAACAGGAACGACAAACTGCCAGAATACAGAAAGGCCACCCAAAACACAGCAATCTAAACAAGATGAAAAGACAGAGAAATATTCAGCAGGTAAAGGAACATGATAAATGCCCACCAAACCAAACAAAAGAGGAGAAGATAGGGAGTCTACCTGAAAAAGAATGCAGAATAATGATAGTAAAACTATCCAAAATCTTGAAAACAAAATGGAGTTACAGATAAATAGCCTGGAGACAAGGATTGAGAAGATGCAAGAAATATTCAACAAGGACCTAGAAGAAATAAAAAAACAATGAAATCATTCTAATCATCTTTTCTGACCACAATGCAGTAAGATTAGATGTCAATTACAGGGGAAAAAAAACCTATTAAAAATTCCAACAATGGAGATTAAACAACACGCTTCTGAATAACCAACAAATCACAGAAGAAGTAAAAAAAAAGAAATAAAAATATGCATAGAAACAAATGAAAATGAAAACAAAACAACCCAAAACCTATGGGACACTGTAAAAGCAGTGCTAAGGGGAAGGTTCATAGCAATACAGGCTTACCTCAAGAAACAAGAAAAAAGTCAAATAAATAACCTAACTCTACACCTAAAGCAACTAGAAAAGGAAGAAATGAAGAACCCCAGGGTGAGTAGAAGGAAAGAAATCTTTAAAATTAAGGCAGAAATAAATGCAAAAGAAACAAAAGAGACTATAGCAAAAATCAATGAAGCTAAAAGCTGGTTCTTTGAGAAGATAAATAAAATTGACAAACCATTAGCCAGGCTCATCAAGAAACAAAGGGAGAAGAATCAAATCCAACAAAATTAGAAATGAAAATGGAGAGATCACAACAGACAACACAGAAATACAAAGGATCATAAGCGACTACTATCAGCAACTATATGCCAATAAAATGGACAACTTGGAAGAAATGGACAAATTCTTAGAAAGTATAACTTTCCAAAACTGAACCAGGAAGAAACAGAAAGTCTTAACAGACCCATCACAAGCATGGAAATTGAAACTGTAATCAGAAATCTTCCAGCAAACAAAAGCCCATGAACAGACGGCATCACAGCTGAATTCTACCAAAAATTTTGAGACGAGCTAACACCTATCCTACTCAAACTCTTCCAGATAATTGCAGAGGAAAGTAAACTTCCAAACTCATTCTATGAGGCCACCATCACCCTAATACCAAAGCCAGACAAAGATGCCACAAAAAAAGAAAACTACAGGCCAATGATCACTGATGAACATAGATGCAAAAATCCTTAACAAAATTCTAGCAAACAGAATCAAACAACATACTAAAAAGATCATACATCATAACCAAGTGGGCTTTATCCCAGGAATGCAAGGATTCTTTAATATCCGCAAATCAATGTAATACACCACATTAACAAATTGAAAGATAAAAACCATATGATTATCTCAATAGATACAGAGAAAGACTTTGACAAAATTTAACATCTATTTATGATTTAAAAAACCCTCCAGAAAGCAGGAATAGAAGGAACATACCTCAACATAGTAAAGGCTATATATGACAAACCCACAGCAAACATTATCCTCATGGTGAAAAATTGAAAGCATTTCCCCTAAAGTCAGGAAAAAGACAAGGGTGCCCACTCTCACCACTACTATTCAACATAGTTTTGGAAGTTTTGGCCACAGAAATCACAGCAGAAAAAGAAATTAAAGGAATCCAGATTGGAAAAGAAGAAGTAAAACTCTCACTGTTTGCAGATGACATGATCCTCTACATAGAAAACCCTAAAGACTCTACCAGAAAATTACTAGAGCTAATCAATGAATGTAGTAAAGTTGCAGGATATGAAAATAACACACAGAAATCCCTTGCATTTCTATACACTAACAATGAGAAAACAGAAATAGAAATTAAGGAAATAATTCCATTCACCATTGCAATGAAAAGAATAAAATACTTAGGAATATATCTACCTAAAGAAACAAAAGACCTATATATAGAAAACTATAAAACACTGATGAAAGAAATCAGAGGACAGAAATAGATGTAGAAATATACCATGTTCAGGTATTGGAAGAATCAATATAGTGAAAATGAGTATACTATCCAAAGCAATCTATAGATTCAATGCAATCCCTATCAAGCTACCAATGGTATTTTTCACAGAACCAGAACAAATAATTTCACAGTTTGTAGGGAAATACAAAAAACCTTGAACAGCCAAAGCAATCTTGAGAAAGAAGAATGGAGCTGGAGGAATCAACCTGCCTGACTTCAGGCTATACTACAAAGCCACAGTCATCAAGACAGTATGGTACTGGCACAAAGACAGAAACATAGATCAATGGAACAGAATAGAAAGCCCAGAGATAAATCCACGAACCTATGGACACCTTATCTTTGACAAACGAGGCAAGAATATACAATGGAGAAAAGACAATCTCTTTAACAAGTGGTGCTGGGAAAACTGGTCAACCACTTGTAAAAGAATGAAACTAGAACACTTTCTAACACCATACTCAAAAGTAAACTCAAAATGGATTAAAGATCTAAATGTAAGACCAGAAACTATAAAACTCCTAGAGGAAAACATAGGCAAAACACTCGCCAACATAAATCACAGCAGGATTCTCTATGACCCACCTCCCAGAGTAATGGAAATAAAAGCAAAAATTTAAAAATGGGACCTAATTAAATTAAAAGCTTTTGCACAATGAAGGAAACTATAAGCAAGGTGGAAAGGCAGCCTTCAGAATGGGAGAAAATAATAGCAAATGAAGCAATGGACAAAGAATTAATCTCAAAAATATACAAGCAGCTCATGCAGCTCAATTCTAGAGAAATAAATGACCCAATCAAAAAATGGGCCAAAGAACTAAAAAGACATTTCTCCAAAGAAGACATACAGATGGCTAACAAACACATGAAAAGATGCTCAACATCACTCATTATCAGAGAAATGCAAATCAAAACCTCAATGAGGTACCATCTCACACCAATCAGAATGGCTGCTATCCAAAAATGTACAAGCAATAAATGCTGGAGAAGGTGTGGAGAAAAGGGAACCCTCTTACACTGTTGGTGGAAATGCAAACTAGTACAGCCACTATGGAGAACAGTGTGGAGATTCCTTAAAAACCTGGAAATAGAACTGCCATATGACCCAGCAATCCCACTCCTGGGCATACACACTGAGGAAACTAGAATTGAAAGAGACACGTGTACCCCAATGTTCATCACAGCACTTTTAATAATAGCCAGGACATGGAAGCAACCTAAATGTCCATCAACAGACAAATGGATAAGAAAGCTGTGGTACATATACACAATGGAACATTACTCAGCCATTAAAAAGCATACATTTGAATCAGTCCTAATGAGGTGGATGAAACTGGAGCCTATTATCCAGAGTGAGTAAGCCAGAAAGAAAAACACCAATACAGTACACTAACACATATATATGGAATTTAGAAAGATGGTAATGATGACCCTATATGCAAGACAGCAAAAGAGACACAGATGTATAGAACAGTCTTTTGGACTCTGGGAGAAGGCGAGGGTGGGATGATCTGAGAGAAGAGCATTGAAACATGTATATTATCATATGTGAAACAGATCGCCAGTCCAGGTTCAATGCATGAGACAGGATGCTCAGGGCTGGTGCACTGCTATGACTCAGAGGGATGGGATGGGGAGGGAGGTGGGAGTAGGGTTCAGGATGGGCAACACATGTAAACCCATGGCTGATTCATGTCAATGTATGGCAAAAACCACTACAATATTGTAAAGTTATGAGCCTCCAATTAAATATATTTTTGAAAAAATGAAATCATCAGTTTTTCAGTGCTCAGCCTTCTTTATAGTCCAACTCTCACATTTGTATATGACTACTGGAAAAACCATAGCTTTGACTAGATGGACATTTGTCAGAAACTGATGTCTCTGCTTTTTAACATACTGTCTCCATTTGTCATAGCTTTCCTTCCAAGGAGCAAATTTCTTTTAATTTTTCTGGCTGCAGTCACTGTTGGCAATGATTTTGGAGCCCAAGAAAATAAAATTTGTCACTTCTTCCACTTTTTCTCCATCTATAGGCCATGAAGTGATGGAATCAGATGCCATGATCTTTGTGTTTTGAATGTTGAGCTTTAAGCCAGCTTTTTCACTTTCCTCTTTTACCCTTATCAAGAGACTCTTTAGTTCTTCTCCACTTTCTGCCATTAGTGTGGTATCATCTGCATATATGAGGTTGTTGATATTTCTCCCATAAACCTTGATTCCAGCTTGTGATTCATCCAGCTCAACATTTTGTATGATGTACTCTACATATAGGTTATATAAGCAGGATGACAATATACAACCTTGACGTATTCCTTTACCAGTCTTGAACCAGTCAGTTGTTCCGTGCCTGGTAAGGTTTAAATCAGGGGAAACATGATGTGGCTCCTCATGCCATGGCTGTGGCTAATGTAAGCATATCAAACACAAAAACACTCAAGACCAAGTCTATACATAAGAGTGAGGAGACCAAGATTCTGCTTCTAGGATGGTTATTAGGGCAACTCCCTTGTCCTTACAGAGCTTCAATTTGCTCACCTATAAAAGGAGGTGATTAAATCAGGTTATCTCACATGTCCATCTCCTCACTGCTCTCAATGTCCATGGATCTATGAAATTGCTCTAGAGGAAGCACAGGAGACTTGTGTAATAAATTCTGGTACAAAAGAGATTTTCCTTCTCTTAAGAGAAATCATCTCAAATAAGTTGTGAAAGTCAAATGAAGGATAAAGTTCCAATTCACAATCAAATTTAATGGACTTCGTGATGATACAACATAAATCCAAAATGTCTTTATCTTTGGAGATTACATCAAATTACATATGAAAATCGAAATAATATTGTGAAACATGTGAAATGAGAGATTAATTTTAAGTTGTAGTATGAAATCTAGCTCCACTTTGGTTATCAGGCAGAAAATGGGCTCAGGGGGCAGTGAGTCTGTGTAGTAAATGTACTGATATGATTGTAGCCCGTGAAGGAGAAAAGCTAGTGTTTCATTTTCCCTCATCTGTTACACACAGAAATAAATCATTAAAAGCTCTGGAGAAGTTTAGCGCCTGAAATCACTAACATAGAATACCTTGAAATTATTCAGTCTCTCCCTCTCTCTCCATTCCAAAAGTCTCAGAGCTCCTTCCACACATTGAAACTGACACCTGGGTGGTGTGGAATCAATTGTAATAAAGCTAGAGGAAGAAGCATTCCCATACTATTCGACTCACTCAATGTGGGAAGTGGGAACACAAATGAGGGACACTATTTTCCAGTTTCACTCTTCTATTCAGGGAAGATTTCCAGCAAGTAATAATTCTAAGAAATGCTGATGTGTTTATACATACCACAGGTTCTATGCTTAGGAAATTACCTTGAGAATCAGAAAATTAATTAATATGTATTGTTGTTCAAAAACTTTAATCTAGAAATATGTTTTTAGATGTTCAGAAGCAAAACTAGCTAGAGAATTCATTCAATATTTAGCATTTATTGAAAGCCTAGTAATGGAATACATTAAGTGAGGTAAAGGGAATACAAGAATGAATGACACAATCCCTAATTTCACAAACTAGAAACCAGTCTGAATACTGCTAATGTCATTAAGGATATCTAGTTACAAAGCCAAACCACTGAAGCTCACTTAGATAGTTTTTATCAAAAAGCTGACATCAAAGGTAGAGGGCTTCTTGATTTCAAAAAGACTTACTAGAGAGCCACATGTTGGTTCCAAAAATGCAGGTCTCCCATAATATATGTTTTTGTCTCCGAGATGAAATTCTCTGAGAAAATTTTAAGTTACAGGGCATTAAAATTGTTTCCTCTATAAGAACATATTTGGGGAAGAGTGAAAGAGAGAGAAAGAGGGAGAAACAGTATATGCAGGAAGGCAGAATTAGGTGGTTCTGAGAACTATTTACAAAGTGTCAGAAAACAGGTGATATGTTCTTTATGATAAATTACTGGCTGGAAGCATAAGAGTGGAGAGAAGCTTACAAGGTGCAGACATAAATGAAACCATAGTGAAGATCTGAATAGAAAACCATTCATTCTTAGAGAAAAAAATGTTTCATCAATTAATATTTGCAACAATTAATAAATCACTAAATTTTTACTAGAAAGTTATTTCACTTTTACTTAAGTGCTGATATATTTTTAAAATATTGCTCTTTGTTGTAACTTTTGTGATGTATACATGAGTTGGAGACAACATGCCAGACTAGAAAAACTTGAAAGTGAAAGTGAAAGCCTCTCAGTCTTGTCTGACTCTTTGCGACGCCATGGACTAGTCCATGGAATTCTCCAGGCCAGAATACTAGAGTGGGTAGCCTTTCCCTTCTCCAGGGGATCATTCCAATCCAGGGATTGAGCCCAGGTCTTCAGTATTGCAGGCAGATTCTTTACCAGCTGAGCCACAAGGGAAGCCCGAGAATACTGGAGTGGGTAGCCTATTCCTTCTCCAGCGGATTTTCCCAAAACAGGAATTGAACCAGGGTCTCCTGCATTGCAGACAGACTCTTTACCAACTAAGCTATCAGGGAAGCCCTTGGGCTCACCTCTTCTCTTGAAAACACCAAAATCACAACTGCTGAACTACCATTGACAAAAAAGACTGGAACCTACCAAAAGAGATAGTCCATACCCAAAGAGAAGCCACAATGATGGTAGGAAAAGTGCATTTGTGATACAATCAAACCCCAACCGACTGAGTGGGTAACACACAAACTAAAAAATATATGCCACAGAGGTTCTTCCACAAAAGTGAGAGTTCTGAGTCCCACATCAGGCTCTCTGGTCTGGGAGTTTGGCAACAGGAGGAGGAAACTCCCTATCATTTGGTTTTGAAGGACAGTGAGGTTTGATCCCAGAAACTCCACAGAACTGAGGGACACAGAAATGCCACTCTTGGAGGGTACACACAAAGACTCATGCACACCAGGACTGAGGGGAGAAGTCATGATTTCATAGGAGCCTAGGCTAGACATACCTGCTGGTCTTAGAGGGTCTCTTGGGGAGGCAGGGGGCAGCTATGGCTCACTGTGAGGATAAGGCCACTGGTGGCTAAGGTACTGGAGAATACTTATGACTGTGAGTTCTCCTGGAGGCTGCCATTTTGACACCAAGATTTGGCCCCACCCAACAGCCTATAGGCTTCAGTGCTGGGATTGTTGCTGCTCAGTGGCTAAGTCATGTCTGACTCTTTGCAACCCATGGACTGCAGCATGCCAGGCTTCCCTGTCCATCATTATCTCCCAGAGTTGGCTCAAACTCACGTTCATCAACTCAGTGATGCCATCCACCCATCTCATTCTCTGTTGCCCTCTTCTCCTCCTGCCCTTAGTCTTTCACAGCATCAAGGTCTTTTCCAGTGAGTAGGCTCTTCACATCAGGTGGCCAAAGGATTGGAGCTTCAGCTTCAGCATTAGTCCTTCCAGTGAATATTCAGGGTTGATTTCCCTTAGGAATGACTGGTTAGATCTACTTGCAGTCCAAGGGACTTTCAAGAGTCTTCCCCAGTACCAAAATTTAAAAGGATCAGTCCTTTGGCACTCAGCCTTCTTTATGGTTCAACTCTCACATTCATACATGACTACTGGAAAAACCATAGTTTTGACTATATGGATATTTGTTAGCAAAATGATGTCTCTGCTTTTTATTATACTGTCTAGGTTTTTAGCTTTTCTTTTTTTCTTTTAATTTCATGGCTACAGTCATCATCTGCCATGATTTTGGAGTGCAAGGAAATAAAATCTGTCACTGCTTCCACTTTTTCCCATTCTATTTGCCATGAAGTGATGGGACCAGATACCATGATCTTAGTTTTTTGAATGTTGAGTTTTAAGCCAGCTTCACTCTCCTCTTTCATCAAGAGGCTGTTTAGTTCTTCACTTTCTGCCATAAGAGTAGTATCATCTGCATATCTGAAGTTATTGATATTTCTCCTGGCATCTTGATTCCAGCTTGTGATTCATCTAGCCCTGCATTTTGTATGATGTATTCTGTATATAAGTTAAATAGGCAGGGTAACAAAATACTCCTTCCCCAGTTTTGACAAAGTACTCTTTCCCAATTTTGAACCAGTCCATTGTTCCATGTCTGGCTCTGCCTCAGGCTGAAACAACCCACAGGATGGGAACACAGCCCCACCCAGCAGTCGATAGGCTGCCTAAAGTCTTCCTGAAAGTAGAGCTGCCTCTAAATACACCCCTTGGCATGGCCCTGATCACCAAAGGGACAAATCCAACTCCAGCCACCAGTGAGCAGGCACCAGTCCCTCCCACCATAAAGCCTCCACAAGCCTCTAGACTATCCTCACCCACCAGAGTGCAGACACCAGAAGCAAGACAAAATGAGACAGCAGAGGAAAATGCTGCAGATGAAGGAACAAGATAAAATCCCAGAAGAACAACTAAGTGAACTGGAAATAGGCAATCTACCTGAAAAAGAACTCAGAATAATAATAGTAAAGATTACCTAAGACCTCAGAAGAAGAATGGAGGCACTGACTGAGAAGATACAAGAAATGTTTAGCAAAGAGCTAAAAATATAAGGTACAAGCAGAGTTGAACAATACAATAACTGAAATGAAAAATACACTAAAAGGAATCAATTGCAGGATAACTAAGGCAGAAAAACAGGTGAGCTGGAAAACAGAATGGGGACAATCACTTCTGCAGAATGCAATAAAGAAAAAAGAATGAAGAGAAATCAGGACAGTCTAGGAGACCACTAGGATGACATTAAACACACCAACATTCACAATATAGGGGTCCCAGAAAAGGAAAAGGAAAAGAAACAGCCTGAGAAAATACTTTAAGAAATAATAGCTGAAAAATTTCCTAACATGGGAAATGAAGCAGTCACCCAAATCTATGAAGTGCAGAGAGTCCCATAAAGGACAAACCTACACAGAAACACACTGAAACACGTAATAATCAAATTGACAAAAATTAAAGACAAAAAAAATATTAACAGTAACAAGGGTAAAGCAATAAATAACAAACAAGGAAACCCCCATAAGATTATCAGCCAATTTTTCAGCAGACACTCTGCAGGCAGACGGGTGTGGCATGATATGTTTAAAGTGATGAAAGAGGAAAACCTGAAATCAAGAAGATTCTACCCATCAGGGCTTTTGTTCAGACTCAAGGGAGAAATTAAGAGCTTTAATGACAAGAAAAAGTTAAGAGAATTCAGCACTATCACCAGCTTTACAACAAATGTTAAAGGATCTTTCTAGGCAGAAAAGAAAAGGCTACAACTAGAAACAAGAAACTAACAAATGGGAAAACTCACTGGTAAAGTCAGACAGTAAAGACAAGAAATTCATCCACACACAAATATGATATCAAAACCAGCAATCACGAGAAAAGGAGAGTACAAAAGCAGGATACTAGAAATATATTTGAAATTAAGAGATGAGAAACATAAAACAATATTATATATAAATATAAACTGCTATATCAAAACCTCATGATAACCACATCTCAAAAATCTAAATGCAAAATTTAAACAGATTAAATGATCCAATCAAAAGGCAGGGGCTGAACGGATATGAAAATAAGACCCATATATATGCTGTCTACAAAAGACCCAGTTCAGACCTAGGGACACATGAAGACTGACAGTGAGAGGATGGAAAAAATTATTTCAAGCAAATACAAATCAAAAGGAAAGTGGAGTAATAATAGTCATATCAGACAAAATAGATTTCAAAATTAAGATTATTATAAGAGACAAAGAAGGACATTAGAAAATGATCAAGGTTATCAGTCCAAAACAAAGATGTAATGAAGATAAATATATATGCATCCACATAGGAGCACCTCAATATAAAACACAAATGCTAATAACCATAAAAGGAGAAATCAGTGGCAACAGAATAATAGTGGGGGACTTTAACACTCCATTTTCATCAATGTCAGATCATCCAAACAGAAAATCAGTAAGGAAGCACGGGTCTTACATGAAACATTAGACCAGATGGTCTTAAATGATATTTAGCATTCCATCCAAAAGCAGAAGAATATATATTCTTTTTTTTAAGTGCACATGGAATATTCTCCAAGATAGATCACATGCTGTACCATAAAGCAAGACTCAGTAAATTAAAGAAAATTGAAATCACATCAAGCATCTTTTCTGACCCCAATGCTACAAGGCTAGAAATAAACTAAAAGGGGGGGGGGGGGGACCTGTAAAAAAAAAATGCAAAAAAGTGGAGGCTAAACAATATGCTTCTAGACAACTGATGGATCCTGAAGAAATTTAAAAGGAAATAAAAAAATACCTAGAGACAAATTAAAAAAAAAAAAAAAGATGCAAAACTAGTGGGACGCAGCAGGAGCAACTGCAAGAGGAAAGTTTATAGCAAAACAACCTTAAACTAGAAAAAAAGAAAAATCTTAAACAACCTAAACTTACACCTTAAGCAAGTAGGAAAGAAGACCAAACAAAACCCAAAGTTAATAGAAGGAAAGAAATCAAAATGATCAGAGCAGAAATAGAGAGAAAAAAAAAAAAAATAGAAAAGATAAACGAAACTAAGAATCAGATCTTTGAAAAGATAAAACAAAATTGATAAACATTCAGCCAGACTCACCAAAGAAAAATAGGGAGAGGGCCCAGAAAGAGTAACATAAAAACAAACACTACTATATGTAAAACAGACAGCCAATGGGAATGTATGACTCAGGGGACTGACTCAAACTTGGACGCGGCAACAACCTAGAGAGGTGGGATAGGAAGAGGGGTGGGAGGGTTGTTCAAGTGGGAGGGGATGTAGGTAAATCTATGGCTGATTCATGTTGATGTTTGGTAGAAACCAACACAAAACTATAAAGCAATTATCCTTCAATTAAAAATATGTGAATCTGAAAAATCAGAAGTGAAAAAGAAGTTAAAATCCATACCACAGAAATACAAAGTAACATAGGAGAGTACTACAGGGCAATACCACTGATAAAGATAAATGCAATGAACATTGGGGTGCACGTGTCTCTTTCAGATCTGGTTTCCTCAGTGTGTATGCCCAGAAGTGGGATTGCTGGGTCATATGGCAGTTCTATTTCCAGTTTTTTAAGAAATCTCCACACTGTTTTCCATAGCGGCTGTACTAGTTTGCATTCCCACCAACAGTGTAAGAGGGTTCCCTTTTCTCCACACCCTCTCCAGCATTTATTGCTTGTAGACTTTTGGATAGCAGCCATCCTGACTGGCGTGTAATGGTACCTCATTGAGGTTTTGATTTGCATTTCTCTGATAATGAGTGATGTTGAGCATCTTTTCATGTGTTTGTTAGCCATCTGCATGTCTTCTTTGGAGAAATGTCTGTTTAGTTCTTTGGCCCATTTTTTGATTGGGTCATTTATTTTTCTGGAATTGAGCTTCAGGAGTTTTTTGTGTGTTTTTGAGATTATCCCTTTGTCTGTTTCTTCATTTGCTATTATTTTCTCCCAATCTGAGGGCTGTCTTTTCACCTTACTTATAGTTTCCTTTGTAGTGCAAAAGCTTTTAAGTTTCATTAGGTCCCATTTGTTTAGTTTTGCTTTTATTTCCAATATTCTGGGAGGTGGGTCATAGAGGATCTTGCTGTGATTTATGTTGGAGAGTGTTTTGCCTATGTTCTCCTCTAGGAGTTTTAGATGCCCATCAGCAGATGAATGGATAAGGAAGCTGTGGTACACATACACCATGGAATATTACTCAGCCGTTAAAAAGAATTCATTTGAACCAGTCCTAATGAGATGGATGAAACTGGAGCCCCTTATACAGAGTGAAGTAAGCCAGAAAGATAAAGATTATTACAGCATACTAACACATATATATGGAATTTAGAAAGATGGCAACGATAACCGTATATGCAAAACAGAAAAAGAGACACAGAAATACAGAACAGACTTTTGAACTCTGTGGGAGAAGGTGAGGGTGGGATATTTCAAAAGAACAGCATGTATACTATCTATGGTGAAACAGATCACCAGCCCAGGTGGGATGCATGAGACAAGTGCTCGAGCCTGGTGCACTGGGAAGACCCAGGGGAATCGGGTGGAGAGGGAGGTGGGAGCGGGGATCGGGATGGGGAATACGTGTAAATCCATGGCTGATTCATATCAATGTATGACAAAACCCACTGAAATGTTGTGAAGTAATTAGCCTCCAACTAATAAAAAAAAAAAAAAAAGAAAAGAAAAGAAAAACAAACAAACAAACAAAAAAAGATAAATGCAAAAATCCTCAACGAAATACTAGCAAACCAAATCCAACAATATATTAAAAGAATCTTATATCATGATCAAGTGAACTCTATCTCAGGGATGTAAGGATTTTTCAATATTTGCAAATCAATCAGTGTGATATACCAAATTAACAAATTAAAGAATAAAAACCATATGATCATCTCAATAGAAGCAGAAAAACCTTTTGACAAGATACCACATCCATTTATGATAAAAACTTCCCAGAAGGTGGGTATAGAAGGAACCTATTTCAACATAATAAAGGCCATATATGAGAAATATATGTGGCCTAGTTAACATTGTTTTCAATGGTGAAAAACTGAAGACATTCCCTCTATTATCAGGAACAAAACAATGATGTCCACTCTTTCTACTATTTTTCAAAGTAATTTTGGAAATCCTAAGCATTGCAATAATAGCAGAAAAAGAAATAAAAGGAATATAATATAGAAAAGAAGAAGTAAAACTATCACTGTTTGCAGGTGACATGATACTGTACATAGACTATCCAAAACATATTACCAGAAAAATATTAGATCTCATCAATGAATTTGATAAAGTTGTAGACGACTATACAAATATACAGAAATCTGTTGCATTTCTATACATAACCAATGAAATATCAGAAAGAGAAATTAAGAAAACAATGCCACTTACCATTATATCAAAAATAATAAAATACCTAGGAATAAACCATTCAGGTATGACCTAACTAAAATCCCTTATGATTATACAGTGGAAGTGAGAAATAGATTTAAGGGACTAGATCTCATAGACAGAGTGCCTGATGAACTATGGACGGAGGTTTGTGACGTTGTACAGGAGACAGGGATCAAGACCATCCCCAAGAAAAATAAATGCAAAAAAGCAAAATGGCTGTCTGAGGAGGCCTTACAAACAGCTGTGAAAAGAAGAGAAGCAAAAAGCAAAGGAGAAAAGGAAAGATATACCCATTTGAATGCAGAGTTCCAAAGAACAGCAAGGAGAGATAAGAAAGCCTACTTCAGCAATTAATGCAAAGAAATAGAGGAAAACAACAGAATGGGAAAGACTAGAGATCTCTTCAAGAAAATTGGGGATACCAAGGGAACATTTCATGCAAAGATGGGCTCAATAAAGGACAAATGGTATGGACCTAACAGAAGCAGAAGATATTAAGAAGAGGTGACAAAAATATACAGAAGAACTATACAAAAAAGATCTTCATGACCCAGATAATCACGATGGTGTGATCACTCATCTAGAGCCCGACATTCTGGAATGTGAAGTCAAGTGGGCCTTAGGAAGCATCACTACAAACAAAGCTAGTGGAGGTGACGGAATTCCAGTTGAGCTATTTCAAATCCTGAAAGATGATGCTGTGAAAGTGCTGCACTCAATATGCCAGCAAATTTGGAAAACTCAGCAGTGGCCACAGGACTAGAAAAGGTCACTTTTCATTCAAATCCTAAAGAAAGGCAATGCCAAAGAATGCTCAGGCTACTGCACAATTGCACTCATCTCCCACGCTAGTAAAGTAATGCTCAAAATTCTCCAAGCCAGGCTTCAGCAATACGTGAATCATGAACTTCCAGACGTTCAAGCTGGTTTTAGAAAAGGCAGAGGAACCAGAGATCAAATTGCAAACAACCAATGGATCATCAAAGAAGAAAGAGCTTTCCAGAAAAACATCTATTTCTGCTTTATTGACTATGCCAAAGCCATTGACTGTGTGGATCACAATAAACTGTGGAAAATTCTGAAAGATATGGGAATACCACACCACCTGACCTGCCTCTTGAGAAACCTGTATGCAGGTCAGGAAGCAACAGTTAGAAATGGACATGGAACAACAGACTGGTTCCAAATAGGAAAAGGAGTTTGTCAAGGCTGTATATTGTCACCTTGCTTACTTAACTTATATGCAGAGTACATCATGAGAATCCTGGACTGGATGAAGCACATGCAGGAATCAAGATTGCCAGGAGAAATATCAATAACCTCATATATGCAGATGACACCACCCTTATGGCAGAAAGTGAAGATGAACTAAAGAGCCTCTTGATGAAAGTGAAAGAGGAGAGTGAAAAAATTGGCTTAAAGCTCAACATTCAGAAAACTAAGATCATGGCATCACTTCACGGCACATAGATGGGGAAACAGTGGAAACAGTGGCTGACTTTATTTTTGGGGGCTCCAAAATCACTGCATATGATGACTGCAGCCATGAAATTCAAAGACGCTTACTCCTTGGAAGGAAAGTTATGACCAACCTAGACAGCATATTAAAAAGCAGAGACATTACTTTGCTGACAAAGGTCTGTCTAGCCAAGGCTATGGTTTTTCCAGTACTCATGTATGGATGTGAGAGATGGACTATAAAGAAAGCTGAGTGCTGAAGAACTGATGCTTTTGAACTGTGGTGTTGGAGAAGACTCTTTCAGAGTCCCTTGGACTGCAAGGAGATCCAACCAGTCCATCTAAAGGAGATTAGTCTGGGTGTTCATTGGAAGGACTGATGTTGAAGCTGAAACTTCAATATTTTGGCCACCTGATGTGAAGAGCTGATTCATTTGAAAAGACCCTGATGTTGAGAAAGATTGAAGGCAGTAGGAGAAGGGGACGATGGTGAGGTGGTTAGATGGCATCACCAACTCAATGGACATGAGTTTGGGTAAACTCAGGGAGTTGGTGATGGACGGGGAGGCCTGGCATGCTGTGGTTCACAGGGTCGCAAAGAGTCAGATACGACTGAGTGACTGAACTGAACTGAAACCAACCTAAGACTTGTACTCTGAAAGTTGTAAGATGCTAGTGAAAGAAATCAAAGATAACACAAACAGATGGAAAGATAAATCAAATTCTTGAATTAAAAGAATCAATGTTGCTAAAATGACCGTACTACCTACAGCAATCTACAAATTCAATATAATACCCATCAAATTACAAATGGCATTTTTTGCAGGTCTAGAACAAAAAAGATTAAAATTTGTATGAAAACACAAAAGATGACAAATAGTCAAAGCCATCTTGAGAAAGAAAAATGGAGCTGGAGGAATTTGGCCCCCTGACCTCAAGCTATATTATAAAGCAAAAGTAATGAAAAGGCTTCCCAGGTTGTTCAGTGGTAAAGAGATGTGGAGACACAGGTTTGATCCCTGGGTTGGGAAGATCCTCTGGAGGGGGAAATGGTAAGCCACTCCAGTACTCTTGTATGGAGAATACTATGGACAGAGGAGCCTGGCAGGCTATGATCCATAGAGTCACAAAGAGTCGAACACAACTGAAGCACATAGCATGCATGCATGCATAGGATCAGTCAGTTCAATTCAGTCACTCAGTTGTGTCCAACTCTTTGCAACCCCATGGCCTGCAGCCTGCCAGGCTTCCCTGTCCATCACCAACTCCAGGAGCTTAGTTAAACTCATGTCCTTTGAGTCGGTGATGCTATCCAATCATCTCATCCTCCGTCATCCCCTTCTCCTCCTGCATTCACTCTTGCCCAGCATCAGGGTCTTTTCAAATGAGTCAGTTCTTCGCATCAGGTGGCTAAAGTATTTAGTGATTAAAGTATTTCACTGTTTAAAGTATTTCACTGACTAAAGTATTTCAGTGTTTCAGCTTCAGCATCAGTCCTTCCAATGAATATTCAGGACTGATTTCCTTTAGGACTGACTGGTTGAATCTCCTTGCATTCCAAGGGACTCTCAAAGAGTCTTCTCCAACACCACATTCAAAAACATCAATTCTTCAGCACTCACCTTTCTTTGTGGTCCAACTCTCACATCCGTACGTGACTACTGGAAAAACCATGGCTTTGTCTATAGGAACCTTTGTCAGCAAAGTATTGTCTCTGCTCTTTTAATATGCTGTCTAGGTTGGTCATAGCTTTTCTTCCAAGGAGCAAGTGTCTTTTAATTTCATGGCTGCAGTCACCATCTGCAGTGATTTTGGAGTCCAAGAAAATAAAGTCTCTCACTGTTTCCATTGTTTCACCATCTATTTGCCATGATCTACATAAGTTAGAAAATCTAGAAATAAACCCATGCACCTCTAGGTCAATTAATCTATGACAAAGGAGACAAGAATATCCAGTGGAGAAAAGACATCTAGTCTCTTCAATAAGCGGTGCTGGCTACTATGGATAAAATATATAAGTAATGAGAATCTTCTGTGTAGCACAGGGACCTCTACTCAGTGCTCTGTGGTGACCTAATTGTAAAGAAAATCCAAAGAAGAGGCCATATGTGTGTATGCATAGCTGGGTCACTTGGCTGTACAGTAGAAACGGATACAGCAGTGTAAAGTAGCTACACTCCAAAAAAAAAATTGTTTTAAAGAATGAAATTAGAACATTTTATAACAGGATACACAAAAATAAACACAAAATGGATTAAAGACCTAAATGTAAGACTGGATACTACAGAACTCCTGGAGGAAAAGATAGGCGGAACACTCTTACACTCTTTGACATAAATCACAGAAATATCTTTATTGATCCACTTTCTAGAGTAATGAAAATAAATAAATAAGTAAGGGACCAAATTAAATTTAAAAGCTTTTGCACAGCAAAGGAAACCATAAACAAAACAAAAAGGCAACGCACAGAGATGGGAGAAAGTATTTGCAAACAATGTGACTGACAAGCGATTAATCTCCAAAATGTACAAACTATACAAATTTAAATATATACACTGCTATACTTAAAATAAATAATCAATAAGGACATCCTGTGTAGCACAGAGAACTCTTAATATAACTAACCTAAATGGGAAAATAATTTGAAAAAGAATAGATAAAAGATATGTTTAACTTATTTTGCTATACACCTGAAACTAACACAACATTATTAATCAACCATGCTTTAATATAAAACTGAAAAGAAGATGTGGTATACATATACAATGAAATATTAACAGCCATAAAAATTTTTTTAAATGTATTACTAATAGTGGGAAAATCACAAATGCATGGTTACAATTGGGGTTCTTATACCAATTTAAAAATTTTAATGAAAAGCAACATCAACAGGACTTCTTCCTTAGAATTTTCACTCCAAGTGTGGCATGGAAGATGGATTTGGGGCTGGGAAACAGAGAAGGGCTGCAGATAGAAATAGAATATAGGAGACGGTTGCAACACTATAGACAAGAGTTAGACTTTTTATTGGTTAGAGAAGAAAAAAAAGAATGCAATATAACTTGAAGCTTTCTGTGAGAAACAGGTTGTGAGTAATAACATATTGAAACAGAAAACTCTTGAGAGTCCCTTGGACTTCAAGGAGATCCAACCAGTCCATCTTAAAGGAAATCAGACCTGAATATTCATTGGAAGGACTGATGCTGAAGCTGAAACTCCAGTACTTTGGTCACCCAATGTGATAGAACTGACTCATTTGAAACAAGCCTGATGCTGGGAAAGATTGAAGGCAGGAGAAGAAGAGGACAACAGAGGACAAGATGGTTAGACGGCATCAATGGACTTGAGTTTCAGTAAACTCTGGGAGTTGGTGGTGGACAGGGAGGCCTGGAGTGCTGCAGCCCATGGGGTCGCAAAGAGTCGGACACAACTGAGTGACTGAACTGAACTGAACAAATTTTAAAGAAGAGAAAAAATTCTAGGAAAATTCCTTCAGGTCTTTATTCAAATGTCTCTTTTTAAGTGAAGCCATTTGTGGCAGGTAACAAAAATGGCACGTTTATTGCACCATTTCCTACTTCTGGGTATAGCAAAGGTGGGAGCATGTGATTTAATTTTGGCAAAAGGCAACATAAGCAGGAATGATGTGTCACTTCCAAGACAATAACTTATTGGATACTGTCTCTCTCTGCCCTTAGAAGCTATAAGTCTGTGTGGCAGCATCACAATGTGGATGAAGCCTTGAATGCTGACTCAAAGAATGGAGTGATGAATCACCTACATCAGACTTCCTATGAACAAAAACTAAACTATTGGGCTAAATCACTGAAACCTAAATTTCTAACATTTCCTGGCCACTATTTCTAAAACTTTCTCTGCTTCCTCACAAACATAAAAGAAAAAAAGGAAAAAAAAAAAAAAAAAAAACCCACACACATACACTCACACAGGTACATTTTATCTTGCTTCTTGCTCTTTTTTTCTCTTTAGCAACATTTCAGTCTATAGCCTGTTGTTGTTTAGTCTGTAACTCTTTTGTGACACTATGGACTGTAGCCCACCAGGCCCCTATGCCCATGGTACTTCCCAGGCAAGAATACTGGAGTGGGTTGCCATTTCCTTCTCCAGGAGATATTCCCAATTCAGGAATTGAACCTGTGTCTCCAGCATTGGTAGGTGGATTCTTTACCACTGAACCACCAGGGAAGCCCAGTCTATAACCTACATGTTATCTACTTATCTTGTTTATTATCTGTCTTCCTCAATAAAACATATATTCAATGAGGGCAGGAACTGGTATGTGTTTGGTTCATTATTATAACCTCAGTGACAAAGAAGGAGAAGGCAATGGCAACCCACTCCAGTACTCTTGCCTGGAAAATCCCACGGTCGGAGGAGCCTGGTGGGCTGCAGTCTATGGGGTTGCAAAGTCGGACAAGACTGAGCGACTTCACTTTCCAATTTTCACTTTCATGCATTGGAGAAGGAAATGGCAATCCACTCCAGTGTTCTTGCCTGGAGAATCCCAGGGACAGAAGAGCCTGGTGGGCTGCCATCTATGGGGTCGCACAGAGTCGGACATGACTGAAGCGACTTAGCAGCAACAGCAGCAGTGACAAAGCATTTGGAAGATGGTAGGCACTTAGTAGATACTTGCTGCATGAATGAATAAAAAGACGGTAAGTTTAGTTTTGTCTAGAAAACAGACCTTCAAGTGGAGAGGTACTATGGACAATTGTGAATGCAGGTATGAGAGATCCACAGACAAATACTTGGGACATACCAACATAGTAGGAGGGGTCACAGTTGAAGTCAGAGTAATGAATTCAGAGGTTGGATTTTTCAAGAACAGAAGATGAAACAAATCTGGATGTTTACTAAGGATCAACACTTTTGAAAGCAAGGAAAGGAAGTGAATTGAATAGAAGACATCAAACTGCAATGCAGGTTGAAAATGCCTTGACCAACTTGGTGGGTAGCTCTAAAGTATAATGCTGCCTGTCAGAGACACCTTGCATAAGATAAAATGGTTTGATCTTTACATCCGCAACTCCAGTCACTAATGTGAGCTGCCCTGAGAAAGGCTGAACTTGGGTGAGGCAGATCCTAAAGGAACTAACAGCTGGAGGCTGTTGTCTGCGAACTTCACTCCCAACTGCTGGACAGCAAACACTTCTTTGAAGGGAAATCTGAGCATTACATCTCTATATTTATCACAAATGAGAAAAGAAAAAAAAGCTAAAGGCTAGGATTGCCAGACTTAGCAAATACAAATAATGCTAATGCATTAATACTAGCATGTCCCATTAATATTTGGGACATATTTATGCTAAAAAATTATTCACTGTTTATTTGAAATTAAAATTTAACTGGAGATCCCGGGTTTTTTTTTCTTTTTCTTTTTCTTTTTTTATTGAAGGATAATTGCTTTACATAACTTTGCTGTTTTTGGTCAAACCTCAACCATGAATCAGTCATAGGTATACCCATATCCCCTCCCGTTTGAACCTCCCTCCCATCTCCCACCGCATCCCACCCTTCTCACTCAACACAACCCCTGTTTGAGTTTCCTGAGCCATACAGCAAATTCCCGTTGGCTATCCATTTTACATATGGTAATGTAAGTTTCCATGTTACTCTTTCAAAATATCTTACCCTCTTCTCCCTTCTCCCCATGTCCATAAGTCTATTCTCTATGTCTGTTTCTTGATTGCTGCCCTGTGAATAAATTCTTCAATACCATATTTCTAGATTCTGTATATATGTGTTAGAATATGATATTTATCTTTCTCTTTCTGACTCACTTCACTCTGTATAATAGGTTCTAGGTTCATCCACCTCATCAGAACTGACTCAAATGCATTCCTTTTTATGACTGAGTAATATTCCATTGTGTATATGTACCACAACTTTTTAATTCATTCATCTGTCGATAGACATCTAGGCTGCTTCCATGTTCTAGCTATTGTAAATAGTGCTGCAATGAATAATTGGATACATGTGTCTCTTTCAATTTTGGTTTCCTCAGGGTATATGCGTAGGAGTGGGATTGCTGGGTCATATGGTGGTTTTATCCTAGTTTTTAAGGAATCTCCATAACGTCTTCCACAGTGGCTGTATCAATACATTCCCACCAACAGTGCAAGAGCATTCCCTTTTCTCCACACCCTCTCCAGCATTTATTGTTTGTAGACTTTTCCATGATGGCCATTCTGACTGGTGTGAGGTGATATTTCATTGCAGTTTTAATTTGTATTTCTCTAATAATGAGTGATGTTGATCATCTTTTCATGTGTTTGTTAGCCACGTGTGTGTCTTCTTTGAAGAAATGTCTGTTTAGGTCTTTTTCCCACTTTTTGATTGGATTGTTTGTTTTTCTGGTATTGAGTTGTATGAGCTACTGGTATATTTTAGAAATTAATCCTTTGTCAGTTGTTTCATTTGCTATTATTTTCTCCCATTCTGAAGGTGGTCTTTTCACCTTGCTTATAATTTCCTTTGATGTACAAAAGCTTTTAAGTTTAATCAGGTCCCACTTGTTTACTTTTGTTTTTATTTCCATTACTCTAGGAGGTGGGTCATAGATGATCTTGCTTTGATTTATGTCATCAAGTGTTCTGCCTATGTTTTCCTCTAAGAGTTTTATAGTTTCTGGTCTTACATTTAGGTCTTAAATCCATTTTGAGTTTATCTTTGTGTATGGTGTTAGGAAGTGTTCTAATTTTATTCTTTTACATGTAGCTGTTCAGTTTTCCCAGCCCCATTGATTGAAGAGGCTGTCTTTGCCCCGGTGTATATTCTTGCCTTCTTTGTCAAAAATAAGGTACCAATAGGTGCATGGGTTTATTTCTGGGCTTTCTATCTTGTTCCATTGGTCTATATTTCTGTTTTTGTGCCAGTACCATACTGTCTTGATGACTGTAGCTTTGTAGTATAATCTGAAGTCAGGAAGGTTGATTCCTCCCAGCTCCATTCTTCTTCCTCAAGACTGCTTTGGCTATTCGGGGTCTTTTGTGTTTCCACATAAATTGTGAAATTTTTGTTCTAGTTCTGTGAAAAATATCATTGGTAATTTGATAGGAACAGCATTGAATTTGTAGATTGCTCTTGGTAGTGTAGTCATTTTCACAATATTGATTCTTTCCACCCAGGAACATGGAATATCTCTCCATCTGTTTATGTTGTCTTTGATTTCTTTCATTAGTGTCTTATAATTTTCTGTGTACAGTTCTTTTGTCTCCTTATGTAAGTTTATTCCTAGATATTTAATTCCTTTTGTTGCAATGGTGAATAGGATTGATTCTTTAATTTCTCTTTCTGATTTTTCATTGTTAGTATATAGAAATGCAAGTGATTTCTGAGTATTGATTTTGTTTCCTGCAACTTTGCTAAATTCACTGATTAGCTCTCGTAATTTTCTGATGCTATCTTTAGGGTTTTCTATGTACAGTATCATGTCATCTGCAAACAGTGAGAGTTTTACTTCTTCTTTTCCAATCTGGATTCCTTTTATTTCTTTTTCTTCTCTGACTGCTGTAGCTAGGATTTACAGAACTATATTGAATACTAGTGGTTAAAGTGGACACCCTTGTCTTGTTCATGATCTTAGGAGGAATGCTTTCAGTTTTTCATTATTATTGAGAAAAATGTTTACTGTAGGCTTATCATACATAGCCTTTACTATGGTGAGGTAGGTTCCTTTCTATGTCCATTTTTGAAGAGTTTTAATCATAAATGGGTACTGAACTTTGTCAAAAGCTTTTTCTGCATCTATTGAGATGATCATATGGTTCTTATCCTTCAATTTCCTAATATGGTGTATCACACTGATTGATTTGGGTACATTGAAGAATCCTTGCATCCCTGGAATAAACCCAACTTGCTCATGGTGTATGAGCTTTTTGACATGTTGCTGAATTCTGTTTGCTAAAATTTTGTTGAGGAATTTTGCAGCTATGTTCATCAGTGATATTGGCCTAAGTTTTCTTTTTTTATGTGTTGTCTTTGCCTGGTTTTGGTATCAGGGTGATGGTGGCCTTGTAGAATGAGTTTAGTAGTGTTCCTTCCTCAGCAGTTTCTTGAAAGAGTTTTAGAAGGATAGGCATTAGCTATAGAGAATCTACCTGAAAAAGAATTTAGAATAATGATAATAAAAATGATCCAAAATCTTGAAAACAAAATGGAGTTACAGATAAATAGCCTGGAAACAAAGATTGAAAAGATTCAAGAAATGTTTAATAAAGACCTAGAAGAAATAAAAAAGAGTCAACTAAAAATGAATAATGCAATGAATGAGATCAAAAACACTTTGGAGGGAACCAAGAGTAGAATAATGGAGGCAGAAGATAGGATAAGTGAGGTAGAAGATAAAATGGTGGAAATAAATGAAGCAGAGAGGAAAAAAGAAAAAAGGATCAAAAGAAATGAGGACAACCTCAGGGACCTCTGGGACACTGTGAAACGCCCCAACATTAGAATCATAGGAGTTCCAGAAGAAGAAGACAAAAAGAAAGGCCATGAGAAAATACTCGAGGAGATAATAGCTGAAAACTTCCCTAAAATGGGGAAGGAAATAGCCACCCAAGTCCAAGAAACCCAGAGAGTCCCAAACAGGATAAACCCAAGGCAAAACACCCCAAGACACATATTAATCAAATTAACAAAGATCAAACACAAAGAACAAATATTAAAAGCAGCAAGGGAAAAACAACAAATAACACACAAAGGGATTCCCATAAGGATAACAGCTGATCTATCAATAGAAACCCTCCAGGCCAGAAGGGAATGGCAGGACGTTCTGAAAGTAATGAAAGAGAATAACCTACAACCTAGATTACTGTATCCAGCAAGGATCTCATTCAGATATGAAGGAGAAGTCAAAAGCTTTACAGATAAGCAAAAGCTGAGAGAATTCAGCACCACCAAACCAGCTCTTCAACAAATGCTAAAGGATCTTCTCTAGACAGGAAATGCAGAAAGGTTGCATAAACGTGAACCCAAAACAACAAAGTAAATGGCAACGGGACCACACCTATCAATAATTACCCTAAATGTAAATGGGTTGAATGCCCCAACCAAAAGACAAAGACTGGCTGAATGGATACAAAAACAAGACCCCTATATATGCTGTCTACAAGAGACCCACCTCAAAACAAGAGACACATACAGACTAAAAGTGAAGGGCTGGAAAAAAATATTTCACGCAAACAGAGACCAAAAGAAAGCAGGAGTCGCAATACTCATATCAGATAAAATAGACTTTCAAATAAAGGATGTGAAAAGAGACAAAGAAGGACACTACATAATGATCAAAGGATCAATCCAAGAAGAAGATATAACAATTATAAATATATATGCACCCAACATAGGAGCACCACAATATATACGGCAAACACTAACGAGTATGAAAGAGGAAATTAATAGTAACACAATAATAGTGGGAGACTTTAATACCCCACTCACAACTATGGATAGATCAGCTAAACAGAAAATTAACAAGGAAACACAAACCTTAAATGACACAATGGACCAGCTAGACCTAATTGATATCTATAGGACATTTCACCCCAAAACAATCAACTTCACCTTTTTCTCAAGTGCACACGGAACCTTCTCCAGAATAGATCACATCCTGGGCCATAAATCTGGTCTCGGAAAATTCAAAAAAATTGAAATCATTCCAGTCATCTTTTCTGACCACAGTGCAATAAGATTAGATCTCAATTACAGGGAAAAAATTGTTAAAACTTCAAACATATGGAGGCTAAATAACACGCTTCTGAATAACCAACAAATCATAGAAGAAATCAAAAAAGAAATCAAAATATGTATAGAAACGAATGAAAATGAAAACACAACAACCCAAAACCTATGGGACACTGTAAAAGCAGTGGTAAGGGGAAGGTTCATAGCATTACAGGCTTACATCAAGAAACAAGAAAAAAGCCAAATAAATAACCTAACTCTACACCTAAAGCAATTAGAGAAGGAAGAAATGAAGAACCCCAGGGTTAGCAGAAGGAAAGAAATCTTAAAAATTAAGGCAGAAATAAATGCAATAGAAACTAAAGAGACCATAGCAAAAATCAACAAAGCTAAAAGCTGGTTTTTTGAAAAAATAAACAAAATTGACAAACCATTAGCAAGACTCATTAAGAAACAAAGAGAGAAGAACCAAATTAGCAAAATTAGAAATGAAAATGGAGAGATCACAACAGACAACACTGAAATACAAAGGATCATAAGAGACTACTACCAGCAGCTCTATGCCAATAAAACGGACAACTTGGACGAAATGGACAAATTCTTAGAAAAGTATACCTTTCCAAAACTGAACCAGGAAGAAATAGAAGATCTTAACAGACCCATCACACGCAAGGAAATCGAAACTGTAATCAAAAATCTTCCAGCAAACAAAAGCCCAGGACCAGATGGCTTCACAGCTGAATTCTACCAAAAATTTAGAGAAGAGCTAACACCTATCTTACTCAAACTCTTCCAGAAAATTGCAGATGAAGGTAAGCTTCCAAACTCATTCTATGAGGCCACCATCACCCTAATTCCAAAACCAGACAAAGATGCCACAAAAAAAGAAAACTACAGGCCAATATCACTGATGAACATAGATGCAAAAATCCTTAACAAAATTCTAGCAAACAGAATCAAACAACATATTAAAAAAATCATACACCATGACCAAGTGGGCTTTATCCCAGGAATGCAAGGATTCTTTAATATCCGCAAATCAGTCAATGTAATACACCACATTAACAAATTGAAAGATAAAAACCATATGATTATCTCAATAGATGCAGAGAAAGCCTTTGACAAAATTCAACACTCATTTATGATTAAAACTCTCCAAAAAGCAGGAATAGAAGGAACATACCTCAACATAATAAAAGCTATATATGACAAACCCACAGCAAGCATCACCCTCAATGGTGGAAAACTGAAAGCATTTCCCCTGAAATCAGGAACAAGACAAGGGTGCCCACTCTCACCACTACTATTCAACATAGTTTTGGAAGTTTTGGCCACAGCAATCAGAGCAGAAAAAGAAGTAAAAGGAAGCCAGATAGGAAAAGAAGAAGTGAAACTCTCACTGTTTGCAGATGACATGATCCTCTACATAGAAAACCCTAAAGACTCTACCAGAAAATTACTAGAGCTAATCAATGAATATAGTAAAGTTGCAGGATATAAAATTAACACACAGAAATCCCTTGCATTCCTATACACTAACAATGAGAAAACAGAAAGAGAAATTAAGGAAACAATACCATTCACCATTGCAACAAAAAGAATAAAATACTTAGGAGTATACCTACCTAAAGAAACAAAAGACCTATACATAGAAAACTATAAAACACTGATGAAAGAAATCAAAGAGGACACAAACAGATGGAGAAACATACCGTGTTCATGGATTGGAAGAATCAATATTGTCAAAATGGCTATTCTACCCAAAGCAATCTATAGATTCAATGCAATCCCTATCAAGCTACCAACGGTATTTTTCACAGAACTAGAACAAATAATTTCACAATTTGTATGGAAATACAAAAAACCTCGAATAGCCAAAGTAATCTTGAGAAAGAAGAATGGAACTGGAGGAATCAACCTGCCTGACTTCAGACTCTACTACAAAGCCACAGTCATCAAGACAGTGTGGTACTGGCACAAAGACAGAAATATAGATCAATGGAACAGAATAGAAAGCCCAGAGATAAATCCACGAACCTATGGACACCTTATCTTCGACAAAGGAGGCAAGGATATACAATGGAAAAAAGACAACCTCTTTAACAGGTGGTGCTGGGAAAACTGGTCAGCCACTTGTAAAAGAATGAAACTAGAACACTTTCTAACACCATACACAAAAATAAACTCAAAATGGATTAAAGATCTTCTCTAAATATTTGATACAATTCTCCTGTGAAGCCATCTGGTCCTGGGCTTTTGATTTTTTGGAGATTTTTGATCACAGCTTCAATTTCAGTGCTTGTAATTGGGTTGTTCATAATTTCTATTTCTTCCTGGTTCAGTCTGGAAGATTGAACTTTTCTAAGAATCTGTCCATTTCTTCTTGGTTATCCATTTTATTGTCATATAATTGTTCATATTCTCTTATAATCCTTTGTATTTCTGCATTGTCTATTGTATCCTCTCCATTTTCATTTCTAATTTTGTTGATTTGATTCTTCTCCCTTTTTTTCTTGATGAGTCTGGCTAAAGATTTGTCGATTTTGTTTACCTTCTCAAACAACCAGCTTTTAGTTTTATTAATCTTTACTATTGTTTCTTTCATTTCTTTTTCATTTATCTGTGCTTAGATCATTATGCTTTCTTTCCTTCTACTAATTTGGGGGGGGGGGTGTTGTTCTTCTTTTTCCAGCTATTTTAGGTGTAAAGTTAGGTTGTCTATTCAATGTTTTTCTTGTTTCTTGAGGTAGGACTCTATTGCTGGAAACTTCCCTTTTAGAACTGCTTTTGCTACATCCTGTAGGTTTTGAGTTGTTGTGTTTTCATTGTCATTTATTTCTAGAACTTTTTTTATTTCCCTTCAGTAACCTGTTGGTTATTTAGAAATGTGTTGTTTAATCTCTATGTGTTTGTGTTTCTTAGAGTTTTTTTCTTGTAATTGATATCTCGTCTCATAGCATTATGTTCAGAGAAGATGCTTGTTATGATTTCAGTTTTCTTAAACTTACTGACATTTGATTTGTGACCCAATATGTGGTCTATCTTAGAGAATGATCCATGTGCACTTGAGAAGAAGGTGTATTCTTCTGCATTTGGATGGAATGTCCTGAAGATATCAATGAGATCCATCTCATCTAATGTATCATTTGAGACTTGTGTTTCCTTATTAATTTTCTGTTTTGAAGATCCATCCATTGATGTGAGTGGGGTGTTAAAGTCTGCTACTATTATTGTGTCACTGCCAATTTCTCCTTTTATGTCTGTTAGTGTCTGTCTTATGTATTGAGGTGCTACTATGTTGGTTGCATAGATATTTACAATTGTCATGTCTTCCTCTTGGATTGATCCCTTGATCACTATGTAGTGTCCTTCCTTATCTCTTGTAATGTTTTTTATTTTAAGGCCTATTTTGTCTGATATGATGATTGCTACTCTAGCTTTCATTTCTTTACATTTTCATGGAATATATTTTTCCATCCTCTCACTTTTAGTCTATATGTGTCTTCAGGTCTGGAGTGGGTTTCTTGTAGACACCATATATATGGGTCTTGATTCTATATCCATTCAGCCAGTCTGTGTTTTTTGGTTAGAGCATTTGATCCATTTACATTTAAAGTAATTATTGATATATAGGTTCCTATTGCCATTTTCTTAAGTGTTTGGGGTTGATTTTGTAGACCTTTTTTCTTCTCTTGCATTTATTGACTATATAAGTCCCTTTAACATTTGTTGTAAAGCTGGTTTGGTGGTCCTGAATTCTCTTAACTTTTACTTGTCTGAAAAGCTTTTTATTTCTCCATTAATTTTCAATGATATCCTTGCCGGGTACAGTAATCTTGATTGTAGATTTTTCCCTTTCAATACTTAAATATATCCTGCCATTCCCTTCCGGCCTGCAGAGTTTCTACTGAAAGATCAGGTGCTAAGCATATGGGGCTTCCCTCGTATGTTACTTGTTGCTTCTCCCTTGCTGCTTTTAATATTCTTTCTTTGTGTTTAGTGTTTGTTAGTTTGATTAGTATGTGTCTTGGTATGTTTCTCCTTGGATTTATCCTGTGTGGGACTCTTTGTGCCCCTGTATGGGACTCTTTGTGCCTCTGTATGGGACTCTTTGTGCCTTTTGGACTTGATTGGCTATTTCCTTTTCCATGTTGAGGAAATTTTCCACTATTATCTCTTCAAAATTTTTCTCATACCCTTTCTTTTTCTCTTCTTCCTCTGGGATCCCTATATTTAAAAAGTTGGTGCATTTGATATTGTACCAGAGGTCTCTGAGACTATCCTCAGTTCTTTTCATTCTTTTTACTGTAGTTGCTCTTCAGAAGTTATTTCCACCATTTCATCTTCCAGCTCACTGATTTGTTCTTCTACTTCAGATATTCTGCTATTGATTCCTTCTAGACTATTTTTAATTTCAGTAATTGTGTTGTTTGTCTGTGTATGTTTATTCTTTAATTCTTCTAGGTCTTTGTTAATTGATTCTTGCATTTTCTCTATTTTGTCTTCAAAGTTTTTGACCATCTTTACTATCATTATTCTGAATTCTTTTTCAGGTAGTTTGCCTATTTCCTCTTCATTTATTTGGATTTCTGTGTTTCTAGTTCATTCCTTCATTTGTGTAGTATTTCTCGGCCTTTTCCTATTTTTTTTTTAACTTATTGTGTTTGAAGTCTCCTTTTCCCAGGCTTCAAGGCTGCATTCTTTCTTTTTGGGTTTCTATCCTACTAAGGGTGGTCCAGTGGTTTGTGTAAGGTTGGTATAGGGTGATATTTGTGCTGAGTTTTGTTGTTGTTGTTGTTTATTTGTTTGTCTTTCCTCTGATGAGCAAGGCTGAGTAAAGTGGTAAACCTGTCCACTGATGATTTGGTTTGTATTTTTGTTTTGTTTGTTGTTTAGATGCGACATCCTGCACAGGTTGCTACTGGTGGTTGGGTAATGCCAGGTCTTGTATTCAAGTGGTTTCCTTTGTGTGAGTTCTCAGTATTTGATACTCCTTAGAGTTAATTCTCTGATATCCTAGGGTCTTGGAGTCAGCGCTCCTACTCCAAGGGCTCAGGGCCTGATCTCTGGTCAGGAACAAAGATTCAACAAGTGATTTGTTATGGCATTAAGTGAGATTAAAACAAATATCCAAAAATGAGAAACCAAAGATGAACCCCAGATGAATGGCAGTTAGAAAATCAGGCAAGTAACAATTAAAATAATGGCACATACACATATACATATAAATCCATGAGCAAAGTCAAAGCAGTCCAACAAAAATAAAGTACAGTAGAATGACCTGGAGAAGAAATCAAAAATTATATTTATCAGTTAAGAACAAAAGTAACTAAAGCACAAACCAGAAAACAAAACTAAAACAAGGTGTCAAGTGGGGAATAAAGCAATGAAAACAAAAGTAACAAATATGTTTAGAGGAAAGGAAAGAAAGAAAAGAACAAAGAATAGATATGGAAAGTTAAATAGAGGTAGATGAAGAAGATTTATATACATTAAAGATTAACTTCAAGGGGAAAAGAACAGTAGGAAATAAACAAATAAATGTGGGACTTTGTCCAAACAAAGGAATAAATGTAGAAAAAATATAACAGGCTTAAAAAATTAAAATTATAAAAAAGAGAAAAGAAAAAAAAATGGAAGAAGAAAGAAAAAAAGGAAAACTCCAGAGAACTGCAAAAGCCCAACGTAGAGGCAGAGGTTTATAACAATAAAAAGTGTGACTGAATATACACATATAGATATGCACCCATAAGCAAAATGAAAACAGTCCAACAAAACTAAAGTACAATAGACTGACCTGAGAACAAAGGAAATAAAAAACTGTATCTACTAGAACAAAACTAACTAAAGCACAAAGTGGAAAACTAAAGCAGGGTACCAATTAGGAAATAAAGCAATGAAAATAACTAACAAAATGTTGAGAGGAAAGGAAAGAAAGTAAAGAAAGAAAGAATAGATATGCATAGATAAATAGAGGTAGATGTAGAAGATTTATATACATTAAAGATTAACTGAAAGGGGAAAAGAACAGTAGGAAAGGCACACAAAGGAAGAAATGTAGAAAAAATATAATAGGTTAAAAAAATTTTTTAATTATAAAAAAGAGAAGAGAAAAAAAAGAAGAAGAAGAAGAAAGAAAAAAGGGGGGGGGGGGAAGAAAACTCCAGAGAATTGCAAAAGCTCAATGTAGAGACAAATATTTATAAAACAATAAAAAATGTGACTGAGGGGGAAAAAAGCTCAAAAGCTTAATTAGATTTCATATTGCCAATAAAGTTGACAACTACAATGGGGGTGGGGGGGGAGGGAAAATTATAAAACAAATCCAAAAGAATCTACAGAACAAGTCAAGAAGAATAAAAAATGTTTTTCTTGAGTCACTGCTATCACAGTCCTTGCCCTCACTGGGAGTCACAGTCCACTTTACCTCCCTAGGATGGCCTCCAACACTGTGCTGATTTCTGGACCTGCTGTGGGGGCAGTTCAGATTCTAATCTGGTCCTACTCCTGTGTGTTCTTGCCTCCAATGTCCACAGCTATCAGAACTAGTGCTTTTCCTTTGTGGGCACTCTCAATGACCTTTTAAATATTCCATAGACACAGAGTCTGCCTAGATGATATGTGGATTTAATCTGCAGCTTGTACAGCTGGTGGGAAGGTTTTGTGTCTTCTTCCTTAGCCACACTGGCTAAGGAAGGCTAAGCAGGCCCCTGGGTTTCAATTGTGGTTTTATTTCCACCTCTGCATGTGGGTTGTCCACTGGGGTTTGCTCCTGAGGTTGTCCTGGAGGACTTGAGTTTGCCCCTGTGAGGGCCAGGTGTGGAGTGATGCAGCTGCTTGGGTTGCAGCGGTTCTGGCAACACTAGGTACTCAGGGGAGTTGACAGCTAGGGCAGCAGGAAATACAGTGCTCTAGAAGGGTATGGCAACCAGTATTGGCCAATAAGCTCCAGTATTCTTGCCTGGAGAACCCCCCTCCCTGCCAGGGAAGCCTGGCAGGCCACAGTCTACAGGGTCACAATGAGTCGGACACTACCGAAGCAACCCTGCACACATAGATGCAAGACTTTTTTTTGCCTGTGCAGCTCTGCTCCAGTAAGAGTTGAGCATGAAGGTGGCACGGCTGCTTGGCTTGCGGGGACCCTGGTGGTGCCAAGTGTATAGGGACATGGACTGCCTCCACCGCAGGAATTAAGGCCCTATCAGAGTCTTTTTTTGAGCCTCTTGTAGCTGGCGATCAGAAGGTCTCTTTGGCCAGTCTTTCTCCATAGCTCCGCCCATTCAGGCACTTAGAGGGCTCCCTTGCCTGGACTCCTTCTCTGTTGTTCGGTGAGTAAGGCACATAGACAGGGCCCCCCTGGCTGGGGTCCTACTCATTAGTTCAGCCCATCAGTCACTGAAAGGAGCACTCTGGGTGGGGCCCTGCTCTCTAGTTCAGTGTCTGCCATTTGATGGGCCAGCCTCTCTATTGTTCATCTGCCAATGCTGGCTTGTGGGGAGAGAGAGGCTGTGGTGATGTCTCCATCCCTACGCCATGACTCAACGGTATCACCTTGCTTCCATGGCTGCCCGGCTTTCCTCCACAGGCATTTACTACCACAGTCTCCTCCGTCACATCCCCTCGATCAGTCTCTCCACAGTCAACAGCAGCCCTTGCCCTGGGACTGCTCCATAAACCCTAAACTCCAGCTCCCAGCTGCTGCACCTTCCAGGGTATCTGCGTCCCTATTCTGGGGTATGTATGGCTGTGGCAAGGACTATCTGTTTCTCATTCCATTTAGGCTGCCACAGATCAGCTGTTTCAATCTCAGCCTTAAATGCTTCTCCTCTGACTCAGACCATTGCCCCGATGTGGAGGCTGGACCCCTGCTTCAGTTACCCCATCCACCGAGGGCAGGTCTAGTCCTACTAACACTTCTATTTCTCCCACTAGTTCCTTCGTCCTACCAAGTTCTGAGTGGTTCTATATATTCTTTTCCTCTGGTCAGGTACTCCTGTCCACTCTCAGCAGGTGTTCTGAATGTACTTCTGTGTCTGAATGTGTATTCTTGATGTATCCATGGAGAGAGATGTATTCCATGTCTACCTACTCCTCCCCCATCTTGTTCTCCCTCCTGTTCCAATTACTCATCTCTAAATTTTTATCGATATTATCCCTCAGGTTTCTTATTTTCTTACAAGACTTGCATCCTGCCCTCAAAGGCATCAGCAATCACCTGGAATGGTCCACACACACTCAGCCCTACTCAGACATAGTGGTCTGTGCACAAACTGGAGGCTGGAACCTGAAAAAAAAATTTTAACATTTATTTATTTATTTGTTTGTGTTGGGTTGTGGCACACGGGCTCCGGAGCACCTGGGCTCAGTAGTTGCAGCATGTTGGCTTAACTGCTCCAAGGCATTGTGGAAACTTAGTTCCCCAATCAGGGATCAAGCTCAGGTCCCTTGCATTACAAAGCAGATTCTTAAACACTGGACCAGGGAAGGTCTTGTTTTCTATCTGACAACTCTATTATGGGCTGAGTCTTTGAGTAGAGACACAGTTGTCAGGAGAGAAGTAAGCGAAATTGTCAAGAAGAGATAAGAGAAAGTCATAGAATGATTCAAGAACCAAGATGAAAGAACAGCAATGAGATCCAAAGAAGAAGGTGATTTTCAATATAATAAGGTGGCTATAATAGCAAATCTTGAAAAGTAAAGAAGATACATAAAGGAAGATAAAGACTGAGAACTACTGCAGTGACAAATAGACTACAGATTTTTTTTTTTTTTTAAAGCTTCAAAAAGGAATGGTATCAGTATAAAATGACACATACAGGCAGAACACATACAGCTATGCAATATTTGGGCAGGGGAAGAGCAGTGGGTGAAGTATGTCAAATTAGCTGTGGTAGGGCATGCCTTGCCACAAGATGGCACTCACAGTTTCTCTTTTTCTGAGTTCCTATCTATGAACATTTTACAAAAATGTTATTGTCATGGAACAAAGAGGATATCTTATGTTTCACAACTTACATATAACCTTGTGTCTCATTTTCTATCGTTTCCCCACAGCTTATCATTGTTTTTCCCTTTATAATATGAGTACACAATGTTAGAATTGAGTGGGGAGGTGGGGGAGGTACTAGAATCTGGAGGAGGGAACAAATATAATGCTATAGCAGATGGTACCAAAGTCTTAACAAAAGGCTTTGGGACCAGCCATCAAATGAAGACCAATGAGCTTCAAGAAAATTAATACAGATGGAAGTGGAAGCCAGATTGCTTAATGTTGAGGACCAATAACATCTGAAAAAGCAGACAGACTATGTGTTTAGCACATCTGCTGGGAAAGGTAGGATGGAAGACAGGTAGACTTTTTCCTTGAAAGTGATTACTTCCCAAATGAAACTTCGTTGCCTTATTAGTAAGTTTCAGATACTTAACCAAACTACTTGTTAAATGGCACTTGATCTCATGAAAGTATCTGTACAAAGTGAATGCAATTCTGTTGCAGATATACATGTGTTTAACTAAATAACCCTTTTGGTCCCCCAATATTATAGCACTTCTTTCTTTTCAAAATAACTTCATATTTACTCATCATATTATATTGCCCATGCAGTGAGTGATTGAATGAAAGCCTACAGATCTCAAAATTTGCCTAATATTGCATAGAAACAGAGCTGTGGGCCAGTTTTCTGATGCCAAATTCCACACCCCTTCTCTGGAATTATTCTTCCTGTCACTCAATTTATACTTCAAGTTTCCACTTGTCTAATTTTCTTTTTCTAGCATGCACAAAATGAAAATGGCTCCTTGAAATTACCCTTTCTTGAATATTTTCCATGCTATATGAGATATGTAACAGTTAAACATTACCAGTGTCTGGAATAGTATGGGAAAATATATTCATTATCATTTCGGATTTTTCTAAAACCTAATATAACCTTGAAAGTGAAAGTGAAAGTTGCTCAGTTGTGCCCAACTTGTTGTGAGCCCATGGACTATACAATCCATGAAATTCTCCAGGCCAGAATACTGGAATGGGATAGCCTTTCCCTTCTCTGGGGGATCTTCCCAACCCAGGGATTGAACCCAGTTCTCCCACATTGCAGGCAGATTCTTTACCAGCTGAGATACAAAGGAAGCCCTTGAGTTGAACTTAAAAGAAGAACTTACAAATTCAGTTCAGTTCAGTTCAGTTGCTCTGTCATGTCCAACTCTTTGCGAACCCATGGACTGCTGCACTTCAGGCTCCCCTGTCCATCACCAACTCCCAGAGCTTGCTCAAACTCATGTCCTTTGAGTCGGTGATGCCAACCAATCATTTCCTCCTCTGTTGTCCCCTTCTCCTTCTGCCTTCAATCTTTCCCATCATCAGGATTTTTTCAAATGAGTCAGTTCTTCACATCATGTAGCCAAAGTATTAGAGCTTCAGCTTCAGCATCAGTCCTTCCGATGAATATTCAGGACTGATTTCCTTTAGGATTGACTGGTTGGATCTCCCTGCTGTCCAAGGGACTCTCAAAAGTCTTCTCCAACACCACAGTTCAAAGGCATCAATTCTTCAACACTCAGCTTTCTTTATAGTCCAACTCTCACATTCATACATGACCACCGGAAAAACCATAGCTTTGACTAGACAGACGTTTGTTGGCAAAGTGAAGTCTCTGTTTTTTAATATGCTTTCTAGGTTGGTCGTAGCTTTTCTTCCAAGAAGCAAGCGTCTTTTATTTTATTTTTTTAAATTTATTTATTTATTTACTTTTTCAGTGGGTTTTGTCATACAATGACATGAATCAGCAATAGATTTACACGTATTCCCCATCCCAATCCCCCCTCCCACCTCCCTCTCCACCTGATTCCTCTGGGTCTTCCCAGTGCACCAGGCTCGAGCACTTGTCTCATGCATCCCACCTGGGCTGGTGACCTGTTTCACCATAGATAGTATACATGCTGTTCTTTTGAAATATCCCACCCTCACCTTCTCCCACAGAGTTCAAAAGTCTGTTCTGTACTTCTGTGTCTCTTTTTCTGTTTTGCATATAGGGTTGTCGTTACCATCTTTCTAAATTCCATATATATGTGTTAGTATGCTGTAATGTTCTTTATCTTTCTGGCTTACTTCACTCTGTATAATGGGCTCCAGTTTCATCCATCTCATTAGAACTGGTTCAAATGAATTCTTTTTAACGGCTGAGTAATATTCCATGGTGTATATGTACCACAGCTTCCTTATCCATTCATCTGCTGATGGGCATCTAGGTTGCTTCCATGTCCTGGCTATTATAAACAGTGCTGCGATGAACATTGGGGTGCACATGTCTCTTTCAGATCTGGTTTCCTCAGTGTGTATGCCCAGGAGTGGGATTGCTGGGTCATATGGCAGTTCTATTTCCAGTTTTTTAAGAAATCTCCACACTGTTCTCCATAGCGGCTGTACTAGTTTGCATTCCCACCAACAGTGTAAGAGGGTTCCCTTTTCTCCACACCCTCTCCAGCATTTATTGAGCAAGCGTCTTTTAATTTCATGGCTGCAGTCACCATTTGCAGTGATTTTGGAACCCCTAAAAATAAAATCTGTCACTGTTTCCACTGTTTCCCCATCTATTTGCCATGAAGTGATGGGACCGGATGCCATGATCTTAGTTTTCTGAATGTTGAGCTTCAAGCCAACTTTTTCACTCCTCTCTTTCAATTTCATCAAGAGGTTCTTTAGCTCTTTGCTTTCTGCCATAAAGGTGGTGTCATCTGCATATTGGAGGTTATTGATATTTCTCCCAGCAATCTGGATTCCACCTGTGCTTTACCGAGCCCAGCATTTCTCTTGATGTACTCTGCATATAAGCTAAACAAGCAGAGGGACAATATACAGCCTTGACACATTCCTTTCCGAATTTGGAACCTGTCTGCTGTTCCATGTCTGGTTCTAACTGTTCCTTCTTAACCTGCATACAAATTTCTCAGGAGGCACGTCAGGTGGTCCCATCTCTTTAAGAATTTTCCACAGTTTGTTGTGATCCACACACTCAAAGGCTTTGGAGTAGTCAATAAAGCAAAAGCCAATGTTTTTCTGGAACTCTATTGCTTTTTTGATGATCCAACGGAGGTTGGCAATTTGATCTATGGTTCCTTTGCCTTTTCTAAATCCAGCTTGAACATCTGGAAGTTCTCGGTTCATGTCCTGTTGAAGCCTGGCTTGGAGAATTTTGAGCATTATTTTGCTTGCATGTGAGATGAGTGCAATTGTGCAGCAGTTTGAACATAGCATTGCCTTTCTTTGGGATTGAAATGAAAACTGACCTTTTCCAGTACTGTGGCCACTGATGAGTTTTCCAAATTTGCTGGCATATCGAGTGCAGCACTTTCACAGCATCATCTTTTAGGATTTGAAATACCTCAACTGGAATTCTATCAACTAGTTTTGTTTGCAGTGATACTTCTTAAGGCCCACTTGACTTCACATTCCAGGATGTCTGGCTCTAGGTGAGTGATCACACCATCGTGGGTATCTGGGTCATGAAGGTCTTTTTTGTATAGTTCTTCTGTGTATTCTTGCCACCTCTTCTTAATATCTTCTGCTTCTGATAGGTCCACACCATTCCTGTCCTTTACTGAGCCCATTTTTGCATGAAATATTCCCTTGGTATCTCTAATTTTGAAGAGCTCTCTAGTCTTTCCCATTCTATTGTTTCCCTCTATTTCTTTGCATTGATCACTGAGGAAGGCTTTCTTATTTCTTTTTGCTATTGTTTGGAACTCTGCATTTAAATGAATATATCTTTCCTTTTCTCCTTTGCCTTTAGTTTCTCTTCTTTTCTCCACTATTTGTAAGGCATCCTCAGACAACCATTTTGCCTTTTTCTTGGGCATGGTCTTGATCCCTGTCTCCTGTACAATGTCATGAACCTCCAGCCATAGTTCTTCAGGCACTTTGTCTATCAGATCTAACCCCTTGAATCTATTTGTCACTTCTACTGTATAATCATAAGGGATTTAATTTAGGTCATACCTGAACGGTCTAGTGGTTTTCTCTACTTTCTTCAATTTAAGTCTGAATTTGGAAATCAGGAATTCATGATCTGAGCCACAGTCAGCTCCTGGTCTTGTTTTTGCTGACTGTATAGAGCTTCTCCATCTTTGGCTGCAAAGAATATAATCAATCTGATTTCAGTGTTGGCCATCTGGTGATGTCCATGTGTAGAGTCTTCTCTTGTGTTGTTGAAGAGAGTGTTTGCTATGACCAGTGTATTCTCTTGGCAAAACTCTCTTAGCCTTTGATCTGCTTCACTGTGTACTCCAAGGCCAAATTTGCCTGTTACTCCAGGTATCTCCTGACTTCCTACTTTTGCATTCCAGTACCCTATAATGAAAAGGATATCATTCTTGGGTGTATAGTTCTAGAAGCTCTTGTAGTCTTCATAGAACTGTTCAACTTCAGCTTCTTCAGCATTACTTATCGGGTCATAGATTTGGATTACTGTGAAATTGAATGGTTTGCCTTGGAACTGAACAGAGATTATTCTATCATTTTTGAGATTGCATCCAAGTACTGCATTTCAGCCTCTTTTGTTCACTATGATGGCTACTCCACTTCTTCTAAAGGATTCTTGCCCACAGTAGTAGATGTAATGGTCATATGAGTTAAATTCACTCATTCCGGTCCATTTTAGTTTGCTGATACCTAAAATGTTAACGTTCACTCTTGCCATCTCCTGTTTCACCACTGCCAATTTGTCTTGATTCATGGACCTAACAGTCCAAGTTCCTGTGCAATATTGCTCTTTACAGCATCAGACTTTGCTTCCATCAACAGTCACATTCACAAATAGGTATTGTTTTTGCTTTGGCCCCGTCTCTTCATTCTTTCTGGAGTTATTTCTCCACTGATCTCCAGTAGCATATTGGGCACCTACCGACCTGCGGAGTTAATCTTTCGGTGTCCTATCTTTTTGCCTTTTCATACTGTTCATGGGGTTCTCAAGGCAAGAATACTGAAGTGGTTTGCCTTCTCCAAAAGAAGAACTGATAAATTAATGTATCATTAAAGAGGTAAAATCTTATGCCCATTGATTAGATGTGTAGATACTTCTGCCAGAATACATTCCTACCAAATGATCCAAAACAGTTTTCCTTTCAGCCAATAAATCCAATCACTAGCTACTTGTTTTTATCTTTTATTGATCATCAAGGTTAAAACATTATTGGTATCTATATTCATGTAAAAATATATTTGATCCTGTTAGACATAAAGAAGAGTGAAATGAAGACAACTTTAGCTTTGTTTCTACCAATAACCTCCTCCACCTCAAACGTAAAAAGGAGTGTGACTGCGGGGGGTGGGGGCTTCTAGCTAGTTCATCAATAATTCCATATAAGGCAAACAAAAGAAAACTTCAGGCTTGCTTTGTGGCTAGGCCTCCATGGGGGAACAGCCTTCTTACTGCATTGGAAAGAATAAAGGGTATTTTTGAAGTCACAAGTGTCTGAAAACGTCATGTCTGCAAAGTGTGGTTGGCATTTTTATGCATTTAAGAGTCTAATGAAGTCCAGCTCCTTACAAATTCCTTCAAAAATTGAAGACTGGGAAATGGTTCCTGCTACCCAGGGGTCAGAGTGGTGGTAGTGCTCCAACCAACTGTACAAAGGAGACCTGTCATTTATAGATAGCTCCAAAGTCTTGCATTAGCAAAACACCATGAAGACTGGTCCTTACCCAAAGAATTTACTCAGAGAGACATTTAATATGGGGTAAATATAGCCTCAAAGAGAATAGCTTTGAAGAAGAGCTTTGAAAAGGTCAGAAGAAGATGAAATGAGGAATGCTGTTACTTAATGACTATATTAAATGCTTGCCTTAGCTCTTCTCTAGCATGTCTCAAAATGTGGCAAGGTAATAATGACATGCCCACTTAACAGACAAAAAAGTAACTTGGAATGTGAAATTTTTCATTAGGATGGGCCCTCAGGCCAATGAGCTGTTTTCAAAGTGTATGAATGCTCTATATCATCAGCCTGGAGACCCTTTCTCTCCCAGGGGCTTATCTAGTGCTCCAGGAACAGTCCAGGATAGTTTGGACTTCAGGTGTTCTCCCCTAACTGTTACACCCGTTAAGTTTGGAAATCCAATTTTCCCTAATCCTTATGCCATGTCCTATCTCCTTAGGCTTTTGCTTTATACAGAAAGTAACCAATCATTGCTACTATTATAGCAGATAGCATTCCAAGTGTTAATTATTTTGGAGTCATGGGCATTTTCAATTACAAAATCAACTGGCTAGTGGTATTTGACAAATTTTTTAGTTATCCATAACATCAATTGCTACAACCAATTTTTTTCTGCTGCCATTCATCTCATCTTTGTATATCTATAAATGCATTCATCCATTTGACAAATATTGCTAAGTACCTGTTATGTGCTAGATATTGTTCTAGACAATGGGTTTATGGCAATCAGTAAGACAGACAAGGTACCTGCTTTCAGTGACCTATACTTTAAATAGGGAGAAAAGGATGATTGGGAGTGAGGGAGATGATAGGCAATAATAAGATAAATTTGGATGGCAGTAGTCCTATGAAGACAAGAAATCAGGTTAATTTGATGGAGACTGGGTGGAAAGCTGCTTTTGTTTGAGTGTCAAAGACTGCTATCCTGAGGTGAGATGCTCACACAGCTAAATCATGAAGAAGTTATATGTGAGGGATCTCAAGAATTGTGACTTTTTTTAAAATTACTAAACATTTTCATGTGTTTTTTCTAAGATTAATGGCAAATATGAAGGTATAATTATCAAAATCAGGAAATTTTCACTAAAATAATCAATCAAAATCAAAAAATAACATTAACAAAAATTATATAACAACATTATTATCTAATTTATAGACCTAAATGTCCTTCACAGAAATTTTATTGATCCAACCCAGGAACTCATATTTCCTTTAATCTTCATGCCTTCTTAAGTTTCCTTGTGACTAGGTTTAATTCCTATGACTTAAGTTTAATTGTGACTATGATGACCCAGATAATCACAATGGTGTGATCACTCACCTAGAGCCAGACATCCTGGAATGTGAAGTCAAGTGGGCCTTAGAAATCATCACTATGAACAAAGCTAGTGGATGTGATGGAATTCCAGTTGAGCTATTTCAAATCCTGAAAGATGATGCTGTGAAAGTGCTGCACTCAATATGCCAGCAAATTTGGAAAACTCAGCAGTGGCCATAGGACAGGAAAAGGTCAGTTTTCATTCCAATCCCTAAGAAAGGCAATCCCAAAGAATGCTCAAACTACCGCACAATTGCACTCATCTCACATGCAAGCAAAATAATGCTCAAAATTCTCCAAGCCAGGCTTCAGCAATACGTGAACTGAGAACTTCCAGATGTTCAAGCTAGTTGTAGAAAACGCAGAGGAACCAAAGATCAAATTTCCAATGTCCTCTGGATCATCAAAAAAGCAAGAGAGTTCCAGAAAAACATCTATTTCTGCTTTATTGACTACACCAAAGCCTTCGACTGTGTGGATCACAATAAACTGTGGAAAATTCTGAAAGAGATGGGAATACCAGACCACCTGACCTGCCTCTTGAGAAACCTGTATGCAAGTCAGGAAGCAACAGTTAGAACTGGACATGGAACAACAGACTGGTTCCAAATAGGAAAAGGAGTACATCAAGGCTATATATTGTCACCCTGCTTATTTAACTTATATGCAGAGTACATCATGAGAAATGCTGGGCTGGATGAAGCACAAGCTGGAATCAAGATTGCTGGGAGAAATATCAATAACCTCAGATAAGCAGAAGACACCACCCTTATGGCAGAGAGTGAAGAAGAACTAAAGAGCCTCTTGATGAAAGTGAAAGAGGAGAGTGAAAAAGTTGGCTTAAAGCTTAACATTCAGAAAACTAAGATCATGGCATCTGGTCCCATCACCTCATGGAAAATAGACGGGGAGACAGTGGAAACAGTGTCAGACTTTATTTTTTTGGGCTCCAAAATCACTGCAGATGGTGACTGCAGCCATGAAATTAAAAGATGCTTACTCCTTGAAAGGAAAGTTATGACCAACCTAGAGAGCATATTAAAAAGCAGAGACATTACTTTGCCAACAAATGTCCGTCTAGTTAAGGCTATGGTTTTTCCAGTGGTCATGTATGGATGTGAGGGTTGGACTGTGAAGAAAACTGAGCACTGAAAAATTGATGCTTTTGAACTATGGTGTTGGAGAAGACTCTTGAGAGTCCCTTGGACTGCAAGGAGATCCAACCAGTCCATCCTAAAGGAGATCAGTCCTGGGTGTTCATTGGAAGGACTGATGCTGAAGCTGAAACTCCAATACTTTGGCCACCTCATGCGAAGAGTTGACTCGTTGGAAAAGACCCTGATGCTGGGAGGGATGGGGGGCAGGAGGAGAAGGGGACGACACAGGATGAGATGGCTGGATGGCATCACCGATCGATGGACATGAGTTTGAATAAACTCCGGGAGTTTGTGATGGACAGGGAGGCCTGGCGTGCTGTGATTCATGGGGTCACAAAGAGTCGGACAGGACTGAGCAACTGAACTGAACTGAACTGAACTGATGATGATCTCATAGTAACAATTTGGTTAAAAAGATACAATGTTTTTCAAGTAAGTAGATGGTTATGGGGATGTTGTATAACAGACAGTTTAAATACTAATCCCTATGCTTCAGCAAAGATGTTGCATGATTTAAATTTGACTTTAAAGAGTCTTAATTTTTAAACTTTTGATTATGGATAATTTTAAATATATACACAGGGAATCAAATATATGAATCCCCATGTATCTTTCACACAGCATCAGTATCTTCAAAATTCTGCCACTCTTTCATTTTTTTACTGTGGTAATACATACATAATATAAAATTGACCATTTTAAGTGTACAGTTCAGTGGCAATAAGTACATTCAGATGTTGTGTCTGCCATTCTTATGTTACCTAAATCTCCTGACATGGAATCCATTGTGCTCAGTCATACCACTTGAAGGGTGTGAGCAAGTGAACTAAGTTACTGAGTGCCTACTATGTAATAGTACAGCACATTCTTTAAACTTAACAGCAACTTTGAGAAAGAGGTGTTATGATACTCATGAAGAGGAACTGAGGATTAGAACAAACACTTGCATGTGAATTTGGATGGAAATTGAAGTGTTAGATGTCTGATTTAAAACGTTAGATTCTCATATCATGGAGGAAATAGGAGGGGAGTAGGTAGATGCACAGTATTCTTGCCTGGAGAATCCCATGGACAGAGGAGACTGGCGGGCTACGGTCCATGAAGTCTCAAAGAGTCAGGCACAACTGAGCGATTAAGCATGCACCAAACCTCCACCTACTCTCCACCAATTGGCTCCATGATCTGAAAATCTCATGCTTTAAATCAAACATCTAACACTTCAATTTCCATCCAAATTCACATGCAACTTTTTGCTCTAACCCTCAGTTCCTCTTCATGAGGAACACTTTAATAACTAAGCCACTGTGGAAGACACAGGAAAGGGTTGACTCCCCTCTTCTGGCTCACTGCTCTGTCTAGGCTCTCTCATCTCTGACAGGTTTTTCTCAGCTTCATTTTAACTTTCTGCATACTAAATGCGAAGATATTCTAAGAACTACTCCTCAGCTTTAAGTTCTTTTACAAGTTCCAATAGATGACTTATTTAAATGACTTCAGTCAAACTCTATATATGAGCCATTCTAAAACCAACATCCACAGTCCACAGTTCTCTGACTCCAAGAATCTTCTGAACTCATCACTATCCCCCGCAAACTCCCTTTTCCCTCCCAGAAATCCTCTTTCTGTTGATGGTACCATCACTCTCCTGGTCATTGTGTCCTAAAAGCCTCATCATTCCATTTTTTAAATCCCTAACTCCTATGCTCAATTCAATTCCAAGGAAGAGTGATTCCTCCATAGAAATAACTCTTTCATTTGCTCCACACTTTACCCAATTCCATTAACTGGAAACATTACAACTTGCAACCTAATTAATGCAATAGCTCATGTGGTCAATCACATATGATTTCTAGCATATAATGCTGAATTAAGAAATCAGAATTCTGAACTCTTCTAGAAGTCAATCATGCCTCAACAGTCCTTCAACTAACACTTAGGAGAGTTTAAAATGATATAAATCCTTTTTCTGAGTCAGATGAAACAAAGTTCTCTTTATTGGTAAAGCATGTTATTTTATAACTAGGTCTGAATAATGCAAACATCTGATAATCTTCAGAGAAATCACACTAACAAAATCTGAGTGCAATCTGGGCCCTCTCAAATACAGCTCACATTTCCTTAATTTTACAGTCTCTACATAAAAACTTATATTCCCATTATTACATTTAGAGAGCCCTTCAAAGGTGCCATAAAGTTCCAGTCTAGATAATTTCCAATTAGTGTCCTAGTTACATATCTCTGAAGTTCCAGTTTACTAGCTTAACATGCAAGCTAGAGCTTATCTTAACTGAAAACATTTCTCTTTAATGACTGGTTTCCATTCCAAGCCCCCAGCTATGCAAAACAGCTAACTTCCAGATTTTAGTTTTCTGCTTAGTTTTTCTCAGGCAACTGAGTACAGTCTGAACATCTACCTTCCCAGGTGACTCTTCCACCACAGAATACCCCAATTGACATTCACTCACTCCAGTGCTCTGGGGCTCAAGTTCTGATAATACGCATGCATAGATACAATTACAAATACATACATTATAGTCTCGTTTATTTAGTAAAATCTTAGATACAATGTCAGTTCATAAGTGGGTAGGAGAGTGGGTGAGTCCATGCTGCTGCTGCTCAGTTGCTTCAGCCGTGTCCGACTCTGTGCCACCCTATGCACTGCAGCCTGCCAGGCTCCTTCGTCTGTGGGATTTTCCAGGAAAGAATACTGGAGTGGGCTGCTATGCCCTCTTCCAAGGGATCTTCCCAACCCAGGGATCAAAGCCAGGTCTCCTGCATTGCAGGCCAGATTCTTTACCACTGAGCAACCAGGGAAGCCTGGGTGAGTATACAGATGCAACAAAATTGCCATGAGCTATTCCTTGTTGAAACTGAGTGATAGTTTTATTATACAATTATCTTTGCTTTTCTGTGTATGTTTACATTTTTCCATAAAAAATTTTCAAATTAAGGGATAAGCCTACCATGAATATAATGTAACACTAGAAACAATTAATTGGTTGATCTATACTCAGAAATAGAGCTACGATACACTGTCAAGGGCAAATAATAATAATAAAGAAAGAAACAGTGAGTTTATTTATCTCCTCTTGGGGATTTTTTAAGCTCTCTGTATGTTTATGTGTATATATATTTGCATTACCACAGATAAAGGTCTGAACAGAGGCCCACGAAACTGACAGATAACCTCCAGAATTAGGAGGAATAAGAGTGGATGAGCACACCTTGCTCAATATACTGCAATAAGGTTTGAACTTTTACTAGCATCTGTTAAATTTGAAAAATAAAGAAAATAACTATATTAATAACTAATATCTTCCATGCTATAGGGACCTAGAGGCTTATATTCTTGGGAATATTAAATACTGAGTAATACTAAAGATATGTAACTATACTTCAAAGCATGCTACATAATAAAGGTAAAATCCAATCTGTTTATCTGACCTGTTCTCTCAAGGCATTGACTTTAATTAAGTGCTTTCCCTACCAACTTTATCTGGGACTGCCTTATGTTACTTCCTGGCAAGGTTTTACTTAATTCTTTGATCTTTTCTTGTTATAGGCAGAACAGATGGAGGAAAGCCGTAAAAAAATTTTTTGCCCCTTTAGTCTGATCCAAATTCATAATTCTCTTCAAAATCATGATCACAGTCGATTTCCATGGCAACCAGTAGCTGCTAACTTTCTGCTTGGCCCAAAAACACTGCAACATTACTGTTTTGCTCAGGGATCTGTACCTCTCCTTGTTTTTGTATCTACTAATTCTTATACCCTTCAGGTCCTAGTCTCCCTGCTTTTCACTATCTCCCCATCCATGTCTGGGTCTAGTACTTTCTTTTATCAAACTAGCTGTCATATTAGCATGTCCCCTGTAAGACTGCAAGAGAGCAGCAACCAGGAGAGGTCTAAATTTGTGGATTCTGAAACTAATACAACTTAGGGAGCCTTCTTTAAGAGAAGGATGTAAATTATAAGTACAAAATATTCAGAATTATGTATAAACATGTGTATTATTTAGAATGAGAAGAGAAATCACAACAAACTATTTAGGCTTTAGAGTTTATGATCCCTCTCTTCTGAGACTTCTTTAGACAATATACTAGAGATACTTACATAGAAATGCATCCTTATTGCAACCTAGCTTTCTTTTCCCATTACTGGTACTCACACACTAGTAGGTGGTGGGTCTTAAAGTCTAAGCTTTAGTAGCTTCACCATAAATTTATGTCTGACTTCTTCACTGCTAAATTCTTGTGGTTCAGTCACCAAGTTGTATCCAACTATTTTGTGACCCCTATGGACTGTAGCCTGCCTGGCTCCTCTGTCCATGGGATTTCTCAGGCAAGAATACTGGAATGGGTTGCCATCTCCATCTCCAGCTAAATTCTTAGCAATCAGCTTAATGCTGATATATGTATGTACAAAATATATCTATTTAAATCATTTGTAGAGTATAAAACATATATTTATATAATTAGATGTAGTATATAATAAATTATATAAAGATTATTTATTGATTAAATTACTTATGATAAGATTTAGCAAATTATTCATATACTTATATAAATTATATATATTTTGGGGGCTTCCCTGGTGGCTCAGATGGTACGTTATCTGCCTGCAATGAGGGAAACCTGGGTTTGATCCCTGGGTTGGGAAGATCCCCTGAAGAAAGGAATGACAACCTACTCCAGTATTCTTGCCTGGAGAATTCCATGAACAGAGGAGCCTGGTGAGCTACAGCCCATATGTGTATATATATATATATTGCTGTTGCTGTTGTTTGGTCACTAAGTTGTATCCAACTCTCTGCAACCCCACGGACTGTAGCATGCCAACCTCCTCTGTCCTCCAGTATCTTCCGGAGTTTGCTCAAACTCATGTCCATTGAGTCAGTCATGCTATCCAACCATCTCATCCTCTGCTGCCCCCTTCTCCTTTTGCCTTCAATCTTTCCCAGCATCAGGGTCTTTCCAATGAGTCAGCTCTTTGCATCAGGTGGCTAAATTATCAGAGCACGAGCTTCAGCATCAGTCCTTCCAATATATAAAGGTTGATTTCCTTTAGGATTGATTAATTGAACTTCTTGCAGTCCAAGGGACTCACAGGGGTCTTCTCTAGTACCACAGTTTGAAAGCATCAATCCTTCAGTGCTTAGCCTTCTTCTCATATCTGTACATGACTACTGGAAAAACCATAGCTTTGATAATTGGGATCTTTGTTGGCAAAGTGATGCCTCTGCTTTTTAATATCCTGTCTAGGTTTGTCATAGCTTTCCTTCCAAAAAGCAAGTGTCTTTTTACATATATACACATATAAACTAAATACATATATTTTGTGTTTTAAAGCTCTCATGTAGTCACTAGTCTAAAAAGAAGCCAGACGGTCTACTGGATGCAATGACCTTTTATAATCTATCATATATCTGCTCCTGTCCTCATACTGAATTTCACAATCAGCTTTCCTGGAAATCAACCGCTAACTAAAAATATTTTAGGTAATCTGGAACATAATGCTACAAAAATACACCTGCGAATTGAGCTTATGCTCTGTGGGTCTGATAGGAGTTAAAGGTTATAGAAAAAATATATATTATTTTTCTGAAGGAGTAATAGATATCCCTAAGATAATTAAATACACTTTATTAGATATTGTTATTACAACAGAACATGCTTTACTTTATCCTATGAGTTCCAAATTACTGTCTTTCCATAAACAGCCTTCTTTGTCACTGCATGCATGCTCAGACGCTTCAGTTGTCTCTGACCCTTTGCAACCCTATGGACTGTAGCCCACCAGGTTTCTTTGTTCATGGGATTCTCCAGGCAATAATACTGGAGTGGGTTGCCACTATCAGTATTTATAAAGCAGTATTTTCCATATGACAGTTCTCTGGCCTTTGATTTGTGAATTAATTGATATCAGTTCAAATCAGTTCAGTTGCTCAGTCGGGTCGACCCTTTGCGACCCCATAGACTGCAAAATACCAGGCTTCCCTGTCCATCACCAACTCCCAGAGCTTACTCAAACTCATGTCCATAGAGTCAGTGATGCTATCCAACCGTCTCATCCTCTGTTGTCCCCTTTTCCTCCTGCCTCCAATCTTGCCCAGCATTAGGGTCTTTCCCAATGAGTCAGTTCTTCGAATCAGGAGGCCAAAAGTATTGGAGTTTCAGCTTCAGCATCAGTCCTTCCAATGAATATTCAGGACTGATTTCTTTTAGGATGGACTGACTGGATCTCCTTGCAGTCCAAGGGACTCTCAAAGCATCTTCTCCAAACCACAGTTCAAAAGCATCAATTCTTCGGCACTCAGCTTTCTTTATAGTCCAACACATCCATACATGCCTACTGGAAAAACCATACCTTTCACTAGACAGACCTTTGTTGGCAAAGTAATGTCTCTGCTTTTTAATTTGCTGTCTAGGTTGTTCAAAGATTTTCTTCCAAGGAGCAATCATCTTTTAATTTCAGGGCTGCAGTCACCATCTGCAGTGATTTTGGAGCCCTAAAACATAAAGTCTCTCACTGTTTCCATTGTTTCCCCATCTATTTGCCATGAAGTGATGGGACCAGATGCCATGATCTTAAGTTTTCTGAATGCTGAGTTTTGAGCCAACTTTTTCACTCTCCTCTATCACTTTCATCAAGACGCTCTTCAGTTCTTCTTCGCTTTCTGCCATGAGGGTGGTGTCATCTGCCTTTCTGAGGTTACTGATATTTTTCCTGGCAATCTTGATTCCAGCTTGTGCTTCATCCAGCCAGCATTTTGCATGATGTACTCTGCACATAAGTTAAATAAGCAGGATGACAATATACAGCCTTGACATACTCCTTTCCCAATTAGTAACCAGTCTGTTTTCACATGTCCAGTTCTAACTGTTGCATTTTGACCTGGATACAGATTTCTCAAGAGCCAGGTCAGGTGGTCTGGTATTCCCATCTCTTTAAGAATTTTCCACAGTTTGTTGTGATCCGGACTTAAATTCAAATTCAGACTCAAATTGAAGAAAGTAGGGAAAACAACTAGACCATTCAGGTATGACCTAAATTAAATCCCTTATGATTATACAGTGGAAGTGACAAATAGATTCAAGGGATTAGATCTGATAGACAGAGTGCCTGAAGAACTATAGATGGAGGTTCGTGACATTGTACAGGAGGCAGTGATCAAGACCATCCCCAAGAAAAAGAAATGCAAAAAGGCAAAATGGTTGTCTGAGGAGGCCTTACAAATAGCTGAGAAAAGAAGAGAAGCTAAAGGCAAAGAAAAAAAGGAAAGATAAATTCATTATATTTTCTAATGGTATTCTTTCTTTCATTATGTTTTATTTTAGTAAATCAACCAATATCTAAAAAGGTTAAGATAGCCAATTTGGCCATTTTTTTGTTTTGTTTTGTTTTGTTTTTTTTGGCCATATTTTAAATAAAATATTTTAAATTCAAAAGTAGAGCATATCCCTATATTATTATTCAGAGAAAAGAGGAATCACTAACATTTACTAAGAACTTGCTATGTGCCATATATGTTGAACATTTCAACCTTCTGAGGTAATTTTTACTACCTTAATTTCACAAAAAGGGAAAGTTAGATCTAGGAAGGCCAAACACCTACCTAATGTTACCCTGCTAGTAATCGGTTAAGGGGCACAGTTTGAATTTTTAACCCAAAAAGCTTGTACAAGTTAATGAAATTGTATTATGTAAATTTTCACAGATCTGATTTATCAAATTTGTCACTATGTATATTTTCTTTTGCTGCTATTGAAAATAGTATTTTAAAATTTTATTTTCTAGTGGTCTGTGGCTAGTATGTAAAAATATAATTGATTTTTGTATACTGAACACATAGCCTACAATCTTGCTAAATTCACTGATTAGTACTGCTAGCATTTTTGTAGATTATACAGATCCAGTCTACAGAAAACATAATTGTCTGTTTATTTCTCTGTGCCATGTTAAGTAAAAATGACTTTATGGATTTTCACCAAATTTGAGGCTGTGACTTATGATTAGACTAATAATCTATCCAAAAATGACCAAAGGGAAAGGACACATTTATTAAAATACCAGGGACAGAGAAAACAATCAATTAAGGAACACATTAAGGGCAGACATACTAAACTGCAATTTATGACCTGCTTTTCATTTAGGAAAATAAATGTATTATGATGCTCCATACTTAGAGGCAGCAGAGATTTATTTATTTATTATATATAAACAATTATCTTTAGCAATAGGGAAGTCAGCCAGTAAAATAACCATTATTTATTGTTTCTTAGTGTTATCTCTGCCTCTTCCCATTTATCACTCAATATAACTTGCTATTACGTTATACCCTTGTGGCCAATAAATTAAAAATAACTCTGAGACTTCCATTCTTGATTATGAAGAGTCATGCTGTATCAGACTATTCTTCCTCTTGCTAGAAAAACTGGATCTAAAAAAATCAGTTTGAAGACATTGGAGTGTTATCAAGAAAAGTCAAGACCTGAGAGGTAGACCTATGAAAGAAGGGTGTCTTACTGAGGTTAGCTGAATATTCATTCTTTCATGGTCTTCCTCTCAGAGTATTTGCTGATTCGCGTGTGTGCAGAAATAAGCTGCAGAGTTAAGGAAAAAGGAGCAGCTAAAGGGCTGAGAACGTGAGCACAGTCTCACCAAACTAAAATATAACACTTATCCTAAGCTTTCTGTTGGGGTCCTGAAAAGATGTATCCTAGTAGAAAGAATTAATGAGAAACAGAAGTCCTCACAAAGACTGAAACAAGTTTCAAGTCAGCTCCATCCCAAAATGGATTAAGGTAATTGGTTCCTACTTTGTTTAATAACAAAAAAAAGTAAATACTTTCTGGAGGAAAATGACAATCTGAGTGTGATGTTTGCTTTGTGCTAACTTGGTTAAGTTAGAAACATTCCCCCAAGTCTCCTTCCCCATATTGTTCTGGGTTGCTGCTGCTGCTGCTAAGTCGCTTCAGTTGTGTCCGACTCTGTGCGACCCCATAGTCGGCAGCCCACCAGCCTCCCCCATCCCTGGGATTCTCCAGGCAAGAACACTGGAATGGGTTGCCATTTCCTTCTCCAATGCATGAAAGTGAAAAGTGAAAGTGAAGTCGCTCAGTCGTGTCTGACTCTTAGCGACCCCATGGACTGTAGACTGCCAGGCTCCTCCGTCCATGGGATTTTCCAGGCAAGAGTACTGGAGTGGGGTGCCATTGCCTTCTCCGCTGTTCTGGGTTAGAGTTGGCCAAAAAAATTAATGGAAGATTTGGAAACAGAAGATAAGCAGCAGACACTACACCCTAAAGGAATTTTTTCATGGTGAAAGGAAAGTACCAATTTACATCATAAGTCAAGATCTAGATTTAGATTCTGTGATCTAGGCTCTGGATCTAGACTCTGTAATACTCCAGAAGTGACAATGAGACAATATTTGGCCTCTTCAAAAACCAGGAGCTTCCTATTTCTATCTTTTATAATGCTCGCTCTTGGTACCCAGCCATCATTTTATAAGAAAGACAGGCAGCCCACGGAGAGATCCAAGTGGAAAGGAATGAGGGCCCTAGCCTTCAACCCCAGCAGGTATTGTGCCAACTCCACCTTACTGGCCACATGAGTAAGCCACATTGGAAGCGGATCATCAGTTCCCAGGTTAAGATGTGCAGTTGGCTGATACCAACTGGAGCAAAGATTAGTTTTCCCTGCCAAGCACTGAACATACTGAAAACCTGTGAGCTGAATAATTATTACTGTAAACCACCAGGTTTGGGAGTGTTTTGCTATGCAGCAATAGATAACTGTAACAGCCTTCAACAGAAAAGGGTAGAAAGATGCTTATAGAGAGCAGCTAAAATTTAGTTACAAATTAGTGAAAGACTGGGAAATGAAAGAGTGAATGAATTATATATTTTATCATGCGGTGAAAGGAGTTTGTCAAGGCTGTATACTGTCACCTTGCTTGTTTAACTTATATGCAGAGTACATCATGCAAAATGCCAGCTGGATGAAGCACAAGCTGGAATCAAGATTGCTGGGAGAAATATCAATAACCTAAGATATGCAGATAACACCATCCTTAAGGCAGAAAGCGAAGAGGAACTAAAAAGCCTCTTGATGAAAGTGAAAGAGGAGAGTGAAAAAGTTGGCTTAAAACTCAACATTCAAAAAACTAAGATTATGGCATCTGGTCCCATCACCTCATGGAAAATAGATGGGGAAACAATGGAAACAGTGACAGACTTTATTTTCTGAGCTCCAAAATCACTGCAGATGGTGACTGCAGCCATGAAATTAAAAGACGCTTGCTCTTTGGAAGAAAAGCTATGACCAACCTAGACAGCATATTAGAAAGCAGAGACATTACATTCCTGACAAAGGTCCGTCTAGTCAAGGCTATGGTTTTTTCAGTGGTCATGTATGGATGTGAGAGTTGGACTATAAAGAGGACTGAGCACCAAAGAATTGGTGCTGTTGAACTGTGGTGTTGGAGAAGACTCTTGAGAGTCTCTTGGACTGCAAGGATATCAAACCAGCCAAACCTAAAGGAAATCAGTCCTGAATATCCATTGGAAGGACTGATGCTGAAGCTGAAGCTCCAATACTTTGGCCACCTGATGCAAAGAACAGACTCATTGGAAAAGACCTTGATGCTGGGCAAGAGTGAATGCAGGAGGAGAAGGGGATGATGGAGGATGAGATGATTGGATAGCATCACCGACTCAAAGGACATGAGTTTGAGTAAGCTCCTGGAGATGGTGATGGACAGGGAAGCCTGGCTTGCTGCAGTTCATGGGTTTGCAAAAGTCTGTCATGACTAAGTGACTGAACTGAAAGTTAATAGTTAAAAGCTGCTTTTAACTATTGCTGAGATAAATAATAGTTGAGATTGCTGGGGCAGTAATTTCACCAAGGAATGTATCTGCCCACTATATCACCATATCGTGTTTAACTTCATGTATCAACTTTGCTGGGTCATGGTACCTAGATATTAGGTCAGACATTATTCAAACATTATGGTACACAAGAATTAGGTTAAAAAATACCTTCACAGAAATTGACATTTAAAATCAGTAGACTTTGAGTAAAATAGCTTACCCTCTATAATGTGGGTGTGCCCCATCTAATCAGTTGAAGACCTTAACAGAAATAAAGGCTGACCTCTTAGAGCAAATGGGATTCTTCCAGTAGACTGCCTTGGATATAAACTGCAACTCCTCCCTGGATTTGCAGCCCATCAGCCCACCCTCCACACCCCTGCAGATTTTGGATTTGCCAGCCTCTACATTGTGAGAGCTGTTTCCTTTAAATAAACCGGTCTCTTTCAAGCACTCTTTCTTAGGATGCACACACACACACACACACCACACATCCTATTGGCTCTGTTTTCTAGAAACCTCTAACAATACATTGCTTCTTCTTTGCATAAAGCTTTGCATTTTTCAATCCCAAAGAAGGGCAATGTCACAGAATGCACAAACTACCGTACAACTGCACTCATTTCACATGCTAGCAAGGTAATGCTCAAAATCCTTCAAGCTAGGATTCAACAGTAAGTGAACCAAGAACTTCCAGATGTTCAGCTGGATTTAGAAAACGCAGAGGAACCAGAGATCAAACTGTCAACATCCATTTGATCATAAAGAAAGCAAGAGAATTACAGAAAAACTACTTCTGTTTCACTGACTATGCTAAAGCCTTTGACTGTGTGGACCACAACAAACTGTGGAAAATTCTTCTAGTGATGGGAATACCAGACCACCTTACCTGCCTCCTGAGAAACTTCTATGCAGATCAAGAAGCAACAGGTAGAACTGGACATGGAACAATGGACTGGTTCAAAATTGGGAAAGGAGTATGTCAAGGCTGTATGTTGTCACTCTGCTCATTTAACTTACATGCAGAGTATGTCATGCAAAATGCTTGACTGGATGAATCAAACTGGAATCAAGATTGCTGGGAGAACTATCAACAACCTCAGATATGCAGATACCATTCTAATGGCAGAAACCAAAGAGCCTCTTGATAAGGGTGAAAGAGAAGAGTGAAAAAGCTGGCTTAAAACTCAATACTCTAAAAACTAAGACCATGGCATCCGGTCTGAAAAAATGGAAACAGTGACAGATTTTATTTTCTTGGGCTCCAAAATCACTGCAGATGGTGACTGTAGTCATGAAATTAAAAGACGCTTGCTCCTTGGAAGAAAAGCTATGACAAACCTAGACAGTGTATTACAAAGCAGAGACATCACTTTGCCAACACAGTCCATATAGTCAAAGCTATGAATTTTCCAGTAGTCATGTATGGAAGTGAGAGTTGGACCATAAAGGCTGAGTGCTGAATAACTGATGCTTTTGAACTACGATGTTGGAGAAGACTCTTGAGCATCTCTTGGACTACAAGGAGATCAAACCAGTCAATCCCAAAGGAAATCAACCCTGAATAATCATTGGAAGGAGTGATGCTGGAGCTGAAGCTCCAATACTTTGGCCACCTAATGCGAAGAACTGACTCTTTGGAAAAGATCTTGACTCTTTGGGAAAGATTGAGGGCTGGAGGAGAAGGGGGTGACAGAGAATGGGATGGTTGGATGGCATCACTGACTCAATGAACATGAGTTTGAGCAAACTCTGGGAAATAGTGAAGGACAGGTTAGCCTGATGTGCTGCAGTCCGTGGGGTTGTAGAAAGTAGGACATGACTTAATGACTGAACAACAACAATTCATATGTATTTTCTTATGGGATGCCCATAATCTTGAAAGGCAGCGGAGTGAAAATTTCAAGGATGTTCAAGTTAAAGAATTCTTCCAATGTCACAAGGTTGCTAAGTGGCAGAGCCTGGCTTACAAGTCATAATCACCTGATTCTTGGTACAGATTATTGCTGCTATGTCATCCTATCTTCTGTATGAATGAAATGTTATTGCTTAATTGCTATTGAGCTTCATCTTTGCAAGTGAAAATTTTTTCAGTTTTACATTTTGTGGATGGATGTTTGTAATGGTTGTGCAACAATGTGAATGTCTTAATGTACTTGTTTTCTTTCTTCCCTACTAGTATGTAATTTCCATTAGGACTATGCACTTATGGGACTGTGAACTTAAAACTGATTACAAAGATAAATTTTATGTATATTTACCACAGTTAAAAATAAAATTTAAAAAGTGAATATCCAAAACCCTCAAAACAAACAAACAAAGACCCATGAAAATCCCATCCAGCATTTATCATAAGGACTTTGATTGTATTTTCAAAGTGATTTTTCAATACCATCTTGACTTAGGAAATTTTTATCTTTAATTATTCTCCCAAATAAGTGGGGATTTTTTTAAGTAACTTGTTTCTTTTCTGGATGTTCTCATTCATTCATTTATTTAATCAGGCAGTCTTTCAGTCAGTCAATAAATATTATTCTGTGTCAGGCACAATGAAACTGTAGTGACAGAGGCAGATTCAGTCCCTGTTTTAATGAAGATTATATTCTAGTGGGGAAGACAGAAAACAATAATAATAAATGTAATGAAGAAGTAAGAAGAGGAAGATGAGTGGAAGGTAAAGAAGAAACCAGGATAAGGAATAGGACCTAATGGAGAGGAAGGGACTATTTTAGATTAGCATCACTCCTTCCTCTATTTCAAAGTTGTGTCCGACTCTTTGTGACCCCATGGACTGTAGCCTGCCAGGCTCCTCTGTCCATGGAATTCTCCAGGCAAGAATATTGGAGTGGGTAGCTGTTCCCTTCTCCAGGGGCTCTTCCAAACCCAGGAATTGAACCCATGTCTCCCACATTGTAGGCTGACTCTTTACCATCTGAGCCACTGGGGAAGCCCTTCACTTCCTCTATTTCATGGGCAAAAGACACCATGCAATTCAGAAATGAAAGGCTTCAGTCTGAAAATAGTAGGTTCAGTGACAGAGCCCTGAGTTTCAGTGGTTATACCCTCCTGGGAAGAAGGAGAAGAATTTACAAGAATTATGCTTGACTCTTGCTGAAGCAGAAGAGGGCAACAGACGATGAGATAGTTGGATGGCATCACCAGTTCAATGGACATGAACTTGGGCAAACTTCGAGAGATAGTGAAGGACAAGGAGGCCTGGCTTACTGCAATGGGGTCACAAAGAGTCAGATTCAACTTACCAATTGAACAACTTATGGAATCTAACTCCAGGGTAAAAGTGTTTGTATAGAAACAAGAAAGGCTTATTAACAAAATTTCAAACATGAGAATTTTGCTTCACTTTAACAAAGAAACTTAAAAATAAACATCCATCTTGTGTGTGGGAAAAAGACTTGATGGTTTAAAATAGTCTTTAACTTAACATATCTTGGTTAAAAACAAACACACACATGTCGGCTCTAGAGAGTATGATTCTCCCCTCAGAATCAATGGGAAAGTAAGGCCGTGCATTTTCAATAGTGGACATGAAATTCAATTTGATTCACAATAGTCCATGCAGATTTTTCCCAAGTTATTTTTATATTAAGGCATGCTTGAAAAATTTCAACCCAGATTTAGGTTTAAGTTTCCCAGACTTAGTAAGTAATTGCTACAGTAATGAGTTCTTATGTCTTAATTTGGTCTGCTCCAGATGTTAACATCTAGATTTGTTTGTTTTTCATTCTCCGCCCCTCTGCATTTCCTTACAGAACAGTACATTTGTAAATGTTCTGATTTTTTATACTGGGGGATTGCAGGAAAGAGGGAAGAAGTAGGATAGGAAAGAACCATGGTCTCACCCACTATGCCAATTTGACCAGCTTGTTTGCTGGAGCGAAGCTGGGGGAGGGCCAGTTTTACCTTCATGAAAGTTATACTGGCCTTTCTATATTTGTAGGATGATGTGGTCCTAAGAAAATGCATTCAGGGTTGCTGATATGCTTCCTCCAAGGCAGGATACTGTATTGGTGGTGGTCCTCTCTGAGTGGGAAATAAAATCCCTGTGGCAGAGTTGGCTGTGCTGTCCACAACTCAGCTTACTCCTTGTCCCCATATTTATTGAACCAGGGGAATGAGTCCCATCCTATAAACCAGCACAACTGAATAATGATTAGGAAAAACTTGGCTTATACATCCAAGTTAGTAATGTACTAATACAGTATGTTCATTAGAATCTGCATTTTAGACCCAGCTGGAGAGCAGCTGGATAGCAGCTGGGAGATCTGAGATTGCTCTTCAACAGATAAAGGGAGACCTTATTCAAGGGCAATGGTTCTCAAATTTTAGTGTGCATGGAATCAGCTAGAGCGCTTGCAAAAATGCAGATTCCATGGTCACAGGTCTAAGAATTCTGAGCCAGAAGAACTGGGAAGGAACCCAGAAATCTGCCTTTTAATAAGCAGCCTCAGGTGATTCTGATGCAGGTGGTGGAAAACCAGATTTTTAGAAGTTCTGCTCCTCAGAGTTACTAATATCATCATTCAAAATTTTTAGCAGCTGAAAAAGATAAACAGGCTTTCAACCAATTTTTCTGCTTGGTTTTTGACAGCCGAGTCCAATCCACAGCTGGTAAAGAGGTTGGATAATGACCACATATAGGTTTTATCCCAAGAGATAGAATGCTTAATATGGTTTTGGGACCTCTGTTTCTCCCTCATCAATAAGGGAGTTGGAAGACAACCACAGGCCAGGCTCAAAATCCAGCTGGCACAAAACTTGGAAGACGATCTTCAGTGAGGTCTGGGTTCAATATCTCACTGCTAAAGAGCTTGGCTGTCTGCCTTCTGTTATGCAGTCAGTCTCCCTTCAATTGATACAACACTTTGATAACATATGAACATCATGAGTTAAATCCAGAAACTGTAAAGGACACAGATAAAAGTCCTAAGACCTAAAGTTTGGTCCTCAGATGGCATGGAGTTTGGACAATACTTGAGAATGAATTTAATCCTCAAATGGCAAGAGTTTTGGATGTCAGGAATGAGGTCTGGGTTCAATCGTTTGTCATTAAAAAGCTTGGAAGACCAGCTTGGGGGTCTGGTTTCAATCGTCAGATGGTAAAGAGTTCAAATGACAACAATAGTTTCTAGGTTCAAGTGAAAGCTGACAAACAGCTTGAAATAAACTGCAAGATCTGGGTTCAATCTCCAAATGTTAAGGGTTTAGATAATTGTCATGAGAAATGAGTTCAGCTTGGAGGATTCTACAGTCTAGGTGAAGTAGCTAAGAATCTGCACCGGATGATTAGAGACAACTTGTGGTCATGATCCACATGGGGAAAGGATTTAGATAGTGACTACTCTTTTCAGATTATGAGACAGAGAAGGTGCCCACATACCAGTGACCTAGGAATACTTAGCTAATATAGAAAGAAGCTTGAATTCCAACCATGGAATAAGAAAATGTATATACAAGTACTAGGTCATGGGCTAATTTTGCAAAAGAATATTGTGAGACTTCTCCATATCCATAACTATGAAGATACAGGCACCAGGCCTGGAAATGTGATTCCTGAAATAATGGAGCTCTTGTGCCAGGACTTTGCTGACAGAATGACTGTTTTATATGGCTAAGAAAGCAGATGTCTGAAAAGCATTGAAATCTATGATGTGTATTCCTAAGTGGGATGACAGCTGGCACCATTGCATAAAATCTTGTTCCTACTTTTACAGTTTCACTAATACTCTTCTTTCTGATTATTCCAATTTATCAACAAACATCAGTTTCTGGAAACTTTTTAAAGCATACTCAAATAGTCAAGAGGCAGACAGCTCTCCAAACACCTAACAATCCATGAGGCTGTCAGAGAGACAAAAATGGAACCAGATCCCATAGGGAAGAAGCAAAAATCAATCCATGACTACCAACAAGTCTTATTCCTAGAGACCTTTTTTCTTTGACCTGACAATTCAAGGTGAATTCAAAAAAGATGGCTTCATTAGGGGATTAGTTTAGAGCATGCATATAGCTGCCAAAACCTTCTGTGCTTATTAAATCTGAGCATGCTCCAAAGAATGCCTTTTAAGGATTAATCATGCTCAGACTTCTGGAACATATTAGGCATTTAAGACATTGCTATTGAAATAATATTATTAATATGTAACATTTACTGAGCACTTATACTGAATGAAATATTTTTGCAGTAACTTATTCAAGTCTTAATATTACCCTGTAAAGTAAGTCTTGTTCTTGTCCTTACTTTATATATAAGAAAACTGAGATACAGACAATAAGCAAGTTACCTAATGTTATAAAGGCATTGTTATATTCACCATACCACTTTTTCCTAGGCACAATGGAAGACTATGCTTCCCAGCATCCCTCATAATTAAGTAGCAAAAGTGATTAAATTCAGGCAAATGAGGAATGTGGCTGTAAATGATGTATACAACTTTGGGGCCTAGACTTTTAAAGCATCTGGTACAATCTTCAAATTTTTTTATAATTTTGTCATAGTAAACTTACAAGCCAACATTTCAGATGATATAACAAAATGGACATGCACTGCTTGTTGATTGTTGTTCAGTTGCTAAGTTGTGTCCAAATCTTTGCAACCTCCATAGAAAGGTTTCTCTGTCCTTCATCATCTCCTGGAGCTTGCTCAAACTCATGTCTGTTGAGTCGGTGATGCCATCCAACTATCTCATCCTCTGTCGTCCCCTTCTCTGCTTGCCCTCAATCTTTCCCAGCATCGGGGTCTTTTCCAATGAATTGGCTCTTCACAAAAGATGGCCAAAGTACTGGAGCTTCAGCTTCAGCATCTGTCCTTCCAATCAATATTCAGGGTTGATTTGCTTTAGGGGTGACTGGTTTGATCTCCTTGTAGTCCAAGGGACCCTCAAGAGTCTTCTCCAGCACCACAGTTCAAAAGCATCAATTTTTGGCACTCAGCCTTCTTTATGGTTTTTCCAGTAGTCATGTATGGATGTGAGAGTTGGACCATAAAGAAGGCTGAGCACCAAAGAACTGATGATTTTGAACTGTGGTGTTGCAGAAGACTCCTGAGAGTCCCTTGGACAGCAAAGAGATCAAACCAGTCAATGGTAAAGGAAATCAGTCTTCAGTATCCATTGGAAGGATGGATGCTAACGCTGAAGCTCCAATCCTTTGGCCACCTAATGTGAAGAACTAACTCACTGGAAAAGACTCAGATGCTGGGAAAGATTGAGGGCAGGAGGAGAAGGGGATGAAACGGGACAAGATGTTGGATGGCATCACCAACTCAATGGATATGAGTTTGAGCCAACTCTGGGAGATGATGAAGGACAGGGAAGCCTGGCGTGCTGCAGTCCATGGGTTTGCAAAGAGTCAGACACAAATGAACAACAACTCACATCCATACATGACTACTGAAAAAACCATAGCTCTGTCTATGCACTGCTTAACATGACTCAATCAGATTTTAAGCAAAATATAAACTTAATTGTGTTATAGTATTTTAACAAATCTATGATGCTACTGATTGTACTATTCACTATTATTTTATACCTCACAGATAGAAAAAAGTGATTCCAAATAAACAATGACACCCAACTAATTGTAAGATACACACTTATTTCAGAAATGTTGATAGTGAAAAAAATGACAGCACTTAGCTTCCTCACTATCACAATTTGGAAGGCAATTTCAAGAGGCTCCAACTAGTTAAGACAGCAATATAAACTTCAAAAAGAATAATAACTGCAATTTATTGGAACATATGAAATATATTTAAGTCCATTAATCTATAGCGATATTTTAGAAACCAATTGACCACCTTTGGGAGATGGTAGAAAACCAATTAACCTATCTTGAAAATTGGTAAATAAGGGAAAAGAATCATTTATTCTATCTTTTCTGTATTAATTGTATCACTAAGTACACAGTAGATGGTGGGAAACAGATTTTTTTTAAAGTATTCTAACCAATAAATTTAAAATATATGACAGAATACCACCAATTACAACAGCCAATGATTTAACACATTTGGGCACTGAGCATCAATAGCTGCTATCACCATAAAAAGATGTACATTGTGTCCCTCTTGATGAAAAAAACAAAACAAAACTACCTACAGACTTGCCCAGAGATTCTTTAAAGACCCTGGAACCCTTTCATCAGATAGTCTTGAGGTCCTTACATTTCCTACAGTATCTGTATTGGAAATAATCAGGTTTTCTTCAAACACTTCAAATAAAATGATACAATGCAAGAGATTGAATGCAAAAGCAGATGTGATAATCTAGCCACTTTCCATTAAGTGACACATTAAAGAGATGTGGAGAAATGATAAAAAAAAAAAAGTTATCCTTCTCACTAGACACGTTTTAATTTGTAAAGTATACCTATTTAGAACAACAGTTAGAACTGGACATGGAACAACAGACTGGTTCCAAATAGGAAAAGGAATATGTCAAGGCTGTATATTGTCATCCTGCTTATTTAACTTACATGCAGAGTACATCATGAGAAACGCTGGGCTGGAAGAAGCACAAGCTGGAATCAAGATTGCCGGGAGAAATATCAATAACATCAGATATGCAGATGAGACCACCCTTATGGCAGAAAGTGAAGAGGAACTAAAAAGCCTCTTGATGAAAGTGAAAGAGGAGAGTGAAAAAGTTGGCTTAAAGCTCAACATTCAGAAAACTAAGATCATGGCATCTGGTCCCATCACTTCATGGCAATTAGATGGGGAAACAGTGGAAACAGTGTCAGACTTTATTTTGGGGGGGCTCCAAAGTCACTGCAGATGGTGATTGTAGCCATGAAATTAAAAGACACTTACTCCTTGGAAGGAAAGTTATGACCAACCTAGAGAGCATATTAAAAAGCAGAGACATAAAAAAATAAAATAAAATAAAAAGCAGAGACATTACATTGCCAACAAAGGTCCGTCTAGTCAAGTCTATGGTTTTTCCAGTGGTCATGTATGGATATGAAAGTTGGACTGTGAAGAAAGCTGAGTGCCGAAAAATTGATGCTTTTGAACTGTGGTGTTGGAGAGGACTCTTGAGAGTCCCTTGGACTGCAAGGAGATCCAACCAGTCCATCCTAAAGGAGATTGGTCCTGGGTGTTTACTGGAAGGACTGATGCTGAAGCTGAAACTCCAGTACTTTGGCCACCTCATGTGAAGAGTTGACTCATTGGAAAAGACCCTGATTCTGGGAGGAATTGGGGGCAGGAGGAGAAGGGGACGACAGAGGATGAGATGGCTGGATGGCATCACTGACTCGATAGGCATGAGTTTGAGTAAACTCCGGGAGTTTGTGATGGACAGGGAGGCCTGGTGTGCTGCGATTCATGGGGTCGCAAAGAGTCGGACACAACTGAGCGACTGAACTGAACTGAACTGAACTGATGATTTTTAAATGATATTTATGTTAAACATGCAATTGTTATTTTAAATGAAATATTATATAAATATTTTTAAATGTTTAAATCTAATATAGCAAATATTGATAAATATGACTCACACAAACAAAAGCTTTTGGGTGGCCCTTCAAAAATTTTAAAAATAAAGTAATCCTGAAATTAAAATGTTTGAGAAATATTGGTCTTACAAAAGAGATCAAACCTGAGTCTGATCAAGCCTTTGGATCCAGTTGTCAATTTTCAGGCAATACAGAGAAGAGAAGAACATGTTGAATAGAAACAGAAATATGTAATCAGCACAAATCAGACTATTGGAAACTCTATAGGTCAAATACCCTGGATTCTTCCATAGACAAACTGTAAGGAACAGAAAAGGATGAAAGGAGAACTTATTAAAAGAGCCTTCAAAAACATGAATTTTTTTAATGGACAAGGCTAAGCTATAGTATTTAAGGATACACATTCGGATGGCAAAACTATAAAAAAAAAAATACAAGAAGTGATTGCTATAATGGTTACTTTGGAAGGAAGGGACGAGGTTAATTGTGATGGGGCACACAGAAGGGATTCAGCATGACTAAAAAAGTTTCACTTATTGACCTCAGTGGTGGGATTATAAAGGTGTTCACTATACAATAACTCATCAAATGCTAAAGAGCCCGTCTTAGAATCAGTAAGATATGGCAAGTTCCTGAGCCACTCAGTCCTCTCCAGTGCAGGAAGGAGTATAAAGTCTGTCAGCTTAACCATTATGCTATACGGATGGATGTGTTACAACTTGAAAAGACTACTCTTCAACTATATATTTAAAAGGTGGGATACTAGCTATATGCCTCTTGAGTTCTTTTGCCTGTAACTCTCTAATCGTGGGTATGCACACCTTCTCTTTGGAATCTAAACCACCTTTGAAATGAAATAATGTTTCACATGTTTAGTGAGCAAACTGCCTCCTTGAGACCCTTGAAGTACCCCATGCAAATCTTTAGTTGGACCCTGGCATGCTTTGCTATCTGTATACATTTATAATCTATCTGTCTCCTTGCACTTGACTGGCACAAAGCAGGTTCTCAGAAAACCAATTACAAAGTGATCTGACACTTTAAATCACCCTCTGATAAGAATTCACACATTTCTGAGCCAGATGTATGGAAAGCTATGCTTTTTATTTCTGTTCCTCCAAGCTACAGCCTATCTATTCTTTCTTCATGCTCTTTTCTTAAATACTTTCTTCACTGGTTTATAAGATTATAGGATATTGTTGATGGTTGTTGTTAAGTCACTCAGTTGTGTCTGACTCTTTGTGATCCCATGGACTATAGTTTGGCATGCTCCTCCGCCCATGGAATTCTCCAGGCAAGAATCCTGGAGAGGGTAGCCATTCCCTTCTCCGGGGGATTGTCCTGACCCAGGGATCAAACCTGGGTCTCCTGCATTGCAGGCATTTTCTTTACTGTCTGAGCCACCAGGGAAGTCCCGTATAGGATGTTAGAACTGACAAAATTAGAAACAGAGAGGGATGGCTATACGCTGTCAACTCAGCAAATGTGTATTGTATAGATGTTACGTGCAATACACTGTTCAATGACTGAAGATAAAAATAACAGCCTCAAAGAGAGAGAGGAGATAGAGAAACAACTCAATAAATTTTGAATGATGGAACAATAATAACAACATACATAATATTTAAAAAGAAAGGGAAGGAAGAAGGTGAGAAGGAAGGGAAGAGGGAACAAAGAGAGGGACAGAAGTAAAGGAGAGGGAGGAAGAAAGGGCAAAGAAAGAAATAGATACTCTATCAGAATTTTTTTTCAAAAGTGTATGTATCAGTCATAGTTCAAAGAATTAAAATCAGTAGAATATATATATATCATGTCATATGATATATATATATATATAGTAGGATATATATATAGTAGGATATATATATAGTAGGATATATATAGATATAGTAGGATATATATATATATGATATATATATATATATAGAGAGAGAGAGAGGTTTATTATAAGGTTTATGCTATTGTGGATTGTGAGGTCTGACAAGCAAATTTGAAACATATAGGGGAGGCCATCAGGAAGGACAGGCACTGACAGAGCTGATTTCTATAAGCAGAATTTCTTCTTTCCTCAGGAAGTCCCAATTTTGTTTTAAGGCCTTTCAACTGACTGAATCAGGCCCATCCAGATTATCTAAGATAGTTTCCCTTAAATAAAGCCAACTGATTATGAACTTTAATCATGTCTATAAAGTACCTTCAGAGAAGTATCTAGATTAGCATTTGATTGAAGATCTGGAAACTTCAGCCTTGCCTAATTGACATATCAAATACCACCACAGTGTAAGAGAGTATTTTCATTAATACTCATAATTTAATTCAGCAACATGAGAAATGTCTACGTTATTTTAAGTCAGAGATGACAAGAATTTTTGTGTTGGAGAGGCTTAGAGGCAGTAAGCTGGTTAGAATGGAAGCTTAAATGGCATTCGCACTGTACCTTACTTAAGGTAGAGAAAAAGAATGGGCCAGGTACCAGAAATGATGAGGGATGCCAAAGCTGTCATTCAATGCCACTCCTTGGCCCTACCACTATTTTCTATTTTCTATGCATAATAATAAAAAAGATCAAATTCAAAACAAATACAAAAATCAAGATAGTCATTAAATCATGACAGAGAAGAAATTGGATCTAGGAAGCATACACAGATCTCTAAATATATGTAAGGTTTTTATTGAAAAAAATTTGAAGAAAATTTGATAAAATACTAGGTGTTGCTAGCGGCAAAGAACCCACTTGCCAATACAAGAGACATAGATCTTCCCCAGGTTGGGAAAATCTCCTGGAGGATGGCATGGTGACCCACTCCAGTATTCTTGTCTAGAGAATCTCATGGATGGAAGAGCCTGGTGGGCTACTGTCCATAGAGTTGCGAAGAGTTGTACATGACTGAAGTGACTTAGCACACATGCATGCACATGAAGCTCTAAACTCTTATCAGATTCAAACCCTTCCAAAACCTCTCCAGTATTCTATTCTTGAAAGATAAGATGGAGATTTTTTTTTAAAGAAATATTACAGAAAGGTGAATAATAGTTTTATAAACATAAATTCAAATTTATCATTCATCTATTAAGTGTAAGAGAACACTCAGATTGTTCAAGACACTATACTAAGTTCTAGGAGGTAGAAACAAAGATGAACTATAATTTGGAACCCAGTTCTCCAGATCCTTACAATTTATTAGGAGAGCTAGAACATAAACATACATCTTTAATAATGAAAGGTATGCTGGTTGTTACCCAAGCTAACTGTAGTGAAAAGGCTACTGGAGTTCAAAGAAGGAAGGACTTACATTCAGTTGGAGGAAGAGGTGATCGTGGTAAAAAGAAAATTTCCAAGAAAGGCATTCAAGATCATCTTTGAGAAGCAAAAATCGGAGTACCTAATTACATTTTGGGGCTTCCCTCGTGGCTCAGTCAGTAAAGAATCTGCCTGCAATACAGGAGACCTAGGTTTGATCCCTGGGTTGGGAAGATCCCCTGGAGGAGGGCATGGCAACCCACTCTAGTATTCTTGCCTGGAGAGTCCTCATGGACAGAGGAGTCTAGCAGGCTACAGTCCACAGGGTTGCAAAGAGCTGAAAATGACTGAGCAACTAAGCACATGATTACATTTTAAACTATTTTACAAAGCATTTTAAAAGTACATATTTATATTTTAAAATATATTCTTATTTAAACCTATGACAATGTTCAGTCGGATTTCATTTTTTGCAGATAAGGACATTGAGGTTTGGCGAAATTCAGTGACTTGTTCAAGATCCTACAGCTGGTGAATTTAATCTCAAGTTTTCTTACTTCATATTCATTGTTCATTCTAGTAGACAAATTATCCTTTAATTAAGAAAATTTCTTCTCAGGATAGGGCAGGAAATCATTTATAAGGAAAAATAAGTTAATAGTTCAGCTGTTTTATATAATGGATAAAAAGAGAAGAGTAGAAAATATGGTTGAAAATAGGCAGGGGTAGATGGCAGGTTGGGAAGAGCAAGCTATTGAGTTTGGACTTTATCCTTAAGTGTTAAAAAGTTCTGAGCAGAAGCATGCCATGAAGTCTGAAAGTATAAAGGGAGAATAAGTCTGACAGCACCATGAAAATGGTTGGGAGAGGCGGCAGGTAAAAGTCAGAGATAGTAGTTGTATTCTAAGAGAGATAATAGAGCTTCGGCAAAGATGATGACAATGGGAATAGAGAAGAGGGGGCCAGGAAAGACTGTACAGGGCTTGAAAACCGGATTAGGAAGGAAACAAAAGAAAAAAGTAGGCTTCAGAGAAATGACTCCAAATTTTCAAGTCTGAGTGGCTCAGAGGAAGATAGCGTCATCTACCTAAACAAGAAACACAGAAGAAAAAAAATGTTTGGGAAAAAGATAATAAGTTGACTTTTAGTCATACCGAGATAAATGAGAGTGGTTAAAGAAATCAGCTTGTCTATCCTAGAACTAAGAAATGAAAGGAGCACAGGATAGCCATGTTTATTTAAAGGTCTGTCACTTAACTTTAAGAAGGAAAAACAAATAAAAAATTAAAAAAAGAAGGAAAAAAGTTTAATCTATTGTACATAGTATTGAATTAATCATAATTCTTGGTTCATGACACACTCTATTATTTAGTCAATTAATTAACACTTAAGAACTCAACACTCAACACAAGAAGTGTAATAATGATGATAATATTTACCTACATGCTCCTTCCCTATCACTTCTCTCTGCCTTTCTGATAGAATCTCTGAGTAGTTACTCCAAGGTAACTACTATCCCAATCTTCTGTTTATGATTCCCATAGCCTTTTTAAAAATATGTGTTAATAACACATATATTCCTAAAAAGTGTATTTCTTAGTTTCAGTTGTAATTTAGCATCATTAAAAAAAGACATAATAGCTTTTTAAACTCATACTTTAAGTAATCTTCTGGAACTTACCTTTTTCACACATGTTGCTAAGGTTTAGCCTCACTTCTATGTAGCTCTAATGCATTATGGAATCCTATTTAATGTCTTGCTCCCAGAATTGTAGCTGTGAGTGAAAAAGGGGGAATAGTTACTCCCCTGAGGATTTTCTCCATAAGGATTCCTTTTTCATTAATTCTCATGTAATATTCTAATATGGCTTCCAGGTGGTGCTAGTGGTAAAGAACCCACCTGCCAATGCAGAAGACATAAGAGACACAAGTTTGATCCCTGGGTCAGAAAGATCCCCTGGAAGAGGGCATGGCAACCCACTCCAGTATTCTTGCCTGGAGAATCCCAAGGCAGAGAAGTCTGGGCTACAGTCCATGGAGTCTCAAAGAGTCAGATAAGACTGAAGTGACTTAGCAGCAGCAGCAGCTGTCTTTCTTATTCCATACTGTCTCCTTGCCTCATTCATAATAGATAGCCAAAAAACATTTACTTACATACACTGAAGCAATGGAAACTAGTAATACAGAAACATTAGTGATCCAAAGACAGAGACGGTCATCAGAAGATCAGAAGATACTCTCCTCTTATGTGCTTCCCTAGGAGCAAAAACCCAGTGCAGACTTCAGGATCCTCATGGCTATGGTCTTTGACTCCACAAGTACACTTTTATAAGCCACAGTGGTGTCTAGTTGGATGAATTGGTTGTGGCTGAGTTTGCCAAAAATTTGCCTCAAATGTTATAGTCATATCAATGATGTGATGTTGGATTCATTGAGATTTAAATACCTTCTGACTTAAAATTCTATATTGGGATATAAAGGAAATGGTTGATAATAGAAAGAAGAACCCAATATAGGATACAATACATACATTCTCAGTTATGACAAAACTGGAGTGAAACTGGAGTGTTACAGCTAATTCAAAAGTTGCTTGTATTTGTCTTATGTTTGAATATGGAGAGGTTTTTTAATTATATCAAATTTCAATAATTAAATTAAACCATAACATAAAGACCAATGGAAATAGTAGTGAATGGCTCTTCAAATTTCCTGTTTCCTACTTCAGCTATTCCCATTCCCAGTCTCACTGTTGAAAGTAAACATAACATTACCTCTCATGAGAAAACTTGCATTCTACATAAATCTACAAATGATAAATTTTGTCTTCTCTCTAAATATTTATATTTGTACATGACTCTTTTCCCAAGTTGGGGAAAGGGTATTCAAATGCTTTTGTTCTAAAGCCTCCAACTGGATGAGTTTACAGTCTGGTGAGCAAAGGTAAATAAAATCCTGAGTCTTGTGACTTAATTTTAGATATATATTTCTTATATTTTTAGAAAGTGTTATTATCACAATTTAAATTCTGATTAAAGTATTCTCTTTCACTCCTAGGATGATAGTTTCATTGGAAGACAGGAATTTCTTGGTGCCTCTAAGGAGTTACCAGTGGCAAGTGCTCATTTAAATTAGTCATTAATTGATGTGGCTCTATTTCTTACTTATATGACTTTACTTATGTAACCAAATCACTTTCTTTTTCTGGGCCTAAGTTCCCTCCTCTGTAAACTGAGGAAATAAGCTAGGTCTTTTCTGACTTCGGAGGTCTTTTCCAGCTCTGATATTTTCTGAATTGAGAAGTATAAAAAGGAGCAGAATTTCCTCAGAAAGCATGTGCAAAGTTAAAGCTTTCAATAAGAACAAATCAGTGTGTATGGAATGGTCAATCCTTTGACTTCATTGAGAACTGCTTACATTTTTGGATTGTGGGCTATGCTTGAGTTTATGATATTAAGCTATCCATAGTCTTATGTAAATTGGTAATTATTTAAATGATGGCTGTATGTCTAAAAACAATTTCCTTAGAATTAGACAGTAGATTGAAGAACTTAGACCTTTACCTATTTTTGACCTGTGCTTCAGAGATTAAGACAGATAAACATTAATGAAATGAAAAAGTCAACACCTAGTTTAGCAGTAATCAGAGGTACAACACACTTGAATCCAAGTCTATCCAGGATACTAATCACTCATGTTCAAAGGATTAATCTCAAAAATATACAAGCAACTCCTGAAGCTCAATTCCAGAAAAATAAATGACCCAATCAAAAAATGGGCCAAAGATCTAAACAGACATTTCTCCAAAGAAGACATACAGATGGCTAACAAACACATGAAAAGATGCTCAACATCACTCATTATCAGAGAAATGCAAATCAAAACCACAATGAGGTACCATTACACACCAGTCAGAATGGCTGCTATCCAAAAGTCTACAAGCAATAAATGCTGGAGAGGGTGTGGAGAAAAGGGAACCCTCTTACACTGTTGGTGGGAATGCAAACTAGTAAAGCCACTATGGAGAAAAGTGTGGAGATTCCTTAAAAAACTGGAAATAGAACTGCCATATGACCCAGCAATCCCACTCCTGGGCATACACACTGAGGAAACCAGATCTGAAAGAGACATGTGCACCCCAATGTTCATCGCAGCACTGTTTATAATAGCCAGGACATGGAAGCAACCTAGATGCCCATCAGCAGATGAATGGATAAGGAAGCTGTGGTACATATACACCATGGAATATTACTCAGCCGTTAAAAAGAATTCATTTGAATCAGTTCTAATGAGATGGATGAAACTGGAGCCCATTATACAGAGTGAAGTAAGCCAGAAAGATAAACACCAATACAGTATACTAATGCGTATATATGGAATTTAGAAAGATGGTAATGATAACCCTATATGCAAAACAGACAAAGAGACACAGATGTACAGAACAGACTTTTAGACTCTGTGGGAGAAGGCGAGGGTGGGATGTTCTGAGAGAATAGCATTGAAACAAGTATACTATCAAGGGTGAAACAGATCACCAGCCCAGGCTGGATGCATGAGACAAGTGCTCGGGCCTGGTGTACTGGGAAGACCCAGAGGGATGGGATGGAGAGGGAGGTGGGAGGGGGGATCGGGATGGGGAACACATGTAAATCCATGGCTAATTCATGTCAATGTATGGCAAAAACCACTACAATATTGTAAAGTAATTAGCATCCAACTAATAAAAATAAATGGAAAAAAGAAAAAAAAAATCAGTCATGTTACCTTGGGAAACTCAGCCTGTGAGAACGTAAGCATTTACTTCTAACAACAGCTGCTGCTGTTGCTGCTGCTGCTGCTAAGTCACTTCAGTCGTGTCCAACTCTGTGTGATCCCATAGACGGCAGCCCACCAGGCTCTCCTGTCCCTGGGATTCTCCAGGCAAGAACACTGGAGTGGGTTGCCATTGCCTTATCCAATGCATGAAAGTGAAAAGTGCAAGTGAAGTCGCTCAGTCGTGTCTGACTCTTAGCGACCCCATGGACTGCAGCCTACCAGGCTCCTCCATCCATGGGATTTTCCAGGCAAGAGTACTGGAGTGGGGTGCCATTGCCTTCTCTGCCAACAACAGCTACTACATATTAAATACATACTATGTTCTAGGCTTTATGTAGGTTTACATTACATGTATATTCCTAATACTTAATCTTTATAACAGATCTGAAAAGTTGGTATAATTATTCTCATGAGGAGTCTGAAACTCAGAGTGGTGACATTACTTAAGAATACCAAGATTCTAACCCTTGATTTCTGACTAAAAACCCTAACCTCCTATTAACAAATTACATCAAATCAAGAATATCTCTTTCTATTATGTGCAAGGTAAGGCAGTTGTTAAAAGTTCATTAAGATTTTTAATTTCCTGGCTGAACGGATTACCAAGTGTGACCCAAATGAAATGGAGGTAACTCCTAAAGTTGCAACTGGGAGGAGAAAGGTGGTAAGGGATGGCTAATAACAAGGGAGTTTCTTCAGAGTTAGTCAGGGATGAGGAAGAACTCAGAAAAAGGGAAATAAAAAGTAATTTGCCCAACTAAATTAGGAGCATGGGGTTAGGGCAGAAGGGCTCAATACTTCATTCCTCTCAAATGAATGTTTCAGTGATGACGACTGGGTGAGTAGCCTAAAGATGACTTTCAACATTGGTTTCTCATCTTTTGTTGTTTCTAACAGGTAGTCTGTGGCAATGAAAGCATCTCTGGTAGTATATATCTCCTGTGCAGACCTCCTATCTGAGCATCAGATCTACATATATCACAAAGTTTTTGGTTAAAAGACTGACAGGTGAGTATTAAAGAAATGAACAAATTTTCTAGAGATCATAATTTCTAAAGGTCATTCCCAAGGAGACACTCTAAAAGTGCTATGAGCAATGACAGCATTTTATGTTTTCCATGGCCATCTCTTTGAGAAACAATCCTCAATTGAATGCATAAATCCTATTTTTGGTCCAGTTGTCTTGCTTCAATTCTGACTGAACCTCATTATTTGCCAGTGACACCTGGTGTACGTCTCTGATGTGGCTGCTAGCAGCCTGGACAAGCGACTTCCCGTCTACTCTCCAGTGTCTCCTAGCCAGTGCACAGGTGTGACATGCACTAACATCAGGTTGGAAACTGGGTAATCTGTAGCCTAAAGGCAGCTGGAGTCTTCAGAGCACAAGCTTCTGCTGATTGCCTTGGGACTGCTCAGTAAAGGAATCAGAATTTTTAATTACCAGTAGTTGTGTTTTCCAACCAATAGGAATTCTTCTCCATTCCAAGTATTTCCCTCTTGAACAGATGCAGAATAAGGGAACTGGGGTCTAGCATGTGGTGTGGGATTTCTGTTTCCTATCAAGCAAGATAACTTTGCATATTTTCTTTACAGCTAGAGTTTATTCACCATTAGATGGAAGTTTGTCATAGCTGATTCTGTAAAGAAATATATTATCACAAGCTTATTGATAGAAAATTTTTGTTTTTTAATATATAGCTTAACAAGAAAAGAAGCCAGGATAAAAAGCCTACACCAACTTTTGAGAATTTTAAAAAAGAAGCAGGTCAAACTTAAAGTTTTTGATAGCTATATAATGCCCTGCCTGCCTACCTCCTGGGATCACTATACAGATTCACTTGTAAGTGCTCTGAAAGTCAAAATGTTCTGTTTAGATTTAACATATAATTACTTGATATCGTATACATACATACATACATACTATGAAGAAAATTAAGCCTAATGACTTTATTGACCATGATAATATATGAATTATTTTAAGTTCTCTTTTGATAGCTGTATTAAGAAATACTGAGTGAAGACTTTTTACCCCTTTTAAGTAGAACATTCTTTAACATTAGTTAGAAATTTAAAAATATAACTGCTATTTTATGTTCTGATTTCATGTTTTGGATTTTTGAAATTGAAAACACAGAGCACTTTTTAAGGGATGCTTTTGGGAAAAAAGGCTTCCCTGGTGGCTCAGACAGTAAAGCGTCTGCCTACAATGCGGGAGACCCGGGTTTGATCTCTGGGTCGGGAAGCTCTTCTGGAGAAGGAAATGGCAACCCACTCCAGTACTCTTGCCTGGAAAATCCCATGGACGGAGGAGCATGGTAGGCTACAGCCCATGGGGTCACAAAGAGTCAGACACGACTGAGCAACTTCATTTTCACTTTGGGGAAAAAAAAAAAAAAAGCTTTATAATGGCAGTTGTTATATTACCTACAAATGATCACTTAAAATTAGTAAGAAATAACAATTTTTTTAAGAGTTCAAGGAGCAGAGACTGGAAAGTAAGGGTAGAAGAGTACTACTATTTAATTAACTAGCTCCTAGCTAGTTTAGATGATAGAAATTTTGTTGTACTCACATTTGAACACACCAATTCAAACAAATTCTGGCATCTCAAACATGGCAAATAAATGTAGAAGAGGTCAGAGATACCTGCAAAGTTTTGTTGTTTAATTTTTTTAACACATGCCCTACCAACCAAGAAGAAACTTTTTGAGTTTTAGTTTCTGTTTCTTTATGGGAATGATATATTTTTTTGCTTTTCAATTATAACATAACAATATTGAATATACCTTTTCAGACTACTCATATGACATGGCATTCTAAAATGCCCCAGAGGCACCACCAAGAATCCGTACTGTGGGCCTATATGTTCATATAGGAGATAAAGATACTAAGTCCCAGGGTAATTAAGGGATTTAAGTAAGAAAGGTCAGACAACTAGTTAATACCAGATCTGGGACTAGGATCCAAGGCTCCTAGATCTTTCAGTTATGCTATGCTACTTCCTACATTTGGTTATATATCTATTTTTTTCATGATCCAGGTATTGAAGTTCATTATTAGATAAACAAGAATCTTAAACTATAGCACAAGTCTATATGTCAGTATGCTGAGCATAGAGATATGCCTTGATACACAGCTGTGTACATTTTTTTCCCTGTTATCTAGGAAACCTAGGAATAGGGTAGCATCTTTTGGAGAGATTGCCTGAATAACTGATGTACAATTTAAACATTTTAATCCTTAAGGAAAAAAACTTTCAATAAATCTGGAAAATCAAAAAGTTACTTAAACTCAAGCCAAGCAAATAAATACATTAAAATTAACAAATAAATGAGCAAATGCAGCTTCAAACTATTGTAATGGTACATTATTTTCAGTGACAGGGTTTACACTGATGAGTGCAGGAAATGAATTCCACAATATTCTGGGCAAGTTTAGAGAGTGTGTATCTGGAGATACAAAACAACTTCAGAGAAGTTCCAAGCAAGTATAAAATACAGAAGAAGAATACCAAGGCCTAAAGTTAGCCCAAGCATATCCTTGACAGTCTGGCATATTTAACTCTTCAGTTCACCATCCACTTTCAGATTCAATGAAAACACTTGACCAGAGACACAAAGTCCAAATTAAAAAGGTTTCCCAGAGTTATGCAGATGCTGTATAACTCTATATAACTGTAGATAGTTATAAATGCTGTATAACTGTATATGCTCTTAAGAGTGTAATCTACGTCCCATTGCCTTTCAGTCAGGGATGGTTCATACTGCCTCCCAAAATGCATTTAGTAACTCTTTTAATCCTAATCATAATAGCAGCTACCACTTACTGAACACTTGTTATGTATCAGGTATTTGTTGAGTACTTCATGTTATATCATTTAATAATTAAAATAATCCTAGGAGACATTTACTGTTATTTCCATATAATAACTAAGGGAATTAAGACTAAGAGAAGTTACACATCTAATAAGCAATTGGGCTGGGATTGAACCCAAATTTGCATAAACACTAAAGCTAATGGTTTTAACCACTACTCCAGGCATGGCTATTGGATTTCACTTTATATGCCAACTTACTTGGATTAGGGATACATTTCTGGATTCTTAGGCAAAGTATAACCTCAGTGGGGAAAAATTGTGGTCATTTATTGATGTCTTGTATGAATGAAGGGGTGAAAGTGGTAGCAGTGACAAATGTATCAGGTATTTGCCAACTCTGCCCTAGGTAACGCATCATCTATGAAGTATTAATCTCTCTACATATGATATGTGACCCACTCTGTAGACCGGCTTGTGTCATGTCTGTGTTACCGTATTTTGCCAGACTCATAAGAGAACAAGTTGCCAACGTGACAGAATTTCTTTAATTAGAACTTCGTTAGAATATCCAAACTGTATGGTCACTGTACTATTCATGGGAAACAGGAACTGGCCTTGAGTTTTTCACAAGAATTTAGTGACTCAACTTGGTGGAAGAATAATAAGAACTAGCATATTAAGTTTTTAAATGTTAACAAACATTTATGCACTAGCTAGATGTTTTTTGTGCATATCATTCATAAAATAATTCAGGTGGAAAAAAAAGTCTTAAAAAGACTAAGACTAAGATGAAGCAGATTTGTCCACAACCAAGACAGTTAATTCAGGATTTGGAACTGAAAAAGAAAATAGAAGAGGAGAAAGTAAAGGTACTAAAAACTAAGAAACGTCAAAGAGTAGTAAGAGAAAAAAGAATCAGATCAAAGCTTGAAATTCATGAAAGCCAAGACTTACTCTAAAGAAAGAATTATTTACTTACTCCTAATCTGGCAAGAAGGAGGAGGAGAAGTAGATGACAGATGATGAGATGGTTGGATGGTATCACTGACTCATGTGGACATGAGTTTGAGCAAGCTCTGGAAGATGGTGAAGGACAGGGAAGCTTGGCATACTGCAGTCCATGGGACTGCAAAGAACTGGACACGACTGAGCAACTGAACAACAACAACCTGGTAATTTTTATCCTTGCACCAAAACAGATGAATCAAAGTTATTCCTGTGGATGCAAGGAATAGAACATACATTTCAGAGGCCATGAAAATGGGTAGGAGTGTCCAAGTCCTGAGACAATGGCAGGGAAGTCAGGTTGTTAGTGTTCCTTTAGCTTCAACACATTCCTATAGCTCCAAAAGAATCTCACCTGTAAACTCAACCAAAATGAGAAAATACCAAATGCACTGAAGATGTTTCCTCCGCCCTCTCCCTTTGCTCATAATTCTGTGTTCCCTTCTGTCCTTCCTCTTGCTGCCTTTCCCTCTCATCTTTACTCTCTCCTTTCCTTCCTCTCACAAGACATTGTTGCAGGCCTACTATATTTCAAGTACATTGGGTTTACACAAGTGAATCAGATTCACTCTCTGCCATTCCAAGGCTCACAGATCAGTGGGGAAGAAAAAACATTCATTATAACTACACAGCACTTTACAAAACACCTTCTCACACAGGGCATAGAATTACTATCTCCCTTCTACAAATGAAGAAACTGATGCCCCAAAAGGTTAAGTGAATTGTCTAGTGTAATAACCCTCTAGTATAGAATATGAGTACTGGAGAAGATGGGCTTCCCTGGTGACTCAGGAAAGAATCTACCTGCAACACAGGAGATCCAGGTTTGATCCCTGGGTCAGGAAGATCCCCTGGAGAATGGAATGGCTACCCACTCCAGTTTCTTGCCTGGAGAATCCCATGAATGGAAGAACCTAGCAGGCTACAGTTCATGGGGTCGCAAAGAGTTGGACATGATTGAGCAACTAAGCATGCACTGGAGAAGATACAGAGAAGGAAAGAACTAGTGAAAAGAAAGTGAAGGATACCCTCTCCCTCCCAGTTCATTAAGTTTCACCATAAGCTGCACAATGAATATTCACATTCATTGCATATGTGTATAAAACACATGTGCACACATGTTTGTAAAGGACAACACTAGATACATGTGAAAGTACTCTACTCCTTGCCAAAGTATAGGTCAGCACCATTATTACATAGAATCAGAGTAAACAAAAGAAAAAGCTAAGAGTTGAAATATCTGGCAACCACACATATCCTTGCAAAAGTCAATACATTTCAAGGACCAGGATCAACCATTCAATAAACCAAGCTGGGCTGAAGAAGCAAAAAATAAATAAGTAAGTAAGTCTACCCAGTGTAGGAAAGTAGTGGATTCATCATCAGGATATTATAGAACAGATTCTCCAAAGGCTCTAGAAGTCAAAATCAAAGGTTTAATACAGCCATAAGATCTTCTAAAGGGAGGAAAGATGAGAACTAGAAAAATGGAAATGCTCATTCTTCTTTCTTAGTATATAGATAAATATAAAGAAGTGATAATTAGAAGTAAGTTTTAAAAAAAGAAGCAAGTTAGCCTTATTTTAAAAGTAAAAATTAGGAAATAGGAATTTTTAAAAATACTTGTTCCTATTTAATATACAAAGTGAATTCAAATATACCAATGGCATCACTTTTGTATGAAGGACTAGTTTTATACAAGCTAGTGATGACTGAAGTTTCCTGGTAGAAAAGGCCTCTCTGTACCACACAAATCATCCCATATAGAGTAGATGGCACATTCCATGTCTATTTGACATTATTCAACAAATAGCTCAAACCCTTATATAAATGAGAAATACAGCTTAGAAGCACGAGAAAATGATTAATAAAACTAGTTCCTATCAACTTTAGAAGTAACCATCTGAAACAAGTTGGTAGACTCCTTACCTACAGGGAACTAGGACTTATGCTAAATGGATTAGAATTATTACTTTAATCCTCCCAATAAGCCTGCAAAGTGGATGCTTCTACTGTCATTTTATAGGTGAGAAATCCCAGAGAGGCAGAATGACTGTCCTGGCCAAAACCAAGTAGATACTGCTTTTCCCTTATCTTGTCTTCCAAGAAAGCTAGAAGAAAACAGATGTTTAATTAGCAGGTGAACCAGAAAGTAAGACTAGAAATAACTCTGAAACTAAAATTTATTGTGAATCCATGTAAAAGTAAGTTGGCAATGTAAGTACAACTAAGTATCTAAAACTAACAGTCTATATTTTGAGATGGTTCCACACAGTAATAACATGACTTAAACTGCCAACCATATATGTGTAGAGGTAAATCTGGAAGAGAAAATGTCCCTCAGGAGAGATATTCATGTGATCTAGACCTTATAAAAATCTTTGAAAGTGAAATCCCAAAATGTCTTGAGAGATGCAGGACGTTACCTGAAGCTTAGGGAGCCTGGCTGAACAGAGGAAGCCTTGAAATGTAATGATGCTGTGGTTGCAGCTATTTTCCTGGAACGCCTCGATTTCCCCCACCCCACTCCCACTTGTCCTTAAACTCAATGTTACACAGGATTTTACAAAGTGAAAAGGCTTTATATTTTGGGGGGCACAACACCCAGGAAGATATTTCTCAAGAAAGTATGCCCCATAACCAACTCTTGCTTCTCATGTAGCCTCTTTCCAGATCCCTTTGCTCTTCCTCTTTCTGAAAAGAGTGAGCGTCACTCATACAGAACAATACTTTCTCTGTACTTTCTCCCTGACTTTTCACCACTTGGGTCTTATTTCCCAGATTCCTTCATATTTTGAGGGATTCTTTCTTTAAAAATGTCTCTAATCCTACACTCAACCTCCTTAAAAGCGTGCTAGGTTGCTGGCTTATTGAGGTCATTAAGACTAAACTAGTTTTTATTTGTGCTGCAAATAAGGTCACTTTTACCTACAAGAAAGTTTGTATATGGCACCAGATCAACTCTTTCTGGAATCCTTTTCTCTACAGCCAAGTGTCCTAAGAAGGCTGAATCACCTAAAATTACTGAGACCAAGCCAGACTGGTAATCCTTCTTCCTTTACCTTGCCTCCTAAGAGACTTGGGGAACATAGATGCTAAACTTGGGAGATAAACCAGAAAGAGAGCCTAAAAATGACTCCAAAAATGTAGGATTTATCATGAATCCACCATGTTAGCAAGACTGTCCAGCTATGGTAGCCCCCATTTTCATTTACACTCAAAAAACTAATTCTCTTTAGTGAAGATTTCACAAACCTTATAGCTCTTCATCTTTTCTAACAACCTACAAACTGAAGGAAGAAACTGAAGAAACTGGGAAAAGCTAGATGAGCTTTTCTACTCACCTGCAACTAGAGAGCTGCTGACTTCCTTGAACAAGAGCTGAAAAGTTTCCTATACGTACATAACATTCATTGGATCATTTATTTGTTTTCACAGCTTCAAAGCCCTCAACAGGGCTATATGTTGTCTGGATGAGCTCCAACACAAAAGTTTCAGAATGTAAATTAAACACAAATGGCAAAAACCACATATCTGAATAGTTACAAATGAAAATCACACAGATATTTTTATAAATATCTGTGCAATTAATCTTCTTTGAAAAATTCTTACAAAATAGGCAATTTATAGAAGGCCAAACTATTTTATTCTCACAACTAAACAAAGGAAGAACAGAAAAACGTCCCCCCAAAGTTCTGAGCACTTGTGGAGAGCTTGTAAAGAAAACATAGACAAGGGGAGATGCTTTTCTTCTTATGTCTGTCAAAAAGCCAAATGAGGTATAGGGGCAATTTTTCCATTCCTCTCCTGAGAAGCAAGGTGCTTCAACAAAAAAGGCTCCTGAAGAATTAAGTTATAATCCAAGTTCTTCTAGGCAATGTTACTGCCTCTGATACTGATAGTGGACAGAAAAAACAAACTTCCTATCTTCATCTTTTTCTCAATCTCTCTTTTTTTTTTTTTGCCTCATCTCCTATCACCTCTCCTTTCTTTTCATCTCCTCTCCTTCCCAGAAATATTATTAGGAAAAATGTTTTGGTATAATGCAGTAACATGGTTTATAGTAAAATGGTCAAGAAAAACTAAAAGTGCCATCTCCCCGAAGAACCTCACCTACCCATAGTAATCTCTTCCTTAGTACCAACTATTCAATTGGTAATGTCAATATAGTTATAAAAGAATCCTAACAAAAATAGGGAAGTTATAAGGAGATAATTTCTGATGCTAAGCCAGAAGAGATGGTTCAGTTCTACTGCTTACCACATCACTTTAGTCTACTCATATATCTACATTGAGCTTCAGTTGCTTTATCTGTAAAATGGAACTAAAGGCCCTGCCTCACATATGAGGTATGTGAAATTGTTTTGTATACTGTCAAGTGTTAAACAAGTGAAAGGAAATATTATTATCTTCTTCATCTTCTAAGTACGTTTCTAAGTACGTTCATCAGAAAAATCAAGATAATAAGCAAGACTTGTGTCTCAGTAATTTTAAATTATATTAAGAAAAACAATCTAGAATAATATAACAAGAAAAAGTTGCCTTCTTTCCTCTGGGAACTGATGATGCTATAGGCAAGAATGAAAATTTAAAAGTGAAGTTTTCTTGAATGTCCTCTGCTCTTTCTCTTAATTTTCTCTACATTGCTTTTCTTATATTGCACATTTCACACACACTTTGCATTATAATGACTATTTTATGAGTTGATGATTCTTTTATGAGAAATGGTTTACCATGTTATCAAGCAGAGAGGGAATTGTCTCAAGGTTCACTTACAAGAAATTCAATTATGAATTGCTAAATGTACTACTCACACAGAGAAGACTGAAACCTGTGTCTTGTTTTATTGTCTTTTTAATGTATCATTAGGCATCAACGACAGCATATCTTTGCTTGTCAGGGCCAACTCATGACATTTCAACTTTCCATTCAGGGAGTGAAATGTCTCTAAAGACCCAGTAGTTTCAGATCAGTCGCTCAGTCTTGTCTGACTCTTTGCAACCCCGTAGACTGCAGCAGGTCAGGCTTCCCTGTCCATTACCAACTCCCAGAGTTACTTGAATTCATGTCTATCGAGTCAGTGATGCCGAGTAGTCTAGTGATCTATAATTAAGAACAAATTTGTTAAATTGGAATTTAGCAAAAATGTATGAACCTACTGCAATACATAGGCAGCATACTGGGGGGTTGGGAAGAATAAATATGAAAAGTAAATATAACTGCTGCCCTAAAGGAGCAGAAGTTCTAGTAGGGAGAAAAGAGAAGGATATATAACATGTAAGGAGCATACTGAGAAATATATGAAAACCAGGATCCATGGGCACTAAAATGAAAGAGACACTACTAGTGAGGGTCAAGAAAACCAAGTTTTTGGTACTTGTAGGTTTAGGGTCTTTTTGTTTTGTTTTTTGTTCTTGCTGTGCCATGCAAGATCTTAGTTCCCCAAATGGGGATGGAATCCAAGCCTCCTGCAGTGGAAATGTGGAGTCTTAACCACCAGGGAAGTCCCTGAGGTTTAGCTTTATAAAAAAGTATGAAAAGTGAAAGTGTTAGTTGCTCAGTCATGTCTGATTCTCTGGACCCCCTGGACTGTAGCCCACCAGGCTCCTCTGCCCAAGGAATTCTCTAGGCAAGAATACTGGAGTGGGTAGTCATTCCCTTCTCCAGGGGATCTTTCCAATCTAGAGATCAAACCCGGGCCTCCCACATTGCAGGCAGGTTCTTTACCGTCTGAGTCACTTAGTTTTATAAAGAGTTATTCTAATCCACTGAGGTTCCTTATATATAACATTCACCTATAATAATAAATGAAGCTAACAAAAGGAGATAAATTAATCTATTTCACCTCTTTAAAAGTTCTAGTGGCAACTCATTGGACTTTTTGATAACTTCTTAGAATACAGGAAACTTCATTCCCACTCTAATGACAAGAAAAGGTTAGATAACCTACAAGATCATTTCTTGCACCAATTAGAGGGACGACTTAGCAACTAAACAACAATGTGAAGGCAATTCAGTTTTGCAATTACTAGTTGGAGTGGGACGAGTATATTTTTGGAGCAAAAAAAATATCTCTTTATTGGTTGAGAACACTGAACACTATAAAAGTTTAGATCACTCCCCAAAGTATACTAATACAAGTACAACATTTACAACATAAAATTAAGCTTTGAAATATAGACTAGTAAACACACACATGCACATAGACCCCAAATCTAGTTCCAAAGACATAAAAAATGTACAATATGGATCTCAGTGGAGTTGTGTCTTACAGTAGAAAGAGAATTATACTAATGATCAGAAGCAAAGATGAAAGTTAAATGTATATGGCTTTTAGCAAAGAAGTATTACTAACGGAGTTACCTAGGGATCTGATCTAAGAGTTTTATTTAGTATTTTTATGCATTATTTGAAACAGGGAATGCAGAGTGGAAACTGTGGAGTACAGAAAATTTTCTATGTTATACAATGTCAAAGAGATGAGAAAATGTAACACGATCTCACAAAACATTGCACATAGAAAAAAAAATGTGGAGGTTGAACCATTTGAGAAACAGTTTTATAAAAGGAAAACAGTGTCTTAAAGGCAAATAATAATAATAGCTATCAAATAAAAATCATAGCTATCAATGTGTATCAGATATCACATACCATTTCATTCAATCCTTAACAATCCTTCAAAATAACTATTCTTCCTATTTTAAAAGTGAAAGGGTTAGTCACTCAGTTGTGTTTGACTATTTGTGATCCCATGGACTGTAACCCACCAGGCTCCTCTGTCCATGGAATTCTCCAGGCAAGAATACTGGAATGTGCAGCCATTCCCTTCTCCAGGGAGTGGAACCTGCATCTCTTACATCTGCTGCATTGGCAGGCAGATTCTTTACCATTTACAGACAAGCTAGCTGAAATTCAAAAAGCCTAAGTAGTTTGCCCAATGCTACAGTAATGATTGTTGAATGCTTATGTAAATGAATCTGTCTTAATCATTAACATCCCTACCTCTAAAGGCTAACATTTAGTTTGAATAGGGTTGACTCAGAAACTATAAATTCTGCCAATCTTGACTTGGATTGTCTGACATAGAGTAAGTGCTGATAATTAGCAGTCTGTTAAGAACAAAAAAAACAAACAGACAACAACAAAACCCTGAATATAAACTTTGATTTTTGGCAACTTTAAAGTTGACTTTAAATTTAATTTAAAAAGTGATTTTTTAGGGCAACTAACAGAAAACCAAATTTGACAATAAAAATTTCATTCTTGTTCTTTGTAGGTTGACTTCTATGGCCTTAGGCTAAAACCTTCACTAAGAAATCAACAAGAAGTTATACAAAAGTAAGTTTGGAGAAGGACAAGGAGTCCATATCAGAGACTAAGAGCTAGATGAAAAGTTGATGAAAAGACTCTTTGGAATTGTGCAAAAGGATGCCATAATCAACATTACTAGTAAATGTGAGCTGGTATTACAATTATTTGTAAGCGGAATGAATTCCTGAGAATCTGTTCATGATGTTGTTATTGCTGTTCAGTCACTAAGTTGTGTCCAACTTTTTGTGATCCCATAGACTGCAGCACACCAGGTTCGCCTGTCCTCACTATCTCCCAGAGTTTGCTCAAATTCACATCCATTGAGTTGGTGTCACTATCCATCTAATCCTCTGCTGTACTGGAGTTTGTATTGGAGCTTCAGCTTCAGCATCAGTCCTACTAAGAATATTCAGGGTTGGTTTCCTTTAGGATTGACTGGTTTGATCTCCCTGTACTCCAGTTTTCTTGCCTCAAGAACCCCATGAACAGTACAAAAGGGCAAAAATATATGACATCACAAGATGAGCCCCCAAGTTGGAAGGTGTCCAATATGCTACTGATGAAGAATGGAGAGCAATTATTAATAGCTCCAGATAGAATGAAGTGACAGGGCCAAAGCAAAAATGACACTCAATTGTGGATTTGTCTGGCAGCAAAAGTAAAGTCTGATGCTATAAAGAACAATATTGTATAGAAACCTGGAATGTTAGGTCCATGAATAAAGGTAAACGACATGATCAAGCATGAGATAGCAAGAGTAAACATCAACATCATAGGAATAAGTGAACTAAAACAGACAAGAATAGGTGGGTTTAATTCAGATGACCATTATATCTATTAATACTACTGTGGGAGAGAATCCCTTAGAAGAAATGAAGTGGACCCTCAAACCAAACAGTCTGAAATGCAGTACTTGGGTACAATCTCAAAATCAACAGAATGATCTTGGTTCATTCACGATGACATCTGTGAATAACAATCAGCAAAGCGGACTGCTAGAAAACACAGAGGTTACAAAGACCCTACCTTACCAACAAGTTGTATTACAAAAGTTTGTTTCAAGGTAACTTGTTTAGAATGCAGAATTCATTTCACCAGGGGAACAAAGTTCCAAATCTGGGATCAACACTGTAGTCTGCAGGCCAAATCCAGACCACCACCAGTTTTTATATGGCTCACAAGCTAAGAATGAATTTTACATTTTTTTAAATTGTTGAAAAAAAGTCAAAAGTTGACTACTGTTTCATGACACATGAAAATTACATTAAATTGAAATTTGAGTGTTCCTGAAGTTTTATTGGAATACAGCCACACTCATGTGTTCATGTATTTCTATGGCTGCTTTCACATATAACAACAGAGTTGTGATAGAGATGTTATGGGTTACAAAAGCATGAACTCACACACTATCTGGCCCTTTACAGTAAAAATTTCATTACATTTTATTTATACAATTTCATTACAAATAATTTAATTTGCTGATTTCATTACAAATGGTTAGTATATTCCCAGATTATCTGGCAAAAAAAGTGATATCATTTAAAATGTGTTTGTGTTGTGGTGTTAATATCATCCCCAAGTCTACGCTTTGAGCTCTTTTGAGAACTCTGGTGGCAGTCCACCAGTGGAAGCACTGAATACCAGAAAAATCTTTCAGGGTTGAAGGGAGATAAGATGGCAGAGTAGAATGATTTGAGCTAACCTCCTCCCACAAAAACACCAAAATCACAACTAACTGCTGAATAACCATCAACAAAAAAGATTGGAATTTTTCAAAAGAGATACTCTACACCCAAAGACAAAAAAGAAGCCACAACAAGACGGCAGTAGGGGTGCTTTCACAATATAATCATATTGCATACCCACCAGGTGGGTGACCTACAAACTGGAAAATAATTATATTGCAGATGTTCTCTCACAAGAGTGAGAGTTTTGAGCCCCAAATCAGGCTCCCCAGGCTTGGGGTCTGGCTTTGGAAGGAGGAGACCCCAGAGCACTTGGCTTTGAGCCCAGCAGACCTTCTGTGCAGGAGCTCCACAGAACTGGGGGGAAAAGAACTCCACTCTTGAAGGGCACAAACAAGATTCACATGCAATGGGACCAAGAGCACAACAGTGATTTCATAGGACCCTTGGTCAGACCTACCTGTGGGTTTTGGAGCATCTCTTGGGGAGGTGGGGGTTGGCTGTGGCTCATCACAGGGGAAAGAACACTAGTGGCAGAGGCCCCAGGGAATTCCTTGGTAGGAGTTTTCTTGACAAGTTAGACAAATTGAGATGGCAGAGAAATGCGTCCCAGGTAAAAGAACAAAATTAAACCCTAGAAGAACTAGGTGAAGTGGAGATAGACAATCTACTTGAAAAATAATTTAGAGTAGTGATAGTAAAAATGATCTAAGATCTTGGAAAAAGAATGGAGGCACGGATCAACAAGACACAAGAAATGTTAAGAGATAGAGGACTTAAAGAAAAAACAACAGAGATGAACAATATAATAACTGAAATGAAAAATACACCAAAAGGAATTAATAACAGAATAATGAGGCGAAATAATGAATAAATGAACTGGAAGACACAATGGTGGAAATCACTGCTGCAGAACAGAAGAAAGAAAAAAAGAATGAAAACAAATTAGGACAGTTTAAGAAACTGAGCATCTTAACCAAACTGACAAAAATTAAGGACAGAGAGAAAATATTTGAAACAATAAGGAAAAAGTAATAAATGATATACACAGGAACTCCCACAAGGCTATCAGCTGATTTTTCAGCAGGAACTCTGCAGGCCAAAAGGGAGTGGCATGATATTTTTGAAGTGATGAAAGGAAAAAAATCTACAACCAAGAATACTCTACCCAGCAAGGCTCTCCTTCAGATTCATAAGAGAAATCAAAAGTTTTGTAGACAAGCAAAAGCTAAGAGAATTCAGAACTGCCAGATCAACTTTACAACAAATGCTAAAGGAACTTCTCGAGGAAGAAAAGAAAAGATCATTACTAAAAATAAGAATATATGGCAAAGCTCACTGGTAAAAGTAAACAAACAGTAAAATTAGGAAATCATCCACATACAAATATGATATCAAAGCCAGCAATTGTGAGAAGAAAAGGGTACAAATGCAGAATATAGGAGGTACATTTGAGTAAGAGACAAGCAATTTAAAACAACCTAGTTTATATATAGACTGCTATATGAAAACCTCATGGTAACTGCAAACCAAAAATCTACAATAGATACACACATGCAAACATAGCAAATTTTCAAGAGTCATACTTCACACCTTTGCTTATGCTGTTCAGTCAACTTGGAATACCCTTCCCCCTGAAATAAAAAAGCTAACACTTATGAGTTCACAAAATCGAGCAGTTTTCTATGTTTTGAGAATTTTACGTGTATTTTTTTTTAATTAATTGTCACAAAAAATCAATGAAGTAGCTACTATTAATATGCCCATTTACAGGTTGAGAAATTGAGGCCAAGAGAAGTTTTTGAGGTCAAGAGAGGGTAGACATGAGAGGGTAACCATATCAATGGCCACTGGACAGCTTAAAGATAATGATTCTGGCACTAACAAGATGGGGGATGCAGAAAAAAGGACTCAGAGGGAAATGTCTCAACACTGTGGCAGGCTAACCCTAGTGCCACAAATGGTAAAGAATGTTGTCATTATTACTTATGACTCCGAGATGCCTCATGATTTAAATATCTCTTAGAGGGATTGAATCTTTGAAATATAAGCTTTCTAGTGGTAGCAGGAATGAGTTGTCCAGTATGATATTAAGGTGAAACTTGACACCTCAACTGAAATAACTATGTGCTCTTAATTAAATATTGGTTAACAGACATAGCAATAAATGAATTCATAACAGGAGTATTGGCTGGGCTGGAGCCAAGGCTCAGATAGATATCCATTGTGTGGAACTAGGATCTTTACTATTCTGGAACCAGAGCCCCAACAGCATTAAGCATCAGCCCCATAGCATGTGAGTGCATGCATGCTCAGTCATGTCCGACTCTTTGGAACCCCATGGACTGTAGCCAGGCAGACTCCTCTGTCAAAGAATGCTGGAGTAGGTTGCCATTTCCATAGCATGAGAGCACAAGAAAATAGTCAGGAAACTGACTTCCAGAGAGAAATAGAGACTTGACATAATTTCTGGGAGATCTTCTTGGTAATTCTAATGGCTAAGAAACAGGAATATTGAAAGATCAGCTGTTATCCTTATGGGAATCCCCTTGTGTGTTATTTGTCGTTTTTCCCCTGCTGCTTTTAATATTTGTTCTTTGTGTTTGATCTTTGTTAATTTGATTAACATGTGTCTTGGGGTGTTTTGCCTTGGGTTTATCCTGTTTGGGACTCTCTGGGTTTCTTGGACTTGGGTGACTATTTCCTTTCCCATGTTAGGGAAGTTTTCAACTATTACCTCCTCAAGTATTTTCTCATGGTCTTTCTCTTTGTCTTCTTCTTCAGGGACTCCTATGATTCGAATGTTGGGGCATTTAATATTGTCCCAGAGGTCTCTGAGGTTTCCCTCATTTCTTTTAATTCTTTTTTCTTTTTTCCTCTCTGTTTCATTTATTTCTACCATTCTATCTTCTACCTCACTTATCCTATCTTCTGCCTCCATTATTCTACTGTTGGTTCCCTCCAGAGTGTTTTTTATCTCATTTATTGCATTATTCATTATATACTGACTCTTTTTTACTTCTTCTAGGTCATTGTAAAACGTTTCTTGCAGCTTCTCAATCCTTGTGTCCAGGCTATTTATCTGTAACTCCATTTTGTTTTCAAAATTTTGGATCATTTTCACTATCGTTATTCAGAATTCTTTATCACATAGATCCCCTATCTCTTCCTCTTTTGTTTGCTTTGGTGGGCATTTATCCTGTTCCTTTACCTGCTGAGTATTTCTCTGCCTTTTCATCTTGTTTATAATGCTGTGTTTGGGTGGCATTTTCCATATTCTGGCAGTTTGTGGTTCCTCTTTATTGTGGAGGTTTCTCACTGTGGGTGGGGTTGGATGGGTGGCTTGTCAAGGTTTCTTGGTTAGGGAAACTTGTGTCGGTGTTCTGGTGGGTGGAACTGGATTTCTTCTCTCTGGAGTGCAATGAAGTGTCCAGTAGTGAGCTTTGAGATGTCAATGAGTTTGGTGTGACTTTGGGCAGCCTGTATATTGAAGCTCAGAGCTATGTTCCTGCGTTGCTGGAGAATTTGCATGGTATGTCTTGCTCTGGAACTTGTTGGCCCTTGGGTGGTGCTTGGTTTCAGTGTAGGTATGGAGGCTTTTGATGAGCGCCTATCAATCAATTCCCTGGAGTCATGAGTTCTCTGGTGTCCCATAAGGATAACGGCTGATCTTTCAATAGAAACTCTTCAGGCCAGAAGGGAATGGCAAGACATACTTAAAGTAATGAAAGAAAAAAACCTATAGCCCAGATCACTGTCCCCAGCAAGGATCTCATTCAAATATGAAAGAGAAATCAAAAGCTTTACAGACAAGCAAAAGCTGAGAGAACTCAGCACCAACAAACCAGCTTTCCAACAAATGTTAAAGGATCTTCTCTAGACAGGAAACACAGAAAGGGTGTATAAAATCAAACCCAAAACAACAAAGTAAATGGCAACGGGATCATACTTATCAATAATTACCTTAAATGTAAATGGGTTGAATGCCCCAACAATAGTCAAAGACTGGCTGAATGGATACAAAAACAAGACCCCTATATGTGTTGTCTATAAGAGACCCACCTCGAAACAAGGGACACATACAGACTGAAAGTGAAGGGCTGGAAAAAGATATTCCATGCAAATAAAGATGAAAAGAAAGCAGGAGTAGCAATACTCGTATCAAACAAAATAGACTTTAACATAAAGACTGTGAAAAGAGACAAAGAAGGACACTACATAATGATCAAAGGATCAATAAAAGAAGATATAAAAATTATTAATATATATGCACCCAACATAGGAGCACCACAATATGTAAGACAAATGCTAACAAGTATGAAGGGGGAAATTAACAATAACACAATAATAGGGGGAGACTTTAATACCCCACTCACACCTATGGATAGATCAACTAAATGGAAAATTAGCAAGGAAACACAAACTTTAAATGATACAATATACCAGTTACACCTAATTGATATCTATAGGACATTTCACCCTAAAACAATGAATTTCACCTTTTTTTCAAGTCCACACTTCTATCTTTCCCAGGATAGATCACATCCTGGATCATAAATCTAGCCTGGGTAAATTCAAAAAATTGAAATCATTCCAAGCATCTTTCCTGACCACAATGCAGTAAGGTTAGATGTCAATTAAAGGAAAAAAACTATTAAAAATTACACCATATGGAGACTGGAGAACACACTGCTGAATAACCAACAAATCAAAGAAGAAATCAGAAAAGAAACCAAAATATACATAGAAATGAATGAAAATGAAAACACAACAACCCAAAACCTATGGGACACTGTAAAAGCAGTGCTAAGGGGAAGGTTCATAGCAATACAGGCTTACCTCAAGAAACAAGGAAAAAAAGTCAAATAAATAACCTAATTCTACACCTAAAGCAACTAGAAAAGGAAGAAATTAAGAACCCCAGGGTGAGTAGAAGGAAAGAAATCTTAAAAATTAGGGCAGAAATAAATGCAAAAGAAACAAAAGAGACTATAGCAAAAATCAACAAAGCTAAAAGCTGGTTCTTTGAGAAGATAAATAAAATTGACAAACCATTAGCCAGACTCATCAAGAAACAAAGGGAAAAGAATCAAATGAACAAAATTAGAAATGAAAATGGAGAGATCACAACAGACAACACTGAAATACAAAGGATCATAAGAGACTACTATCAGCAACTATATGCTAATAAAATGGACAACTTGGAAGAAATGGACAAATTCTTAGAAAAGTATAACTTTCCAAAACTGAACCAGGAAGAAACAGAAAGTCTTAACAGACCCATCACAAGCACGGAAATCAAACCTGTAATCAAAAATCTTCCAGTAAACAAAAACCCAGGACCAGACGCCTTCACAGCTGAATTCTACCAAAAATTTAGAGAAGAGCTAACACCTATCCTATTCAAACTCTTCCAGAAAATTGCAGAGGAAGGTAAACTTCCAAACTCATTCTATGAGGCCACAATCACCCTAATACCAAAACCAGAAAAAGATGCCAAAAACAAAAAGAAAACTATAGGCCAATATCACTCTGAACATAGAAGCAAATTCCTTAATAAAATTCTAGCAAACAGAATCAAACAACATATTAAAAAGATTATACATCATGACCAAGTGGGCTTTATCCCACGGATGCAAGGATTCTTTAATATCTGCAAATCAATCAATGTAATACACCACATTAACAATTGAAAGATAAAAACCATATGATTATCTCAATAGATGCAGAGAAAGCCTTTGACAAAATTCAACATCCATTTATGATGAAAACCCTCCAGAAAGCAGAAATAGAGGAACATACCTCAATATAATAAAAGCTATATATGACAAACCCACAGCAAACATTATCCTCAATGGTGAAAAATTGAAAGCATTTCCCCTAAAGTCAGGAACAAGACAAGGGTGCCCCCTCTCACCACTACTATTCAACACAGTTTTGGAAGTTGTGGCCACAGAAATCACAGCAGAAAAAGAAATAAAAGGAATCTGGATTGGAAAAGAAGAAGTAGAACCTTACTATTTGCAGATGACATGATCCTCTACATAGAAAACCCTAAAGACTTCACCAGAAAATTACCAGAGCTAATCAATCAATATAGTAAAGTTGCAGGATATAAAATTAACACACAGAAATCCCTTGCATTCCTATACACTAACAATAAGAAAACAGAAAGAGAACTTTGGGAAACAATTCCATTCACCATTGCAATGAAAAGAATAAAATACTTTGGAATATATCTACCTAAAGAAACAAAAGACCTATATATAGAAAACTATAAAACAATGGTGAAAGAAATCAAAGAGGACACAAACAGATGTAGAAATATACCATGTTCATGGATTGGAAGAATCAATATAGTGAAAATGAGTATACTATCCAAAGCAATCTGTAGATTCAATGCAATCCCTATCAAGCTACCAATGGCATTTTTCACAGAACTAGAACAAATAATTTCACAGTTTGTAGGGAAATACAAAAAACCTTGAACAGCCAAAGCAATCTTGAGAAAGAAGAATGGAACTGGAGGAATCAACCTGCCTGACTTCAGACTATACTACAAAGCCACAGTCATCAAGACAGTATGGTACAGGCACAAAGACAGAAACATAGATCAATGGAACAAAATAGAAAGCCCAGAGATAAATCCATGCACCTATGGACACCTTATCTTTGACAAACGAGGCAAGAATATACAATGAAGAAAAGACAATGTCTTTAACAAGTGGTGCTGGGAAAACTGGTCAACCACTTGTAAAAGAATGAAACTAGAACACTTTCTAACACCATACACAAAAATAAACTCAAAATGGATTAAAGACCTAAATGTAAGACCAGAAACTATAAAACTCTTAGAAGAAAACATAGGCAAAACATTCACTGACATAAATCACAGCAGGATCCTCTATGACCCACCTCCCAGAATATTGGAAATAAAAATAAAAATAAAAAATTGGGACCTAATTAAACTTAAAAGCTTTTGCACAACAAAGGAAACTATAAGTAAGGTGAAAAGACAGCCCTCAGATTGGGAGAGAATAATAGCAAATGAAGCAACAAAGAATTAATCTCAAAAATATACAAGCAGCTCATGCAGCTCAATTCCAGAAAAATAAATGACCCAATCAAAAATGGGCCAAAGAACTAAGCAGACATTTCTCCAAAGAAGACATACAGATGGCTAACAAACACATGAAAAGATGCTCAACATCACTCATTATCAGAGAAATGCAAATCAAAACCACAATGAGATACCATTACACACCAGTCAGGATGGCTGCTATCCAAAAGTCTACAAGCAATAAATGCTGGAGAGGGTGTGGAGAAAAGGGAACCCTCCTACAATGCTGGTGGGAATGCAAACTAATACAGCCACTATGGAGAACAGTGTGGAAATACCTTAAAAACTGGAAATAGAACTGCCATATGACCTAGCAATCCCACTACTGGGCATGCACACCATGGAAACCAGAATTGAAAGAGACACATGTACCCCAATGTTCATCACAGCCCTGTTTTTAATAGCCAGGACATGGAAGCAACCTAGATGTCCATCAACAGACGAATGGATAAGAAAGCTGTGGTACATATACACAATGGAATATTACTCAGCTATTAAAAAGAATACATTTGAATCAGTTCTAATGAGGTGGATGAAACTGGAGCCTATTATCCAGAGTGAAGTAAGCCAGAAAGAAAAACACCAATACAGTATACTAATGCATATATATGGAATTTAGAACGATGGTAATGATAACCCTATATGCGGGACAGCAAAAGAGATACAGATGTATAGAACAGTCTTTTGGACTCTGTGGGAGAGGGCGAGGGTGGGATGATTTGGGAGAATAGCATTGAAACATGTATATTATCATATGTGAAACAAATCACCAGTCCAGGTTCGATGCATGAGACAGGGTGCTCTGGGTTGGGGCACTGGGATGACCCAGAGGGATGGGATGGGGAGGGAGGTGGGAGTTCAGGATGGGAAACACATGTAAACCCATGGCTGATTCATGTCAATGTATGGCAAAACCACTACAATATTGTAAAGTAATTAGCCTATAATTAAAATAAATAAATTTATATTAAAAAAAAAAGAAACAGGAATAGACCTGAGAAAAATAAAAGGAATAAATATATATGATCAAGACACATTTTTCCCAATTTAGGAACAACTCAGCTACCTATATGTACACAGTTGCTGCTTCTTGACTACTCCTACTCACCCTGTCCAGTACTACTAAAAATTAGTCAGTAGAGGAAAACTACAGCTAGTCTCCATTTCTTCCATTTCTTCCTGCTTCAAGTTTAAAAAGTGTTCATCTCAGGGTACTCAAGTCTACAATCAACATTGTAGTTCAGCTATCCTACAGGTTAAATAGTTCTTTAATGCTGGTCTAAAAAACTCTCTCATTTATAAGTGTGTTTACCAAACTTATACCAAGTATAAGGAGCTAAAACTTATATGTACTATACAAAACTTAAAATTTATTTAGCCTATAAGGTAATAATTAGTATATAAATGGATTCAAAGACCCCTTCTAACTCTGAGGCTCCCAGAAAATTCTAGACCACTGTGCTGGTCTAGAGTTGGGAACCACTCATTTATAACACTAAACTCACATACACACAAAAAATGCATTCTAATTGATCAAGCAAACTACTAATGAAAATGGCTAAATACTGGATTAAGGCAGTGATTCTCAGCCTTTTTTATTGTCCTCTCTCCCAAGAGTCTTTTAGATATTTATTTTTCTTAATTACCCTCCCTCCCCCATGAAATTTTAATACCACATATATACTGTGTATCTGTTTTATTACTATAGCCCTATGGAGGGGAATAAACCACTGTAATATCGAAGTTTTTTTTTTTACACACATTTCTCTAAGAATCAATTTTTTTAAACCAACTTGAGGCTATACTGCCCTTACTGAGAATGTATGGACTAAGGAAGTATCTTATTTTTTCCTTATACTAAGATGGGTATTATGATTATTCCCATTTTTATACATGAAGACAATGAGGCTGAGAGAGACTAAACTAACCCAGTTTGTCAGACTTAATATGACCACATGAGGACTACATGAAAACACTATACATAGCACATTTTCCAGACCAGTCAATAGGATATCCACAAATACAAACTGCCCCTAACGAATAACAGTGTCAAAGCCACACATTCTGCATCAGTAGAAGTTGCTGTATAATTGGCTAGGTTTCTTCCCTTTGACATTCATGATTTGATTAAGCCTAGAAAGTCTTTGCCAGCTTCGTATTAGAAAAATTTTGAGTTCTACTGATCAAATGTACACTATTTAAAACCATTTTTAAATGTTTTAAACCATGTTTTGAAATTTTCATTTCCTAATAATCCAAAGAATCTAAAGAATTATAACTCTCAGGTCATCTCCTTCTTCAAGACCTTAGAGGAGATATGATAGCAGGTTTTACCACTGGATAACTTTAGCAGGCAGTAAAGATACCTAATTAGGTCAAATTAAATTTTTTATTTGGTTATCAAAACAGTTTGCAATTATTGTCACAGGAAAACAGATGCACAAAATGTTGGTGTTTAAAATTTTTATAGAATATAATCTCAACAGAGGCCCAACAAAAATACCCCTAAGTTAGAAGAATAATTAAAACTTGAGTTATAGTTGAGAACTTTCTCTTAAGAATTAATTTAATCTAAGTGGCCATAAAAAGAAAAATTCCAGATTTAAGAAATAGAGGATATATTGACAGATTCCTAAGATATTTTCACATTGGTAAGTTACTAAATGTAGTTTAAAGGAAAATGTGGGAGTCTTCTGCTTCCAGCCAAAATGGAATAACAAGGACCAGACTCAATATACGAAATGATGAATTTCAAAACATTGGCTATCAGACAGCAAAAGACAATGAACTCTAAGAAATGAGAAATAAATAAGGTGGTGCTATAAATATCCATCTTTCTATCTCGAAAGGGCTTATAGGCCACAACACAAGGAGGAAGTGAGAGGGAGCCTGGTAGACTCCTTGATTAGAAGAAATGCAGATGAAGGTCTGGAGACAAAGTCACCTAGTTCAGAGTACTAGAGAGGAGAGAGATGCATGGAAATATGACCCTGATATCTGTAGAAAGTTCTCAGAGACTTTCAACAGTCTAACAGATCAGCACATGGGTATGAAGAAACACCTGAGGCCATGGAAAGAACCATCCACAAGAATACAAAACAGTATCTAATGCTCACTAACACTAAGAATAGTGTTAATTCCCACCAGCCAGACTGGGAATATTAATAATCTGCCGCATATTGGATAAAGTACTCAGGAAGGCCTGAGTTGTCTCAGTTTTAGAGAATATTACCCTTAGACCGAAAAGTACTCCAAAGCTATCTTCCAAATCATAAAAGCAAGCCATAAAAGGATCAAACTGTTTTCAAATAACTTAAGTCTATCTCTAAACAGAGTTCAAAAAAATGTATGAGAATACAACAACACAGATTCTGACCAGGTAACTTTCATAATATTAGGCATTCAGTCAACATGGCATGCAAAGAGGTAAGAAAATATGACCCACACCAAGCAAAACAGCCAGTTAATCAAAACCAAACCCAACTGGCTGGTGTGCTAGAACTGGAAAAGAAGGACTTTAAAATGTTTACTGTAACTGTATTTCATTTGTTCAGGAAGTTAACTAAAGACACAATAAAAAAAACCAAATCAAATTTCTAGAGATAAAATATACAATGTGTGAGGTGAAAAATACAGGAGATGGGGCTGGGGTTAACCACTGATTAGACAATGCAGGAAATAATATTAGTGCCTCTTTGCATTAATCAAATTTTCAATTCATTTGAGTAAATATCAAGGAGTGCAATTGTTGAATTGTATGTTATTAAAAAATGTTTAATTTCATTTCCAAAAGTTTAAACTTTTTCTAAAGGTCTTTCTGTTATTGATTTCTAACTTAATTCCACACAAATCTGCAATGGATATTTATAGCAGCTTTACTAATAATTGCTCAAACTTGGATGCAATCAAGATGTCCTTCAATAGGTGAACGGATAAATAACTGTATACATCCAGACAATCGAATATTATTCAGCACAAAAAAGAAATGCACCATCAAGCCAATAAAGACATGGAGGAACCTTAAATACATATTACCAAGTAAAAGAAGGTAATCTGAAAATGTACTGCATTATTCCAACAATGTGACTAACATACTGGAAAAGGCAAAACTATGGAGAGAGCAGAAAAAATCAGGGGTTAACAGGGGTTGGTGGGGGTGGTGATGAACAGATAGAACACAGCAGATATTTAGGGCAGGGAAATAATTCTGTATGATACTATAACAGAGGATACATGTCATTACACGTGCATGCTTAGTCATGTCCAACTCTTTGTAATCCCATGGAAGGTAGCCCAACAGGGTCCTCTGTCCACAGAATTTTCCAGGCAAGAATACTGGAGTGGGTTGCCATTTGCTTCTCCAGGGGATCTTCCTGACCCAGGAATAGAATCCGCAACTCCTGCAAGGCAGGCGAACTCTTTACTGGGGAGCCACTGGGCCATGTCATTATATATTTGTCAAAACTCATAGGACTACAACACTAAGAGTGAACCATAATGTAAACTACTAATTTTGGTTTGATAATGATGTGTCAATGTTGATCTATTTATTATAACAAATGTACCACTCTGATGAGGGAGAGTACCACTTTGATGATGGGGGAGCCTATGCCTATTCAGGAGGGAGGTATGTGGGAACTCTGTATTTCCACTAAATTTTTCTGTGAACCTAAAACTTCTCTGAAAAATAAAGCATATATACAACTGAAGTGACTTAGAACGCATGCATGCATGGAGAAAGAGAGAGAAAATTAGAAAGTTTATTTAACCAGAATACAATTACAACATAAGTCAGAATTTATGGAATACCACTAAAGAGGTACTTTGGAAGAAATTTATAGCATTAAATGCCTATATTAGATTTCATCTTCTCCCTTAGGAAACTAGAAAAAGCAAAGCAAGTTAAAGACAAAGTAACTACAAGAAAGGGAATAATAAAGATCAAAGCAGAAATCAATGAAACAGAAAAATAACAGAAAAATCTATGAAACTAAATGCTTGTTCTTTGAGAAGATCAATAAAACTGATAAATCACAAGCTAGATTAATTAGGAGAAAAAGAGAGAAAGACACAAATTGCTAGTAATAGGAAGGAGAGAGATGTTATTGCAAATTTTACAGATAACAGAAGTAGATAACCCAAATAGCCCTATATCTATTAAGGAAATTAAAACTAGTTAAGAAAAAAAAAAAAAACCTTCCCCAAAGAAAATTGGTCTAGATAGCTTCAGCTTCATTAGCAATTCTACCCACATTTAAAGAAGTTGTTGTTGTTCAGCCTCTGAGTCATGTCTGACTCTTTGTAACCCCATGGACTGCAGTATGCCAGGCTTCCCTGTCCTTCACTATCTCCCCAAGTTTGCTCAAACTCCATTGAGTCGGTGATGCCATCTAACCATCTCATCCTCTGTCACCCCCTATTCCTGTACTCAATCTTTCCCAGCATCAGGGTCTCTTCCAATGAGTCAGCTCTTCGCATCATGTGGCCTAAGTATTGGAGCTTCAGCATCAATCCTTCAAAGGAATATTCAGGGTTGATTTCCTCTAGGACTGACTGGTTTGATCTCCTTGCTGTCCAAGGGATGATCAAGAGTCTTCTCAAGCACCACAGTTCAAACACATTAATTCTTTGGAATCCACCTGCAATGTGGAAGACCTGGTCAATCCCTGGGTTGGGAAGATCCCCTAGAGAAGGGAATGGCTACCCACTCCAGTATTCTGGCCTGGAGAATTCCATGGACTGTTTAGTCCATGGGATTGAAAGAGTTGGACATGAATGAACTGCTTTCACTTCACAGCCTTCTTTATGGTCCAGCTCTCACATTTGTACAGAACTACTGGAAAAACCACAGCTTTGACTATACAGACCTTTGTCAGCAAAGTGATGTATCTGCTTTTTAATAGGCTGTCTAGGTTGGTCACAGCCTTTCTTCCAAGAAACAAGTGTCTTTTAATTTCTTGGCTATAGTCACCATCTGCAGTGATTTTGGAGCTAACAAATAAGACACTTTAGATGTGTACAGTTCACTGCATATCAATTATACTTCAATAAAGCTATTTTTAGAAGGTGTGAATAAACTGAACTTAATCTGAGTAAGAACAAAACATGAATAATTTAAGAAACAAATATAATGGGAGTATTAAAGTAGTGATTCATGTCAATGTATGGCAAAAACCACTACAATATTGTAAATTAGCCTCCAACTAATAAAAATAGGTGAAAAAAAAAGAACTCCAACAAAAAAAAGAAAGAAAAAGAAAATCACCACCTAGTTTTTCATATAGGAAGTACAGAGAATTCCATGTTTCATGTAAAAAAACTCTGCATATAGATTTTAATAAAGTGAAATACAAAAAAAAAAAGTTTAGTATTTCCTATGTTAAGAAAGTTTGCTCACTTTGAGAATATTAATAAATATTTGTTAAATGTCAATGTTTTGTTTCTTGTGTGTTATTCTAATGAAAGCAATAAAAGGAAATTTGAAAAACAAAACCAAAAACTTTAATAATATTTAAATGAAAAACTGTCTTAAGTATCTAGAACAAAAAGTGTGGCATCCAACAAATTTATTTTCTATAAATTTATAGATATTGAGGACCACTGATCCTTCAAGATGAGATCTGTTTTTTCCTCTAAAAATTTAGTTTTCATATAAAGAATTGTCATTGGCAGGAAAGTTTTTGTTTGCTTGTTTTTAATTTTCGAACTGGTTTGTATTCTAGAAAATGGGCCCCCAAAGGAGTCAATTCTAGACAGTATTTCAGAAGGGTGAATGATTTGTCAGCCCTCAGCCTGTTTTAATTGGGATTCTATATAAATTAAATTTTGTATATTAAACTTTAAACAATTGGGATTTTAATTTGAAAAGCACCAGAAGAATAAATGTAGAACACGTTGCTAACTATACTTGCTATTTGTGACACATGTGATATTTGTTAAAAAGAAGATCAAAGTTTTATAAAAATAATTACATAAAGGAAAAGAATGTTTTTTCTAAGTGGCTAAAGTGACACTGCAGAACATTCTTAGTGAACCACTGTGGGGTCACTACAAAGGTCAAAACGGATTAAACACCTAAATGTAAGACCAGATACTATAAAAACTACTAGAGGAAAACACAGGCAGAACACTCTGACATAAGATGGCAGCAATATTTTTCTTGGATCCATCTCTTAGAGTGATGGAAATAAAAAAAAAAATAAATAAACAAATAGAACCTAATTAACTTTTGCACAACAAATGAAACTATCAGTTCAGTTCAGTCACTCAGTCATGTACAACTCTTTGCAACCCTATGGACTGGAGCATGCCAGGCTTCCCTGCCCATCAGCCACTCGTGGAGCTTGTTCAAACTCATGTTCATTGAGTCGGTGATGCCATCCAACCATCTCATCCTCTGTCATCTCCTTCTCTTCTTGCCTTCAATCTTTCCCAGGATCAGGGTCTTTCCAATGAGTCAGTTCTTTGCATCAGGTGGCCAAAGTATTGGAGCTTCAGCTTCAGTCCTTCAGGACTGATTTCCTTTAGGACTGACTGGTTTGATCTCCTTGGAAATCAAAGAAACTATAAACAAAATGAAAACCTACTGACCAGGGAAAATATCTGTAAATGATTCTACTGACAAAGGATTAATTTCCAAAATAAACAAACAGGTCATACAGCTTTATATAAAAAACACAAACAGTCCAATCAAAAAACTGGAAGAAGACCTAAATAGACATTTCTCCATAGAAGACATGCAGAGGGCCAACAGGCACATAAAAAGATGCTCAACAACACTAATTACTAGAGAAATGCAAATCAATGCTACAGTGAGGTCTTTTCTCACACCAGTCAGAATGGCCATCAAATAATAAATAATAAATGCTACAAAGTGTGTGGACAAAAAGTAGCCTTCCTCTAGGAGTTTTATAGTTTCTGGTCTTACATTTAGATCTTTAATCCATTTTGAGTTTATTTTTGTGTATGGTGTTAGACAGTGTTCTAGTTTCATTCTTTTACAAGTGGTTGACCAGTTTTCCCAGCACCACTTGTTAAAGAGGTTGTCTTTTTTCCATTGTATATCCTTGCCTCCTTTGTCAAAGATAAGGTGTCCATAGGTTCGTGGATTTATCTCTGGGCTTTCTATTCTGTTCCATTGATCTATATTTCTGTCTTTGTGCCAGTACCATACTGTCTTGATGACTGTGGCTTTGTAGTAGAGTCTGAAGTCAGGCAGGTTGATTCCTCCAGTTCCATTCTTCTTTCTCAAGATTACTTTGGCTATTCGAGGTTTTTTGTATTTCCATACAAATTGTGAAATTCTTTGGTCTAGTTCTGTGAAAAATACCGTTGGTAGCTTGATAGGGATTGCATTGAATCTATAGACTGCTTTAGGGAGAATAGCCATTTTGACAATATTAATTCTTCCAATCCATGAACACGGTATGTTTCTCCATCTGTTTGTGTCCTCTTTGATTTCTTTCATCAGTGTTTTATAGTTTTCTATGTATAGGTCCTTTGTTTCTTTAGGTAGATATACTCCTAAGTATTTTATTCTTTTTGTTGCAATGGTGAATGGTATTGTTTCCTTAATTTCTCTGTCTGTTTTTTCATTGTTAGTATATAGGAATGCAAGGGATTTCTGTGTGTTAATTTTATATCCTGCAACTTATCAAAGCAAGATCCTCTATGACCCACCTCCCAGAATATTGGAAATAAAAGCAAAACTAAACAAATGGGACCTAATGAAACTTAAAAGCTTTTGCACTACAAAGGAAACTATAAGTAAGGTGAAAAGACAGCCCTCAGATTGGGAGAAAATAATAGCAAATGAAGAAACAGACAAAGGATTAATCTCAAAAATATACAAGCAACTCCTGAAGCTCAATTCCAGAAAAATAAATGACCCAATCAAAAAATGGGCCAAAGAACTAAACAGACATTTCTCCAAAGAAGACATACAGATGGCTAACAAACACATGAAAAGATGCTCAACATCACTCATTATTAGAGAAATGCAAATCAAAACCACAATGAGGTACCATTACACGCCAGTCAGGATGGCTGCTATCCAAAAGTCTACAAGCAATAAATGCTGGAGAGGGTGTGGAGAAAAGGGAACCCTCTTACACTGTTGGTGGGAATGCAAACTAGTACAGCCGCTTTGGAAAACAGTGTGGAGATTTCTTAAAAAACTGGACATAGAACTGCCATATGACCCAGCAATCCCACTTCTGGGCATACACACTGAGGAAACCAGATCTGAAAGAGACACGTGCACCCCAATGTTCATCGCAGCACTGTTTATAATAGCCAGGACATGGAAGCAACCTAGATGCCCATCAGCAGATGAATGGATAAGGAAGCTGTGGTACATATACACCATGGAATATTACTCAGCCATTAAAAAGAATTCATTTGAACCAGTCCTAATGAGATGGATGAAGCTGGAGCCCCTTATACAGAGTGAAGTAAGCCAGAAAGATAAAGAACATTACAGCATACTGACACATGTATATGGAATTTAGAAAGGTGATAACGATAACCCTATATGCAGAACAGAAAAAGAGACACAGAAATACAGAACAGACTTTTGAACTTTGTGGGAGAATGTGAGGGTGGGATATTTCAAAAGAACAGCATGTATACTATCTATGGTGAAACAGATCACCAGCCCAGGTGGGATGCACGAGACAAGTGCTCCGGCCTGGTGCACTGGGAAGACCCAGAGGAATCAGGTGGAGAGGGAGGTGGGAGGGGGGATCGGGATTGGGAATACATGTAAATCCATGGCTGATTCATATCAATGTATGACAAAACCCACTGGGAAAAAAAATAATAATAAAAAAAAAAAAAAAAAAAGTAGCCTTCCTACTTTGCTGGTAGGAATGAAATTGATGCAGCTACTATGGAGAACCATCTGGATGGTCCTTAAGAAGCTAAAAATAGAGTTACCATCTAATCTTTCAATCCTACTCCTGGGCATATATTTGGAGAAAACTCTAATTTGAAATGATGCATGCACCCTAATGTTCATTGCAGTACTATTTACAATATCCAAGACACAGAAGCAACCTAAACATCCATCAACAGAGGAATGGATTAAGAAGATATGGTACAGATATATAATGGAATATTACTCAGTCACTAAAAAGAGTGAAACAATGCCATTTGCACCAACATGGATGAACCTTGAGATTACCATACTAAGTTAAGTAAATCAGAGAAAGACAGATATCATATGATATTGTTTATATGTAGAATCTTATTGTAAGAATAATACAAATGAACTTATTTACAAAAGAGAAACAGACTCATAAACTAAAAGAATGTACTTAAGGTTACTGGGGGGAAGCATGGGGAAGGAGGGATAGATTTGGCTTGACATGTACATACTGGTATAACTATAATAGATAACCAACAAGGACCTACTATATAGCTCAGGGAATTTTGCTAAATATTCTGTACTAACTTAAATAGGAAATGAATTTGAAAAAGAATAGATATATGTAACATATAACTGAATCACTTTGCTGTACACCTGAATTAATACAATATTTTTAGTCAACCATGCTTCAATATAAAATAAAAAATTTTTAAAAATTTCTAGCCATTTTAAACATCAGAAAATTCTGCTTTATTATGTTCTCAGTTTTTATTGACTGCAAATGAATACTTCTAGAACAATTAACATTTTAATAGAATTACAGAATGTTTTGGCTAGAAGGGTTGAAGTTTCAATCCTCTCTCAAGTTAACCTGATTCATCATATGAACCTTCTCTATAACATCTATACCTAGTAGTCATCTAGGTATCTTCTTAGATGCATTCTATCTTTGAGAACATTTGACTGTTAAGAAAATTTTCTTTAATTGTGCCAAAATTTATACCCCTTTGATTTCTCTACCTGCTACCAATACCAAGGGCACTACATTTTGAAGATACATTAAAAAGTATTTTATCTCTCTCTTCCATATGATAGCCCTTCAGAGGTAGGAGTATGGATGGTGAACACATGGTCTCTCCTCTCCAAACAAAACAGCTTTAATTCCTTTACACATTGCTCATATGCCAAGTTTGGGAAGAGGTGAATCATAGTGGTAAAAAGTACAGTCTTCAGCGTCATACTTCAAAGGTTCAAATTCTATAACAACAACCTATGACTGTGTGACACTTGGATACTTAATACTCTGTATCTCAGGTTATCCCATTTGTTACAGAAAAATAGTAATGGTATTGATTCCATAGTGTTGTTGTAAAGATTAAATTAAGTGCATATCACTGGAGTAGATTGGACAATCATTGTCCTCAACTTTTCATACCTCTCTGTGTTAGAAGTAAACATTCATCTTCTTTGCGATGTATGCAGGGCCTACACCGTGGGTGAAGCATACTTACCTGTACCAGTGATGTTGGGTTTAGCCAAATGACTTGCTTTCACCAATGTAAAACTAGCAGAAGTGACTTAGTCAGAAACTTTTGGTTTGCTTGCTTTTGTGTGCTGTGATGATCTTTTCATAAGAACACGGGACCAGGGAGTACTAATACAAGGAAAGTAAGAAAACACACAAAGCATACTTGAACCCAACTGGAACTATAAAGCCAAACCTACCCTACTAGCTCAGCCAAATCCAGTAGGACCACAGCTGATTCATGGTGGTGGTGGTGGTTTAGTCACTAAGTTGTGTCCAACTCTTGTGACCCCATGGACTGTAGCCTGTCAGGCTCCTCTGTCCATGCAATTCTCCAGGCAAGAATACTAGAGTGGGTTGCCATTTGCTTCTCCAAGGGGATCTTCCTGACCCATGGATAGATCCCATGTCTCCTGCATTGTAGGCAGATTCTCTACTGACTGAGCTATGAGGGAAGCCCGCAACTGATTTATAGACTTTTGAGAATAGTTTCTTGCTGTAAGCCATGAAGATTTTGAGGTTGTCTGTTACAAAACTGATCAACTATTACCACAGTAATATCGCATAACAAAACACCCCAAAACTCAATAGTGAAAACAATAAGCATTTATTCTAGCTTTCTTGTCTACAGGCTGACTGAGGCTCAGCTATACACTAGTCTTAGCTATGATTTTCTCCAAAACCTGCTGATTGGGTCTGGATCTGCTCCAAATATGTCCTATCTTCCTCAAATGAGCAGCTACTAAGACAAGTTCATGTCACAATGAAAAGCAGGAGTATAAGGGGGGAAACCAAACTAAGAAAACACACACACACACACACACACACACAAAGCTATGCTTCTACACACAGATGGCCAATAAACATGTGAAAAGATGTTCAATGTCACTCATTATTAGAAAAATGCAATTCAAAACTACAATGAGGTATCAACGCACTGGTCAGAATGGCCATCATCAAAAAATCTACAAACTATAAATGCTGGAGAGGATGTAGAGAAAAGGGAACCCTCTCGCACTGTTGGTGGGAATGTAAATTAATATAGCCACTATGGTGTCTCCTTCAAAAACTAGAAATAAAACTATCATATGACCTAGCAATCTCACTATTGGGCATACACCTGAGAAAACCATAGTCTACAAAGACATATTTTACCCCAATGTTCACTGCAGCACTATTTACAATAGTCAGGACATGAAGGCAAGCTAAATGGATAAAAAAAAAAAAAGATAATGGCACATATATACAATGAAATATTACTCAGTCATACAGAGGAACAAATTTGAGTCAGTTGAAGTGAGGTGGATGAATTCTGAGCCTTTTATACAGAATGAAGTAAGTCAGAAAGAGAAAAACATATTTTGTATATTAACGCATGTATATGGAATCTAGAAATATGGTATTCATGAACCTATTTGCAGGGCAGCAATAGAGACACAGACATAGAGGACAGACTTGTGGACACAGTGGGGAAGGAGAGGATGGGACGAATTGAGACAGTAGCACTGAAACATATACATTACCATACGTAAAACAGATAGCTATTGGGAATTTGCTATATAACAGAGACAGCTTCAACCTGGTGTGCCACAACAATCTAGAGGGGTGGAATAGGGCAGTGGGTGAGAGGGAGGTTCGAGAGGAAGGGGACATATGTATACTGATAGCTGAATCATGTTGTACGGCAGAAACCAACACAACGCTGTAAAGCAATTATCTTTCAATTAAAAATAAATTTTAAAAAAGAGCTGGGCTTCTGCCCATCACATCTAGTAACTTACCATTGGTCAAAGAAAGTCATGTGCCCAAGCCCAAAGTCAAGAGGAGAGGAAATAAACTCTGCAGACCATGAGTCCAAAGCAAGTCACACAGCTCTGCTCAACATTAATGGGGTGGGAAAGTTTACTCTCCTAATGGATTTGGGGTGATGGAGGAGCAAGTATTTACTAAACAATAATCTAATCTACCACGGTTATGCAATAAAAACTAATACAAGCACTTAAAAGAATGTTTGATGCACAGCAACTGGAAAACAAGTACTAGCTATCATAATTAAACATCATCAAAATGATTCAGGCTATTCTCCATTTTTATTACTCTCCTATAAACACAATTTGTTACTACCTCCTCAAAAATAAGATGCTGCTATGGAAAATCACAGCTTATTTATTATCTGACAGGATGGGATTATTATAGTTCTCATTCTAGGTATTTTTATTTTAAAAGAACCTAAGCATTTACATTTTTGGTAGCCCATCACTTTCACCTAAAATCCTAGTTCTCTTTCATATGCTGATGCTCAAACATCTCTTTTCTTAAGTGGTAGATCACTTGGCTATATGTATATTTAAGTCTATCTTGTGATATTTAGTTTAATTGCAGCCTACTCAGATATTTTTGGATCCTGATTTTATCACCTTCATGTCATACATGTACTCTATCTTCATCCAAGTCAGCGAGAGAAATGTTATACTAACAACATAGGATGGAAGGACTCAATTGGACCACATCTATCCAGGGAAGCTGTGGAATCCCCATCCACGAAACAGGAACCAATAGCTTTCTGCAAGAGTAGACTTCCTGAAAACACTGGCAATTCTATGAGTTCATCATTCTTTCCATGTTCTTCCTTAGCAGCTGCTTGCAGACTGTGCTGCAGCCATGAGACTGTGAAGGAGAAAAGAGTGGAGGCTCAAAACAGTAAGCAAACAAAGCAATGCTTCTGGGCAGGAACTAGCGGGTCCTACAAGCCGTCCTCAAAAACAGAAGAACACTATGAGATAGAGACAGCAGCAACAGCAACAAGAATTAACACAAATCCTTTGTTGGCATAGCAGACTTTCCATTGAAAATAAAGAAGACTGACCACTTAGGACTGGGAGGGTAATCTTAGGAATATCTGAAAAAACAAATTCCAAGAAAAGAAAACAATCCTCACAATTCACAAGATAGAGGCTTATATTCACAGTGATTTTGCTTTGCTGTTTTTTAGAAATACTTAAACATGGGGGGGAAATTCAGTGGTACAAAAGGATATCCATATGGTGAAAAATAAGTCTCCCTCTTACCTCTAGTCAATTGCTGGAGGCAACAATTGTTATTCAGATTCTGTAATAGCTCTGCAGAGTTATTTCAGTGTAATTTTATAAGATTATTTAGACAGATAGATGGTGATAGATAGGTAGATAGATGGATTTAATAACCGAATGGAAGCACAGCACACAGAGTTATTTAATTTTGAGTATTCATTTTGTGGCTGGTAAGAGCAAAACATCTGAGTTACACATATGCATCTCCTGAGGTTTGTGAAGGCTAACTGACTTGTCAAGGTCATGAGCCTAAGAAAGGAAAAGCTAGTATGGGATATGAAAAGCCAGACCTGGAATAAGACCTAAGCCTTTACAGGCATGAGTTTACATAAAGGAATATTCACCGTATTATTCAGGGAAGATTTTTCAAGTCTGCAAATAGCTTGTAGTCATTTAAAGGGCCAAAGAAGAGTTATTTAGCTGTGACTGTGACCTAAATCCATGCACTATAACCTTAGCCACACCATGGCAATTTAAAGGAGTGACTGATGATTTTTTTTTTTTTTTTTGCATTTTGTGTGTCAGGATCTGGTATTTCTCAAAACTCTAAAGTATTCTAACTAAAAACTGTCCTAAGGAAAAGGAAATGTTTCAATTTGAAATCCTTAATTAAAACCACATTCATAATTCTAAGTATTTAAAGAGAAAGTTAAAGAAGAAATTTACTTCTGCACATCACAGAGATTACAATAAACACAGGACCTTGCCAAAAGACATGCCTCCAGCTGCAATGAAGAAACATCAGCATAGACCAGCACTGCAGCTTCAACGGGCAAAAGACTGAAGGCAACGTCATGTACAGAAAGGGAAACAATCATAATGTAAAACTCATGTTCCTCATTGGAATAGAATTCTGAAGAAATGCATCTTACATGCATGCACACACACACACACACACACACACACACACACACAGAGCCACAGTTGTTCCCCAGTGTTAACTCAAAAATTTTAACCTGTAAGCCTATTTTCTTGAGGTCCACCAAGGCCACAGATGTTTTCTCCATAAAACCTTTGCCAGTTTGGGGACAAGCTCAATCAACTCGTGCTTGAAAGTGATTCACATGGGTCTTTACACTGCAGAGTTCATTACTTTAGGGATTTCCCAGAACTCTACATTCCTGGCCGCCTGATCCAATAAGGGAATGCACATTTATTTTGCCAGAATACACGTTATGGCAGAAGACAAAAAAAAAAATCCATCAAAATTCCTGTAATGCCTAAGATAACTATTGCCTCAAATATGGAATGATAAACCTGTTAGAGAGAAAAATGAGTCCTTGCCAGTCATCAGTTGGAACAGGAATAATTCTTCCTGGTTTCTCTATCAAAAGTGTTTATGGTACTTGCACTATGTATAGAAGTTTATACAAGAAGCTAGGAAGAAGTAGGAAGTACTCTAAAAGAAACCAAAGACTAAGAGCATCTCTTACAGAATAAAGATGTGGGTGGAATACCTTAAAACAACCACTAAGCATACAGAGAAGCAAAATCAAAACAATAGATACTTAGGCATATTATTGGGGACAGAGTTACTTTTATCAACACCCATGACTTCTATTACCGTCTACATGCTTAAGTCTCCTGTATCTTGATGGCACTCTCACCTGAGCCCTATACCTGTGTGTTCATTACATTGACAACTCCAAGTGGGTATTCACAGGCATCACAAACACAGTTTTGTAAAAGTTAAACTTATTCTCCCCTAAATATATGCTTTCTTCAGAGTTGTCTCTTCAGAAAAAAAAAAAAAATTGTTCTCCCAATTGCTAAAGACAGAAACAGGGATGTCATCCCTCATATCCCTCTTTTTCTTCTTCCCCAGACAGTTGATCTAGCATTCAATCTATCTCACTCATTTACTTCTTTTCATACTGCTGTCATACTATAATTCAGTCTCTATAGCCACTCACTGGAGCATCTGCATTGATCTCCCTGCTTCTTGTCCATTCCAATTCATTCTTGACTAGGCTTTTTTTTTTTTTTTTTTTTAATTTTTTTTTTATTATTATTATTATTTTTGATATGAATCAATAATATGTAATTGAGCCAGGATATCAAACCAGTTGATTCTAAAGAAATAAAACCTGAATATACATTGGAAGGACTGATGCTGAAGCTGAAGCTCCAATATTTTGACCACCTGACGCAAAGAGCCAACTCATTGGGAAAGACCATGATACTGGGAAAGACTGAAGACAAAAGGAGAAGGGGGCAACACAGGATGAGATCATTGGATGGCATCACCAACTCAAGGGACATGAGTTTGAGCAAGATCCAGGAGATGGCGAAGAACAGGGAAGCCTGGCATGCTGCAGTCCATGGGGATGCAAACAATTGGACACAACTTAGCAACTAAACAACAACTGAATCAATCTCTTTTTTGCTTCAAAAGCAGGTTTCCTATTACCACTGGGATAAAGTACCATATTCTCAGCATGGCCTACAACCCTCTGCATGCTCTGACCCCTTTATCATCCTCCAGCTTCACTGCAGTTCTTCACCTGTCCTCTGTATTTCCATTCTAATCAAACTAAATGTTTAATTGCTTGGACATACTAGGATCTCTCTCACTTCTAGGTGATTGAAGCTTCTCTTTTTTCAGTCTAAAATATTAAGTGGTTATGCCATCCCTAACCTCTATAACCAGGAAGTAAGTCCATGAGAGCAAGTTACCTACCTTGTCATCTTGTTCAGTTCTGCCACCCTAACACCTAGCTGCTGCTGCTGCTAAGTCGCTTCAGTCCTGTCTGACTCTGTGTGACCCCATAGACGGCAGCCCACCAGGCTCCACCGTCCCTGGGATTCCCCAGACAAGAACACTGGAGTGGGTTGCCATTTCCTTCTCCAGTGCATGAAAGTGAAAAGTGAAAGTGAAGTTGCTCAGTCATGTCCGACTCTTTGCAACCCCATGGACTGCAGCCTACCAGGCTCCACCATCCACAGGATTTTCCAGGCAAGAGTACTGGAGTGGGTTGCTATTGCCTTCTCTGGAGCACCTAGAACAATGCATAAATGTGTTGTTGCTGAGTCACCAAGTCATGTCTGACTCTTTCCAACCCCATAGACTGTAACCTGCCAGGCTCCCCTGTTCATGGAATTTCCCAGGCAAGAATACTAGAGTGGGTTGCCATTTCCTTCTCCAGGGAATCTTCTCAACCTAGGGATCAAACCTGCATCTCCTGCATTGGCAGGTGGATTCTTTACCACTAACTGAGCCACTTGAGAAACCCTTGCATGAATATGACAGATGCTCAATAAATATGTGTTGAATGAATAAATGAAACTTTTAGGTTTCAGCATAAATTTCACTTCCTCAAGGAAGCCTCTTTTCAGGAAAAGAATTGTATCCCTTTATTATGCAGCCCGATAGCATTCTATGGGCTTCTCCAGTGGCTTAGAAGTAAAAACTCCACTTGCAATGCAGGAGACGCATGTTCAATCCTTGGGTCAGAAAGATCCCCTAGAGAAGGGAATGGCAACCCAGTCCAGTATTCTTTACTAGAGAATCCTATGGACAGAGGAGGCTGGTGGACTACAGTCCACAGTGTCACGAAGAGTTGGACGTGACTGAAGTGACTTAGCATGCATAGCATCTATGGGCTTGCTTCCCTGGTAGCTCAGTGGTAAATAATCTACCTGCCAATGCAGGAGATGCAGGTTCCATCCCTGGGCTGAGAAGATCCCCTGGAGTAAAAAATGGCAACCCACTCTAGTACTCTTGCCTGGGAAGTCCCATGGACAGAGGAGACTAGTGGGCTACAGCCCATGGAGTTGAAAAAGAGTCAAACACGACTTAACTAAACAACAACAAAAATAGCATCCTATATATCCTACACATGACCTAGAAACTACTTGCAGCCAATAAGTTGGAGACACTTCTTTCTCTTTTCTCAGTGATAGTCCCGTGCTGTCTGTTGTCCAGAATCTGAAACCTACCTATATTGTGTCCAACTTTTTACTTATTTAAGTCAAGAGCATAATTCTGGTTCCTATTATTCCATCTTGGCTGGAAATGGACATTCCAGGTTAGTTTTAAAGACTAGATCTCACATACTTTCCTTTGTAATTACTATATATTAACATTCTCTGTGGCTTAGATCCTTTTCCACCCCCCAGAAGCTATCCTTCTTCCCTTGATATACTCTTAAGCCTAATGCAAATTTCCATTGGGCTAAGATTTTTTTTTGTTCTTTTCTGAATCCAGAGCAACACAGGGAACATGGTAAACATTGAATAAGTTAAAAGTTGAATGTAAACTGCCCCAAAATATCCTCACTCACTGCATATCTGCTACCCAACCTAAAGTAGGACACAGGCCTTGGCAAATCACAATCCTACAAATAACTGGCACATTGGTTTTAGAAGTTAAAAAAAATGGCACAGTTAATTTTTAACTATTTAAATTCTTTATCAGTTTACTCTTTATCAAGATTAAATCCTACTTAATATTTAATTTGGGCTTCTCTGGTGACTCAGACAGTAAAGAATCTGCCTGCAATGCAGAAGTATCACATTTATTACTTTTGAAAAACAATTAGCATTTATTTTCAGTTATGATTTGCCAGGCACCATACTGAGCATTAACTAATTTAATTCTCCCAACAAACTTATGAGATGGTATCTATTATTATTCCCTTTCAATTGATGAGAAACCAAGACCAGACTGGTTAAGTAGAATGTCAAGATAATAGAGCTGGGACACAATGGAGCCAGAATCTGGACACAGTTTGAGCATATGTATTCACTTTATTGCTACCTAAATTGCCTCTTAGTACTTTGTATCTGCAAACAGAATTGTGGATGGCTTACAGTAAAAGATTTCTAAAAATATTTAATTAAAATAGAAATTTAAGAGATTTCACTGGTGGTCCAGTGGTTAAAAATCCACCTGCCAATGCAAGGACATGGGTTCAATCCCTGGTCTGGGAAGATCCCGCATGCCATGGAGCAGCTAAGCCTGTGCACTGCAATTACTGAAGCCTGCACTCTAGTGCCCATGCTCCTCAACAAGAGTAGCCACAATGAAATATAATGCAGTCATTAAAAGAATGAAATAATGCCATTTGCAACAGCATGGATGGACCTAGAGATTATCATACTAAATGAAGTAAGAAAGACATGTATTATATGATACCTCTTATATGTGAAATCTTAGAAAACAATACAAACTTATTTATAAAACAGAAACAGACTCACACACTTAGAAAACAAGCTTATCATTACCAAAAGGGAGAGGCGAGGGAAGGGACAAGCTAGATGTTATGGCTTAACATTTACACACTACTGTATATAAAATCAACATGAACCTGCTATATAGCACAGGGGTCTCTACTAATATTCTGTAATAACCTAAATGTGAAAATAATCTGAAAATGGATAGATGTATTAATATTTATAACCAAATCACTCTTCTGTACACCTGAAAGCAGCATTGTAAATCAAATATACTCCAACACAAAGTAAAAATTAAAAGATAAAAATATTTTAAAGGTTATACTCCATTTATAGCTATTATTGTACAACACAAAGACTATAGGAAATATTTTATAATAATTATAAATGAAGCATCAGATTGAAAAGACTACTCTGGTAAATTCAGATGTTATCATTTTAGGAAATGCGGTAAGATGAAAAGGCATATTCTATTATTGTAAGTAAAAGTTCTCAAAGTATTGGCTTGGCTGTAGGTCAATTCAGGTTTTAATCCACTACCTTGGGCAAATTATTTAATCTCTTTGATACTTACTTTTCTCATCTATAAAACAGGAATAATGAAATATATACAATATATAGATACATCCAAGGCATATAATGTAAAAATACATTTGCTTGGACTAAATAAAAGGCATGCCAATCTAATCTAGTAGAATATGTTGATAAAGATACGTTATTTTCACATATGCCTAATTCCTGATAAATTTATAGAGCATCTACTAAGTATAATGCTTTAATAAGGAGTTAAAGATCTATAAAATGACAGAAGAAATGCACACTAATGAATCAAACACAAGGCCTGGGAAGAGAGATAAAAGGATTCATTAGAAGGGATAGTGATGTTCATCCATACATAGAATGGAGAGCTGAAATGACTTAACATGTGCCAGGCTTGGTGCTAAGTAGTAGAATAGCCTGATGAGTAACTTAATAAGATTGGAGATTCGGGAAGAGAAAAGGATTGAAAGAATCAGAAAAGTATAAGAAAGAATTGATATATTTAATGCAGAGCCAGCTATGGTTCCTGGAGTACCTCCTTAATTCAACAGAGAATGGGAAGCCAGAATGTTATTTTTAAGGAGACAAGTTTTAGGATGAATCATGAATTTGGAAGATATAATAAAGAAATAAAAAGTAACGTGAAAGTGTTACTCCCTCAGTTGTGTATGACTCTTTGTGACCCGGTGGACTGTAGCCCACCAGCCTCCTCTGTCCATGGTATTCTCCAAGCAAGAACCCTGGAGTGCGTAGCCATTTCTTTCTCTGGGGGATCTACCTGACCCAGGCATCGAGCCCAGGCCTCCTGCATTGCAGGCAGATTCTTTACAAATGAGCCACCAGGGAAACTGAACTAACTGTCGAAAAATAGTTCCCAGTTTTAATGGATCTCATTTGTAATTAGTTATATACATATAAAGACAAACAATATGGTCAGACCCTTCTCAATCTTCTGTTTTCTAAAGAAGGTAAAGCAGACTTAACAATTTTGGTTCCTTTGTAAATTTAGAGATAACACAAAGGAATACCTCAGTGCTAATTGTTTAAAAAGTCACAAATTTCCAATGACTAAGATACTAAAACAATGAGTTTTCCAGTATCACAAAAGCTGTATCACCTCTGATTCATTCTCTATAGAATACAATCATACAATATGTATTTTTTTCAAATCAAAGTTAGGACTCATAATATTAGCTGCAATACTTCATGAATTCCAGGGTTGGATCTCAATTTACCTAAGTTTCTTCAAGTCATTAGGCCCTCTGTTTCTGCAGTGGGAAAAAAATGATATTACCAACTCACTCTGTTGTTGTGTAAAAGAATTAAGTAACATTAGTAAAGAGGTCTAAGACATGGGAAAGTGCTAAATTTAATTATTTATTATTAGCATCTCCTCTCCATGCAGATGTTTCTGGTTTAAAAAATGTGAACCATGTGGGACAACACAGGATCAATGACGCTAGTAAATAGGGAGCAAGAAGGATGGACAGAGAGGCACTGTGAAGCCATGTGGTCAGGAAAGAAAGAGGATCTAAATATTCACAGGGATGGCCTTTGAAAGAAAACAATTCAGGAACCAGAACAAACAGAAAAAGCAAAAAGGGAGGAGGGACAGAAATGATGAATCTTGAAAATGTAAAGGGAAAACTTACAGAGGTAAGAAGTAAGGGAAGCAGCATGGGGGAAGAGATGAAAAACAAGCATTTGCCAAACTTGGCACAAATGTATCCTTTAGAAAACAGGAAATGTAAGCCCCAGTGAAAACAATATGGCAAAATAAAATACAAGGAAAGTAATTTTAAAATGAAAGTTCAGCACACAAAAAGACCAGTTGCAGAAATCAATGAATACAGAGAAAGACCTTTAAATATGTATGTACTTGCACACATGTACACATGTGCGTGCGCGCACACACACACACACACACACACACAAATATCAGGGTAAGTTCTAAAGAAAGCCCAGCAGTACATGGTAATTAGCCCTGAAGGAAATTTAGCAAACAGATTTTTCTTTCCATTCTCTCTACATCTATTTTCCATTGAAATCCGTCGATGGAAGCTAATCACTCACATTCCCATGTTTAAGGAAATTACTTCAGCATACTTTCTAAAGTCAGAAAAAGATAAATATTTTGTCTATTAAAAATGATAGTTATAAGGAAGAAGGCTGAAGATGGTGGAGTAGTAGGATGTGTGCTCATCTCCTCCTGTGAGAGCACTGAAATCATAACTAGCTATTAAACAACCATCAACAGGAGGATACTGGAACCCACCAAGAAAAGATACCCCATGTCCAAAGACAAAGGAGAAATGGCAACAAAATGGTAGGAGGGATGCTATCATGATAAAACCAAATCCCATACCAGATGGGCAAGCAAAACTAGAATAATAATACCAAAGTTCCTCCACTGTTGTGAAAGTTCTGAGCCCCACATCAGGCTTCCCCACCTGGTGATCTTGCAGAAGGACTAGGAATCCCCAGGGAATCTGACTTTGAACACCAGTGGGATTTGATTACAGGACATCCACAGCACTGGGGGAAAGAGACTCCTCTCTTGGAGGTCACAAACAAAATCTTGCATACACCAGAACCCGTCGTGCTAGTGATCCCACAGGAGACGGAACCAGACCTATCTGCTAGTGTTGGAGGGTCTTCTGTGGAGGCAGGAGCCAGCAACTGTGCTGTTGGGACCCCTGGCAGCAGCAGTCTTAGGAGGTATTCCTTGGCATAAGCCTTCTTGGAGGTTGTCATTAACCCTACCATAGATCCTGTAGACTTCAAGACTGGGTTGCCTCAGGCCAAACAACAAACAGGAATGGGGCACAGTCCCACAATCAGCAGACAGTTGGATTAAAGTTTTACTGAGCATGGCCCTGCCCACCAGAGCAAGGCCCAGTTTTTGCCACTGTCAGCTCCTCCCATCAGGAAGCTTACACAAGATTCATGGTCTCAGCCACCAAAGGGCAGCGCTGCCAGAATGAAGATGACACCACAGAAAATTAATCCAGTGAAAAGGCAGAGGACTTTGTTCCAGATGAAGGGACAAGATAAAACCCCAGAGAAACAAATAAATGAAGTAGAGATAGGCAACCTTCCAGAAAAAGAAATCAGGATAATAATAGTAAAGATGATCCAGATCTCAGAAAAAGAATGGAGAAGATGCAAGAAATGTTTACCAAAAACCTAGAACAACAAAAAAACAAACAGAGATGAACAATACACTGGAAGTAATCAATAGATTAACTGAGGCAGAAGAACAGATAAGTGACCTGGAAGACAGAATACTGGAAATCACTGTCACAAAACAGAATTTATAAAAAAGAATGAAAAAAAAATAAAGACAGCCTAAGAGACCTCTGGGACAATATTAAATGCACCAACATTCACATTATAGACATCCCAGAAGGAGAAGATAGAGAGAAAGGAGCCAAGAAAATATTTGAAGAGATAATAGCTGAAATTTCCCTTACATGGGAAAGGAAATAGTCAACCAAGTCCAGGAAGTTCAGAGAATCCAAGGCAGGATTAACCCTAAGAGGAACACACTAAGAAACATAGTAATCAAACTGACAAAAATTAAAGACAAAGATAAAATATTAAAAGCAACAAGGGAAAACAACAAATAACATACAAGGGAACTTCCATAATGTTATAAGTTGATTTCTCAAAAGAAACTGAACAAGCCAGAAGGGAATATTATGATAGATTTAAAGTGATGAAAGGGAAGCAATTACAACCAAGAAAACTCTACCAGGCAAGACTCTGGTTCCGATTTGACAGAGAAATCAAACTGATAAACTGATAAAATAAGAGAATTTGATATAAAAAAACTACCATTTAATAGAAAAACCTGTAAACACTTTTTAAAATCCAGATGCACATTAGAATTATCTTGGATTTTTTTCCCATTTATTTTTATTAGTTGGAGGCTAATTACTTTACAGTATTGTAGTGGTTTTTGCCATACATTGACATGAATCAGCCATGGAGTTACATGTGTTCCCCATCCCGTTTCCCCCTCCCACCTCCCTCTCCACCCGATCCCTCTGGGTCTTCCCAGTGCACCAGGCTGGAGCACTTGTCTCATGCATCAAACCTGGGCTGATGATCTGTTTCACCCTAGATACTATACATGTTTTGATGCTGTTCTCTCGAAACATCCCACCCTCACCTTCTCCCACAGAGTCCAAAAGTCTGTTCTGTACATCTGTGTCTCTTTTTCTGTTTTGCATATAGGGTTATTGTTACCATCTTTCTAAATTCCATATATATGTGTTAGTATACTGTATTGGTCTTTATCTTTCTGGCTTACTTCACTCTGTATAATGGGCTCCAGTTTCATCCATCTCATTAGAACTGATTCAAATGAATTCTTTTTAATGGCTGAGTAATATTCCATGGTGTATATGTAGCACAGCTTCCTTATCCATTCGTCTGCTGATGGGCATCCAGGTTGCTTCCATGTCCTGGCTATTATAAACAGTGCTGCAATGAACATTGGGGTGCACGTGTCTCTTTCAGATCTGGTTTCTTCGGTGTGTATACCTAGAAGTGGGATTGCTGGGTCATATGGCAGTTCTATTTCCAGTTTTTTAAGAAATCTCCACACTGTTCTCCATAATGGCTGTACTAGTTTGCATTCCCACCAACAGTGTAAGAGAGTTCCCTTTTCTCCACACCCTCTCCAGCATTTATTGCTTGTAGACTTTTGGATAGCAGTCATCCTGACTGGTGTATAATGGTACCTCATTGTGGTTTTGATTTGCATTTCTCTGATAATGAGTGATGTTGGCATCTTTTCATGTGTTTGTTAGCCATCTGTATGTCTTCTTTGGAGAAATACAAATGCCCAGGTGTTGTTTTCTTCTCCAAAGTTCCACATGTGATTCTAATGAGCAGCTATGTTTAAAACCAAGTGGACTATGATACTCTTTTACTTTTTTTTTTTTTTTCAGGTTGTTTTTTTTTTTTAAATTTTTATTATTATTATTTTTTTTTCCAGTGGGTTTTGTCATACATTGATATGAATCAGCCATGGATTTTTCTATTTTGTATTCAGTGCTCCCATTTCATTTAGTTTATGTTTTCCAATTTCTGCCTCTTTTTTTTGTTGTTGTTTCACAAGCCTTTATCAAATGTAGTAGAAAAACTTTTGTTTGTGTGTATTATACATATAATATAAATCTTTTGCTTCTGCATGTGTATTATACATATAATTGTATGTATGATATATACATATATTTTAGGAAACATTAAGTGTTTGCTTAGCTAAAGAATTTATGACATTTTGGTTATACTTGTTTGACTAAGCATGACTAGAATGCTAGATTTCAAATTTATATTCACTCAGAACTTTGAAACATCTAATACTACTGCTAAAAGTCTAGAAAGCTTATTATTTTAGGATTTAAAAAAAATTTTTTTTGAGACAGGCCTGAAACTTCTAATTCAATTCTGAGAATACAAAGAAGTACTATGCTGCAAAAAAAAAAAAAAAAGAATACAGAAAATTAACATGTGATACAGCATTAACAGCTAAAGTACAGATTTTGTTCAAATTTCACAAAATTTTATGGGTCCACTCTTTGTTTTCATACCTTATTCAAGATTCTACATTGTGTTTAGTTGCACTGAGCGGCTTCAGCTGCATGCAACAAATTCTGATAAATTCTTTTTCATTTTTATTTTGTTATAAATATTTTCTAATTTTCCTTGTTAAGGCTTCTTAGATACACCTATCATTTAAAAATGGACATCTAATTTCCAAATACATGGGTTTTTTTTAATATTCTTGATGTTAATTTCTCATTTTGATAGTAATTTCTCATTTAAATGCTTTCTTCTCTGCAATCACCCTCTGTGCTTTTTTAGTCTCTTAAACTTTATTGAGGCTTTCAATGGCTAAGTCGAAGATGTCTCTTGGTAAATGTCACATTGCACTTATTATTTTCAAATATCTTTTGATACTGATTTCTAACATAATTCCACAGTGATAAAAGAACAGACTCTGAATGATTTCAATACCTTTAGATCATGAAATTTTTGCACCTTGTTTTATGTCCCTGGATATGCTGCAGTGTCTCCTGGTTTATAGTCTATTGAATAGAATTTGTACCCTACTATTGTGTGAAAATTGTATAAATATTAATTATGTTGAACTGGTTCATAGTGCTTTTCTACTATATCCTTCTACTTTTCTACGTATTCATTCTATTAACTTTTGAGAACTTGATATTAAAACTCCAGCTAAAAATCTTGATTTATCCACTTAAAATGATAGTCATAATAGACCATATCACTTTTTGTACTAGGAAATTAGGCAAAAATATCATTGAGTGTCAATAAGAGAAGAAACCATAAGGAAATCAGAGAGATACCATCTCACCTCTTAATTATCTTTTGTGACATTGAGTAAGTCAATTAACTTTTCTAAGCTTTGGTTTTCCCATTTGTAAAATGAGAATGACAATATCCTCTGTTAAACACTAATATGGCACTTATTAATTTCTCAATTATCCTCTCCTTTTCTCCTCCTCAAACTTAGTGGCATAAATACACTGAAACACACATAATTCATTTGGATATCAAAAGGTATTTCTCTACAAACCAAAAGGCTTTTGAAATATAATAAATCTTTTGTTAACTATGAACAAAGCATTCCTCTGCCCAAAACAGGGAACTGTGGGAAGTCAATTAAATTTCATATGCCTTTCAATTTGAAGTTGATTAAAAGATACATGAAAACTAGTCATTTTGAGTCACATCCCCAGAATTAGCTATCTCACCAGTGACATCAGTGTAATATCTATCACTTTCTTTTCTAAAACAACATGGACTTAGGTTTTAGATTTTTTTCTCTTGCTCCTCCAATAAAAATGAACTGAAAATGAGCTTGATTCAGTCATATGGACTGGATTTATTCTTCACACTTTCATTCTTGACCTTACTCTGCAACATTTATAGTTGGTATCTGTGGGCATGGACCAAGTGAGAACAGGAAACAGAACACAGAAGGGAGACATGAACAGCTGGATGGCAGCAAAGTACACTGCAAAGGACACTAGCCCAGGGAATCAAGGACCTGAACTTTGAACTTCAATTTATTAATCAATAAGACGCTATTCCAGGAGTTGTCTTCTAGCTCCAATATTCTCAATTAGCTATGGGGTATCTTCTGCTTTTAATAAATTAACAAGACTGAGTAGAGTGTGCTGGAGGTGGGGGGGGGGGTTGCCGTTAATGTTTTATAAGGTTCATAGTTTCAGTGGACAGGATAGGGTGGAGAACTGCTACAAATTAATGTAATTCTTTAGAAGAGAAATTTAGTAAAATATATCTAGAACATAAGACTCAGATAGATAGTGGTCGCAAGCTACAATTTCGCTGTTTTCAAAGTGGCAGGATTTCAATGCCTATTTAGTTAAGTTGTTTAACATAATTATCATAGCCATAAATTAAAGACAATAAATATAGCTATCTGAAGGGGGCTGGTTATTGTGAAGATTAAATTTGGGTAGAGATTTGCTCCATTCACAAATCAGCATATGGAAAGTGCTCAAGTTATATGTCAATATTTTTTATTATGTTTGGGCTCAATGACCTCACTCTTGGTTTACTGGATTTATTCTTAAGAAATAATTATAAAGAAAAAATGAAGCATTTAATGAGATAATTTGTGGTATTACTGAATGCAGTAGGAAAAAAAACTGCAAAATATTTAAGTGTTTGACAATTAAAAAGTGGTTATACACCTGATAGAGAAATAAGCCACTGAAATTATTATTCTAAGGGGTAGATGATATCATGAGAAAAAGTGTATGATATAATGCTAAGTAAAGAAAGCATGATCCAAATGCTTCTATATTATGATTTCAACTATATAATAATGTACATACATGTATATAAGGACTAGAAAAGAACACAGAAAATGAAATGAGTTGATTATTTGGATAAATTCAGTTATCCTGGTTTTTTCTTTTTAAAAACTTTTTTTCAATATTAGTGTGGTATTGTTATATAATGCACATAAAAATTCAGTACATAAAAACAAACGAAAGAAACAAAAGAAGAAAACCTTCCAGGTAAAGGATGTGTGTGTGTGTGTGTGTGTGTGTGTGTGTGTTAGTCGCTCGGCTGTGTCCCACTTTTTGTGACCCTGTGGACTGTAGCCCACCAGGCTCCTCTGTTCATGGAATTCTTCAGGCAAGAATACTGGAGTAGGTTGCCATTTCCTCCTCCAGAGGATTTTCCTGACCTGGGGATCAAACCCAAGTCTCCTGCATCGCAGGCAGATTCTTTACTGTCTGAGCCACCAGGGCAGCCCTCAGGTAAAGGATAATATTAACACATGACAGTTTGGGTTCATCTGGGATTATAAAGGGGGCATTAAGCCCAGGACATCCTAATAGTTTACACATGTCTACACTGTATGCACAGGGAGATTAGAAGGTATGCTTTTGTTGTGATTATTTTACTGACAGAGCTAGATTTTAAACTCTTCTGGCCACTCCATTTACTCCAATAGCAACAGAATATCCACTGAGCTTAGAAAGAAACAAACAAAAAAGAGAATCATATCCAAATGAGCAACAATAGCCAAAGAAAACCATTTGAGCAGCAGGTCATCAAAATTTCAAAGTGATCCCATAAGCATAGAAGGGTTAAGAATAAACTGAATAAATAATTCAAACCATGCAGAATCAGTGTAGATGAAAGCCTATGGATGTGGAACATTCATTTCTAACTGACTCATGGAATGTAAGTAAAGGGATTAACAGTTGTTACATTATTAAATGTGTGAGAGAATTATTTATACTTCTAGCATTTTGCCACAAATCTTTCAGACACAAAACTAGAGATGGAAAACATAAAAAAAAAAAAAAAAAGATGAGCAAGAAGTCAAAAAATCCTTTTCAAAAGAGAAAAGCACTTATTTAAGTTAAATAAATACTATCAGAAAATAACAGGGCCCTTGGGATTAGGCGTACTATATACCGGTTGCATTATCCAAATCCTCAGTTGTCCAAGGTCACAGCCTAATATGATAACCAAAGCGTCATCACAATCCCAGCGATCTTAAATGAGTTTTGGAATAAATTTAGAATAAAAATTCTTCAATATATCCTGACATCACTTAGTCAATCTTCTACTTAGTTCAATAAATATTTATTAAGGGATTATCATGTGCAAGGCATGGGAGTAAACAGCAAATACCCCAGAAACAAAAAAATATGAACCCTTCTCTCCAGATCTCTCAGTTTATGAACTCTCAGGCCTTTGTTGAACAGAAGAACCCTCTACTATACTTTACAGATCAATGTAGGAAAAATCAGGATATTCAAAGCTGTGCCAGTGTCTTTTCTGCTGAGTTCAGTTACAGACCCAACTTCCAAAAACCACAAACTAATTCATCAACCAGTTAATTGTCTGACATTGAAAATAAATTGCCTTATAACAAGTCTCACTTCCCCTGAATGATTTTAATTATCTCTGTAGCCAAGAATTGTGACTAACTTCTGTGACAGAAGTGAGAAGTACAGTGTTAAAAAAGCAATTAACACTTATTTTTTGGTGTTAAACCTTTGCAGAATCACCCCCTCTCTTGGAACAGGGAGGAAGGGGGTAGCTAATGTGAGTACTTACCAAGTGCCATAACTGGTCCAACTGTTTCATGTACATTATCTCATATAATTCTTGCAAACAATATTATGAAGTAGGTATTATTGTCACCCTCGTTTTTAGGATGAGGCTAATGGGAACATAAGATGGTACAACCACTTCAAAAACAGGCAGTTTCTTATATTTGCCTCGTGTGTGTGTGTGCATGTGTGCATGTGCGCATGCACGCACGCATAGTCACTCAGTCATGTCCAACTCTTTGAGACCCCATGGACTGCAGCCCGCCAGGCTCCTCTGTCCATGGGGATTCTCCAGGCAAGAATACTGGAGTGGGTTGCCATGCCTTCCTCCAGGGAATCTTTTCAACCCAGGGATCGAACCTAGATCTCCTACATTGCAGGCAGATTCTTTACCATTTGAGGGGAACTTCCCATCCCAAGAATGGAACTGGGGTCTCATGGATTGCATGAGGATTCTTTACTAGCTGAGCTTCCAAGGAAACCCCTACATTTACCATACAACCCATGAATTCCACTCCTGGCTATCTACTGAAGAGAAATGAAAACAAATTCCTATGCAAAAATGTGTATATAATCTCCATGGTAGTTTTATCAATAGTAGCCAAAAACTGGAAATAAATCAACAGGTGAATGAATTGAGAAATTGTGGTATACCCATATAAAAGACTACTACTTAGCAATAAAAAGTAATGAGCTACTGACACATGCAACATGAATGAATCTCAGAATTATGCTGAGTGAGAATAGCCAAACCCAACATACACTAAGATACTATTCATATGAAACTCTAGAAAAGACTAAGCTAACCTACGTTAAGAGAAGCATATTAATGTTTGCTTGAGGATGGGAATGGAGGGGGCATTCACTGGGGAGGAACACAAGGGCACTTTGAAGACATTGAAGTGTTTTACCTCTTGATTTCTCCAGTAGTCATGTATGGATGTGAGAGCTGGACTGTAAAGAAAGTTGAGCACCGAAGAATGGATGCTTTTGAACCATGGTGTTGGAGAAGACACTCGAGAGTCCCTTGGACTGCAAGGAGATGCAACCAGTCCATCCTAAAGGAAATCAGTCCTGAATATTCATTGGAAGGACTAATGCTGAAGCTGAAACTCCAATCCTTTGGCCACCTAATGCAAAGAACTGACTCATTGGAAAAGACCGTGATGCTGGGAAAGAGTGAAGGCAGGAGAAGAAGGGGATGACAGAGGATGAGATGGTTGGATGGCATCACCGACTCAATGGACATGAGTTTGAGCAAGCTCCAGGCACTGGTGATGAACAGGGAAGCCTTAAGTTTTCAATTCACAATCACAAAATGCTGACTTCAGAGGCATTAATTATCTGAAACAAACAATAATTGTAAAAGGATTAGAAAAGAGACTTGAAATAAAGTTTTAGCAGAAATAGTACTTGAATATGATTTTGCAGATTAAAAAGTATATAAATAATGGTGTGTTTGATTAAAGAAAGAAGTGAGAATTTAATTTGAGATCTTGGTTAGACTTTCCAGAGTCTTAATTTATTTTCTTTTCATGAAGTGCTCTGAAAAGAAACTTCATACTTGACATATAAAGCCCTGCTTCATTTAAGCCTACGTACAATAAACATGAGAGTAAAGTCTAAGACTATTGCCACATTAGGGGGCTGCCTCTGGATCATAGCAACCTCAATACCTAAGGTCTGGATGACAATGTGAGTCAAAGCATGCTAAGCCGATGTTCTATTCCTCCCTTAATTTTGACCAAGTTATTTTCCTTCTTTGGACATCAGTTTTCCTATATGTAAAATGAAAGGGGGGATAATCTAAAGCTCTCAAAGCTCTTTTCTAACTTAAAACCCTATAACCCAGGTTACACATGTGTACGCATTTTAAAACTCAGTCAATAGATCCTTATTATTCACACAATTGCACTCATCTCACACGCTAGTAAAGTAATGCTTAAAATTCTCCAAGCCAGGCTTCAGCAATACATGAACCGTGAAATTCCAGATGTTCAAGCTGGTTGTAGAAAACGCAGAGGAACCAGAGATCAAACTGCCAATATCCACTGGATCATCAAAAAAGCAAGAGAGTTTTCAGAAAACATCTATTTCTACTTTATTGACTACGCCAAAGCCTTTGACTGTGTGGATCACAATAAACTGTGGAGAATTCTGAAAGAGATGGGCATACCAGACCACCTGACCTGCCTCTTGAGAAACCTGTATACAGGTCAGGAAGCAACAGTTAAAACTGGACATGGAACAACAGATAGGTTCCAAATAGGAAAAGGAGTACGTCAAGGCTGTATATTGTCACCCTGCTTATTTAACTTCTATGCAGAGTACATCATGAGAAACACTGGGCTGGAAAGAGCACAAGCTGGAATCAAGATTGCCGGGAGAAATATCAATAACCTCAGATATGCAGAAGACACCACTCTTGGGGCAGAAAGTGAAGAACTAAAGAGCCTCTCGATGAAAGTGAAGGAGAGTGAAAAAGTCAGCTTAAAGCTCAACATTCAGAAAACTAAAATCACAGCATCCGGTCCCATCACTTCATGGCAGATAGATGGGAAACAGTGGCTGACTTTATTTTTCTGGGCTCCAAAATCACGGCAGATGGTGATTGTAGCCATGAAATTAAAAGACGCTTACTCCGTGGAAGGAAAGTTACGACCAATCTAGACAGCACATTTAAAAGCAGAGACATTACTTTGCCAAAAAAGGTCCATCTAGTCAAGGCTATGGTTTTTCCAGTGGTCCTGTATGGATGTGAGAGTTGGACTGTAAAGAAAGCTGAGCACTGAAGAATTGATGCTTTTGAGCTGTGGTGTTGGAGAAGACTCTTGAGAGTCCCTTGGGCTGAAAGGAGATCCAACCAGTTCATCCTAAAGGAGTTCAGTCCTGGGTGTTCATTGGAAGAACTGATGTTGAAGCTGAAACTCCAATACTTTGGCCACCTGATATGAAGAGCTGGCTCATTGGAAAAGACTTTGATGCTGGGAAAGATTGAGGGCAGGAGGAGAAGGGGATGATGGAGGATGAGATGGTTGGATGGCATCATTGACTCGATGGACATGGGTTTGGGTGGACTCTGGGAGTTGGTGATGGACAGGGAGGCCTGGCGTGCTGCAGTTATTGGGGTCACAAAGAGTCGGACACAACTGAGCGACTGAACTGAACTGAACTGATTTGCACATTCCATTAGATGCCAATTTTTTATGACATCAAAGAAAACTGTATATACAAATGATAAACTTTAGTTAATGATATGCATGCTTACACATGTAGGGATTAATTATACTGATTTCTGCTAAAATGCACCCAAAATAAGAAGCATAAATGGATGGATGCATGGATAGAAAGGTGAGAAAGAAACTATACAAAAGTGTTAATGGTAGAATCTATGTGGTGAGTATATGAGGGTCCACTACAAAATTCTGTCAAAGAAAGTGAAAGTAATAGTCACTCAGTTCAGTTGCTCAGTCATGTCCGACTCTGCAACCCCATGGATTGCAGCACTCCAGGCTTCCCTGTCAATCACCAACTCCCAGAGCTTGCTCAAACTCATGCCTATCAAGTTGGTGATGCCATTCAACCATCTTATCCTCTGTCGCCCTCTTCTTCTCCTGCCTTCAATCTTTCCCAGCACCAGGGTCTTTTCAAATGAGTCAGTTCTTCATGACAGGTAGCCAAAGGATTGAAGCTTCAGCTTCAGCATCAGTCCTTCCAATGAATATTCAGGACTGATTTCCCTTAGGATTGACTGGTTTGATCTCCTTGCAGTCCAAGGGACTCTCAAGAGTCTTCTCCAGCACCACAATTCAAAAGCATCAATTCTTCGGTGCTCAGCTTTCTTTATAGTCCAACTCTCACATCCATACATGACTACTGGAAAACCCATAGCTCTGACTAGACAGATATTTGTTGGTAAAGAAATGTCTCTGCTTTTTAATATGCTGTCTAGTTTGGTCATAGCTTTTCTTCCAAGGAGCAGCATCTTTTACCTACATGGCTGCAATCACCATTTGCAGTGATTTTGGAGCCCCAGAGAATAAAGTCTGTCACTGTTTCTATTGTCTCCCCATCTATTTGCCACGAAGTGATGGGACCGGATGCCATGATGTTCATGAAACTTAAAAGCTTTTGCAATACAAAAGAAACTATAAGTAAGGTGAAAAGACAGCCCTCAGATTGGGAGAAAATAATAGCAAATGAAGAAACAGACAAAGGATTAATCTCAAAAATATACATTTTTTGAATGTTGAGTTTTAAGCCAGCTTTTTCACTCTCCTCTCACTTTCATCAAGAGGCTCTTCAATTCCTCCTCACTTTGTTCCATAAGGGTGGTGTCATCCTCATGCATATAGGAGGTTATTAAATACTTCTCCTGGCAATCTTTACTCCAGCTTGGGCTTCATCCAGCTCAGCATTTTGCATAATGTACTCTGCATATAAGTTAAATAAGCAGGGTGACAATACATAGCCTTGATGTATTCCTTTCCCAATTGAAACCATGTCGTTCCATGTTTGGTTCTAACAGTTGCTTCTTAACCTGCATACAAATTTCTCAGGAGGCAGGTAAAGTAGTCTGGCATTCCCGTCTCTTGAAGAATTTTCTACAGTTTGATCTACAGTTTTCTACAGTTATCTACTGTGTGATCCACACAGTCAAAGGCTTTGGCATAGTCAATAAAGCAGAAGCAGATGTTTTTCTGGAATAGCTTCTCAGTCATGTCCAACTCTTTGTGACCTCATGGACTGCAGTACATCAGACTCCTCTGTCCAAGGGATTCTCCAAGCTAGAATGGGTTGCCATTCCCTTCTCCAGGGGATTTTCCTAACTCAGGGACTGAACCCATGTCTCTTGTGCCTCCGGCATGCAGGCAGATTCTTTACCTTCTGAGCCACTGGGGAAGTCTGCAAAATTCTGTCAACCTGAGTCTATGAAATTTTCATAATAAAATGTTGAAAAAAAAAACCCAGTATTTAATTAATCTTTTAAATATCAGAAAAAATACTCTATGAATCTGATTTCCTCTGACATATTCAAACAACATTGGTAATCCTACATATCCCTGGGCTTCCTACATGGCGCTAGTCGTAAAGAACCTGAATGCCAATGCAGGGGAGGTAAGAGATACAAGCTCAGTCTCTAGGTTGGGAAAATCCCCTGGAGGAGGGCATGGCAACCCACTCCAATATTCTTGCCTGGTTAGTCCCATGGACAGAGGAGCCTGATGGGCTACAGTTCATAGGGTTGCAAAGAGTCAGACATAACTGAAGTGACTTAGCATGCATAAATACCTAGCACATGGCAAGATTCTCTTCCCTAATCTTTTTTTTTTTTTTAACTTTTTAAAAAATTTTTCATTTATTTTTATTAGTTGGAGGCTAATTACTTTACAATATTGTAGTGGTTCCCTAATCTTTTTAGCACAGTCCGTAATAATAGTCCCTAATATTTAAAAAAGAAAAAAAAAACAGGCTAACGAAAAGATGACAATAGCAAATACTGGAAAGGATATAAAGAAACTGTAACTCTCATGCACTGCTGGAAGAAATGTAAAATAGTGTCACCACTTTGGAAAACAGGTTCACAATTTCTCAGTTAAACACAGGGTAATTATCTGACCTGATCATTCTACCCTTGGATATATACCCAAGAGAAATAAAAACACATGCTCATATAAAAACCTGAACACAATGTTCATTATAGCATTATTTATAATAGCTAAAAGGTGGAAACAACCTAAATGTTCACCAACTGGTGTATGGATAAACAAATGTGATATATTCATATGACAGAATATTATTCAGTCATAAAAAGGAATGAAGTATCGACACATACTAAAAATGGATGAAATTTGAATGTTTTATGCTAAATAAACAAACACAATCTCAAAAGACCACTTATTGTATAATTCCATTTATATGAAATGTCCAGAATAAGTAAAACTATAGAGACAGAAAGTTAGTTATTCCCAAAGGCTAAAGGAGATGAGTGTTTGAGGTGATGGCTAATGATTGCAGGGTTTTGGCAGGATAGGAAACAGTAAAAATGTTCTAAAATTGATAGTGGTGATAAATACATCCTTTGCAATTTATCTAAAAGTCAATGAATTATACAGTTTCAATAAGTGAATTGTATGGTATATAAATTATACCTCAACAAAGCTGTAAAAAAAATGAAAATCATGTCAAAATTTATTCAGTCTCTCTCTGGTCTCTTCTCTGCTCTATGCCTCATTAGCTCTCTGGTCAAGAAGTGGTCTCACCAACTCTTTCCCTTGTCTTTTGCTTCAGAGGCACTTAAACTTTCTTATATATTCCCGGAAAACTACTCCTTAGATTTCTTTTTCAGTTTTATTTCACCTTTGTGTTTGAACTATAGTAATTTTTGAGGCTTTCTTGATTCCATTAATTCATTTGACAAATTTATAGAGTAGTTATGTCATGTCAGACATTCTATTAAGCACCTAAGGTATAAAGTAAAAAAAAAACTCCTGGTGCTTGCCCTCAAAATGTTTGCAGTCTATTAAGTGAGGCAGATATATAAACAGATAATTATTATATAAATCAATATGTACCATAACTGAAGCAAGTGAAAGAGCTAAGGGAGAGAAGACTTTGCTGTTACACTTAAAGCCAGAAAACCTAGGTTAAATGAAGTAGGTTTAATAGCTTTTAAATCTTAAACAAGTCACTTAATTATCCTGAGACCCAGTAAAATGGAGAAAATGCCATCCACCTTACTGGGTTTGTGCGAGAATTAGATGCAAATATACTAGGAAAATACTTTATAAACTATATATTCTGGTACACCATGATAATAATATTTTGGAAAGAATTATTGCTTCATCTACTTTCTTTGCAATTTAGTAAGGATAAAGTAAGTAATGTGCTCTAAGATCTGAGAAAAAATAATATATTTTTCTTATAACTGAAAGTAACAGATGGAATTTTAATAGTTTCTGGAACAAAGGAAACATCTTGGAATGTAATGATTTCAAGACTGACTGAGGAGATAGAGAATAACATGTACAAAGGGTTAGATCATGGTTGGAAGAGATAAAGGCCAACTGGATAGCAAGCTTGAACTGAACATAGGTGGGGTAGAAAACATGGTATTGAAGGCAGGACTTTGAAAGTGAGGAAGACCATATGACCCAGCAATACCACTTCTGGGCATACACACTGAGGAAACCAGATCTGAAAGAGACACGTGCACCCCAATGTTCATCGCAGCACTGTTTATAATAGCAAGGACATGGAAGCAACCTAGATGCCCATCAGCAGACGAATGGATAAGGAAGCTGTGCTACATATACACCATGGAATATTACTCAGCCATTAAAAAGAATTAATTTGAATCAGTTCTAATGAGATGGATGAAACTGGAGCCCCTTATACAGCGTGAAGTAAGCCAGAAAGATAAAGGACATTACAGCATACTAACCCATATGTATGGAATTTAGAAAGATGGTAACAATAACCCTATATGCAAAACAGAAAAAGAGACACAGATGTACAGAACAGACTTTTGGACTCTGTGGGAGAAGGCGAGGGTGGGATGTTTCGAGAGAACAGCATGTATATTATCTATAGTGAAACAGATCACCAGCCCAGGTTGGATGCATGAGACAAGTGCTCGGGCCTGGTGCACTGGGAAGACCCAGAGGAATTGGGTGGAGAGGGAGGTGGGAGGGGGGATCGGGATGGGGAATACATGTAACTCCATGGCTGATTCATGTCAATGTATGACAAAACCAACTGCAATGTTGTGAAGTAATTAGCCTACAACGAATAAAAATAATAAAAATTAAAGAAAAGAAAAAAAAAAAAAGAAAGTGAGGAAGAATTTTAATGAGAGCTATGCGCTTGCCATCCTCTTTATCAATCACATACACTTTCTTTTAACATGTAAAAGTTAATTTATCTCAGTGAGGAAATGTCCTTTCCCAGAATAACTTAAGCACAAAGTTCTACTGTATTTCAAATCTCCCAGAAACAAAGAACTAAGACGCTACATGCACAGACATAAGAACAGCATGTTTTCTGGTCGGTTTAATTAAGCCAAGAGGAACTAAAAAGCCTCTTGATGAAAGTGAAAGAGGAGACCGAAAAAGCTAGCTTAAAATTAACCATTCAAAAAATGAAGATCCTGGCATTCTGACCCATCACTTCATGGCAAATAGATGGGGAAACAATGGAAACAGTGACAGACTTTATTTTCTTAGGTTCCAATATCACTGCAGATGGTGAATGCAGCCATGAAATTAAAAGACGCCTGTTCCTTGGAAGAAAAGCTATGACCAACCTAGACAGCATATTAAAAAGCAGAGATATTACTTTGCCAACAAAGGTCCATGTAGTCATGGCTATGATTTTTCCAGTAGTCATGTATGGATTTGAGAGTTGGACTATAAAGAAAGCTGAGCACCAAAGAATTGATGCTTTTGAACTCTGGTGTTGGAGAAGACTCTTAAGATTTGTATGACAAAACCCACTGAAATGTTGTGAAGTAATTAGCCTCCAACTAATAAAAAAATTTTTTTTTAATTTAAAAAAAAAAGAGTCCTTGGACAGCAGAGATCAAACCAGTCCATCCTAAAGGAAATCAATCCTGAATATTCATTGGAAGGACTGACACTGAAGCTGAAGCTCCAATACTTTGGCTACCTGTCATGAAGAACTGACTAATTGGAAAAGACCCTGATGCTGGGAAAGATTGAAGGCAGGAGGAGAAGGGGATGACAGGGTGAGATGGTTGAATGGCATCACCAACTCGATAGACATAAGTCTGAGCAAGTTCTGGGAGTCGATGATTGACAGGGAAGCCTGGCGTGCTGTAGTCTATGGGGTCACAAAGAGTCGGTTATGACAGAGCAGTTGAACTGACTGATACAGTGGTGGCTCCTGGTAAAATTTGTGGAGTCTCTATATATTTTCTACCCTTCCTTTCTGTTTAAAAAAATACCAAATAAATTATAAGCTAAAGAACAAGTTAACCAATAAATCTGTATAAAGACAAAAATTAAAAATAATAACAATGGCAAACTGGCTCTACAGATCATCTATATTAAAGAGAGGCAAATAAATTATAATCTCAAATAGCAGAATAATATAACAGAGTTAATAGTACTGTTTGACATTTAATATTTCAACTCATATAAGTGTGTGTGTGTGTGTATTTCAATCTTAATGACATACAAATGTAAGATATTTCCAAAAAATTCTTTAATGTTTAATACATTATTCCAAGTTCTCAATTTCTCACTTAGCTGGATATAATAAGAGAAAGGAATAATTAGAGACCACAAATAACATCAGTCACATATATGGGCTAAATGTTTGCTTTTCTTCTTATTTAATACTTATCATGGGTCCTAACAGGTGCTTCTGACTGGAGCCCAGCGACTGATAGATGAGAGGGGGGAGAAAAAACTAAACTTAGGAAAAGGGAGGTGTTTTATTTATATAACCTAGATGTTACGTAAATGTTCAGGCCCAAATCCTTCTGGCCTATAGCAATGGCAGTACTATCTATCAACCGTGGCATTTGGGGGGGCCTGCTCTCCTAGATTAGCATTACAAAATTAGTTATAAATATTTTTTCAATTAGTTGCTATAAGTAGTGCCAACATGGCACTATTTAATAAAGGCTGGAGAGGATTAGGTGGAAAGTTACTGGCCCTAGATTTTTAACCTTTTGCTGTGCTCAGATGCACTATAGAGTTTCTGAGCCAAGACCAGAAGGACACAACTGGAGATAGAATTTGAAAGTAAAAAACTGAAATTTGACAGAAACAATGGAAGACAATGCCCTACAGGGTTACTAGACACAACCGTACGAAACATGCTGTAATGGACACTATATTGCAGCCACCAGGTCCCCCTTCAGGACCAGAGAAGTTATTTCCTTGACTGCTGGGAGTCCTACCAGCTGACAATCCTCAGCTAATTGCCCTCTCCAGGAATTGTCCTTGGTTGAAAAGAACTGCTTCTTCCAAGGTCATACAGCCTGCATCCAATAACTGGTTGATGTGAGGGTCTGAAGTTCTGACTCCCTCACCTCAATCCTGAAAGACCATCCCAGCTCCAGAGCTTTGGTGGAGTTTGCTGAGCATTTGTTTGGAGTGTTACCACAGACCAGCCTCTCCCTCTGCCTAATTCTGACTCCTTTCCTTCCCCCTAAAGTGTTGATACTGAGAGCACTTCTCAGAAAACTCCGTCCATGTTAGTCTCTACCTCAGAATCTGCTTTGTGAGAAACTTAACCAGCAAGTCAAGGAGATATTGAACCACTGCTATGCAGTTTCATTGTGAATAAATTATGATATTAGTAATATCATAGGTCCCTAGGTAGTCCAGTACACTAAGAAGTTTATCAAGTTCTTCCCCATTTTTGGTCTTCAGTTCAGTACCTGACAGCTAATTATCAACCTATGGAAAACCTGGAGAGTCAGAGGTGCCAAAAGAACATCTAAGTAAAAGATAGGAATCGGAATTATTTATTTCAAGATAACTGACAGGGAGAAAACCAACAATATAAGATTAGAAAATAAAATTTTAGTATAGAGAATATAGATTAGATATAAGAAGATTTGCCAATAATTAAAAGTGATAGAATATTAGAATAACTGGTAATGAAGTTAGATTATTCGTTTAATACCATTTATAATAACAATAATTTGAATTCACTCTATGTTAAGAGCTATGCTGAACATGTCATACAGTGTATTTAAGTAATTAATCTTTACAACAGAGCTATGAGAAAGAAGTATTATCATGCCCATTTTATAGATAAAGAAATTCCCAAGGCTTACAAAGATAAAGTAACTTGTCTAAAGTTACACAGCTAGAAAATGGTAAAATAAGGATCTCAACCCAGGATTTTCTGACTCTAAAACTCACACTCCAGACTACTACCTCTGGGTACATGTATATTTTGTGTGCTGTGTTAGAATCTGAGAAAATGAAAGGATATGCCTAATTTTCTCTAATCCAAAGGGAAGAATGGCTAGTTGATGCGATTCTGACCAATCATAGAATCTTTTGGAGCCTCTGTTGCTATTTATGTCAAATAGAGATAATGATACCTTTTTTTTTTTTCTGCCTAAAGGCATTCAGAAAAACAACTGATGCCCCTAGTCAATAAAATCTGGGATTTTATAATTTTTTTGTTGAATAGGATAAAAAATTTTATATTGTTATATACCTTTAAGAAACTAAACTATTATTCACTTAAAGGAAACTGCTCTAAGTAATTTGGGAAAAACTAGGGGCAGAAATAACATTCATATATGCATTCCCTTTAAAAGGTAAATCTCATATTTCTAGAAGATAGAGGAGACCAAAAAAGTAGGAATTGTGTAAACAGAATAAATTAGGATTAAGCAATGGGATGTGAAAGTTCTCAGAAAAAAAAAAAAGATAAAGATCAGAGGTAGTAGAATCAGATAGATGTGAGGTAATACAGCAGGTCATTTAAGCAAGGCAGAATAACATGAACAAGGATCAAGAATAAGCATGGTGTGTTTGAGGAAGAGAAGACTTTGAAAAGAAACAATAACTCTCACTTATATGGATTAACTTAGCACTATCTTTTTTATTAAGATTGGGAAATAGCCCAAATCAGTGCTTTGCAAAATTTTTTGTTTCAAGGCAAGTGCAGAATTTCCATTTGCCATGGTACACACCTGGAGTGTTAATAGACCACTGCACTGCCATTTTTAGACATGAAATATTCTAATACACTGACAAGTTAGGATATCTACAACAAATTTTTGAGTTGGAAAATACTGTAAATATATATTTATATATGTATGTATACATGTGTGTGCAAAAGGCTTGAAAAGTTTCACCTAGACTTTTAAAGATACACACACACATACATACATATATATTTTATATTACATTAAACATTTCTTTACATACAAATTACTAACACAATTTTAAAAGTTAAAAAAACCACAAATGTTAGAAGGTTAAAACAAGAAGAATTTAAATATCATATTATTCCACATCCTTTTCTAAATGAGGAAACAGAGAGAGGAAGGTTAAGCAGGGACTGGAAACCAAAAATTCACAGTCCAGGGCTACTGTCCATCCCATTTGTCACATACCTCATGGTACCTCTGAGGGCTTTTTCCATAGATTAATCTGCTAGAAAACTAGACCAAAGACCAGCAAACTTTTTTCTGTAAAAAGCCAGATAGTAGATATCTTTGGCTGTCATGGTTTGTCACATCTGCTTCTTCTTTTTCCCAACACTTTAAATATAAAAACTACATGCAGCTTTCAGAACAGTATAAAAACAGGTCACATACCAGGTTTGGTCCACAAACTGATCTAGATTAAGCAGAAGGAAAAAAGACAAAGGAAACAAGACCTATCATAGGGTAATTTACATCAGTCATTAGTGAGGTTACAGAGACCTAGGGTGGGAGGAGTGTAACTGAGAGGGGAAAGAAGCTTAAATGACAGTAGTGCTTAAATTTTCCCAAATTTCTGTATCAATCCAGACTTGAGTTTTAAATGGCCGGTAAGGTAAGAAATCAACATAGACAATTTTGAGGGGGTAATTGGATTTGTGTTTTCACATATATTCATAATTGAGGTCTCAGGGCAATGTGGCCAATATACCCAGAGTAAGGAGGTAGAATGTTATGCATTGTTTTTAATGCTAGTACATTGGTTGAATGTAAACTAAAGTTAAGAGTTCTTTCTAGCTCTCGATCAAAATTTTTGAAGGAAAAAAAAAAAAAGATGATGGAGAAATAAGAAGCAGCTCTCAACCTTAAAGACCTCTCACTTTAGGTTTCTTTTCTTGGTGATTAACAACAGTCACTGGAAATGCTCTGTCCCTGCCCAGCCTAAAAACTGCACATTATCCCACACTAACATCACAAGTAAGACAGGCATCCTGGTATAAATTAAAGGCATCCTGGAATAGTAGAGACACTTTGACGGGAGACAGATTCAATTTAAATTCTGATCCTGCTACTTACTAGCATTTGTGATCTTGAATTAATTATCTGAACCTCATTTTCCTCATCTAATCAGTCTGGATAATAATACCTACTTCACAGAGTTACTGGGAGAATATCATGAGATACGGTATAAAAGTAAAAACTAGTAACTGACATATGGTAGGTGTTCAACAAACTATTACTTCCTTTCCCTCCTGTATCCCCAACAACCACCCAGAGTTTGTTGAAGATCTCTTTTTCACCACTGTAGTTACACTTATATGATAGAGATCACCCTATTTTGAGAATTAAAAATTACTTTAAAAGTGCTTAGAACATTCAATAGCAAACAGAGGGATGCAAAGCATCTAAGATACTTAAGTAAAAGCCTCAGACTGATAGTTGCCTTGGAGAGTTCAAGCCTCTTCACACATAGGAATAGATAATATTTGCCAAGGACAGGCCCAAGAAAATAGTAATTACTCAGTGTCAGTGTGTTGCTTTGTAGCTTGCAAAGTGCTTCTACATCACTACCACATTTAAGACTCAGAATGACCTTGAATCCAGGTCAGCTAATCATCCAGTGATATTTCCAATAGACCAAATTCAATGCAAAATACATAGGTTACTTTGTTTAAAATCTTAAGACATGAGCACTGAATCTTCCTTTAAGAAAACCTTGCTTAACTAAAAGGTATTAAGTTTTTGCCTGCTCAGCTTCATGTGACCACCCTCCGGGAAGATAAATGACCCAACTGATAGTAAACAGTGTGGGATTAAGAATTTACAGTGTTATTTGTATTATTTTGTGTCTTACTTTTGTAGAAAAAATAGAACCAGGACTCTCATTTTCACCTACTAAAATTTCATTTCCCTCAATGATTATATGTGAAAGAGAAAAATATTTATTAGATGTTTATTTGTCTCATATTTTTGTGGATTTGAGTTTCCACCAGTTATTCCAAAGAAATTTCTATCTCCACAAGAAAATATTTTCCTAGTCCTTGTGATGCAGAATATGAAGAATCAGAAATAGAAGACAGAATTAAACCAGAAAAAAAGACGAGCTTAGCCAAGAAAGAAGAGAGGGAAAGAGAGGAAATTATCAGACAACAATGAGAAATAAGTCTATTGAGTATAGAAGTGGCTTGGAGAGGAAACAAGATCTCACCAAATGTCATTCTACTCTTGGATTGTATTTCTTCAACCAAGATATAATGTGGTTCTGTTTTCTAGGGGCAGCGATTCACTTGGTGACCACTACCAAACTGTTTGCTAGGAGCTACAGGAGACAGTACAAAGATTAGGATTTGGCTCCTGCTCTTATGGTTTAAGAGACACATAAACAATTAAGGCTCTTTAGTTAGTGCACGGTAGAGGCAAAGAAGGCCCGACAATACTTTGACAGAGAACTGACCTAAGAGAAGACTGAACTATTTCTGGTTTTTGGTTTCCTTCTGAAATATTGTAAAATATCACCCTAAAGACATTTGATTTGTGAGAAAAATTAGTCTAAAACTTTCCAAAATGAACAACCCAAATGCCACTGACAAAATCCAGCAATGTAGACAACTGGCTACCCACATGGCTTGAAAATACCTGAATCAGAGCAAATAATAGAAAATTAAAGCCTTCTCTGGGAGAATCTGAGATGGATCTTCAAAACTTTTTAAACATATTTCTTGAAAGGGAAGTTTTAAAGAACTTAAAAGAAGGGCATGATGTCTTAATAAAAGCCAGCAAGTACTATACTGAATAACTAGTGGAGCCTCAAATCCAGAAATAATTGAAGGGCATAAAGTAAATAGCTAATTTTTTCCCCCTCTTTCCCATAAGATCAGTGAAGGAAATGAAATTTTAGTAGGTGAAAATAGAGGGCTTCAGTATTGTGAGATCTAGTGCTATTTCTTCAACAAAGAGGCAAAATAAACAAACAAACAAAAAAACAACACTATGATTTTCTCAAATTCACAAAATTTAGTATCAATTGGGGCATTTATCTTCCTGGAAGGAACCACAGAATAAAAATTAAGATGGCTCCAATATGTTACCTAAAGTTCAAACAGCAAACATTTCTTACTCCAAGTTAGCGACACTGAGTAATTTGCTATAACATCAGATGTATGTGTGTGATCTAGTAACTTTTGATATGCAGAATGAATACTTAATAAGAGAAACTGCCCAAGTCCTGTGAAAAAGCACCCTAGTGGAAGCTGAGAAATCTGAACTGTAGCAGCACTACGGTACTCACCCTCTATACTCAAGGGTAAAGGAAGAGCTTAGAAAATGGACATCCATCCACTGCCCAACTGAAGCCAATTTTATCCCATTCCAGATGTCCTACTAGCTAAAAATTCAGAAAATAATTGAAGGGAGGTATGTGGAAGACTTCATCCCAAGGCCAGGCAGGCCCCTATATCAAAGATCAATTGAAAAAAATACTATTATAAAAGTTTCCAAAGTTAAGGCAATAGCCAAAAGAATATACACAGTATAATCTTAACAGCAAAGCATTATATACTAAAAAGCAAAAACATTGTAAGGAAATATGATAATTCATTGTTTTTGTCTTTAATGGTAAGATTATTTTTATCTTCTATATTCTTCTATATACCCCAATAAACTCTGATATAATTTAATACTTTTCTGAATTTTACATTTTTTCTACAATGAGCAAGCAATTAGCTTTACAGGAAAAACAAACAAACAAAAAATATCAAAAGGAAAAAAGAAAAATAAGAAGGAGGGGGAAAACTTAGTTCTAAGGGGATAATTCTAGAATTTTCTTTAGAATATCATCATAAACTCCAAAAATTAGCATCACCAAAACTCTGTGATTATGCTTTAAAAATAGCCTAACATTTTGCATGCTCCAGCCACTGGTCTTTCTGTGTTTGTTTCTCCTCTGTGCAAACTCGACAAAATGCTAATAAAAATCTCATTCCATGAAAAGTGTGTAAGTGAGAAGAGAAAGGAGAGAAATGTGCACTTAAGAAGGAGAGGAAGAGTGTTAGAAAAGCATGTGACAAATGAGTGACAAACTTTTGGAGAAGTATGAATGGGTAAAAATGCAAATAAATTCCAAATGAGATATACTTGAGGCTGGCCTTACCAACAGGGAAGAGTATAGAAAGATTATAATGGACAGGAGAGAGCAAAATATAAAAGAAAAGATGGCAGAAAAACACAAACTTCATGTGTGTGTGTGTTTTTCATATAGGATTCACAACATTCCTCAGAAAATTCAATTTAGTTGCCCTGTTCTAGCTTGCTAACCAGAACCAATTTAATTTTAAATCTACACACAGAGCCAAGGGGGACGAAATACTTTGCAATTACTTTTAGCTCCCTTTTGGAAGGCAGAATAAGATTTAACCAGTTCTGCTCCAGCTACAGTAACCTTCTAGGTTTGTCAGAGGCCTAGATGGTGTCCTTCAGTTGAAAAGTAAAGAACAGAAAACTCTGTACTGCAATTACTTGCTTTGTGTAACAACTTAATGGAAGTGAATTTTTGAGAATGTGACAAATTGTTTTTGATTTATCTGCACAGGGCATGAAATACTGGTGCAAGAGAGCAATTTGTTTCACAGACAATGTCTACTCCTTGCTATAAATCTGTCCACTGTCACACTCTATTTGACAACCAGTTAGGTGATTTTTGAAAAACTAGTTTATTACTGCATTTAACAAAGAGCAGAAAACTGATATATGACCCTCTCATTTCTCAGCTACCAGGAACACATTTCTCAGATATCAGTCTATACAACGTTTAGGTTTTATACTCTATCGTGACAGATAGGTAAACAAGTTGATAAAATCAAGCTCATTCAAAAAGAAAAGGTTATCATATTCATGCATGCCCATTGCTGGTCGTGAAACTTCAAACAGTTTCTGGTTCTGCTTACCATCTGCACAGATTTATTCCAAATAATATAACAAAGTTTGTTTCTTGATTTCTTTCAACATAAATAGAACCATTAAGTTTTGGGAGTGTTTATATTCTGGGAGATCATCAGATCATCTATTCTGATTAGTCTTAACACATTGGCCTGGCCCCTGCCTCTACACAGAGCTTAGCCCCTGCTCCCCTCCTCAGTCAGCACTTTTCACATTAGCATTGCTGTATCTCTGAAGCATCTATCCTCAGAAACATTCTTTGCCAGGCCTCCTACTGGGAGGAAATGAGGCTGCTATAGGTCTGACTTGAGTTCCCCTTAGTAGACTTTTTGTGACCCCATGGACTGTAGCCTACCAGGTTCCTCACCCCATGGGATTTTTTTCCAGGCAAGAATACTGGAGTGGGTTGCCATTTCCTTCTCCAGGAGATCTTCCCAACCCAGGGTTTGAACATGGGTCTCCCGCATTGTAGGCAAATGCTTTACCTGAGCCACCAGGGAAGTGCAATATTGTAGCATACCTTTATTAAAACCAAAATAAATGACTCACATGCTATATACCTGTGCTGTGTTGTGCTGAATTGTGTCTGACTCTTTGCAACTCCATGGACAAACTCCCGCCAGGCTCCTCTGTCCATGGAGTTCTCCAGGCAAGAATACTGGAGTGGGCTGCCATTTCCTACTCCAGGGAATCTTCCCAAACCAGGACTTGAACCTGTGACTCCTGCGTCTCCTGCACTGCAGATTCTTTACCTACTGAGCCACCTGGGAAGCCCCATCTGGGGACTTCGCAGCTATTCCATATTGTGACAGGTTTTTCAGTTCTTGCTTTTTTGGTGGGGGAAGCAGGAAAGGAGGAAGCCATTTATAAATGTTATACACATACAGATCCACACAAGACTATTTTATCATTGTTGATTTAAATGCAGACACCATCTCCATCACACCAATTTACCATCAGCTGGTTGAAAACTGGGAGACGTTGAGGGAGAATCTCTAGCATTTTTAATAGAAACAATTCTTGGTAAAACAAGAGCTAAATTACAAATGTTCTAACTCTATACATTAGCTGTCCAATAAAGAGGAGTATGATACAGAACTTAATTTTGTATGCCATTATCTCAGAAGAGGTGGCAAGAATACACAGAAGAACTATACAAAAGAGATCTTCATGACCCAGATAACCATGATGGTGTGATCACTCACCAAAGCAGACATCCTGGAATGTGAAGTCAAGTGGGCCTTCAGAAGCATCACTATGAACAAAGCTAGTGGAGGTAATGGAATTCCAGTTGAGCTATTTCAAATCCTAAAAGATGATGCTGTGAAAGTGCTGCACTCAATATGCCAGCAAACTTGGAAAACTCAGCAGTGGCCACAGGACTGGAAAAGGTCAGTTTTCATTCCAATCCCAAAGAAAGACAATGCCAAACAATGTTCAAACTACCACAAAATTGCACTTATCTCATATGCTAGCAAAATAATGCTCAAAATTCTCCAAGTCAGGCTTCAACAGGACGTGAACTGAGAACTTCTAGATATTCAAACTGGGTTTAGAATAGGCAGAGGAACTGGAGATCAAATTGCCAACATCTGTTGGATCATTAAAAAAGCAATAGAGTTCCAGAAAAACATCTACTTCTGCTTTATTGACTATGCCAAAGCCTTTTACTGTGTGGATCACAACAACTGTGTAAAATTCTTAAAGAGATGGGAACACCAGACCATCTGACCTGCCTCCTGAGAAACCTGTCTGCAGGTCAAGAAGCAACAGTTAGAACTGGACATGGAACAACAGACTGGTTCCAAATAGGAAAAGGAGTATGTCAAGGCTATATATTGTCACCCTGCTTATTTAACTTATATGCAGAGTACATCATGAGAAATGCCGGGCTGGAAAAAGCATAAGCTGGAATCAAGATTGCCAGGAGAAATATCAATAACCTCAGATATGCAGATGACAACACCCTTATGGCAGAAAGTGAAGAAGAACTAAAGAGCCTCTTGATGCAAGTGAAAAAGGAGAGTGGAAAACTTGGCTTAAAGCTCAACATTCAGAAAACTAAGATCATGGCATCCAGTCCCATCACTTCATGGGAAATAGATGGGGAAACAGTGGAAACAGTGTCAGACTTTATTTTTCTGGGCTTCAAAATCACTGCAGATGGTGACTGCAGCCATGAAATTAAAAGACGCTTACTCCTTGGAAGGAAAGTTATGACCAGCCTAGACAGCATATTAAAAAGCAAAGACATTACTTTGCCAACAAAGGTCCATCTAGTCAAGGCTATGGTTTTTCCAGTAGTCATGTATGGATGTGAGAGTTGGACTATAAAGAAACCTGAGTGCTGAAGAATTGATGCTTTTGAACTGTGGTGTTGAACAAGACTCTTGAGAGTCCCTTGGACAACAAGGAGATCCAACCAGTCCATCCTAAAGGAAATCAGTCCTGAGTATTCATTGGAAGGACTGATGTTGAAGCTGAAACTCCAATACTTTTGGCCACCTGCTGTGAAGAATCGACTCATTGGAAAAGACCCTGATGTTGGGAAAGATTGAAGGCAGGAGGCGAAGGGGACAACAGAGGATGAGATGGTTAGATGGCATCACCGACACGATGCACATGAGTTTGAGTAGGCCCCGGGGTTTGCTGATGGACAAGGAAGCCTGGCATGCTGCAGTCCATGGGTTCTCAAAGAGCTGGACATGACTGAGCGACTGAACTGACTCACTAATCTCATTTAGAAGTTCGTATCATCAGATTCCTGGATTGAGTGGAAAAAAAATAAAACCTCAGTAATATAAATAGTATCAACAATCTTCAGATGAATAGGTGGAAATGATTCTGAAATAGGTAAGTCTGATATCAATTGTGAAATAGAGCTATTTCAAAGCACCAATCCCTGCCTTCAAATCCTTCCTCCACCACTTTATTTCTCTGAACATGCAATTCTTCATCTTTAAAATGAAAGTAATACTTAGTACCTCATAAAGTTGTTCTGAGGATTAAATCACCTAGTTTTGTACCTGAATGAGCACTCAATAACTGGCATCTATTCTTATTGCTACTATTATTTTTCTGGTGTAATGTTTTTACTTACTATTATAGGCTGAAATATGAATGAATTAATGAAATGAATGAAAGGAAGAACAAATGTAACACTTGTAGAGAATAGACTCTAGGGGGTACCTAGCAAGGAAACCGCATTTCTTTTTTTGTTAGTCTGATGGCCCACAAAAATTTTAATGAAGAGCAATCACATATCACTAGTGACATTTTTCTACAGATACAATCTAATATTAAGGTATATATTATATGAAAATGATATCATGTTAGGGTCATACTTGCAAAATAACTAAGGCCCTAAATTTTTGCCTGTTGGATGATCATACTTATATATACACATGTGATACATATGTGAATGGTGTTGACCCCTTAGCAAGGCAAGTAAGGCAACTATGCTCAAGTACTGAAAACGATAAGATTTAAACATCAACAATAAATCCAGTTAATGAATATTAAAATTGAGGTTTTTTACAGTTCCTTATGTATATCCTCATTTTATTCATTTACATCCCATAATACAAATATTTGTTCAAGGAAACTGTGGTAGGCATTGTGAACAATACAAAGAATATAACTCAATTTTGGTTCAGTTCACCAGTATTTAATGAGCACCTCTCATGGGCCAAGCACTGTGCTAGGTACAAGGGCTGTAAAGAAAAATAAGATACAGCCTGGACCCTTGAGGAAAAGGGCACAAATAATTACAATACAAAACACGGAGACCGGTAGGAAATTGTAGTAATACGAAAGATGAAGTGATCAATTCTGAAAAGAAATTAGAAAAGCTGAGAAGAGAATGTCATTCCTGGCAAGATTTTTAACAGCAATATGTCAAATGGACACAAAAGAGTCCAGTCTAGACAAAGAAAGGGGTATTACACAGGTAAGCAGAACTACAAATGGTTCAGTACCCCTTGACTAGAAGCACAGGGGAGAAAAAAGAAAGTGATAAGGTTAGCAAGGTGAGGAGGGTTAAACTATAAACTGCCTCTCTCACTTATCATGTTAGGAGGCTTGGAATTTTTTCTTCTTAAGGCAAGTAAGCCATTAAAGTTTTATACAAGGATCAGATTTGTGTTTTGTATCTGTAGAGAAGAGAGAACAGACTAAAAAGCTACTGAAATAATCCCAGGAAATGAGGGGGAGGGAAATGAGCTAATCTAATAGCTCAGGGAATGGAGAGAAAGAACAATTTTTAAATATATTCAAGAGACAAAGTTATCATCCTAGACTGGCCAATATTTATGTGAAAGTGAAAAGTATATACAAGATTGTTCTTTCTACTCACACCAGAACAGAAATTTGAAGCATTTTGAAAAATTATTAGCTACCAAAATGGCAAAGCTTTAATAGACTCCAGAAACTAAAAATTTCAGATAGTTGAAAATGTGTCTAGAAAGGAAGAGATGAAAGTATTCTTACAAACAATGTACTTTGATATCAGAGGATTCACATTTAGAGGGAAATACCACTGAAATGGAAAGTTTGCTTCTTGGTTCACTTGACACCAGCTGTAAATTTTGGGAACATACCCCAGTTTATCAATGCAATACGTAACAATAACTGTGGCAGACATGAAGGTGTCCCACTCAGCTGTCTCTTCAAGAAAACCTACTGCTAGAAGCCTAGTTAGCTGACAACACCTTTAGATTCAAAAGCATTCACTGAAGCCATGCCCCCAGTCCTATCCCTGACCTTCTGCTCCCAAGCACAAAAGATGCAGCAGAGGTAGGCCATCTTCCTAGATATCTCTAACAGAGAACATTTGCCTAAAGACTCTCACCAGCCTGGTCAAGACTTTCTCAGAACTGCACAGTGGTCTGAAACTCTTCCTGACGAATTTTCTTTCCTTCTCCTACTCCTTTCACAAGAGTTGGACCTGTATCACTGTCTGAAGGCTCTCCCTGCCTACTGTTCATTTTGCCTTGTTTCATGGGTGCTTCTCCAAATAAACCTTATACATATATAATTTCTCTCTTGGTATCTGCTTCTCAGAGGACTTGAACTGAGACAACTGTTTAAGTAATTTTATTAAGAATTACACCTAGAACTACACAGTGTTGTAGATCAATTATACTCCAATTTTTTTAAATTAGGAAACATTACCCATGCCAATATATGTGAAAACTTAAATGAAATGGACAATTTTCAAGAAAAATTTAAATTACCAAAATTTACTCAAAAAGAATTATAAAAGCCCCAAATTAATTCCCTTTTAAAAAATGAAACTAATAATGAAATACTACCCCCATAAAAGACACCAAACTCAAGGGTTTTACAGTAACAGTCAAACCCTATGAAATGGTTTCAGAACTTAGAAGGTCACAGAAAATAACCCAATTCATTTTATGAGGCTAGAATATCTTTGATATAAAAACCAAATAAAGACACTAAAAGAACAAAGAATAGGAATCACAAAAAAACACAAGGTCTTCCACAGAGAATCTCATACCTAAGCCACCTCCAGAAGACAGAAATGGAGCTAGTCCTCAGGATTTTCCAGAGATGATACAATGGCCCAGTGTTGAACAGCTCTCACAGACCGACACTCTATTCCTAATGACTAACCCACCTCCCTTGGGTCATATGTTCCATTCTAACTTCCAGAACATCTTTTACTAACATTTTATATAATTTAACTAAATTAGATTAAACTTTCCATAAAAACGGGGTTGAACTAAAAATAGTGAGAACTCTACCCATAAGAATTTTGTTTTAAATCAAGTGAATTCTCAACTAAAATAATCATAGCCTCCTCTTTGAGCCCCAGGGGCACAAGCAATTCAGGCAGACCACATAGTCTTCCGTGGAGTACAACATTCATCCATCTCTCAGGAGAATTTGCCTTTCCTGCTACAAGAAGCTTCATCCAGCTGCCAGGAGAATATTTGGATGACATTGCCTCACAGTCAACACGCAAGAATTCTAGTCAAGGGAAGCAGTCTGACATGATAGTTAAATGCACAGGCTCTGTACTCCTACACACTTGGGTCTAAATTCTGGCTCCATTAGGTATTCAAACTGGGTCACCTTCTCTCTCTCTTTAGTCACTAAGTCATGTCCAACTCTTGTGACCCCATGGACTGTAGCCTGCTAGGCTCCTCTGTCCATGGGATTCTCCAGGCAAGAAAACTGGAGTGGGTTGACATTTTCTTCTCCAAGGGATCTTCCTGACCCAGGAATCGAACCTGGGTCTCCTGCATTGCAGGCAGATTCTTTACCAACTGAGGTATGAGGGAAGTTTATTTTCCTCGCTGATCCTCAGTTCCCTCAATTGTAAAATGATTATAATAACAATACCTGTCTTGAGCATTTGTGAGGATTAAATGAGCCAAGGCAGAGAGAGTATTTAGCACAGTTGCTGGCACATACTGAATAATCAGTAACTGAAAATTATTAGAATTTATGTCATTGTCTTCAGCGGGAATGTTGGCTCTGGGAATGAAAAGAGTTGCCCTTCACATTGGAGAAGCCAGTGACCATACAAAGTGATCTGGCCTCTTTTTTGACTAGAAGGCTGAGAAACAACATACGTGGCCACACATTAAGACTCAGCCTTCACTCACAACAGCAAGAGGGAAGTTGATCTCTCTCTGAATAAGGGGCAGACAGCTGGAGAGGGCCCAAAGAGGGATTACCAAAAGATTATGATGGTCAGGGGAAAGCTGAAATAATTATTTTAACAGACAATTTGTGCTCCAATTACCATCTAAACGTTCATGGTAAATAAGGATCCATAAAAACACATCTGTAAAACCCCAACTTTAGTGACTAGGGCTTTGCATGGTTCATTAGCACATACTCCTTTGCCCAAATGTGACATCACTTATCAGCACAGACCTTCTCATTTCAAAATCTATTCTCTAGCAGTTGGAACCAGCATCCTGTGAGGAAATCTCTGAAATCAGTGCAGTCACAGACCTCCTCCCATGAGTGCTAAACAGCCTTATTAAGAAGATATTCTCCATGATGTTCTGTCACCTATGCTGATGTTCTTCTTTCGTTTTTTTCAGTTAGACACATGAATTTTTAATACAAATTTTAAAGGTTTTGCTTTCATGAAATCCTCATTGACCTAATTTTTTTTTTTTTGGCTGTGCCAGTTCTTAGTTCTGGCATGTGGGATCTTCAATCTTCCTTACAACATGACGGATTCTTTTTTTTTTTTTTAGTTCTAGCATACAAACTCTTAGATGTGGCATTGTGGCACCTGGGATCTAGTTCCCTGAACAGGGATTGAAGCCAGGTCCCCTGCAGTGGGAGTGTGAGGTCTTAGCCACTGGACTACCAGGGAAGTCCCCATGCTCTTCTTTTAAGATAAGGGTTGAATCATTATAAATGAGTAAGGTGAATATTTGTGAGGAAAGATTTCTGTGCTTGATACAAGTGATCAGCTGTAAGAAAAAGACTAAATCCTGGGCTTCTCTGGCATTCCCAGAGATTCTGTGAGCTACTCAATATCCTTTAATAAATTTCCCTGATGCTTAAACTAGCTAGAGTGGGTTCTATAGTTTCAACTATGAATCTAACTTGAAAAGATAAATGGAGAATGTCATATGCAGATTTTGATATTATGGAAACAAGGGTTCAAGTCTCAGTTCTGCCATTTAATGCATCTATTACCCTGAAAAAGTCAGTCAGTCTCCCTTGAAATCCATTTCCTCATCAGTATATGTTGGGTAGTTGAGGATTACTACAGATAATGTGGGTCATGTTCTTAGCACAGTGCTTGGTACATTGTTCCTGCTCATATAAAGTACACCAAACTACTGTGACTATCAAAAATAACAGGATAGGGTATTCTACTTCTTTGTAACCCCTCCTCACTTAGTATATGTGTCTCAGAGCCTAACAAATTGAAGCTAAGCTACAAAAGGCCATCAGGTTAAGCATAACAGATGCATTTGCTTTTGCCTTGAAGATGTCCCACTCTGAAACACAGGATGAATGGACACACAGGGAGCGGATTCTCACAATCATTGAACACAGACATGGCAGCAACGTGAAAAAGACATCCATGAGGAGTCAGGAAGAAAAGAGGGGAAGGAAGAAAACAAATAAAGACTTCTGAGCACCTATCTGAACCATATTCTATAAACTTACTGGAAAACTAAAGGGAACAAAAATGGTTTGTCCCTATCTCAGGGCTTTTAGGGCATCTGGGATTGACAAATGGTTAAGATTATTTGTTTGTAAAGGTGATAAAATAGGTCTCCACAACAACAAAGTTACATTGTAACACTTCTTCTTACAATATGGATAGAATTCTAGGACTAATAATGGGCGGCTTGGAGACTTGGACTATTTATCATGGAAGGACGGGCTTTATAAAGAACAGAAATGGTAAGGACCTAACAGAAGAAGAAGACATTAAGAAGAGGTGGCAAGAATACACAGAAGAACTATACAAAAAAAAAAAAAAAGGTTCTTAATGACCTGGATAACCATGATGGTGTGGTCACTCACCTAGAGCCGTCATCCTGGAGCGTGAAGTCAAGTGGGCCTTAGGAAACATTACTACGAACAAAGCTAGTGGAGGCGATGGAAGGCCAGCTGAGCTACTTCAGATCCAAATATTTGATGCTGTTAAAGTGATATGCTAAATATGTCAGCAATTGGGAAAACTCAGCAGTGGCCACAGGACTGGAAAAGGTCAGTTTTCATTTCAATCCCAAAGAAGCGCAATGCCAAAGAATGTTCCATCTACTGTACAATTGTGCTGATTTCACATCCTAGCAAGGTTATGCTCAAAATCCTTCAAGCTAAGCTTCAGAAGTATGTGAACTGAGAACTTCCCAATGTACAAGCTAGGTTTAGAAAAGGTAGAGGAACCAGAGATCAAATTGTTAACATTTGATGGAGCATAGACAAAACAAGGGAAGTTCAGAAAAACATCTATTCTGCTTATCGACTATGCTAAAACCTTTGACTGTGTGGGTCACAACAAACAGGAAGGGGAAAATTCTTAAAGAGATGGGAATACCAGACCACATTACCTGTCTCCGAGAAACCTATATGCAGATCAAAGTGCAACAGTTAGACCCTTTCATGAAACAATGAACTGTTTCAAAATTGAGAAAGTAGTACATCAAGGCTGCATATTGCCACCCTACTTATTTAACTTATATGCAGAGTACATCATGTGAAATCAACAACCTCAGATATCCAGATGATATTACTCTGATGGCAGAAAGTAAAGAGAAACTAAAGAGCCTCTTAATGTGGATGAAAGAGGAAAGTGAAAAAATGGCTTGAAGCTCAACATTAAAAACACTGAGATCATGGCATCTGATCGCACCACTTCATAGAAAATAGATGGAGAAAAAGTGGAAACAGTGACAGATTTTCTTTTGGGCTCTACAAATCATTGTGGATGGTGACTGCTTGCTCCTTAAAAGGAAACCTATGACAAACCTAGACAGCATATTAAAAATAGAGACATCACTTTGCCAACAAAGGTCCATATAATCAAACCTATGGTTTTTCCAGTAGTCATGTAGATTTGTAAGAACTGGACCATAAAGAAAGCTGAGCACCCAAGAATGGATGCTTTCAAATTATGGTGCTGGAGAAGACTCTTGAGAGTTCCTTGGACAGCAAGGAGATCAAACCAGTCAACCCTCAAGGAAATCATCCTTGAATATTCATGGGAAGTACTGATGCTGAAGATGAAGCTCCAATACTTTGGCTATCTGATGCAAAGACCTGACTCACTGGAAAAGACCTTGATGCTAGGAAAGAATAAAGGCAAAAGAAGAAGAGGACAGCAGAGGATGAGATGGTAGATAGCATCACTGACTCAGTGGACATGAATTTGAGCAACTCTGGCAGATAATGAAGGACAGGGAAGCCTCGTGTGCTACAGTCCATGATGTCACACACACACACACAAAAATAAAATAAAATGCCTCTATCCTCATTTATCAGAAGGCAAACAGAAGGAGCAAAAAGTACAATCCCATGGTCTCCAGAATGAAAACCACAATCTCAGAAAACTAACCAAAAGGATCACATGGATCACCCTTGTGTAACTCAATGAAGCTATAAGCCATGACATGCAAGGCCACCCAAGACGGAGGGGTCATTGCGGAGAGTTCTGACCAAATGTGGTCCACCTGAAGGAATGGCAAACCACTTCAGTATTCTTGCCTTGAGAACTCCAGAAATAGCATGAAAAGGGAAAAAGATAGGACACTGGAACATGAGCCCCACCCCCCAGATTCCATATATAAGTGAAATTATACAGCATTTATCTTTCTATATGTGACCTATTTCACATAGCATAATGCATTCCAGGTCCACCCATGTTGTTTCAGATACCAAGTTTTCATTCTTTTTATGGCTAATATTCCATTTCATTATACACCACATCTTTTTCATTAATTTTTTTCTATTTATGGGTACTAAAGTTACTTACATATCTTGGCTATTGTAAAAATGCTGCAATGAATATAGAGAGAATTTATCTTTTCTAATTAATGTTTTTAATTTCTTCAGATAAATACCAAGAAGAGATTACAGATAAGAGCCTTGCTCTGGAGTGACCAAGAATTGTTTAATGTCCATAAAAGGGAAAAAAGAAAACTATATAATCATATTTGCTTGTATTTGCAAAAAGAAAATCTAGAACACAGGTTGGCAAACTACTGCTAGTGGGAAAAATCAGTTCAGTTCAGTTTAGTCACTCAGTCATGTCCGACTCTTTGAGACCCCCATGGACTGCAGCACGCCAGGCCTCCCTGTCCCTTACCAACTCCTAGAGTCTACCTAAACTCATGTTCATTGAGTCGGTGATGCCATCCAACCATCTCATCCTCTGTCGTCCCCTTCTCCATCTGCCCTCAATCTTTCCCAGCATCAGGGTCTTTTCAAATGAATCAGATCTTCACATCAGGTGGCCAAAGTATTAGAGTTTCAGATTCAACATCAGTCCTTCCAGTGAACACCCAGGACTGATGAACTGGTTGGATCTCCTTACAGTCCAAGGGACTCTCAAGAGTCTTCTCCAACACCACAGTTCAAAAGCATCCATTCTTCGGCACTCAGCTTTTTTTACAGTCCAGCTCTAACATCCATATATGACTACTGGAAAAACCATAGCCTTGACTAGACAGACCTTTGTTGGCAAAGTAATGTCAGCCTGATTAAAAACAACCCACAGCTAAGCATTATTTTTTCATTTTTAATGACTAAAAAAATCAAAATAAGAATATTTTATAACACAGGAAAAAATTTTTAATTCAAATTTCAGTGTACATAAACAGTTTTATTTGCACACAGACAGGATCTCTTCCTTACTATTACTTTCTTTGAGTACATTCCTCCTACAACAAAAGAATTAAAATACTTGCAACAGAGACTGAATTGTCCATAAAGCCTAAAATATTTACCATCTGATTCTTTTTACAAATGTTTTTCTCACCTCTAAATTAATATAAAAGAAACTTTTAAAAATGGTTACCACCTATAAGAAGGGGCAAGGATGAGGACAAGAATAGGAATCTTGTTTGAGTATTTTTATATTATTTTGATTTGGGGACTACACAAATATATTCCCCAATAAAAAAAGCTTTAATTTTAATTGCTTTTGGACCTCATTGCCAAAGAGCACTCATATACTCTTGTGGCAGCCTGTCTCCAGTATGGACCCCAAAGGTATCCCCACCTCCTGGTATTCATCCAGTGAACCATTGAAGTTGCTCAGTCATGGTCGACTCTTTGTGATCCCATGGACTGTAGCCTGCCAGGCTCCTCCACCCATGGAATTTCCCAACCCTTGTGTAATCTCTTCCATCTCTGTAACCAGGAAAGTCTGAGTAAGAAATATTACATAACAGATGGCATTTCACTTCTGAGATTGTATTATAAAAAACAGTGGCTTTTCTTTCCCTCTCTCTGTTTCTCTCTAGTTCATCAGCTCTGGGATAAACCAGATGCCAGCCTATGAGAACACTTGGGCAACTTATGAAAAGGTCCATGTGGTGTAAGAACTGAAGCCTCTGGCCAACAGCCAGTGAGGAATTGAGGTCTGTCACCACCATGTAAATGAGTTTTTAAATGGACACTCCACATGCTAAACCTTCAGATGAGACTACAGCCCCAACCAATATCTTGACTGTAACTTCATGAGAAACCTTAAACCAGACCCACCCAACTAAGCATCTACAAGATTCCTCCCCACAGAAAATGAAACGATGAGACTTCCCTGGGGGTCCAATGGTTATGAATCCACCTTCCAATGCAGGGGACGCTGATTTGCTCCCCGGTCAGAAAACAGGAAACTAAGATTACACGTACTGCCACTACTGAACCTGTGTGCTCTAGAGCCCAAGCACCACAACTAGAGAGAAACCTGCACTCCACAACAAAAGATCCTGCATGCTGCAACTAAGACCCAAGGCAGCCAAACAAATATTTTTAAATAAATAAATAACACATTTAAAAACAAAGAAACTAAGGTGATAAATATTTGTAGTTTAAGCCACTTAATTTGGGGGTAGTCTGTTACACAGCAATAGATCACTAATAAAACCATCATCTCTGCCTATCTAAGAGAAAAAGAACAATGACAATGTTGACTAAAACCCAAGACAGGAAGCAATGGGGTTCCCGGGAAGGCCTCTCTGCAGGCCTCTACTAAGGGACAAAATAGGCACAAAATAAGAATCCAAATCAGTTTAGCAGGCAAAGAGTGGAGGTAGGGAATGAGTTCCGGACTGATGGACAGGAATCAATTTATATCAAGTGCTCAAGTGGAAAATGTATTCAAAGACTTGCTTATGAAGCAGCTGAGATCAGCAGGGCAGGAACGAAGCAGGGAGAGCTTTGTTGGGCTAGGAACAAAAGATAAACATTTCCTAAACCAATTGCGTTTCTAATTAGCTATGAGATCTTGGACAAGCCTCTTGGTCTTTTGGGGGATTTGGTTCCCTATCTAGAAAGGAAAGTTGGTTAAGATACCTATAAACTCTACCACTGCAGTATTCTCTTTGCACAATGCTAGAGGCAGCAGCACTGTCTTGGGCAAACTACAATTTACATTGTTTCACTGTTCTTGACAGAGAGGCCTGGAGTGCTGTGATTCATGGGGTCACAAAGAGTGGACATGACTGAGCGACTGAACTGAACTGATTGTTCTTGAGAGATGAAGATACATATTGTCAGAGAGTGTTCTTAGTTTGGAAGGCAACTCTTGTTCAAGTTTTTGCATTTATCATTTATTCAATAATTGTTTACTGTTTCCTCTGTTCCAGGCATAATGTGCTAGGCTTTAGGGAAAAGAATGAATTCCAGTGCTCAATGAGATACAATATCATTCCTTAGGAAACCCACAATACACTCATTCTGCCTGGTCTGACACTATTTCTACTTAAATCAAAAGGCAGGTATCTCAATACCACCTGCCTTTTGATTTAAGTAGAAAGTTTCCTCTTTTCTTTATCCATCTCTAAAATTGTAAGTTAGCTTCCAGTTTTTTCATCTCTAAACTATTTAAGCTTTCCCATCTATTCTTTTATCTTTTTCTCAGTGCTGTCTTTGGAAGGAAAGGGCACCTGGAGAGCTAAGAACCTTCCTGAGCACTGTTAACTTTAATAACCAAGGGGATCATTATTTCCCTCTTTATGGACATTAAACATCTATGAATGGAGCATAAGATTGCTTAGATTGCTTTGTCATCATACTACAATAGTTGCTTAATCAACTGTAAATTCACGTAAGTATATACAAATTCATCATTTTAGCTGCAAGATGTATGACATGGAAGCCTTTGTAAATTGATTTTCTGAAACCAATATAACTTCTGTGTATGAGAATAGCCAATATATCAAGCCACTAACCCCATACAATAAGGAACCAAATTTACTTTGGCAGAGTTTCTTCTTAACACAAGGTAGCTTTTATTGATCACTAGTTTTTCCTCCAAATGTTCACAAAGTAAAAGCTTCATAGTCCTCTACATTGTTTTTACGTATATTAGAACATATAAATCACTCTAGTGTTTCCAGAATTCATTCATCTCCCTTAAAAATATTTTGCTTACATTTGATCTCTTGATAGCTTTACCTACTTGTCACATTCATTTGTAGATGACAAAGATTCTCTCATTGCTTTCTTTCTTCACTCCCATAGACATAAAAAAAATCAATCAAACATGCAAAGGATTCATAAGATATCCTGCCTTTGGTAGACACTAGCTTCCAGCAGCCATCAAGATAGTTAAATTGCTCACAATTACTATAGTTTGAACTTTGTAATCTGTATTAGAAAAGCATTATTGATAACCATTCTTTGGTCAGACTGTCTACATACACTCAACATCAGACAGCAAACTAATTGTTTTTCTTGAAAGTAACTTTAAATATTCTTTAGAAATTGAGGCTCAGGAGAATAAAGGTTTTGTCCAAGGGCACAGATAAGGCATACACAGAAGTCAATGTTCATGATACAGGAAGCATCTTAATTTTAACACCTTTTGCCTCTACCACAATTTTCAACTGCACATGACTTTCCCTCTCTTTTTAACCTCAGTCCAATGTTCTTTCCATGTTTAACTCTACTTACTTCCATGAAACCATATTTTGACACATTCACTTATGCAACAAGTACTTATTGAACACTTTGCTGTTATTATAATTGCCTGTTTGTGAACAACAGTATGCACATACAACCTATCCAGTACACTACTAACAGTGTAATGTGATGTTATATACAACAGCCAAAATTAAATTGTTATGCAGGGCCACTCAAGATGAATGGGTCATGGTGGAGAGTTCTAACAGAACCTGGTCCACTGGAGAAGGGAATGGCAAACCACTTCAGTATTCTTGCCTTGAGAATCTCATGAACAACATGAAAAGGCAAAAAGATATGACACTAAAAGATGAGACCTGAGGTAAGTAAGTGTCCAATATGCTACTAGAGAATACCAGAAAAATAAATCCAGGAAGAATGAAGAGGCTGGGCCAAAGCAGAAATGATGCTCAGTTGTGGATGTGCCTGATGATAAAAGTAAAGTCCAATGCTATAAAAAACAATATTGCACAGGAACCTTGAATGTTAGGTCCATGAATCAAGGTAAATGGGACGTGTTCAAGTAGGAGATGGCAAGAATGAATAATGAGAGTTTAGGAATCAGTGAACTAAAATGGACAGGAATGTGAGAATTCAATTCAAGTGACCATTGTTTCTACTACTGTGGGCAAGAAATCCTTAGAAGAAATGTATTAGCTCTCATAGTCAAGAAGACTTCGAAATGCAGTACTTGGGTACAATCCCAAGAATGGTCTTAACTTGTTTCCAATGCAAACCATATAACACCCAAGTCTATGCCTCCACCATTAATGCTTAAGAAGCTAATATTGAATGGTTCTATGAAAACGTATAAGACCTTCTAGAACTAACACCAAAACTGATATCATGTTCATCATAAGAGATTGGAATGCAAAAGTAGGAAGTCAGGAGCTACCTGGAGTAACAGCCAAGTTTGACCTTGGAATACAAAATGAGTTAGGGCAAAGGCTAACAGAGTTTTGCCAAGAAAATGCACTGGTCATAGCAAACGCCCTCTTCCAACAACACAAGAGACGACTCTATACATAGACATCACCAACTGTCAATACTGAAATCAGATCAATTATATTCTTTGCAGTTCAAAATGGAAAAGTTCTACACAATCTGCATAAACAAGACCTGGAACTTACTGTGGCTCAGATTATGAGCTCCTTATTGTAAAATTCAGGTTTAAATTGAAGAAGGCAGGGAAAACCACTAGACCATTCAGGTATGACTTAAATCAAATCACTTATGATTATACAGTGGAGGTGACAAATAAATTCAAGGGATTAAATCTGGTAGACAGACTGCCTGAAGAACTATGGACAGAGGTTTATAACATTGAACAAGAGGTGGTTACAAAAATCATCTCCAAGAAAAAGAAATGCAAAAAAGCAAATGGTTGTCTGAGGAGGGCTTACAAATAGCTGAGAAAAGAAGAGAGGTGAAAGGCGAAGGAGAAAGAGAAAGATATGCCCAACTGAATGCAGAGTTCCAGAGAATAGCAAGGAGAGCTAAGAAACATTTTTAAGTAAATAATGCAAAGAAATAGAGGAAAACAATAGAATGGGAAAGACTAGAGATCTCTTCAAGAAAACTGGAGATATCAAGGTAACATTTCATGCAAAGAAGGGCACAATAAAGGACAAAAATGGTAAGGACCTAACAGAAGCAGAAGAGATTAAGAAGAGGTACCAAGAGTACACAGAAGAACTATACAAAAAAAGTCTTAATGACCCAGATAACAATGATGGTGCGGTCACTCACCTAGTGCCTACTCCTGGAGTGTGAAGTCAAATGGGCCCTAAGAAGCATTACTACAAATAAAGCTAGTGGAGGTGATGAAATACCAATTGAGCTATTTCAAATCCTAAAAGATGATGCTGTTAAACTGATACTCTCAATACGTCAGCAAATTTGGACAACAAAGCAGTGCCACAGGAATGGAAAAAGTCAGTTTTTATTTCAGTCCCAAAGAAAGGCTATGCAAAAGAATGTTCCAACTACTGTACAACTGCACTCATTTCACATGCTCTCAAGGTTATGCTAAAAATTGTTCAAGTTAGGCTTCAGTGGTACATGAATCGAGAACTTCCAGATGTACAAGTTGAATTTAGAAAATGCTAAGGAACCAGAGATAAAATTGCTACCTTCCATTGAATCATAGAGAAAACAAGGAAATGCCCAAAAAAAAAAAAAAAAAAGTCTACTTCTACTTCACTAACTACACTAAAGCCTTTGACTGTGTGGATCACAACAAACTGCAGAAAATTCTGAAAGACATGGGAATACCAGACTGCCTTACCTGTCTCCTGAGAAACATCTATGCAGGTCAAGAAGCAACAGTTAGAACCAGACCTGGAACAACAGACTGGTTCAAAGTTGGGAAAGAAGTACATTCTGTTTATCTGTCACCCTGTTTATTTAACTTATGTGCAGAATACATCATGTGAAATGCTAGGCTGGATGAATCACAAGATGGAATCAAGATTGCTGGGAGAAAAATCAAAGACCTCAGATATGCAGATGATACTACTCTAATGGCAGGAAGCAAAGAGGAACTAAAGAGTTTCTTGAGGAAGGTGAAAGAAGAGAGTGAAAAAGCTGGCTTAAAATTCAACATTCAAAAAACTAAGATCATGACATCTGGTCTCATCATTTCATGGCAAACAGATGAAGAAAAATTGGAAACAGTGACAGATTTTATTTTCTTGGGCTCCAAAATCACTGCAAATGGTAACTGCAGTCATCATTAATTTAAAGACACTTGCTAAAAAAAATAAAAGTAAAGACATTTGCTCCTTGGAATAATACCTCTGACAAATCTAGACAGCATATTAAAAACCAGAGATGTCACTTTGCCAACAAAATCCATATAGTCAAAGGAGTAGTCATGTAGGATTGTGAGAGTTGAACTATGAAGAAGGCTGAGCACCAAAGCATGCTTTCGAATTGCAGTGCTAGAGAGGGCTCTTGAGAGTCCCTCAGACAGCAATGGGATCAAATCAGTCAATCCTAAAGGAAATCAACCCTGAACATTCACTGGAAGGACTGATGCTGATGCTGAAGCTCCAATACTTTGGCCACCTGATGCAAAGAGTTGATTCATTGGAAAAGACATTGATGCAGGGAAAGATAAAGACAAGAGGAGAAGGGGGCAACAGAAGATGCAATGGTGGGATGGCATCACCAACACAATGGACATGAGTTCAAGCAATCTCCAGGAGATAGTGAAGGACAAAGATGCCTGGTGTGGGGGGTTCATGAAGTTGCAGAGGCAGACACAACTTAGTGACTGAACAACAAATTGTAAAATCCAGCCAATAAATAGGAAGTACAACATAAATTATGACTATCAATACAACTGAATAGCATAATGTTATCATTCTGATTGCTACCTAGGTGAGAAATATTTATCACATAATATTAAAAGCAAGATAGAAAGTAATAGGTAAATACAATCATAACTCTTTGGATGTTTTGGGGATGTAAAGGAGACATGGAAGGATATATGCAAAAACACAATAAGTAAATGGGTTTCTGGGTAATTGTTTTTCTTCCTCAAAGTTTTTCTTTAATCTTACATTACATATTTTCAATGTTACACCCTTTTTAGAAGATATTTAATAATACCTAAGGAGAGACATGGAGGAGAGCATTGGTAACCCACTCCAGTGTCCTTGTCTGGAGAATCTCATGAACAGAGGAGCCTGGCAGGTTACAGTCCATAGAATCCACAGGATCACAAACAGATAACTGAACTGAATTAGCATGCATGCAAAGAAAAACAATTAGATAACACTTAACTCTTATTTTACATTTACCACTGATATTTTATTCTAATTCTCAAAATTGGTTGGTGATGAATCTAGAGCAGATCTACATTTTCTATTTTACACATCTACAGATGAGAGTATTCTTTCCACAAGTATAGAAAAATAACAATAATAATGCAAGAAAAATACTTCAGAAGAATTTTTATTTGTAACTCACAATAATCCTTCCAAAAATGATGTAATGCCCCCCTCACATATGATGACCGGGCAGTTTCCTTGAGGGTTTCCACATATATAAGCTTCTGCCTTTTCCCACAACCATGGAACCCAAGGTGAGCCATGCAGTCTTTTTTTCAGTTCAGTTCAGTCGTTCAGTCATACCCGATTCTTTGAGATCCATGGACTACAGCACGCCAGGCTTCCCTGTCAATCACCAACTCCTGGAGCTTACTCAAACTCATGTCCATTGAGTCAGTGATGCCATCCAACCATCTCATCTTCTGTCGTCCCCTTTCCCACTGTCTTCAATCTTTCCCGGCATCACGGTCTTTTCCAATGAGTCAGTTCTTTACATCAGGTGGCCAAAGTATTGGCATTTCAGCTTCAGCATAAGTCCTTCCAATGAATATTCAGGACTGACTTCCAACCAGGATTGACTGGTTGGATCTTCTTGTTGTCCAAGGGACTCTCAAGAGTCTTCAACACCACAGTTCAAAAGCATTAATTCTTCAGTGTTCGGCTTTCTTTACGGTCCACTCTCGCATCCATACATGACTACTGGAAAAACCATAGCTTTGACTAGATGGATCTTTGTTGGCAAATTAATGTCTCTGGTTTTTAATACACTGTCTAGGTTTGTCATAGCTTTTCTTCCAAGGAGCAAGTGTCTTTTAATTTCATGGCTGCAGTCACCATCTGCAGTGATTTTGGAGTCAAATAAATAAATAAAACCTGTCACTGTTTCCATTGTTTCCCCATCTATTTGCCATGAAGTGATGGGACCAGATGCCATGATCTTAGCTTCCTGAATGTTAGTTTTAAGCCAGCTTTTTCACTCTCCTCTGTCACTTTCATCAAGAGGCTCTTTATTTATTCTTTGCTTTCTGCCATAAGTCTTTCCTTGGCATTTGTTAAATTGGATCTTGGAAAAGAAATTCCTCCCCTTTCTGGTGGCAAGCCTGTGTCATAAATGTAGGTAAGGGCTTCTTGTAACCAAGTTACCAGCCTTGTGAAAGAAGCCAGTCTGAGAAAATGAAGCTGACCAGAAAGTACTCGAGTTTATAGAAGAAAAGGGACAGTTCTTATGATACTGAAGTCCCAGGTGTCAGTAGTCCCTGAGCTTCAATTATACCCCTTTCTGAAGTTACCTCAATCAATACATTTCTAAATTTCTACTTTATTGTTCATCTAAGCTAGTCTGAGTTGGGTTTCTGTCACTTAAAATACAAAGGTCATTTCTAATATAGCAGATATTTCTATTCTGGTTCAAAATTGAGAAAGGAATACATCATTTTGCACACAGGAAACCCAAGGTTCAGAAAAAATAAGTAAGACTGCAAAGTCAGTAAGCTTTAGCCTTGAAGCACATGTATTTTCTTTAAAGACAAGCTGCATCCCATGGAACAAAAAAGCAGCTAAAAAAAGTCATAAAAAGTGAATACATAAAACAGAAAGACATAGAAGTATGGCAAATGGGGAAATATGCTGTAAAAGACCACACACACACGTATACACACACCCATGGCATTTGTGTCTAGTTGAAACTGAACAAAGATCAAGTGTTTCTAAATTGCTAAGAAAAATAACTTTTGAGAATCTTTAATAACAGCCAATTCCATCTCAGCGTTTCCTTTTTTAAGTATATCTTATCCAGGAGCAGCTTACCTGCATCTTCTGTCTCATGGTCTCTGATGTGGGCCTCTCCACAGAGCATATCACAACGTGGCAGCTTGCTTTACAAGAACAACAAGCACCAAGGCAAAGGAGAGTGCCAGAAAGAGAGACAGTCTTAGCAAGATTAAAGGCATGATCTTTCGTAACCAAGTTATGAAATTACATCCCATCTGTCTTCTCTCTATTGAGCAGGAGCAAGTCCGAGGTCCAGTCCACACTCAAGGGTTACCCAAGGGATCACTGAGCCATGTCTGAGGTAATTGTCATTCTAGTGGTACTTGAAATGATAATCAGTTCTATTCAGTTCAGTTGCTCAGTCTTGTCTGACTGTTAGTGACCCCATGGACTGCAACACATCAGGCTTCCCTGTCCATCACCAATTCCCAGAGTTTGCTCAAACTCATGTCCATCATGTCGGTGATGCTATCAAACCATCTCATCCTCTGTCATCCACTTCTCCTCCTACCTTCAATCTTTCCCAGCATCACAGTCTTTTCCAATGAGTCAGTTCTTCGCATCAGGGGCCAGAGTATTGGCATTTCAGCTTCAGCATCAGTCCTTCCTATGAATATTCAGGACTGATTCCTTCAAGATTGACTGGTTGGATCTCCTTGTTGTCCAAGGGATTCTCAAGAATCTTCTCTGACACCACAGCTCAAAAGCATCAGTTCCTCAATGCTCAACTTCCTTTATAGTCCAACTCTCACATCCTTACATGACTACTGGAAAAACCATAGATTTGACTATACAGACCTTTGTAGGCAAAGTAATGTCTCTGCTTTTTAATATGCTGGCTAGGTTTGTCATAGCTTTTCTTCCAAGGAGCAAGTGTCTTTTATCTGCAGTCCCCATTTGCAGTGATTCTGGAGTCAAAAAATAAATAAATAAAATTTGTCACTGTTTCTATTGTTTCCCCATCTATTTGCCATGAAGTGACGGGACCAGATGCCATGATCTTAATTTTAGAATGTTGAGTTTAAGCCAGCTTTTTCACTTTACTCTTTCACTTTCATCAGGAGGCTCTTCAATTCCTCTTCATTTTCTGTCATAAAAGTGGTGTCATCTGCATATCTGAGGTTATTGATATTTCTCCTGGCAATCTTGATTCCAGCTTGTGCCTCATCCAGCCCAGCATTTCAAGCATGATGTACTGTGCATATAAATTAAATAAGCAGGGTGACAATATAGTGTTAACATACTCCTTTCCCAATTTGGAACCAGTCTGTTGCTCCATGTTCAGTTCTAACTGTTGCTTCTTGACCTGCATATAGATTTCTCAGGAGGCAGGTCAGGTGGTCTGGTATTCCCATCTCTTTAAAAAGTTCCACAGTTTGTGGTGATCCACACAGTCAAAGGCTTTAGCATAGTCAACGAAGCAGAAACAGATATTTTTCTGGAATTCTCTTGCTTTTCCTATGATCCAACAGATTGGCAGTTTGATATCTGGATCCTCTTCCTTTTCTAAATCCAGCTTGAAAATCCGGAAGTGCTCAGTTCATGTACTGTTGAAGCCTAGCTTGGAGAATTTTGAGCATTATTTTCCTAGCATGTGAGATGAGTGCAATTGTGTGGTAGTTTGAACATTCTTTGGGATAGGAATGAAAACTGACCTTTCCAGTCCTGTGGCCACTGCTGAGTTTTCCAAATTTGCTGGCATATTGATTGCAGTACATTAACAGCATCATCTTTTAGGATTTGAAATATCTCAACTGGAATTCCACCACCTCCACTAGCTTTGTTCAAAATGACCTGACTTCGCACTGCAGGAAGTCTGACTCTAGGTGAGTGATCATACCATTGTAGTTACCTGGGTCACTAAGATCTTTTTTGTATAGTTCTTCTGTGTATTCTTGCCACCTCTTCCTAATATCTTCTGCTTCTGTTAGGTCTACAGCATTTCTGTCCTTTATTGTGCCATCTTTGCATGAAATGTTCTCTTGGTATCTCAAATTTTCTTGAAGAGACCTCTAGTCTTTCCCATTTTATTGCTTTCCTCTATTTCTTTGCATTTATTACTTAGGAAGGTTTTCTTATCTCTCCTTGCTATTCTTTGGAACTCTGCATTCAGAAGGATATGTCTTTCCTTTCTCCTCTACTTTTTGCTTCTCTTCTTTTCTCAGCTATTTGTAAGCTTTCCTCAGACTGCCATTTTGTCTTTTTGCATTTTTTTTTTCTTGGAAATGGTTTTGATCACTGTCTTCTGTACAATGTTATGAACCTCCATTCATAGTTTTTCAGGCACTCTGTCTATCAGATCTAATCCCTTGAATCTATTTGTCACTTCCACTGTATAATTGTAAGGGATTTGATATTGGTCATACCTGAATCGTCTAGTGGTTTTCCCTACTTTCTTCAATTTAAATCTGAATTTGGCAATAAGGAGTTTATGATCTGAGCCACAGTCAGTTACCAGTCTTGTTTTTGCTGACTGTATAGAGCTTCACCAACTTCAGCTGCAAAGAATATAATCAATCTGGTTTTGGTATTGACCATCTGGTGATGTCCATGTTTAGTCTTCTCTTGTATTGTTGGAAGAGGGTGTAATTGCTAAAGTCTCAGAATCATTGGGAGAAACTCAGTAAATACTTGTTGAATGATTAAAAAGAATTAAGAAAAAATGATACTATAATGACAGTGCCTGTTTTCATTTTCCTGCATATGTTATCAATATTTCCAAATGTTACTTGATATCCCTCTGGCTTTCTGACCTCCCTAATATTGATTTTCTGAATGTACAAAATTCCAGAAACAACATAATCAACCTGGCATTTTATTATGCTATCATATGATGGCATAATGTGCCATCACCTTTTTTTTCAGTGCAATATTGGCTTACTGCAATATGTGCTCACTCAACAAACATATCAATATTTTTATCTCAAATAACTCATTCAGGAAGATAAGCAATTTAAATAAGCCATGAATGGAAAACATGCTTCCTCTACCAAACACCACATAGTATCATTGTGATTTTTAGCCCATTGAGAAGTGGGTTGGACTTTTTTCCCCTTCACTTGTTCTAAATACTGTTTATACATGCACTGACCTCTGTCTAGCTTTCTGTGCCACCTTAAGTCAGAGACTGTAATGAAGGAAATTTCACACAAAGGCTATGTAAGCCAGGCCTTTAAGAAAAGTGACAAGAACTGGTAGTTAGCCCCTTTAGCATATTATTAGTTTAAATATAGAAGGAAGAGAGGCTCAAAGTGAGCTAGAAAGTGAAAGAGCCATTTTATAAGCACAAAGAGATAAACACTCGCTCCTTTTCTTTCTCAAACCAAAAGCACAGTGCAATAACCCTGTCTAGACAACAACAGTGTGACTACAGAAATACTGCAGCCTCAGCTCTAACATAGAAGAGAAGCAAAGTATTTTTATGCTAATTGGTACCATTAAGATATGCTGATCATTTCTATGGAGGTGTTGTTTTGTTTGTTTCAAGATAATACACTATCTTTGTGAAGACATGACAAAGTCAGCATATGTGATACATGGAGCCTTTGGACTAGATGTTCTTCCAAGGAAGTCTTCCTCCTGTGCATGCTTTGGAGAAGCACCAGGGAAGTGACAAAAAAATAATACATGAAGTATAATATTTGGCCACATTGTATACAGGGATAGGAGTAAAGATGCAAAAAAAAGTCTAATGGAACTGACTTCAAAAGGCTTAAGAAGACAGATAAACTGAGTGTGTAGGAAAGCATAACAGTAGTTTTCCTGGGAAACAGGAATTTTGAAAATGTTTTAATAGGCTTGGTGTCTAGGACATTCCCTTAATCTCATAGGAATTTGGCACGCTGTTATTCATACTTGTAAGCTCCCTGCAGGCAGGAACAGAACATTATTTATCTATGTATTTCCAAGTGTCCTTTACAGGAAGTGCTTAGTAAATAATAATAAAGCTAACATTCATTGACTACTTAGAAAACCAGATTCTCTGCTATAAACTTAATATAGATTATCCAACTAAACCCCCACACTCCTTCAAACAGTTATCATAAACCCCATGTTATAAAAATGAGACAGTGAAGGCTGTGAGAGGCAAAGTCTTGTCCAAGTTCACATAGCTATCATCTGTGGAGCCAAGATTCAAGCCCAAGTAGACAATTCCAAAGTCTTACCACACTGCTGTTGTTAAGTTGCTAAGTCATGTCCAACTCTTTGCGACCCCATGAACTATAGCCTGCCAGGCTCCTGTCCATGGGATTTCCCAGGCAAGAATACTGGAGTGGGTTGTCATTTCCTTCTCCACTCTTAACCCTATACTAAATAACTGCGGACTTGAATTTCTGTTCTTAGTTCTACAGGGGGATGATGAGTGACATCTTCCTGATTAGGTTTCACAGGATTTTGTTTTTCATGTCATGGACGGAAAAGAACTATCTACTGTCAGAGGTGGACTCATTTTCACAAGTGGGATGCTAAGCAGATCTCCTCTTTTTCCTATGTCCTACTGTTCCCAAGTGTGTGAAAAGAGGGTGGTCAGGAAAGTCAAGGGCATTGAGGAAGAATTATTTTCTCAAAAAAAAAAAAAAAATCTGTGTGTGTGTATGTGTGTGTGTGTGTATGTGTATAGCTGGACAAAATGAGCCAGGATTGGGGATAGCGTTGGGGAAGAAGTGAGACAGAACTATAACAAATCTCACTTTAAAATGGCAAATTCCTCCTCCCTCAGTTTAAACTCATCAGTCATTTACAACTCAGTGTGAATTACATTGATCAATTTGCTTTTCTTTTAGGGACTGAAGAATTCCTATTGCTCTGGCCAAAGAAAGTATCCAGACACTGAGGACAAAGGTTCTGATAATAAAGTAGTTGCATTCATCAGCTCAGGCTGCCATAAAAAAATACAATAGACTGGGTGGCTTACATAACAGAAATGTATTTCCTCCAGTACTGGAGACTGAAAGCCCAAGATGAGGGCTTGAGCCAGCATGACCAGATTCTGGTGAGAGCTCTCCTCCTGGATTTCAGACAGCCTCCTCTCTTTGTCCTCACATGGCCTCTCCTCATTGGGTGTGCATGGAGAGAGTGAGACATCACTCTCCCTGTTCTGAATTCACATAGTTTTTGCCAGGGTTAAAAAGGTAATGCAAACAAAGTACTGAGTGTGAAATCTGTAATAAACACTCAATATATAATAGTTATTCTCATTAAGAAGAGATGTGGAGTGGGGAGAAAAGAATACTGAGAGTTTGGAAAGGGATACAGGAAGCAAAATGAGAAGGTCCCCAAATCTTAATTCCCTTTTCCCTTCTATTGGGAGCCCTAGTGTCATCAAATAGGTAACCAGAAATCTTGATTAAACATGATAGTAAGATATCAAGGTTTCCTAAAAAATGACAACACTAGTTTGTTAGGAAGAACACAGTAAGTTGTAATCATTAGAAGTCATCAATTGGTTGAAATTACTTTCCAGTATTTCTGAAGTTTCTTTATTTCTTATGCTTTTACTTTTCTATAATACAAAGGTAATTTACAGATTTATTTATATATGGCTATTGTAACTTTGGTGTATAAAGCCTACTGATTCATATGAAGGAATATAATTAAAGAAACTGTTTCTTTCATTTTGAAATGTGAGATAAGGTATGACACTGATGGTTGTCACACTGAGAAGACGTGTTACACCTTTTTAATTCAATTTACCATTTGCTGAAATACCCCTAGGTGGCATCCCTATTTGAATGTTCAAGGGTACTGAAATGTAGTATTTGAGGGGGACAACTCTGCTCTCCAGTTCTGTGGTACTGGTGGTGGTTTAGTCACTAAGTTGTGTCTGACTCTTGCAGCCCCATGGACTGTAGCCCCCCAGGCTCCTTTATCCACGGGGTTTCCCAGACAAGAATATTGGAATGAGTAGCCATTTCCTTCTCCAGGGGTCTTCCCCACCCAAGGATGGAACCCGCATCTCCTGCACTGACAGCAAACAGATTCTTTACCATTGAGCCACCAGGGAAGCCCTTTTCACACAACCTAGTCATATCCCAATGTGTACAGAGAAACTCATTCTCAATTCTCAGTTTTACGAGTTGACTATAGAGCATCCTATTTTATCATCTCTTCTCAGAGACCACCTATCCATGCTAATATCACTGGTCCTGGATAGCTTCTCATTTTCTCCCTTTAAAACATTAGAAATATTTCAAAGTGTCCCTTGGTTTCCCACTACTTGCAAAGTATTCTAAACATTTTCTCATTGTACCAGTTGTTGCCTTTGACTCATTTTTAGGGAGATCTAGTGTGTTTTTCTGTATGAGGTCAAAAGAGATGGCAAGTTGGACATGGGTTAGCAACATGTAGGTGCTGGGATCCTGGGAGCACAACTCTACAAAGGACCAGCCTTGTCCCATTTAGCACATTAGTGAGAAATAAAGAAAATAAAAACACGTTCATTCTATTTGAGGCAACAGTTATAAATATGAAGTGAATACAACAATATCCAGCATTTTCCACCCTGTTTCTTTCTAATGTATATAGTTTAGGTTATACAGTAAAAATAATTCAAATTTTATCTTTTTAGATACTTAAAGATTAAAATGGATGTCCCCCTCAAAAAAAATTAGAAATAAAGGTTAAAGTGAGTGTTAAATACCCAATGGATCAAAGCATCAGGGATACACAAGCTACCTGTGAGATATTGTGAGTTTGAGTCCAATAAAGTGAATTTTTGAAATAAAGAAAGCCACACAAATTTTTGGTTTCCCAGTGCATACGAAAGTTATGTTTACACTATACAACAGTCTATCAAGTGCATAATAGCATTATGTCTAAAAAAAGAACATATATTCATTTAAAATATTTTATTGCTAAAAAATGCTAACCATCATTTAATAATGGAGGGTTGCCACAAATATTCAATTTGTAAAAACACAATACCTGGAAAGACAAGCGAAAGACAATAACATGAGGCATGCCAAGGCTAGAAAGAGTTATGCAATACATTACTATATCCAAAGGAAAAAGGTATGATTGATTAATAGGACCACTGGTCAACCATAGAAACAGAATCAGAGACAACTACAGATCCAAGTAGGAGGAATTTTAGCCTACAAATTTCATTCACTCAACAATTTTTTATGGAGTTCCTATTATATGTTTTTAAAATTTATTTTAAGGAATATAGTTGATTTACAACACTGTGTTTATTTATGCTGCATAGCAAAATTATTCAGTTATACAAATATATATATACATTCTTTTCATATGCTTTTCCATTATGGTTTATCACAGAATATTGAATATAGTTACCTGAGCTATTGGCTTCCTGGGTGGCACTAGTGGTAAAGAACCCACCTGCCAATGAAGGAGACATAAGACATGAGGGTTTGATCCTTGGGTCAGAAAGGTTCCTGGAGGAGGGCATGGCAACCCACTCCAGTATTCTTGCCTGGAGAATCTCATGAACAGAGGAGTCGGCAGGCTACAGTTCATAGCGTCGTAAAGAGTTGGACATGACAGAAGCGACTTAGCACGCACCTGAGCTATAGGGTAGGGCCGTGTTGTTTATTCATTCTACACACAATGCTTTGCATCTGATAACCAGAAACTCCCAAGTCATTCCTCCCCTACACTCCCTCCTCCTGGGCAACCACATGTTTTTTCTCTGTGTTTGTGAATCCTACTAGATATTTTTTAGTTCTGAGGACACCATAGTTAATAAAGAAGATAAGATCCCTCCCCAACTGACCTTACATTGTAGAGAAGAGGAACAAGCAATACAGAAGGACAGAAATCAGAATTTCTCCAACTGTTAAAAAGTGTTACGAAGAAGACAGGTCACACCCCAATGTTCACTGCAGAAATGAACATTGCAGAATGTTCAAACTACCGCACAACTGCACTCATTTCACATGCTAGCAAAGTAATGCTCAAAACTCTCCAAGCCAGTCTTCAATGGCACGAGAACTAAGAACTCCAGATATTCAAGCTGATTTAGAAAAGGAAGAGGAACCAGAGATCAAACTGCCAATGTCCATTGGATCATAGAAAAAGCAAGCAAATTCCAAAAAAAATCTACTTCTACTTCATTGACTATGCTAAAGCTTTTGACTGTGTGGATCACCACAAACTGTGGAAAATTCTTAAAGAGATAGGAATACCAGACCACCTACCTGCCCCCTACCAAACCTATATGCAGGTCAAGAAGCAACAGTTAGAACTGGACATGGAACAACGGACTGGTTCCAAATCAGAAAAGGAGTATATCAATGCTGTATATTGTCACCCTGCTTATTTAACTTATGTGCAGAGAACATCATGCTTGAAATGCTGGGCTGGATGAGGCACAAGTTGGAATCAAGATTGCCAGGAGAAGTGTTAATAACTTCAGATATGCAGATGGCACCACCCTTATGGCAGAAAACAAAGAGGAACTGAAGAGCCTCTTGATGAAAGTGTAAGAGGAAAGTGAAAAAGCTGGCTTAAAACTCAGTATTCAAAAAATGAAGATCATGGAATCCAGTCCCATCACTTCACAGTAAATAGATGGGAAAACAATGGAAACAGTGACAGACTTTATTTCCCTGGGCTCCAAAATCACTGCAGATGGTGACTGCAGCCATGAAATTGAAAGACCCTTGCTCCTTGGAAGCAAAGCTGTGACAAACCTAGACAGCGTATTAAAAAGCAGAGACATTATTTTGCCAACAAAGGTCTGTATGGTCAAAGCTATGGTTTCTCCAGTAGTCATGTATGAATATGAGAGCTGGACCATAAAGAAGGCTGAGTGCTGAAGAATTGATGCTTTTGAACTGTGATGTTGGAGAAGACTCTAGAGAGTCCCTTGGACTATGAGGAGATCAAACCAGTCAATCCTAAAGGAAATCAATCCTGAATATTCATTAGAAGGTCTGATGCTGAAGCTGAAGCTCCAATACTTTGCCCACCTGATGGGAGGAGCCAACACATTTGAAAAGACCCTGATGCTGGGAAAGATTGAAGGCAGGAGGAGAAGTGGATGACAGAAGACAAGATGCTTGGATGGCATCACTGACTCGACAGACATAAGTTTGAGCAAGCTCTGGGAAATAGTGAAGGACAGGTAAGCCTGGCATGCTGCAGTCCATGGGGTTGCAATGTGTTGGACACGACTGAGTGACTGAACAACAGTTTACAATAACCAAGACATGAAAGCAACCTAAATATCCATCAACAGAAGAATGGATAAAGAAGATGTGGTACATATACACAATGGAGTATTATTCAGTCATAGAATAATGAAGTAATGCCACTTGCAGGAACATGGATGGACCCAGAGACTATCATACTAAGTGAAGTAAGACAGACAGAGACAAATATATGATATCTCTTATATGCGGAATCTTTTAAAATGATACAAAATAATTACTTCCAAAACAGACTTACAGATATCAGAAACAAACATGATTACCAAAAAGGAATTGCAGGAGAGAGGAGGTAAGTCAGGAGCTTAGGATGAGCATACACACACTACGATATATATATATATATATATATGTATATATATATATATATATATATGAGACAGATAATAAACAAGAACTTTCTGAATAACATGGGGCTTCTCTGGTGGCTCAGATGGTAAAGAATCTACCTGCAGTGTGGGAGACCTGGGTTCAATCGCTGGGTCTGGAAGAGCCCCTGGAGAAGGGAATGGCTACCCATTCCAGTATTCTTGCCCAAAGAATTCCATGGACATACGAGCCTGACAGGCTGCAGTTCATGGGGATCACAAACAGTCAGGCACAACTGAGTGACTAACATATTGAATAACAGAGGGAACTCTACTCAATATTTTGTGATAACCTAGATGAGAAAAGAATCTAAAAAAGAATGAATATATGTACATGTACAATTGAATCATTTTTCTGTGTATTTGATATTAATACAGCATTGTAAATCAACTATACTCCAAGAAAATTAAATAGATAAATATATAAAAATATTAAAAATATAAAAAGAAGATAAGCCAAAGAGTAATGGTTAGTAGACCAATGCATATAAAAGCAGGAGAGGGATACTTTAAATTGATTTTGTGCAGTTTTTTTTAATTGAAGTATATCTCATTTACAATGTGTTATTCTTAGGTATACAGCAAAGTGATTCAGTTATACACATACATAATATATATAATACATGTATAGTATAGTCATATCCCTAGGATATGTATATATTCTTTTTCAGAGTCTTTCCCCTCATAAGTTACTACAAAATATTGAGTATAATCCCCTATGCTACACAACAGGTCTTTGTTGGTGATCTATTTTATATACAGTAATGTGTATATGTTAATCCCAAACTCCTAATTTATTCTTTCCCTACCTTTTCCCTTTGGTAACTGTGAGTTTGTTTTCTATGTCTGTGATTCCATTTTTGTTTTGCATATAAATTCATTTGTATCATTTCTTTTAGATTCCAAATATAACTGATATAATATGACATTTGTCTTTCTCTGTTTGGCTTACTTCATTTAGTATGATAATCTCTAAGTCCATCCATGTTGCTGCAAATGGCATTACTTCATTTTTTTATGGCTGAGTATTATTCCATTGTAAATATATAATTCACATCTTCTTTATCCCTTCATCTGTCAGTGGACATTTAAGTTGCTTTTATATCTTGGTTATGGTAAATAGTATGTAAAAATCTTCAACAAAATACTACCAAACCAAATACAACAATACATTAAAACAATCATACACCAGGATCAAGTGGGATTCATCTCAGGGATGAAATGATTTTTCAATATCTAAAAATCAATCAGTATGATATATCACATTAACAGACTGAAGAGTAAAAACTATTTGATCATCTCAATAGATGCAGAAAAAGCTTTTAATAAAACTCAATATCCATTTGTGATAAAAACTCTTCAGAAAGGGGGCACAGAGGAAAACTACCCCGACATAATAAAGACCATACATGACACACCTAACATCATATTCAATGGTAAAAAGCTGAAAGCATTTCCTCTAATATCAGAAACAAGAAAAGGATGTCCACTCTCACCACCTGCATTAACATAGTTTTGGAAGTGCTAGCCACAGCAATCAGAGAAGAAAAAGAAATTTAAAAATCCATATCGGAAAAGAAAAGTAAAACTGTGACTCTTTGCAGATGACGTGATACAAGATATAGAAAATCCTAAAAACTTTACCAGAAAACTACTAGAGCTCATCAATGAATTTAGTAAAGTTGCAAGATAAAAAATTAATACACAGAAATATGTTGCATTTCTATATACTAACAAGGAAAGATAAGAGAAAGAAATTAAGGAAACAATCCCATTTACCATTGCATCAAAAAGAATAAAATATCCAGAAATAAACCTACCTAAGGATGGAATCACCGACTCGATGGACATGAGTTTGGGTAAACTCCAGGAGTTGGTGATGGACAGGGAGGCCTGACGTGCTGAGATTCATGGGGTCAAAGAGTCAGACACAACTGAGCAACTGAACTGAACTGAACTGAAGGAGGCAAAAGACCTGTACTCCAAAAACTGTAAGACACTGATGAAAGAAATAAATAAGGACACAAACAGATAGAAAGATACACCATATTTTTAGATCAGAAGATTTGATATTATCAAAATAATCATATTACCATAGGCAATCTATGGTTTTGTGTAGATATGAATGAATATACAAATTATATATATATATATATATGTGTGTGTGTGTGTGTGTGTGTGTGTGTGTGTGTATAAGGTCCATCTGGTCAAGGCTATGGTTTTTCCAGTGGTCATGTATGGATGTGAGAGTTGGACTGTGAAGAAAGCTGAGCGCCGAAGAATTTATGCTTATGAACTGTGGTGTTGGAGAAGACGCTTGGGAGTCCCTTGGACTGCAAAGAGATCCAACCAGTTCATCCTAAAGGAGATCAGTCCTGGGTGTTCATTGGAAGGACTGATGCTGAAGCTGAAACTCCAGTACTTTGGCCACTTCATACGAAGAGTTGACTCATTGGAAAAGACTCTGATGCTGGGAGGGATTGGGGGCAGGAGGAGAAAGGGACAACAGAGGATGAGATGGCTGGATGGCATCACCGACTCGATGGACATGAGTTTGAGTAAACTCCGGGAGTTGGTGATGGACAGGGAGGCCTGGCGTGCTGCGATTCATGGGGTCGTAAAGAGTCAGACACGACTGAGCAACTGAACTGAACTGATACACATCTTTATATATATATACATATATAGCAATGGCTTAAGTGAGATAAAGTTGATTTCTCTTTTATTTAAAAGAAGCCTGTAAGCAGACAACCCATGACAAGTTTAGCAACTCACAAATTCATCAGGCACTCACACTTTCCAGATCTCTGCTCCAACAGAAAAATGCAAATCCAAAGTGAATGCTTTTTTCTCCGTGATTAAAGATGGTTGCTAGAGCCCAGTCACCACACTTGATGTTCCAGGGAGATGGGGAGAAAGAAGGATGAACCTCCTTCCTTTTAGGGATTGTTTTCAAAGCACCACATTATATTTTGGCTTACATTTCTTTGGTCAGAATATCTAGTTACAGAGAACCTGGTTAATATAGCTGTTTGGCTATATGCCAAAGTATTTAACAAGGGAAGAAAGGTAAAAGGAATATTGGGAAGCAAAAAGCATTCTTGCCAAAAGTGGTCAGGGAAGGCTTCTCTGATAAGTTAGCACATGGCTTGAAGCCTCAGTGATGAGAAGAAGGCAGTCATGAAGACCTGGAAACAGGCATTTTAATAAGAGAGAAAGATGAGTACAAAATCTCTAAAGTGTGAATGAACTCTGTGTATCTTTGAATCAAAAGAAAACTAGGACACTGATGAAAACTGAATGAGGGAAAGGGTACTACAGAATGAAATTAGGAGATTAGCTTATTAGACCTTATAATAAATAGTCCAGAGAAATAAGTTTAGAATGGAGTATGTTCAGTTCTCTTGAAAGGGTTATGCTCATTGTAATATGGATAGACAAGAACATCCTTAAATCTGAGACCATCAAACACCTGATTTATCTTCCTTCCCTCATCATGAATAGTCTTCTAATTCTACATGCTCCATCAATAAAGTGACTTATGATTCTTGAGTCTTCATCTCATTCTCATTCCTCCTCCCCCTACTTCCTTAGCAGATTTTCCCAACTGCTGCACTGGGGTGCCTGGGCTAAAGATCATGTAGGTGTGTTATGAACAGAGATATAATTCAAGGTAGTTAAATCTTAAATTCTCTCAAAATGAACATATGGGTCAATTGATATAAGATTTCATTCTCAGCTCCCTAGAAAAATATTCAGGAAAGACTATCCTAACCTTTGTTTGCAATAAAATAAACAGTTCAACAGTTTCCCTTCTGCTTCTTCCACATTTCATATAAGGATTTGTCGAACATGTTCCCATCTGCAAAGAGAGGGGAAAGGGAACAGCTGGAGGGGCTGTCTCTTCTTCCAGCATTTGCTCTCTGTAAGCTTTGACAAGTTGGGTCATAGACCTTCCAGAAAGTTTAGCTGTTTAAAAATGGATCTGGATTTCCAAGAGGAGATCAGCAGGGCTATTAACAAAATAATGCCCTATAAGGTTAGTGTCTAAAAGGTCTTTCATTGTCTCTATATATATATCACTCACTTACACACTCACACACACACACACACACACACACACACACAGTTGCATATATTTATATACCTATGCAATAGCTACACCAGGCCAAGTAATTGGCATATGACATTTTTTTAACACATTTGTAGAACCTGGCTGGGCACTGTAGAGAACAAGTTTAAGTCAAGGATTAGTTAACCAAAAAATGGAGTTTAAAACAACATACACAGAAAAGGAGGTCACTCAAAGAATTATAGAACAAAAGAGAAGTTGGCACAGAGGAAAAGTCAAACTTTGATTAAATAAATGAATAATGATAGTGATTATTATACATGCAATTGTTGAACATTAACTACATACTAGATAAAGTACTAAGCATTTAAATTACCTTATCTCATTTAATAATAATAACCTCAGGAGACAGGCACTATTATTACACCTGATTTATAGTTAAAGAAACTGAGTACTAGAAAGATTAAATCTCTTGCCAAGTCTGAGAACTAGTAAGTGACAGAGCTGGACTCAAACCAGATCTGTCTCACTCTAAATCCTATTCTCTAACAACTTCTTATGCTTATTATTAGTTGCTCAGTCGTGTCCGACTTAGTTGTGTGACCCCATGGACTGGAGCCTGCCAGGCTCCTCTGCCCATGAAATTTTCCAGGCAAGAATACTGGAGTGGGTTGCCATTTCCTTCTCCAGGGGATTTTCCCAACCCAGGGATCGAACCCCAGTCTCCTGCAATGCAGGCAGATCCTTACATGATGCTAATATGCAAGACAGAGTAGAAAAGAGGAGAGAGAAAAATGTAAACTTAAGCTATATTAAAAGTTTATTTCTACTGGATTATATTCCTATCACACCTCACATGGATTATCATGCCAAATTTAGGAACCAAATTTAATGACGCAGACTTATAAAATTAGGAGGTATTGACTTCAACCACTCCTAGGTATATTACCTTGGCCAGTTCCATAGGAACCTCAATTTCTTCATCTGAAGTGGGTAAAGAATCTACAAAGTTGATGTGAAGATTAAAGTTAATGTGTGTGAAGTGAAAAACATTGTCTGGTATAGACTAAGCAGAAAAGGCCATAAAAATATGGCAACCCATAGATTTACTATTATTATTCCAAGAAGAGAATGACTAGGATATTGATCATATTTTTCTGAACATTAGCATGAGTTGTGAATTCATTCTTTCTAAGGAAGTGGCTTCATTATTACTTTGCATTCTCCTACAAATTATAATTCTTAACAAGCTCAAAGTTGGGCTCTTCTGAGGCAAACAAGATAAATCTTATAAATCTAGTAATTTCACATTCCCCAGGGAACAGAGAGGGATTCTTTCCAGTCTCTTGTCAAAATTATCTCTGGGAAAAAAATGGATAATGGAAAGGAGTCCCAGTGGCTGCTGATAGGCTGCCAAGTTCAACACCCATATCTCTTCAAAGGTCTAACCCATAAAGAAATATCATTTTCTATCTTGACTGACAGCATTTATCTTGGATTTCAAAGCATCAAAGGACAATTGGTCCCCAAAATGTTTTGTAAAATGATATTAATGTGTTCAATGATCTGCATTTGAGAGGCTGTATTTCTAAAGCTTGACAGACTCTAAGAAATCCCACTAGTGAAGTCCATTTTCAGTATATAAATGTCATCCACATTTGAAAAGGCACCTATTAATCACACCTGTAAATGCATTTATAGTCTAAAGCTGATGCAGTATTGAAGGTGGTGGCCTTCATCTAGATGAAGGCACCTAAGAGGAGGGGATTAGAAATGAGCTCACCTCATTAGAAATGAGAAATGGCATTCAGCTCAACCTTATTTCTAGGCCCAGAATGAGTTCTGCTGCTGTGTGCTGTGCTCAGTCACTCAGCTGTGTCTGACTCTTTGTGACCCCGTGGACTGTAGCCTGCCAGGCTCCTCTGTCCATGGGGATTCTCCAGGCAAGAATACTGGAGTGGGTTGCCACGCCCTCCTTCAGGAGATCTTCCCAACCCAGGGATCGAACCCAGGTCTTCCACATTACAGACTGATTCTTTACCAGCTAAGCCACCAGAGACGCCCATGAACACTGGAGTGAGTAGCCTACCCCTTCTCCAAGGGATCTTCCCAACCCAGGATTCAAATCAAGGTCTCCTGCACTGCAGGCAGTTTCTTTATCAGCTCAACTAACAGGGAAGCCCTGAATGAGTTCTAGGGGCAGAAAAATAAGACTGTAAGATAAAAAGCAAGTCTTCCCACTCCTCTTTCTACTGCCATCATAGGAACCACTATACTTTCTGTGCAGTTTCTCCATAGGAATATCCTTGCCTTAGATTTTGTCAACCAAAAGCCTCAAACATGACTTCTCCCATGAAATTTGCCTCTCTTCTACTGATGTCATATCCATCAGATGTAAAATCTGGACTATTGATTCACCAAAAAATTTCTTAAAATGTGAGACTGACACCAAGAATGGTAAGAGAAGTCTTTAGATAGCACTGAATCACATAATGAGAAAGGCATTCTATTTTAAATTCTTTTTCTAATTTTCTGATTTGTTAAGAAACAAGTCTCAGTGCCATGCTAATATGTCATGAGCATCTCTCCAACACTCGCTAAGCTTTTTTTTTATAAGGACTTAGACTCAGAGCCAAGGAACAGGCAACACTACCTAGATAGAATTTAATAACACTGTTTTGTTTATATCATTTTTATTTTTAGTTACTGTCTTTTTATGGCAAGTGAACTGGTTTTCCATTTATAGTACTAAGATGAAGTTTACTTTCTTAATTCATTTCCTTGAATTATTAAAGTTAAAAAGATGGATCAACTGTAAAGATGGTATACAGATAAAAAGGAAATTACGAAGGTGAGTTAAAATGATGAGATGAGAGATACTAATTATTATATAATCTGGAAACAGAAGATTTAAAAATATATTCCTCTACTACCCTAAAGCAGAGCTAACCTCTCCCTCATATGTGGTTTCACTGCCCTGTTTGTACCTCTAATACACCATGAATTCATCTTTTTTGAATTGTAGTCATGTACATTTCTCATCTAAATAGAGTTAGCTCCTGGAAATCTTGCTCATATGTGCAGATCCCCTCTATGTAATATAAAAGTACATTCTCTGAATGTTTGTTGAATAGGGAACCTGTTTCATCTTGATCCCACCTGCAGAATACTGATAATTACTTTAAGTATCCTCAGGACCCAAATAGAAGAAGGTTCCTCTATACCACATGGTTTTTCATTACTTTATTTAAATATCAGTCAATACACAGTAAAATAGACTTATTAAACTTCTACTATGGGACATCACCAAGATGGAGACACAGATTATTCCTGACACTGCTTCCCCTTAAAAGAAGAACAATTAATAACTATTCAAGAACAAGATACCACTGAGAGAACCCTAGAACATGGGCGTGAGACTAAAGCATACCTTGTACCACAAAGACCAAGATAGACTCTATTGAAGGGGTAAATGAAATGGCTACATGATGACTGCACTGCCCCTCCTCCAGACCAGTACAGTTCCTCCAGTGGAAAAGAGAACCCAGGAACACAACCAGCACTGCCTTCAGCATTTTGGGTCACTTCATGGGAGTCCCTACTCTGATTGTGTACCACAGGGATTGCAGGGGATCTGTAGGGCTCAACAACTGGGAAACTGACTGTGATGGAGAAGAGGGGAGGGGCTTGCAACAATCAGCACATGGTCTTGGCAGACCAAGTTCATACCTGCAGTGCCCATGTAGTAATCCCAACCAGTGGCTTTGCTAATCTGCAGAACCAAATCAGGGGTGTACTCTGACCTGAGAACTAGGTAGGTACAGTTTTGCCTGATTTGGGTCCTCAAATGAGGAGTTTTGTCAACTCTAGATCTCAGTTTATCTATATCCAGACAAAGAGTTGAATCACAGTCCCATCCACTTTCACTCCACCTGGCCAGAAGGGCTAGAGACAACTCCAAGAATCAGTGTGGTCCAGTGGCAATCAAGCCAAGAGGTGAATGGGCAGAGATGATTGCCCTCCAGAGCAAAGCTGCCCTGGGGCACGCACTGTTTCTATGCTATGCACAGGCAGGGGGATTAATTCATAGTCCAAGGCTGAAAGTAGCTCCCAGCCCCCTCCCAACCAGAGAATCTCATAAATTTGAGAGTAGCCTGGAATAGCCCCTTCTTCTCCCACCTAGGCAAGGGAGCTGACACAGAGCCCAATTACAGTGGAGAGTGTAGAGACATAGCCCTATCTGACTGAGAGGGCTGAAGACAATTCCCCAAAGTTGTACAGCCCAGAAGCACCCATGTGGAGAGGCAGGCAGGCAGCACTGATAGTTTTGCAAAGTCAGTGATCCTATTTGGTTAGGGAACTTGGGCTGCAAGTCAGCTTGAGTTAAGACAACAGGTAAAAGTCTTTTACTGGCTTTAGAGCTGCTTCTCCCAATGCACCCAGGCAGGGAATCTAAGTTGTCGCCACATTCATTGCTGAATACAGCCTTCAGCTTGTCTGACCAGAGGACCTAACCAGAGCACACAGAGAGCTGCATAGCCCATTCAGCAGTCAGAGGAACAAAAAGAAAAAGAATGAAAAAGAGTGTATAAAGCCTACAGGGACTACAGAAAACAACGAAAAGAAATATTTTCAATATAGGAATTTTAGAAAGAGAAGAGTAAAGAGAAAGGAACAGCAAGTAAAATAATAATGACTGAAAAATTCCCTCACCTGGTCAAAAAAATGGGCATCCAGATCCACGTGCCCAAAGTCTACACTAAGACACATGAAATTAAATTTTCAAAAACAAAACAAAAAAAACGTTTTAAGAGCAACAAGAATAAAGAGAGAAGTTACATACAAGGGAACATTATAAGACTATCAACAGATTTTTCAACAAGAATTTTCAGGCCAGGAAGAAGCAGGAATAGAAGGAACATACCTCAACATAATAAAAGCTATATATGACAAACCCACAGCAAGTGTTACCCTCAATGGTGAAAAATTGAAAGCATTTCCCCTGAAATCAGGAACAAGACAAGGGTGCCCACTCTCACCACTACTATTCAACATAGTTTTGGAAGTTTTGGCCACAGCAATCAGAGCAGAAAAAGAAGTAAAAGGAATCCAGATTGGAAAAGAAGAAGTAAAACTCTGGCTGTTTGCAGATGACATGATCTTCTACATAGAAAACCCTAAAGACTCTTCCAGAAAATTACTAAAGCTAATCAACGAATATAGCAAAGTTGCAGGATATAAAATTAACACACAGAAATCCCTTGCATTCCTATACACTAACAATGAGAAAACAGAAAGAGAAATTAAGGAAACAATACCATTCACCATTGCAACAAAAAGAATAAAATACTTAGGAGTATACCTACCTAAAGAAACAAAAGACCTACACATAGAAAACTATAAAACACTGATGAAAGAAATCAAAGAGGACACAAACAGATGGAGAAACATACCGTGTTCATGGATTGGAAGAATCAATATTGTCAAAATGGCTATACTACCCAAAGCAATCTATAGATTCAATGCAATCCCTATCAAGCTACCAACGGTATTTTTCACAGAACTAGAACAAATAATTTCACAATTTGTAGGGAAATACAAGACACCTCGAATAGCCAAAGCAATCTTGAGAAAGAAGAATGGAACTGGAGGAATCAACCTGCCTGACTTCAGACTCTACTACAAAGCCACAGTCATCAAGACAGTGTGGTACTGGCACAAAGACAGAAATATAGATCAATGGAACAGAATAGAAAGCCCAGAGATAAATCCACGAACCTATGGACACCTTATCTTCGACAAAGGAGGCAAGGATATACAATGGAAAAAAGACAACCTCTTTAACAGGTGGTGCTGGGAAAACTGGTCAGCCACTTGTAAAAGAATAAAACTAGAACACTTTCTAACACCATACACAAAAATAAACTCAAAATGGATTAAAGATCTAAATGTAAGACCAGAAACTATAAAACTCCTAGAGGAGAACATAGGCAAAACACTCTCCGACATGAATCACAGCAGGATCCTCTATGACCCACCTCCCAGAATATTGGAAATAAAAGCAAAAATAAATAAATGGGACCTAATGAAACTTAAAAGCTTTTGCACTACAAAGGAAACTATAAGTAAGGTGAAAAGACAGCCCTCAGATTGGGAGAAAATAATAGCAAATGAAGCAACAGACAAAGGATTAATCTCAAAAATATACAAGCAACTCCTGAAGCTCAATTCCAGAAAAATAAATGACCCAATCAAAAAATGGGCCAAAGAACTAAACAGACATTTCTCCAAAGAAGACATACAGATGGCTAACAAACACATGAAAAGATGCTCAACATCACTCATTATTAGAGAAATGCAAATCAAAACCACAATGAGATACCATTACACACCAGTCAGGATGGCTGCTATCCAAAAGTCTACAAGCAATAAATGCTGGAGAGGGTGTGGAGAAAAGGGAACCCTCTTACACTGTTGGTGGGAATGCAAACTAGTACAGCCGCTATGGAGAACAGTGTGGAGATTTCTTAAAAAACTGGAAATAGAACTGCCATATGACCCAGCAATCCCACTTCTGGGCATACACACCAAGGAAACCAGATCTGAAAGAGACATGTGCACCCCAATGTTCATCGCAGCACTGTTTATAATAGCCAGGACATGGAAGCAACCTAGATGCCCATCAGCAGACGAATGGATAAGGAAGCTGTGGTACATATACACCATGGAACATTACTCAGCCATTAAAAAGAATTCATTTGAACCAGTTCTAATGAGATGGATGAAACTGGAGCCCATTATACAGAGTGAAGTAAGCCAGAAAGATAACATTACAGCATACTAACACATACATATGGAATTTAGAAAGATGGTAATGATAACCCTATATGCAAAACAGAAAAAAGAGACACAGATGTACAGAACAGACTTTTGGACTCTGTGGGAGAAGGTGAGGGTGGGATGTTTCGAGAGAACAGCATGTATATTATCTATAGTGAAACAGATCGCCAGCCCAGGTGGGATGCATGAGACAAGTGCTCGGGCCTGGTGCACTGGGAAGACCCAGAGGAATCGGGTGGAGAGGGAGGTGGGAGGGGGGATCGGGATGGGGAATACATGTAACTCCATTGCTGATTCATGTCAATGTATGACAAAACCCACTGCAATATTGTGAAGTAATTAGCCTCCAACTAATAAAAATAAATGAAAAAACAACAACAACAACAACAACAAAAGAAATGGAATGATATATTCAAAATATAGAAAGAAAATAAATATTAACAAGAATTCTATTCCTAGCAAAGTTGTCTTTCAGAAATAAAGGAGGGATAAAGACTTTCCTAAACAAGCAAAAGTTGAGGGAGTTCATTACCACCTTATAAGAAATACTAACAGAAGTTCTTTGAGTGGCAGTAAAAGAACACTAGTTAACATTATAAAAATATTAAAAGGTAGTATAAATATCATTGATATTGATAAATTTATAGTCATAGATTCTGCAAGATGCTATTCATGGTGTATAATTCACTTATAACTCTCATTTTAAGAAGGTTTTTAAAAACTACTAAAAACAACCATATATGCAATAATCTGTTATTAGTTACACAATTTATTTTAAAAAAACATGTAAGTTTTAACAGTAAAAACCTAACATGTGAGGGGTAAAAGAAGAAAAAGTATAAAGTTTATAAATTCTATTGAAGTTAAATTGTCATCAGTTTAAAATATGGTATTATAAGTTTAAGCTATTTCATGCAAGCCCCATGGTAATTACAAGGTAAAATTGTGTCATAATTGTACAATTAATTCTTTGACAATAAAGAAGTCAAAGAATACTGATACTAAAAGCTATCAAAGCAAAAAAGACACCAGAATAAGAAATAGCAACAATGAATCTACAAAACAGCCAGAAAACAATTTTTTAGATGACAATAGTAAGTTCCTAGCTGCATAATTACTTTAATGTAAACAAATTAAGTTCTCCAATTAAAAGACATAGAATGGCTAAACGGATTTTAAAAAGCAAAACAAGATATGACAATATGCTGCCCATAAGAGATTCACTTTAGCCTTAAATATACACATAGAGACTGAGAGTAAAAGAATGGAAAATGACATTTCAAGAAAATCGTAACAAACAAAATAGACTGGGAGCTAAAAGTGATTAAAAAAAAGATAGGAGGGGCATTATATCATGATAAAGAGGTCAATACATCAATGAAGATATAACAATTTTAAATATGTATGTGCCCAACATTGGAGCACCTAAACATATGAATTAAAAATTAACAGAGAAAAAAGATAAAAATATTAACACAGTAAGTGTTAGGGACTTTCATACCCTGCTCTCAACAATGCACAGATCATCCAAATACACAGATCATCCAGACAAAGAATCAATTAGGAAACCATGGATTTGAACAATACTATAGACCAAATAGTCTATATTCAAAGGACATGGGTTTGGGTGGACTCCGGGAGCTGGTGATGGACAGGGAGGCCTGGCATGCTGCGGTTCATGGGGCCACAAAGAGTCAGACACGACTGAGCGACTGAACTAAACTGATAGACCAAATAAGTAAAATAAGTCAAATAGAGAAAGACAAATACTGTATGGTCTCACTTATAAGTGGAATCTAAAAACAAAACACACAAACAAACAAAAACCAAATTCACAGAAAAAGAGATCAGACTTGTAACCAGAGGCAGATGGGGAGGGGGGAATTGAAGGAATGTAGTCAAATCACTCTACTACTGCTTCAGGTACTCTCTCCTCCCTTTCCCCTCTAGATCTTAGTATTCCCCGACTATCTATTCCCAGTCCTGTGTTCTCTACTATGGAGTGAGTGAGGACCTTCCTCTTCTTCCCTTCTACGTTCTTTGACTGGTCTAATAAATAAATTGACATAAGACAGATTAACAAGAGAAAAACAAACTGAATGTTGTACGTATTGAAGTCCATTAAAATATGAGACAAATAAGTGACCAAAGCAGCTCTTATACCTTTTAGACAAGAAAAAATATGTGGTGGACTGATGAAAGCAAAGGATTTCCCAGGTGGCGCTAGTGGTAAAGAACCTGGCGGCCAATGCAGGAGACAAGAGACCTGGGTTGGATCCCTGTGTCAGGAAGATCCCCTGGAGGAGGGCATGGCAACCCATTCCAGAATTCTTGCCTGGAGAATCCCATGGACAGAGAAGTCTGGCGGGCTACAGTACATAGGGCTAAGAATTGGGCATAACTGAAGTGATTTAGCACCCATGCACTCACAATGAGAACAAAGGAGTTTGAGTCTGAGGCAGCAAACTAGTAAAAAAGTAACAAAGTTTGTTTATAAAGCTTTCTTGACACTAAATTCCCTTCTACCCTCCTGGTTCAGGAAGGGTACATTTCATATGGAAGATTTATTTCCTGCTTGCAAGAGGACAAAGGAGGGTCAGATGTCCTTCTTGCACCAACCCTTTCTTAAGTAACTTTAAAATAATCAATATTCCAAAGTGGTATATTTTACCTCCCTTCACTATCCACACCCTTTCTACTAAAGAATTCAAATATATTCATGACATTTGCTACTACTTATTAATTATTAATTAAATCTCTCAAGTTCTGACTTCTCTCCCAAATTCCAGTCACATCTTCTTATCTCCAATTCTACGTCTGGCTAGGATCATATAAATAGTCCAAGTCCATGACATTTCCCCCCAAATCAATATCAATCCCTGGTTTCCTTTTCTTTTTTAATAGAAGTAAATCATTCTCTTATAGATGACTCAAAATCTTGGAATCACCAGTGGCTTCTCTTTCCAGCTGACTATATTTAATCCTCACCAAGCACTGCTGATTCGTCTCTGCTTCTCTTCCTAATTTATATTATAACTTGTTTCCCATGTTTCCGGTTTCTAGATAGGGCCACACAGTACTTCATACCTAGACAACTCCAAGACCTTCATTATTAGGATCTCTGTCAAAACTCTCCCATTTCTCACACACCCTGCACATGCCTACTAGAATAATCCTGCTAAAATATTACTTTAATCAGGAAATTCCCACAATCAAAAAAAAAAATAACTATAGATTTTTAAAGATATTTTTGCCTAAAAAAAAATAAAGCTCAGGTTTCACATTCAGGTCCTCTACAATCCATTATTTTGGGACTGTTTATATATATACAAGGACTTCCCTTGCAACTCAGTTGGTAAAGAATCTGCCTGCAATGCAGGAGACTCAGGTTCAATTTCTGGATTGGGAAGATCCCCTGGAGAAGGAAATAGCAACCCACCCCATTGTTCTTGCCTGGAGAATCCCATGGACAGAGGAGCCTGGCAGGCTACATACAGCCCATGGGTTTGCAAGAGTCAGACACGACTTAGCAACTAAACCACTGTATTAAGTAGCATGGGGAAGTGAAAAGAGAACTAGACTCTAAGTAAGGAGATAAAAAGTTAAAATTCCAATTTCTGGCATTTGCTAGCTGTATGGGCAAGTCAATTAACCTCTATGAATCTCAAAGATAAGGAAAGTTGCTTAAAGATAAGTAATAGTGTTTTCATATACCTGGAGTAAATACAAATTAGGTAAAAAATATTAATATGCTTGACGTGGTAGGCATTCAAAGTCATTTGAATCTGAATATAAGCTTTTTTCCTATCTCTAAAGTTCAATGTTCCTCAGTCTCTCCAATTCCAATTCCAGTCCAATTCCCTTACTCACCTCTCCCACATAGGAATTCTTCCATTTTCTTATGCCCCTCTTCAACATCTATGCAAATATTAGCATCCTTTAAGTTCTTTTCAAAACTTACCTATTCCGTAAAGTCCATAACAAAAACCTCAACTGAAAACCACCACTACCTCTTTCAGCATTCAGGTCTCAACTTACTAGCTGGTTTTTTACCATAAACTTTTCACGTACTTAGAATGTATCATCTTGGCAATATTACATTCTCCTTGAGGACTACTACTCTGCATTGTTCCTCCTTGTATCTCTCAGCATTTATTTAATCACTCATGGAAAATCCTCTTTGATGAGGACTGAATTATACCCAGTTCTAAAGAATAAGTAGAAATTGACAAGGCAAAGAGTGGGAGAGAAAGCTTCAGGCAGAAGGAATAGCTTGTGTGATGGTCTGAGGCAGAAACAGCTTGACCAATTAAAGTAACTAAGAGATGACATGGAGAAACAGAAACAGACCAGACTGAAACACAATAAAGTGGGAGAGAAGGGGAAGCAATTGTTTACCCTGAACATATTCTATCAAAGTGCCATTGAAGTTCATGGTGTCACAAAGAGTTGGACATGACTTAGCAACTGAATAACAACAACAAATAATACATTAAATTATAGTTGTTAATACTATAATGAAAAGACTTCAAAGATAGCAATAGGAAAACTGCTAGGGTAACAAAAAGAATAGTTAAATAGTGATGCTTTTTTAAACTATAATTTTTCTATCATTCAGTGGCCTGGATCCCTTGGTCTACTCCCTCCCTGATCCTCCCTTTACCTTAGCTGGGATTCAGATCATGCTTGGCACTCCCAGGCTATGGGGAAAAAAATTTGAGTTTTATGCAAAGTAGTGTATGATCTTCCTGGCATTCTAATAAATCATTTTCTGCCATATGAACCATGATTTAGAGGACAGAGATTAGAAGGTGGGAGACTTCCAAACTGTTTAGCCAAGAGTTTCCATGGAGGCTTTAGCTCAAAAAGATGATATGGATATGGGAGCTAGTTATAAACCAAAAGGCAACGGAATATCACAGAAATAACTTAGCACATACTGACATACTAGGCCCACCCCAACCATGTCCCAAATGTGGTTCTGTGTTAGAGTTTATGACACTGTAGAGTGCTATAACATAGACACAAAGAAGTTATATTTTCTTCTCTCCACTTAAGTCACTAGAAGTCTTTCTCCCACAGATTTCCCCTTATCTAACTGAATTCAGCTATTGCAATGTGAACTGTCTCCAAACCATCTGAGGTTGTAACTTCCCTGTGCTCTGTCTCAGCATAAATGCAGACTTTCTGGGAAAGTCCAGGAAAAGCTCATGAGATATTTGTATGTTTTATTTAGTTTTTCAAGTGGAAAAAACAATAGACATTTCCCTGTTTAAAAAAAAAAAAAAAAATCTGTTGACGCTTACATACAAGTAACTCAAACCAGCTGACTTTCAAAATGTCAAACTTCACATGTGGTCAAGCTTCAGACAGACTCTAAGCTAAGTTTGGAAAAAAACAATTCAAATAATGAACTTGTAAAGCAAATAAAGTAAAATATTTGGATGATGATTCAGTTGAGTAACCACTAGTGACCCCAAACTGCCACTTGTTATGGATAGATGCTTTGTAAGATTTTTGACTTGGGAGAGTTCAGAAACAACCCAATTATGGTGGGTGTCTTTCCAAATTGATCAGAGGATAGAAGCAAGATGAGGAGGAGTGCCTGATCCACTCAAGATTGAAATTCTGAGGCCTTTGGGAATACTCTAATCAAGTCTATCACACATATGATTCATAAACCCCTGGATTAAATAATGAATTTTTCAGATTAGAGACTAAAACCTTTGTAGGACTGAGAATTATGGACTCTCCTCTCTCTATACATCTTCCGCCATATAATTAAAAATAAAAACAATGCCAACCTGTATTAAAAAAAAGTGTAAAAAAGTCAAAGAAATTTCTAATTTTCCCCATTGCAATCATTCCAGTGCTTTCAAAAAATAATATTATTTTTAAAAATATGGTGCATCTATTTTCCCTAGCACCCTAAGCATACGATTAGTCTGCCTTTTGAGTAATCAGCACTGTCTGAAACCCAGAGCTATATTGTTTGGGTTTCTTATCATTTAAAATCCCTGACTTTCATAGAATGACTACTGTGGAAACTCTTAGTAAATACTTTTTGTTTTTTGGCATAAAAAAGTCACTTTTCATTACTAGACAACTATCTACAATTAAAAGAGACAGAGAGAAAATATGACTTCTCAGTGAGACTCCTGTTGAGTTTTTTCATCCCTCACACAACAGACTACTCAAGGATACGCATGACACACATGTTTATGTACCATGAAAAATTTATCTTGGCTTATGGAAAACTGAAAAGCCAAATTTACATAAGTCAAGTCTTAACAACCAAGGACCTTCCACACTAACCTTTCCTTTTACACTTCAGTATCACAATAAAAATTCCACTGTTCATTTATAGGTTATTTGAGGTTAACTAAAAATGAGCATGATGTAGTTTCTAGAAAGTAGCCTTGATTGAAGACAGAATACACTAATATTCTGAAGACAGAATAATGTCCCTCTATTGCGTTTGGTCCCTGACCAGTGATATGAGGGTTTACAGTAGAGTAATCTCAAAGACCCTTTGCAATTCTGACATTTTGTAATTACAGAATCTTCTCTGGCTCAATGAAGCCAAGGAAAGGGTTATATTAGTGTAAAATGAATGATTTGGTAATCCTGCACAAAAATATTGAAAGCAAAAGAAGAAGGCGACAGCAGACAATGCGACAGATATCAATAGCATCACCGACTCAATGGATATGAATTTAAGGAAACTTCAGGAGATAGCAGAGGCCAGAGCAGCCTGGCATGCTACAGTCCATGAGGTTGCAAAGTCAGACATGACTTAACAACTGAAAAAAAAAACAACACTGCACAATAGAAGTGGGCTGATACTAAAAAGCATGCTGACATAAGCAATGTACTCTTTTATCACTGCAGCTCCTTAATCCAGGACAGTGCTTAACAAAAGAAACTGGCTTGAAACAGACTTTTTTGATTGTCACAAGTATCTGAAATCACTTTGTAAATTTCTTGGGTGAAAGATCATTATTCTAGGACCAGAATGTGTACAGGCAAATGATTACCTAACATGTCATATTTGTAAAATAAAACAAATTCCTGATGACATGGAGTTCAGAGTGTTTGAGGAAAGGAATGAAGCAAAAAGATGCAGTCAGGGCTTCCCTGGTGGTCCAGTGGTTAAGAATCCACCATGCAGTACAAGGGACACCAGTTTGATCCCGAGTCTGAGAAGATCCCAGAAGTGATCCAGAGCAACTAAGTTCGGGCACCACAACTACTGGGCCACAGTGTTCTAGAGCCCGTGAGCCACAACTACTGAGCCCACGTGCTGCAACTACCAAAGCGTATGCACCAAGAGCCTGTGGTCCACAACACAAGATGCCACCTCAATGAGAAGCCCATGTACCCACCACAACAAAGAAGTAGCCCCTGCTTGCTACAACTAGAGAAAGTCTGCATGCAGCAATAAAGACCCCCTTCAGCCAAAAATAAAACTAACAAATAATATACTTTTTTTAAAAACTATATATATAGTCAGAAGAAATCATGTGCAGATTAAGTTTTAACAGAGTTTTAACTCTGCTTAATGTTATGTGGCAGCCTGGATGAGCGGGGAATTTAGCAGAGAATGGATACCTGCATTTGTATGGCTGAGTCACTTGGCTGTGCACCTGAAACTTTTACAACATTGTCAATTGACTATACTCTAATATAAAATTAAAAGTTTTAAAAAGAGGGGGGAAAAAAGTCACTTTCCTCTAAAAGCTTAAATGCAGCCAATAAAACATTTAGTCATGGAAGTAAGCAAATTTGCATTTTATAAAGCCACTGATTTAATTAAAACAATTTGTGATACAACATGCAGAGCCACCAAATGGAGAGACTTTATTTATGTCCCTGATTCAGCAGTTTAAAACATGGAGATAACAACCATAAGGAACATAAGATCACTGAAAAATAATTATTTATATTAATTCATCCATCCAATTTACTCATTTAATTAACAAAAATTTACTTACTACTATGTTTCAGGTACCAGAGTTACAAAGGCTAACAACAACAAAACCATTCTTTCAAACAATATAGAATTTGTAAAAGAATTATAGATGGTTTTTATTTTTTAATTTGTTATTATTTTTGCTGCTTATTTTACTTATAATCTCAAATTCAGAAGGCAGAATTAATTATACTCAGTTCATGATACATTATCATCATGAATCTTTGCAAATCCCCTCTCTTATTGCATTTAATTTTTTTGTTTGTCTTTATACCCACACTACATTAAAGTTTTCCCCTATCCTGAAGACAGACAACCACTTAAATGTGCTTTATTTATTTTTCTTTGCATATGCTTTTATCATGTGAGCATTTTTTAAATTACATAAATGATATTGTTATATCACTATTTCTTTCACAATCTTTTTATGATCCATCTGTGTTGTTATGTATAACAACAAACTGGTTCTTCTTAATTGTTGTATAATACTCTCTGTACTTCTTTTACCTATGCACCCTCCCAATAGTGAGCATCCAGTTTACACAACTCTCTACCACACTCTACCACAAATAAAGTACATGTTCCTTTATGAATCCACATGAGAATTTCCATAGGAGTAAACACATATGAGTGGAATTTCAAAATAAGAGAGTAAGGATATTTTTCATTTGCTGTCCAGAACATCTATCCCTGTTCAGTCCCACTAGCAGTGCACAAGGGTTCCTATATCCACACACCAAAACTTGACTTTGTTAAACTTTCCAACTTGACCAGTCTAGTATGTAAAAAATAATAGTCCTCTGTTTTTACAATGTGTTATCAAAATTACTAATTGCAAATTATCTTTTTTAAGACAATAAATTCATATATTAATTCCTAAGTCAAGTAATAGTAACACCATTGTATTGAATTGTGTATATATTCTAGATTTTACTAAGCAACCAAAAAAAAAAAAAAAAAACTGTGAAATTTTTTTTCTTACAAGGACTCCAGTGACCTCCATTGTACAATAAAATTACAATATAATTTTGTAAAAAATTTGTTGTACAAACCAAGTGAAAAAGATAATAAACTACATTAATAAACTATAAACTTAAGGTTTATTGTGTCTTCCATCAATCAGAAGCTACAGTAATCATCCTTGCTGAGAAAACCCTCAATAAAGTAGTAGTACAAAATTGACAGAGTCTGTAATTTTCTACATTTGAGCTATATAATCACAATCACATGTCAAAATTACCTGAATAAATAAGCAATTTTCCATCTAGATCAACTAACTGGAAATAACAACTTTGACACAAAGAAATATCCTTCAGAAGAAAGCTGCCATCCATGCTGATTCACTAATTTCAGAATATCCCTCCAGTGTATCACCATCTGATAATGTTCAAAGAATTTCCTGCTCATGCATGCCTTTGTTTCTGAAGGTAAATTCTTGTGTATGGTGAAGATACTGCTTCGAAAGCAGGATACTTAGGTCTACAGAACTTTAAAAAGTTTCTGCTGTATAAATAGCACTTCCGAACTAGATGGTCTTGATCACATCTTAGTAATAACAAAAGGTAAACTGCAAATTTGCTTTACCAACTGTGAACAAGTTCTAAAAATAAGAATAGCATTTTGGCAAGGGTAAAAATAAAGGCCTTGTGTTTTTCATTGGAATTTTTCAGGAGGATATTTGGGTAATGTCTTTAACCTTCCTTTCTATGTGTCTGTATTTTTCAAATTTCCTTTGATATACAAAATATACCAAAAAAGGAAATAATTTCTTTTAAAATACTATGTTCATCCATATTCCCACCACCAACACTTCCAAAAGTATCCATAGTGACAAAAGAGAGAGTTTTGAAGTCCAGGGGAGCTTGAGTAAGCAAAGAGGATGATTTGAAATCCCAAATAAAATACTCTTAATATGACACTTTGAAAATTTGAAGCAACTTTATAGAGAAAAAATTACCTAGTGATCATAGAAAGAGACTGTGAAAAACTCTGAATTATATCAACCCCAGTAATTCAACTTTAGGCACGAATCTACTCATTATAAAATAAATAAAAATCTTAATACCTTGTTCCCATTTATTGTTAATATCTCTCCAGCTACAAACACTAACTGAAGATTGACTACAGATGTACTGTTTTCGAAGCAGGGAACGGATGCTAAATAAAGATAACATCAAACCTTAATAAATGGGAAAAGTTAATGCTATTAGTTTTGTTATTCTGGTGTTCAGTGTAGCAATTTTGTCATTCTGGTGTTCATTACAGCATATGAAATGTTAGATTTATCTCCTTTGACTGTATAACAACTATATAAAGGTTGAACTATGAAAATAAAGGAAGTTCTAATTTTAATTTTATATTCAACTTTATTTCCTAAATTGATTCCTTTTTTCACTTTGTTTGGGTGCCCGCTTTTCATGATATGTTATTAGATTTAATAGAGAAACTACAGCAATTGCTGAAATAATAACATTCATGTATCTGGCTGAATAAGTATGTACTTTGCTGCATACTTACAAAGTAGAAAACTACTGTAAGACCACACTATTTGCTCAATGAAAAGAAACAACACCCACCTATTTCAGGAGGCTTTTGCTATTTATTCTAGGCCATTTCTCTGTATTTCCATCAGAAGAGGGAACTGGAAAGAGAGGTGTTTATAGAAAAAGATATGCATATATAATTTATTCAGTTAATCCTTTCTCATATAGAGGGATTTGAGACCCACTTCATGTGTTTGAAGAATTATAAGAGTAGGGTTGAGTGTGTATATGGGTAGATTAATCAAAAGAGTGTAGTTCAGACAACAGCAGAGGCTGGAACAGGTTAGGCTTCTGGCACTCGGTTCACCTAAGCAAATTGTTTGATCTGGTCGATTTCATAAAAAATCAGAAGAGCTCAGATTCAGAAAACTTGAGATCGGGAAGGAATCTTATAATTAATTCACCTTAGTAAAAAGACTAACCAATGCTGGTTTTAGAAACAAAATGGAACTAAGAAAGATTGTTTTTCCCATACAGCAAAGTAAAATTAAGTGACCAAGCCTTGGCCCACTTTTCCATTAAAATTACTCATTTATCCCACCCTTTTAGGGCCTAGCTGGTAGCTCAGTCAGTAAAGAATCTGCCTGCAGTGCAGGAGACTCGGGTTCAATCCCTGGATGGGGAAAGTCTCCAGGAGAAGGAGATGACAACACACTCCAGTATTCTTGCCTGGAAAATTCCATGGACAGAGGAGCATGGTGGGCTATAGTTCATGGGGTCACAAAGAACTGGACACAACTGAGTGACTAACATTTTCACTTTTCATCCCACCCTTCTACTTACTCCATTCTCTATCACAGCACAAAATCAAGCATCCTTACCTCATATGAGATTTATCATAACCATCTCTAGTATAGACTTCATAATTTTGCTCTCTCATCCTACAACTAGAACCCAACTATGTTAGTCCTGTATTTTCCACAGGATTTTAGAGACCTCAGTGAAAAGGACCAGGTCTTATATTTCTCCTAAATCCCCACAAAGATAAATACAACAATAGCTAAAAATAATTAATAAATGTTAACTAATTAAATGCTGTTAGCCAGGAACTATAATAAATCTTTTACAATATTAATTTATTTAATCCTTACAACAACTCAGTGAAGCAACTACTATCATTAATTCCCATTTCCAGGCACAACTTGCCAAAGGCTACATGGCTGGTAAATGATGGGGGTAAGGCCAGGGACCTATATAGCCAAGCAATCTCATACCAGAGCCTGAATCCCACCGTCTTTTCTGGAGGCTGTGGAGGCTTGTGATGAGGAGAATTGCATATTAAATTTCTCAGTAAGAACTAAGCACAGGTAGCTGGGAATATATTCAAAACTTAATGTACTTTAAAAAGACAACAATTAAGCATGGGTGAGCTGTGTTTTGTACATACTGCCATCTCCCCATTTGTAGTTGGCAACATAATCATTTCTCACACCTGAAGTAAGGAACTGTTTGTACCCTCATAAAAACAAATTTGACAGTTACTGCAAGCTGTGATAGGTTAAAAATAGCCCCTCAAAATATTCACATCAAATAGCTGGAATCTATGAATGTCACCTTATATGAAAAAAAGGGTTTTTGCAGATGTAATCTAGGATTTTGAGATGAAATAATCTTGGAGTATTAGGGTGGGCCCTAAGTCCAATGACAAGTGGATAAGAGATAAAAAGAGAACAGATAGGAGGAAGGGATGGAATCATAGAGGTCAAGATTGGAGTGATGCAGCCACAAACCAAGGAATACCTAAAGCCAGCAGAAGCTGGAAGATGCAAGGGACAGAACATCCCTTACAACTTTAAATGGAACCAGTTCCGCCATCACCTTGATTTTGGATTTCTGGGCTCCAGTATTGTGACCAAATAAATTTCTACTGTGGTAGCCACTATATTTGTAGTATTTCGTTACTGCAGTCACAGGAAACTGATACACTATCCACCTGCTATCTGTAACAGCCTGCAAGATCCTTGAACAGGAACTGTGTTTTGTGTATCCTTCTACTCTTTACTGAAGAGGCCTTACAAATAGCTGAGAAAAGAAAAGAAGGTAAAGGCAAAAGAGAAAAGGAAAGGTATACCCATCTGAATGCAGAGTTTTGGAAATTTTCTTGGGAATAGCAAGGAGAGATAAGAAAGCCTTCCTAAGTGATCAGTGCAAAGAAATAGAGGAAAACAATAGAATGGGAAAGACTAGAGATCTCTTCAATAAAATTAGACACACCAAGGGAATATTTCATGCAAAGACAGGAACACTTAAGGACAGAAACACTATGGATCTAGCAGAAGCAGAAGATATTAAGAAAAGGTCACAAGGTTACACAGAAGAACTTTACCAAAAAAGATCTTAATAACCCAGATAACCACGATGGTATGATCACTCACCTAGAGCCAGACATACTAGAATGCGAACTCAAGTGGACCTTAGGAAGCATAACTTCAAACAAAGCTAGTGGAGGTGATGGAATTCTAGCTATTTTAAGTCCTAAAAGATGATGTTGTAAAAGTGCTGCACTCAAGATGCCAGCAAATTTGGAAAACTCAGCAGTGGGCACAGGACTGAAAAGGTCAGTTTTCTTTCCAACCCCAAAGAAAGGCAATGCCAAAGAATGTTCAACCAACCACACAATTGTACTCATCTCAAACACTAACAAAATAATGCTCAAAATTCTCCAAGCTAGGCTTCAACAGTATGTGAACCAAGAACTTCCAGATGTTCAAGCTGGATTTATAAAAGGTAGAGGAACCAGAGATCAAATTGCCAACATCCATTTGATCATTGAAAAGGCAAGAGAGTTCCAGAAAAATATCTATTTCTGTTTTATTGACTATGCCAAAGCCTTTGACTGTGGGGATCACCACAAACTGTGGAAAATTCTTAAAGAGATGGGAATACAACACCACCTTACTGGCCTCCTACTAAATCTGTATGCAGGTCAAGAAGCAACAGCTAGAATTGGACATGGAACAATGGACTGGTTCCAAACTGGGAAATGAGTATGTCAACACTGTATATTGTCACCCTGCTTATTTAATTTATATGCAGAGTACATCATGAGAAATGCTGGGTTGGATGAAGCACAGGTGGGAATCAAGATTGCTGGGAGAAATATCAATAAACTCAGATATACAGATGACACCATCCTAATGATAGAAAGTGAAGAGGAACTGAAGAGCCTCTTGACGAAAGTGAAAGAGGAGAGTGAAAAAGTTGGCTTAAAGCTCAACATTCAAAAAACTTAGATCGTGGCATCTGGTCCCAACACTTTATGGTAAATAGATGGGGAAACAGTGGAAACAGTGACAGACTTTATTTTCTTGGGCTCCAAAATCACTATAGATGGTGACTGCAGCCATGAAATTAAAAGACCCTTGCTCCTTGGAAGAAAAGCTATGACCAACCTAGACAGCATATTAAAAAACTAAGCCATTTTTGCCGTCTATTATATTCTGTCATGTTCACTGGTAATTTCACACATACTTGTGCTTTGTTCTAGAGTATATTTAAAAGACCTGAAAATAAAATATACATCTTAAAAAAATAAATAAATACATAAAAAGCAGAGACATTACTCTGCCAACAAAGGTCTGTCTAGTCAAAGCTATGGTTTTTCCAGTAGTCATGTATGGATGTGAGATTTGGACCATAAAGATAGCTGCGCAACAAAAAACTAATGCTTTTGAACTGTGGTGTTGGAGAAGACTCTTGAGAGTCCCTTGGACTGCAAGGAGATCCAACCAGTCAATATTAAAGGAAACCAGTCCTGAGTATTCATTGGAAATACTGATGCTGAAGCTGAAGCTCCAATACTTTGGCCACCTGATGCGAAGAATTGACTGATTGGAAAAGACCCTGTTTCTGAGAAAGATTAAAGGCAGGAGGAGAAGGGGACAGCAGAGGATGAGACAGTTGGATGGCATCACTGACTCGATGGACATGAGTTTGAGCAAGCTCTGGGAGCTGTTGATGGACAGGGAAGCCTGGAGTGTTGCAGTCCATGAGGTCACGAAAAGTCAGACACGACTGAGTGACTGAACTGAACTGAACTGCTACTCTTTACTTTTTCAACCTAGTGGAGTGCCTAAAAGGCATGGGTTTTATGGCAATAATTTAGGGAAATAAGAGTGGAAATGGAAAAAGGATTCACTACATAAAAATTGTGATCTTGAGATTTAATCTATTCATTTAGTAATCATACAATGAAGCCTACTATGTGCCAGACAATGAACTGGGCAATCAGGAAGTCAACCATGAATACAACAAATGAATCCTTGACCACATTTCATTCTGAGTGACTTATTACATTCAGTTCAGTTCAGTCGCTCAGTCGTATTCAACTCCTGTAATTAATACTCTAACAGTAGAAGAGCAGTATTCATTATAAATTGATAGAAGGGACAGCTCCAAGATGGTGGAGTCTGGGAAACAATTCACTTAACTTCTTTGAGACTTCATGATATAACAAATAGTAAATAACAGAGACGATACAAACACTTCCTGCTTTAGAGACCTATTGTGTCCTCATTTATAATAGGTTCTCTATAATAATAATACATACTACTTATAAAATGTTTATATGTGCCTAGCATTATGCTGTGCATCGTATACAAATTACCTTATTTAACTCTTATGACAACCTAATGGTTATTTATGTATATGATTATATATTAATTACTTGAAAAAGTGAAAGTGAAAATTGCTCTGTCGTGTCCTACTTTTTGCGACCCCATGGACTATACAGTCCATGGAATTCTCTAGGCCAGAATACTGGAGTGGACAGCCTTTCCCTTCTCCAGGGGATCTTCCCAATCCAGGGATCAAACCCAGGTCTCCCTCATTGCAGGCAGATTTTTTACCAGCTGATCCACAAGGGAAGCCCAATTATTACTTATATATATAATTTATATATTATATATATAATATATATATATCATATTAATATCATTATTTCGCCAATTTTAAAAAATGGAGACAGATTTATGGATGATAAATATCATGCCTAAGTCTACATAGCTAGTAAAAGGCAGAACCAGCATTTGAACCAAGCTTAATGGGGTTTTAACCACTACATCATACTTGTTACACAAATGTCAAAAACTGCAACCGATAGATAAAGCCTTCAAAGAGAATTTGCTGGATAAAAATGTACTTTTGAGCAGACATAAGAAATAGAGGGGAAAAAGGCTATAGTCTCAAAGAAATGATTTTTCCATCAGCGATATCTCAAAAAAAGAGAGAGAGAGAGATGTAGGGTAGCATCAGTAGAAGTGGGCAAAAAAACACCCTCTCAGTCTGGTGCTGTTTTGCCACTGATACTTTTTGACTAACCAGTGGATTATTCTGTGATTTTAAAATAATCCCCTTAAAAGAGAGGGTGGGACAAATGGGGAGAGAAGCATGGAAATATATACACTACCATATGTAAAACAGCCAGTGGGAATCTGTTGTATGACTCAGGGAACTCAAACTGGGCTCTGTGACAACCTAGAGGTTCACGAAGGAGGGGACATATGTATACCTATGGCTGATCTGTGGTTATGTATGGCAGAAACCAACACAATATTGTAAAGTATTTATCCTTCATTTAAAAAGTAAATATATTAAAATAAGTAAATCATCCCTTTATTTACTTCAGCTTCTGTTTGTCTAATAGTAATCTGATAATAAATTCAAATTTTTTTCTTTACAGGGCTCCCCTGAGAAATACACAGTAGAAAAGCATGTTGTAACTTTAAAATATTACCCAATTCATTCAAAGCATCATAAAAATCCTGAAAATTGCAAAGCACAAAAATTGGTTTGTGATAATCCCAATTAAAGTTTTGATGCTATTTTTGCTGATTCTGTATTTGCACATTTGTGTACTTGCTAAATGTATTTATTTGCAACCTCAAAGTCAATACTCATGGTGCTCTCTTGTTCATTTGCAGAAATGTGCAGAATGGCAAAATTTAGATATTCCATTCACATGTTCCCAACAGAAGTCAAATAAGGTGATGGTCTGCCTTCTTGTTTCAGTTCTCAAACTGTAAACAAGTATGTTTTTCTCAGTCTATTTTAGGCCATGTTTTTCACATTGTTGTGCTTTTTGTTGGTGATATCATTATTTAACGTGGCCCCCAAGCACAGTGCTAAAGTGTTCTCTAGTGTGCTTAAGTATAAGAAAGCTGTGATGTGCCTTCCAGAGGACCTACACGTAGCAGATAAACTTCCATCAGGCAGTGAGTCCTGGTTTTGTTGGTCCTGAGTTCAATGTTAATAAATCAATAATACAGTACCTCAAGAGAAAGGCCACTCTCAACAGTGTTAAATCAATAGTGTGTGGTGAAGCTATGGAAAAGATGGAAAAGTGAGTAAATGTGTGGATTCACATGATGATGACCAATTTTTCAAAAATGTGGTGGTGAGGCTGCAAGTGAAAGAAATTTACAGTCACATTACTCAGGGTCATGAATATGTTACAATCTTTTGAGCTAGTGTTTTATTATAAAGAAATACTCCATACAACTGAAACTGAGGAGGCCCCTGTAAGGCCTTCCTGGGTATAAAAGCCCTTCCATGTCCCCTGTTTCTTGTCTGAAGAAAAAACAGCTTTAGTCTCCCAGTCCTTTCTCAAGTTCTAAGAGCAGACAAAAGAAGTTAACAATTAGAGAAGTGAGGGAATGCAGAAATAAAGAAAAAGTCAATCAAGAAAAGTAATGATAGCTTAAACAATGTTTGGTAATAAAACAGGGTTCGAGTTCCTCCCCAAGGGATCTACGTAACAGTCTGACACACATTTTTTGAGTTGTTCTAGAGAAACTAAGACTGCCACCCAGGTGGAAGATGAGAACTACATGCTGACCACAAGAACATACACCCCAGACTGGCTGAAACCAGAAGGTTGATGATTAAGATTCCCAAACATCACCCCATTACTGCACCATCAACCACTCAGAAGAAAGTCCATGAGATCATCACACATCCTAGAGCCCTCATACTAATGTTCTTTTGTTTGTTTTTTTTAAATCTTCCCTTAAAGTTATCAGGGAGTTTGGCTCTTTTGAGCATTAACTGCCCATTCTCCTTGTATGGTGTCCTGCAATATACACTGTACTTTTTCTTTACCACAATCATGTGTCAGTAGATTGGCTTTGCTTTTCATGGGTGAGCAGATCTGATTTCAGTTTGGTAACAAAATTATTTGTAGGAAGTGCATATTAAATAAGATGTCTTTTAACAAAACAAATATAAACAAGACTGTGTGTTGACTGGCTGAAGAAAATGTGACCAGAAGCTCATAGGAGCTTGTATTTCACCCAGGAGCAATGGCTCAGTTTCCCTAAATCAGTGCACTGGCAAATTTATAAAGAGCTAGTTTTTCTTGTTCAATTGCAAAGTCATGTCTGACATTTGCAACCCCTTGGATTTCAGCACATCAGGCTTCCATGTCCTTCATTATTTCCTGGAATTTGCTCAAATTCATGTCCATTGAGAGGACGATCCTATCTAACAATCATCCTCTGCTGTTCCCTTCTTCAATCTTTTCCATCAGCAGGGTCTTTTCCAACGATTTGGTTCTTTGCATCAGGTAGCGAAAGTAATGGAGCTTCATATTCAGGATCAGTCCTTCCAATGAATATTCAGGGTTGATTTCTGTTTGGATTCACTGGTCTGATCTCCTTGCTGTCCAAGAGACTCGCAAAAGTCTTCTCCAGCATCACAAATCAAAAGGATCAGTTCTTTGGTGCTCAGCCTTCTTTACAGTCCAACTCTCACATTGATGCATGACTACTGGAAACACCATAGCTTTGACCATAGGGACCTTTGTCAGCAAAGTGATATCTCTGCTTTTTAATATGCTGTCTAGGTTTGTCATATCTTTTCTTCCAAGGAGCAAGCATCTTTTAATTTCATGGCTTCAGTCACCATCTGCAGTGACTTTGGAGCCCAAGAAAAAATCTGTCACAGTTTCCACTTTTTTCCCTTCTATTTGCCACGAAGTGATGGGACTGAATGCCATGATCTTCATTTTTTTGAATGTAGAATTTTAAGCCATCCTTTTCACTCTCCTCTTTCACTTTCATCAAGAGGCTTTTCTGTTCCTCTTCGCTTTCTGCCATAATGGTGGTGTATATCTGAGATTATTGATATTTCTGCAGGTAATCTTGATTCCAGCTTGTGCTTCATCCAGCCCGGCATTTCAAGCATGATATACTCTGCATATAAATTAAATAAGCAGGGTGGCAATATACAGTGTTGACATACTCCTTTCCCAATTTGGAACCAGTCCATTGTTCCATGTCCAATTCTAGCTATTGCTTCTTGACCTGCATACAGGTTTCTCAGGAGGTAGGTAAGGTGGTGTGGTATTCCTATCTCTTTAAGAATTTTCCACAGTTTGTGGTGATCCACATAGTCAAAGGCTTTGGTGTAGTTAATAAAGCAGAAGTAGATTTTTTCTGGAATTCTCTTGCTTTTTCTATGATTCAACGGATATTGGCAATTTGATCTCTGGCTCCTCTGCCTTTTCTAAATGCAGCTTGAACATCTAGAAGTTCTTGGTTTACATACTGTTGAAGGCTCGCTTGGAAAATTTTGATAATTGGAGAAATTTGCTACCGTATGAGATGAGTTCAATTGTGTGGTAGTTCGTGCATTGTTTGGCATTGCCGTTCTTTGGGATTGCAATGAAAACTGACCTTTTCCAGTCCTGTGGCCCTTGGTATCTCTAATTTTCTTGAAGAGATCTCTAGTCTTTCCCATTCTATTGCTTTCCTCTATTTCTTTACATTGTTCACTTAGGAAGGTTTTCTTATCTCTCCTTGCTATTCTTTGGAACTCTGCATTCAGATGAGTATATCTTTCTTTTTCTCCTTTGCATTTCACTTCTCTTGTTTCCTCAGCTATTTGTAAGGCCCCCTTGGACAACCATTTTGACTTTTTGAGTTTCTTTTTCTTGGGGATGGTTTTGATCATTGCCTCCTGTACAATGTTATGAACCTCCGTCCACAGTTCTTCAGGCTCTCTGTCTATCAGATCTAGTCCCTTGAATCCATTGTCACTTCCACTTCCACTGTGAGGGATTTCATTTAGGTCATACCTCAATGGCCTCATGGCTTTTCCTACTTTCTTCAATTTAAGTCTGAATCTTGTAATAAGGAAAATTCTTAAACTGAAGGGAATATTTCATGTAAAATGGGCACAATAAAGGACAGAAATGGTATGGACCTAACAGAAGCAGAAGATATTAAGAACAGGTGGCAATACAGAAAAAAACTATACAAAAAAGATCTTAATGACCCAGATAGCCATGATGGTGTGATCACTCACCAAGAGCCAGATATCTTGGAGGGACTTAAATATCAAGTGGGCCTTAGGAAGTATCACTATGAACAAAGCTAGTGGAGGTGATGGAATTCCAGCTGAGCTATTTCCAATCCTAAAAGATGATGTTGTGAAAGTGCTGCACTCAGTATGGCAGCAGCTTTGGAAAACTCAGCAGTGGCCACAGGACTGGAAAGGTCAGTTTTCATTCCTATCCCAAAGAAGGACAATGCCAAAGAATGTTCAAACTACTGCACAATGGCACTCATTTCACATGCTTTATTTTTTTAATGTTTAATTGAGGTATAGTTGATTTACAATATTGTGTTAGCTTCTAGTGTACAGCAGTGATTCAGTTATACACACACACACATATATTCTTTTTCATATCTTTTTCCATAATGGTTAATTATAGGATATTGAATATACTTTTCTGTGCTTTACAGTAGGATCTTGTTTATATATTTTATATATAGCAGTTTATGCCTGCTAAACCCAAACCCCTGATTCATCTCTCCCCTATCCCCTTTCCCAGTTGGTAACCATAAATTTGTTTTCTATGTCTGTGCATCTGTTTCTGTTTTGTAAATAAGTTCATTTGTGTCACACTTTAGATTCCACATATAAGTATATCATATGGTATTTGTCTTTCTCTATCTGCCTTACTTCACTCAGTATGGCAGTCTCTACTCTAGGTCCATCTATGTTGCTGCAAATAGCACAATTTCATTCTTTCTTATGGCTGAGCAATAGTCCGTTATATATATAATATGTGTGTGTGTGTGTGTGTGTGTATACATACACACACACTGTATCTTCTTTTTCATTTATCTGTCAACAGACATTTAGATTGCTTCCACATCTTTGGCTACTGTAAATAATGTTGTTATGAACACTGGGGTGTGTGCATCTTTCAAAGCTGTCTCTGTATATATGCCCAGGAGTAAGACTGTTAGATTATATGGCAACTCTATTCTTAATTCCCACCAACAGTGTAGGAGGGTTCCTTTTTCTCCATATCCTCTCCAGCATCTGTTATTTGTAGACTTTTTAATGATGGCCATTCTGACCAGTATGAGTTGACACTTCATCATAGTTTTGATTTGTATTTTTCTAATAATTAGCAACACTGAGCATCTTTTCATATGCCTACTGGCCAGCTATACATCTTCTTTGAAGAAATGGTTATTTAGGTCTTCCTCCCATATTTTGATTGGGTTGTTTGTTTTTTAGATTCTGTAAAATTTTTTAGAATTGTTTGTATATTTTGGAAATTAAGCCCCTGTTGGTTATCTCATTTGCAAGTATCTTCTTCCAGTCTGTAGGTCTTCTTTTTATTTTGTTTATGGTTTCCTTTGCTGTGCAAAAGCTTGTGAGTTTGATTAGGTCCCATTTGCTTATTTTTTGCTTTTATTTCTATTGCCTTGGGAGACAATTTATGTCAGAGAATGTTTTGACTTTCCTCATGGAACTTTTAGCTAAAGATAGGAATATGTTTATGTTAGGTGGGAACATTCCAATGTATTGAGTACATGAAATATTGAGAGAAGAACTCAAGCATATCAGCCACCAAACAACTGAAAAAAAGATTTCAAGTAGAATCAATTTCACATTTATATATCCCGGTTTTGAAAAAAATATTGCTAGCAAATCAGTATTCTAATACTGCCTTGCTCATTTACTCAGTTGTGTCCAATTCTTTGTGACTTCCTGGACCTTAGCCCACCAAGCTCCTCTGTCCACAGGATTTTACATGCAAGAATACTGGAGTAGGTTGCTATTCCCCTCTCCAGGGAATCTTCCCAACCCAGGGATCAAACCTGAGTCTCCTGTGTCTCCTGTATTGACATATGGATTCTTTACCACCGAGCCATCAGGGAAGCACTTTTGCCTTAGCAAAACCCCATTTTCTTTCTTAAACAATTCTTCCATACTCTCCATCTACTCTTCTAATGCCAAAATTATTATCCTTGTGTATTTCTTAATCCTTACCCCCAGAGTTCCTTTCCAGTTTTCCCATTCCTAGGTGTCAGAATCAATGATATGAATAGGAAAAGCATGGACTTTGGCAACAAAATATTGAAATTAACCCTGGCTTTACCATATGCTAGCAAGTCCCTTAACATCCTCAACTGAAAAATGAGGCTCATACCCTCATAGGATTAAGTAAGAATCATCGAAATAGCATATATGAAAGGTTAGTATAGTAACCAGTTTAATGAAAGACTCAAGAAATGTTAATTCCTGCTGTTCCTTCTCACTCTGATTCCACCAGGAGATCCAAACAGTCTTTAGGTAAAAGAATACTAGAGTACTGAAAGTTCAAATCTCTATTTCCAATATTGATATCTCTTCTAATTTCCTGTCCGATATCATCACCTACCTCACGGCTATTTCTACCTTATGCCCATCTCCTCTTCCCTCCCCAATATATCTAAAACCAGTTTGCCCTCATAAATGCCTTATGTCTTCCACTACTTTCATTCCTCTCCTACAACTCTTAAAAAAAAAACAAAAAAAAAACTTATCCTTCCATCCATACAGTCTTTTCTATTTCTCTAAAATCTCCTTAACACTAATACTTGAGTCCTGGATTAAACAATACTCTCTTCACTGGCCTCCTTCCCTCAAACTGCTCACTTGACTCGTGTCTAACTCCATTCTCCTTTTAAATGTTTCCAAATGAGAAGATACTACCATGAGAAGATACTTCTTCTATTCCTTTTTTCCCTCAAAAATTGGGTTTTCTTCCATCTTGCTCAATACATGTTTCAAAATATTTTTAGAGATAAAAGACTAAACTTTCATCAGAAATTCAGGAAAAAAAATAAAAGATCATGTCATAAAAAAGAAAATGTATGCTCTGAATGCTGCTGCTGCTGTTAAGTCATTTCAGTCGTGTCTGACTCTCTGCAACCCCATAGACAGCAGCCTACCAGGCTCCACCACCCCTGGGATTCTCCAGGCAAGAACACTGGAGTGGGTTGCCATTTCCTTCTCCAATGCATGAAAGTGAAAAGTCAAAGTGAAGTTGCTCAGTCGTGTCCGACTCTTTGCAACCCCATGGACTGCAGCCTACTAGGTTCCTCCATCCATTGGATTTTCCAGGCAAGAGTACTGGAGTGGGTTGCCATTGCCTCCTCTGATGCTCTGAATAGTGACATATAAATCTCTCCATCAACTGCTATAGCACACACTCACAAACAAACAGAGACACTGTCTTCCTTACTGTCTTGTGAGAAATCTGGAGCAGAGAGAAGAGAGATGGATATAAAGTTGCCAAGTTATAATATGTTTAAGTCAATCACACACACAAAAAACAACAACAATAAAAACAGATGAAAGAGTTAGGGGCACATGGGAAGCCCTATGGAGTAAGTTTTCTGTAGGTATTCTGTGTAGAGTTCGTAACACAAGATTTTCACAGAGACAAGCAGATTCCTGGCTCAGTTTTTAGGGTAAAGTCACTAAGTGTCTGATATCGTAAAGCAAGGGAAATAAATTGTATTCCTTCTTGCTAACAGGGAATAAAGGAACATCAAGAATCAGTAGAAAAGAGGTTTTAGGTGCCTAGAAACAGATATATCATTCTAATGTCAATGCTGCCAGTAACTAATCAAGCAGAGGCCAAGACAAAAGTTATGTAAATAAAACTCACTATGCATTCTAGATAAGATTATAACCATAATAAGCAATCAACTAAGTAAAAGTAACTCATGCTTACAGTTCTATCGCATTCCATTTTAATCCAAAGTACATTTTATTTAGTTATTTTCCTCTAATATAACAAATATGGCTGTATTTTTAATAGTTAATCATCAAAGGGGGAAAGTTCTAATTCTAAACTCTGGATTATATGGTTAATCTCTTGGTTTACTGGCCATAAAGAAAACATAAAGAACAGTTGCCAAAAGAATAGCTAACGCAAAAGCCCTTACAGTGGGAGCTACTTTGTTGAGTAACCTTAAAGTGAAAGTGAAGAAAGACAGGGTTAGTCACTCAGTTGTGTCCAACTCTTTGCGACCCCATAACTATAGCCGACTAGGTCCTCTGTCCACAGGACTCACAAGGCAAGAATACTGGAGTGGGTTGCCATTCCCTTCTCAGGGGATCTTCCTGACCCAGGGATCAAACCTGGGTCTCCTGCATTACAGGCAGATTACTTATCACTTAAATTCTTCGGGACTTGTTTCCACATAACAAATATTGATAGCTTGTATACTGCTAATAATTACTGGCTTCTACTAAACACCAGATGATGTGCTAAACAAAGATTCTTGCCATAAGAGTACTTATAATATCATGCAATGGTTTGAATGATATGTCAAATTTATCTTCCAGCTCAAAACTGAAAATTAATTAAAACCTGTTCATCTATATTTCAAAATAAGGTAAGCTGCTGAAACTCTGGCACTGGAAACACTGGACAGATTGTTAAGCTTCTGTCAAATGTGTCTAATGGATTTTGTCCCAGTGGTAGGAAAAACACACACCATTCTTCTAAAATCAGACATCACTTCACATTAACTACACATACAAATAAACACCTCAGTTTGTTCTTCAGAACTTTTCAGGCAGTATACAAGCATAACTTTCTAAATTTTGAACTACCACTTCCCAACTCAAACTCAATGGCCCAGTCATACTGGCATACTCAGTGTCTCTACAATTGATCATACATATTCCTATCTCTACATTTTTCTCATACCATTTCCCTAACATGAAATGACTTGCATAGCCTTCATCTGTCAAATGTCCACCCATTTTTCAAATGTCTACTAGCTCATTCATTCATTCAAAATGCAGTGTGTATGACATGTAAGTTCTGAGAATGTAACACAAAATATAACAGCCCTTTATTCAAATGAGAAGTGACAGATACTGAATGGATAAACGTGTGTGTGTGTGTGTGTGTGTGTGTGTGTGTGTATAACAGGTGTATGTGTATATATAGTTACATATATAAAGAGAGAGAGACATAAAGCAGAGTAAGGGAACTGGAGAGTGCGGTGAGAGTGGGGCTTGGTAGTCTGTAACATTTCAACATAGGCCTGAAAAAAGTGAGAGACAAGCCACACAGGCATCTGAGGCAAGAAATTTCTAAGGAAAAGAATAGCTAATGCAAAAGCCCTTACATAAACGCATGCTCTGTATTTTCAAGGAAAAGCAAGGAGGCCAGAGGAGGTAACAAATGTGAGAGTAGTAAGAAATAGGTCATACAGTGAACAGGCATAACGGGGTGGGGGTGGAGTATGGATGGCAGACCACAGAGCCCAGCAGGCCACTCTATGAACTGAGGAATTACTCTGAGAGGCATGGAAAGCCACTGAGAGATTTTGAGCAGAAGAATCACATGGTCTGACTTAGGTTTAAAGGACTCATGTTTGTTAGGCCAATTAAAGTAAGGGATAGAGGGAGAAAAAGAAGTGTTTTGAGGAAAGAAGAGAAAGACTAGGCAAGTGAATGGACAAGAAAAACAGTAAGATTGTTGGGCATCACCAAGACCTATTTCAGCTAAATAATGATATTTTCTTGGGCTCCAAAATCACTATGGCTGGTGACTGAAGCCATGAAATTAAAAGACGCTTGCTCCTTGGAAGAAAAGCTATGACAAACCTAGCAGAGTATTAAAAAGCAGAGACATTACTTTGCCAACAAAGGTCCATCTAGTCAAAGCTATGGTTTTTCCAGTAGTCATCTATGGATATGAGAGTTGGACCACAAAGAAGGCTAAGCACCAAAGAACTAATGCTTTCGAACTGTGGTGTTCGAGAGGACTCTTGAAGAGTCCCTTGGACTGCAAGAATACAAAACCAGTCAACCTTAAAGGAAATCAATCCTGAATATTCATTGGAAGGACTGATGCTAAAGCTGAAGCTCCAGTACTTTGGCCACCTGATGGGAAGAGCTGACTCATTGGAAAAGATCCTCATGCTGAGAAAGATAGTAGGCAGGAGGAGAAGGAGACAACAGAGGATGAGAAGATTGGATGGCATCACCAACTCAATGGACATGACTTTGAGCAAGCTCCAGGAGATGGTGAAGAACAGGGAAGCCTGGCATGTTGCAGTACATGGGATTGCAAAGAGTCAGAAGCGACTGAGTGACTAAACAACAACAACAATAATCATGACATTAAAACGAAACTAGTTACTTACCACGAAGGTGTTTTTCTCTAGCCACGTAAAGCTGCTTGGGAGCAGTGCTGAAGCAGGCTGCACTCTCTCCAAAACCCTCCCTGACCATTCCAGGTTTCAACCACCTCTTCCATTTCATAAGTTCCACAAATATTTCTCTAAAGATATATAGATTCTTTTCCATTCATGTAGAAAAAAGTAAATTGCATATTTCTTCAATTGCAACTTTTAACTTTATCTTGTCCTCCCAATTAGATTTTTATTTCTTCAAAAAACAAAACAGTATGTTGCTACATATTCCTAAACACATAATATAGTCATATGTAAGGCAAGGCTATTTTTTAAAATATTACAAGTGACAAAAATAAAATTTACTGTATAAATATTTTATTGTTCCCTTGGGCTTCAGAGGACTAGAATATCCCCCTTTCCTTTAACTTTCTGCCTTCTTTAGAATCAACTCTATAATTTAAACTGTTGTTTTTTCATAGTAGCTATTTTATAATAGAACTTCTTTAGTAATAACTCTCTAAAAGAGCCAAAATAAGACATATTAAAAGAGAAAATGCTAATGTATTCCAGAACACTGGCATGAGATTATGTTGCTGTCAGTCATTTACTGGAGAGATCTGTAAGGAAGCTGAAGGCAGTGAGAGTTTTATTTCTAAGTCACAGCCCAGCCTCTGTGTTGGATGCCTAGAGTACAGAAATATTTAATTCAATTCAATAAATTTTTCATTGAACACCTATCATGTGCAAGGCTGTGCTAGATCTACAGAGTGAAGATAAGAAGTCTTTCACTCAAGGACCTTATTAAACAAGAAAGTATATACAAGAAATAATGATGCCTGTTACAGAAGCACAAAGCACTTACGGAAAGGAGCAATGTCCTTCTTCCTTCCACTTATTCTCCATGGTAGTCAAGTACGGAGTAAATGAAAACGTGATTCAGGAGTCAAAACATCTTCATACTGTACTGATTAAAAGCTGGGGTTTGAAGTTAGACTGCAAAGAGTTACAATCTGGCTATAGTTCTTTGCAGCTATTTGACCTTGGACAAATTAACTTCTCTGAGCCTTAGTTTACAGTAGGGATAATAGTTGTGGTGAGAATCACTACAAGTTAACCAATATTCAGTTTTCTAGTTCTGGGTACATAGGAGGATTGTACTTTCCTGTTCCTGTCTTTATCTCTTTGACCACAAGATCTGCCATCTAGCTATTTACCAGTAAAAAAAAAAAAAAAAAAAATAGGCTGTATGATTGCCTAAGCACTGTAATTGGAGCTAAAATAGAAAAAGCTACAAGAAGCACTGAATAGAGAATAACTGACTTCCTGAAAACGCTGGGCAAGGCTTCACAAAAGAGGTGTTTTAAAGTTGAGTCTTAAAGGATGAAGATGGCTGGGCATCTGAGCCAGACAGCACTGCTTATACAACAAAAAAAACAATGCCATATTCTGGAAAAGACAAGTTGTTCAGGCATATAGAATGTCCAAGGTCAGTTTTCATTCCAATCCCAAAGAAAGGTAACGACAAAGAATGCTCAAACTACTTCACAATTGCACTCATCTCACACACCAGCAAAGTAATGCTCAAAATTCTCCAAGCCAGGCTTCAACAGTACATGAACCGTGAACTTCCAGATGTTCAAGCTGAATTTAGAAAAGACACAGGAACCAATCAAATTGCCAACATCTGTTGGATCATCAAAAAAGCAAGAGAGTTCCAGAAAAATATCTACTTCTGCTTTATTGACTATGCCAAAGCCTTTGACTGTGTGGAAAATTCTTCAGGAGATGGGAACACCACACCACCTGACCTGCTTGCTGAGAAATCTGTATACAGGTCAAGAAGAAACAGTTAGAAATGGACATGGAACAACAGACTGGTTCCAAATCGGGAAAGGAGTACATCAAGGCTGTATATTGTCACCCTGCTTATTTAACTTATGTGCAGAGTACATCATGAGAAATGCTGGACTAGATGAAGCACGAGCTGGAATCAAGATTGCCGGGAGAAATATCAATAACCTCAGATACGCAGATGACACCACCCTTATGGCAGAAAGTGAAGATGAACTAAAGAGTATCTTGATGAAAGTGAAAGAGGAGAGAGAAAAAGCTGGCTTAAAACTCAACATTCAGAAAACTAAGATCATGGTATCTGGTCTCATTATTTCATGGCAAATAGATGGGGAAACAGTGGGAACAGTGACATACTTTATTTTCGGGGGATCCAAAATCACTGCAGATGGTGACTGCAGCCATGAAATTAAAAGACACTTGCTCCTTGGAAGAAAAGCTATGACCAACCTAGATAGCCTATTAAAAAGCAGAGACACTACTTTACCAGCAAAGGTCTGTATAGTCAAAGCTATGGTTTTTCCAGTAGTCATGTATGGATGTGAGAGTTGGACTATAAAGAAAGCTGAGTGCCAAAGATTGATGCTTTTGAACTGTAGTGTTGAAGAAGACTCTTGAGAGTCCCTTGGACTGCAAGGAGATCCAACCAGTCCATCCTAAGGGAAATCAGTCATGAAAATTCATTGGAAGGACTGATGCTGAAGCTGAAACTCCAATACTTTGGCCACCTCATGTGAAGAGCTAACTCACTGGAAAAGACCCTGGTGCTGGGAATGATTGAAGGCGGGAGAAGAAGGGGATGACAGAGGACGAGATGGATGGGTGGCATCACTGACGTCGTGGACCTGAGTTTGAGTAAGCTCTGGGAGCTGGTGATAGACAAGGAGGCCTGGCGTGCGACAGTCCATGGAATCGCAAAGAGTCAGACACAACTGAGTGACTGGACTGAACTGAACTGAAAGTTTTACCCTGAGATATGCTAAAAGAAAACAAAGATGTCCTCTTGGATATCAACTTCAAAGCGCTGTCCTATCTCTGTGACAGCCTAGTAGTAGTAGTAGAGTTAGTTGCTCAGTCGTGTCCGACTCTTTGCAATCCCTTGGACTGTAGCCTGCCAGGGACCTCTGTTCATGAGATTCTCCAGGCAAGAATACTGGAGGGGGTCACCATTCCCTTCTCCAGAGGATCTTCATGACCCAGGGATCAAAACCACATCTCCTGCACTGCAGGCAGATTCTTTACCATCTGAGCTACAGGGAAGCCCAAGGTTCTCCTAAATAATCCATGGAACTGCCATTCATCAAAACTTTCAATATTTCTTCTGAATATATTTTCACCCTTTACAACCTCTTCAGTTAACAAGTTCTGTAAGTTGTATAAAAGAGTTTTTCCTTTTATTTTATTGAGATTCCATTCATGAAAGAAGCTTCAATGATAGCCTTCTTAACCTACAGTCCTGGGACTCAATGACTAAGACCATGCTCATTTCACTAATACTCTGGCTGTTTTTCTATATTGGTTATTGTCCCTCTTCATCTCATACATCAGTTCTGATCTACATGATTTGCTCTTGAACATCTTCATCACTACACTTTCCTCCCCTCTGTTATTTTAGTCAACCTTTCTGATTCCATCATTTTGAATTTTGATGTCCAAAAAAATTATACACGATGCTCTAGGTAGAAAGGCATCTATCTTCTCCAATAATAAAATAGTGTTTTCCAGAAAATTATCAATATACGCCTTTTTCCACAACAATGATATCAGGAAGCAGTATTCCTTGGCTTTCATGCTCATAGCCACACACACTGAAGTTCACAGATTTTCTTTCTTTCTGTCAGGATAGTACTGAAATTAAGCCTACAGTCTCTGGAGTCAGACTACATCAATTCACTATTTTCTAACTACAATTTGAACAAATTATTTAACTTATTTAAGCTTTTGTTTCCTTAACTTTAAAAGTGGATAATCATAGGATTGTTGTTAGAATAAAATGAAATGCCTATAAAGCAATAAGCAAAGCATTTTCTACATAGTAAGTGTCCAAGTATTAGCAATTATTATTGCTATTATTAGGCCCATTCCTAAAATCGGGCTTCCCCAATGGCTCAGTAGGTAAAGAATCCACTTCCTAGGCAGGAGACACAGGAGACAAGAGTTTGATCCCTGGGTCAGAAAGGTCCCCTGGAGGAGGAGGTGGAAAACCAATCCAGTATTCTTGCCTGAAAAAAAATCCCATGGACAGAGGAGCCTGGTAGGCTATAGTCCAAAGGGTCACAAAGAGTTGGACATGACTGAGAGACTAAGCACATTCCTAAAGTGTCCCCGTTTAAGTTTATGTCTCAACATCCAGGCAAACTTAGTCCAACCTATGTTTTTGAAGAAGTCATTGTATGTTCTTCCTTACAGGTTAATTTTTTAAATATAAAATGAGTCTCTTTTCTGATCCATAGGAACTCTAACATACTTCCCTCTTAAGATAAACACTGAGTTCTACTCAGCAAAATATACCATTAAGAAAACTGACAAATCATAGACTAGAAAAAAATATTCACAACATGTATATCTGACAACAGAACCATATTCAGAACAAATAAAGAGTTCTTTAAAATCCATGATAAAAAGGCAAATTCCCCTCAAAAAAAAAACAAGACAAAACACCTAGACACTTCACAAAAGAAAATCTACAAATGGCCAATAAACACATGAAGAAAATGATCAATAGTCACCAGAAAAGTTCAAATCAAAACCATAATGAGGGCTTCCCTGGTGGGTCAGTGGTGAAAATAAAATCTGCCTGCCAATTAGGGAGACACAGGTTCAATCCCTGATCTAGGAAGATTCCACAAGCCCTGGAGCAACTAAGCCTGTGCACAACTATTGAGCCTGTATTCTAGAGCCCGAGAGCCCAAACTATTGAGCCCATAAATCATAACTAATGAAGTCTACATGTCCTAGAGTCTGTGCTCCACAACAAGAGAAGTTACCACAATGAGGAGTCCATCCACTACAACTAGAGAGGGCCCTCACTCTGTACCAGTTAGGGAAAAGCCCACATAGCAACAAAGACCCAGCAAAGCCAAAAAAAATTTTAAAAAGCATAATGAGATTAAATGCAATATGGTATCCTAGATTGGATCCTAGGACAACAATAACAAAGAAAAATGACAATAGTGGAAAAACTGAGGAAATCCAAATAAAATCTGTAAATCAATTAATAGTACTCTAACAATGTAATCTCTTAATTTTTATTGAAGTATAATTGACATGACATTATATTTTAATCTCTTAGCTTTGATCAAGGTACCAGGGAGATATAAGATGTTAACATCAAGGGATGCTAAGTGAAAAGTTTATAGGAACTTTCAAAGCCAAACTTACAGAAGTTTTGAAAACTTCTATAAATCCAAACTTATTTGAAAATAAAAACCTTTAAAAAGTGAAGTACCACTCTACATCAACTAGAACTGGTAAAGTGAGCAAGAATTAATGTTGGAGGGAACATGAACAACCAGAATTCTTGAATGTTATTGGTGGGAATATAAAATGGTAGAAGCTTTCTGGAAAACAGTTCAGCAGTTTGTTTAAGCATGAAACATACATTTATCTGCCTTCTGACTCAGCAATTCCACTCCTAAATATCTATATGAGAAAAATGAAAATGTATGTCTCAAATATGCCTTCCGTAAGAATGTTTGTGAAAACTTTATTCATAGTAACCAAAGACTGGAAATAATCTACAGAGCCCTCAACAGGATAATGGATAAACAAACTGTAGTATATATAATGGAGCAAAAGAGCAACAAAAGAAAGGAACAAATCACTGATATAAGCAACAACATGGGTGAATCTCAAAAACATCTTTCTGAGTTAAAGAAGTCAGATGCAAAAAAGTACATGCTGCGTTAAGTCTATTTATATGGAGTCCTCCTAGAAAAGTCAAACTCAATATGTGGTGAGAGAAATCAGACCAGAGGTTGTTTGAGGGTGGGACAGGGTGAGTACTCACCAATGAGCTCACCAGTGAAGGATATGAGGAAACTATCTGGAGGTGATGGAAATTTCTGGGTGCCAATAGGGACACGGTTACTTAAGAGTATGCATTTGTGAATGCTAATCTAACTTACTCTCTTAAGATATCTGTTCTTCACTTTATGCAAAATTATACCTCAATAAACCAGTTTTTAAAATAACATGATTATGGCTTATTCTTTCCCTTTGTTTCCTGTCCCTAAATAAAGTCCCTTCCTCAGTCCAAACAGACCCTTCTCACTCCAAAAACCATGCAATGACTTTATTTTAAAGGCCTTTGATTAGAAACCTCGCTACAGATGTTTGAAAGTCTTACTTGCATTACGCCCACTTGTTCCCCACAAAATAGCTGTCAACTTATCTTCACTATCAAGAGACTGAGGGACTACAGTATTTCCACTCTTTGTATGTTGTACTTTGGCACATTTTTCACAGATAATTTAAGAATATACAAATAGCCCTCTTATCTGAGGGAATCCTAAGTGTTTTACAAACCTTCAAAACAGATTTTTAAACTATCTAATATTTTATAGGAGAAACATTTCATGCACACTAAAGTGCAGTGACATCTGGCCTGCAACATGGCAGCTGTTTAACAGCCATGACACCTCACAAAAGTTTAGGACAGGAAGTGAAGAATTCTACAGCCAACTGAGGCAAAGATGAGGAAGACTGTAGAAGCAGAAGGCTGCAATGGCGTGGGCTGGAGCAGAGCCAGCACTGTGTGGTTAACACCTCTGTCGTAATGAAAAGCACAAGTGTCATTAGTGGTCAAAACCTCATCTCACAGAAGGCACGTCCCACAGCACAGTGACCTTTCCCTTCCATCAGGAGCACTGATTTATTTCTAATATAAGAAAAATGCTCCCACTAACCATGTTCAAATCATTCCTTTCTGAGGTCTCCTTTCCAGGTACTAAACTGAGCACAAGTCTAAATGTGCTGAAATATGACAAGATCTTTATTCTGATGTCAGAAGGTCAAGCCAATAGTTGGTTGGATATATTTCACTACAGGCAAATAGGACAGAGAAAGTTGTAATTTGGTTAAGGGAGTACAGATAAACACATTATCATCCAAGACTCTCCTTTTAGGTATTTTTTTTTAATTTTTGGTTTTGTTTCTTTAGTTTTACTAAATTAAATGAGAAAATTTTGACTGTTTTTCTCCCCTGTGATAGCCTTCAAATACCTTCCTGAAGACAAGCTCATCTAGTTTCTGAGAAGAAACGTAGAGAAGAATTCTAGATGTAGAAGATATGAAAGAAGACCAGACTTCTTCATGTGCTTTTGGCCAGTACTATCTGTATATGAAAGCTTCTTTTAAGAAGGGCATAAACATGCCTGTTAATAACCATCACACCTTTGCCTCACATCTATGGAAACATAAATCCCCCTTTGTTTACCTCTAAACTGTTTTGGATGCTAGACCTAAAGTCATTTTTCCCATAATAACAGTTGAACCAGATCACTCAGTCTTCCAGAAACTCATCATTTCTCAGGAGTATATAAGGATTTGTGTCTTGAATTTCAATGCTTCCTCCTTTATAGTCATGCATGCACAATTTGAAAGGCCAGAAAATGATAACCTAGTATTCAGACTGCCATCCTACAATAAGAGATCCACTCATTCAAAAAGATACGTTCTATACTTTCAGGATGCATATGAGACTGTAGTGACACCTCCTGGATACCAGAGGATACTAAAGAGACTTCAACCTTGTAAACTCATTAGTCATTATCAAATGACAAGTTCTTTGTCTCCTTCCATTCTGCTCAAAGGGCAAGGCAGGTCAAAGACACACTGAATTTGAGACAACTCAAGACACCACATGAAAATGTTTGATAGAAATGATTACCCAGGAGAAAGATCAGACTGAAGATTTAGATTTGATCACCATCTGCATCTGCTGTCTAGGTGGCACTAGTGGTAAAGAGGTGTTTCCTGGTGGCTCAGAGGGTAAAGCGTCTGCCTGCAATGCAGGAGACCTGGGTTCGATCCCTGGGTCGGGAAGACCCCCTGGAGAAGGAAATGGCAATCCACTCCAGTACCCTTGCCTGGAAAATCCCATGGACGGAGGAGACTGGCAGGCTGCAGTCCATGGGGTCACAAAGAGCTGGACATGACTAAAGCTACTTAGCACCCACACACACACCATCTGCTATGAGCCAAGTAGGGAACAAACTCACCAAGAAAAATTGCACAGAGTGACAAAAGTTAATGAATAAGAGCTAGATTTTACAAACAAAACAAACATACAAACACACACACATATTCAGAAATGCAAAACAGCCTCAAATTTGCATCTAAATCAAGGAAACTAAGGCTTGGAAAACACAATTGTAACTGGCAATTAGGTCATAGTGATCTTCAAATGTTCTGGTTAAGGCATCAATCAAAAAAAGCAGATTTCAGAGAACTAATGAGAGTGTGGATTAAAAGTGGACGTTATGAGACAGACTACAGATAATATTAGAAAAGATTGGCAGTGAAAGAAAAAAATAGGACTTTATATTATGTGCTAATGTACCTGGGAGAATTTCAACTTTCTCAGTCCATTATTTTTATTTTCATATTAAAATTCTATTATAAAGAATCACTATGCTATAATCTGAATCAAGCTATACTGTGGGTCAAATCCTGTTCCCTGTGTGTATTATACAGGATATCAGTCTCAGTACACCAGAGAAAGCTTGTGAGTATTATCCTTGTCCACTCCAGTCCTATCTGTGTTATTACAGGGTTGAATGGTAATTTGAGTTTATAACACTAATGTTGCTTCATTGGAACATTAATATACTTATTATGTGAAATAAATCACCCCATTTCTCTTCTCACCCTCTATTGACAACTTTACCAATTTGGTGAGATGATGACATAGGAGCGTGAAAACCATATTGAAATAAGATTTATATCTAAATCCAGATGTTTAGACATATTACACCACTATGGAGCCTGATGATTTATTTTCTCTCTCTATAGGTCAGAGCATATGGCTTAGAGAACACTTACAAGAAGTGAGCTAATGTACTCATATTTCACTACTGGAACCTTTGGTTCCAATTTGAGTAAAATTACCAGTGAAAGAAGCTTGATAAACTTGTGTGAAACTCAACATTCCTCAATTCAGATCAAATTCTCCACCTGTCTACTTCCATGGGGAAAACCTAGTGCTACCATCAAGGAATTTCTCAAAGATATAGGCAACTAAATACCTCAGACTTTGGTTATATGAATTCTTTTATTCTGAGTTAGTAAAAGGAATAAAGACACATTAGACCTGATACTTAAACTTATCCTCTCAAAGAAAAAACTGCTGACAGAAAAGGCACTTTACAACTAGTCAAGTACCCTGGTAAAGGAAACAGTCATAACCAAAGAAACAAAGCTACCCAAACCCATGAGTGTTTAGTGAAGGCTTGCTGATGATATCATTAGTGATTATACTTCAGGGTCAAGATCATGTCTGAGTAAAAACATTACATAAAGTTAAATCTGAAAATGCTGGAAACTATATTCCATCAAGCTACAGCTATAATGCAACATTAGAAAACATAGAGAATGGTCTAAAATAAAGAATCAGCAAATTTTTCCGTTAAGGGTCAGATAGTAATTAGGTTTTGCAAGTCATAGAGTCTCTATTACACTGACATAGCTCTGCCTTTCTCATGCAAAATCAGCCACAGAATATGTCACAGAAGAGTGTGGCTGTGTTACATTAAAATTTTATTTACAAAAACAGGTGGCAAACAGAAGTGCTTAACATCAACAATAACAACAACACAAACTTAATGATGGAATATGTCAAAAGGATATGGGAGCCAATAGAAAGAACTCCTAATGGCCAGAGTTGGAACATTTTGAGCAATGAAATAAAGTAATACTGAAATAAAATCAAAAGAATAATATAACTATCCATGAGTCCATACTGATTTTAATAAGTGACTGAATAAATAAACAAATAAGGAGAAAGAGATAAATCTCCCACACAGAATACAAATAATTTATTTACTCCATCCTCAAGGAGGTAAGTTAAAACTCTCCACTCAAGTGTGAGCTGAACATAAGGACTTCCTTACAAAAATATATATTATGGAAAGAGGAGGAAAGGAGTAACTTTATAGTGGAGGAATCTGACAAACACTACTTCAGCAAGGCTATCAAAGTCCATGTCAACAGAGATAAATCATGTTGGCTCTATGTACTATTAATATGTCGCAATGAGAATATGACACTTTATTTCTGTGCTTTTCTTTCTCAAACCAGAAGCCTAAGTCTAGTCATGAGAAAAACACCGGGCAAATCCCAATAAACAGACATTCTATAAACATTCTGACAGTTCTCTTTAAAACTGACAAAATCACCAAAAACAAAGAGAAACCTGAGAAATTGTCATAACCAAGAAGAGCCTAAAAAAAGTCAGATAACTAAATGTAATATGGTAACATGGGTGAGATCCTGAACAGAAAAAGAATATATGTACAAACTAAGTAAATCTGAATAAAATATAAACTTCTTCAGTTATTTTTAAAAAATGAAAATAATAGATGGCAGGCCAGATTTGGCCTGGGCCAACCTGGACCAAAATCATATCTCCAGAAAAAATGAAGAAGATGAGCCAAAGCAAAAACAACCCCCAGCTGTGGATGTGACTGGTGATGGAAATAAAGTCCAATGCTGTACAAAACAATACTGCATAGGAATCTGGAATGTTAGGTCCATGAATCAAGGTAAATTGGAAGTGGTCAAACAGGAGATAGCAAGAGTGAACATAGACATTTTAGGAATCAGTGAACTAAAATGGACCAGAATGGGTGAATTTAACTCAGATGACCATTATATCTACTACTGTGAGCAAGAATACTTTAGAAGAAATAGAGTAGTCCTTACAGTCAAAACATGAGTTCGAAATGCAGTACTTGGGTGCAATCTCAAAAATGATAGAATGATCTCTGCTCGTTTCCAAGGCAAACCATTCAATATGACAGTAATCCAAGTCTATGCACTAACCAATAATGCTAAAGAAGCTGAAGTTCAATGGTTCTATGATGATGTACAAGGCCTTCTAGAACCAATACCAAAAAAAGATGTCATTTTCATCACAGGGGATTGGAATGCAAAAGTAGGAAGGCAAGAGATACCTGTAGTAACAGGCAAGTTTGGCATTGGAATACAAAAAGAAGCAGGGCAAAGGCTAACAGAATTTTGCAAAGAGGACACACTGGTCATAGCAAACACCCTCTTTCAACAACACAAGAGATGACTCTACACATGGACATCACCAGATGGTCAATGCTGAAATCAGATTGATTATATTCTTTGCAGCCGAAGATGGAGAAGCTCTATACAGTCAGAAAAACAAGATCAGGAGCTGACTGTGACTCAGATCATGAACTTCTTACTGCCAAATTCAGACTTAAATTGAAGAAAGCAGGGAAAACCACGAGCCATTCAAGTATATGCTAACTCAAATCCCTTATGATTATACAGTGGAAGTGGCAAATAGATTCAAGGGATTAGATCTGATAGATAGGGTGCCTTAAGAACTATAGATGGAGGTTTCTAACACTGTACAGGTGACAGGGATCAAAACCATCCCCAAGAAGAAGAAATGCAAAAAAGACAAAATGGTTGTCTCAGGAGGCCTTACAAATAGCTGGGAAAGAAGAGAAGCGAAATGCAAAGGCGAAAAGTAAAGATATATCCATCTGAATGCAGAGTTTCAAAGAACAAGAAAGAGAGATTTAAAAAAAGCTTTCCTAAGTGATCAATGCAAAGAAATAGAGGAAAATAATAGAATGGGAAAGACTAGAGATCTCTTGAAGAAAATTAGAGGTACCAAAGGAACATTTCATGCAAAGATGGGCAAAAAAGATCTTAATGACCCAGATAACCATGATGGTGTGATCACTCACCTAGAGTTAGACATCCTGGAGTGTGAAATCAAGTGGGCCTTAGGAAGCATCACAATGAACAAAGCTAGTGGAGGTGACGGAATTCCAGCTATTTCAAATCCTTACAAATGATGCTGTGAAAGTGCTGCATTCAATATACCAGCAAATTTGGAAAACTCAGTAGTGGCCAGAGGACTGGAAAAGGTCGGTTTTCATTCCAATCCCAAAGAAAGGCAATTTCAAAGAATGTTCAAACTATCACACAATTGCCCTCAACTCAAACGCTAGCAAAGTAATGCTCAAAATTTTCCAAGCTAGGCTTCAACAGTACATGAACCAAGAACTTCCAGATGTTCAAGCTGGATTTAGAAAAGGTAGAGGAACCAGAGATTAAGTTGCCAACATCCACTGGATCATCGAAAAAGCAAGAGAGTTCCAGAAAAACATCTACTTCTGCTTCATTGACTATGCTAAAACCTTTGACTGTGTGGATCACAACAAACTGTGGAAAACTCTTCAAGAGATGTGAATACCACACCCACCTTACCTGCCTCCAGAGAAACCTGTATGCAGGTCAAGAAGCAACAGTTAGAATCAGACTGGTTCCAAATTGGAAAAGGAGTACCTCAATGCTATACATTGTCACCCTGTTTATTTAACTTATATGCAGAGTGCATCATGAGAAATGCTAGGCTGGATGAAGCACAAACTGGAATCAAGATTGCTAGGAGAAAAATCAGTAACCTCAGATATGCAGATGACACCACCCTTAAGGCAGAAAGCGAAGAAGAAAGAGCCTCCTGATGAAGGTGAAAGATGAGTGAAAAAGCTGGCTTAAACTCAACATTCAAAAAACAAAGATCATGGTATTAGTCCCATCACTTCATGGCAAATAGGTGAAGAAACAATGGAAACAGTGACAGACTTTATTTTTGGGAGTTCCAAAATCACTGCAGATGGTGACTGCAGCCATGAAATTAAAAGACACTTGCTCCTTGAAAGAAAAGCTATGACCAACCTAGACAGCATATTAAACATATTAAAAAGCAGCGATTTACCGACAAAGGTCCATCTAGTCAAAGTCATGGTTTTTCCAGTAGGCATATATGGATGTGAGAGTTGGACTATAAAGAAAGCTGAACACTGAAGAATTAATGCTTTTGAACTGTAGTGTTGTAGAAGACTCTTAAGAGTCCTTTGGACTGCAAGGAAATCCAACCAGTCAAATGTAAAGGAAATCAGTTCTAAATATTCATTGGAAGAACTGATGCTGAAGCTGAAACTCCAATACTTTGACCATCTGATGCAAAGAACTGACTCACTGGAAAAAAGACCCTGATGCTGGGAAAGACTGAAGGCAGGAGGAGAAGGGGACGACAGAGGATGAGATGGTTGGATGGCATCACCGACTCAATGGACATGAGTTTGAGCAAGCTCCAGGGGTTGGTGATGGACAGGATAATCTGGTGTGCTGCAATCCATGGGGTCACAAAGAGTCAGACATAAATAAGCAACTGAACTGAACTGAACTGAACCTTGGCTAATTGCTGTATTCACTGTAGGTCATGGTGGTCACCCAAAGCACAAAACAAAACATAGAAATAGATGATAGGATGAGAGCACAGCCTTTAGAGACTTATCCAGTCTAGCACTTTATTTTATAACTGAGAAAACAGGAGCAGAGTGGTTAAGTGTCTTACCCAAGTTCAACCAGCCTATAAGCAGTGGATCTAAAGCTAGGATGGATTTTGTGGTTTAACTTTTTGGCTAATGCTCTTCATGCTACACTATGCTGCTGCCCCCTCCTTTTCCCTATATTCATAATTTCAAGTCACTACAGAAATAAGGGAGCATTTATTCAGCACTTAGTCAATACATATAACTTATCCTCTCCAAAAAGAAAATTCTACTATGCCTTCCTATTTTCAATTCCCAGATAAGGTTTTTTCCCCTAAATTCTTGTAATTGAAAGCTAGAATCCACAAAGCACCAGAGCCCAAGAAGAGTGACTCCTCACTGCTTTCCATCTCCTGATCTTGTTTACATGTGTTTGTCTGCAAAAGTTTTAACGAAATAAGAGAAAATGATTGCTTTAATTTCCCAATAAAGTCTGTGCTGCAGCATGAGTCATTGTTTTCTTTTTTTACACTAACCAGGCTAAAGCCTTCTGGTTTTAATAACTAATACTTCTGAGTTCAATAAAAGCACTTAATTTAATTTAATCCAAATCTTGATCAATGCCAGCTTCCCCTGGAATTTTATCTTTGTTTTAATTTGAGTCTCTATGTTCAGAAAAATGAAAGGCCAAGAGGAAAAGAACAGAAGTCAACTAGCTTGTAGGTTTGTTTCTAGGCAAAGGACATGAAAATACAAGATTGACAGGCAAACTCCGAGATGCTAATATTTCTGCCCTGCTGAACAAACTTTTCCTGGCAGAATTAATGTTTTCTTTAGTCCTGAACAAAAAAAAACTGAACAATTCACAGACCCCTTTGGAAAATATTTTTTAAATAAAATATCCCAAGTCAATGAATATCAGATTTCTAAACTACAAATATATTGCCTTTAATGTGTTAATAATTGAGAGATATGCTACTGTAAAATTAGATACAGAAAGCCTCTTGAGTCAAGCCTGCTTGAACATTAAAGCAGCTAGACTCAGTGCTTGGGGGACTGGAATGGATATGAAGACTGAAATGGAAATAGAATGAAGCAATTCTGAGGACAGTTTGATAAGCTTTTCTTAAATGGCCCTTTTATTGCTGCAATAGAATTTTCGTATCTGAAAACATACATCACTTTAGAAAAATTGCTCCTTACTATTAATTGACACCACTTCCTTAACTTATCCTTGTAAGTTCCCTACTGACCTGTCAAGTGTGAACCAAATACTTTTCAAGGTTGGTGGGGCAGGGCACGGGGGTGGTGTGTGGGGGGTGGGGGTGGTTATTAAAATCTACATTTTAGTTCAATTATGTAGTTTTTCAGTGAAAAAGCTCTTAAAGCTTTTCTGAGGATCTTAAAAGAGGCCTGAGCATTAGGGCCAGCTTTCAATTTCTCCCCAGAGCAGGGTTACTGGCAGCCACATGTCCTTGCCATCATCCTGAAGTATTGATTCAATAGTGGACCACAGAGACAAATGCAGCCAGTCTCTTGCAGAATTCCAAACTTCAGTTTCTATAGCACCTGGGTTCTCCATAGGGGTTTATGTCCAAACCTGATCCAACTACAATTCACAGACTATAGAATGTTAACCCTGGGAGCAAACTTGGAGAGCATCTGAGCCAGTGATTCACATACTTAAGAGATTTCATGGATCAGTAACATTTCAAAAAAATAAATACTGAGGGCACCAAAATATGATTACTCATTTTTTCATAGTCATTTGCTTTACCAAAATAAAGACTAAAATAGCTACTACCACTAATTATCAGCGCCATTTCAGCTGTTACATTTTAATACCAAAAATATGGGAAGGACATAAATATAGAACTTAAAAATTAAATAAATTTAGCCTCATTAAAAATTTATTACATTTTTCTTTTTTCTCATTTCACCCTTAATTGCTGAAAAATTCATCATGCACTAGCATTCATTTATAGGCCACTGTTTGGGAAACAAACAGCTAGTCTAAACCTTTTACTTTACTGATGAGAACACTGACTTCCAGAGAGGTAAAGAACTGCTCACAGAAATAAAACGGACTGATGGCAGAGAATGGACCAGAACCCAGGTCTCTAAATTCTGAGCATTTTGCTTTACCATTGATAGCAGATTATTTCGTTTGCTCAACGAACTCCTTGATCCCTGACTATGTGCTTATGGAAAAGTTAAAAAGAGAACTCTCCTGAGAAATGTATGGTCAGGGTTGAATAGGGTGGTAAGTGGAGGTTTGGAGAAGAGACAAGTAACAATTCTAATTTAGAGAAGAATGTAATGTGCAGGGAGATGCAAATTCCTATGAAAGCTTGAGAAAAAGGAGGAACTAGTTATAGTTGGGGACTTCCTGATTTATGGAACAGGCTATATTTGAACTGGGTCTTGAGAAAAAAAAAAAAGGCAATAAGGACAAACATAACAAAGTAAATTGTGTGAGCAAAAATTAGCAGAAAAGTAAGTTAAGGATCTATGATGCAATATCAAGCATTTGAATTTGGGCAAACCTTGAAAGTAGATAATAAGGAAAGAATAAGAAAGGTCATTTTGGCATTTAAGTAGATGTTGATCGTCAGTCTAAGTTTACACCAATGCATCTCCAACTTTAGTGTGCATAAGAATTCCCCGAAAAATTATCAGAGCAGATCTGGCAGACCAGAGACTCTGGTCCAATAGGTCTGGGTGAAGCTTGAGAATTTATTTCTTAATAAGCTCCCAGGTAATGTTGATGAGGTCGATCTGTGGATCACATTGTGAGTAACACTACATTCAACAACATTTAAACATAAATGGAAAACATTCACAATCAGCTGAATTTTTTTAAGCAGAGAAGTATACACTCTATCCTTGTCTATTCATTCACTTATTTTGGATTGAAAAGTGGAATTATCCAAAGATCAATTAATAATGGCAGACCTTTAGAATTTTCTCTGTTGTGATCACAGCTGTTCTCCCATGAAGAAATAACCCAAAACACAGTCTTTTTTTTGACCAGGGAGTTGGGGGGGGTGGGGGGTGGGCAGTGGTGTTGAATTTGGAAGAAATGAGATTTTGGAAAGTCAAAAGACTAAGAAGGAAATTAAATATGTTATTAGCTACCACTTTGAAAATCTTTAAGCACAAATATTATAAAAAGTAAATAAAACATATGCACAAAGAAAAATTACAACTGAATCAGCCTGACTAGGAATCTTCATCTTTCCTTAGAAGCAGGAATAATGTTAACAATACACCCTCCAAGCTTGAAAAAAAACAGACTCATGAACTTCGGTCTTGTAGAAAAGGAATCTTGTATTTTGATTCCAGAGATCAGAACTATCATCAATGGGTAGAAATTTTAAGATATTAACAGTATTGCTAAAGATAAGAACTTATTTTTAAAGATAAAACTTTCTCCTTTTTTTCAGTTTTATTTATTTACTTTATAATACTTTATTAGTTTCTAATAAGTCTGTTCAAAGATGGTTGAACCTTCTCATGATATGAGAAGCCACCCAATCTTGGAAGTGCTTTAAGCAAAATCTGGTTAATAATTTCACAGGTTTATTGCAAAGAGAAATCAAGCAAGTTTTAAATAACTGCTTCACCTAGATGACCTCAAAGAAGTCATCCAACACTAAAAATCTAGGATTTTGTTTTCATCTCAATCCCTACAAACCAAGAATCAGCAAAAGATTAGTCAGATACTTCAGAATAGACACAAAACTCTCATGAAGACAAATGTTAACTACACAGTTTCAGAATATTGACAACTCAGCAATCATCAGTCATGCTTAAATGAGCAATTATTAGAAATGGGAATCTGGACTCAGTTAAAATGTTCTTTAATACAATGTTACTTTTCATTACACCAAAATCTTTACAATTATTTTGATACATGCTTTAAATACACATTTTTAAGCACCTACTTGATTCCAGGCACTGTGCTTAATTGTTTTCCTAAAATAAACACACCCAGGTATTATGTAGAATGAAGCCTCTTTAATTTGCAGTGGCGGAATTAGTATTAATAAAGAGGAAAAGTAGAAGAAATAGGCACTTACTTGAGGAGCTTCCCTGTCTAGGAATAGCTCCCCACCATTTGACAGTTTGTGAAACTCCATTAATAAGAATCCTTTCCCTTGCTACTTACAGAATTCATATTAGAAGACTACCACTAAAAAGCAAATATACCCTGGGAAGAGAAATAACTTAAGATTCTAGCAGCTTAATAACTTCCCCTCTTTGGACTTCAGTTTGCCTACCTATAAAACAAGTGGTTTTGACCAGATGATCTCTGTGGTATCCTTCAGCTATGAAAATCTAGGACTTATTAGGCCTACAGGCCAGAGAATGTGAACAACTTAAGGCTAGGTTTGAAAGGCTGCCTAGAAACAAGGTTAGAATCATAAGCAGTCCAAAGTACTTACAATGCTCAAACCCTCTCCTCAACCTGAAAGTTATAGAGAAAGATTTAAACATGCCTCCAAGCCTCATGGGCAATTCACTCCCTTAGAGCTGCTGGACAACCATAGGCTAATAAAGATTAAACAAATAAATATAAAAAATGGTTCTATCCAGAATCCCAAGAGGCCAATTTGCTGTTAATGGTGGTGTTTAGGCCCTAAAAGGGTATTAACTTACAGAGTAGTTAAGTCTCCAAACACAGACCAGAGCTTTAAAAGACGTACAGGTGCCAAAATTAAAGGCCAAATTACCAATCTGTTTTAAATGATGGTCTGGGAATGCTCAGTATGACAAGGAAAATGTATGACAAATAATATCTTCAATACAAAGAAAAAGCTGCTTGAATTTATTAGAGGAAATGTGCTGCCTCCTGGGACTTCTCTTTTGCCCATTCCCCAAAAAGGTGATTTTTCAAAATCGACTTGAAGATACAGCTAATGCAGAATGACTCTTTAAACACAAAATGAGGCTCATTTTAAACTAAAACAGTCTCCATGTCAGCATTTGCCAAAACCTTTGAGAACTTAGAAATCTCAAGGAAATGCACATTCCATTAGTATCAAAACTAGGAGCTTCCATGATATGCTAAATGCCTACATTACTCAACATGTGCAGAAGCTTTAGACCAGAGTAAAGCTGGCCACCTCTCTACTCACTGACAAGTTTAAACAACTGCACTGGCAGCCCTCCTATATGACAGCAGAATGACTTCCTGTCAAGTAACTGACATCCTCCGAGGTGACAGGAAATGGGTTTAAACACTGATAATATCACTAATCAATCTGAGAGAGCACAAGTTCCCAGCCCGCAATTGTGAAGTTTGGTTGCAATGTGTTAGCTGCTTGCTAGGCCATGTGATTCGGCATAATGACAGATGAAAGGAAAGGTCAGATTTACTAAGTGTTGCAGAAGTGTCATCAAAGATGTATATTACTTCAAGATGTCCTCTGCATCAGAAACATCTCATATATAGGGGTCAATTCCTTCTACAGAATTCTTCCGTTTCCCAACTACTTTTCTGGAAGCTCCCAAACTTATTTCAACACATGAAGAAATGAACTTTCTCTTATTTCTGATTCAGACCAGATAGTCCAAAGTAATGGTCTTACCTGTACATGATCCTACCTTGGTCTTCAAGATAAGTGCATAAATGTATATACTTTTTAACTTTGCCAAATTCACTCTTGTCAAGTTAAAATAGCCAATTTTTCCTCAAAAGTTCTTTCATATGCCCCAGTTATCTTGGTACTTCAGGGAGTGAGATAGTTCCCTCCTCAAATATTCTTTTGTATTTGTTCTAAAAGAGGCACTCTTTGGTTTTACATGAAGGAGGAAATATAATTTTCCTTTTATTTATAGAACAAAAGGGACTTTAGGGATCCTCTTACAGAGTTTCTTCTATTAAATATTCATTCCTACAGTCATAATTATTTTTTAAACTTATTCTAAATCAGGAATTATGCTAACAGTTACAATAGTGAGTAGACCCAGACATTGTCCCTGATCTCTTGGATGCACTTAAATAATAAAACACTAAGTAATTATTCAAATGAATGTATAATTTATAACTCAAAATTTCATAATCATTAAATAAGTTAGTTCAGCTAATGTACAGTTATTCACTGAGGATGAGTAAATAGACATAGAAAGGCAAAGTGACTTCCAAAGGCCCCACAGTAAATCTTTTACAGAATAACGGTTCTCCTGGCTCCCAGCCCAGTTCTGTTTCAGCCTGTACCCCAGTGCATTTCACTGTCTTTCCCCTGGACGGAAAGATAATCTGATACTCTATTTCCAAAGCAGTCTTGTAGCAGCTTCTCTACAGCAGGTCTTTCCAAGCTTTTGACCTCCTATTGAAGCTATAAAATGCTTTGCTCCTTAAAGGCATACCTAGGGGAAAGACAGGGAGGGTATATGTTTGTGTGTTGGGAGGTGTGCTTGAGGGCAGTGTATCTAGAAGCAACATCATGATGGAGGTCTTCTAAATTGTTATGAACACTCAAGACTACATGAGTGAAAGTAGAAGACAGCAGTGCATACACAGCTTTTCTCTAGGAACCAGAATAGCCTCCCAAAGGAAAAAGAAGTATACCTGGGAATAGGTGATAGCATTCTAAGTGATTTTCGAGAATAGCTACAAGCTTCTGTCTTAAATACTGGCTGAAAATAGTGACTCAGCTCAGCTTAAAGGGCCAGGGAACACAGAGGCCATGGACACGACTTGGCAAACCAGAGCAACCAACTATGTGAAAGGATGATGCTTCCTGGCAAGAAGTGCAGAGTCAGGTCCCTCTGAAACATTATCTCCACAGTCAGAGTAGCAGAATCAGGTAGTCCAATTACTCTTTCCCAGAGGAGGAGGAAAGGACATGGAAGTAAATAAGTCTCAGGTAGTCAATCCCTCCATTAGGAGCTTTACAATTTCCAATAAACTCTAAAACTTTCTCCAATAAAAAAAAGTCTTCTCACAGCTTAGATTTTTGTCTCCACAAGAGAGAACAAGCTGTCCTTGTGTGGACAGTGGCATCAATCTGCATTTTCAAACATTAATAAATAAGAAAACTTTACTGAGCACTTAGCTTGTAATAGATATTACGATAAGGCTTGGAATGCATTTCTTTACATAATCCTAATCCTATATTGTTGTTCAGTTACTCAGTCATGTCAGACTCTTTGCGACCCCATGGACTGCAACACACCAGGCTTCCCTGTCCTTGACTGTCTCCCAGAGCTTGATCAAACTCATGTCTGTTGAGTCAGTAAAGCCATCCAACCATCTCATCCTCTGTCTCCCTCTTCTCCTCCTGCCTTCAATCTTTCCCAGCATCAGGGTCTTTTCCAATGAATCAGCTCTTGGCATCAGGTGGCCAAAGTACTGGAGCTTCAGTTTCAGCATCAGTCCATCCAATGAATATTCTGCTTGATTTCCTTTAGGATTGACTGGTTTGACCTCTTTGCTGTCTAAGGGACTCTCAAGAGTCTTCTCTAGCACCACAGTTCAAAACCACCAATTCTTCAGCCCTCTGTCTTCCTTATGGTCCAACTATCACATCCATACATGACTACTGGAAAAATCACAGATTTGATGATATGGACCGTTGTTAGCAAAGTGATGTCTCTGCTCTTTTAATATGCTCTCTAGGTTTGTCATAGCTTTTCTTCCAAGAAGCAAGTGTCTGTTAATTTCATGGCTGCAGTCACCATCCACAGTGACTTTGGAGCCCAAGAAAGGAAAGTTTGTCATTGTTTCCATTGTTTCCCCTTCATTTGCCATGAAGTGATGGGACCAGATGCCATGAACTTAGTTTTTCAAAGCTGAGTTTTTGTGGTTTTTTTTTTTTGAGAGTTAAACTTTTTTTTTTTTTTTTTTTTAGTTGGAGGCCAATCACTTCACAACATTTCGGTGGGTTTTGTCATACATTGATATGAATCAGCCATAGATTTACACGTATTCCCCATCCCGATCCCCGCTCCCACCTCCTTCTCCACCCGATTCCTCTGGGTCTTCCCAGTGCACCAGGCCGGAGCACTTGTCTCATGCATCCCACCTGGGCTGGTGATCTGTTTCACCATAGATAGTATACATGCTGTTCTTTTGAAATATCCCACCCTCACATTCTCCCACAGAGTTCAAAAGTCTGTTCTGTATTTCTGTGTCTCTTTTTCTGTTTTGCATATAGGGTTATCGTTACCATCTTTCTAAATTCCATATATATGTGTTAGTATGCTGTAATGTTCTTTATCTTTCTGGCTTACCTCATCAGCAGACGAATGGATAAGGAAGCTGTGGTACATATACACCATGGAATATATTACTCTGCCATTAAAAAGAATTCATTTGAACCAGTCCTAATGAGATGGATGAAGCAAAGCTGAGTTTTAACCCAGCTTTTTACTTTCCTCTTTCACGTTCACTAAGAGGCTGTTTTGTTCCTCTTTGCTTTCTACCATTAGGGTGGTGCCATCTTATATCTGAGGTTATTGATATTTCTCCCAGCAATCTTGATTCCCACTTGTGCTTCATCCAGCCCAGCATTTTGCATGATGTACTCTGCATGTAAGTTAAATAAGCACTGTAACAATATACAGCCTTGACATACTCCTTTTCCAATTTGGAACAGGTCTGTTGTTCTATGTCCGGTTCTAATTGTTGCTTACTGATCTGAATATAGGTTTCTCAGGAGGCAGGTAACATGGTCTGTTATACCCATCTCTTTTAAGAATTTTCTACGCTTTGTTGTGATCCACACATCAAAGGCTGTAGCATAGTCAATGAAGCAGAAGTAGATGTTTTTCTAGAATTCCCTTGCTTTCTCTATGATCCAGCAAATGTTGGCACTTTAATGTCTGGTTCCTCTACCTTTTCTAAATCCAGCTTGAACATCTGGTAGTTCTCTGTTCATGTACTGCTGAAGCCTCATTTGAATGATTTTGAGCATTACCTTGCTAGAATGTGAGATGAGAGCAATTATGCGGTAGCTTGAACTTTTTTTGGCATTGTCCTTCTTTGCGATTGGAATGAAAACCAAACTTTTCCAGTCCTGTGGCCACTGCTGAGTTTTCCAAGTTTTCTGGCATCTTGAGTGCAGCACTTTCAACAGCGTCATCTTTTAGGATTTGAAATAGCTCAGCTGAAATTCCATCACCTCCACTAGCTTTGCTCATAGTAACGCTTCCTAAAGCCCATTTCACTTCACACTCCAGGATGTCCGGCTTTGGGTGAATAACCACACTATCATGGTTATCCAGTCATTAAGACATTTGTTGTACAGTTCTCCTGTGTATTCTTGCCACCTCTTCTTAATCTCTTCTGTTTCTGTTAGGTCCTTACCATTTTTGTCTTTTATTGTGCTCATCTTTGCATGAAATGTTCCCTTGGTATCTCTAATTTTCTTGAAGAGATCGCTAGTCTTCACATTTCCTATTGATTTCCTCTGTTTCTTTGCATTGTTCACTTAAGAAGACTTTCTTATCTCTCCTTGCTCTTCTTAGAACTCTGCATTCAGATGTGTATATCTTTCCCTTTCTCTTCACCTTTTGCTTCTCTTCTTTTCTCAGCTATTCACAAGGACTCCTCAGACAACCACTCTGACTTCCTGCATTTCTTTCTCTTGGGGATGGTTTTGGTCACTGTCTTCTGTACAATGTTACAAACATCCATCCATAGTTCTTCAGGCGCTCTATCTACCAGGGCTAATCTCTTTAATCTATTCGTTGCTTCCACTGTATAAACATAAGGGATTTGATTTAGGTTATACCTGAATGATCTAGTGGTATCTCCCACTTTCTTCAAATTAAGTCTGAATTTTACAGTAAGGAGCTCATGATCTGAGCCATAGTCAGCTTCCAGTCCTGTTTTTGCCAACTGTATAGAGCTTCTCCACCTTCAGCTGCAAAGAATATAATCAATCTGATTTTACTATTGACCATCTGGTGATCTCCATGTGTAAAGTCATCTCTTGTTTTGTTGGAAGAGGGTGTTCGCTATGACCAGTGTGTTCTCTTGGCAAAACTCTGTTAGCCTTTGCCATGCTTCATTTTGTACTCCAAAGCCTAACTTGCCTGTTACTCCAGGTATCTCTTGACTTACTACTTTTGCATTCCAGTCCCCTATGATGAAAATGACATCTTTTTTTGGTGTTGGTTCTAGAAGGTCTTATAGGTCTTCATAGAACCATTCAGTTTCTTCTTCAAAGAAACTTAAGTTTCTTTGGCATTAGTGGTTAGGGATAGACTTGGATTACTATGATGTTGAATGTTTTGCCTTGGAAACGAACCAAGATTATTCTGTCATTTTTGAGATTGCACCCAAGTACTACATTTCAGACTCTTTTGTTGACTATAAGGGCTACTCCATTTCTTCTAAGGGATTCTTGCCCACAGTAGTAGATATAATGGCCATCTGAATGAAATTTGCCCATTCCTGTTCATTTTAGCTCATTGATTTCTAAAATGTCAATGTTCATTCTTGCCATCTCCTATTTGACCATGTCCAATTTACCTTGATTCATGGACCTAATATTCCAGGTTCCTATAAGATGGCTAACATTATTCTCATTTTATAGATGAGAAAACAAAAAGGCCTTGTTGTTGTTCAGTCACTAAGTCATGTCTGACTCTTTGCGACCCCATGGACTGCAGCACACCAGCCTCCTCTGTCCTCTACTATCTCCAGAAGATTGCACAAATTCATGTCCATTGAGTCAGTGATAATGTCTAACCACCTCATCCTCTGCAGCTCCCTTCTCCTTTTGCCTTCCATTTTTCCAGCAGCCGGGTCTTTTACAATCAGTCAGCATTTTGCATCAGGTAGTCAAAATGTTGGAGCTTTATCTTTAGCATCAGTCCTTGCAATGAATCTTCAGAGATTATATTACTGACCCAAGGTTATTTAGCTAATAAAAAGCAAGATGAAGGATTTAAACCTAGGTCTAACACACTCAAAGCTCATGCTCCTGATCACCATATTTACTTCCTCCTTCAGGATCAAGTCAGGGCAAGATGTAGAGTACCTCATTACAGGGTCCTACTCTCAATTAATTAGATCACTCTCAGCAGCAAACAAGGACAAAGTATTGTAAACAATAAATAAAAGTAATATCTCACATACAAAGAGGAGTCCTGAATTAAGGTGTTTTCGTGGTTGATTACTTCAGTGGTTCAGTGATATCTTCAATGATGCAAATCCTTTCCAATTCCTGCTCTGCTGTCATCAGAGTGCTTAGGTTTGTTTTCAGGTATGGCCCTTAATGCTAGCAACATGGCTGCAGCAACTACAGGCATTACTTCCTCACACTGTGGTGTCTGGAGGCAAAAAAAAGGGACTGTTTTTCTCTGCGCATTTCTTTCAGAAGTGCAGAAACCTCACTCAGAAAGCTTCACCCTGCCAGTAGACTTCCATTTTTACCTCATTGGCCATTCCCAAATCGATCACTGGCAAAGAGATTAGAATACCACGACTGACTTAAAGTAGTTAATATTTACCTACCTAGGGTAGAAAAGGAATCAGCTTCCCTGAAGCATACAGTCACTTGTTCCTAAACAAGTGACATCCTTTGAAAAAAAGCAAAAGATTTATATGAGCTGAAAAGAAACCAGAGTATATGTAAGGCCTTGTTAACAAGAAAGGCAGGAATGGGCTGCTGGATAGAAAACTAGTAGTAACTGCCACATACTCAGACCAAATCCTAAGTAAAACTAGAATTATATAAACTGAAGCATTTTCTAACCACTGGCAAATACTACTTGACAAATGCTTTCAAATCTAGTTATTTGCAAAGGCAAAATAGTAATCAATTCCAATCTTCAGGCTTTTGGAATGAAAAGAAACTGTAGAAGCAAACAAAATAATCCATTTTCCACCGATCTGATGTCAAAGAAAGAAAAACATGGTTTCTTTCTTAAGAGTTCAGGGTCTAAGAGAAGAAAATATGTAGAAGCCGGTTCTTCCAATCCCTCTGCCCTTGTCTCTAAGACAAAGGACAACTTGCTGCTCAAGGGCCCAAGATGGCTCCTGATTATAACTACCCATGTTTCAGAATTTCTTCTGTATTGAATCAGGTGGAACCCAATCCTGTCTATTCGTCACTAAAGACTGTTAACCCGGGATTGCCACTTCATGTCTCTGAACCTTATTTAGAAATGACAATCTCTCCTTATATTAATAAGAAGTTCTGAAATAACACTTGTGAAATTTCTCTGCAAATTTTAATTTGCTATGCAAAAAGAATTTTTTTTTAATTTTTGATTTATTTTAGTTGCAAGTTATGTCTGAGTCTTTCACAACCCCATGGACTGTAGCCTACCAGGCTCCTCTGTCCATGGGATTTCCCAGGCAAGAATATAGGAGTGGGTTGCCATTTCCTTCCCTAGGAAATATTCCTGACCCAGGGATTGAATCCACATCTCCTGCATTGGCAGGTGGATTCTTTAACCACTAAGTCACCTGGGAAGCCAAATAAAAAGTTCTGTTAAAAGTTCTGATTTTAGTCAGCGGAATGACTTACATGATGGAAATCAATGTAATGGGCCCCAAACTATTTGGGTTTTTTTTTTTAATTAGTTGGAGGCTAATTACTTCACAACATTTCAGTGGGTTTTGTCATACATTGATATGAATCAGCCATAGATTTACACGTATTCCCCATCCCAATCCCCCCTCCCACCTCCTTCTCCACCCGATTCCTCTGGGTCTTCCCAGTACACCAGGCTGGAGCACTTGTCTCATGCATCCCACCTGGGCTGGTGATCTGTTTCACCATAGATAGTATACATGCTGTTCTTTTGAAATATCCCACCCTCACATTCTCCCACAGAGTTCAAAAGTCTGTTCTGTATTTCTGTGTCTCTCTTTCTGTTTTGCATATAGGGTTATCGTTACCATCTTTCTAAATTCCATATATATGTGTTAGTATGCTGTAATGTTCTTTATCTTTCTGGCTTACTTCACTCTGTATAAGGGGCTCCAGTTTCATCCATCTCATTAGGAATGGTTCAAATGAATTCTTTTTAACGGCTGAGTAATATTCCATGGTGTATATGTACCACAGCTTCCTTATCCATTCGTCTGCTGATGGGCATCTAGGTTGCTTCCATGTCCTGGCTATTATAAACAGTGCTGCAATGAACATTGGGGTGCACGTGTCTCTTTCAGATCTGGTTTCCTCAGTGTGTATGCCCAGAAGTGGGACTGCTGGGTCATATGGCAGTTCTATTTCCAGTTTTTTAAGAAATCTCCACACTGTTTTCCATAGTGGCTGTACTAGTTTGCATTCCCACCAACAGTGTAAGAGGGTTCCCTTTTCTCCACACCCTCTCCAGCATTTACTGCTTGTAGACTTTTGGATAGCAGCCATCCTGACTGGCGTGTAATGGTACCTCATTGTGGTTTTGATTTGCATTTCTCTAATAATGAGTGATGTTGAGCATCTTTTCATGTGTTTGTTAGCCATCTGTATGTCTTCTTTAATGGGCCAAAGAACTATTTGGGTTTTTTTAAGAGACTTTGCCAGTATTCTCAGAACTTATGGTTGAAAGATTAATGTTCAGAAATTTTCACTGACTCTCCTCTATTTCCATGAGTCAATCTTAGCTTTGGTTGGCAACCAGCCTTAGTTTGGTGACTTTTTGTGGCTAACAGAATGAGACTGATATGACACTGATCTATATCTGACTTATATCTTAATCTAGGCCTTAAGAGTCCTTGCATACTTTCATCTGCTCTCTTGCTTTCTACCACCACTATAACAATATAGCCAGATTATTTCACTGGTCCAAAGAGCAGAGAAACTTAAACACAGCCAAGAATAGATCAGATAATCCCCAGGTAGCTGACCTTCATACTTATGAATAATAGTAAGTATTTGTTGTTTAAAGATACTGAGTTTTGGAGCAGTTTGTCATATAACAACAAACCAATAAAATGCTCATTGTTACTAAGTGAACAATGGAAAGAAGTCAGAAATGCAAAAAGGAAAACAATAGAATGGGAAAGACTAGAGATCACTTCAAGAAAATTAGAGACACCGAGGGAACATTTCATGCAAAAATGGACACAATAAAGGACAGAAACAGTATGCACCTAACAGAAGGAGAAGATATTAAGAACAGGTGGCAAGAATACATGGAAGAACTACAAAAAAAAAAAAAAAAGATCTTCATAACCCAGATAACCACAATGGTGTAATCAACCACCTAGAGCCAGACATCCTGTAGTGCAAAGTCAAGTGGGCCTTAGGAAGCATTACTACAAACAAAGCTAGTGGAGGTGATGGTTTTCGAGTGGAGCTATTTCAAATCCTAAAAGAAGATGCTGTGAAAGTGCTGCACTCAAAATGCCAGCAAACTTGCAAAACTCATCAGTGGCCAATAGGACTGGAAAAGGTCAGTTTTCATTCCAATCCCAAAGAAGGACAATGCCAAAAATGTTCAAACTACCACACAATTGCACTCATTTCACATGCTAGCAAAGTAATGCTCAAAATTCTCCAAGCTAGGCTTCAACAATAAGTGACCAAAGAATTTCCAGATATTCAAGCTGGATTCAGAAAAGGCAGAGGAACCAGAGAATCAATATGCCAAGATCCGTGGAATCATAGAAAAAGCAAGAGAATTCCAGAAGAACATCTACTTCTGCTTCATTGACTATGCCAAAGCCTGAGACTATGTGGATCACAACAACCTCGAAAATTCTTCAAGAGATGGGAATACCACACCACCTTACCTGCCTCCTGCAAAACCTGTATGCAGGTCAAGAAGCAGTAGATAGAACCGGACATGGAACAACATACTGGTTCTGAATTGGGAAAGGTGTATGTCAAGGCTGTATATTTTCACCCTTCTTATTTAACTTATATGCAGAGTATATCATGCGCAATGCCAGACTGGATGAAGCACAAGCTGGAAACAAGATTGCTGGGAAAAATATCAATAACCTCAGATATGTATATGACAACACCCTTATGGCAGAAAGCAAAGAGGAGCTAAAGAGCCTCTTGATGAAGGTGAAAGAGGAGAGTGAAAAACTTGGCTTAAAACTCAACATTAAGAAACGAAGATCATGGCATCCGGTCCCATAACTTCATGGCAAATAGATGGAGAAACAATGGAAATAGTGACAGACTTTATTTTCTTGGACTCCAAAATCATTGCAGATGGTGACTTGAAGCCATGAAATTAAAACATGCTTGCTCCTTGGAAGGAAAGCTATGACAAACCTAGATGGCATATTAAAAAACAGACATATAACTTCACTGACAAAGGTCCATCTAGTCACAGTTATGGTATTTCCAAGTCATGTATGGATGTAAGTGTTGGACCACAAAGAAGGTTGAGCACCCAAGAATTGATGTTTTTGAACTTGCGGTGTTGGAGAAGACTCTTGAGAGTCCCTTGGACAGCAAGAAGATCCAACCAGTCATTCCTAAATGAAATCAATCCTGAATCTTCATTGAAGGGACTGATGCTGAGGCTGAAGCGTCAATACTTTAGCCACCTGATGCAATGAGCCAACTCATTGGAAAAGACCCTCATGCTGGGAAAGACTGAAGGCAGTAGGAGAAGGGGATGAGAGAGGATGAGATGGTTGGATGGCATCACCGATTCAATGGACATGAGTTTGAGCAAGCTCCAGGAGATGATGAAAGACAGGGAAGACTGGCATGCTGCAGTCAATGTGGTCACAAAGAGTCAGGCATGACTGAGCGACTGTACAAATACGATGCTTAAAGTGTAGCTATAGCTAGCTTGAAAAACATATGAATAAACAAATTGGGCAGTCCCCCAAAACAAAGACTCCAAGCACTGTGTTCTAATAAGTTCCTATTACCAATAACACTCAAGAGTGATTTCAGGTATTTTTCTTCTTTAGACCATGCTGCTGGGAGAACTTCTTTCCCTGTCAGTTCTCTCAGTATTTCTCATCCAAAACTGGTCACCTGCATTACAAATTCATCTACTCATTTAAGCAAGGGACTGAAGAACATGGGCTTTGTCTTATACTGATATATCAAGATTAACAAAGTACAAAAGGCACTGCCTTACAAGTAAGAAGTACTCAATAAATGTTTTTTTAATTAAATTTTTATTCTATTTAATTACAGTGTCTGATAACCTAGAATAAGTAATTTTCAAGTACAGAATCTAACTACCTAAATCAGCTCAATCAAGATGAATGCACTGATAAGACTTTTATTGTTTGTTGCTTCCTTGCCTAATTCCACCCTTGCTTCAAGTCTCATCCCCAAGTCCAGGGAATACTCCACCTCACTGTTTTCACGACTGTGTAGGAGTAGATATCTTTTCTCCTTTCTTTTTCCAACATCTATCTTTGTGGTCAGATCAGGCTATGCTGCTGGAAGTCCAAATGTTTATTCATGGAGATTTCCCTGGGTGAGGTGACTTTTTCTTTCTTTCAAGACTATTTTATCTAGCTAAAGGTGTTCTTTATGACAGTCTTTCTTCCATTTCCAACTGCTCTCTAACAAATTTCCTACCACCTAGAGCCAGACATCCTGGAATGTGAAGTCAAGTGGGCCTTAGGAAGCATAATTACAAACAAAGCTAATGGAGGTGATGGAATTCCAGTTGAGCTATTTCAAATCCTGAAAGACGATGCTGTGAAAGTGCTGCACTCAATATGCCATCAAATTTGGAAAACTCATCAGTTGCCACAGGACTGGAAAAGGTCAGTTTTCATTCCAATCCCAAAGAAAGGCAATGCCAAAGAATGCTCAAACTATCACACAATTGCACTCATCTCACACACTAGTAAAGTAATACTTAAAATTCTCTAAGCCAGGCTTCAGCAATATGTGAACTATGAACTTCCAGATGTTCAAACTGGTTTTAGAAAAGGCAGAGGAACCAGAGATCAAATTGCCAACATTCAAAGCATCATTGAAAAAGCAAGAGAGTTCCAGAAAAACATCTTTTTCTGCTTTATTGACTATGCCAAAGCCTTTGACCATGTGGATCACAAGAAACTGTGGAAAATTCTGAAAGATGGGCATATCAGACCACCTGACCTGCCTCTTGAGAAACCTGTATGCAGGTCAGGAAGCAACAGTTAGAACCGGACATGGAACAACAGACTGGTTCCAAATAGGAAAAGGAGTACATCAAGGCTGTATATTGTCACCCTGCTTATTTAACTTATATGCAGAGTACATCATGAGAAATGCTGGGCTGGAGGAAGCACAAGCTGAAATCAAGATTGCCAGGAGAAATATCAATAACCTCAGATATGCAGATGACACCACCCTTATGGCAGAATGTGAAGAAGAACTAAAGAGCCTCTTGAAGAAAGTGAAAGAGGAGAGTGAAAAAGTTGGCTTAAAGCTCAACATTCAGAAAACTAAGATCATGGCATCTGGTCCCATCACTTCATGGGAAATAGATGGGGAAACAGTGGAACAGTGGTTGACTTTATTTTTCTGGGCTCCAAAATCACTGCATATGGTGACTGCAGCAATGAAATTAAAAAATGCTTACTCTTTGGAAGGAAAGTTATGACCAATCTAGGCAGCATATTAAAAAGTAGAGACATTACTTTGCCAACAAAGGTCTATCTAGTCAAGGCTATGGTTTTTCCAGTAGTCATGTATGGATGTGAGAGTTGGACTATGAAGAAAGCTGAGCACCAAAAATTGATGCTTTTGAACTGTGGTGTTGGAGAAGACTCTTGAGAGTCCCTTAGACTGCAAGGTGATCCAACCAGTCCATCCTAAAGGAGAGCAGTACTACGCATTCATTGGAAGGACTGATGTTGAAGCTGAAACTCCAATACTTTGGCCACCTGATGCGAAGTGCTGACTCATTTGAAAAGACCCTGATGCTGGGAAAGATTGAGAGCAGGAGAAGAAGAGGACAACAGAGGCTCAGATGGTTGGATGGCATCACCGACTCGATGGACATGGGTTTGGGTGGACTCCGGGAGTTGGTGATGGAGAGGGAGGCCTGGCATGCTGCAGTTCATTGGGTTGCAATGAGTCAGACATGACTGAGAGACTGAACTGAACTGAGAGTATGTTATATACTTTGTCTTCATCATAAAAATATATTAATATTAATAGTTAATATGTATCAATTGCTTACTCTACATCAGGTCTGATATTAAATTGTGTGCAGGATATTTTTTCATCCTCCAGAGAAGTCCATTGAGGCAGACACTATATTAATTCTAATTTATAGATGAGAAAACATCAACTGACAATAACATACCAAGGCTTACACAAAGAGTGAAGATTACTATCAAACCATCCATATCAACAAGTTCACATTTCCCAACAGCATTTTCTCTCTAAATATCTATACCTTACATATTACACATCATAACTGACAAACACAACAGCTTCTCCATTAATTCTACACATACTATCCTGAAGGGTTCCCTCACTGAGGCACAAGATGCCTGATTCAGTATTATTTTCTCCCTGCAATATTTGTAGTCTTCACATCAGTACTGACTCTCCAATTGCTTCTTCAGCCCAAAGGATGAAGGGGTTAGAGACAAGTGTTTGCCTTAAACGGAAAAAGCTCTAGGAAGGGATCTTACCTTTCAAAGAAGAATGGAAAATATTTAAGAGGGAAAGGATCCTCTCTCATTTGTGGTAGCATTAAGTGTTCTTTAATCCAGCAAAAAAACACATTAATTAGGCTGGCAATAAGTGTACCAAAATGTAAGTAGTTCTCTCTTTCATTAAATAAGTATTAATATTATGCCACTTACATCACTGAGACATTATAAGAATCAATGAGATTACATAATGGTAAAATGCTTTCCAAATTTCAGAATATTCATATAAGTGTTCATTAGTTATTAATATTCTATGGCTATACAAGTTACTCTTCCAACTAATTGTAATCCTCTGAAATTAAGATATTTTCCTTTCTAGGACTCTTCTAGAGTCCTAACACTGGTCTGGGCCCTCTGTTTTACATTACTCCCTAATTTACAGTGTCCTAAAGACAGCACTTATTTACCAAGTCTTTCTACAGTCATTTAATGAATACAAATACAAGCACATATGACACCAACTCAAACTACAGATCACATCCCTGAGATAGCACATCACACATTCAGACCATAAGCATACAATTTACCAGCACTGTATGAAAATTCCAATTTCTTCACATCCTTGCCAACACTTATTTTCTATTTAAAAATGGCCCATTTTAGTGAACATGAAGTAGCATTTCCTTAGGGTTTTTATTTGCATTTTCCCAATGACGAATGATACTGAGCATATTTTAATGTGCTTGTTTTTTTGTTTTTGTGGGGGTCTTTTTCTTCTTTTTTGGTTCCTTCCAGTAGACCAACCTAATAAATAACTGGGTAGTTTTGTGATTTCAAGATACAAGATCTTAAAAAAATTATTTTCAATCTGTCCTTCCCATACCCTTTTCTTTTAGATTAGGTTCTATTTTCTCAACTGAAATGATAAGGTCAGATAATCCAGAAATTCCTCAAGTCCCTTGACTTTATTTAATATATGCCTAGAAAGGGGTTATCAAGAAGCAAAGAAGTAGCTTGAAGTGGTCAAGACACCAGAGATACAAAAAAGATAAAGAGATTTGGTAGGGAAGAAGAGTAGGAATAGGGAGAATCATAGAGACAATGAACTAAGACAAATGTGGAAGACTAGAGTTGTTCCAGTCTGTATCTTTTAAGCTTCTGTATAGATTTATTGAGTCATAATCAATATACAATACATATATATTTAAAGTATAAATTTGATAAATTTTAATATAGCTATATACATAAGACAATAATACTATAGTCAAGAAAACAAACATATTCATCATCACTCAGAGTTTTGTGGCTCTTGGTAATCCTACTTTTTTGTCCCAGGCAACCATTGATCTGATTTCTGTTGCTGTCACTTAGTCGACATTCTGTGCAATTTCCAATAAATAGAACCATGCTTAATATAACTTATCTAAATAACAAGTTTATCCCAGTAATTTTTTGATCCATGTATTTTGAAGCTCTGTTATCAGGTACATACAAATCTAGGATGGTTATATTTTCTTGGTTAATTGATCCTTTTATCATTATGCAATATCCTTCTTTATCACTGGTAATTTTCTTATCTCTTACATCTACTTTGTCTGATATTAATGTGCCCCCTACAAATTTCCTTTTATTAGCATTTTCACAATATACAGTCAGTCTTCCATATCTGCAGATTCTGCATCCATGAATTCAATCAACTGCATATTAAAAATACTACACAATCTGCAGTTGCTTAAATCTACAGAATACAGAACCTGTGGATTCAGAGGGCTGACTGTAAGCGACTTGAACATCCTTGGATTTTGGTATCCATGTGAAGTTGTCCTGGAATCAATCAGATACTGGGAATGAGTATAAATTTTTTCCATTCTTTTAGGGATTTTTAATTGTGGCTTCCCTGGTGGTTCAGACCATAAAGAATCTGCCTATCATGCAGGAGACATGGGTTTGATCCCTGCGTTGGGAAGTTCCCCCTGGAGAAGGAAATGGCAACCCACTTCAGTATTCTTGCATGCAGAATTTCATGGACAGAGGAGTCTGGCAGGCTACAATCCATAAGGTCACAAGGAATTGGGCACGACTGAGGGACTAACACGTTCACTTTAAAAATAAAATGCATTTAATAAATTATCATGTCTGTTAATAGTCCTTCATTTCTGAGCTTCTAAGCTTCTTTCTGATACCATTTCCTTTCTGCTAAAGAACTCACTTTAGCAATTTTGAAGAAGTTTCCAAGAAATGAATTATTTTCATATGTTTCAGAAGATCTTTATTTCATCTTTTTCTAAAAGATATTTTCACCTAATATAGAGTGTGGAGTTGAGAGTTCTTTTCTTTCAACATTTTAAAAATGTTGTTCCACTTCCTTCTGGCCATCACTGTTTCTGGTGAGAAACCTGTACTTATTTGAACTGTTCAGTTCAGTTCAGTTCAGTTGCTCAGCCATGTCCAACTCTTTGTAACCCCATGGACTGCAGCACGCCAGGTCTCCCTGTTCATCACCAGCTCATAGAGCTTTTTACCCAAACTCAGGTCTATCGAGTCGGTGATGCCATCCAACCAACTCATCCTCTGTTGCCCCCTTGTCCTCCCGCCTTCAATCTTTCCCAGCATCAGGGTCTTTTCCAATGAGTCAGTTCTTCGCATCAGGTGGCCAAAGTATTGGAGCTTCAGCTTTAGCCTCAGTCCTTCCAATGAATATTCAGGATTGATTTCCTTTAGGATGGACTGGTTGGATCTCCTTGCAGTCCAAGGGACTCTCAAGAGTCTTCTCCAACACCACAGTTCAAAAGCATCAATTCTTCTTCCAACTCTCACACCTCTACATGACTACTGGAAAAACCATAGTTCCCTGAAATATACGAATATTGAAATTAGGCCAGTAAAAAACACTAAAATGGCCCCTTGGTGTTCAAGTGAAAAGAAGTCAATTAATGTGGCAAACTTCATTGTTTTATTTTTAAGAAATTGCCTCAGCCATCCCAACCCTCAGCAATCACCACCCCAATCAGTTGGCAGCTGTCAACACCAAGGCAAGACACTTCACCAGGAAAAAGATTAAGACCTGCTGAAGGTTTAGATGATGATTAGCAATTTTTTTTTTTAGCAATTAAGTATTTTTAAGTAAAAGTATGTACATTTTTAGACATAATGCTATTACATAAGACTACAGTATAATGTAAACATAAGTCTTATATGCATAGGGAAGGCAAAAATTCAAGTGACTTGCTTTATTGCAGTGGTATCTCATTGTGCTAATTTACATGTCCCTAATAATGAAGGAAAGTTATGACCAACCTAGATAGCATATCAAAAAGCAGAGACATTACTTTGTCAATAAAGGTCCATCCAGTCAAGGCTATGGTTTTTCTACTGGTCATGTATGGATGTGAGAGTTGGACTTGAAAGAAAGCTGAGGACCAAAGAATTGATGCTTTTAAACTATGGTGTTGGAGAAGACTCTTGAGACTCCCTTGGACCGCAAGGAGATCCAACCAGTCCATCCTAAAGGAGACCAGTCCTGGGTGTTCATTGGAAGGACTGAGGCTGAAGCTGAAACTCCAATACTTTGGCCACCTCGTGCAACGAGCTGACTCATTGGAAAAGATCCTGATGCTGGGAGGGATTGGGGGCAGGAGGAGAAGGGGACGACAGAGGATGAGATGGCTGGATGGCATCACCGACTCGATGGACATGAGTTTGAGTGAACTCCAGGAGTTGGTAATGGACAGGGAGGCCTGTCGTGCTGCGTTTCATTGGGTCGCAAAGAGTCGGACACGACTGAGCAACTGAACTGAACTGAATAATTAATGATATTGTGCATCTTTTCATGTGCTTATTAGCCATTTGTATTTGGTTAAGTGTCTGTTCAGATTCTTAGTGGGTTTTTTTTTTCAGCCTCACCCCACTGAAATTATTTCTGCTGAGATCAACCAATGATCTGAAAACTGAATTCATTAGGCTCTTTTCAGTCTTCCTCTTACTTGGTGACTCCACTGTGTCTGACACCCTGCTTCTTCCTCTGGACAGTCTCATTCCTCCCTTGAATCTGTTACACTACCCTCTCTTGGATTTCGTCTTATTTTTCTGAGGATTCTTTCTCAGGCTTTTCTTCTTCCACTCATCTATACTTGAAACACAGTCAGGTTCCATCCTAAAGGATTTATTTTTGTTTGTCTTGCTACTGTTCAAGCCCATCACTTTGTTACCTCCACACCACCCTAAGTGGTCTCACTTAGAAGCTTATAGCTGCTACCCATATGATGCTGATCCCAAACCTTTCTCTCTAGCCCATATTTGCATCTACATTTCACTCTGCTTGTATTTTAATTGAATTGTTCATCTTACTATTGACTTGTGAGAGTTCTTTATATATTCTGGGTTGTTGTTGTTCAGTTGCTCAGTTTTGTCTGACTCTTTGGACCATGGACTGCAACATGCCAGGCTTCCCTGTCCTTCACTATCTTCCAGTGTCTGCTCAAACTCATCACCATTGAGTTGGTGATGCCATCCAACCATCTCATCCTCTGTCATCCCCTTCTGTCCCTGCCTTCAGTCTTTCCCAGCATCAGGGTCTTTTCAAATAAGTCAGTTCTTCACTTCACATGGCCAAAGTATTGGAGCTTCTGCTTCAACATCAGTCCTTCCAATGAATATTCAGGTTGATTTCCTTTAGGATTGACTGGTTTGATCTCCTTGCAGTCCAAGGGACTCTCAAGAGTCATCTCCAACACCACAGTTCAAAAGCATCAGATTTTCGGGACTCAGCCTTCCTTATGGTCCAACTCTCACATCCATACATGACTACTGGAGGCTTTGACTATATGGGCAGCAAAGTAATGTGCCTGCATTTTAATATACTGTCTAGGTTGGTCATAGCTTTTCTTCCAAGGAGCAAGCATCTTTCAATTTCATGGCTGCAGTCACCACTTGCAGTGATTTTGGAGCCCAAGAAAAAAAGTCTCTCACTGTTTCCATTGTTTACCCATCTATTTGCCATGAAGTGATGGGACCAGATGCCATGATCTTAGTTTTCTGAATGCTGAGTTTTAAGCCAGCTTTTTCACTCTCCTCTTTTACCTTCATCAAGAGGCTCTTTAGTTCCTCTGATTTCTTCCATAAGGATGGTGTCATCTGCATATCTGAGGTTTTTGATATTTCTCCCAGCAAACTTGATTCCAGTTTGTGATTCATCCAGCCCAGCATTTCACATGATGTACTCTGCATATACCCATATTCTGGATATGAATCCTCTATCATATAAGTGATATCGTATAAGAAGAAAAATACCTTCTCCCAGTCTGTAACTTATTTTCCAATTTTTTTTCTTAAACATGTCTTTTGAAGAGCAAAAGTTTTTATGATGAAATCCTGTTAATCAATTTTTTTTTCATTTTTGGTCATTTATCTGAGTATGTCTTTATTTACCTTCACATTTATAGTATAGTTCTGCTAGATATGTAATATTTGGTTGACAGTTTTGCCTCTCAGCATTTTATGTGTTTCCACTGCATTCTGTCTGTTGCAGAGAAGAACCAATTCTGACTCCATGTTAGAACTGTTTCTATACTTCTTTTTTGTTGTTTTTTTTATTGCAATCATACATAATGGCCTACCTCAGAGGACCCTGACCCTCTGCCTGACTGTTAAAGTGCCTTTGTTTAGCTCACAGGGAGATAATCCAACTTGTGAAAAGAAGAGTTGAACACATCCCTTCCCTGAGGCAGACCATTTTCAGAGATGCTTTTGAAGACTGAAGCCTCTTTGACTTTACTTCCCCACTGCCTCTCCTCTCTATTCTGCTTTTTGACTTTAGTTCCTCATTGCTTCTCTCTCTGACTCTATAAAAGAATCTGGCATCTAAATCTCAACAATATGGTTATTTTGAGACATTAGTTTACCATCTTCTTCATCAGTCAGCTTTCCAAATGAAGTCATATTCCTGGCCTCAACACTTTGTCTCCCAGATCCATTGGCCTGTCATATGGCGAGCAGAATGAGCTTGGACTTGGTACCATGTCCTCGACTGCTACTGATTAGAGTCACCTTTAATGGTAATTTTTTCTTCTCTATATAATGGATAGTTTTTTTCTTGAGACTTTAAATTTTTTCTCTGTGTCTGGCTCTCAGTATTTGACTGTGATGTGTCTAACTTTTTATTTCTCTGCAATTATATTTCTTGGGTGTTCATGAGCTTTTTTATATTTACTTAAATGAATTTCATCATTTGGGAACCCTTTTCAACTATTGTTTATTTTTCTGTGCCTTTCCTCTTTTCTCTCCTCTGAGGTTTCCTTTATAGTCTATTGATATAATTGAGGTTGTCTTACAGATCTCTGAGACTTCACTAACCTTTCTTCCATCTTTTTTCCTCTCTTCTTCATATCTGCAAGATATTTTAAAGGTGTACAATTGAGTGAATTATTATATTAGCCCATGAATATCTTTCTGTTTCATTTATATATGAATGACAGGTTGGCTTAGTATAAAAATATGTGATCACAGTGTTGACTAAAAAGATGCACCACTTGAGAGTTGCGAGTTGAGTTTTATTTGGGGGAAAATGAGGACTGCAGCCAGGGAGGCAGCACCTCAGATAGCTCTGAGACACTGCTCCAAAGAGGTAGTAGGGGAAGGTCAATATATAAGATTTTGGTGAAGGGGGCAGTTCAATACCATTAAGCATTCATTTACAAAACATTTTCTGCTAGTCACTAGGATCTGATGTCACCATGAAGAGATTTATTGCTTTCCTAGATATAAGGAGATGCAAAGACTGAGGTTATAAAATCTGTTCCTAAAACATCTATCTAAAGACCTGTCCCACCAGACTGCCTGGAGTAGAGAGTGCCTTACTCTACCCTGAACTCCCTCAGGGAGTGTTGAAGGTCAACAGCTGCAAGAGTGCTGGGTTCAGTCTCTGCAGAGGCAGATGGCGAATGCCCTTGTTCAATCATCTGCGACAATATTGGCAAGTGCCAACTTGTAGTTGACAATTGTCATTTCCTCTTAAATTTTGTAATGTGTTGTTGTCTAGCTCTTCATGTTGTAGAGAAGAAATATGAATTTTGTTGCTTTATGTAATTTTTTATTCTTGAGTTATTTTAGGGATTTTTCTTTATTGTTTTACTTTCAAATAAAATACATGTAGGTATAAGCATTTGAAAGTGAATTTGGTCTAAAATTGAGATAAATTTAATCAAAAGACATGAAATCTAAATTTAAAAAGCAAAGTTTTATTCATAAGACTAGATTTGAATAAAATAAAAGCAAACTGTATTTTTGAAGAGGAAACCTAAATGTTATTTCTTTCTAAATTCTATGTATTTCATCTTTCATCATATTCGGTGATACACAATATATGTTTGTCCCACCATTAGTAATACAATTATAATCTGAATCCCAAGGGGATTTTAGGGGATGAAATTTGGCTTGTTTATTCTAAAGCTTATTTACAATAAAGATATGAGAGTACCTGAGAAATTATAATGGTAAATTTTTAAAACACCAAGAAAGGTGAAGAAAACCAATGGCTTAGAGGAATGAGTCTATAAAACAGGTAAATATATACAGAAATTTAATGTATCAAAAAGATTGTGACACTTTAGATCAATGAGGAAAGACAGATTCAATAAGCTGAAGCTCCAGTATTTTGGTCATCTGATGTTAACAGATGACTCATTGGAAAAGTCCCTGATGCTCTTAAAGATTGAGGGCAGAAGGAGAAGAGGGCATCACAGGATGAAATGGCTGGATGGCATCACAGATGCAATGAACATGAACTTGGGCAAACTCCAGGAAATGGTGAGGGAAAGGGAGGCCTGGTGTGCTCCAGTCCATGGGGTCACAAAGAGTTGGACATGACTGGGCGACTGAACAACAACAATTTAATACTGGACTATGCAAGTTTAAGAACAGAAATTTAGATTTAATTTTATGCTTCATGTAATGTACAAAAATAAATTCTGGATGAAAGTCTAAATATAACTCCTTTTCTAACTATAGAAATGTTACAAAAATGTGGAAGAATATTTTCACAATTTGAGGTATATCTAGATAACTCATCAAAGTTATTGCTAATAAAGGAAATAATTGATAGATTTCACTACATCAGAATACTTGTTTTACAAAATAATACATAAAGTAAAAACATGAACAACAGATTGAAGAAAATGGATGTGAAATAAAGAAGGCAAAAAGCTGATAAACTTCTGTGAAAATGGACACTGCTGGTAGGAATGTAAATTGGCATAAAATTTAAGAGGCACATTCTTAGCAATCCTAAATCCTGGACCCTATCTTATAGAAATAAGTCCATGAGTATTTTACTATATGTTTTCTTTGTAGCATAGTTTGAAATAGAAAATTACTAGTATATGCACATTAATGGAATGATTAGATAAATATAGTACATCTGTTCAGTTGAAATACATACAGCTATTAAAGGAACACACTAGAACTATATGAACTGATACAGAAAGGTGCCTGTGATATATATTTAAATGAAAAGTGCAATTTGAAGAGCATCTGTATAGCATGATCTTATTTTTGCAAAGAGAAAAGTACATGTGTGAAAGTATATGTGTACATATATGCATATATATATATAAATCATAGAAAAATATCATGAAAGAAAACATATTTTATGGTTAATGATAATTGAAGCTAGTATATAAGCTTTAAGGGATGGAGGTAGACATTTATACTTCAAAATCACTTTTGAAGAGTAATTAAGGAGAAGTATATTCTAGAATATAATTACAGTGTAAAAGTAAAGCCCTGATGCTTTAGCTATTTTAGTTTGGCTAGATTAGAAATAAGTCAGTTGGTTCAAAGACCCAACTTTCTTCCTTTTCTTTTCTTCCTTCCACTATAAGTATTAACTTTCCTTGTCTACTGCTTGATTCCAAGATTCTCAGAATCCATTTCCATTGAACTTGCTCCATTTCTCTGTGCTGCTGCCCCTAGCTTGAGCAACCTATAACCCATAGCAATATGATGATCTTGATGATCTCACGAAACCTCTACTTAGAAAGGCCAAAGGAGAATCATGGCCCAGAATATCGGCTGCTTCCGAGAGGAAATGGGAAATATATATATTTACTGTCTTTCATTTTGTAGATTTTACATGCACTATCTTATTTGATTATCCCAGTAGTCCTGTGAGTTGGGAAAAGCAAATGTTCCTATTCTAATAGAGGCTTGACATGGTTGGTATGTTACTTACTTGAGCAAGCAGGTAAGGGAGTGAAACATAGATCTAGATATTTACTCTATTTTGTTGTTGTTGTTGTTGTTCAGTCTCTCAGTCGTGTCCAACTCTCTGCGACCCCATGGACTGCAGCATGCCAGGCTTCTCTGTCATTCACCATCTCCCAGAGTTAGCTCAAACTCATGTCCATTGAATTGGTGATGCCATCCAACTATCTCATCCTCTGTCATCACCTTCTCCAATGCCCTCAATCTTTCCCAGCATCAAGGTCTTTTCCAATGAGTTGACTCTTCGCATCTTGTGGCCAAAGTATTGGAGCTTCAGCTTCAGCATCAGTCCTTCCAATGAATATTCTGGGTTGATTTCCCTTAGGACTGATGGGTTTGATCTCCTTGCTGTCCAAAGACTCTCTTCTCCAGCACCACAATTCAAAAGCATCAGCACTTTAGTGCTCAGTTTTCTTCATGGTCCAACTCTCACATCCATAAATGACTATTGGAAAAACCACAGCTTTGACTAGATGGACCTTTGCCTGTACAGTGATGCCTCTGCTTTTTAATATGCTGTCTAGGTTTGCCATAGCTTTTCTTCCAAGGAGCAAGCATCTTTTAATTTCATGGCTGCAGTCATGATCTGCAGTGATTTTGGAACCCAAGAAAATAAAGTCTGTCACTGTTTCTATTGCTTCCCCATCTATTTGCCACGAAGTGATTGGACCAGATGCCATGATCTTCATTTTTTGAATGCTGAGTTTTAAGCCAACTTTTTCACTCTCTTCTTTCACTTCCACTTCTTTCACTTTGTATTTGAGGACTTCTACAGCCTTCCCTGTTTTGCCTTTCAAAAGTACCCTATAAATAATCCAAGTACTATCAAAACTGGTTGTTTTCTGGCCCATACAACTGATCTATAACTTTTTCTTTCTATGCTTATGTCACTTCTTTAGTTCCTCTTTGCTTTCTGCCATAAGGATGGTATCATTTGCATATCTGAGGTTATTGATATTTCTCCCAGAAATCTTGATTTCAGCTTAAGCTTCATTCAGCTTGGCATTTTGCATGATGTACTCTGCATACAAGTTAAATAAGAAGGGTGACAATATATAGCCTTGACGTACTCCTTTCCCAATTTGGAACCAGTGTGTTGTTCCATGTCAATTTCTAACTGTTGCTTCTTGACCTGCCTGCAGGCTTCTCAGGAGGCAGGTCAGGTGGTCTGGTATTCCCATGTCTTTAAGAATTTTCCACAGTTTGTTGTGAGCCACACAGTCAAAGGCTTTAGCATAGTCAACGAAGCAGAAGTAGATGTTTTTCTGGCATTCTCTTGCTCTTTCTACATCAGTTGTGTTCTGTGTAATTGCTCCACATCAATGTGTTCATCCAATATAAGATCTTTAAAAACTTTTAAAAAGCAGAGACAATGTATGTTAAAATAGGTAAAAATGAATTTGAATTAAATGGGAAAGCGAGTATGTGGGTATCCTGAGTTACTTCAATGGAATCCTAGGGTTCCATGGCATTCACTTTGAAGATTGATTTCTAAAGACTAAATCGTGGTGTATTTTCTGCTTTTGTAGACCCAAAGTTTCTTATATGCTGAATTTTTTCTTTCCATGTTATTTTTTAAGTAGTGGATGAATATAAGGGGGATCTCACGCTCTCAAGAAGTAATAGAACAGGTTAGAAGACATTTTCTAAAGATTGCCCTATGTGCGAGCATGTGTCTGCTAAATCTAGATCCAACAGCTGTTTCTCCCTTTCTTATGATGTGCTCCAAACTTTCAGCAGTAACTATGAAAAACACCTTTAAAATGTCTTATTTATGATGTGGCAAGTGGAGATTAAGATTATCATGCTTATACTTCAGGCAGATATATGTGGTGTGATTGATGCAGACATTCAAACTTAGGCGAAAAGCCTAGGTTTATGCGTGCATATTTTGTGAATGTTGTGATTGCTCTCATACTTAATAAGGAATTAGAAATCCCAGAAACAAAAGTCACTAATACCTTGCCATATTTGAACTTGTGGCATTCTCTACATAAGCTTAAAAAATACTGAGCCTATTCCTATTTCATTGCCAGTATGTTACATTTACCTTAGAGATGAACCTAGTGACTTAACTAAAAATTGTTTAACTTTGTATTTGAGGACTTCTACAGCCTTCCCTGTTTTGCCTTTCAAAAGTACCCTATAAATAATCCAAGTACTATCAAAACTGGTTGTTTTCTGGCCCATACAACTGATCTATAACTTTTTCTTTCTATGCTTATGTCTACTTAGGATTCCCTCCCATCTTTTCTCCATCTTAGCCTATAAAAACTCAAGCATTTTTCAAGTCCCAGCTGAAATTCTATCTCCTTACATTGTGTCCTCTTATCCTTGGAAGGAATTTGTCACAGAGAAGTTATAATATTGTTTTATGTATTATGGAAATCTGATTGCTTTATAAACTCCTTAAAGTAGGGACTTTCTGAATTACTTCCTCATATCTTTAGGGCAAGTATAAAATTTAAGTTCTCAAGAGATACTGCATAAGATTATATGAATTAACTTGGAGTAGGAAAACTAGGACAACTGACATGAATCCACTCACACAGATGGCGCTTTACATTTGAAAACCAACTTTTTGGCAACTTGGTTTTTAGTGTCTGTATGTTTGCCTTTTATTTTGCATAAATGTATTTTTACTCGAGACATACTACTTTCATGTAATTGACATGCAGAGTTCAAAGAACTAGACTATCTAAGGATATATAAGGTATTAGTTTCTTTGGTAATTTTGATTTAGAACAAAGAAGGGACTTATTTGACTATACTATGTCTGAGCTCATCTTATAATTGAAGACTAACTAAGAATTGGAAGGCTAAGAGGTAAAAGATGAAGATTCTTCCAAGCGTTCTTGTCCTATTATGGGAAGATCCCTTCTTGTTAAATACATTCTTTTTTTTTTTTTTCCATCTTCCCTAATTAACCAAAAACTAGCTTTCAAATGAAACAAGATAGATATTCTATGCATAACTCTCATTACCCCATTTCTGTATATTCAAGGGGAAAAACTGGAAGGTTAGCCTCAACTATATTAATTCTACAAATATTCATTCAACATAAATGTTTATCAAGCACCCAGAACAGTGTTTAGCCCATACACCAATGACTAAGACAAAGTCCTTGCCCTCGTAGAGCAATCATGTTGTGGGGACATTTTCCAGATTATTAATTCAACACTTTCTCATTGAAAGTCCATGCTCTCTTATCTTCCTATTCATTCCAAATCTTTGGTGACTTCAGCTACCACATTGGATTTAATTTACCTTCCTTTGTGACTTGACCTTATTTTTGCTATTATATTTCATTTAAGAACCCATGTTATCTGGATGCCCAACACTCTGGCCTCAATTCAATTTCTGTCTTAATCTTCATTCTTAATCATTATTCTTCATGGTCAGAACCTGGAACTTGCTGTCAAAAGAGAGTGGGGACTTCTACTTTTCACCAAGAGGGAGTAATAGGGACTAGACTTACCTCTGCATCTGAAATATCTGCAATACCAGGCAGAATATATGAAATTAAAGTTTTGAAGACACAGCACATCAGGTAGCTCAGGACAGTGATCTCTGAGAAAAGGAAAAAATAACTGCACCAGTTTACTACTTGTAGAAAGTTTCCAGTTTTCAGTAAAAGGAGCAGGAATCTTTCCTCCTTGGTTTCCCTGAAATGAGATTAAACTGGTATTCCAGAAAGGGCAAGGTGGCTAGAATTTACATCTGTACACAGAGAGAGTTTCAGGAGATATTCAGTGGGACTGCACTGAATTTTCTGCTGATTACTGATCTGCACATACATGTGTTATAATTGTCAGAAGCAAGGAATGTACACACAAAAGAAGCAGAACGAATAATATATGGGGTTTACACAGGTCTGGGAGTAGTTAATATTTTTACCAGCCATAGTCAAAAGCCTCATAATTAATGGGACATTGGATAAATTACTCATAAGGGATTCCCTCATTGGTGGAGTAAAATCGGTATTGGATCAAAGGTTACTCTGGTCCTGCTCAACAAAACTGAAAAGCAGACATCAAAAGAATCAATGTGGTTCAAAAAGGAAGAGCTCAGGAGAGTAACTGAATTATTTATGTGTTCAAAGGCTTATCACTGAGCTGGGTATTCATAAATCTGATCCTAATCACCATATTAAATCTATCTGAACTGAACAAAGAACTGGACCACTGTACTTTGTCACAGGGGCTGGGGAGGCATACATGCAGAATATTTTTCAATAGCACTGTAAAGGCTTTGAAAACAGTACTCTCATTGAAACCATAACCCATGGAGGACTGGTTTGGACTTCTGGCCTGAACTCATCTCTGTTGAATTGACTATTAAAACAAAAATATCAATAATCTCTAGAGTACTGAAGAAGACCCAGAGGCTTATATCATACTATTCAAAATGTCCAGGATCCAAAATTATGTGGCATAAAAATAACTAGGAAAATCTCAACTTGCATCAATAGATGCAAATGATAAGATGACACATACGTTGGAATTATCTGACAAAGACTCCAAGGTAGCTATTATAATAATTCTCCAACAAGTAAAGGTGGACACTCTTAAAATAAATACAGACTGTCACAGTATATAAATAAAAAATATAAAACAGAAGCAAATGGAAATTTTAGAACTAAAAATATAGTAAATGAAATAAAAAACTCACTGCAGAGGCTTAACAGCACAATGGATATGACAGATGAAGTGACTATGAAAATAGACCAAGAGAAACTATCCAATCTGAACAAAAGATCAAAAACATTGAATAACATTTTAACAGATTCTCAAGGATCTGAGGGTCAATACCAAAATGTTTAACATCTGTGTCATCAGAGTCTCAGAGGGAGAGCAGGAGAAGTGCAGTGCAGAAAGAATATGTAAAGAAATAATGCCCGAAACTTACCACACTTGATGAAAGATATAATCCTGAAGATTCAAGAAGTTCAGAGAATTCCAAACAGTATAAACATAAAGAAATCTACATTGCACACATCATAATCAATCTGCTGGAAACTTAAAGAAAGAAAAAAATCTTCAAAGCAGCCAGGGAAAAATGATGTATTATTTATAGGAGAATTAAAATTCGAATAGAACTGCCAGAACTTACACAGGACTGGGAAAACAGACTCTTGGAGGGCACAAACAGAACCTTGTGCGCACCAGGACCCAGGAGAAAGGAGCGGTGACCCCACAAGAGACTGGCCCAGACTTGCCCATGAGTATCCAGGAGTCTCTGGGGGAGGCATGGGTCGACAGTGGCCTGCTGCAGGGTCGGGGGCACTGAGGGCCTGCCTGGGACCTTTTGAAGGAGGTTGCAGTTATCTTCATTACCTCCACCACAGTTTGGCCACAGATCAAACAACAGGGAGGGAACACAGCCCCGCCCATCAACAGAAAATGGATTAAAGATTTACTGAGTATGGCCCCGCCCATCGGAACAAGACCCAGTTTCCCCTCGGTCAGTCTCTCCCATCAGGAAGCTTCCATAAGCCTCTTACCCTTCTCCATCAGAGGGCAGATAAAATGAAAACCAAAAGCACAGAAAACTAACCAAACTGATTACATGGGCCACAGCTTTGTCTAACTATATGAAACTATGAGCCAGGCTGTGCAGGGCCACCTAAGATGGATGGGTCATGGTGGAGAGTTCTGACAAAACATGGTCCACTGGAGAAGGGAATGGCAAACCACTTCAGTATTCTTGCCTTGAGAACCCCACGAAAAGCATGAGAACCCCACAAAATAGCATGAAAAGGCAAAAAGATAGTATACTGAAAGATGAACTCCCCAGGTTGGTAGGTGCCCAATATGCTAGGGGAGGGCAGCAGAGAAATAACTCCAGAAAGAATGAAGAGACTGAGCCAAAGAAAAAACAACACCCAGTTGTGGATGTGACTGGCGATGGAAGTAAAGTTCAATGCTGTAAAGAGCAATATTGCATAGGCACCTGTAATGTTAGTTCCATGAATCAAGACAAATTGGAAGTGGTCAAACAGGAGATGGCAAGAGTGAATATTGACAATTTAGGAATCAGTGAACTAAAATGAACAGGAATGGGTAAATTTAACTCAGATGACCATTATATCTACAACTGTGGGCAAGAATCCCTCAGAAGAAATGGAGTAGCCGTCATAGTAAACAAAAGAGTCTGAAATGCAGTACTTGGATGCAATCTGAAAAATGACAGAATGATCGCTGTTTGTTTCCAAGGCAAACCATTCAATATCACAGTAATCCAAGCCTATGCCCCAAAGACTAATGCTGAAGAAGCTGAAGTTGAACGGTTCAATGAAGATCTAGAAGATCTCCTAGAACTAACACCCAAAAAAGATATCCTTTTAATTATAGGGGACTGGAATGCAAAAATGGAAGTCAAAAGATACCTAGAGTAACAGGCAAATTTGACCTTCGAGTACAAAACAAAGCAGGTCAAAGGCTAACACAGGTTTGCCAAGAGAATGTACTGGTCATAGAAACAAAAACAAGACTGGGACTTGACTGTGGCTCAGATCATGAACTTCTGATTGCCAAATTCAGACTTAAATTGAAGAAAGTAGGGAAAACAATTAGACCATACAGGTATGACTTAAATCAAATCCCTTATGATTATACAATGGAAGTGACAAATAGGTTCAATGGATTAGATGTGATAGACAGAATGCCCGAAGAACCATGGATGGAGGTTCGTGACATTGTACAGGAGGCAGTGATCAAAACCATCCCCAAGAAAAATAAATGCAAAAGGTGAAACGGTTGTCTGAGGAGGCCTTACAAACAGCTGGGGAAAGAACAGAAGCTCAAGGCAAAGGAGAAAAGGAAAGATATACCCATTTGAATGCAGAGTTCCAAAGAATAGCAAGGAGAGATTAAAAAGCCTTCCTCAGTGACCAGTGCAAATAAACAGAGGGAAATAATAGAATGGGAAAGACTAGAGATCTCTTCAAGAAAATCAGAGATACCAAGGGAACATTTTATGCAAAGATTGGCACAATAAAGGACAGAAATGGTGTGGACCTAACAGAAGCAGAAGATGTTAAGAAGAGGTGGCAAGAATACACAGAAGAACTACACAAAAAAGATTCTCATGACCCAGTGAGCCATGATGGTGTGATCACTCACCTAGAGCCAGACATCCTGGAAGGAGAAGTCAAGCGGGCCTTTGGAAGCATCACTACAAACAAAGCTAATGGAGGTGATGGAATTCCAGTTGAGCTATTTCAAATCCGAAAAGATGATGCTGTGGAAGTGCTGCACTCAACATGTCAACAAATTTGGAAAACTCAGCAGTGGCCGCAGGACTGGAAAAGGTCAGTTTCCTTTCCAATCCCAAAGAAAGGCAATGCCAAAGAATGTTCAAAGTACTGCACAATTGCACTCATCTCACATGCTAATAAACTAATGCTCAAAATTCTCCAAGCCAGGCTTCAACAGTCCATGTACCGAGAGCTTCCAGATGTTCAAGTGGATTTAGAAAAGGAAGAGGAACCAGAGATCAAATTTTCAACATCTGTTGGATCACCAAAGAAGCAATAAGAGTTCCAGAAAAACATCTGCTTCTGCCTTATTGACTATGCCAAAGCCTTTGACTGTGTGGATTACAACAAACTGGAAACTTCTTAAAGAGATCCGAATACCAGTCCACCTCACCTGCCTCCTGAGAAATCTGTATTCAGATCAAAAAGCAACAGTTAGAACCGGACATGGAACAATGGACTGATTCCAAATTGGGAAAGGAGTAGGTCAACGCTGTATATTGTCACCCTGCTTATTTGACTTATATGCAGAGTACATCATGAAACATGCTGGGCTGGATGAAGCACAAGCTAGAATCAAGATTGCAGGGAAAAATATCAATAACCTCAGATATGCAGATGACACCACCCTTATGGAAGAAAGTGAAGATGAACCAAAGAGCCTCTTGATGAAAATGAAATAGGAAAGCGGAAAGGCTGGCTTAAAACTAAACATTCAAAAAACAAAGATCATGGCATCTGGTCCCATCAGTTCATGGCAAGTAGATGGGGAAACAATGGAAACAGTGACAGGCTTTATTTTCCTGGACTCCAAAATCATTGCAGACAGTGACTGCAGCCATGAAATTAAAAGATGCTTGCTCCTTGGAAGAAAAGCTATGATACACCTAGACAGCACATTAAAAAGCAGAGACATTACTTTGCCAACAAAGGTCCGTCTAGTCAAAGCTATGAAAGTGAAAGTGAAAGCCACTCAGTCATGTCCAACTCTTTGGGACCCGATGGACCGAAGTCCATGGAATTCTCCAGGCCAGAATACTGGAGTGGGTAGCCATTCCCTTCTCCAGGAGATCTTCCCAACCCAGAGGTCAAACCCAGGTCTCCCACATTGCAGGCAGATTCTTTACCAGATGAGCCACAAGAGAAGCCCAAGGGAAGTCAAAGCTATAGTTTTTCCAGTAGTCAAATATGGATGTGAGAGTTGGACCATAAACAAAGCTGAACGCCAAAGAATTGATGCTTTTGAACTCTGATGTTGGAGAAGACTCTTGAGAGTCCCTTGGACTGCAAGGAGATCAAACCAGTCAGTCCTAATGGAAATCAGTCCTGAATATTCATTGGAAGGACTGATGCTGAAGCTGAAGCTCCAATTCTTTGGCCACCTGACTGGAAAAAGACCCTGATGCTAGGAAAGATCGAAGGCAGGAGGAGAAAGGGATGACAGAGGATGAGATGGTTGGATGGCATCACCGACTCAATGGACATGAGTTTGAACAAGCTCCAGGAGTTGGTGATGGACAGGGAAACCTGGCGTGCTGCAGTCCATGGGGTTGCAAAGAGCTGGACACGACTAAGTAACTGAACTGAATTGAACTGAGGGAGCAGGCTTCACATTGCTACTGATTTTTTGGATAACAGATTTCTTTGGATTCGACTTGAGTGTATTCCAAATAACATTATAATCTAAGTATAAAATCTAAGTGTAAACTGACTGCTGAACTGTGATACTCCAAAAAGTCTGTTGGGAAGCAACAGCTGAAAAACTGAAAAGGCTGAGATTTCAGTTGCTGTGGAATGCAAGGAGAGAGTATTTTGAATTTGTATTTTTCGAAGTCAGAAAGGTTTGATAATTATCTGGATTCTGCAGTAAAACTTCAAAAGGAGTAATGCCATGGGAGCAAAGACTACATCTCACCCTAAATTAAAAGAAAAAGTAAAACAGAACTGCTCTATCAAAGTGTAAAACAACGTCTACACTGCCTCAAGGTAATGAGTCAGGAACAGTTGTCTCCTTGCATTAAGATAAAAAAAAAAAAAAAAACTATTCAGAGAAAGAGAACAAAATCCAGATTCTCTATAATGTATCAAATGTAATTTCCAGGGACTTCCCTGGTGGTCCAGTGGCTAAGACTCCATGCTCCCAATTCATGGGACCTGGGTTCAATCCCCAGTCAAGGAACTAGACAGGGAACTAGATCCCATATGCCACAACTAAGAGCTCGCATGCGGAAACTAAAAATATCTCACAGGCTGAAACTAAAGATTCCATGTGCCACAGCCAAGACCTAGCAAAGACAAATACAAATATTTGTAATATATATATATAATGTCCAGATAAAATTTTAAAATAGTAAACATAAGAAGCTAACACACACACACACACACAAACATAGGAAGAGAAAAAAATGTGACCCATAGTTAAAAGAAAATACAGTAAAAAAAAACAAAAACCCAAAATGGTGCAGAATGAGCAATAAAGTACTTTAAAGGTGCTATTATAAATGTGACCAAGGACTAGAAAAAAAAGATAATCATATTGAATGAAAAAATGGAACATCTAAGCAGAAAAACATAAACTTAAAAAAGAACCAAATGAACACTTTAGAAATGAAAAATACAATATCTAAAATTAAAAAACTGAAGAGATGGGCTTATCAAAAGATTGGCGGCATCCCTCAAAAGATCACAAACTTGAAAAACAGGTCAATAAAATGTATTAACTCTGAAGACCCAGAGAATAAAAGATCAGACAAAATGAATACAGTTTAAGGAATTTATTAATACATAGAACAACATCAAATAGTTGAACATCTGTGTAATAAGACTCTCAGAAAGAGAAGAGCACAAAATTGTGGGGAAATATTTTTGAAAATGTAGTGGATGAAAATTTTACAAATTTGATGCAAAGCACTGACTTTAAGAGACAAAAAGCTCATCAAACCCAAGACAGGAAAAACTTAAATTGAGGCACATTAGGCACATCTTAGTAGAGGAGAAGAAAAACAAAGATAATTTAAAAATCTTGAGAGCAGCCACAGAAAAATGAAATATTACATATAAAGAAAGAATAATATAAATGCAAGCTGACTTTCCAACATTAAGAATGATGGCCAGAAGAAAGTGGAACAATCATTTTTTTTAAATCAAAAAACAAACAAAAATTTTAAATTACCAACCTAGAATTCTATGGCTAGGTAAAGTATTCTCTTAGAAAAGGCAGAGGAACCAGAGATCAAATTGCCAACATTCAATGCATCATCGAAAAAGCAAGAGAGTTCCATAAAAATGTATATTTCTGCCTTATTGACTATGCCAAAACCTTTGACTGTGTGGATCACAATAAACTGTGGAAAATTCCGAAAGAGATGGGCATACCAGACCATCTGACCTGCCTCTTGAGAAACCTATATGCAGGTCAGGAAGCAACAGTTAGAACTGGACATGAAACAACAGACTGGTTCCAAATAGCAAAAGGAGTACGTCAAGGTTGTATATTGTCACCCTGCTTATTTAACTTATATGTGGAGTACATCATGAGAAACGCTGGGCTAGATGAACCACAAGGTGGAATCAAGATTGCCGGGAGAAATATCAATAATCTCAGATATGCAGATGACACCACCCTTATGGCAGAAAGTGAAGAGGAACTAAAAAGCCTCTTGATGAAAGTGATAGAGAAGAGTGAAAAAGTTGGCTTAAAGCTCAACATTCAGAAAACTAAGATCATGGCATCTGGTCCCATCACTTCATGGGAAATAGATGGGGAAACAGTGGAAACAGTGTCAGACTTTATTTTCTGGGGCTCCAAAATCACTGCAGATGGTGACTGCAGCCATGAAATTAAAAGATGCTTACTCCTTGGAAGGAACGTTATGACCAACCTAGATAGCATATTAAAAGCAGAGACATTACTTTGCCAACAAAAGTCCGTCTAGTCAAGGCTATGGTTTTTCCAGTGGTCATGTATGCATGTCAGAGTTGGACTGTGAAGAAAGCTGAGCACCGAAGAATTGATGCTTTTGAACTGTGGTGTTAGAGAAGACTCTTGAGAGTCCCTTGGACTGCAAGGAGATCCAACCAGTCCATCCTAAGGGAAATCAGTCATGAAAATTCATTGGAAGGACTGATGCTGAAGCTGAAACTCCAATACTTTGGCCACCTCATGCGACGAGTTGACTCACTGGAAGAGATCCTGATGCTGGGAAGGATCAGGGGAAAGAGGAGTAGGGGACGACAGAGGATGAGATGGCTGGATGGCATCACCGACTCGATGCACATGTGTTTGAGTAAACTCCTGGAGTTTGATGGACAGGGAGGCCTGGCGTGTTGCGATTCATGGGGTTGCAAAGAGTTGGACACAACTGAGCGACTGAACTGAACTGAACTGAAAGTATTCTTCAAAATGAAAGATAGCTAAAAAATTTTCACATGAACAATATTTGAGGATTTGTCTTCAAAAAGATACACTTCATGCCAATGGAAGTTCTCTGGAAGAAGAGAAACTACATCAGATGGAAATCTGTATACAAGGAGAAATAAAAGGAAAAGGTAAATATGTGGATAATTTTAAAAGGTGGTATTTTTCATCTATTAATTCCTTGAAAAAACAACTGATTGTATATATGTAACACTACTGAACTATACACTTAAAACCAGATAAGATGATAAGTTTTATATGTGCTTTTTACCACAATAAAAAAAAGAAAAATAACTACCTAATGAAAAAATTATAATATTGTATTATGGGGATTGTAATATATGTAGATGTCAAAATATGTAGCAACAATATCATAAAGAACAGGGCTGCATGTGGAATTGCTGTTACAAACTTTTATACTTTATTGGAAATTGTACTATATTAAGTCTAAGATGAAGATCCATATTGTAATCTCTAGTAAAGCCATTTAAAAATAATACAAAGTTATAGCTAGAAAGTCATCAGAGTGAAAGTGAAAGTTGCTCAGTTGTGTCTGACTCTTGCAATACCATGAACTATACAGTCCATGGCATTCTCCAGGCCAGAATACTGGAGTGGGTAGCCTTTCCCTTCTCCAGGGGAATCTTCCCAATCCAGAGATCGAATCCAAATCTCCTGCATTGCAGGCAGATTCTTTACCAGCTGAGCCATAAGGGAAGCCCAAGAACACTGGAGTGGGTAGCCTATCCCTTCTCCAATGGATCTTCCCGACCCAGGAATCAAACCAGGGTCTCCTGCATTACAGACGAATTCTTTACCAACTGAGCTATCAAAGAAACATTTAAAACTTTGATTAATCCAAAAGAAAACAGAAAAAGAGAAAAAAGAGAGCAGGGATAAAAGGCAAGGCAAATAGAAAACAAACAGCAAAATGGTGGATCTAGAAGTCCACTTCCAGTTATCACCTATAACATAGGTAAAATGAGAGAGTCCAAATTTACCCATCTAATATTCCACAGATTAAGGCACATTCACTATAGAAAGACACAACAACGGGAGCAGGGAACCAACTACATGGGGTTTCATCTAGTATCTGCTTCTTCCCTTCACCCCTCCACAGTGTCTGAGTTCCAAGGAAAGCCCACCTGAACCCTCTGGAGCCCAAAAGGTGTCCATAAGCTTTCAGGCCTTGCCACTATAAGCTAGGAATAACTCCAGACAAACCTTATCATCAAGATAATATCCAGAACTAATCCAGAAGTAATCATTCCTCTGGTAGCCCCATTAAGGTCATTCAAGTCAGTGAGACTGACCTTTCCCAACATTAACCCAGGATTCTAATTAAGCTGACATGGAGATTAACTTACTTTGACCAGCGAGCTACAAAAAACATGTGCATGAATTTTTTCTCGCTCACCCTAATGCTAGCCTTTCTCTGCATTCTTCCCGTTTCTTTTGTTTTTCACACATGCACAGTCATGTCGGCATATGAGACAAGTGAACACTGAATCTTATGGGTAAAAAACAGATGTTTTCCAATTTTCCTTCACAAAATCATATTTTATATCAGGTTCTTCTGTGGATTTATAGCCAATGAAGAGATGTTACTACATTAGCTCATGGAGGAGGGATGACAAAAACTGGAAAGGAAGAGTCAGACAAGGCAAAGAGAAGCTATCCAGAAGGCTGCAATTGGAGAAGCATGACAAATGGGCAGCACAGTTTTAGAGGGTTCCGGCAGAAAGGCAGATTGCCTGACTGGGAGAGAGTCTCCACAGCTGGAGCATCACACACACCATCTGGAATTTTTTAAATCTGCTTTCCCCAGGTGATCTGATTCTCAGAGTGCCAGTGGAGATGAAGAAAGGAGTAACTGTATAGCTCAGAACAGCTCTAAATTCTCCCCAAATTAGTTAATGAAATCTTGTTTGAATCAGTTTCAATTTCTCCTCCAAATTGAGCCCTTAGTTTTGCATTATTGTTTCCCTACAAAGAACTGAATGTAGGAGTTTAACCCCTAAAGGTTTTCTTTACAGTGGAACAAAATAGGATTGCCAGCATGGTGGTCAAAAATGGTACACCAACTGTCAGATCTGGTCCAAATATCCCAATACAGGCCAACTAAGCTTCATTTTCATTCTCACCCCTCTTGACTAGTCTTAGCACTACTTTTAGCTGTTACCAAATGAACAGCCTACATACGGAGGTCCCCAGTTTTCTTTCCCAGATGGTCCAAACACCAGATGTAAAACAGTAAAGGAAAATATAATTTAAAATATTTAAGAGCAACTGCAAACCCTCAAAATAATGAAAGACTTTGGTTTTCTTTCTTTCACATGTATGTGTTTGTGACTATAGACAGGGGGCACATGGGGGAAGAGAAGGTGAAAAAAAGAGATTCCTGAGGAACAGAAAGGTCAATGGAAGGAATAAAAGGTAGAGGAAAGGGATGATGCCTCTATCTTCTATCTTCATTTCTGCCCCAACTAACTTTTTTTTAGTCTCCTATTCTATCTTGCTTTAAACCAGGGGTATAAAAGCAAACTTTTCCTGTAAAAAGTCAGATAGAAATTATTTAAAGCTATGTGGGCCATGCAGATTCTGTCACAACTGTTCAACTCTGCCACTGTAGAATAAAAACAATCAAAGACAATACGTAAACAAAAGTTTCAATTTATGGATTCCAAAATTTGAATTTCATATATTTTTAACATGTCACAAAATATTATTATTTTGATTTTTTTTCAACCATTTAAAAATACAAAAACCATTCTTAGTTTGGAAATCATGCAAAAACAGTCAGTGGGCTAAATCCGGCCCATAGGCAATAGTTTGCCAATCCCTGTTTAATACCAATAAAGACAGTTATTCCAGGATTAGTTCCAGAAATGCACAATGTTTACATTAAGAGCCTCACATGATTCTTTACTCAGAGTAGATTTTTTAAAAATTAAAGTGTTACATCGTACCATGAGTAGCTATGGTGGACTTTTCATTCTCAAGTATAGATGCCAGAGGTCTAATTAAATGTATATATAAAATAAATTCCTTTTCCACTTTTAAACTTTCAAGAAATATGCCTGCTCATGGCAAAGGGAGTCCATCAGTTGGAAAATATCCCTCGACAGACCCAGACAGCATAATTTCCAACTAAATAGCCAGGCAAAACCAAACTATAAGACAGCCTAATATCTCCTCTTTACAAGCAATGTATAGCAGTAATGAATACTAGAAAGATCCTTTGAGATAAGGTCCATCTAGTCAAGGCTACAGTTTTTCCAGTGGTCATGTATGGATGTGAGAGCTGGACTATAAAGAAAGCTGAGCGCAGAAGAATTGATGCTTTTGAACTGTGGTGTTGGAAAAGACTCTTGAGAGTCCCTTGGACTGCAAGGAGATCCAACCAGTCTGTCCTAAAGGAGATCAGTCCTGGGTGTTCATTGGAAGGACTGATGCTGAAGCTGAAACTCCAACACTTTGGCCACCTGATGCAGAGCCGACTCACTGGAGAAGACCCTGATGCTGGGAAAGATTGAGGGCAGGAGAAGAAGGGGACGACAGAGGATGAGATGGCTGGATGGCATCACCAACTCAATGGACATGGGTCTGGGTGGACTCTGGGAGTTGGTGATGGACAGGGAGGCCTAGCGTGCTGTGGTTCATGGGGTCGCAAAGAGTCAGACACGACTGAGAGACTGAACTAAACTGAACTGAATCCTGTGTATTAATTTCATATATAAGTCTTCGAACCAGAGAGGTAAACTAACTTACACAAATTCACATAATCAGTTGGCAGGCCTAAGATTACAACCTTATTATCCTATCTCCAGATGGCCCAGTATGCACCACACTGCCCCCGTACCAAGTCCTCCAGTGATGTGTGTCCGTTCTTATTACTCTCTCAAAAATTTCTGAAAGCTGCATTTTAGTATCTATACTTATAACTGTAGGTTTATAAGTTCAATACTTAGAAGACTAAAAGTGTCTAAGTTTTATTGTTTTTCATCAGTATAAGGAACTGTTAATATTACTGGTCCTGGCATCACACAGATCTATGCTTAAATTGCATCACTGACATTACTGATTGTATGCTCTTGAGCAACTTGGATTTTACATCCATAAAACATAAAAATAATGCCTCTGAAACAGGGCACCCAAAGTCAATGCACTGGGACAACCCAGAGGGATGAGATGGGGAGTTAGGTAGGAGGAGGGTTTGGATCAGGGGTACACATGTACACCCGTGGCTGATTCATATCAATGTATGGCAAAAATAACCACAATTTGTAAAGTAATTAGCCTCCAATTAAAATAAATATATTAATTAAAAATACTACTAATAATAATAATGCCTCCCACAAAGAAGTGTTGTAAAGTTTAAGTAACATTTTATACGTAAAGTCTGTAATACATGTCCTGAAGGATTTTGAGCATAACTTTACTGGCATGTGAAATAAGTGCAATTGTAATAAATAATAAATGTTAGCTATTGTTAAAAAACATTCCCCCTTTTCCATATTTTCACCCATAACAGGCAGCACAATCTAATGGCTAAGATGGTAAAGAAGACAGACTCTAGAGCCTTGTGCTCTACCACTTACCAGGTATGAGCTTGGGCAAGTCATTTAAACTCTCTGTATGTCACATTCCCTATCTGTATGTAGGATTGTTATAAGGATTAAATAAGACATTGTATGTAAACAATATCTAAACAAAATGTTTGTTAGCAAAAATTAACTTACAAGTAGAAACTTCCATCTGCTGGAAATTATTAGAGAGAATATTTTGTCAAATATTTTGTCAAAAAGATTTTTACTTTTCCCCATTGATGCATATGAGAGAATGGTTGTATGTACGTTATAGTAAGCTCATGGGGGTAGTAGGATGGGGACAGAAAATGGGCAGAAATTGCTCAAAGACTTCTATCAATCTGTCACCAAAATACCTATCAAGAGAGGGTTTTGTGTGTGTGTGTGTGTGTTTTTTTTTTTTTTTTTGGCTTCAATTAGCCAGAGCTGCATTTTACTGCTTATGAGTTAGCTAACTTGTAGGGTTTCATTTTATAACAATAGAATCATACTATTCACAATGTTCCACACTTTGCTTTCTATTTGACAATAACTTAGTTACTCTATGAATTTCAGATTGGCTAGGAGGTACATGCCAGCTTCTTTTAGTCCCTTTGTTCCTCTCAAACAACAGGTGACAAAATTTTTAAGGAGAATTTATATGATGAGAGAGTAAACTGCCAATAGCGAGTTCTTTCCAGTCAGAAAGAATGAAACATACACTTCCAATCTACCCCGAGCTCCTCACTAATATTTGGTGTATAGCAGTTGAATTTTCTCATTAAACATTTTGAGGGCACTTTAAAATATTTTCTGTTTCATTTTCCCCAATGCAACTCTCCACCTCTGTCATCCATTAACACAAAGATCTAAGATCCCAGTATTACCACCATGGCCTTCAACCAGGGGCAAAATCCTAGACCTGGAAGCAGGGAATCCACTGAGATTGCAGCCAATAATCTGTCCATAGATACAGCCAATGATCAGAGCCAGAAATTATGAAGTAAGCAAAGTTAATATCCAAGATCTGAGCTAAAAGCCATAAAAACAAAGTTGGCAGGGATAGGCAAGGAAGGGAAATGGGTGTCAAATCTAAGGCAAAGGAATTACAAACACCTCGTATCACCACAACCAATTGGAGGCCATTGCAAAACTATTACTGTGGCTTTAGGCATAGTCTTCTTAAAAGCTGCTGCCCAAATGGCTGGGCCCTGAAGAACAGTCAGTTTGTTCTGTGGATCCTTCTTTGTTCAGTGGCTCTTTAGCCTATTCACCTATTCTCCACAGAGAATTCTTAGTAGACAATTTGCTTTTAATATTTAAAATGTGAATAACCTTTACTCTGGAAATCATACTGCTAGCAAACTATCAATAAGAAATATTACTATAAATTCTTAAAAACATATGTCTAGGATATTCAATAAAATAACTAAATTAATTGTGAATAAATGTGCACTTGTAAATAGGGCTTCCCTGATAGCTCAGTTGGTAAAGAATCTGCCTGCAATGCAGGAGACCCTGGTTCGATTCCTGGGTCGGGAAGATCTGCTGGAGAAGGGATAGGCTACCCACTCCAGTATTCTTGGGCTTCCCTTGTGGCTCAAACTGGTAAAGAATCTGTCTGCAATGAGGGAGACTTGGGTTTGATCCCTGAGTTAGGAAGATCCCCTGGAGAAGGGAAAGGCTTTCCACTCCAGTACTCTGGCCTAGAGAATTCCATAGAATGTGTAGTTCATGGGGTCCTGAAGAGTCAGACATGACTGAATGACTCACTTTCACTTACATATAGATACTTTATATTTATTCCTTTGCTATATATGTTATACACACACAAATATGTTTCTAGTGAATATAAAACAATCTAGAAATTTATATACTGTTGATGGTATCCATTCCAGGGAAGTGAGATTAGAGAATATGGAGAGGAGGCCTTATATTTTATTTTTATTATAATCTGCAAAATATTTTCTTTTTTGTCTTTAAAAATTATGAAAGAAGTTTGGGTAGAGAAAATTATAGGATACCCAAACTTCTTTCATAATTTTTAAAGACAAAAAAGAAAATATTTTGCAGATTATAAATCAAAGTATAGTTGTTATTAATCTTGTTATATTTTATCAACAAAAACAATCTAAGGTGAAAATAAACATGTAGTGTTATTATTTCTTATCCAAATTTCTCACTTAAAATTATCTTTGAGTCAAGAAACAAAAATTGTCAAGCTTTCCATATCCTTAAAAATATGATGATTCTAAAGTACAGAATTATAGTTCTCTTTAAAAAGGGTGTACTCAAAGAAAATGTCCTTGCAAATTTTACCAGTTCTTATATTTTTTAGTATTATTCTCATGCTTAAGGTGGAGAAGGAAATGACAACCCACTCCAGTATTCTTGCCTAGAGAATCCTGTGGACAGAGGAGCCTGGTGGGCTGCTATCCATAGGGTCTCATAGAGTTGGACACAACTGAAGCGACTTAGCAGCAGCAGCAGCAGCAGCAGCATGCTTGAGGCATTTTACAGACATTATTACTATTCCTAGAACATGACACCATCTCTGACCTACTTGTCTTCTAGACTAATTACTCCAGACTGAAATTCTCTTCTTTTAATATCTTACCTTTTCTCAGTTTGTCAGATCATTTTAAATTTGAACATATTTCTCTGAGGCACAAAAAGATCAGCAGCTCAGTTTTGTTAGATAAGCAAATTAAACACACACACCTTGCATTTCATCACTAAAGGTAATATAAAATGTTGCAAATTTATCAAAAAACAAGAATTTCAGTAAACCATGTTAAGCCCAGAGGCAAATGGAGTCTTTACCATTCCCTTTACCCCTTTCTGTGCCCAGTTCTCCTGTGGTGTTGCCTCCCAGGCACCCCAAGCTCCCTCCCAGCAAACCCTGCTTTCAGGTAAAACATGGAAGAGTGAACAACATAGAAGAAATCAAGCTGTAATTGCTAAATTTCAGAAACTGATTTTTAAAATTCAACTTGAGGGGGACATCCCTGGAGGTTCAGTGGCTAAGATGTAGTGCTCCCAACACAGGCGGACCAGATTTGACCCCTAGTCAGGGAACTATTTGTTTGGCTTCTCTGGAGGTTCAGTGGTAAAGAATCTACCTGCCAAGCAGGAGACATGGGTTCTATCCCTGGGTTGGGAAGATCCCCTGGAGAAGGAAATGGAAATCCACTCCAGTATTCTTGCCTTGAAGACTGAAGATACCACATGCCGCAACTAAGACACAGCACAACCAAATAAATATTTTTAAAAATTTGACTTGCATACCCAGTATTGCATGCTATATACAATATGAACCAAATTGATGGGCCCTGCCCTCAGAAAACATGGAAAACAAACAAGCAGTTACACTGAAGTGTAGTAATGGCTACAACAGAGTGTTATGGCTAAGACATAGTGTTTTCAGATGGAAGATCTCACTAAGTGCAAAGGGTGTGGAAATTATAGAAGAAATATCTAAGCCAAGGATGTTACATTAAGTGGGGCATCAACCAGACAAAGGTCAGAGGGAAGAAGGAATGAATGTATGAAGAATACCTTCTTGACATCTCTAAAATCACATCACCTCATCCATCCAAAATAATGCCTGACCCTGGTGACTAGGGACGTTGGGAACAAAATTCAATCCTTCTAACTTCTAATTCCTTTCATCATTTGGAACACTATATCCCTCACTTCCTCTCCTCTCTTTAGTTTCAAATTGTCATGGCAAATAACTGAACTTAAAATGAGAAGCTAAAGAAAATCACAAATGCAGGGCAGAAACTGAGTAGGTATAAATAGACAGCTGGAAAAATGGCTCTGTAAGACTTTCTCTGGAGGACAAATGTTTGGGACAAACAGAATTCCCAGCAACAGTGTAAACGCCCCTAAAGATTGTAGCTTTGGCAGAGCAATAAATATTCAACACCAATGTCCAAACAGAATAAATATCTGGATAGTCTCTGCCAAACCAAGATTAAAAACTGCTACTATATCTTCTGAAGTACAAAATATCCAGCAATAAATTTGTCCATTTTCACCTAAGCAATACTTGGAGGGAGATTTATAACTTTAAATGACTCTGCTAGAAAAAAGATCTCAAATCAGTGCCTTAAGCTTCTACCTTAAGAACCTAGAAAGCAAAGAGCAGACTCAACCCCAAAGCAAATAATAAAGTTTAGACTGCAAATCAACTAAATTCTTAGAAAAGAAACATAGAAAATAAATAAAATTTGAAATGCTTCTCATAAAAGGTAAACAACTTTCAAACTTTTACTAAGACCCATTAAGAAAAAAAAATGACAAGATAGATCACATGTTGTGAAAAAGAACACAACATTGATGCTACAAAAATCAAAAGAATTATAAGGGAGTATTATGAACAATTTTATGTCAACAAATTAGACTACTTACATGAAATTAACAAATTCTTAGAAATATACAAATGTTCAAAATCAAGTCAAAAACAAATAGTAATCTGAATAGACTTATAAATGAGTAAAGACACTAAATTAGTAATTAAAATTTTTTGCAGAAAGAAAAGACCAGATCCAAATGGATTTACTGGTTAATTCTATTAAAGACTTAGGAATAAATACTACCAATCCTTCACAAACTCTTCCAGAAAATGGAGAAGGGGGGAATAATTCCCCACTGATTCTATGAGGCCAGTGCTCCCCTGAGGGTGCTCTTTAAACCTGGTCTGAATGGAACCCAAGATCACAGATCTCAGTTCTGATACCTCTGGGCTTTCAACAGATTCTTAAAGCCAGTTGAGAAGCTAGAAATGTCATCTAAGAACATTTAAAGAAAGCTCTAGAACCAACCTGGTTCTCAAAAGTCCTCTAAATATTTAAGACTCCCTCATGGAGAAATTGAGAACAGCTACCTAAAAAGGCCAAAAGAAAACTTTTTTTCCCTATCTCTGCCCTGAATAGTTAGTAACTGAAATATTTTGTTACAGGGCAACACCGGGAACAAGTCACCAGAGCTGGGCCTCTCTGTTCTCAGTCATGTTATAGATATTGGACATCCTTATTGGTTTAGGTAAGTAACATCCCATATATATGAGGTTACTACATCTATGAAAAATAAGTGATTTTCCAATTTAAAACAAAAATTTTTTAAGTATGTTCCAAAAAAGAACTTTTTCTTTCCTTCCTTCTTGTATGTGCATTTGTTATATATACACCATAGTTATGGGTATATAATACCAACGCTCAACCCACAGTTGAGTGATGCTGAAAAATGTTTAGCTAAATCAGCATAGAATGGCAATAACAATGATAGCCTTATCAAGTATTTACTTGTACTCAGCACTGCATGTGTTATCTCATAAACTGCTCCCATTGCCCACATTTGTTCTCATCTAAAGAGAGTTAGGTAGACACTGCAAATACTGTAACTGCAGCAGTTTTTTATTTTGTAAATGTGTAAAAAAAAAATCTCCGCTTATTTGGACAGATAAAATTGGGATGTTTTATCTATAATAAAGAGAATGAAAGTGGCGTAGATACAAACAAACAAAAGAATCTATATATCTAGATACTGGGGCAATTTGGGAAAGTATAGAGCAAGGTTTTTAGTGCTTTTGTCCAGAGTAATATGGAAAGAAACGTCTAAAGACTTTTTTTAAGTTTTCCTGTGCATTAGAATGTAATAAACACTAAAAGCATGGCCCATGAAAGGAAAGAAACAATAAATTGGACTTCATCAAAATCAAGAATTTTTGCTCTTTGGAAGACATTGTTCAGAAAATATTAACATAAGCCACAGATCAAGACAAAATATTTGCAACTCAAATATCTGATAAAGGACTTTATCAAGAATATATTTAAAAATCTCAAATCTTAATAATAAACAACTCAGTTTTTAAGTGGGCAAATATTTGAACATATATACTTCACCAAAAATAACATGAAATTGAAAGTCACTCAGGTGTGTCTGACACTGTATAGTCCATGGAATTCTCCAGGCCAGAATACTGGAGTGGACAAGAGTTTGAGTAAACTCTGAGAGTTGGTGATGGACAGGGAGGCCTGGCATGCTGCAGTCCATGGGGTCGCAAAGAGTCAGACACAACTGAGCGATTGAACTGAACTGAACTGAACCAACAGAGTAGGCAAGAAGTGATATGTGATATCCAAGATGAGGTGATTAAAGGCCAAAAAGTTTTCATCTGGTTTTTTTGAAATAATTGTCCTCTAAGGACTCTACCAGGACTTCCCTGGTGGCTCCTTGAGGGGTCAGTGGTAAAGAGCCATTGCAGTGGCTCCTGCAATGCAGGGACCTGGGTTTGATCCCTGGATTGTGAAGATCCCCTGGAGAAGGGCATGGCAACCCACTCCAGTTTTCTTGCCTAGAAAATCCCATGGACAGTGTAGCCTGGCAGACTGCAGTCCATAGGGTCACACAGAGCTGGACACGACTGAAGCGACTAAGCAGCAACAGCAGCGGCAACTCTACCACATGGAGAGTCCTTGTTGGGAGAAACCAAATTCACATTCAGAAGCCATATGTACATGCCTCTTAGTCAACAGGTCCCACTGAGTTCAACCTTTGAGTCATTCCAGCCCAGGAATCATAAATGTGAGTGAAGAATCCAGGACCAATTTCAAAGACATGCAAACTATATAGTCACACAAGGCCCACACTCAGAAGGGCCTATGGTTGGTTTAATCTTTATTAATACCAGTTACATCTTTGAACTTGTGTTTTATAAATGAAGTCCAAGGGACAATGCAGTATGTGCACAAGTAGAGGTAACAAGCACAATATGTATATCTTCCACATGCCACTCCCAACTCTCACCATCTCCTGCCACCTCACATATAGACTTCATGTTGCTCTACAAGTACAGAATTCAGATGGACCCACAATATATGGAGTTCCAGAAGACTCAAAGTGAGTCCAGGATAAGCACGTTACATCTACAATTGAGTAAAGTGAAAGTGGAAGGCTCTCAGTTGTGTCCAACTCTTTGCGACCCCATGGGCTATACAGTCCCTGGAATTCTCCAGGCCAGAATACTGGGGTGGGTAGCCGTTCCCTTCTCCAGGGGATCTTCCCAACCCAGGGATTGAACCCAAGTCTCCCGCATTGCAGGCAGATTCTTTACCAGCTGAGCCACCAGGGAAGCCCATGACTGAGTCTAACAGCCATAAGAAGTCACGCTTTTCAATTCAAACCAGAACCTGCTTTGAATGCAGGAATAAGGAGGTGGCATTCTAAGAAATTCTCACAAAAGAAGCATATCATATCCTTTCTTATGTGTATTCCTTCTCTGTATTAACATACAACTACTTACAATGAAAATGATGGCATTGAAAGAAAGGAAAAGAGACAACCCATTGTTATTTTTCCTTTTAGTTCTTCCTTACTCATCAGTAAGTCAAAGGTAGAGAATGTTGGTAAAATGTGTGCATTAACAGAAAGTGAAGGAAAAACTGTACAGATGGACTGTAAGATCAAAATATATATGCACATATGAGCTATGAAAGACAAATCATAGATAAATGGCACAGAGAACACTAAAAAAAGCAGCAAAGATCTTTGCTTCTTTAGTCCAGACAACACTATTCCTGGATCCACTATGGGCACTCCAGAGGGCAGTGAAAAGCCCTCTATCCCTTTTCAGCTATCTTGTTATTCATTTTTCCGAGAAACAAGTGTTTCCTGAGAGGGCCCCAAGTTTCTTTTTCTCCAAAAAATATACTTTTGGGGTCAATTTTTTTTTCTTTTTCTGAAAAGAAAAATAACAAGTGACAAAGAAGAAAATAAGAATATTTTCTAAAGGCTGAAAAATGCCTATGATTCAGAAGCCATTGTTCATCTGCAAGTCTAAACCAAAAAGCTGTATGGGAATGTACAAAAAAAGCCTTTTAAAAAGTAAGTGCTCAAGGTTTTCTCCCAACAGTCATTTCAGGCCTGGTCACCCCATCTTCAACCTGAAACATAAGGTACAGCTATTGGGAAAAGGGTGCCATTCACAGCCAGGTCAGAAGTATGAGATTTGTTTGGCTTGTACTCTTGGCAGAGAGGACCATAAGACTTGATTCCTTCTCATCCTAAAATAAATGCTAGGCAGAGTAATGTTTCTAGAATGTCAAAGGAATGCCACAGAGAAGCATTTGCTTTCCTTGGTAACCCGTACTTTTAAGAGCACTGAAGCCCATATTTTCAATTCCAGAGAATTAAGGACAATGACAATGATTTCAGGCTTTTTCCCCTGAGTGGAAAATGCTGGATGAAATTAAGATATAAAGTGGCCCTTTTGCTTCCCTGGTAGTTCAGCTGGTAAAGAATCTGCCTCCAACGCAGGAGACCCTGGTTCAATTCCTGGGTCGGGAAGATCTGCTGGAGAAGGGAACGGCTACCCATGCCAGTATTCTAGACTGGAGAAGTCAGACACTACTGAGTGACTTTCACTTTCACTTTTTTTGCTATGCAAATATGTATTGGCCCTTTCACTAACAAACCACTTGATGTCCATTATCTCCCATGTAGACCAAAGAGTCTCACAGTTCAGTTCAGTTCAGTTCAGTCGCTCAGTCATGTCCGACTCTTTGCGACCCCATGAATCGCAGCACGCCAGGCCTCCCTGTCCATCACCAACTCCCGGAGTCTACTCAAACTCATGTCCATTGAGGCGGCGATGCCATCCAGCCATCTCATCCTCTGTCGTCCCCTTCTCATCCTGCCCCCAATCCCTCCCAGCATCAGGGTCTTTTCCAATGAGTCAACTCTTCGCATGAGGTGGCCAAAGTACTGGAGTTTCAGCTGCAGCATCAGTCCTTCCAATGAACACCCAGGACTGATCTCCTTTAGGATGAACTGGTTGGATCTCCTTGCAGAACAAGGGACTCTCAAGAGTCTTCTCCAACGCCACAGTTCAAAAGCATCAATTTTTCAGTGCTCAGCTTTCTTCAAAGTCCAACTCTCACATCCATACATGACCACTGGAAAAACCATAGCCTTGACTAGATGGACCTTTGTTGGCAAAGTAATGTCTCTGCTTTTTAATATGCTATCTAGGTTGGTCATAACTTTCCTTCCAAGGAGTAAGCGTCTTTTAATTTCATGGCTGCAGTCACCATCTGCAGTGATTTTGGAGGCCAAAAAAATAAAGTCTGACACTGTTTCCACTGTCTCGCCATCTATTTCCCATGAGGTGATGGGACCAGATGCCATGATCTTAGTTTTCTGAATGTTGAGCTTTAAGCCAACTTTTTCACTCTTCTCTATCACTTTCATCAAGAGGCTTTTTAGTTCTTTTTCACTTTCTGCCATAAGGGTGGTGTCATCTGTATATCTGAGGTTATTGATACTTCTCCCGGCAATCTTGATTCCAGCAAGAAGAGTCTCACAGAGGGAATCAAATATCTACAGGACCTGGGTTTTCCCTTATTCTCAGGGAGTTATTTTTAAAATTAGATATTTCTGCAAACAAGCCAACATTGAACCTCCCTGGGACACAACTTTTGCTGGGCAAGTTGGCTCCATTGGTTAGAAACTGATCTGAATGAGGTCAACAATTTGAAGCTTATTTCTCAAGAACCAAAATTCCAAAAAGGGAAACAAACAAAAAGCTGGTAACCCCAAAGATAGCACCTATTACAAATACATGCCTTTAGTTGCGAGCAGAATGTATCCAAAGAAGTTAAGAGAGTACAATCTACAGAAACAAGCCAAAAACTGTCCCCCACCTGCCAGTCCCTATCAATATTACCTGACACAAAGAAGGTACATTAAAAAGCAACATACTCAGCAATGAGAAAGAATAGTTTCACATATGTTATAATTCTCCCTCTCCTAGTCCGATTGTTGCGCATCTTCCCCTCAGAGTATACCCTGACTACCAACTTTCCTCTCTCTGTCTAGTACTTCCCATTCGCGTCTCCTCCACCACCCTTCCTGGCCTGTAGGTGTGAGACAAGGAGAGGGAGCAGCATAAGACTGCAGGTCTGTGAGTGCATTCAGAGTAAAATGCTAACATGCCTAAGCACTGCCCAATAGCAGCAGAGAAAAATTTGCCAGGGGTAGCCTTGACTGTTCAGTATTTTTTTTTATTGGAGTATGGTAGATTTACAATGTGGTGTTAGTTTCAGCTGTACAGCAAAGTGAATCAGTTATATATATATACTCACATATCCACTCTTTTAGATTCTTTTCCCATATAGGCCACCATAGAGTATTGAGTAGAATTCCTTGTGCCATACAGTACATCTCTCTTAGTCATCTATTTTATATATAGCAGTGTCTATACGTCAATCTCACTCTCCCAATTTATCCTTCCACCCCTCTCTTCCCCACTGGTAACCATAAGTTTGTTTTCTACATCTGTTATTCTATATTTGTTTTGTAAATAAGTCCATTTGTACCATTCTTTAGATTCCACATACAAGCAATATCATATGATATTTATCTTTCTCTGTCTGACTTACTTACTCAGTGTGACAATCTCTAGGTCCATCTATGTTGATACAAAGGGCATTAGTTCATTCTTTTTATGGCTTAATAATACTATATTTTCTACATGTACCACATCTTCTTTATCCATTCCTCTACTGATAGATATTTAGGTTGTTTCCATGTCCTGGCTATTGCACATAGTGCTACAATGAATATTGAGGTGCATTATCATTTTGAACCATGGTTTTCTCTGGATATATGCCCAGGAGTAAAATTGCTGTATCATATGGTTTTTCATTTTCTAAGGAACCTCCATACTGTTCTCCATAGTGGAGGTACCAATTTACATTTCCACCAACAGTGTAGTAGGGCAGGCTCTGGTCACCACAACACCAGTCTAACTCCCTATTGAGGGGATAACAGTCAGCACACCTGATGAAAGAAGTGGCAGTCATCCATACTAAAAACATAAAAATAGCCCTCTAAGACAGTCTGAGGGTCTGGCACTGAGTAAAAGAACCCCTAGAGCATTTAGCTTTCAAATCCAGCAGGGCTTGAGTGCAGTAACTTCACCTAGATGGAGAAAATAGACTCCACTTTTGCAGATCGCACACAAGGTCTCATGTGTCCTGAGACCCAACACAAAGCAGTACCTCCATAGGAACCTGGACAAGACCTATCTAGGGATCTTAGATGGTTTCCTGGGTAGGTAGGGGTTGACTGTAACTCATCGTAGAGACAAGAACACTGGTAGCTGAGGCCCCAGGGAACATTAATAACCATGAGCTCTCCTTGTTGTTGTTCATTCATTAAGTTGTGTCTGACTATTTGTAAACTCATGGACTATATAGCATGCCAGGCTCCTCTGTCTTCACTATCTCACACAGTTTGCTCAAATTCATGTCTATTGAGTCCATGATGCTATCTAACCATCTCATCCATGAGCTCTCCTACATGCGTGTAGGCGAAGTCATTTCATTTACGTCCGACTCTCTGCACTGCTATGGACTATAGCCCACAGGCTTCTCTGTCCATAGGGATTCTCCAGGCAAGAATACTGAAGTGGGTTGCCACGCCCTCCTCCAGGGATCGAACCCATGTCTCTTGCCAACCCAGGGATCGAACCCATGTCTCTTATGTCTCCTGCATTGGCAGGTGGGTTCCTAACCACTAGTGCCACTTGGGAAGCCCCATGAGTTCTCGCAGAGGTCTCCATTTCAGCACCAAGACCTGGCCCTACCCAACAGCCTTCAGCCTCCACTCCTGGAATGCCTCAGGGCAAACAACCAGCAAGAAAGGAACATAGCCTCACCCATCAGCAGAGAGGCTGTCTAAAATCATATTAAGCTCACAGTCACACCAAAACACATTCAATTATGTGGTCCTGCCCACCAGAGGGACAAGATTCAGCTCCAACCACCAGAGGTCAGGCAACAGTCCCTCCTACCAGGAATCCTGCACAAGCCCCTCAACCAGCCTCACCAACCAGGGGACAGACACCAGAAACAAGAGAAACTACAATCCCACAGCCTGCTGAAAGGCTGCAGTAGGTCAGAAAAAAATGACATAACAGAGAAATATGTTGTAGATGAAGAAGCAAGATAAAAACCTACAAGAACAACTAAATGAAGAGGAGATAGGCAATCTACCGGTAAAGGGAGTCAGAGTAATGATAGTAAAGATGATCCAAAATCTCGGAAAAAGAATGGAGGCAAAGACCAAAAAAATACAAGAAATGTTTAATAAAAAGATAGAACATTTAAAGAACAAAGAGGAACAACACAATAATTGAAATGAAAAGTGCATTAGATTATGATTAAAACTCTCCAAAAAGCAGGAATAGAAGGAACACCTCAACATAATAAAAGCTATATATGACAAACCCACAGCAAGCATCACCCTCAATGGTGAAAAATTGAAAGCATTTCCCCTGAAATCAGGAACAAGACAAGGGTGCCTACTCTCACCACTACTATTCAACATAGTTTTGGAAGTTTTGGCCACAGCAATCAGAGCAGAAAAAGAAGTAAAAGGAATCCAGATAGGGAAAGAAGAAGTGAAACTCTCACTGTTTGCAGATGACATGATCCTCTACATAGAAAACCCTAAAGACTCTACCAGAAAATTACTAGAGCTAATCAATGAATATAGTAAAGTTGCAGGATATAAAATTAACACACAGAAATCCCTTGCATTCCTATACACTAACAATGAGAAAACAGAAAGAGAAATTAAGGAAACAATACCATTCACCATTGCAACAAAAAGAATAAAATACTTAGGAGTATATCTACCTAAAGAAACAAAAGACCTACACATAGAAAACTATAAAACACTGATGAAAGAAATCAAAGAGGACACAAACAGATGGAGAAACATACCGTGTTCATGGATTGGAAGAATCAATATTGTCAAAATGGCTATTCTACCCAAAGCAATCTATAGATTCAATGCAATCCCTATCAAGCTACCAACGGTATTTTTCACAGAACTAGACCAAAGAATCTCACAATTTGTATGGAAATACAAAAAACCTCGAATAGCCAAAGTAATCTTGAGAAAGAAGAATGGAACTGGAGGAATCAACCTGCCTGACTTCAGACTCTACTACAAAGCCACAGTCATCAAGACAGTGTGGTACTGGCACAAAGACAGAAATATAGATCAATGGAACAGAATAGAAAGCCCAGAGATAAATCCACGAACCTATGGACACCTTATCTTTGACAAAGGAGGCAAGGATATACAATGGAAAAAAGACAACCTCTTTAACAAGTGGTGCTGGGAAAACTGGTCAACCACTTGTAAAAGAATGATACTAGAACACTTTCTAACACCACACATAAAAATAAACTCAAAATGGATTAAAGATCTAAATGTAAGACCAGAAACTATAAAACTCCTAGAGGAAAACATAGGCAAAACACTCTCTGACATAAATCACAGCAAGATCCTCTATGACTCACCTCCCAGAATATTGGAAATAAAGGCAAAACTAAACAAATGGGACCTAATGAAACTTAAAAGCTTTTGCACTACAAAGGAAACTATAAGTAAGGTGAAAAGACAGCCCTCAGATTGGGAGAAAATAATAGCAAATGAAGAAACAGACAAAGGATTAATCTCAAAAACACACAAAAAACTCCTGCAGCTCAATTCCAGAAAAATAAATGACCCAATCAAAAAATGGGCCAAAGAACTAAACAGACATTTCTCCAAAGAAGACATACAGATGGCTAACAAACACATGAAAAGATGCTCAACATCACTCATTATCAGAGAAATGCAAATCAAAACCACAATGAGGTACCATTACACGCCAGTCAGGATGGCTGCTATCCAAAAGTCTACAAGCAATAAATGCTGGAGAGGGTGTGGAGAAAAGGGAACCCTCTTACACTGTTGGTGGGAATGCAAACTAGTACAGCCACTATGGAAAACAGTGTGGAGATTTCTTAAAAAACTGGAAATAGAACTGCCATATGACCCAGCAATCCCACTTCTGGGCATACACACTGAGGAAACCAGATCTGAAAGAGACACATGCACCCCAATGTTCATCGCAGCATTGTTTATAATAGCCAGGACATGGAAGCAACCTAGATGCCCATCAGCAGATGAATGGATAAGGAAGCTGTGGTACATATACACCATGGAATATTACTCAGCCGTTAAAAAGAATTCATTTGAACCAGTCCTAATGAGATGGATGAAGCTGGAGCCCCTTATACAGAGTGAAGTAAGCCAGAAAGATAAAGAACATTACAGCATACTAACACATATATATGGAATTTAGAAAGATGGTAACGATAACCCTATATGCAAAACAGAAAAAGAGACACAGAAATACAGAACAGACTTTTGAACTCTGTGGGAGAATGTGAGGGTGGGATATTTCAAAAGAACAGTGTGTATACTATCTATGGTGAAACAGATCACCAGCCCAGGTGGGATGCATGAGACAAGTGCTCGAGCCTGGTGCACTGGGAAGACCCAGAGGAATCGGGTGGAGAGGGAGGTGGGAGGGGGGATCGGGATGGGGAATACGTGTAAATCTATGGCTGATTCATATCAATGTATGACAAAACCCACTGAAATGATGTGAAGTAATTAGCCTCCAACTAATTAAAAAAAAAAAAAAGCTCAACATTGAAAAGATATTAAAAAAAAAAAAAAGAAAAGTGCATTAGAAGGAATCAATAGCAGAATAACTGAGGCAGAAGAATGAATAAGTAAGTGAGCTGCAAGACAGAGTGGTAGAAATCACTTCCACAGAACAGAATAAAGTTAAAATAATGAAAAGAAATGAGGACAGCCTCAGAGACATCTGGGACAACATTAAACACATCAAAATTCACATTATAGGAGTCCAAGAAGTAGAGGAGGAGGAGGGGGAAGAGAAAGGGTCTGAGAAAACATCTGAAGAGACTATAGTAATAAAACTTCCTTAACATGAGAAGGGAAATAATCACCCAAGTCCAGAAAGTGCAGAGTCCATACAGGATAAACCCAAGGAGGAACACACTGAAACACATGTTAATTAAACTAATAAAAATTAAATACAAAGAAAAAATATTAAAGGAAACAAAGAAAAAGCAACAAAAAACACATAAGGAAATCCCCCCCATAATGTTATCAGTTGATTTTTCAGCAGATTAAAAAGGCTACAAAGGAGTGGCATGATCTATTTCAAGTAATAAAAGGGGAAAATCTAACAACTAAGAATACTCTGACTTGCAAGGCTCTATTCAAATTTGATGGAGAAATAAAAAGCTTTATAGACAAGCAAAAGTTATGAGAACGCAGCACCACCAAACCAGCTTTGAATCAAATGCTAAAGGAACTTCTCTAGGCGGGGGGGGGGGGGGGGGGGGGGGGGGGGGAGGGGGGGAGGGAGACACAACTAGAAACAAGAAAATCACAAATGAAAAAGCTCAATGGTAAAGGCAAACATACAGTAAACGTAGGAAATCATCCACACACAAATATGATTCACAAACAAATATGATATCAAAACCAGCAACCGTAAGAAGAGAGTACAAATGCAGGAAATGGGAACTGCATTTGAAATTAAGAGACTAGCAACTGAAAACAAACATGTATATATAGAGAGAGAGACTCCTATAGACTGTTCAGTATTGAATCAGCAGAGGAAGAGATCCTGGAGCACATTTAGACCAATTCCTTATTTTCAAACTAAGAAATATGAAACCCAGAGAAGTGGAGTAATCTGTCCAAGTGTATGGGGCTGGGGCTAACACAGAGGTCCAAGATTATTTCCCACTACCACAGTTTGTCAGATTGGGGTTAGCTGCACGCCTATGGTAATCACCTACATCATCTCTAAAATGAGAAAATAAGAGCTGAAAACTGTTTCTCCTTCATTTGTTTCTTTTTCTCACCCAGAGATTTTTTACATCACTGTTTTTCACCTTGAATCCCTTCTATGATATCCACCATCCTGATTCATAAGCTTGTTTATTCAATATTAAAGCTTTCCTGAATAAGTGGAGAAACACACTTATTTGATGCACTGAAAGAGAGGAGCTACGAACTGGATGAAGAGGTTTGGAGATAATATCTGAAACTATTTTTATTAAGAAAAATGACTAGAATTTTATTCTGATATGGACTGAGATTGGACAAAAACATTAAGAAATTGAGAAGTGCTTTCATAGCAAAGTCCAAATCCCTCAACTTGACATTCAGGGGCCAAAGTTGGTCCCAACTATTCTATCTCTACTATAACTACTCAATACACCCTATGTTCTAATCACACAAGATGCCTCATTGTTCCCCAGTATTCATATCAAGCACTAATTTAATTCAGGCTTATCACTTCCACCTGGAACACTATTCTCATTATCCTACCTACACCTCTGTCATCAGTGAAACCCACACTTATTTTCAAAGTGCCATCACAGATGATCAGGGTTATTTGTGGCCCTTCCAAAACAGCAGGCAAATGTGAACAATTCCCCTTCCCCTGACTTTATTCTCCTCCAGAATTTTGTTTATATGTCTATTATAGAATTAACTACATTTATCTTCTGTGCACAGTGTATTGTGCCTACCCCATCAACAGATACTGAGTACTTAGATAGGAACTGGATTTTCAGCCCAGAATATCAGCCCTGAGACAGGCTTAAAGGAGTCACACAATTAGTGTTTTTTTAACTGAACTGAAGATTTGGGGAAAAGGAAGTATTATTAATCAGCATTAAATAGCTTCAGTACGGTAATACACAAGAGTACTTTCATCTGAAGAGTTTAAATGGTAACCTCTGTACATATTTGAATTCAATTTCTTACAGAAAACAAATCGTCATCCTTCATTCAAAGAACAAATGTGTTTCCCACTTCTGTGTCTGTGTCACAAAATGAAAACTCCCTTCTATTTATTACTAAGTAAAAAATGGATAATTTCTCTCCTTCTGAGTATTGGCAAGAGCTCAATCTCCAACCAACTTGCAAATCAGAAGATCATTCAGAGTACCATTTTCCAATTTGTTGAATCCCAAAGATTCTCAGCAATTCTTGAACTCTAGACACCTTCATTATGGAAAATACACCCAACAACAGATGAAATGTAACACAATTTGGAGAAATGGTTAGTTTTCTTTCTCTGTTTTATTCCAATCATAAAATGAGAGTGATTTTGGAATATTTGGGTTTAGAATTTTAATTTCATTGTATTTGAAACCATACAACAGGCAAAGGATGAAAACTTTAATAGAGTCAGCTCCTGCATGTTTGAAAACTCAAGTATAGTCTTGAAAACACATTTGCAGATCACAAATATTTGTAGACTTAAACAGTAATAAGCTGAGTCCATATTTTGCATCTCTGGGCCATCTTAAGCCATCAATGTTGATATTACCACAGAGAAACTTCCCTTTCATGGTCACAAGCTTGTCCCTTTTCAGCAGATCTGTGATAATTTCTAGCATCTCACACAAGGAGTTTTTAAATTTAATTTCTAAGGGCCAGATCATGCCCTTGGTGATACATGTGAGTAATAAGTACTGACGTCAGTGGAAATTCTAGATATGCATTTGAGGGCAGACTATTGTCCTCTGAGTACTCCTAATGTGACTGCTGAAATTCTCTTTGTTAAGACTGGTTTGATTTTGGCTCTCTTTCTCTTAAATGTACATACAATACCAGAAATGATGCATGAAGGCTGTGATCAAAGGAAACACTTCAGAACCAGGTAGTAGCCTGTATAGCCTTTTGACCCAAGAGCTAGATTTTAAGTCCTCTATATTCCCTGGTGTACTATTGCCCCGATAACCAGCATAGAGCAAGATTTTTCATTTCCAGATCCACATCCTAATTAAAGAGAATAAATCTAAGATTACAACTAATGCTGATGATTTTAAAAACAGTTTTTAAGAGTTTTAGGATGAAAGCTGCACTCAATTCGAAAACTTCATTTATGTAGCTACTAAATTATTTTATTTTCTGTTTTTTGTTTTCCACTGAATTGAACTGTAAATGCTAATAATTTCACAACACTTGATCTTCCCAACCCAGGGATCGAACCCGGGTCTCTTGCACTGTAGACAGACGGTTTACCATCTGAGCCACCAGGGAAGTCTATAAAACTACATAAAAAGGGAGACAAACTGGTAAAGTGGCAATCTGGAACTACCTGGAAACTGCAGATTCATCCTATACTTCTTTTTCTTCCTAGCCTGATCTCCACCCATATCCCCCCACTCCCACACACAAACACATATACATTCAGTTCACCAAAACCTCTCAATTCTGTCTCCCTAATTCCTGAGTACACCTCCCTTTTTCTTCAGCTTCACTATTTTTAGCCCTGTTCATTTTTCTTCCTAGACAACTGCAATAGTCTCATTGTTCTGGTCTCCTGTCCCCCTATCTTGAATACTACACATTCTCCACACAGGTGGCAGAATGATACTTTTAAACTGTAAATCTAAGACTGATACTCTCATGAATATAGTCCAGTAGCTTTCCATTGGCTTTAAGCAATGTCTAACAGTTCATTATTTGAACTGTCTCAAAAGCTTCCCTGGTGGCTCAGCAGTAAACAATCTGCCTGCCAAGGTAGGATACTTGGGTTCAATCCCTGGGTCAGGAAAATCCCCAGGAGAAGGAAATGGCAATGTACTCCAGTATTCTTGCCTGGAGAATACCATGGACAGAGGAGGCTGTCCATGGAGTTGCAAAGAGTTGAACACAACTTAGCTAGTGACTGAACAGCAGCAGCATGTAGCACAGAGAATCACATTCATCATGTCATTGATTCTAAACCTTGTGAAATAAGGGTAAATAACATTATGTTATTTGTCCAGAATCATTCACTAATACTCATAGAGCAAAAACTGAACCCCAGACTCCATGATTATTTTATCAATCTATAACAGAATTCTTTAAAGTCACAACCACTACTTACTAACAGTTTTGGCCCAATTCTCTCTTTCCATAAAAAGTGATTTAAAATTTTAAAGTGAAAGGCACAAAGTCTCCTACACATGTTCCACTTGGTATTCTGCATTCCTTTCCCTATTGTGTTGTTTCTTGATAGTACTGACAGCATATTCCTCTGCCCCAGCTATTTTTTATTTACTCTTTTATGGGGGGCATGAATCTCATTGCCATGTCATTTAATTCAAATGTTTTCAATGTCACAGTTCTGCCACATTGACTTTTTTCTGGTCTTTTTATCATACTTGCTTTCAACAAAGGAAATGTTATTTTGGTCATTAACTAAAAATTCACTATGAGTTTTTAATTCTCTTTGAGGTTTCTTTTTAGAAGCTTTTTAACTCAAAAGTTGTTCTTATCTTTATTATATGCATAAACTCAAATTCTAAGAACCTGAAGTTTCCAAACAAATATTTTCAGATGGTATTTTTGAAAGTATATTCTTCAGATAATCCAAATCTCAAGACATGTAGAAGATGGGGGAAGGAAGAGAGGAGAGGAAGGGTTACTGGTTAAATAAGGTTAGAGTGAAAAGAGTCATTTTAACAGTTAGAACCAGATATGAAACAACAGACTTGTTCAAAATTGGGAAAGGAGTATGTCAAGGCTGTATATTGTCACCCTACTTATTTAACTTATATGCAGAGTGCATCATGCAAAATGCCAGGCTGGATGAATCACAAGCTGGAATCAAGATTGCCAGGAGAAATATTAACAACCTCAGATGCACAGATGACACCACTCTAAAGGCAGAGTGAAGAAGAACTAAAGAGCCTCTTGATGAGTGTGAAAGAGGAGAGTGAGACAGCTGGCCTAAAACTCAACATTCAAAAAACATTCAAAAAAGATCATGGCATCTGGTCCCATCACTTCATGACAACCAGAAGGGGGAAAAATGGAAGTGGTGACAGATTTTCTTTTCCTGGACTGCAAAACTGACTCAGTCATGTCTGATTCTTTGCAACCCCATCACTGTGCCTACCAGGCTCCTCTGTCCATGGAATTCCCCAGGCAAGATTACTGAAGAGTGTTGTCATTTCCTTCTCCAGGGAATCTTCCCTACCCAGGTCTCCTGCATTACAGGCAGATTCTTTGCCGTGACTGCAGCCATGAAGTTAAAAGAGGCTTTCTCCCTGGAAAGAAAGCTAGGATCAACCTAGAAAGCATATTTAAAAAGTAGAGACATCACTTTCCCAACACAGGTCAGTACAGTCAAAGTTATGGTTTTTCCAGTAGTCATGTACAGATATAAGAGTTGGACCATAAAGAAGGTGGTGCTTTTGAATTATAGTGTGGAGAAGACTTTTGAGAATCCTTTGGACTGCAAGGAGATCAAACCAGTCATTCCTAAAGGAAACCAATCCTGAATATTCATTGATGCTGAAGCTGAAGTTTCAATACTTTGACCACCCGATGCGAAGAGTTGACTCTTTGTAAAAGACCTAGATGCTGGGAAAGATTGAAAACAAAAAGAGAAGGGCAAAGGATGAGATGGTTAGACATGATCATTGACTCAATGGACATGAATCTGAGCAAACTCCAGGAGCAGCGAAGAACAGGTGAGCCTAATAAGCTGCAGTCTTTGAGGTCAAAAGAGTCAGACACGACTTAGCAACTGAACAACAACAAACATTACAAGATCCAATACATGTATAATACATGCTAAGTAATAAATGTTCAATAAGTGATATTTATTATTGCTATCATTAACAAGTAGTAAATGTCACATCTCAGTTAATCCATTCTCTATAGACGGTAAGTTGTGGTCCTAATGTGCTCCGTTTAAAGCACATTCACTGATCCTAGGAAATAATGTCAGTTTACAATAATCACTTTTGTTTCCTGTTTCTTTTTTAATTATTTATGTAAATACATACTATTATTAATATGTATAAATATATTTTCTTTTCTTGAATTTTTTGAGTTAAGTATTTAGTACACTGATTTTCATTCTTTCTTTACTAAGATAATTATTTAAGGCTCAGTAATTACAGCTTACAGGCTCTAGAGCACTGAGTCAGTAGTTGTGGTGCATAGGATTAGCTGTCCCATCGCATGTGGGATCTTCCTGGACCAAGAACCAACTGAACCTGTGTCCTCTGCATTGACAAGTGGTATTCTTTACCTCTGAGCCATCAGGGAAGCCTCTGTTTGCTTTTTTAATATGGAGTTGTATGAGTTATTTATATATATTGGATATTAACCTGTTATCAGTCATATTATTTGCAAATATTCTCTCCTATTCAGCATATTGTCTTTTTGCTCTGGTGATAGTTTCTTTGGCTGTTCAAAATCTTTTAAGTTTAATTTGGTCACATTTGTTTATTTTCACTTTTGTTTCTTTTATCTTGGGAGATAGATCCAAAAAAAATATTGCCACAATTTAAGTCAAAGAGTGTTCTGCCTATGTTTTCTACTAGAAGGTTTGTGATTTCTGGTCTTACATTTAGGTCTTTAATCCATTTTTGAGTTTACTTTTGTATATGGTATAATTTCATTCTTTTGCATGTAGCTGTCCAGTTTTCCAAACACCACTTACTGAAGAGACTGTGTTTTTTCCATCATATATTCTTGCCTCCTTTGTCATAGATTAATTGACCATAAGTGCATGGATTATTTCTGGGTTCTCCATCCTGTTCCACTGATGTGTGTTCTGTTTTTTTTGCCAGCAACATACTGTGTTGATTTCTATAGCTTTGTACAACAGTTTGAAGTCAGGGAGCTGATACCTCCAGCATTGTTTTTCTCAACATTGCTTTGCTATTCAGGGTCTTCTGTGGTATAAATAGAAACCACATATAAATTTTAGGGTTATTTCGTCTAGTTCTGTGAAAAATGTCACAGGTATTTGATAGAGATTGCATTATTATTTAGAACTTATTTCAAAATAAATTATTGAGGTAGAAATTACATAAAATGCACCCATTTTAATTATACAGTTTGACAAAATTTGACAAAGGTATGCCCATACAACTACCTTCCTCATAAAGACATAAAACATTTTCATCACCCCAAAAAGTTTCTTCAGCACCTTCCTTGCCAATCACTTTATCCCCACCCAAGCACCCAAGCATCTAATTTTTTTGTCACTGCAAACTAAATCTGTCTTTCCTAGAGTTTCATATAAATTGAATCATACAGTGTGCACTTTTACACCCAACTTCTTTTTCTCTCTTTTTATTTTATAATGGACTACAGTAGATTAACAATGTGTTAATTCACATGTACAGTAAAGTGATTCAGCCATACATACACATGTAGCTATTCTTTTTTCCAATTCTTTTTCCATTTAGATTGTTACATAACACTGAATGGAGTTCTCTGTGCTATACAGTAGGTCCTTGTTACTTAGCCATTTTAAATATTGCAGTATGTACATGTCAATCCCAAATTCACTAACTGTCCCTCCCCCCTGGTAATTGTAAGTTTGCTCTCTAAATTTCTGAGTCTGTTTCTGTTTTGTAAGTAAGTTCATTTGCATCATTTTTTTAGATCCCACATATAAGTGATATAATACATTTTTCTGAAATCCACAGATTGCTTCAGATAGTACGGACATTTAGCAATATTATTTCTTCCAATACATGAACAAGGAATATTTTTACATCTGTTTGTGTCATCTTTAATTTCTTCCATCAGTGTTTTATAGTTTTCAGAGTAGAGGACCTTCACCTCCTTGGTGAGGTTAATTCCTAGGTATTTTATTCTTTTTGTTGTGATTTTAAATGAGGTGGTTTTCTTGGTTTCTCTTCCAGATAACTCATTATTAGTATATAGAAAAGCAACAGATTTCTGTATATTAATCTTATATCTTTCAACTTCACTGAATTCCTTGATTAGTTCTAAGATGCTTTTAGTGGAGAATTTAGGGTTATCATGTCATCCGTCAATAGTGATATATTACTTCCTCCCTTCCAATTGAATGCCTTTTAGTTCTTTTCATTTTCTGATTGCTGTGGCTAGAACTTCTAATACTATGCTAAATAGAAGTAGCAAAAGTAGACACTCTTGTCTATTTCTTCATTTTAGAGGAAAACTTCCAGCTTTTCATTGATAAATGTGATGTTAGCTGTGAATCTGTCATAAATGACCTTTATTATATTGAGATATGTTCCCTCTGTACCAATGCTGGTGAGAGTTTTTTTTATCACAAATGGATGTTGAATATTGTCAAATACTTTTACTGAATCTATAGAGATGATCATGTGATTTGTATCTTTCCTTTTGTTAAGGTCTGTATCACACTGATTTACAAATATTGAACCATCCTTGCATCACAGAAATAAAACCCCCTTGATCACATTGTATGATCCTTTTTATATATTGCTTAATTTGGCTTGCTGAGGATTTTGTTGAGGATTTTCCATATATATTCACCGAGGATTTTGGCCTGTAACTTTCTTTTATTGTAGTGTCTTTGCCTAGTTTGGGTATCAGGGTAATAACGGCCCCAGGCCTTCCCAGGTGGCTCAGTGGTAAAGAATTTGCCTGCCAATGCAACAGACACAGGAGATGCAGGTTCAGTCCCTGGGTTGGGAAGATAACCTGGAGTAGGAACTGGCAACCCACTCCAATATTCTTTCCCGGAAAACTCCATGGACAGAGGAGCCTGGCAGGCTGCAGTTCATGGGGTTGCAAAGACTTGGACACAACTGAAAGACTGAGCACACATGCACGCAATAGTGGCCTCATAGAATGAATTTGAAAATGTTTCCTCCTCTTCAATTTTTGGAAAATTTGCAAAAAGGTATTTAGCTCTTTATCTGTTTGTAGAATTCTTCTGTAAAGTCATCTAGTTCTGAACTTTTCTTTGCTGGCAGTTTTTTGATTACTAATCCAATTTCACTACTACTGATCAACCTGTTCAGGTTATCTAATTCTTCCTTCTTCAGTATTAGAAGACTGCATGTTTCGAGAAATTTATCGCTTTTTTCTAAAATGTCCAATTTGTTGGCATGTAACTTTATCCTCTTATTTTTTTGCATCTCAATTAATATCAGTTGTAATTTTTCCTCTTTTCACTTCTTACTTTATTTTGATCTCTTTTCTTTTTTTCTTGATAAGCCTAGTTAAAGGTTTATCAATTTTATCTTTTCAAAGAAAGGCTCTTGGTTTCATTGATTTTTTTCTGTTTGGTTTTTGTCTCTATTTATTTCTTCTCTAATCTTTATTATTTCCTGCCTTCTGCTGACTTTGAACTTTGTTCTTTTTCAAATTCCTTTAATGTTTTTGTTTTCATTGTTTTTGAGGTACTTTCTGGTTTTATTTGATTCCTTCATTGTTCCATTGGCTTTTTAGTAGCATGCTGTATAGTCTCCAAGTGTTTAGATTTTTTTCTCACTTTTCTTTCTGTAACTAATTTCTGGTTTCATACCCTTGTGGTCAAGAAAAGTGTTTGATATAATTTCTATATTTTAAAATTCTTTTTAGTATTTATTTATCTAATTATGTGGCTGTGTCAAGTCTAAAGTTGCAGCATGCAAGATCTTTTTTCAGTTATGTTATGTGGAATCTTTAGCTATGGTATGTGAGATCTTTAGTTGCAGCCGTCAAACTCAGTTGCAGCATGTGGGAACTAGTGCTCTGACCAGGGATTGAACCCAGGCCCTGCATTGAGAACACAGAGTCATAAAGACTAGACCAACAGGGAAGTTCCCCAATCATTTTTTAAAAACTGCATCAGCTAACTGAAGTGCCTGGGTTTTCATGACCTGATATAAGAACAATTCTGATTTAAAAATAAGAGAAAATAGTGCAAATTTTTAAAAATAATATTATTAATGTTTTTAACCCCTTCTATTTTTTCTAAGCTTTGGTTATATAAAATTTATAATGGTTACCATTTATTTGAGAGTTTTACTATGAACTAGGCACTGTGCTAAGCCCTAAGCTTGTTCTATGCTGTGTGGTACTCAATCACTCAGTTGTGTCCAACTTTTTGCAACTCCATGGACTGTAGCCCACCAGGCTCCTCTGTCCATGGGGACTCTCCAAGCAAGAATACTAGAGTGGGTTGCCATGTCCTCCTCCAGGGGATCTTCCCAACCAGGGATCAAACCCAGATCTCCCGCACTGCAGGCAGATTCTTTACCATCTGAGCCACCAGGAAAGCCTTCACAGTAATCTATGAAACTCCCCATTTTATAGCTGAGGAAGCTGAAACTTTAAAAAGTTATTTTCAAACCCCTACTGTTGATATTAACATCAGAATTCTAGTCTTGCTGGCCTTTCTGACTCCTATGTTTTAAGAAATTGCTACTCTTCACTAATTTTTCTACATCATGTTCCATGTTCTGTTCTGTGACATTAATCTGATAATAGTCTAGGCATCTTTTGAAACAGGCTATTTAAACTTTCCTTTAAATAGAATAATCAGTTCTGAAAGGTTAACCATACCTTTATATACTGATCAGTTTCTATTCTGCCACTATAATTTTTTTTTAATTTTCTGTCATTGGTTTTCTAGCCCTTTGCTATTTCTCAGCAAATTTAGAAAATGAGTTACTGCTCTCTCACAGACTCCTTTCCCAAAGGAACCATGTCTTCCTCGACAACCATGTCCTCCTTGACCTCAACCAACACTAAACATAAACTATAACAATTTAATTTCACATTTGTGATTAACTTTGTCATTTTCAATGATATTTTATATTGGTGCTTATTCTTAAATCAATATTTAACACTTTGTTTTAGCTACTCTGGAAATCGAGAATATATATTTAACTTCTTTTTCTCCATGGCTCCCAGCACTGTACTTTATACATTTGATTTTCAGTTAAAAAGTGATTGATTGATAAAAGACTGCTCAAAGTCACAACAGAATATTGTTGGAATTGTCATGGAACTTCTGGATGAACATTCAACACATATCTCCCAGGGACTTGCACTCTGGACTTGTCTGGTTTTCTTAGAATGAGAAAAGGGAAAAAGATGAACACTAAGGATCCATTGGACTCATTTTTCTAAGAAGGTATCTCACTAGACTTCTGCAAATGTTAATATTACATCAAGAAATAAGAAGACTAACTGTAAGTAGACTTCTTAATTAGCTTAAATCTATTTTGCTTTTTCAAACAAGACATAAAAATATGGAACTCCTGATGCTGAAGTTAAAGCCCCAACACTTTGACCACTTGATGTGAAGAGCCTATTCATTGGAAAAGACCCTAACGTTGAGAAAGATTGAAGGCAAAAGGACAAGAAGGCAGCAGAAGATGAGATGGTTAGATAGCATCACCAACTCAATGGACATGAATTTGAGCAAACTCCAGGAGATAGTGAAGGACAGGGGAGCCCGGTGTGCTGCAGTCCATGGGGTTGCAAAGAGTCCAACACGACTTAGTGACTGAAAAACAACTCCTATAAAATAAAACAAACTATATTACTCTCTAGACGAAATTCTAAACAGTTGAAGTAGACAATGACATTGCATATCTCCTCTTTAAGAGATAGTTTAGAGCTAATGAAAAGAAAATACTGTCATTTTGAGCTACAAGAAAGGAACAGCTGAGAACAAAGAAATACAGAGATACAAAAGCAGACATGGAAAACATACCCATGGTGAGAGTCTGTTAAAAGCTTACTTGTGTTCAGAGAGATTAGCAGAAAAGTACAAAACATGAATTTGGCAACTTTGGAGTAACAGGCATAAACTAAAAAGAGAGAGTATACTGAAAGTGATGTGTGGCAACCCATAAGTAAGAAAAAGAGACTCTGATTAGAGGGGAAAAAGTAGTTTATTTTAGTAACATGGTATGTATACTGCTCAAATTTAGAAGTCTATTTCTTCTAAACTCTCTATATATAATATTTCATGGCTAATTTGTATTCTCATCTAGGTAAACTATTATAATTCTATTAAAAATACAAACATACAACTGAAGACTATTGTTTTTCTCCATTATCTATGCCTAAAATCTAATCATTTACCCTAAAAAGTAATCATATTAGCAATTACCACCCAGCCCACTAAAATAAAATACCCAAAGAGAATTTTAAAAGTCCCTCTTGGACTTATCCTATAGTCTTAATCCTCTCAGTCTGAAGTGGTTTCTTAAATTGGATGCTCTTGTAACTGATAGCTTTACTACAAGGACTTGAAAGTCTTAGTAGGCCACAAAGGGTTAAATGATGTCACATTTTCAGTAAAGTTAACCTGCATCCTTTCATGTATTTTACAATTCATATTCTTCCTTTAAGACTCATGCAAAAGGTCCACTTCCCTACTCACAGGTAGAGGTACTCTGGATCACCACATCTGAGAGAGAACGCTTAACCTCCTTGTGTTGTCAAACATCCGTCAGTTGCACCAACAGACAGACAGTTGGCTCATCTGTGGCTAAAACAGTGGCGTATTTACCTCCATATTGTTTGTCTACTTCTAGTACACTAGTCAAAGCAGCCCTCAATAAAATTTCTGGAATACATATGTGAATTAATTCTTTAATTGCATAATTTTTACCAATTGGACAGAAGTTATTTAATTTCCAGGAGAGAAAGTATCTTGAAGTGTAGTGAAAATAGCAATGAACCCAAAAATCAAAAGCCTGAATTTTAGTCCTACCTAGGCAACTACGTGACCTTGAACAAGCAGCCTCAAATTTATATACCTATAACATTGCAGTTCAGTTCAGTTCAGTCACTCAGTCGTGTCCGACTCTTTGCGACCCCATGAATTGCAGCACGCCAGGCCTCCCTGTCCATCACCAACTCCCGGAGTTTACTCAAACTCATGCCCATCGAGTCGGTGATGCCATCCAGCCATCTCATCCTCTGTCATCCCCTTCTCCTCCTGCCCCCAATCCCTCCCAGCATCAGGGTCTTTTCCAGTGAATCAACTCTTCGCATGAGGTGGCCAAAGTACTGGAGTTTCAGCTTCAGCTTCAGTTCTTCCAATGAACACCCAGGACTGATCTCCTTAAGGATGGACTGGTTGGAACTCCTTGCAGTCCGAGGGACTCTCAAGAGTCTTCTCCAACACCACAGTTCAAAAGCATCAATTCTTCGGCGCTCAGCTTTCTTCACCATCCAACTCTCACATCCATACATGACTACTGGAAAAACCATAGCCTAGACTAGACGGACCTTTGTTGGCAAAGTAACGTCTCTGCTTTTTAATATGCTGTCTAGGTTGGTCCCCCAAATACTCCAGAATGTAGTTTATCTTCATAACTCATGTGGGCTCTACTCTTCTCCCATTCAATTATTCTACTAAGAGGTTGATGATGACAAAAAATTTTCTTTTCCATACACTGGAAAGCCAGCACATGAAAAAGTAGAATCATCACAGATAAGACAATTAAGTTAGAAAAAATAAAAGTAAACATCACTACCAGATGACACTGGCTGTGTGAGTTCCCACAGAAATCAGGTTCTGTTATTTTACTCATATGGAATATGACAAAATACAGATCTGGAGAGAGTAATGTGACAGGGACAGGGGGAAAGTAAATTTAAAAATCTGTAATACAATCCAGCAATTCCACCCCCTTGGTATTTATCTAAAGAAAAAGAAAACTTTAATTCAAAAAGACATATGCATCCCACTAACCACAGCAGCATTATTTATAATAACCAAGACATGGAAGCAACCTAAGTGTCCATCAACAGAGGAATAGATAAAGATGTAGTATGTCCACATGATGGAATATAATTCTACCATAAAAAGGAATGAAATCTTGCCATTTGCAACAACATGGATGGACCTGTAAGTATTATGCTTAATGAAATAAGTCAGATAAAGAAAGACAAGTAGCGTATGTTATTGCTTATATGTGGAATCTAAAAACAAAACAAATGTATAATTACAACAAAACAGAAACAGCCTCAGAGATACAGAGAACAAACTAGTGATTACCACAGTGGGGAGAGGTGTAGAGGGATGGGCAACACAGGTGAAAGGAATTAAAAGGTATAAACTAGCAGTTATAAATAAGTCACAAGAATGTATTGTACAACACAAGGCATATTGTCATTATTTTCTAATAACTTTTTATGGTTTGTAATCTATAAAATTATGAATCACTATGTTGTACACTTGAAACTTATTACAACATTATAAGTCAACTATAATTCACTAAATTTTTTAAACTATTTTTTAAAGCTTTAAGGAAGGTATACCAATTTGTTCTCCAGAACTCATATGCTAGTAAATTAGTCTGTCACCAGTAAACATCTCTAAAACATCAAAAATAGAATTATTTAACTCAAAAACACAAGGGTGTTAGTTTGGGGTTTTCTCCTGCTAAGAGAATATAATCTTGAAGATGTTTAAAGGAAAAAACCATGTCCTTGGCATTGGCTTCCTGTCTGTTTCCTACTTAGCACATAATCTTCATTGAACTAGGTTCACTTTAAAAGGAAATTGCATTCTCAGCTCCTGGTGAGGTCTCCAGCCCAAATTCCTCTCTGAAGAGACAGAAGTGGCAGCCATAGCACAAATATGGTAACTACTCCTCAGGGTGTATATGAAAAAGCTCCATCCTTGACAGGTATACCACGTCCTTGCCTTAAGAGCACAGAATAATAAGCCTCCTCCTCTCTTCCAACATAAAGTGTGGGTTCAGTGCAATGGACAGGGGAAGATTTACAGAAGTGAGACTCATCTATATGAGAATGTATATGTTTTCACAAAATGCATTTAGAAAATAGTAATTGTGAGAAAATATGATCAGGGTAAAGAGAAATTGGCAATTGAAAGTAAAGCATAAAATAAACATTTTACTTGAATTCTGTTTACAAGAAAAATGATATTTTTATCCTGCCTCTCCTTTATTAATGAATTGGCAAGCCAAAAGATCCTATTAAAATTATTCAAAAGATTCATTAAAAGCATCATTAAAGTCTTCCTTATTGGTCATTTTTTTCCCTTTCATAAAACAGAAATTTCTAATAATTTTTTAGAGGATCAGCAACTTTCCTTTTGTAATACATATCACAAGGAGAAAGGGAAAATAATTTCTGACAGGACAAACATAAAACATCATTTTATATTATTACAAAATAAAAATAAGAATTCAGAATAGTTCTGAACCAACACACTCATTATCTTAACAATGTCTTTCAAAGGACAGAAACTTTTGAGTCCAAATTTCAATTTTTTATTTCAGGGATCATGCTTTTGATATATCGGAAAACAAATGACAAAACCTAAGGTCACCTAGATTTTCTTCTGTATTATCTTCTAGAAGTTTCATAGTTTAGCATTTTACATTTAAGTCTATGATTCATTGAGTTGACTTTTGTGAAAAGAGAAGGGTCTGTTTCTAGACTACTTGGATGTCCAAGCAGTTTCAATGGATTGAGCTGTTTCAGCTCAATATATTGAAAGACCAACAATTCCATTGAATTTCTTTTCCTCCTTTGTCAACAAACAATTGACTACATTTGTATGGGTCTATTTCTGGGCTTTCTATTCTATCTCATTATCTAATTTATTTATTCTTTCACCAATACTACATTATTTTGATTGTTGTAGCTTTATAATTAGTTTTGAAGTCACGTGGTATCTGTCCTCAACTTTGTTCTTATTCAGTATTGTACTGGCTATTCTGGGTCTCTTGCCTTTCCATATAAACTTCTGTGTGTAATTTTGAGTTTCTGATTTTGTATCCTTTGTCTAAATGGGGGCAAATAAAATTTTATAACCTACAGGGCCCAAATCAGGACCCACATGAATTCTGATGACAATAAAAATTATATTTTTATTCTCTCTCCTTTATTAATGGATTGGAGAGTTCAACCTCTACTGACAGTTCAAACCATATTTCAGCTCAGTTCAGTCACTCAGTCGTGTCCGACTCTTTGCGACCCCATGAACTGCAACACGCCAGGCCTCCCTGTCCATCACCAACTCCCAGAATACACCCAAACCCATGTCCATTGAGTCAGTGATGCCATCCAGCCATCTCATCCTCTGTCGTCCCCTTCTCCTCCTGCCCTCAATCTTTCCCAGCATCAGGGTCTTTTCAAATGAGTCAGCTCTTTGCATCAGGTGGCCAAAATATTGGAGTTTCACCTTCAACATCAGTCCTTCCAAAGAACACCCAGGACTGATCTCCTTTAGGATGGACTGGTTGGATCTCCTTGCAGTCCAAAGGACTCTCAAGAGTCTTCTCCAACACCACAGTTCAAAAACATCAATTCTTTGGCACTTAGCTTGCTTTATAATCCAACTCTCACATCTACACATGATCACTGGAAAAACCATAGCCTTGACTAGATGGACCTTTGTTGGCAAAGTAATGTCTCTGCTTTTTAATATGCTGTCTAGGTTGGTCATAACTTTCCGTCCAAGGAGTAAGCGTCTTTTAATTTCATGGATGCAATCACCATCTGCAGTGATTTTGGAGCCAAAAAAAGTAAAGTCTGACACTGTTTCCCCATCTATTTCCCATGAAGTGATGGGACCAGATGCCATGATCCTAGTTTTCTGAATGTTGAGCTTTAAGCCAACTTTTTCACTCTCCTCTTTCACTTTCATCAAGAGGCTTTTTAGTTCCTCTTCACTTTCTGCCATAAGGGTGGTGTCTTCTGCCTATCTGAGGTTATTGATATTTCTCCCGGCAATCTTGATTCCAGATTGTGCTTCCTCCAGCCCAGCGTTTCTCATGATGTACTCTGCATATAAGTTAAATAAGCAGGGTGACAAGCCTTGACGTACTCCTTTTCCTATTTGGAACCAATCTATTGTTCCATGTCCAGTTCTAACTGTTGCTTCCTGACCTGCATACAGATTTCTCAGGAGGCAGGTCAGGTGGTCTGGTATGCCCATCTCTTTCAGAATTTTCCACACTTTATTGTGATCCACACAGTCAAAGGCTTTGGCATAGTCAATAAAGCAGAAATAGATGTTTTTCTGGAACTCTCTTGCTTTTTCGATGATCCAGCAGATGTTGGCAATTTGATCTCTGGTTCCTCTGCCTTTTCCAAAACCAGCTTGAACATCTGGAAGTTCATGGTTCATGAATTGCTGAAGCCTGGCTTGGAGAATTTTAAGCATTACTTTACCAGCGTGTGAGATGAGTGCAACTGTGCAGTAGTCTGAGCATTCTCTGGCATTGCCTTTCTTTGGGATTGGAATGAAAACTGACCTTTTCCAGTCCTGTGGCCACTGCTGAGTTTTCCAAATTTGCTGGCACATTGAGTGCAGCACTTTCACAGGATAGTCTTTCAGGATGTGAAATAGCTCAACTGGAATTCCATCACCTCCACTAGCTTTGTTCGTAGTGATGCTTTCTAAGGCCCACTTGACTTCACATTCCAGGATGTCTGATTCTAGGTGAGTGATCACATCATCATGATTATCTGGGTCATGAAGATCTTTTTTATATAGTTTTAGTTTTTCTGTGTATTCTTGCCACTTCTTCTTAATATCGTCTGCTTCTGTTAGGTCAAACCACAAGGGTGGATTAAAACTTGAAGGGAACTGGAGCTTGCTAGCCTTTTGTGGAGCCAGGTTTTAGTGTTGACTTGGAGGCCTTTGGGAGAGCTCTCACCAATTAATATTCTCTGGTGACAGCCCAGCCTGGTGCTCTATGATGACCTAGGGAGGTGGGATGAGGGTGGAGTAAGAGGGAGGCTCAAGAGGGAGGGGATATATATATATATATATAGCTATGACTAATTCACTTTGTATGGCAGAAACCAACACAATACTGTAGAGCAATTATCCTCCAATTTAATTAAAGTTAAACTTAAAAAAAAAACTTGAAGAGAGAAAGCAGAGGGTGGGGCCCTAATGCATGTCCTCAATCAAGCAAAACAAAGAGGAATGGAAAAAAGAACAAGAATGAAGAAAGACTGAGATCTGCTAAATTTGCTCAACAATTTTAATTCTAAATGATATCTACAGGTACCTACATGTAATATCTCTAAACTTGGTGTACAAAAAATAAGATATGTTACCTATAAACTATTCCCTTGTTTAATCTTTATTTTATACTGGGCTGCAGTTGATTTACAATGCTTTGTTAGTCCAGGTGTACAGCAAAGTGATTCAGCTATACATATACATGAAGTGAAAGTGAAAGTCGCTCAGTCATCCGACTCTTTGCAACCCCATGGACTGTAGCCCACCAGGCTCCTCTGTCCATGGAATTCTCCAGGCCAGAATACTGGAGTGGGTAGCCATTCCCTTCTCCAGAGGATCTTCCCAACCCAAGAAGCGAACCCAGATCTCCTGCACTGCAGGCAGATTCTTTACCAGCAGAGCCACCAGGGAAGCCCACACATATACATAGATCTATCCTTTTTCAAATTCTTTGCCCATTTAGATTATTACAGAATATTGAGCAGAGCTCCCTGTGCTATACAGTTCGTCTTTGTTGGTTATCTATCTTAAATATAGTAGTGCATATATGTAAATCCCAAACTCCAATTGATCCCTCCCTCCTTCCAACTTTGGTAACCATAAGTGTGTTTCCTATGTCTGTGAGTCTGTTTCTGTTCTGTAAATAAGTTCATTTGTATCATTTATTTTAGATTTTGTATATAAGCAATATCATGTTTGTCTTTCTCTGCCTGACATATTTCACTTAGAATTGTTGGATCATAGTAGTTCTATTTTTTATTTTTTGAGGGACTTCCATAGTGGAAACATTCCATAATGGCTATTACTGATTTACATTCCTACCAACAGTGTAGGAGGGTCCTCTTTTCTGCACGCCCTCTCTAGTGTTTATCGTTTATCGTTATCATTTAAGCATTTATCGTTTGTAGACTTTTTGATGGTGGCCATTCTGACTGGTATGAGGTGATACCTCATTGTAGTATTAATTTGCATTTCTCAAGTAATTAGAGATAGTGAACATCTTCATGAGCCTGTTGACCATCTGTATCTCTTATTTGGAGAAAGGTCTGTTTAGGTCTTCTGCCCATTTTTTTATTGGGTTGTTTGTTTTTTTTTAATAGTGAGCTGAGTGAACTCTTTGTAAATTTTGGAGATTAATCCCTTTTCAGTTGCATCATTTGCAAATACTTTCTCCCATTCTGTGGGTTGCCTTTTCATTTTGTTTATGGTTTCTATTTCTATGCAAAAGTTTTTGAGTTTAATTAGGTCCCATTTGTTTATTTTTGTTTTCATTTCTATTATTCTAAAAGATGAAACAAGAAAGATATTGCTGCAATTTCTGTCAAAGTATGTTCTACCTGTTTTCCTCTAAGAGTTTTACAGTATCTGTTATATTTGTTTAGGTCTCTCAAATTACCAGTGTCATTTTTCACAGAACTAGAGAAAACTTTTTAGTTTTTAAAATTTGTAGGAAAACACAAAAGACCCTGAATAGCCAAAAGAATCTCGAGAAAGAAAAATGGAGCTGAAGGAATCAGGCTCTCTTGACTTCAGACTATACTAAAAAGCTACAGTAATCAAAACAGTATGGTACTGGCACAAAAACAGATACATGGATCAAAGGAACAGGAAGGAAAGCCCAGAAATAAACCCACACACATTCCCTGGTAGCTCAGATGGTAAAGAATCTGCCTACAATGTGGGAGAGTTGGGTTCGATGATTGGGTCAGGAAAATCCTCTGCAGAAGGAAATGGCAGCCCACTCCATAACTCTTCCCTGGAAAAATCCCATGGACAGAGGAGCATGGTAGGCTACAGTCCATGGGGTCGCAAAGAGTCAGACAGCCTGAGCGAATTCACTTTCACTTTCACTTTCCTATGGTCAATTAATCTAAGATAAAGGAGGCAAGACGATAAAATGAAGAAAAGACAAGTCTCTTCAGTAAATGGTGCTGAGAAAACTGGAAAACCATATGTAAAAGAATGAAATTAAGACAGTCTCTAAAATCATACACAAAAATAAACTCAGGTGGATTAAATTATTTTAAAGGCATCAGAGGCTATCAGCAAATTTGAAGAAAACTCCTGCTGTCCCAATCCCTTTTAGTTTGCCAAACAGTCCTTAATTTCTGAAGCACATGCTAACCAGAATTTTAAAATAAAAGTAGGAAACTTAGAGATCATTAGCACCATTTCCTTCATAAAGGCCCCTCTGATTCTCCTAGGTCAACTCATACTCCTATTCCTTTAATATAGACCTAACCACAGTGAGCCATAATTGTCTGCCTGTTTATCTTCTTATTGGACTATATTTCCAGGGAGGGCAGGAATCAGACCATTTCTTATCATCCACAAATCCCATGGTTAGCACGGTTCTAACTAATGATAAGGGATTTGATTTAGGTCATACCTGAATGGTCTAGTGGTTTTCCCTACTTTCTTCAGTTTAAGTCTGAATTTGGCAATAAGGAGTTCATGATCTGAGCCACAGTCAGCTCCCGGTCTTGTTTCTGCTGACTGTATAGAGCTTCCCCATCTTTGGCTTCAAAGAATATAATCAGTCTGATTTCAATGTTGACCATCTGGTGATGTCCATGTGTAGAGTCTTCTCTTGTGTTGTTGGAAGAGGGTGTTTGCTATGACCAGTGTGTTCTCTTGGCAAAACTCTATTAGCCTTTGCCCTGCTTCACTCTGTACTCCAAGGCCAAATTTGCCTGTTACTTCAGGTGTTTCTTGACTTCCTACTTTTGCATTCCAGTCCCCTATAATGAAAAGGACATCTTTTTGGGGTGTTAGTTCTAAAAGGTCTTGTAGGTCTTCATAGAACCGTTCAACTTCAGCTCTACGGCGTTACTGGTTGGGGCATAGGCTTGGATTACCGTGATACTGAATGGTTTGCCTTGGAAACGAACATAAATCATTCTGTCGTTTTTGAGACTGCATCCAAGTACTGCATTTCAGACTCTCTTGTTGACCATGATGGCTACTCCGTTTCTTCTAAGGGATTTCTGCCCACAGTAGTAGATATAATGGTCATCTGAGTTAAATTCACCCATTCCAGTTCATTTTAGTTCACTGATTCCTAGAATGTCAACATTCACTCTTGTCATCTCCTGTTTGACCACTTCCAATTTGCCTTGATTCAATGACCTAACATTCCAGGTTCCTAGGCAATATTGCTCTTTACAGCATTGGACCTTGTTTTTATCACCAGTTACATTCACAACTGGGTATTGTTTTTGCTTTGGCTCCATCCCCTCATTCTTTCTGGAGATATTTCTCCACTGGTCTCCAGTAGCATATTAGGCACCTATTGATCTGGGGAGTTCCTCTTTCAGTATCCTATCATTTTTGCCTTTTCATACTGATCATGGGGTTTTCAAAGCAAGAATACTGAAGTGGTTTGCCATTCCCTTCTTATATGCAGAGTACATCAAGAGAAACGCTGGGCTGGGGGAAGCACAAGCTAGAATTTGACAGGAGAAATATCAATAACCCCAGATATGCAGAAGACACCACCCTTATGGCAGAAAGTGAAAAGGAACTAAAAAGGCTCTTGATGAAAGTGAAAGAGGACAGTGAAAAAGTTGGCTTAAAGTGCAACATTCAGAAACTAAGATCATGGCATCTGGTCCCATCACCTCATGGGAAATAGATGGGGAAACAGTGGAAGAGTGTCAGACTTTACTTTTTTGGGGCTCCAAAATCACTGCAGATAGTGACTGCAGCCATGAAATTAAAAGACGCTTACTCCTTGGACGGAAAGTTATGACCAACCTAGACAGCATATTAAAAAGCAGAGACATTACTTTGCCAACAAAGGATTGTCCACTCAAGGCTATGGTTTTTCCAGTAGTCATGAATGGATGTGAGAGTTGGACTGTGAAGAAAGCCGAGCACCGAAGAATTGATGCTTTTGAACTCTGGTGTTGGAGAAGACTCTTGAGAGTCCCTCGGACTGCAAGGAGATCCAACCAGTCCATCCTAAAGAAGATAAGTCCTGGCTGTTCATTGGAAGGACTGATGCTAAAGCTGAAACTCCAATACTTTGGCCACCTCATGCGAAGAGTTGACTCATTGGAAAAGACCCTGATGCTGGGAGGGACTGGGGACAGGAGGAGAAGGGGATGACAGAGGATGAGATGGCTGGATGGCATCACCGACTCGATGGACATGAGTTTGGGTAAACTCCGGGAGTTGCTGATGGACAGGGAGGCCTGGCGTGCTGCAATTCATGGGGTCGCAAAGAGTTGGACATGACTGAGCTACTGAACTGACTGAACTAATGAAGGTGTTCAGACACGGGCTGAAAGAATATTGACAAAAGGCAGATACTATGATTCTAAATTTATGAATGAGAAAGCTGAAGCTTGCCCCAAGGATACACGTAAAGCAAAAAGAAATCCAGATCTCTCAATTCTGACATCTTCTCCCCAATGTACCATCTATCAATCACTGTAACAGCAATATATTTTACAACATAAGTCACAGGACAATCAAATGTCTATTCAAATGAACAAAATGCTATTTTTCCCTGCATAGTACAATTTATCACTTCCTACTCCCACTTACTTCCACACTTAACCAGATTATGTGTGAAGCTTTACCTGCAAATCTGCAACTTTTCTTCATACTAAGAAAAGGAACATGTAACCTACAGCAGCTGAGGTCATTACATTCAAAGGAAATGATCCAAAGACTAAAGGAACTATAGAATAGCTGCATTTCTCCTCTTTAGAACCGTAACAGAGAAAAGAGCTGCTCTGGGGAAGAAGTGTGGCAAGTGGACAAGTGTGTTCATGTGCTCTTGCCCTTATAATCTCTACAATAAACTCTCTACTTCCTCCAAAATCTAGACCCTTATACACACACACAACACTCACAAAACAAATTGCACAGAAAACTTTACTTTTGACAATAATCATAAAACTCAAGGACTTACTTCTTTTGGAATCTATTTAGTTCCTCTCACGTTGCATTGTGACAGTTCCTTAGACATAAGCTTATTTATGGAAGATTCCCAAAAGGACAATCTCTTTATTAATAATAATACAATAATAAAAATAATAACAACAAAAATAACTAACATTCATTGAGCATATGGCTCTGTATTAAGCACTCATACCATTAAATTAATCCAGTCCTCACAAACTATGTAAGATATTATTTTCTCTATTTTACAAATGGGAATGAAATTAAGTAATTTACTCAAGTTCACACTAGTGCAAGACCAAATCTTAGGTATGTTTAACTGTAAGGTTCCTATACATATCTAGTTTCCTATACTGTTGTGAGGAACAGAGGACTTCACAGATTTCTGGTCCCTAAATTTTTTTATTTCATACCAGTAAAATATTTTTATCATAAATAATCCATATGTAACATAAAATTACATATATGTGATACATACATATACTACTTATGAACCAATTGTAGTAATATTTTAGTTATGTTATAAAACATAGATCAAAATAGAAATTTCAAATTCATCAGCAATGTTTTTTAATTGTGTTTTTTTTACAATGATTCAAACACCTTTTTGCTCCTATTATTAAGATAGTATTAATAATAATTTCTGGGCATTATATAAACTTTCAATAACACATACTGTTTAAAATAACATGCAAATTTGATTTTCAAATAGTCTTCTTGATAATTCAGGCATTTTTTTAGACAGCATATTGCCAGATCATGTTTACTGCATTCTGTGGCTGACAAAGTTTTTACTAAAAGGTGAACTCTCAGTTTTTCAATTTTCTCACTGTTCCTTCGTGCTGGCATTATTATTATTAACAGATTATATTTAATTATGTTTCTTTTCAAAAGTCCCTTTAAGTCCACTTGGCTGTGCACACTGAACTGCAATATGTTTAAATATGCTTAAACTAACAGATGATGGAACATTGTCAGTTCCTCTCAAATAGGAAAATTCTCACCCTATTCTCAGAATTTAAAAATGTATAAAATTAATAATCTTCTGACAAGTTAACTGTATAGTAATCAGAAAATCTTGACTCGATGGATTTCTCCGTACATATCCTGGAGTGCCCATACATCCTTTGCCACACCTACCTGGACCTTAGAGATCACTGACCTAAATACACTAAAATCCACTGTTGGATTCAACCAGACTTGCAGAAGGCTATCCACACTTAATTCACTGTCCCAAAAAGTTGCTTTTATTTATTATGTTTTGATGTGATTTCATCAATGTAAATGAAGGAACCTATGAGAAACTGCTTTTCATAGTAAGAAAACAGGAGAGCTAATGTATAAATAAATTCAAAGGACTCCTTCCAACGTCATCTTTTACAGAATATGGGTGAAAAGCAGGAAGTAATCATCATCTCAAGTCTCCAACACAAAGACTCTTGAAAATAAGGAAGTTCACTCTGTGATTCATAAAGACAAAGATCCCACCAACTTGGAATAGAAATCAATCAATGCTCCCAAGTTTAATTCTGAGAGAAGCAGAATGTGACCACTTTAAAAATATATATATTCTTTAGTGATTCTCTGTACTATTGCCAGTACAGTGGTTGTATATGTACAAAATGAACAGTTTTTGCAATTATACCCTTTTCTCCTATGTTATCTTTTTTTTCTAATCACATTTACTGAAATGTAATTTTTGTCTGTTGAACTTGTTGAATATAGTAGTAAGAATTGAGTTCAAAAAGATCTTCACCATAAGACCAGAAACTGTAAAACTCCTAGAGGAGAACATAGGCAAAACACTCTCCAACATAAATCACAGCAGGATCCTCTATGACCCACCTCCCAGAATATTGGAAATAAAAGCAAAAATAAACAAATGGGACCTAATGAAACTTAAAAGCTTTTGCACTACAAAGGAAACTATACGCAAGGTGAAAAGACGCCTTCAGAATGGGAGAAAATAATAGCAAATGAAGAAACAGACAAAAGATTAATCTCAAAAACACACAAAAAACTCCTGCAGCTCAATTCCAGAAAAATAAATGACCCAATCAAAAAATGGGCCAAAGAACTAAACAGACATTTCTCCAAAGAAGACATACAGATGGCTAACAAACACATGAAAAGATGCTCAACATCACTCATTATCAGAGAAATGCAAATCAAAACCACAATGAGGTACCATTACACGCCAGTCAGGATGGCTGCTATCCAAAAGTCTACAAGCAATAAATGCTGGAGAGGGTGTGGAGAAAAGGGAACCCTCTTACACTGTTGGTGGGAATGCAAACTAGTACAGCCACTATGAAGAACAGTGGAGATTCCTTAAAAAACTGGAAATAGAACTGCCATATGACCCAGCAATCCCACTCCTGGGCATACACACCGAGGAAACCAGATCTGAAAGAGACACGTGTACCCCAACGTTCATCGCAGCACTGTTTATAATTGCCAGGACAGGGAAGCAACCTAGATGCCCATCAGCAGACGAATGGATAAGGAAGCTATGGTACATATACACCATGGAATATTACTCAGCCATTAAAAAGAATTCATTTGAATCAGTTCTAATGAGATGGATAAAACTGGAGTCCATTATACAGAGTGAAGTAAGCCAGAAAGATAAAGACCAATACAGTATACTAATGCATATATATGGAATTTAGAAAGATGGTAATGATAACCCTATATGCAAAACAGAAAAAGAGACACAGATGTACAGAACGGACTTTGGGACTCTGTGGGAGAAGGTGAAGGTGGGATGTTCTGAGAAAATAGCATTGAAACAAGTATACTATCAAGGGTGAAAGAGATCACCAGCCCAGGGTGGGTGCATGAGACAAGTGCTCAGGGCTGGTGCACTGGGAAGACCCAGAGGGATGGGATGGAGAGGGAGGTGGGAGGGGGGATCGGGATGGGGAACACATGTAAATCCATGGCTGATTCATGTCAATGTACGGCAAAAACCACTACAATATTGTAAAGTAATTAGCCTCCAACTTATAAAAATAAATGAAAAAAGAACAAAAACAAAAAGGTCTTCACTTATGTAATAGTTCATATAAGGACTTACAAGCAACAGAGTATGTATATTTGTACTTAAAACCAAAAAGAGTTGGAGTAAAGGGGAACTTCTAATCATGTGCAACATAACTTCATGACTATGCACTTATGTATGGCCATGGACTTTTATGCAGACATTTTACTGTTTTGATAATAGCATTGGGCTCATTTTAATATGTAAAATACCATCTAATTGATATTCTGCTCATCCTCAGAGCTGCATTTTCAGGTATTCAGGGATAATTCTAATACCAACTAATATTCATCTAGCTAGTATCATGCTTTCAAAGAACTCAAAATGCTTGATTAAAACATCTTAACAAAGCTTCCCACATATGACACATTTTCAGACTTTCATTTTCCACGGGACATAGTGACTCATGCTTTATTTTACTAATTATTATACACATCCTAGACAACTAAGAGTCTAAGGTTCAGAGTGGTGGGAGATTTATCATGAAACTATCATAAATTAACAGCAGTTCAAAGCTGTTTCTGATTGGTTTTATCTTACCATACTGTGTCAACTGAGGTCTTAGAGCAGAGAGATTTCAGTACCACAAAAGCAACTAAGTTACCCAAGAGTAATATGTGCATTTGAAAACATTGTAAGATTAATCACAATAATAAAATCTAACATTTAGTGAATATTTACTGTGTTTCAGGCTAAGGAATTATGTACAAAACCTCATTTAATCTTCAAACAAGTCTCTAGAGTATGTAAGATACAATCACTTGAAGAAATTAAAGCTAAACAGAGAATAAAAAACTTCCCAAGGTAAGGGAGCTGTTAAGTAGCTGTTCCAGAATCAAACTCTGATTTCAAAACTCACATGCTGAATCAATACACAAGGTAGAATTAAAAGCTGCCTAACCATTTACACATTTCTATACCAAGGGACCACTATGATTCCTTCACTTATAAAAAGGTGAGACAAATCTCTTACTATGAAGTAACTGCACACTCATTATCTTATTATTCAAATACAAGAACAGAACATTATTCCTCTAGTTCTGACACACTCCAAGACAAAGATTCCCAAAAAATAGCACCAAGAAAAAAGCAAAGTACATAACTCAGGCAGGTTATGCCTCCCAGGTACTAGATGTACAACATCCCCAATATCATTACAGAGCAGAACCAAATATCATTATAATACCTAGTTCTAGAGTAGGAATAAAGGGCAGGATAGAGACAATCCTCAAACTGTTAGCCTATCAAGATAAACACAGAGGAAGGGAGAGAGAAAAAAAATAAAACAAAATGAAAAATGAAAAAACAACTAAACTATACTTAGTGAAAGTGAAAGAAAGCATTAGTCATTTAAGTCATATATATGACAAAGATAAATTTTAAAAGTCCAACAATACATTTTTTGGTAATATGCATAACAAAAGATTAATAACCCTAATATAAAAAATGACCTTATTATTCAATAATAAATTGACCAACAACTCAATTAAAAAAATAGGCTAAAGAAATGTACAATTCACAGAAGAAATAAAAATGGCAACCAATGTAAAAAGATTATTAACCTCACTAGCTAACCAATGAAATGTAATTTAAAACAATGCAAGATCAATCACTATTACAGTAACACAGATAAAAGATTGGAAAGTAATCAGTATGAGCAAAGACAAGATGAATTATCTCATACACTGTATAAACCAGCATGACCCTTCTGAAAGTCAATGTACTAAATGCTTCAAAAATTTAAATGTGCATTCCTTTGACATAGCACTCATACTCACAGGCATTGCACAAAGATATATATGCAATGCTGTTCATCACAACATTATTTATAATCATTAAAAATTAGAGACGCACCTGAGAACATTGACATTCTAGGAATCGGCGAACTAAAATGAACTGGAATGGGTGAATTTAACTCAGATGACCATTATATCTACTACTGTGGGCAGAAATCCCTTAGAAGAAACGGAGTAGCCATCATGGTCAACAAGAGAGTCTGAAATGCAGTACTTGGATGCAGTCTCAAAAACAACAGAATGATTTATGTTTGTTTCCAAGGCAAACCATTCAGTATCACGGTAATCCAAGCCTATGCCCCAACCAGTAATGCTGAAGAGCTGAAGTTGAACGGTTCTATGAAGACCTACAAGACCTTTTAGAACTAACACCCCAAAAAGATGTCCTTTTCATTATAGGGGACTGGAATGCAAAAGTAGGAAGTCAAGAAACACCTGAAGTAACAGGCAAATTTGGCCTTGGAGTACAGAGTGAAGCAGGGCAAAGGCTAATAGAGTTTTGCCAAGAGAACACACTGGTCATAGCAAACACCCTCTTCCAACAACACAAGAGAAGACTCTACACATGGACATCACCAGATGGTCAACATTGAAATCAGACTGATTATATTCTTTGAAGCCAAAGATGGAGAAGCTCTATACAGTCAGCAGAAACAAGACCGGGAGCTGACTGTGGCTCAGATCATGAACTCCTTATTGCCAAATTCAGACTTAAACTGAAGAAAGTAGGGAAAACCACTAGACCATTCAGGTATGACCTAAATCAAATCCCTTACGATTATACAGTGGAAGTGAGAAATAGATTTAAAGGACTAGATCTGATAGACAGAGTGCCTGATGAACTATGGCCGGAGGTTTGTGACATTGTACAGGAGACAGGGATCAAAACCATCCCCATGGAAAAGAAATGCAAAAAAGCATCTTCAGTCATGTCCTACTCTTTGAGATTCTATGGACTGTAGCCTGCCAAGTTTCTCTATCCATGGATTCTCCAGGCAAGAATACTGAAGTGGGTTGCTCTGTCCTCCTCCAAGGGCTCTTCCACCAGGGACTGAACCCACATTTCACATCTCCTGCACTGGCAAGTAGGTTCTTTACCACTGGCACCACCTGGGAAGCCCTCAATACTATACTATATAATGCAAATAATTAAACAGATCTGGATTCTATATTTTGAAAACTGAGAGAACAATTTTCATTCCACTTATTTGAGCCCTTTGCTCAGCTGAAGTTAGAAAGATTGACCATAACAGGGAAGTATGAGCTTCTTTTGCTCAATTCATTTCTCACAGTAATACAGTAAAGCTAACCATAGGAATTCCAGTCTACTTTGAAATCTAATTACTGAAAGAAGAAGTACAAAACCTAAAGTACCAGACAACAACATGACAAGAGTCCTCAAAAAAGAATTTTGGCAAGCATCTTGATGAATGCCATCCATTTATAAGGGTTACATATTTCAGGCCACCTGGAAATGAGAGTTGACTAGATGACTTTACAACATAAATTTTTCAAAAGTTGACTTCATTTCAGGATCATTCACTATGTTCTATTCACCATGCAGAATGCAGCACAATATGCATATTTGCACAAATATGATATTCCTTGCCTTCTGGGAGTTTATGTTCTAAACAAAAATCCTAGAAAGTATATTGCCCCTTAAGGCTGGCTTTTAACTTTTTATTTTCTCTTTTCATTTGATTATAATACAGGCATCTGCCACAAAAGTTCAATTTTTTTTTATACCTTAAAAGAGAGGGGCTTACCAAGGGAAGGGAGACAAATAATATATGTGAACCTATTCAAACCTAACAGACATCCAAATCAACCCTTAAGAAGTAGTCTTTGAGTGAATTTATTCATTGTGTTTACAGTAGAACATTTTCAACAAACACTGAAAATTATCACATTAAGAATCATGAAAGCACAAAGATACAGAAGTTATGATTCCTACTCTTTTTCTTAAAGTCACTTACCAAACTTTCACTTTCATTTATCACTCCTTGAGTAACATGCACAGTGATATTTAACACTCTCAGATTCAACAAGTTACAGGATAATACAGGACAAGATTACACACATGTGTTGGAGAGTTAGTGTGAAAGAATACAGCATATTTAAAACAGTTCTATCACTGAAATTCTCCTCGAATTCCTCCATCACCTTCATACAAACTTAGAGTTTACTTCAAAAACCCTCTAGATTAGGTAAGGCTAACATTATTTCCAATACCATGTAAATCATTCACAGGAAGATATTAAGACATGTTTAGTATCAGGCAAGGAGAAGGCAGTGGCACCCCACTCCAGTACTCTTGCCTGGAAAATCCCATGGATGGAAGAGCCTGGTAGGCTGCAGTCCATGGGGTCGCTAAGAGTCAGACATGATTGAACAACTTAACTTTCACTTTTCACTTTCATGCATTGGAGAAGGAAGTGGCAACCCACTCCAGTGTTCTTGCCTGGAGAATCCCAAGGACCAGGGAGCCTGGTGGACTGCCGTCTATGGGGTCGCACAGAGTCAAACACAACTAAAGCGACTTAGCAGCAGCAGTATCAGGCAAAAATACAATCCATTTTTTAAAAAATATAATGAGGACTACTTGTTTCTATTGACTGAGTTGTCACTAGGACCATAGGTTGTTTAGAAGATCCTCAGAGCTAGAATATCATTTGCCATCATCTGAGGGATGGCTGTTTAAGAGAGATCATGAGCTAGAATGCAGAATATGAAGGCATACCTCTCATCTCAACGCTGACAGTATGATCAACTAAGATGGAATACCTAAGAATGAGGGCTTATTTGTGAGGTAGGGGCAACAGCCATCATTTTTAGTATGCTTTTAAGCAGCTGTCATTTCCATCACTTTATTAATTTCTTACTATACTGACATTTGAATCACTTTATTAATTTTTTCCTCTACTATTATCTTAGTTGTCCAATTTAAAAATAAAGACTATACCAATAACTGACCACTAGCAGGAAACAATTATGATACACTGCTACTCATATACATGAAATTCTGTAAATAGTTGGGGAGAGAAGTTGAGTGATCCATTTCTGAGATTTTGGAGGCCCAGTTTCCTCATCCTGTTCCCACAAACTTTTATCAGAGATATTTCAAACATTATGCCACAGTTATACAAAATAAGTGAAACATCACCAAGCAGAAATCCTAGGGTAGGTATTCTGAACATGTTGGTAAAGAAAGTCACTTCATTTGAGAGGTCTCTGCCCCTTCAACCTCACCCTCCTTACCAATATACATTCATCACCGAAAAGGGAAATATTTACAAAAGTTAGTTTAGTTATGTTTAAATATTATGTTTAGCTGTCTGGAGACCATGTTCTCAAAATTTATACAAGAAATCAAGGATTAAACTTCATAACAATTAGAAAACCACACTGTGTAAAATCAAAGAGTTAGTTAAAAGATATTAAAATAGTTTTACCACTGGTGCTAAAACGAAATGACTCCATCTCTTCCCAACACCTGGAACCAAAACCTTTCGAACTTTCATGTAAACAAACCAGGGCACACCAAATGCTCTGTCTGCAGCAAGGTACCACCTCTGCACAGGCATTTGGGTGAAAAATGTGGAAAATGCCTGAGGGCTCTTTGAAGCAGCTTTGGAGAAGTGAGAGCAGGAAAGAGGCTCTTCTCTAGGGTAAGTTTGTTTAGTAGAAAGTAAGCAAGTTGTCAGGGTAAAAGTTGACAATGTTGATTCCAACAGTTTGAACTGTGAATAAACATCCAAAGGGATTATGTTACTGAGAATTAGAAAAGATTCCATTGAACTCAATAGAGCATTTGTGTTTTCAAAGATAATATGCCTTCAAGTCACACTCTGGATGCACAGTTTAGGATTAGAATTACCCTAAGCTCTTTCTATGCCACATTAAAGAACATAGGATTTGACCTCTCTAATGTATGCTTTAAAATGTTCGAATAACTGAATTGGAAAATACTATACACATGTACATTTGTACATCTGAGGTAGACTAAAGAAATTTGGAGAAAAATATGTTCTTTCCAAACATCTAAACTTAAACATAGTTTTACTAACCAATTTAGGATTTATTAGCCATAAATCACTTTAAAGTTTTCCCTCCTTAATGACCTATCCAAGAACAAAAAATAGGGCCTATACTTATGAAATCCATAATCCTCTTCTCTGCTCTCTAAAGTCACATTTAAATCTGGCTTTCATCTTATGTTGTTGGGTTTTTCACCAGTTACAAGATGGAAAGTTAGTAGAGACTTGTGCTTTTTCAAAAGCAAAACAACTTGGTTGCCACTCAGTAATTCCTGGTGAAATGCTGCAAGTTTGTAAAAAATTTTTAAATTTTCCTAACTTGGAACTTACAAAAGTAAGTGTGAGATGTTCATTGCCCATCAGACATTGCATCTTTTTATTTTTAATATTCATAAACAAGAAAAAAACATACACTTTGATTTATTAAAGTTTATCTGAATCAATATGCAGATCTGCCTTGCGTACCGTTAGGAAAATGGAGGTAACTCAGACTGCTGTTCTCAGTTCATCAGAAGTCCTTCATGATTCTCACACTAGAGTGTGCTATTAGAATTTTTTCCAAAGTTTGACAAAAACATGCAATTCACATGCTCTTTACTAGCAAAGTTTGCAGCAGCCCCGCAAAAAGTTGTTTCTCCTTTAAACTTTCACACATATTCACTTCCCTCCTAGAACCAAGGATGTAAGTGAATATGGCTCAGTCTCATAGCCTCTTTGCTCTTAAAAAGAAAATCAAATTCCCTAGATAGTTTCAAACTCTTCCCAAAATAGAACATTCTCAGCTCTGCTTGTGGATCATTATCTCTTTTACATTTCATCTTTATATTCACTGGGTTCACAGAAAGGGCATACACAGAAAGAGGAAAATAGCTGCTTCTTAGACACCAAATTTAGTAATTCTCTCAAATCTATTGGCACACATCTAAAAAGTCATATTTTTACAAGGCTTCATTAGGTTTCCATTGGTCCTTCTTTTGAGAACACACATGCCAAACCACCCATAATCTCAAGTCAAAATACATCTGCAAAATATAATAAATATTTTATATGAATACTCATCATGATTTTAAAAACGACATGTGGAAAGAGACAGACACATCATCTGAATCCCACTTTTGTGTCTCCCAAGCATCAAGCTGCTAACCAGTGGAGACCATCAATCTACAGTGCTCTAAGATTCCAGCCGACCCCAATACCCTTACCTGTTAATATAAGATTACTGTAAGTATTAGAGAATTGCTCCTTTAGAAGAACCAGATGCATCTGAGCTGCCTTCTCCCGTTGGAGCTCCAGCATAACATCAGGGTGCTGGGCAATCTTGCAGCCTTTCTGTTTATCCAAGGCAACATCACTTCGAACAATGTCTAAAAAAAAAAAAAAAGAAGGAAGGCAGGCAGCAAAAACAAACAAACAAAAAAAAAAAAAAACAGAAACTATATACACAAAGTCCTATTTCACCCAATATGACAGAATTTGTAAACTACTACATTTTCATCAAAATGAAAAGATACAGAAATAATAAACCTGAAGCGTCTCCCACTTCACAATGCATCCTAAAAATTTCTCTGGTCATCTCCAAAATCTTTGGAGATTTCTGTTTCTTAGTTTTCTCTGACCTTATTTAAGATTCTCACTCCTTGGTTCCCCTTCTCAGCTCACCTCCAGGAATTATTTACCCCCTGGGGCAATTTTTTTTTTTTTTTTTTAATGAAGAATGACTTCATTATTTGAAACTAGGGCCTTTTTCTTTACATCTTTTACCATGGGGAAAAATAATAAAATCTTGCCTGAATACCAGTGACTATGAAGGTTATTGTCATGCAGCAATCTGAAAGGCAACTCTAGAAACCTTCAAGTTTTACATAACAAACAAACTGAAGGATTTTAGGGAGAAAATGTTAAAAATTTAAAAAAAAAAAAAAAAAACACTGTTGACACCTATGGCTTTGGAAAAGAAAAACTAATGTTCATGTACCAATAGGAAAGATTTGGCTCTTTAAGCGATATCATTGACACCTAAGAGAAAACAAGGCAGGAGACATGAATGGCGGGCCATCATTCTGTGCAAAAGATTTCCAAACATATCAAAAGAGCCCTAGAAGAGAAGCTCAGATATAAAAACAAACCAACGACAATTGAGCATTAGGATGTATGGTTCACAAAGATTACCCAAATGTGAGAATAGCACTCACTCACTTTAGATAAAAACACAGAAGCTGGTTGGAAATAATGCAGTATTTATACATAAACATATTTATATTAATTTCTATGATGTAGGCAATAAGATGAACTCATTTAACAATCAAGTAAGTAATCTCGAAGGTATTCTGAGCCTTGAATACAAAATTAAAATAAAATCAAGAATACACTCTAGTTTACAAGATCATTAAACGAAGGTAAGAGGAATAATAAATACCATTTATTTAAATTACACTATAAAATTTTTAAAATACAGTGCATCATTAAATCCTTTGAACCACTGATGAAAGCAAACACTGTTGACTAGCCGACCTATATCGTAAACACAGTACATTCACCTTTGCCTTCCTCTACCATAGAGACTGAAGAGCCAAAATATACAATTCCCCAGCTTTCCTTGAAAGTCATGAGTAGCCATGTAACATACATAGCCATGCCAATGCACTGCAGGCATATATCCCTAGGGGGTTCCCTGGCCAAATTAAAAGAGAGAACCTCACTAAGAAAAAACAGTTTTTTCCTTGAGCGTTTTAGTCCTTTCTACTCTTTATGCCTGAAATATAACAAAAGGCCCAAAGTTATAGCAGCCGTTTTGTGGCAATGACTCAAAAAGCACAAGGGCACAAGTCTTACATGCTAAAGATGGTGAACAGGACGATGAGATGAGCTTATGCCCCTAAGATTATTACTGAGCTGTCATATTTGTGCTCAAGAGCCTATCTTTTCTTTCTTGTCGTGTAACATAAAGGCACTATTTGTATAAACCATTAATGTGTGCTCAGTCGCTCAGTTGTGTCTGACCCTTTGTGACCCCATGGAATGTAGCCCTCTGGCTCCTTTGTCCATGGGGACTCTCCAGGCAAGAATACTGGAGTGGGTTGTCATGCCCTTCTCCAGGGGATCTTTCCAACCCAGGTTCCCTGCACTGCATGCAGATTCTTTACCATCTGAGCCACCAGGGAAGCCCAAACCATTAACAGTAAGCTATTTTTTAAATCCTAATCTATTTTTGTTGCGGTGCACAGGCTTCTCATTGCTTTTCATGCAGTGACTTCTCTTGTTGTGACCACCTTACTTGCCTCCTGAGAAACCTGTATACAGGTCAAGAAACAACAGTTGAAACCAGACAAGGAACAATGGAATGATTCAAAACTGGCAAAAGTATGTCAAGGCTGTATATTGTCCCTGCTTATTTAACTTATATGCAGAGTATATCATGCAAAATGCCAGGCTGGATGAAGCACAAGCTGAAATCAAGATTGCTGGGGAAAATATCAATAACCTCAGATGTGTATATGACACCACCCTTATGGCAGAAAGTGAAGAAGAACTAAAGAGCCTCTTGATGAAGGTGAAAGAGGAGAGTGAAAAAGCTGGCTTAAAACTCAACATTCAAAAAACTAAGATTACAGCATCCAGTCCCATCACTTCATCGCAAATAGATGGAGAAAAAATGGAAATAGTGGCAGATTTTATTTCTTGGGCTCTAAAATCACTGCAGATGGTACCTGCAGCCATAAAGTTAAAAGATGTTTTCTCCTTTGAAGAAAAGATATGACCAACTTAGATAGAATATTAAAAAGCAGAGACATTACTTTGCTGACCAAGATCTGTATAGTCAAAGCTATGGTTTTTCCAGTAGTCATATAATGGATGTGAGGATTCAATGTTGTACTGTAAGGAAAGCTGAGCACCGAAGAACTGGTATTTTGAACTGTGGTGCTGAAAAAGACTCTTAAGCGTCCCTTGGACAACAAGGAGATCATACCAGTCAATCCTAAAGGAAATCAGTCATGAATATTCATTAGAATAATCATTCACTGATGCTGAAGCTGACGTTCCAATATTGTGGCCACTTGATTCGAAGAGCTGACTCACTCGAAAAGACTCAACGCTGGGAAAGATTGAAGATAAAAGGAGAAGCAGGCAGCAGGGGATGAGATGGTTGGATGGCATCACCGACTCAATGGACATGAGTTTGAGCAAACTCTGGGAGGTAGTGAAGGACAGGGAGGCCTGGCATGCTGCAGTCCATGGGGTCACAAACAGTCTGAGACAGCTTAGCAACTGAACAACAATAATCTGTTCTGTAATCTTAAATGATAATGAGTAACATTATTATCCCTAATTTATGTATGGAAAAATCAAGGTCCACAAAGCTTAAGTGACTTTCTCAAGTTCACAAACCATGGTGAGTCCCAAATCCCAAAATTTTCAAAGCCAAATTCACTGATTCTTCCAGAAGTTACTCCTATATAGAAACTAATGAACTTAATAGTACCTTCTTATACTATGCAGTAGCATACTACAGCTGATCTATCCAGAAACGAAACATGGATGATACTTTCCCAAAAAACATTACAAAACTTGTACCAAAATACACTATAATGAAGAAAGAGGGGTTTCAATTATCCTGACATCTTCTGATAGAAATCTGATTCAAAGAACAGAATATCTACTAAACTATTTCCTATCTAACAAACGTTTTGTTCAGAAGGCAGAAGAAGCAATAACTGATATCAACGTCATTTAATCCAGAAACTTGAAATAAAATGAACAAATTACCTTAACATTAAGAATAGTAAGAAAACAATGGGCACAGCCTAACATACATCCTAAACTTTTAAAAAGTACATTTCAACAATGTTTGTGGAAAACACAGATTTGCAATATAGACTTTTTTTTTGAGGTACAGTTGATTCATAATATTATATTAATCTCAGGTATACAAGTTCATGATTCAGTATTTTTATATTAATAGTTATTTAAAGTTATTATAAAATATTGGCTATATTCCCTGTGGTGTGCAATATATCCTTGCAGGTTACTTATTTTATACATGGTAGTTTGTACTTCTTAATCTCTTGCCCTTATTTTGCCCCTCCTTCCTTCCCTCTACCTGCTGGTAACCACTAATTTGTTCTCTATATCTGTCTTTTCTGTTTTGCCATATTCATTCCTTTGTTTCATTTTTTAGATTATCCCATATGTAAGTGATAACATACAGTATTTGTCTTTCTCAGATTTATTTCACCAAGCATAATACCCTCCCGGTCCATCCACATTATTGCAAATGGCAAGATTTCATCTTCTTACGGCTGAATAATATTCCACTGACCCATCAACAGATGAAAGGATAAAGATAAGATAGATAGATAGATCACAACAGTGACCAACTCCCAATCAGTCATATGATTTACAAATATTCTTCCCCATTCAGTAGGCTGTCTTCATTCTGGCAATGGTTTCCTTGGCCGTGCAAAAGCTTTGAAGCCCATTTATTTATTTTTGCTTTCATTTGTCTTTATCTTAAGAGACAGATCCAAAAAAATTTTCCATCATTTATGTCATATAGTGTTATGCCTATGTTTTCTTATATGAGCTTTATGGTTTCTGTTCTTACATTTAGGTCTTTAAATCACTTTGAATTTACTTTTCTGTGAGAAAGTAGTCCAGTTCAATTTATTTACATGCAGCTATCCAATTTTCCCAGCACCACTTACTGAAGAGATTGTTTTTCCCCATTGCACATTCTTATCTCTTCTGTCATAGATTAATTGACCATAAACGTGTGGGTTTATTTCTGGACTCTCCCTTCTGTTTCATTGATCTATGTCTGTTTTTGTGCCAGAACCATTCGGTTTTGATCACTGTAGCTTTGTAGTACAATCTGAAGTCAGGGAGCATAACACCTCAGGATCTGTTCCTCTTTCTCAAGATTGTTTTGGCTATTCAAGGTCCTTTGTGCTTGCATACAAATTTTAAAATTAAATGTTCGAGTTCTGAGGGGAAAAATGCCATTGGTATTTTGATAGGGATTGTATTGAATCTATAGACTACCTGGGGTAGTATGACCATTTTAACAATATTGATTCTTCCAATCCATGAACAAGGAGTATCTTTTCATCTGTTTGTGTTATATTCAATTTTTTACACCAGTATCTTAAAAGTTTTCTTAGTACAAGTCTTAGGTAGGTTTCTTCCTAGATATTTTATTCTTTTTGATGTGAGTGTAAATGGGATTCTTTAGTTTCTCTTTCAGATAGTTTGTTGCTGTATAGAGATGCAACAAATAGATGTATGCTAATTTTGTATCCTGCAGCATTACCAAATTCATTGATGAGCTCTATTAGTCTTCTGGTGGCATTTTTAGGATTTTCTATGTACAGCATCATGTCATCTGCAAACAGTGACAGTTTTACTTCTTCCTTTCCAATTTGGATTCCTTTTATTTCTTTTCCTTCTCTGATTTCTGTGGCCAGGACTTTCAAAACTATGTTGAATAGAAGTGATGAGAGTAAACAAACATCCTTGTCTTGTTCCTCATCTTAGAGGAAATGCACTCAGCTTTGAACATGATGTTATTAATAGCTGTACATTTATCATAAATGGCCTTTACTATATTGAGGTATGTTTCCTCTATGCCCACTTTCCTGTGATTGTTTTATCATAATTGGATGTTGAACTTTATCAAAAGCATTTTCAACATCTACTGAGATGACCACGTGGCTTTATTCTTCAATTTGTTAATGTGATGTATCACACTGATTGATTTGTGAGCACTGAAAAATCTTTGCATTACTAGGATAAATTCCACTTGATCGTTGTGTATGATCCTTTAATGCATTGTTGAATTCAGTTAGCTTATATTTTGTTGAGAATTTTTACATCTCTGTTCATACAGGTAACATGCAATTTTCTTTTTTTGTGATTTTTTTCTGTCTGGTTTTGGTATCAGGGTGATGCTGACCTCACAGAATAAGTTCAGAAGTGTTCCTTTTTTGAAATTTTTTTGAGTAGTTTCAGAAGGATAGGTATTAATGTTTGGTAGAATTCAACTATGAAGCCAGCTGGTCTTGAATTTTTACTACTGATTCAATTTCGTTACTGTTAATTAGTCTATTTGTACTTTCTTCCTGATTTGGTTGGGAGGTTATATATTTCCAAAAATTTGTCCATTTTTTTCTAGGGTGCACATTTTATTGGTGTATAGCAATCTCTTATGACCCTCTGTATTTCTGTGCTGTCATCTGTAAATTCTTTTTTATTTCTGGTTTTACTGACTGTGGCCTTCTCTTTTTTTTTTTGATGAGTCTATTTAAAAGTTTATCAATTTTGTTTATCTTTTCCAAGAACCAGCTCTTAGTTCCACTGATTTCCCTATTTTTTGTTAGTCTCTATTTCATTTATTTCAGCTCTGATCGTTATGACTGCTTTCCTTCTGCCAAATTTGGGTTTTGTTTGTTCTTTTTCTAGTTCCTTTAGGTGTAAGGTTAGTTTGTTTCTTTGATATTTTTCTTCTTTCCTGAGGTAAAGCATAAGTCACTATAAACTTCCTTCTTAGAACTACTTTTGCTATATCCCATTAATTTTGGATCATTGTGTTTTCATTTTCACTTGTCTACAGATATTTTTTATTTCTTCTTTGATTTCTTCACTGATACATTAGTTGTCTAGTAGCATGTCTTTCCACATGTTTGTGTTTTTCCCTTAACTACTGAAAGTGGATATGGATGATTTTGTACTACTTTCGTGCTTTAACATTCCCACTTGCTTTGTATGTCATTGACTTACTACCCTTACTGTGTATTTGCGTTTCCAGAGAGCTTTTTCTTTTCATAATTTTCACATTTCTAGTTATGACCATTTCTTTTCCATTTAGAAAAGGCTTTTTAACATTTTTGTAAAGATGATTTTGTGGTGCTGAACTCTCTTAGGTTCTGCTTGACTGCAAAATTTTTTATCTCTCCAAATACGAATGAAACCCTTGCCAGGTAGAATACTCTTAGTTGTAGGTTTTCCTCTCTCTTAGTTTTAAATATCATGCCACTCCCTTCTGACCTACAGAGTTTCTACTGAAAAGTCAGCTGACAGGCTTATGGGAGTTCTTTTATAGGTAACTCGTTCCTTTTTCCCTTCTTGCTTTTAATATTCTTTATTTATCTTTAATTTTTGCCACTTTAGTTACAATGTGACTTGGTGTGGGCCTTTTGGATTGATCCTGTTTGGAATTTTCTGTGGTTCCTGGACCTGGATGTGTTTCTATTCCCAGTTTAGGGAAGTTTTCCACTCTTATGTCTTCAAATATGCTCTCTGCCATTTTCTCTCTCTCTTCTCCTTCTGGGACCCCTACAATGCGAATGTTAATATACCTGCTACTAAGTCGCTTCAGTTGTGTCCAACTCTGTGCGACCCCATAGATGGCAGCCCATCAGGCTCCCCCATCCCTGGGATTCTCCTGGCAAGAACACTGGAGTGGGTTGCCATTTCCTTCTCCAATGCATGAAAGTGAAAAGTGAAAGTGAAGTCGCTCAGTCGTGTCTGACTCTTAGTCACCCCATGGACTGCAGCCTACGAGGCTCCTCCGTCCATGGGATTCTCCAGGCAAGAGTACTGGAGTGGGGTGCCATTGCCTTCTCCTTAATATACCTGATGTTGTCTCAAAGGTCTCTTACAGAGTCCTCATTTTTTTCTTTTCTATTCAGCTTCAATGATTTCCACTATTCTGTCTTCCAGCTCACTAATCTGTTCCTCTGTATCATTTAAATTACAGTTTATTCTTTCTAGTATATTTTTTAGTGCATTTTTGGCTGCTGGGTGTTTGTTGTGGTGCACAGGCTTTCTCTAGTTGCAGTGAGTGGGGGCTACTCTCTAGTTACGGTGTGTGGGCTTCTCATTGTGATGGTTTCTCTTGTTGCCGAGCATGTCCTCCAGAGCAGGAGGGCTTCAGTAGCTGCAGCATGCACCCAGAAGTTGCAGAATGCAGACTCTGGAATGCATGGGCTTCAGCAATCATGGCACAAGGGCGTAGTTGCCCCTGGCATGTGGGATTTTAGTTCTCAGACCAGGGATTAGACCTGTGCCCCCTGCATTGGCAGGTGGATTCTTAACCACTGGGCCACCAGGGAAGTCTCCTTTTTAGTGTATTTTTTATCTCTGTTATTATAATCTTCATCTCTGCTTGGTCTTCATCTTTATATTTTCTCTTTGTTTAACATTTCTAACTTCTCATACTATTGATCTATTCTTCTCCCAAATTCTTTGATCATCTTTATAATCAACACCTTGAACTCTTTATTGGGTAGATTGCCTATCTACACTTAATTCTTCTGGGGTTTTATTTGTTCTTGCATTTGAAACTTGTTCCTGTTGCTGCATTTTGCCTTATTTGCTGTTTTTGTTTCTATACATCTGGTAGGTTGGTTACATTTCCAGACCTTGGAGAAGGCACCTTTTGTAGGAGACATGCTATGCATCCAAGCAGCATACTCTCCTCTCTATATGGTCACCAAACAATATGCTCTAGGCAGGCCCCCTATGTGGGTTGCATGGATCCTCCTGTTTTGGAGGACTACTATTGTGGGTGGTCTCATAGGCATGGCTGGCCTTGGTTCAGTTGATTACCAGGCCCTGCCTTGTGTGGAGGTTGCTGGCTGATGGTTGAGGAGCTGGGTCACAAGGTGGCTGTCTGTGGAGTCATGACGGGTCCTGAGCTAGTGCTGGCTCACTAGTGGGCAGAGTCAGGTTCTGGAGTTGGTGGGACCTGGGTTCCTGGATCTAGTGTCAGCCTATCAGAAGGTGGGGCTGGTTCCTGATACAACTGGCTGCACATTTGAGACACAACTGGTGTCCCAAAGCGCATGTTGGCCTGCTAAGTGAGGCTGGATCATGAAGTGGCTGACTGAGGAGTCCAAGGTATCTCACAGGTGGTGTTAGCCTGCTGTGGGGGTGGAGGTGGGAGAGTGAGGCAGGAGGCCCAGAGGATCCCCATGCTGGTGTCAGCCTGCTGGTTGATGGAGTCAGAGCACAGGGGATCAAGGAGTTAGTGGTGGCTTTCTGGTGGGCAGAGCTGAGTCCCAGGATCTCTGCCTGCAGTGTATTGGTGTTGGCCCACTGGTGAGCAGCCAGCTCCTAGTGCAGCTGGCTGAGGGATCCAGGGCATCCCAAAACTTGTATCAGCCTGCTGGTGAGTGGGACCAGATCCAAGGACAGCTGGCAGAGGGGCCTCAGGAGGTGACCTGAGGTGACCTGGTCACCTGGAGGTGACCAGCTGATGGACATGCTGGGTCCTATACAGCTGGCTGCAAGGTTACAGTGGACTAGGACTAGTGGCCACACACTGGTGAGTGGAGTTTGGGCCAGGGGAATCCTGGATCTGATGCTCGTGCATTGGTGGGTAAAGCTGGGTCCTGGATCTAAAGTCAGTCTACTGGCAGGCAAAGCTGGGTTCTGAGGTCTCTGGCTACTGGGCCCAGGGGTCCCAGAGCTGGTGTTGGCCCACTGATGGGCAGGAATGAGGATGTTGGAGTTATGTGGCTAATGTTGTCTCACTGGTAGATGGAGCCATGTCCAAGATACCCGTAGCATGGCCCTGGAGGTCATGGAGTTGATGTTGGCCCATTGGTAGGTGGGGCTGGTTGCAGGGCCAAGGTATCCCAAAGCTTATGCCAGCCTGCTGGCGGGTTGTCTGGGTCATGCCATGCAGGCTGAAGGCCTGCAATTGTCCTGGGGCTGATGTTGGCCCACTGATGGGCCAGGGTCTCTGGCTACAGGGCACTGGGTGTTCCATGATTAGTGCCTGCAATGAGGTGTGTGCGGCCCAGTCCTCAACCCTCTGGAGGACATGGCCTTCTCCCAGGGTGGCTGTGGGCTTCAGGGATCTTAAGGCAGCCTGTCTGCTGGTGTCCTTGCCCAGCTAGTTGTTTGGCCTGAGGCATTTCAGTACTGGCACCAATAGGCTGCAAGTGAGACCAGGTCCGGGTGCTAATAAGCTAGAGGAAGAATTCCAAATAGGTGCTTGCCAGGATCAGTGTCCACATGGTATAATGAGCTCCCCAAATGGCTTCTGCCAGTGTTATGGTCTCAGGTTGAGCTCCAGTTGCCTCCTGCCTCTACAGCAGGTTCTCCAAGATGAGGAAGTAGTTCTGACCCAGGCTCCTTTCAAACTACTATTTCATCCCTAGTTCCCAGAGGGTGTGGGATATTTTGTATGCCCTTTAAGAGGGGAGTTTCTACCTCCCACAGCCTTCTTGGTCTCCTGGAAGTAAGCCCTGCTGGCCTTCAAAGTCAATCATTCTGAGGGGTTCATCTTTCCAGTACAGGACCCTCAGTGGGGGAGCCTGCTGTAGGACTTAGACCCATGAGTCCCTGGGAAGAAACTCTGCAATTTTATTTATCTTCCCTTTTTTGGGTCACCCACCCAAGGGTATGAGTCTCTACTATAGCACAGCTCCACCCTTCCTACCCATCTTATTGTGGTTCCTTCTTTATATCTTTAGTTGTAGAAGGTCTTTTCTGTTAGATTCTTGTCTTTCTCATCAGTAGGCTCTCTGTAAATAGCTGTAATGTTGGCAGGACCATGAGAGGAGGTGAACTTAAGGTCTTCCTACTCCACCATCTTGATTAAAATTTCTGTAGACTCTTTATTCAACCCTAATCTGTTTAAAATTGTATAAAAGACTAGATAAACACAAAGCAAGTATACTTATCAAGGATGTACAAGGCCATAGGCATAGAAAAGAGTTAATATTATAGATATGTACATGTTCTGTTGCTCAGTTGTATCTAACCCTTTGTGGCCCTATGGATTATAGTCTGCCAGGTTCCTCTGCCCCTGGAATTTTCCAGGCAAGAATACTGGAGTGGGATGCCATTTCCTACTCCTTTACCACTGAGTCCCCTGGGAAGCCCCCCTAATACCATAGACAAAAATAAACTCAAAATGGATTGAGAGCTAAATTTAAGGCCAAACACTACAAAACTCTTAGAGAAAAACATAGGCAGAATATTCTTAGCATAAGTCACAGCAAGATCTTTTTGATATACTCCATAAAGAAAATAAAAACAAAAATAAACAAATGGGACCTAACTAAACTTAAAAGCTTTTTGCAGAGCAAAGGAAACCATAAACAAAATGAAAAGACGACCTATGGGCTGGGAAAAAATAATTGCAAACAAAGAAACTGACAAAGGATTAATCTCCAAAACATACAAACAGCTCAATATTTAAAAAAAAAAAAAATCAATCAAAAAATGGGCATAAGATTAAATAAACATTTCTCCAAAGAAGATACACACTTGGCCAACAAACACATAAAAAGAAGCTCCACATCAGTAATTATTAGAGAAATGCATATCAAAACTACAATGAGGTATCACCTCACACTTGGTACAATGTCCATCATCAAAAATCCATAAACTACAAATGCTGGTGAGGGTCTGGCAAAAAAGTGAACCCTCTGACACTGTTGGTGGGAATGTAAATTGAAACAACCACTATGGAGAACAGTATGGAAACTCCTTAAAAAACTAAAAGTAGAACTACCATTTGACCCAGCAATCCCAGATATATGCCTTTGGGCATATAACCAGTGAAGAGACAAATGTACCTCAGTGTTCATTAAAGCACTATTTACAATAGCCAGGAAATGAAAGCAAACTAAATGTCCATTCACAGATGAATGGATAAAGATGTGGTACATACATATAATGGAATATTACTCAGTCATAAAAAGGAATGAAACTGGGTAATTTGCAGAGACACGGATGGACCTAGAAACTCATACAGACTGAAGTAAGTCAGAAAGGAAAAAATAAATATATTAATACATATATATGGAATCTAGAAAAAATGGCATAGATGATCTTATTTCAAAGCAGAAACAGAGACACAGATATAGAGAACAAATGTATAGATACCAAGGGGTTTCCCTCTCCACTTGGGAAGGACTACAAGAATGGGATTGACATATATACACTATTGATACTATGTATAAAATAGATAACTAATGAGAAACTATTGTACAGCACAGAGAACTCTACTCTGTGTTGACATAAATGGGAAGAAAATCCAAAACAGAAGGAATATATGTATGTGTGTGTGTGTGTGTATGTGTGTGTGTGTACATATATATATATATATATATATATGTATGCTGCTGCTGCTGCTAAGTCGCTTCAGTCGTGTCCGACTCTGTGTGACCCCACAGACGGCAGCCCATCAGGCTCTGCTGTCCCTGGGATTCTCCAGGCAAGAACACTGGAGTGGGTTGCCATTTCCTTCTCCAATGCATGAAAGTGAAAAGTGAAAGTGAAGTCGCTCAGTCGTGTCCGACTCTTCGTGACCCCATGGACTGCGGCCTACCAGGCTCCTCCGTCCATGGGATGTTTCAGGCAAGAGTACTGGAGTGGGGTGCCATTGCCTTCTCCGATACATACATATAAATATATAGCTGATTCACTTTGCTGTACGGCAACTAACACAACATTGGAAAGCAACTATACTCCAACAAAAATTAATTTTAAAAAACTTTAAAAATTAGTAGAAGCTTATCTTAACTGAAATAGAACTAATTAGTTATTACTTAATCTGATGAATGACATCTCTATCCTGAATATCCCACATTAAGAAAAACATTTCTGACGGCAAGATGCTTAGTTTCCTTTATAGAGGTTTATGAATTATTGATATTTCTATGGTGGACTAACTACTATGTTTATATTTATATATAATTTCTACATTATCAGAGAGATTGATTCAGTGAGATGGTAGAAGGGGTGCAATTACAATTAAATCAAATCTCATACTTGTTGGATAAACAACAAACTGGAGAACAATTCCAAAGAAGTTCTCCCAGTGTTGTAAAGGTTCTGAATCCGACGTTAGGATTCCCAGCATGAGGATTCAGCAAAGGGATGAGGAATTCCCACGGAATCTGACTTTGAGGGCCAGCAGGACTTCCATGGGACTGGCAGAAACAAAGACTCCACCCTTCGAGGGCACACACAAAATCTTGTGCACATTAGAGTTCTACATTATCAAATAGTTTTTGTTTCTTTAAGCTTTAACTGATATGTTTATAAAAGTTACAAAACACAAAATAATAATTCATGTAGTTTTAAAGATTACAGTAATTAATTTTGCAAGCTCAACCTCTCAGCATAAATATTATTTTGCAAATGACATCTATCTAATCCTTAGATTACGGAAGTTTGTGGAGGAAAATTTTGCACTTTTATAAAAATAAATTATTTATTGAGAAGAAAGATATCAGTCCTACTCTGCAAAAATTTTACTAAATTTTACTGATTTTTACTAAAAATCAGTAAAATCAGTAACACATACTTATTGTTCCTATGTCCTGTTTTTTAAAATATTGAGTAAATAGCACTAAATTGTAAGAAAAAGATACAGATATAACAAAACATTTTTGGTGTGCATATTGTCCCGGCCTTGCAGTCTGGTGAGAAGGGCGACTGGAATATTTGCATATTGTATTGCATAATGAGACCAATGCAAAATGTTTGCAGGTCGTGTAAAAGACAAGATGGCATATTTTCAGCTTTAATGGGGACACTCAGAAAAGTTCCAATTCTTCCTGACATTTCTTATAGTTAAATAAATGTGGTCTACGTAGGAGTGTCTATTATGAAAGTAAGAGAAGAGCTAGTCAATTATATTTCAATGACTGAATTGAAATATAACTGACTTGCTCAAAGATAATTGAGCCAAGGGTCCTCATTAAAATAATCAGAAAAATTGCAGTGTTGCTTTTCTCTATGTAGCCGATGATTAAGTTGTATAAGAATGACATGGCTTTTGGGGTGCAAGTCAAAATGTGCCTTAGTATTTGGAGCCAGAAATTGCTGACTCCTCCCAGAGTGAAATGTGTACTACATTGAGAAAGAAAATTCTTTTCTCTTATTGGATGATGGACTTCGGAATGATATTCATGAAATTTGTTAAGATTATTGTATAAAAACTTCCATTTGTGCTTTGCAGTGAGGAAAATACCCTTTAATACAACAATGATAAGGATACTTAAATTTTCTCCAGCCAATCAGATCTAGTTTATTGAAACAATGTTTATAAGGCAAATAAATGAATGTGTTCAAGGAATATTTAGTTTACGCTATTCTTTTCTTTTTATTTATCTGTTTACTTATTTTGGCCACAAAGCTTGCAGGGTCTTGGTTCCCCAAACAGAGATGAAACCTGGGCCTATGAAGTGAAAACACTGAGTCGTAACCACTGTAGTTGCTCAGCTGGTAAAGGATCTGCCTGTAATGCAGGAGACCTGGGTTCAATCTCTGGGTCGAGAAGATCCCCCCGGAGAAGGAAATGGCAACCCATTCCACTATTCTTGCCTGGAGAATTCCATGAACAGAGGAGCCTGGCAGGCTACAGTCCATGGGATCGCAAAGAGTCAGACATGACTGTGCGACTAACTTCACCTTTCACTTTCAACCACTGGACTCAGGGAATTCCTATTCTCCCTTTAAATTATTACCAGTTTTTTTGAGGGGGGAGATACTAAACACTCCAAGGAAAACTGCTATCTCTGTTTCTCTTTCCCACTTATGCAGAGACAATATATGTATCTTAATACGGCAACATAAGATGAACAAAGTCACTGCTTAAGAGAACAGATTCTTGCTTGGTTTTTATATATTTTTTAACATTTGAATTTAGCAGCTTCAGATTCTAAGTCAGGTCTCAAAAATCAAGATACCAACATAACCAAACTCAAGTAGGTATTGCATACACATTAAGATACAAAAGCCCCCCAAACCTTCATTTAGTTCAGTTTTTAATATTGTGCGTTTTGTTCATAAAAAAAATGAGAGATGATCTACAAAATCTGCAGCAAGACTCAAGCTTATGGAATAAAGTAACTGAGTTTTTAATTCCTCAATAGCAAAAGAAAAAAAAGACTGCATTTTCTAATATTATCGCTTTTCTCACTCAATGAATTGTATTTTAATTGATTACCTATGGTTTACATAGGGCTTCTCAGGTGGTGTTTAGTGGTAAAGAATCCGCCTGCCAATGCAGGAGACACAAGAGACGCAAGTTCAATCCCTGAGTCAAAAAGATTCCCTGGAGTAGGAAATGGCAACTCGTTCCAGTATTCTTGCGTGGAAAATTCCATGGACAGAGGAACCTGGCAGGCTACAGTCTATGGGGCCGCAAAGAGGCGGACTCAGTGACTCAACAACAGCATATTCCTATTGGCCATTTTCTTAACTGTCTTGGGTTTGTTTTTGTAGGTCTTTTTTCTTCCCTTCCTCTTTCGTTCTCTTGTAGTTTGATGACCATCTTAAGTGCTGTACTGGGGATGTTTTTGCTTTTTAGTTAGTGTAGCTATTGTAGTTTTGGGGTTTGCTATTCCTAGGAGGTTTTGATACAGCAGTCTATATACGTACAAGGTTGTTTTAAGTTGCTGGTTTCTTTCTTTTCTGGAGAAGTCCCTTTAAAATATGTTATACACAGAAGTACAGAACAGACTTTTGAACTCTGTGGGAGAAGGTGAGGGTGGGATGTTTCGAAAGAACAGCATGTATATTATCTATGGTGAAACAGATCACCAGCCCAGGTGGGATGCATGAGACAAGTGCTCGGGCCTGGTGCACTGGGAAGACCCAGAGGAATCGGGTGGAGAGGGAGGTGGGAAGGGGGATCGGGATGGGGAATACGTGTAAATCTATGGCTGATTCATATCAATGTATGACAAAACCCACTGAAAAAATAAATAAATAAATAAATAAAGGGGAAAAAAAATGTGTTATAAAGCTGGTTTGGTGGTGCTGAATTCTCTTAACTTTGCTTGTCCATAGCTTTCGATTTCTCCATTGAAACTGAATGAGATTTTTGCTGGGTAGAGTATTCTTGATTGCAGGTTTTCCCTTTCATCACTTGAAATAGATCATGCCACTCTCTTCCGGCTTGCAGAATTTCTGCTGAAAAATCAGCTGATAACCTTATAGAGATTCTTTTGTGTGTTATTTGTTGCTTTTAGTATTTTTCTTTGTCTTTCATTTTTGTCAGTTTGATTAATATGTGTCTCAGCATGTTCCTCCTTGGGTTCATCCTGTATGGGACTCTCTGTGCTTCCTAGACTTGAGTGTTTCCTTTATCATGTTAGGGATGTTTTCAGCTATAATATCTTCAAATATCTTCTCAGCCCTTTCTCTCTCTTTTCTACTTCTGAAAATGAAAGTGAAAGTCGCTCAGTCATGTCCAACCCTTTGCCACCCCATGGACTATACATTCCATGGAATTCTCCAGGCCAGAATACTGGAGTGTTTCCCTTCGCCAGGGGAATCTTCCCAACCCAGCAACTGAACCCAGGTCTCCCACATTGCAGGCGGATTCTTTACCAACTGAGCTATCAGGGAAGCCCTATAATACCCAGAAGCCCTATAATACGCAGCAGGTCTCCTTCTGGAACCCCTATAAATGTTGGTCCATTCAATACTGTCACAGAGGTCTCTGAGATTGTCTTCGATTCTTTTCATTCTTTACTCTGTTCTGTGGCAGTGATTTCCACCACTCTGTCTTCTAGTTCACTTATTCTTTTGCCTCAGTTATTCTGCTATTGATTCCTTCTAGTATATTTTTTCATTTCAGTTACTATATTGTTCACCTCTGTTCATTCTTTAAATCTTCTAATTCCTTGTTAAACTTTGTTCCTCCATCATTCCTTTTAGTCAAAGAATCCACAGCTCTAGTTAACAAAGGTCATTGATTTTGACTTTGGGTTGCCCTAGTGTGTTTTTCCCCTTCTTTCACACACACTAATACATAGGTAAGTCTTTCTAGCCAACCTTCTCTAAGGGTGGAATGAGAAAGTCAACTTATTTAAGTTTTATTTTTCTTGGGCTTTGGGTAATCAGAATTTTTTATTGAGATATAACTGATATTATAAATTTATACATATGGTAAAATGATCACCACAGTAAGTCTGGGTAACATCTGTCACCATACACAGTTACAAATCTTTCCTATGATGAGATTTTTTTTTCATTTATTTTTATTAGCTGGAGGCTAATTACTTTACAATATTGTAGTGGTTTTTGTCATACATTGACATGAATCAGCCATGGATTTACATGTATTCCCATTCCGATCCCCCCTCCCACCTCCCTCTCTACCCGATCCCTCTGGGTCTTCTCAGTGCACCAGGCCCGAGCACTTGTCTCATGCATCCAACCTGGGCTGGTGATCTGTTTCACCATAGAACTAAACAGACATTTCTCCAGAGAATTTTTAAGATTCGGTCTCTTAGCAACTTTCCAATATGCAATATAGTATTATCAATCATAATAACCAGGCTGTACATTACATCCTTGTGGCTTATTTTATAACTAGAAATTTGTGCCTCTTTCACTCATTTTGCCCACATCCTGCTTTGGCAACCACCAATCTGTTCTCTGCATCTAAAAGTATGGTTGTTCTTTGAAAATTTAGATTCCATATATAAGTGAGATCATACAGTATTTGTCTTTATCTGACTTAGTTCACTTAACCTAATGTCCTCAAGGTCAATTCATGTTGTCACAAATGGCAAGATTTCATTCCTTTTTATTGCTGAGTAATATTCTATTGTATATGTACACCACAATTTCTTTATCCATTCATCCATTGATGGACACTTAAGTTGTTCCCTCTCTTGACCATTGTAAATACTGTTGCAATAACATGGGGGTGCATATATCTTTCAAGTTAGGATTTTCCTTTTGTTTGGAAAACTAACCAGAAGTGCAATTGCTGGATCATATAAGAGTTCTAGTTTTCATTTTCTGAGGAAACTCCATACTGTTTTTCATAGTGGCTGCACCAATTTACATTCCCACTGAAGTGCAGAGGTTCCCTTTTCTTCACACCCTCATCAACAGTGTTATTCTTTTTTTATTATAACCATTCGAACAGATATGAGATGACCTTTCATTGTGGTTTCAATTTGCATTTCCCTAGTGATGTTGAGCTGAAGAAGGAAATGGCAACCCACTCCAGTGTTCTTGCCTAGAGAATCCCAGGGACAAGGGAGCCTGGTGGGCTGCCGTCTATGGGGTCACACAGAGTCAAACACGACTGAAGTGACTTAGCAGCAGCTGCAGCAGCAGCAATGATGTTGAGCATTTTTTCATGTACCTGGTGGCCACCTGTAGGCCCTCCTTGGAAAATGTCTCCTCAAATCATCTGCCCATTTTTAATGAGAATTTTGGAGGTTTTCTGTTGTTCTAGAATTGTAAGGGTTCTTTATATATTTGGGATATTGACCCCTTTTGAAATATATTTGCAAACATTTTGTCCTATTTATTAGTAAGTTGACTTTTCATTTTGTTGATGCTTTCCTTTTCTGTGCAACACAAAATTATTTTTAAGACAAGAAATATTACTGGAGACAAACAAGGACAGATCATAATGATAAAAGAGTCAATACATCAGGAAGATATAACAACCATAAATGTATATGCACACAACAAGTGCAATGAAGCAAAAAAATACATGAAGCAAAATCTGGCTAAATTAAAAAAGGAATTCAACAATTATAGTTGGAGATTCAGTATTCCACTCAGTATTTGACAGAACTACACAGAGAAACAGTAAGGGTATCAAATGTATGAAAAACATTATCTATCAATTTAACCTACTGACATTTATAGAACATACCAAACAAAAGCTGACTACAGATACTTTCTAAGCATATATGAAACAATTAGGATATTCTTATGCCAGGCCACAAAGGAAGTCCAAACAAACAACTTCTAATCAAGGTATAGTCAAAAACTTACAAGGAAAATTAGAAAATATTTTGAACTGAATGACAATGGAAGCAGAACATATCAAAACTTACGGAACAGAGCCTAAATGATTAAAGAGAAAACTACAGTTGTACACACCTATATTATTAGATAGGAAGAAAAATCTCAAATCAGTAATGTAAGTTCCCACTTACAAGCTAGAAGAACTAAAAATTAAACACAAAGAAAGAAGATAATAAACATTTCTATTGATTTCTATTCTGATAGAAATTTATGAAACAGAAAACAGATAAACAACAGAGAAAATCAATTAAACAAAATACTGCTTCTCCAAAAAGATAAACAAAATTGGAAAACCTTGAGCTAGACTGACAAAGTAAGAAGACACAAATTATCAAAACCAGAAGAGGAAAAGCAATTTTGAAAGGTTATATATTATATGATTCCATTCATATAATGTTTTCAAAATGACAAAATTATAGTAATAAAGAATAGATTATAAATAAGTAGCACGAGATTGTTGTTCTTGTGTGATGCAATAGTTTTGTATTCTGATTGCTATATTTTTTATATATTCATGTATGTAATAAAATTTCATTAAAATTAAATACACACACAAAATAAATACATGTAAAACCTGGTGAAATACAAATAAAGTCTGTAGTTAACTTTACTATGCATTTTTATGAATTTTTATGAGTCTACAACTATTTCAAAATAGTTTAAACAAAACTTAAGACTTTTTTAACTTCATGTGCATGCTACATCACTTCAGTCGTGTCCAACTCTTTGCAACAGTGTGAACTGTAGCTCGCCAGGCTCTTCTGTCCATGGTATTTTCCAGGCAAGAATACTGGAGTGGGTTGTATGCCCTACTTACATGAAGGTATGAAGTTTTTAACTTCATACCACAAACAAAAAAAAGTTAATTCAAAATGAACATGTCTAAATACAAGAATTAAACTTATTAATTTTCTAGAAAATGTAGGAAAAAGTCTGTTTCTTTAGGTTAGGTAAAGAATTTCTTAGTTATAACACCAAAAGTACAATGCAGAATGGGGGAAAAAACAATGAACTGAACTTCACCAAAAAGTAAAAGATTTTAATCTTTAAGAAAACGGAAAGACAAAAAGAAATTGAACCTAATTAAACTTAAAAGCTTTTGCACAGCAAATAAAACCACTGCTAAAATGAAAACACAGCCTATTGAATGGAAAATATATTTGTAAATGATGTGACCAATAAGCGGTGAATATCCAAAATACATAAATAGCTTATACAACTGAATAATTAATACTGCAATCACATGGATGGATCTGGAGGGTTTCATTCTTAGTGAAATAAGTCAGGAAAAGACAAACATATAAATATATGGAATAATCTAAAAAATGAAACAAAAGAATAAACATAACAAAACAGAAAAAGGCAGATTCAGAGAACAAACTAGTAGTTACCAGTGGGTAGAGGGAAAGAGGGAGAGGCAAAATAAGTATATAATAAATAAGCTACAAGTATACACTGTACAGAACAGAGAATATAGCCAATATTTTACAATAACTTTGAATTAAGTATAATCTATAAAGAAAATTGAATCACCATTTGCAGACCCAAGATTAATACTATAAATCAACTATACTGCAATTTTTTTAAAAATTAAGACTATGAAAAGACAGCTGAAAGAAAATATTTTAAAATCATATATATGATAAAATATATTAATACTACTTAATAAAAAATTAATAATCCAATTTTAAATGGTTAAAACATCTGCAGAGACATTTCATCAAAGAAGATATACAAATTTCTAGTAAGTGCATGAAAAGTTGTACATAAGTAGTCATTAGGAAAATGTAAACTAAAATCACAATAAGATGCTACCCCATGATACGGAAGACTGATAATACCAAGTGTTAACAAGGATGTAGAAAAACATGAGCCTTCATACATTGCTGGTGGGAATGTAAAATGGTACAGCTACTTCAGAAAACACTTTAGCAATTTCTTAAAATGCCAAACTTAAACCTAATGTGCATGCTAAGCTGCTTCAGTCATGTCCAACTCTTTGTGACACTATGGACTGTAGCCCACCAGACCCCTCTGTCCATGGGATTTTCCAGGCAAGAATACTAGAGTGAGTTGCCATGCCCTCTTCCAGGGGATCTTCCCAACCCAGGGATTGAACCTGCATCTCCCGTGACTTCTGCACTGCAGGCAGATTCCATACCACCGAGCCAACAGGGAAGCCCTAAACCTACTGTACAACTCAACAAAACCATCCCTAGCATGTTCATAGCAGCATTATTCACAGTAGCCAAAAGGTAAAAGTAGCTCAAGTATCCATTGACAGATAAGTAAACAAAATGTGGTAGATATACAAAGAAATTCAGTCTTAAAAAGAAGGAAATTCTAACACATGCTACAACATGGATGAATCTTGAATACATTATGCTAAATGAAATAATCCAGCTATAAAAAGACAAATACTCTGATTCTATTTGTATGAGGTACATAGGGTGGTTGCCAAAGAACTGGGAGGAGGGGAAAATGGGAAGTTATTTTTCAATGGCTATAGAGTTTCAGTTTTACAAGATTTTTAAAGAGTTCTGAAGATGAATGGTGGTGATTGTTGTACAACAATGTGAATGTACTTAAGACTATTTAATTGAACACTTAAACATGATTAAGGTGGCAAATTTTGCCACTCACTCCAATACTTTGGCAAATTTTGTTATGTGTATTTTATCACAATTATAAATTTTTAAGTAATAAAAATATAGAAATGTAGGGTTTTCAAAGCAATCTATAGATTCAATGCAATCCCTATCAAGCTACCAATGGTATTTTTCACAGAACTAGAACAAAGAATTTCACAATTTGTATGGAAATACAAAAAACCTCGAATAGCCAAAGTAATCTTGAGAAAGAAGAATGGAACTGGAGGAATCAACCTGCCTGACTTCAGACTCTACTACAAAGCCACAGTCATCAAGACAGTATGGTACTGGCACAAAGACAGAAATATAGATCAGTGGAACAGAATAGAAAGCCCAGAGATAAATCCACGAACCGATGGACACCTTATCTTTGACAAAGGAGGCAAGGATATACAATGGAAAAAAGACAACCTCTTTAACAAGTGGTGCTGGGAAAACTGGTCAACCACTTGTAAAAGAATGATACTAGAACACTTTCTAACACCACACACAAAAATAAACTCAAAATGGATTAAAGATCTAAATGTAAGACCAGAAACTATAAAACTCCTAGAGGAGAACATAGGCAAAACACTCTCTGACATAAATCACAGCAAGATCCTCTATGACTCACCTCCTAGAACACTGGAAATAAAAGCAAAACTAAACAAATGGGACCTAATGAAACTTAAAAGCTTTTGCACTACAAAGGAAACTATAAGTAAGGTGAAAAGACAGCCCTCAGATTGGGAGAAAATAATAGCAAATGAAGAAACAGACAAAAGATTAATCTCAAAAACACACAAAAAACTCCTGCAGCTCAATTCCAGAAAAATAAATGACCCAATCAAAAAATGGGCCAAAGAACTAAACAGACATTTCTCCAAAGAAGACATACAGATGGCTAACAAACACATGAAAAGATGCTCAACATCACTCATTATTAGAGAAATGCAAATCAAAACCACAATGAGGTACCATTACACGCCAGTCAGGATGGCTGCTATCCAAAAGTCTACAAGCAATAAATGCTGGAGAGGGTGTGGAGAAAAGGGAACCCTCTTACACTGTTGGTGGGAATGCAAACTAGTACAGCTGCTATGGAAAACAGTGTGGAGATTTCTTACAAAACTGGAAATAGAACTGCCATATGACCCAGCAATCCCACTTCTGGGCATACACACTGAGGAAACCAGATCTGAAAGAGACACGTGCACCCCAATGTTCATCGCAGCACTGTTTATAATAGCCAGGACATGGAAGCAACCTAGATGCCCATCAGCAGATGAATGGATAAGGAAGCTGTGGTACATATACACCATGGAATATTACTCAGCCATTAAAAAGAATTCATTTGAATCAGTCCTAATGAGATGGATGAAACTGGAGTCCATTATACAGAGTGAAGTAAGCCAGAAAGATAAAGAACATTACAGCATACTAACACATATATATGGAATTTAGAAAGGTGGTAATGATAACCCTATATGCAAAACAGAAAAAGAGACACAGAAATACAGAACAGACTTTTGAACTCTGTGGGAGAAGGTGAGGGTGGGATGTTTCGAAAAAACAGCATGTATACTATCTATGGTGAAACAGATCACCAGCCCAGGCTGGATGTATGAGACAAGTGCTCGGGCCTGGTGCACCGGGAAGACCCAGAGGAATCGGGTGGAGAGGGAGGTGGGAGGGGGGACCAGGATGGGGAATACGTGTAAATCTATGGCTGATTCATATCAATGTATGACAAAACCCACTGAAATGTTGTGAAGTAATTAGCCTCCAACTAATAAAAAAAAAAAAAAAAGAAATGTAGGGTTTTTTAAAATTCAAACAAAACTTAAGTCGCCTTAAAACCTTGGGACTGCAATGCTATTGTTCTATAGCCCATGTTCAGTTCTCTCTGTAGATTGTATGAGTTTAGATATCACAACTTTGATAGAATCTTGTGTGCTGCTATTAGCAGTGCCAGATCCAGAAGAATAAGGAGCAGGCCTGAAGAAGATCAGCCTACCTTTGTCACAATTCAGTCCCTCAAGCGTATCCAGCCCAGGACATAGGCAATAGAAGACCACAAACAGAATGCTCAAGATAGGGGACTTAGCTTGGAAGAAAAAGAAAAAGGCAAAAGAACACGAGCTTGAGGTTTATAGAAAACAATACCAAAAAACAAAAAGTAGGGCTTATTCTGACACAAACTCACCAAGGATGAGACAGACTAGAGATACTTCCTCCCCTCCTGGCTTCAAACCAGCCTCTAAAAACAGCAGCAGGAAAAGAAAGATTCTATCTATTCCCTTGGAGAAGATTCACAGATGCTAGAAGAGCCTCTGTGCTGAGGCTGGAGTCCCAAGCCAAAGTATTCATTACATCCCTCACCACCCCCACCACTGGCTTTTCCTTTAACTTTCCTGACCTAGTCAACCACACAGTTTCCTAACATTCTAGTCTCTGATCCCCACTCATCTTGGAATTCCTCTCTCTCCCTTTCCCTTCAAGTCCCTGAGTTTATCCACTTTGGCTTCAAAATGTCTTAAAGTTGTCCTCTTCTTTTCAATTCAGTTAATACCATGTACCTCATACCTAGACAACTAAATAAAAATTTTATAGGAGAAACTATTTGAGGCTATGCAATGCTACATTTTTCTATAAACTTCTACTCAATAATTTTAGCATTCATCAGTGAATCTTGCCTACAACAATCATTCCTCTGGTATTCTAATTGTGGCTTCTCACTTTTCTCATTCCATCTACATTTATTAACTGGAATTCTCCTGTAAGAGAAAAGCTGTCCCTTCTCCTAATTTATGCAACTACTGCTTATATCATCATGAATTCATAGGTGTTTTATTCTTCATATCATCATATTTACCTATTTTGCTACACAAGTTGTTCCAGCTTTGGCTATTTGGAGCTCTTTCAGGTTAACTTCTGTGTCTTTCTGACATACTCCTATCATTTTTTTAAAGCACTTCCTTATTTTTTAACACTGCAAATGTTCCAGGGCCACCTTGTATTTTCCCTGCCCCAGTTCTGGAATCATATTCTTCTCCAAAAGCCCTGTGAAGACTCTTAAAAGTCCCTTGGACAACAAGGAGATCAAACTAGTCAAGCCTAAAGGAAATCAATCCTGAACATTCATTGGAAGGACTGATGCTGAAGCTGAAGCTCCAACACTTTGGCCACTTGATGCGAAGAGCTGACTCATTCGGACACAACTGAGCTACTGAACAACTTAAAAATCAACATCTGGGCACAACATATGCTCACTACTATTAGGGCATCACTACTTCTAGGCCCTTCTCAGTAGACGGAGATAGGAAATTCATATGTATATACAACTGATATATGCCCACATGTCCATGTTTATTTCTGTATCTACCTACCTGTATAAACATTAAAAGCAGGGAGAGGGGGGAATAGAATACATTAGTTCATACAGATGCCTCCAAATCCAATCTGATGCCAAAGGATTCATTCTAGAGTTCCCATTTGTTTGTCATTTCTTTCTCTAATAGTGAGAAACCTCCTTGTCATCTACTATATTTGCTTATTTGTTCAAAAGCAATTAAAAACAGCTTCAGAATTGCTATTCCACAACCGTATGAGAGGGCTTCCCAAGTGATGCTAATGGTAAACAACCTGCCTACCAATGCAAGAGACAAGAGTTCGATCCCCTGGAGATGGGCACTGCAACCCACTCCATTATTCTTGTCTGGAGAATCCCATGGACAGAGGAGCCTGGCAGGCTACAGTCCATAGGATCGCAAAGAGCTGAACATTTAGCACACGTACATTGCTTCAAGAAACAAATTTATCAACTACAGTTCAATGGTTTTGTTCAGTACTTTTTTTCATTAGCCTTGAAGAATTCAGTCAAAATAAAGTTTCTTATTAATAATCCTATCTTCTTCAAGCATTTTGTGTAGTTGTGTCATTCATTGTAATAGAGGTAAGATTCATTTGTGAATTCCATTTTTAGTTTCCCATTATCCTAGTTCATTTTTTAAAATTTGAGGACAGTAAAATTCACTCTTTGTGTTGTAACATTTCTATGAGTTTTGACAGTTGCACATATAATCATGTATTCACTAGTACATTGCTACATAAACCAGTCTGATTACCTAAGAAGCTCCCTCATGCCACTCCTTCATTATCAATCCCTTTCTCCATTTTCACCCCTTAGCAAACTGATTTGTTGTTTTTTGATTTGGGGTTTTTGGCCCTACAGTTTATTTTTTTTCCAGAATGTCTATTAATGGAGTCATACAATATTTAGTCTTTGGAATATGTCTTCATTCACTTAGTTAAATGCATTTAGGATTCATCCATGTTGTTGTGAATCAATAGTTCATTATTCTATATTGCTGAACAGTATTCCACTGAATGGATGTACCACTGTTTATTGACCCATTCATCTACAATACAGCTTTTTCTGTAGATACAAGTTTTCAACTGATTTGGGTCAAATTTTAAGAGCAAGACTAGACTGTCATATGATAAATGGATGTTTAGCTTTATAGGAAACTACCAAATTTTGTTCCAGAGTGGGTGTATAATTTGCATTCTCACCAATAATGTAGGAGAGTTCTTACTGTTCCACATCCTCAACAGCACTTGGCATTGCCAGTTCTGTTTGATAAGACATTCTAATAGGTTTATAGCCGGATCTCATTGTGGTTTTAATTTCCACTCCCTAATGATAATGATGTTGAACATATTTTATATACTTATTTTCCATCTAAATATTTTCTCTGGTGAAGTATCTGCTCATATCTTTTGTCCATTTTTTTTAACTCAGCTTGTAACCTTCTTTAAAAGTTCTTTGTGAGTTCTGGATATAAATCTCTTATCAAATTTGTGATTTTTAAAAATATTTGCTTCCTGTCTGTGGCTTCACTTCTTTTTACAGGGTATTTCACGGAGAAAGTTTTTAATTTTTATAGTCTAATTTATCAACTTTTTATTTTATGGATCATACTTTTGATAGCTATTTTTAAAGTTTTCACTAACTCCAAAGCCACACACATTTCTCCTTTTTCTTCTAGAAGTTGTGTAGGTTTTGTGTTTTATATTTAAGTATATGATCAATTTTGAGTTAATTTTTATATAAAGTATGAGGTATGTACTAAGGTTCATCTTTTCACAGAACTTCCTTCCAATTGTTCTTTCCAAAACAAATGGCACTGGAACAACTGCCTTTACACACTTGTCAAAATTAAGTTCACAACACTTGTGTGCATTTACTTTTAAGCTATCTATTCTGTTCCACTGATCTATGTGTTTTTCCTTTTCACCAATACCATATTCCCTTGATAACTGTAACTTTATAATGTCTTGAAAAATGTGAATTTCAAAGAACTTTGTTCTTCTTTTTCAGATATTTTTTGCCTATTCTAATTCCTGTGTGTGTCCATGTATAATAATATTATAAACTTGTCATAAAGTTTATAATATATATTACATATATATGTGTGTGTTTATATACATATATATGGAATGTAGATTTACAAATGAATCTATTACAATGAATGACACAACCACACTAAAGGCTTGGGAAGAAAAAACAAGGAGCTGACCTAAGAAGCTTTATTTTGACTGTGCGTGTGCATATGTATATACACATACGGGCTTCCCCAGTGGCTCAGTGCAATCTCCTGCAATGCAGGAGATTCAGGAGAGGCAGTTTCAATCCCTGGGTTGGGAAGATTCCCTGGAGGAGGGCATGGAAACCCACTCCAGTATTCTTGCCTGGAGAATTCCATGGACAGAGGAGCCTGGTATGCTACAGTCCATAGAGTCATAAAGAGCTGGACACTACTGAAGTGACTAAGCACCCATACACACACACACACACATACACACACACACACATATATATATTCACACACACCTATAGAAGAGCTTTATTTGATTTTGTTAGGGATTGAGTTATGTGTATTGATTACATATTAGAGAGAATTGATGACTTAAAAATATCGAGTCCTCTAATCCACGGACACATTATCTCTCTCTCTCTCTCTTCATATATTTGACTTCTTCTGCCTCTGTTTTACAGTTTTCAGCATAAATATACATTTTGTTAGATTTATACCTTTGGGCGCTATTATATATGTCCTTTCTTGAAATCTCAGATTCTAATGTTCATTTTATAGAAACATAATTCACTTCTGTACATTAACATGCTATCCTACAGCCTTGGTAAACTCACTGTTAGTTCTAGGAATTTTTTATAGATTCTTTGGGTTTTTTCCAACATACATTATCATGTTATCTGCAAATAGAGACAGTTTTATGTCTACCTTTCCTGCAGCCTTGGTAAACTTATTACTAGTTCTGGGAAATTTTTAATAGATTCTTTGAGACTTCCTAAGGTAAATTATCATGTTACCTGCATATAGAGATAGCTTTATGTCTTCCTTTCCAAACTGAATGCTTTTTCACTGTCTTGCCATAATGCACTATGTGCAAGTATGAAGGTGAATAGGAGTTGTGAACATCTTGCCTTCTTCTCAATCTCAGATGAATAACATTCAGTCTTTCATTATTAAGAATAATATTACCATAGCATTTTTTAGATGCTTTTTATCAGGTTAGAGAAGATCCTAGTTTACTAAGAGCTAACTTTCATGAATGAAAGTTAAATTTTATCAAATGCTTTCTCTACATATTTTGAGATGATCAATCTGTTAAGTAAGTTACACACTCACCATACACACCCACACAAACACACACACACAAAGCTTGTAGGAGTTTAAATTGCATTAAATTTATAAACCAAAGATATTCAGTCTTTCTACCCATGACATTTTGCATCTCCATGTAATCTTCTCTTCCATTTTTCAATAAAATTTTACAATATACTCTATTTAAATTTGGCGAAACATTTCTTAGATATATTCAAAGATACTATAGCTTTTGATTTTATAAATAGTATTTTATAATATATTCTAACTTTTGTCCCTTGTTTATAAAAATGCACATGGTTTTGCTATTTGCAGCTTGAGTTCAGCAATCTCAATGAACTCTCTTATTATTTCTAGCCATTTGTGTCTAGAAGTTTATAAATTCACTAGGTAAACAATTACATATCTGCTAATAAAAACAAGGTTGTTTATTCCTTCTTCTTGCATATTTTATTTATTTACTTTTCCTATTTGTTGAAAGACACAGAACTGCATTTCTGCTTACCTTACAACCAGAGACGCTGGCTGCCTTTGTTCCACGTTATCTTTTCAAAGGTATTTGTATATTTAACAGTCTTCCAAGAAAGCGACAGTGTCTCACTTCAGAGCGAAGAGCAGGCATGCTTAAATGTCCAATGCAATAAAGATAATATTCCCCTCTAGAATAAAGAACATGCCTGTTTACTCCTCACTATGAATGATTCAGGTTCCCTAATCTCACAGTTGTGTGTGCATGCTCAGTTGTGTCTAACCTCTTTATGACCCCATGGACTGTTACCCACCAGGCTCCTCTGTCCATGGAACTTTCCAGGCAAGAAAACTGGATTAGGATGCCATTTCCTCCTCCAGGGGATCTCAACCCAGGGATCAAACCTGAATCTCTTGCATCTCTTGCACTGGCAGTTGGATTCTTTACCACGGCTCCACTTGGGAAGCCTAATCTAGGGTTACCCTCTTGTTATATAACCCATTGCATGTTCAAGTATCACCTAGCAGTCTTCCTGTTGTTCTATGGAAATTTGGAACCAGAAAACAACACAAAAATTTGCTGATACTCTGGCCACTGCTATTGCTATAAAAAATAAACTCCTTTTTGTCTGACACAGGAGTCTCATATCTTCTGTCAACATTCATGAAACTGGCAGATTACCTTGTCAGCTTACAAGAAGGGTAAAATTTCAGATCCTTCAAAGTTCTTGACATTATTCTTCTGGCTAGAACCTCCAGTACAGTGGTGACCTACGGGCATTGTTGTCTTCTTCCTGATTTTAAGGAAAATGATTCTAACATTTTACCATAATATTAAGCATAATAATTGATTTAGATTCTTGGTGGATATTGTTTTTCAAGTTATGAGAAGTTGTTAAAAAAAAATTCCTAACCTACCCATTTAACTTGGAAAACTGCTATCTTAGTGACCTAAAAGAGTTGACACAGCTTTCAAAAGTGGTTCTCCTTGAAATTAAAAATAGGAAAGAAATCCCTAGGAGGGACTATTAGAATTTCATGTAAGACAGTTCTTCATTATGTCATGCCTCACAGAACATTTCACATTCTTAGCCTCAATCAACTAGATACCAATAGCATCCCTAGTCTTGATGACTGAACCACCCCTCTTCCCTCACCAATTTTTTCAAATGTGCTCTAGCGTTGGGGTTGGCAGTCTTTTTCTATAAAGAGCCAGAGAGCAAATATTTTCGGTTTTGTGGGCCACACAGCCTCTGCTGCAACTACTCAAGTTGGCTAATGTAATGCAAAAGCAGCCATAGACAATACATAAATAAATGAGCATGGCTGCACTCCAATAAAACTTGACAAAAACAAGTGGTTGTAAGATTCGGCCTGTAGGCTGTACTTTGCTGACCTCTGCTCTAGAGGGATGGGTAGAGAGTAGAATATCCTCAAATTTCACAGATAAGAGAATGGGGTCAGGGATGAAGTGATTTCCCCAACGTTCTGACTGCACAGCAATTTGTACCAAGCAATGATTAGAACACAGACCTTCTAACTGCTGGTACTCTTCCCACTGGGACACCTAACAGAATAAATGACACCCTGGAAGAATCTGCCTCAGCAAGTATTTTATCCACTTCTACTAAATGTATGCAAATATATAAGGATACTTGGCAGATGTCCATGAATGTTTAAGGCTCTGCTCCAGCTGTCTTCCTACTCTGTGGTGTGCAGTATTTCTCTAATTTTACATCATTCCCAGATGAAGACACCATGGTTTCATCCCAAGAATGTTCATGAAAAATGCAACACATTTGGGCTGAAGGCTGAACCCAGAAGCAGAGACTTCCCACAATAACTCAGCATAAATCATTCATCTGCTAGATATTTCTAAGGACAGCCTCACAGAACTGAGCACAGCCGATTTTTCATCTGTACAACAGGGCTGACACCCAATCAACCTGAAGTCTATTTTCAAGTGAGAATCCTGAAGAACTGGATCTAATACTAATCTATACAAAGTATAAGAATATAGAACATCTACTTTTCATTCATCTGCAATTGCTAAGATTCCATCTATAGAGTTATTTTGTTTGGCCTGATTGATTCCTCACAAAAGTGCTAAATAAGTTGCCTCATGGCAACTAAGCCTCATGGAAGGACTATGTAATAATAATTAGCTATTAGCAGTGATACACATAGCTTGAAGCAAAGTAGTAGTTCTCAGAAAAAGACTGGGCTTGGACAAGAAAAGCGACATAATCAGCCTTGGCCAAAACCAAGGCTTTGCTGATTTACTCAACAAATCTGGGGCTGTTTTTACCCTCACTTGATATGTCACACTTTGGGTAGAATACTGGACTACATGAACTAAAGTTCTTCCAACTCTAAGATTTAGTTAGTCTAAATTCAGGGGGGAGAAAAGAGAATGTTACATCCTGGAGAAACTCTCATAGAAGATGAACTCAGGCATGAAGAAAAGACAGATATGGAAAGTGAAGGGAGAGGTATGTGAAGCAATCAGTGTTATTAATAACTACACAAATAGCTCCTCTCTTCCTCATACCCAAACAATAAAATCCACTCAGAAGCTCTAAGATGATCCCAATATCAAGAAGTTTCTAAAGAGAACCTGCTAAGAAATGATTTGGAATTTATTGCACCAAAGTAGCAGTAATGACACCAATTAGAGCCAACAGTCTGGCATAATTGTTGATTGAGCAGTAATAATCTTAGATGGCTATTTCTGTTGGAATCTGGTGTATTAAAATGATAGGTAAGGACAGGTACCAACAATTATACTTAATGCATACTTTTTGATGAAGTGAAGAAATATTTAGGTACTGGAATAGAGTCAGTAGCATTTGTCTTCATTTTGAGCCTGGAGAAACTAACTTAGCTTCTTTGAAAGTTGACATCCCCCATGGTATGGGTAGACTAACTAGGACTAGAATGTTTATATCCTTGACTTACATCATTCAGGTTTAAAGTTCTCTAAAGGGAAATGAGTAGTCCAAAGCTGCTAAATGTCAAAGTCAACCAGAAAACAAAACAGAATTCTAAAGAAATCAAAATAAAGGTTTAGACATCTGAACTTCTGATAAGGATTTATCAAGCATCATCAGTTCCTTGTCTAACTTGGAAGCAAACCAAATTTCCTCATGTGGATGGCTTTGGAGCCTCCTAGTGGCAGCCTCAGGGGACCTACAGAACTGGAGTCCCGGGACGGACCAGACTTTCAAGAGTGTTTGTTATCTATACTGATGATCAATTCACGCAAACACATCAGCTCCTGCAGTGTACTCACGGCTTCACCGGTGGCTCAGATGGTAAAGAATCTTCCTGCAATGCAGAAGACCTGGGTTTGATCCCTTGGTTGGGAAGATCCCCTGGGGAAGGAAAACAGCTGCCCACTCCAATATTCTGGCCTGGATATAGTGCTCAACACACTATATTAAAAAATAGGAATTCAAAGATGAATAAATGTTTGTCCCTACCCTCAGGGAACTCACAGCCTACTACTATGTACACAGGTAAGAACAGAAGTAACTCTGAATCAATGTAATATGCACTTATAATCTGCGAAATAAAGGAAAAGGATGAATTCAGGAGTGTGTGATAAAGGGGGTTGACTTCTTAGCCAAGTCTTGACTAAAGGAAAAATAGAAGTCTATCTGATAAAGAATCCCAGGACATATATATTTTCTTTTTTTTTTTTTTGGACATATATATTTTCATGCCTTTGCTAATTCTCCTTCCTCTTTGGATTATTCTACCTTTTCCATATATCATACCTAGAATACTAAGACTTGAGTACCCTTAAGGTTCTTGTTTTTTCTTCCAAGCACTGAAGAGATGTCAGAGGCTGTAAATCAGATAAGTGACTTACCTATTGAAGACTATTCACAAAAATAATTCTGATAGTAGTATGAAAAATGTATTAGGAGAGCTGGGGAGCAAAGTCTATTAATATGTCACAGTATTCCAAGGGAAAGGTGAGGGCTGGCAGCACAGCAGCAAGAAAGAGGATTTCAGAGTTAAATACTACACCTATGTTAGGGGCTTCCCAGGTGGCACTAGTGGTAAAAGAACCCACCTGCCAATGCAGGAGACCCAGGTTCCATCCTTGGGTCCAGAAGATCCACTGGAGGAGGGCATGGCAACTCACTCCAGTATTCTTGCCTGGAGAATCCCAAGGACAGAGGAGCCTGGCGGGCTACAGTCCATAGAGTCACAAAGAGTCGGCCACAACTGAAGTGACTTAGCACACATGCATGCGCGCATACCTGTGTTAAAGACCTAAGTTAAAGACTTCTGATATCTGATGGCCAAATGAATATGGGAGACTACGCTCAGAAAGAATAAAAAATAGTTCAAAATTTTCCTTAAGAGATAAGGTAGGAAACGAACCAAGATAGGGAACACAAAAGAAATCAAGTGGATGAGTAATAATGAGGAACATTAGTAACTAGTTTTATTTGAGGTACAAAATTTAGGATTTGTTTAAGAAACCCTAGGAAGTGTCTGCAAAACTCCTAACTCTGAAAAACACTATAACCATCTCAAAACAATCAACAGTGATAATCACTATTAAAATGTTAGTTGTTGTTCTCTCTTAGTGACATAGGGAAAAGAACAATCATTTCCATTTTCATAAATAACGTCTTGAAATTGATCCAGTCTCAGAAACTTAAACTTTCATTAGACAATGAAAATTTTCTAGCAAAAGTGAACATCTTATTCCCCTTACTTTTGTCCCCTTTGCTTTATCCAAAAACATCCATCATTCAATGAACGAGTTGAGTTCCACCTTTGCCTTGCCACAAAGCCTTATCTTACTCCTTCAGACCTTACACATTACTCTCTTTTTTTTTTTTTTTTTTTTTTTTTTTTAGTTCTTTTTTTTTTTTTTTTTTTTTTTTTTAAATTTTTATTATTATTATTTTTTTTTCCAGTGGGTTTTGTCATACATTGCTATGAATCAGCCATGGATTTACATGTAACACATTACTCTCTTAGGTTACCATATCTGAACTCTCATAGCACTTGGCACAGATAATATTCTACTACATTGTCCTTTATGATTTGCTAGAGTTTTAAGGAAATTTAGTTGTGTCTCTCCAACTATATTTAAGTTCCTTAAAGAGTAAGGCACTGGCCTACTTCTGCTCTCAGCCAGAGGCCAACTAATCCCCTAATTCACCTCCCTTATATTTTACAAATGATAAAACTGGGCCCAGACAAGCTAAATAAGCTGGGCACAGTTCACAAGTAGTTTGTGAGTCCAGGTACCCAGAGCTTTATTTCCTTAACATTTCTCTGCTTTCAGATGCCCCATAGATATTTATTTTTTAATTTTATTATTGGAATACAATTGCTTTACAATGTTGCATTAGTTTCTGCTACACAACAAAGGGAAAAAACAGCTGTATGTATATGTATATTCCCCTCCCTTTTGAGCCTCCCTCCTACCCCCCGAAATTCCACCTCTCTCAGTCATTACAGAGCACTGAATTGAGCTCCCAGTGTTATTCAGCAGCTTCCCACTAGCTATCTATTTTACACATAGTGTGTACATATGTCAATGTTAATCTGCTGATTCACTGAGGTACTTGTGCATCATGTTTCCTTTCCTATGAGGCATGTTTGCATCTTAACAGAATATTCAAATTCCAAAGGAGCCAAACTAATGATTATTTAACAGTGGAATTATAAACCTCCTGAAAAGCAGTCAGGAATCTATTTGGGGACAGGGAGACATTCTGGGAAACTCAAAATCATATCACAAATTTCAGTATTCAGCTATGCTAGAATGACAGAAACCACATTAACCCCCTTACCTTGAATAACTTTTAAAAAGGATCAAGGTACACCAAACAATGCTTTCTGACCTAAAAACATAAAGCGCAGGACAGTGATTCCTAAAGAAGGAAAAACAAACAAGATGAGCCCTATCATTTGCCGTCTCATACCTGGAGAGAACTTTCAGGCTTGTAGTATAAAACAGGGAACCAAAACAGAACTCAGCAGTCTTGCTGAGTTGATGACACAGAGTTCAGAGCTAGGAGAGGCCAAGGCAACTAAAATTTGCAGCGTACAAGAGAGGAGGGAGTTACACAAAGAACATGAGCGCCAGCAGTGGAGTTTTCTGACATCCTTGCATATGTGAGAAAACTACCAAAGTAAGGAAGAGAACCACCAGGAAGGAGTAAGTAAAACAATCAGCACAGGACACACAGGACCAGGAATAATCCACATTCTGGGCAATCAGACTGAAAAGACCTCATAACATACAAGGCTTCGAGCAAGAAGGGTACAGAATAAGAAAAGTATTGCTTCAGAAAGGTATTGCTACAATAGAGAAGCCAAATTAGTCATAGACTATTCTAACAAAACTTAAAACTTGAAAAAAATCAAGCTGATCCCAAGGACCTTAACTTCATCTCTCAAAAAATCAAATAATATTTAAAGGAATATCAAATATCCAGCATCCAACAATGTAAAATTTAAAATGTCTGATATCCAGTTTAAAACTAGCACACAAAGAAACAAAAAAAGATGACCCATAAGCAGCAGAAAAATCAATAAATAAAAACAGACAGAAATGACACAGATGATTAATGTAGCAGCCAAAGAAATGAAAAAATTATTTTAAAATATTGTCTATATATTTAAGAAGACAAAAGAAAGCAAAGGAGTGAAAATGAGAAATATAAAAGATATAAAAAGAAACAAACTTAATTTCTAGAAATAAAAAATAGTAACTGAAATGAAAAGTATACTGAATTTAAGACACTGCAAAAAATTAATGGCATAAAATGACATATATAAGGAGGGAAAAGACTCAAGAAAATTTATTGGAGCATCACAGAGCCATCAGACAATATTAAGCACCCTACTATATGAGTAATTGGTGCCAAAACAGGATGGGAGAAGGAAAAAATAATGGTCCAAACTTCTAAATTAAATGAAAACTATAAACCCATAGAAACCTAAAAAGAAGAAACAAGAATAACACACTAAAGTGTATCAAAATCAAACTGCTGAAAAGCAGAGATTAAAGGAAAATCTTAAAAGTAGACAGAGCAAAAAGACACATAAGGTAGAGTAGACTTTTTGTCAAAAACAATGCAAACCAGCAAAAGACAAGTCAACACAGATTACCAAAATGAAATGCAAAGAGAAGGGGAAAAAAGAACAACAACAAAAAAAGAACAGAGAGGCCAACAGCAGAGGAACACTATGAAATGGTATATTGTACACAAAACTAGAATCCTAGAAGGCAAAAAAAAGAACAAGAGGGCTGAAGAATAATGGCTGACAATTTTCCAAAACTAGTGACAGACAACAAACAACAAACCAAGGCCTAGATCCAACAGACTCAGACAGCACTGAGTAGGACAAACAGCCCTTCCAGCTCTCTGAGCAGCACCACAGTGGTCAGTAAAAATACGTGCCCTACAAAAGGAGGCAAAAAGGCAGCCATGAAGAAAGTGTTTGACCCATTTTCTAAGAAAGACTGGTATGAGTCAGGATGGCTGCTATCCAAAAGTCTACAAGCAATAAATGCTGGAGAGGGTGTGGAGAAAAGGGAACCCTCTTACACTGTTGGTGGGAATGCAAACTAGTACAGCCGCTATGGAGAACAGTGTGGAGATTTCTTACAAAACTGGAAATAGAACTGCCATATGACCCGGCAATCCCACTCCTGGGCATACACACCGAGGAAACCAGATCTGAAAGAGACAAGTGCACCCCAATGTTCATCGCAGCACTGTTTATAATAGCCAGGACATGGAAGCAACCTAGATGCCCATCAGCAGATGAATGGATAAGGAGGCTGTGGTACATATACACACTGGAGTATTACTCAGCCATTAAAAAGAATTCATTTGAATCAGTTCTAATGAGATGGATGAAACTGGAGCCTATTATACAGAGTGAAGTAAGCCAGAAAGATAAAGAACATTACAGCATACTAACACATATATATAGAATTTAGAAAGATGGTAATGATAACCCTATATGCAAAACAGAAAAAGAGACACAGAAGTACAGAACAGACTTTTGGACTCTGTGAGAGAAGGCGAAGGTGGGATGTTTCGATAGAACAGCATGTATATTATCTATAGTGAAACAGATCACCAGCCCAGGTGGGATGCATGAGACAAGTGCTTGGGCCTGGTGCACTGGGAAGACCCAGAGGAATCGGGTGGAGAGGAAGGTGGGAGGGGGGATTGGGATGGGGAATACATGTAACTCCAGGCTGATTCATGTCAATGTATGACAAAACCCACTGCAATGTTGTAAAGTAATTAGCCGCCAACTAATAAAAATAAATGGAAAAAAAAAAAAAGAGAAAGAAAGACTGGTATGATCTAAGCACCAGCTAAGTTCAATATAAGAAATATTGGGAAAACACTGGTCATGAGAACTCAAGGCACCAAAATCTCATCTGATGGCCTCAAAGGTTGGGTTTTTGAAGTGAGTCTTGCTGATCTGCAAAATGATGAAATTGCATTTAGAAAATTCAAGTTAATTATTGTGGATGTTCAGGGCAAAAACTGCCTGACTAATTTCCATGGCATGGATCTCACCTGTGACATAATGTGCTCCATAATTAAAAAATGGCAGACCATGATTGAAGCTCACATTAATGTCAAGACTACCAATGGTTACTTGATTCATCTGCTCTGTGTGAGTTTTACACAGAGAATCACAACAACCAGACTCAGAAGACTTCTTAGGCCCAGCACCAGCAGGTGCGCCAGATCCATAAGAAGATGATGGAAATCATTACCCAACAGGTACAGACAAGTGACTTAGAAAAGGTGGTCAATTAAGTGATTTCAGACACCATTAGAAAAGACATAGAAAAGGCTTGACAATCTCTTTATGTGCTCTGTGATGTCTTCATTAGAAAAGTAAAAATGGATTAGAGGAGCCAAGATGGCGGAGGAATAGGACGGGGAGACCACTTTCTCTCCTACAAATTCATCAAAAGAATAACTGAACGCAGAGCAATCTTCACAAAACAACTTCTGATCGCTAGCTGAGGTCATCAGGTGCCCAGAAAAGCAACCCATTGTCTTCAAAAGGAGGTAGGACAAAATATAAAAGATAAAAGGGGAGACAGGGGAGCTAAGGACGGAGATCCGTCCCAGGAAGGGACTCTTAATAGAGGAAGTTTTCAAGCACCGGGAAACCCTCGCACTGGCGGGTCTGGGGGAAGCTTTTGAACCTCGGAGGGCAACCTGACTGGGAGGGGAACAATAAATAAAACTCACAGATTACGTGCCTAAAAGCAACTCCCAGCGGAAAAGTACCCCAGACGCCCGCATCCGCCACCAGCAAGTGGGGGCCGAACGAAGAGGAGCGGGCGGCATTGCGTAGGGTAAGGACCGGGCCTGAGTGCCCTGAGGGCAATTGGAGGGAGCTTTTTGAGTTACCAACTTAAACTGTGGGACAGTAAAAGAGAGAGAGAAAATTAACCGGCCCGAACACACTGCCGGCCGTTCGCAGAACAAAGGGACTGAGAAAGTCCAGAGAAGAGCTCGCAGGCTGCAGACCGGCCCAGCCCCGCCGGAGGGAGGAGGCAGGGGGGAAGGGAAGGGGCAGGCTTGGCCCCAAAGACCGCATCCCCCACCGCACTGCAAACAGAAACGTAAAAATGCTAAAGAAGTTCAAGTTTAATTTGGGAAAACTCATGGAGCTAATGGTGAAATTAGTAGTTCTGGAAAAGCTGCTGGGGATGAGACAGGTACTAAAGTTGAATGAGCTGATGGATATGAGCCAGCAGTTCAAGAATCTGTTTAAAATGCAGACTTTTAATACTGACAAACAAAAGGTCTTATTTGTGATTTAAAAACAGGATAAATAACAATAATCAAACATGCACACACACATACCTATGCATATCAAGGTCAAAATGCTAAAAAACCAAAGACAAAGAGAAAATCTAAAAGCACTTAGGGAAAACAAAAGATACACTGCTTACAGAGGAGTAATAAGAATTACAGGGACTTCTCTGGACAGTGGTTAAAGACTCCTCACTTCTACTGCAAGGGGCATGACTTGATTCCTGATCTGGGAACTAAGATTCTGCACATGGCCAGCAGCATGGCCAAAAATAAAAAAAGAAAGAACAAGAATTATAGCAAACTTCTCAACAGAAACCATGGAAGAAAATGTAATGAAACCTTATATGCAAACCAGAAAAAGAGACACAGATGTACAGAACAGACTTTTGAACTCTGTGGGAGAAGGCGAGGGTGGGATGTTCTGAGAGAATAGCATTGAAACAATTATACTATCAAGGGTGAAACAGATCACCAGCCCAGGTTGGATGTATGAGACAAGTGCTTAGGGCTGGTACACTGGGAAGACCCAGAGGGATGGGATGGGGAGGAGTGCGGAGGGGAGATCGGGATGGGGAACACATGTAAATCCATGGCTGATTCATGTCAATCTACGGCAAAAACCACTGCAATACTGTAAAGTAATTAGCCTCCAACTAATAAAAATAAATGAAAAAAATAAATAAAGTGTTAAAAGAAAAAAAAAAAGGCAAACCCAGAATTTTGCACTATGCAAAAATATCCTTCAAAGGTAAAGGAGAAATAATTTTCTCAAGCTCACTGACAGTATACCTACTCTTTAAGAAATGTTAAAGAAAAGTATTCAGGCAGAAGGAGAAAAAAAGAAAAGTGGAAGTAAAAAAGAGTTGATGAGTGTCCGAGAAGAAATAAGTGAAGGTTAAAAAAAATTGTTTTTCTTATTTTAGTTACTCTAAGAGATACTGAATGGTTCAAGCAAAAATAAGAACAACAGATTTCAAGCATGGCATATGTTAAAATGAAATTATGATATCAATGGCATGAGGGATGGGAGGGAAAATATGGTACTTACACCATGCATGTAACTGTGTAATATAAATTCAAAGTAGATTCTGATCATTTAAAACGCATTTTGTAAACCCTAGAACACAAAAGGCACAAATTAACTTTTAAATAAGTTGGATTTTATCAAATAAAAAACTTTTTTAATGCTTAGCACACTGCCTATCATGTAGTAAGTATTCAATAAATGTTACTACTATTACCAGGTACAGTATTAGGCATGCTGAAAACACATACAAAAACAAAATCATCCTTTGTCCTCACAAGGCACATGGATCATCCCAGAAACTTAAGAAAAGGATGGCTTAGAATGATTTAGCAGTGAATTTAGCTGTGAGCTTCCTTTTGTCCTCAATGCAAAAGTGGAACCTTAGTGATGCATACCTGAATTCATCTAATTGAAGGATGTACAACTTTATTTTTTACTGATTATTTTCTTTTACTCTTTTGACCACCCACCTTTACCAAAACTTTTACACTTCAAAAGGTACATTTTTAAAAAATGAAAAGAGAAACTCTATACAGGGGGGAAATATTTATAAAACAAATGGCTGACAAAGGATTTGTATCCAGAATATATTAAAACTCTCACAACTTACTAACCAGAAAAACAACCCATTTAAAAACAAAACACTGGAACAGAAATGTCACCAAAGAAAATATATAAGGCAAATAACTATAGAGACAATGTTCAATATCATTAGTCATTAGGGAAATGAAAACATGAGTTATCACTCTACATTCACTAGAATTTGTTGTTCTTTAGGCATCAGAAAATTAGAGATACCAAGGGAACATTTCATGCAAAGATGGGCTCCACAAAGGACACAAGTGGTATGGACCTAACAGAAGCAGAAGATATTAAGAAGAGGTGGCAAGAATACACAGAAGGATTATACAAAAAAAGATCTTCATGACCCAGATAATCACGACAGTGTGATCACTCACCTAGAGCCAGACATCCTGGAATGCAAAGTCAAGTGGGCCTTAGGAAACATCAATATGAACAAAGCTAGTGGAGGTGATGGAATTCCAGTTGAGATATTTCAAATCCTAAAAGATGAGGCTGTGAAAGTGCTACACTCAATATGCCAGCAAACTTGGAAAACTCGGCAGTGGCCACAGGACTGGAAAACGTCAGTTTTCATTCCAATCCCAAAGAAAGTCAATGCCAAAGAATGTTCAAACTACTGCACAATTGTACTCATCTCACATGCTAGCAAAATAATGCTCAAAATTCTCTAAGCCAGGCTTCAACAGTATGTGAACTGTGAACTTCCAGATGTTAAAGCTGGTTTAGAAAAGGCAGAGGAACCAGAGACCAAATTGCCAACATCTGCTGGATCATAGAAAAAGCAAGAGAATTCGAGAAAAACATCTACTTCTGCTTTATTGACCATGCCAAAGCCTTTGACTGTGCGGATCACAGCAAACTGTGGAAAATTCTTAAAGAGATTGGAATACCAGACCACCTGACCTGCCTCTTGAGAAATCTGTATGCAGGTCAGGAAGCAAAAGTTAGAACTGGACATGGAACAACAGACTGGTTCCAAATAGGGAAAGGAGTACGTCAAGGCTATATATTGTCACCCTGTTTATTTAACTTACATGCGGAGTACATCATGAGAAACACTGGGCTGGATGAAGCATAAGCTGGAATCAAGATTGCTGGGAGAAATATCAATAACTTCAGATATGCAGGTGACACCACCCTTATGGCAGAAAGTGAAGATGAACTAAAGAGCCTCTTGATGACAGTAAAAAGGAGAGTGAAAATGTTGGCTTAAAGCTCAACATTCAGAAAACTAAGATCATGGCATCCAGTCCCATCACTTCATGGCAAATAGATGTGGAGACAATGGAAATGGTGACAGATTTTATTTTGGGGGGCTCCAAAATCACTGCAGGTGGTGACTGCCGCCACGAAATTAAAAAGTGCCTGCTCCTTGGAAGAAATTAATGAACAACCTAGACAGCTTATTAAAAAGCAAAGACATTACTTTGCCAACAAAGGTCTGTCTAGTCAAAGCTATGGTTTTTCCAGTGGTCATGTATGGATGTGAGAGTTGCACTATAAACAAAGTTGAGTGCCAAAGAACTGATGCTTTTTTTGTTGTTGTTAATAAAAACATTTATTTTGCATTTTATACAGAACAACCTGAAGTCTGCATCGTGACAGTTACCCAAGGGTTTACAGACAGTATTATCCATCTCAACAGCATGGTTCCGGGGATTAGGGATCCACACAAACAGGCAGGAGTTGCAAGGGACGAAGGGGGCACAGCAGGAGTGTATTTTTAATCCTTTCTTAAAAAGGCAGTAGAACCTTCTGAGTCACTTGAAACCTGTGCATATGGGGCTTCTAAAACAAACAGTGTACTGTGAGCTCTTGGGGAAGGGACAGGATAAGGACCTAGATAAATAAAGGGATATTGGCTTGTGGCAGGGGATGAGGAGGGAGTTTTACTATTTTTAATGTCCTCAGCCCCAGTACCTGATAGTCAAAAAGGACCATGTCCGATCTTAAAAATCATTTCCCTGTTCAGAAAGAGGTACTAGTACTCCTGGGATCAGGCCATGAAAGTATCATGCTTGTCATTCCAAAGTCCTTGTTCTATAGCTCACAGCATATTAAAGGGGAAAAAAAAAGGTCAGAGGGTAGTGGTCTGTGTTCCAAGGAAGTAAAAACTTAGTTCACATTAAGCACTGATAAAGCCAAATAACTAGGAAAGACCACACATTAGACAGTGCTGTATATACCTGCTGAAGAGAGGTCTCTAGGAAGGACCGAGACAGGAAGGTCCACAGCAACCTTGGCTTGAGGTGCAGCAGGTATAGAAAATCTGGAAAGAGGTGAGTATTCAAGTAACGGGGAATACAACACTCCTAGATCTTAATTTTAATAGGATAATTTAAAAAAATAAAAATAAAAACCAAATATTGGTTGCCAGTCACAACAAATACTATGGCCTTTATAATCATCTGGTAGCTTAAAAAAAAAAAAAAAAAAAAAAGCCACAGCATCACCAATAGATCTTGCTAGGAAGTGTCTGTGTGCATGGGAGAGGTTAATGGGGCTTAGTGCAGCTGACAATCCAACATGATTCCTATGGAAACAGAAGGGGCAGGGTCCTGGTTTGCTGGCCTATTAAAGGGTGGACACAGTAGAACCAAAAGCTCTGAAGTGACGGCAGATTCTCTGCAACCAACTTTGACCTGGGGAAAGAGGAGCCAGATTCTCACTCTGAAGGTGGGGCTGAGGGCAAACCTGACCCACACTACATGCATTAGTCCTGGTTATCCTACAGTAGATGGGCAACTCATACCAGGCCGGGTAAAGGAGCTGGTTGGGGAAGAAGGGGTTACTTTTCTTCTTTAAAAAAATCTTAATTTATATTTTAACCTCAAACTTATCATCAGTGCCTCAGATACAATTTAACCTTAAGTCTTTAAAAGCCCCGAAACAAAAGTATACTTTTTTTTTTAAAGATCCCTCACTCTCTGGTGGATAGTTTCCTCCCCACCTTCAGTTTCACCCTGACTTAGAGTCCACAAACTTCATCAGACCGTCTGTGCTCATGGTCTTGGGTCTCTCTAGAGGGAAGCCTAGGGCTCGGCTCCAGATGAGCTGTGGTAACACGCCCAGTGCCCGTGAGACCCCAAACAGGACTGTGTAGTAATTCATCTCCATCATGCCCGTAGTACTGCAGCAGCACCCCGCTGTGAGTGTCCACGTTGGGCCAGGGGTTCTTTGCCTTGCCCTGTTCCAGGAGGATGTTGGGCACGATCTTGTACAGCTGCACGACCAGCTTGAACATGGGGTCCTGAGGCAGGTGCTTCAGCGCGAACTCTGGCTGACAGGTGTACCGAGGGTCAGTCTTCCTCAGCACCGCGTGGCCGTAGCCGGGGACGACCCGTCCTGAGTTGAGTGTGTTCCAGATGTAGTCTCGTAACTTCTCATCTGACACGTCTTTGCCAACTTCCTTCTGAAGTTGTGTCAGCCAAACCAGCACTTCCTGGTTTGCCAGTCCATGCAGGGGCCCCGCCAGCCCATTCATGGCTGCTGCAAAGGACAGATAGGGGTCTGAAAGGGCGCTGCCCACCAGGTGGCTCGTGTGGGCACTTATGTTGCCGCCTTCATGGTCACTGTGGATGGTGAGGTACAAGCGCATGAGCTCCGTGAACTGAGCATCAGTATAGCCTAGCATGTTGGTGAAATTGTGGGACCAGTCCAGCTTAGGGTCAATGGCCCCAATACTGCTGCCCTCTCGGTACAGATTCCGGTAGATCTTTGCTGCAACACAAGGAAGCTTTGCGATCAGATCCATACAGTCTTCGTAAAATCAACTCCCAGTACTTGGCTCGGTTGACGCCCTCTGTGTACCCTCGGGCAAAGTTACTCTCGCTGTTGAGAGCTGTAACTGCTGCACTCAGCTGAGACATGGGGTGCAGGTTCGTGGGAAAGTTGTCCAGCATGGTGACCACATGGGAAGGCAGAGCTGCCCTCTTTGCCCACTCCTGTGAGAGCCAAGATACCTGTTCCTCTGCTGGGATCTGTCCAGTTACCAGCAACCAAAACAAGCCCTCTGGCAAGGGTTCTTCCCCACCCTTAGCCTTTGGCAGCAGCTTCTGGCATTCAGGAATGCTGTAGCCTCTGAAACGGATGCCCTCATCAGGATCGAGAACTGATGTTTCATATACCAATCCCTTCATGCCTCGAATGCCACCATACATCATGTCCACCATGATCTGGCCCACCACTGTCTTGCCATGTTGCTGCCTGAAGGTCTTAACTCTGGTCTGCTCCTTAGGTATCAAATCAGCCAATATGTCTTTCAAATTCGTGGAAGAAGCACTCGCATGCCGGGCAGCAAGAACAAGACAGGATGCATTCTTAGCTCCGAGGAGCCGGGCGGCCGCAGTGAGTAAAGCCATGGCGGGCGAACTCGGGGATCCGCCAGGGAGGGAAGAAGGGAAGAGAGCTGCGGCAGGAACGGGAGGCGGCGCCGCTGCACCAGAGGCCGCGCGGACGAGGGGCAGAACTGATGCTTTTGAACTGTGGTGTTGGAGAAGACTCTTGAGAGTCCATGGGACTGCAAAGACATCCAACCAGTCCATCCTAAAGGAAATCAATCCTGAATATTCATTGGAAGGACTGATGCCGAAGCTGAAACTCCAATACTTTGGCCACCTGATTCAAAGAACTGACTCACTGGAAAAGACCCTGATGCTGGGAAAGACTAAAGGAAGGAGAAGGGGACGACAGAGGATGAGATGGTTGGATGGCATCACCAACTCAATGGACATGAGTTTGAGTAAACTCTGGGAGTGGGTGATGGACAGGGAGGCCTGGCGTGCTGCAGTTTATGGGGTCGCAAAGAGTCGAACATGACTGAGCGACTGAACTGAACTGAGTTGTTAAGTTGTGTCTGACTCTTCTGCTACCCCACTGACTGTAGCCCATCAGGCTCCTCTGTCCATAGGATTTCCCTGGCAAGAATACTGGAGTGGACTGTCATTTCCTCCTCCAGGGTATCTTCCTGAACCAGGGATCAAACCTATGTCTCCTGCATTGGCAGGGCAGACTCCTTACCACTGAGCCACCAGAGAACACAGAGTACAATACATTGGTAAAGGGCAATGGTTCTTATCTCCTACTGCTTCAGAACTTTAGACAAGAGAAGGCTTAACAAAGCCACTGCAGTAACAAAATTTTAGGAGTAAAGGCAGGATTCAAATAGAACATGTAAGGATTAGTAAATCTAGCATAGAAAAAGAGCTATTGCACAAGTGAAATGATTTGTTTAAATAGTTTTGGAATATCAAAATGAAATTTCATTTGCAGAGAAGATAAGTTATCCTTGGAAAAAGCCCCTGAATTCCTTACAGGTTAATATGGACTAGCCTCTCCTCATAGCTTCTCAATCCTCAGGCAAACTGAAAACTCCATGCTCCCTTCTCTCTCCAAGAGTCCCATTCCCCCACATGACTTTTCCTCCTTTTAACAAAACAAGAGACATCTAACTTTCCTGACACATGCAGCTGGCACCAAAGCAAACCAAGCTGTGGGGTGGCTGACCCAAAATTACTGATGAATGTTCAAAGTAAACACATTTTCAGCCAATCTGGAATGGTATATTTCTAAGAGGACACAGAGCTCTTAAAATTAACTAACTCATCTGGACAAACTGTCCATCCAATGGAAGTTTTTCAATAATGAATTTCAGACCATAGATCTTCCTGCAGCTGAGCTTGTTTATCATTCAAGGAGTCTGCTTCTGCATGTCTCATGGATAGCTTCATGATTTTTATTTTCACTGGCTTCTGGCTTCTTATATTTATATAAACAGGCCAAGAAAGCAAAACACATGAGAGCAAGTTTAAATGGTAGATTCTTCATTCCTGCAAAAGGCAGAGACACGTACCTTTCCTTTTCTACATGTCAGACAGACAATTGAGGAAGAAAAGATACATGTTTGGGAAAAGAGAGGCCCTTGTTTAAAAAGCATTAACTTACTAAAGTGGTTTTTCTTATTGTGTGGAAATTCTAATCAAGTGCTCTCTGTTGCAATGTCAAGATTGCCGAGTAGGGCCTATACATAAAACAATACCAAACCAAAATTAAGAGTGGATTTGCAGCTTAAACTAACTAAACCAGTATTCTGAAAGAACTCAATTGATGATACATATAACCAATTCCTATCAAGCGTGATTTTTTCTGCTTTGTTTGCCTGTTTATTTTTATTTATGTAGAAAATAATCTTCTTCTAAATGAGCTCTGACTGTGGCTCTAAAGGGAGAGGCATATCTTTTGTGAGACAGAGGAAAACCCTTTAAATATCCTAGGAATGTCCTACCTTGCTTTCAATAGATTGACCACACTGAATAATGGGGAGTTCTCACTGTTCTTAGAGGAGGCCCAAGAGATGCTCTGCCCAGCTTAGGAAGCAAAAAAGGGTGCCTCCAACCCTCTGTGAACTACCCTACGTTGATGCTTCTGTTGCCCCACATGTATCTCCCCTACTGCTTGCCTCCCAATGGATGTTTTCTAACTTAATTCACACAGAGTCCTTTATGCCACAAATCACTTTATGTAGCAATCATGTAATGACTCGTGTAAAAGAAGAGAGTAAATACCATTTGTTGTTTATCTACTATGTATTGGGCAGGAAACTGACCACATGGGTCACAACTTGTCTAACTCAACTGAACTGTGAGCAATGCCATGTAGGGCCACACAAGAAGGATGGGTCATGGTGGAGACTTCTGGCAAAATGTGGTCCACTGGAGAAAGGAAGTGCAAACCACTACAGCATTCTTGCCTTGAGAACCCCATGAATAGTAAGAAAAGGCAAAAATATATGACACTGAAAGATGAACTCCTCTGGTTGCTGTAGGTGCCCAATATGCTATTGGAGAAGAGCTGAGAAATAGCTCTAGAAAGAATGAAGAGACTGAGGCAAAGCAGAAACAACACCCAGTTGTAGATGTGTCTGGTGGAGAAAGTAAAGTCCGATGCTGTAAGAACAATATTGCACAGGAACCTGGAATGCTAGGTCCATGAAACAAGGTATACTGGAAGTGGTCAAACAGGAGATGGCAAGAATGAACATTGACATTTTAGGAATCAGTGAACTAAAATGGACTGGAACAAGCAAATTTAACTCAGATGACCATTATATCTACTACTGTGGGCAAAAATTCCTTAGAAGAAATAGAGTAGCCCTCACAATCAACAAAAGAGTACGAAATGCAGCACTTGGGTTCAATCTCAAAAATGACAGAATGATCTCTGTTGCAAAGGCAAACCATTCAATATCATAGTAATCCAAGTCTATGCCCCAACCACTAATGCGAAGGAAGCTGAAGTCAAACAGTTCTATGAGGACCTACAAGACCTTCTAGAACTAACATTAAAAATATATATGTTCTTTTCATCATAGGGGACTGGAATGCAAAAGTAAGAAGTCAAAAGATACCTGGAGTAACAGGCAAATTTGGCCTTGGAGTACAAAATGAAGCAGAGCAAAGGCTAACAGAGTTTTGCCAAGAGAACGCACTGGTCATAGCAAACATCTTCTTCCAACAACACAAGAGATGACTCTACACAGAGATATCATCAGATGGTCAATAGCAAAATCAGATTGATTATATTCTTTGCAGCCAAAGCAGGAGAAGCTCTATATAGTCAGCAGAAACAAGACCGTGAGCTGAGTGTGACTCAGATCATGAGCTCCTTATTGAAAAACTCAGACTTCAATTGGAAAAAGTAGGGAAAACCACTAGACCATTCAGCTATGACCTAAATCAAATTCCTTACAGTGGAAGTGACAAACAGATTCAAGGGATGACATCTGATAGAGTGCCTAAAGAACTACGGACGGAGGTTTGTAACATAGTACAGGAGGTGGTGATCAAAACCATCCCCAAGAAAAAGAAAGGCAAAATGGGTATCTGAGGAGGCATTACAAATAGCTGAAAAAAGAAGAAAAGCGAAAAGCAAAGGAGAAAAGGAAAAATACACACATCTGAATGCAGAATTCCAAAGAATAGCAAGGAGAGATAAGAAAGCCTTCCTAAGTGAACAACACAAAGAAAAAGAGGAAAACAATAGAATGGGAAAGACTAGCGATCTCTTCAAGAAAATTAGAGATACCAAGGGAACATTTCTTGCAAACATGGGTACAATAAAGGACACAAATGGTGTGGACCTAACAGAAGCAGGAGATATTAAGAAAGGGTGGCAAGAATACACAGAAGAACTGTACAAAAAAGATCTAATGACCCAGATAACTAGGATGGTGTGATCACACACCTACATCTTGGAGTCAGACATCTTAGAGTACAAAGTCAAGTGGGTCTTACGGAACATTACTACAAACAAAGCTAGTGGAGGTGATGGAATTTCAGCTGAGCTATTTCAAATCCTAAAAGATGATGCTGTAAAAGTTCTGCATCTCAGATGTCAGCAAATTCGGAAAACTCAGCAGTTGCTACAGGACTGGAAAAGGTCAGTTTTCATTCCAGTCCCAGAGAAGGGCAATGCCAAAGAATGTTCGACTTACCGCACAATTGCACTCATCTCACATACTAGCAAAGTAAGGCTCAAAATTCTCCAAGTTAGGCTTCAACAGTACTTGAACCAAGAACTTCCAGATGTTCAAGCTGGATTTAGAAAAGGCAGAGGAACCAGAGATCAAATTGCCAACATCCGCTGGATCATAGAAAAAGCAAGAGAATTGCAGAAAAACATATACTTCTGTGTCACTGACTATGCTAAAGCTTTTGACTGTATGGATCACAACAAACTGTGGAAAATTCTTAAAGAGATGGGTACCAGACCACCTTACTTGCCTCCTGAGAAACCTGGATGCAGGTCAAGAAACAACAGTTAGAACCGGACATGGAACAATGGACTGATTCCAAATTGGGAAAGGAGGGTGTCAAGGCTGTATAGTGTCACCCTGTTTATTTAACTTATATGCATAGTACATCATGTGAAATGCCAGGCTGTATGAATAACAAGCTGGAATCAAGACTGCCAGGAAAAATATCAATAACCTCAGATATGCAGATGACACCACCTTAATGCCAGAAAGTGAAAAGGAACTAAAGAATCTCTTGCTGAAGGTGAAACAGGAGAGTGAAACACCTAGCTTAAAACTCAACATTCAAAAAACGAAGATCATGGCATCCGGCCCCATCACTTCATGGGAAACAGATGGGAAAAAATGGAAATAGTGGCAGATTTTTCTTGGGCTCCAAAATTACTGAGGATGGAGACTGCAGCCATGAAATTTAAAAGACACTTGTTCCTTGGAAGAAAAGCTATGACAAACCTAGACAGTGCATTAAAAATCAAAGACATCACTATTCTGACCAAGATCCATATAGTCAAACCTGTGATTTTTCCAGCAGTCATGTACAGATGTGAGAGTTCGACCATAAAGAAGGTTGAACACCAAAGAATTTATGCTTTTGAACTGTGGTGCTGGAGAATACTCTTGAGAGTCCCTTGGACAGCAAGGAGATCAGATCAGTCAATCCTAAAGTAAATCAACCCTGAATACACATTGGAAGAAGTGATGCTTGAAAGTGAAGCTCCAATACTTTGGCCACCTGATAAGAAGAGTTGACTCACTGGTAAAGACCCTGATGCTGGGGATTTAGGGCAGGAGGAGAAGGGGACACCAGAGAATGAGATGGTTAGATGGTATCAGTGACTCAATAGACATGAGTTTGAGCAAACTCTGGGAGACAGTGAAGGACAGAGAAGCCTGGTATGCTACAGTACATAGAGTTGCAAAGAGTTGGACAAGACTGAATGACTGAACAAAAAAAAAAAAAAAGAAGAAAGAAGACAGCATGAGATCAACCCTCTTAAAATTTTAAGCACAATATCCTCAAGATTCATACATGCTGTTGCATATGGCAGAATTTCTTTCCTTTTTAAGGCTAAGTAATATTCCATTGTATGTACATACCACATACCACATTTTCTTTATCCATTCGTCCATCAATGGATGTTTAGGTTTTTTCCATATCTAGACTCTTGTGTTACAATGAACATGGGAGTGCAAATACCTCTGAGATCCTGATTTCAATTCTTTTTGATAAATACCCAGAACTGGAATTGCTGGCAGGTATGACAGTTCTTTGTTTTAGGAATCTTTATACTATTTTCCAGCTATAGCAGCTGTAGTGCCTTACATTCCCACCAACAGTACACAAGGGTTCCAATTTCTCTGTATCATCACTTGTCATATTCTATTTCTTTGATAATAACTATCCTAACAGGTGTGACATGATATCTCACTGTGGTTTTGATCTGCATCTCTCTGATAATTAGTAATGTTAAGCATCTTTTCATAGATCTGCTGGCCATTTGTATATATTCTATAGAGAAATGTTTTTCCAAGTCCTTTGCCTAGAATCGAGATTGCCAGGAGAAATATCAATAACCTCAGATATGCAGATGATACCACCCTTATGACAGAAAGTGAAGAGAAACAAAACAGCCTCTTGCTGAAGGTGAAAGAGGAAGAGTATAAAAGATGGTTTAAAACTCAACATTTAAAAAACTAAGATCATGGCATACAGTCCCATTACTTCATGGCAAATAGATGGGGAAACAATGGAAACAGTGACAGACTTTATTTTCTTGGGCTCCAAAATCACTGCAGATGGTGACAGCAGTCCTGAAATTAAAAGAAACTTGCTCCTTGGAAGAAAAGCTACAACAAACCTAGACAGCATATTAAAAAGCAGAGACATTACTTTGCCAACAAAGGTCCATCTAGTCAAAGCTATGGTTTTTCCAGGAGTCGTGTATGGATGTGAGAGTTGGACCATAAATAAAGTTGAGCACCAAAGAACTGATGTTTTTGAACTTGCGGTGTTGGAGAAGACTCTTGAGAGTCCCTTGGACAGCAAGGAGATCCAACCAGTCCATCCTAAAGTAAATCAATCCTGAATATTCATTGGAAGGACTGATGCTGAAGCTGAAGCTCCAATACTTTGGCCACCTGATGCAAAGGGCTGACTCCTTAGAAAAGACTCTGATGCTGGGAAAGATTGAAGGCAGGAGGAGGAGGAGACGACAGAGGATGAGATGGTTGGATGACATCACCAACCCAATAGACATAAGTTTGAGCAAGTTCTGGGAGCTGGTGAAGGACAGGGAAGTCTGGCATGCTGTAGTCCATGGGGTCCCAAAGACCATGAATGACTGAACTGAACTGAACTTCCCAAGTTTTCAATTGCATTGTTTTCTTGTTATTAAGTAAGGACTTCTTTTATACTTTTGGATATTAACCCCTTGTCAGATAGACGGTTTGTAAATATTTTCTCCCATGGTACAGGTTGTCTTTTTACCCTGTTGTTTCCTTTGCTCTGCAGAAACTTCTTAGTTTAATGTAGTCCCACTTGTCTTTTATTTCACTACCTGTTCTTTTACCAACAAAATCATTGCCAAGATCAATTTCATGAAGGTTTTCCCTTATGTTTCCTTCTAGATATTTTACAGTTTCAGGTCTTACTTTGAAGTTTCTAACCCATTTTGAGTTTATTTTGTTCACAGTATAAGGGTCCAATTGTGTTCTTTTGCATATGAATAGAGGATATCCAGTTTTCTCAACACCATATATTAAAGAGATTATCATTTCCCCATTGTGTATTCTTGGCACCCTGCTTGAAGATCAGTTGTCTATATATGCATAGATTATGAGAATTAAATAAAATAGTAGATAAAATGTGGGTACAATGTCTGATTCACATTAAATGCTTAATGTAAGTCATCAATTAAAAAAATAGCTATATGATGATGACAACAACATGAAGATAAGATGATGACAATTAACAGAGCCATCCACTCACTTACCTAGTCCCTATTTATAAGCAAGAATATAAAACTATAAGATGACGGGCAGGTTTAGGAGTGCATATTACCTACAGGAAAGATTTTTCCCCTATTTGTTAGTTAGATTCATAACTGTCACACAGATATGAAATACAAAAGGGTTTTCTTCCCATGTACTAATACTTAGAAAAGATTTTTAACCCCATCCTTAACAATCCAACTGTCTGACTTTAATTGCCTTTTGAAAGAAAAGGCCGGAAAAGAAAGAAGTGAAAAGGGAGATTATTTCTACTTGAACTGACAGCCAAAAACCTGCTTTATACTGACTAAATTTAAAAAAATTAAGTTTGGCTCATGCCAGTCAATCCCTCAGTTTGTAAGCTCTGTTTGATCCCAATGAATCTCTTTTTAAAAAAGAGTCTCCCTTTCATGTTAGAACTGGAGCAAAAAGTAATTGCAGAGGATACCATCCATATCAAATCAATTACCATGTCCTGTCAATTTTTCCTTTGTAATGACTCCCCAACTATTCCTTTTCTTTCCCACTGCTGCTTTACTAATGTAATCTGCCCACATCTCACTCCTGGATATTCTCACTAGTCTCTCCTTGGTCCCTCTGCAGCTAGGAATCTACCACTGTTCTGTTCTGTGAGGAGCTATGAAATAAATATTCCTAAAATATCACATAATTTTCTTAATCACAATATTTCCTTGATTGTTATGTAAAGAATAAAACCCAAATCCCTTTACTTAACTCTCAAGTTAATTCTCTCAAGTTAATTGTCCTGCACAGTCTGATCCCCAATCCCAATTTCAACTTTCAAGGAATGCCTTTTACAACTGGTTCCCAAATGGCTTCGGTATATTGGAAATGGCATTGGTTCAATGGCACATAATCATCATCTGTACTTCATCAATTCCCAAATATTAAGCAGTTACAGAAAACCAAAAAAGATAAAAAGAGTAATATTCCTTTGTTTCCAAATACTCCTGACCACAACTAAAAACCCAAGAAAAGGATCCAAGGTTAATGTTAACGTTAAAAAAAATCCACCCTATATTTCTTCAGTCTCAAGAAAATTTTACTTCTCAAACTATGCTCACAGTTATTTCCAGAGCTCTTCTAACTTCCAGTAAACCAAGACTGTCAAAGGATGAGCATGCAACTGGTGTCTATGATGGTAATTCATCAGTCTTCCGAATGTCATCAAAATTTCACAATGCTCACTTCATGCCCTCACCACAGCCCCCTCCTGTACTAGTAAAGCTAATGCAACTACTTGGGGGGCAAGCCAGGGACTGGGAGCAGCGAGTAAATCAACTGCCAGGCTGGGAACAGAATCCAAGAATTCTATTCCTGCCTCATATCCAGTTACTAGCAGTTGTCCGTTTGGCTTTTAGTCTGTTTTTAGTCTCTCCTATTTTTTTTTTCCTTCTGAATAAACAAGCTTGTCTAATACAAGACTCTCAAGATGTGAGGGCTCCTTCTTCACATGGAAGCAGCAACTCCTAAAGATCTCTATTTTCTGCATGTGAATATTTCATTAGATTAGATTCGTGAATTCTCTGTAGACTCTGGGGTTCTTTTGGTTAATGGTGATTGCAAACACAGATCCAGAAACAATCACTGGAACGACAACTACCTTCAAGGTACGTGAATTAAAGATCTTTGTCTTCAATTTTTATGGATTCCAGATCACCACAAGCTAACTCATTCATTATTCCTTCAACATTTATCAAGCACCTACTATGTGCCAGGCCTGTGCTTAGCACAGGGCATATAATGATTTTTAAAAACACCACCACACACTCAAGGGCAGAGATACCAAGGAACAGAGGTGAAATGTGGAATGAGTCCCTAGGCATTATTATTTTATAGTAAGAGGATCATTAGTCCCTCTCTGGCTTTTAAATGCTGTAAGGGTATATTAAAACAGGAGTTCAAAACAAGTAAGCAAGCATTTTGACCACCCACAATGTACTCATCATTGAACCAGATATTACAAAACTCTAAAATGGACTGGAATCAACCATATATTGCTGAAAAAAACACAAATTTTAGAATCATAAACTCTCATTCTAGCAAGTCCTAGTTGTAAAGATAGGACAAGTTACTTAAACCCCTGAACTTCAGTTTCCTCAACTTGTGTGTGGGTGTGTGTGTCCGACTCTTTGTGACCCCATAGACTATAGCTTGCCAGGCTCCTCTGGCCATGGAATTTTCCAGGCAAGAATACTGGAGTGGGTTGCCATTTCCTTCTCCAGGGGATCTTCCCAACCTAAGGAAGTTTAGGGTATTAGAACATTTAGGAGTTTTGTGTCTCTTGTGTCTCCTCTACTGGCAGGCGGGTTCTTTACCAGCTGAGTCAACAGGGAAGCACTTCTCCAACTTGAAGAGGTGAGAAAATCTGCCTGGTTAGGATTAAATGAGACATAATATAAAATGCCTTTCAGAGGGTCAGTGCTCAAGAACTGTTTATTGCCTTTGTTTCAAAGAAATTGGGGCTACTGACACCAATTAGGAGATTACCACTTTAGTAGATGGTCTAGACTAGGACAGTGACAGTAAGACCAAAGGAAAAGTAAGATATACCAAAGGCAATCAAACAGGCAGGCAGGAGATTCAGCATTGCATCAAAAAGGTTACATTACACTCAGGAACTAAAAGAAACATTCTTTTAGGGATAAACAAGATATGATATATCGATACAGCATAACACTGGTCAGAAATAAAAAGAAATAAGTACCGATATATAACAAGGATGAAACTTTAAAACATTATGCTAAGTTAAAGTAATTATTCCCAGAGAACTACTTATTGTATGATTTCATTTATCTGAAATACTCAGAATAGGCAAATCCATGGGGACAGAAGGTGCATTAGTTGTTACCTACATTTGGGGGTGTGGGGAGATTGGGTGAGATAACCAAGGGATGTGAGGTTTCCCTCTGTAGTGATGAAAATGTGATTGTGATGCTTGCACAACTCTGTGAATATTCTAAAAGCCACCGAAGTGTGTAAGTGGTGAGTAAATTGTATTGAATGTAAATTATATACCAATAAAGCTATTTTTAAAAGATTAAATAAGACAACACTTATAGCATCTCTGAAGTGCTCAATAAATGTAGACTGATGATGTTACTGATATTGTTTCCAGAAGAAAATACATTTAATCTCAATTTTTTTCATGCATGTTACTGATGAGAATCATCTGCACACTTAATATCAAAATAATAAAACTATTATATAATATAGAGGAAACATTAAGAAATCTCAGCAATGTTCTAATAACCTAAACTCCTATAAATATTTACAACAATCAGAAACAATAACATCTATGACAATCAGAAGTAATAACAGTGATACCAATGAAGTCCTCAACTATTTCAGATAAAGTTTACTGCTTCTTCCTCTGTAGTTTGTCTATTTATACTTTCATCACATCATTATCTATTGTAAACATATGACATTTTTCCCACTAAAGTGTAAGTTCTATCAGAGTAAGGACTGTGTTCCACTCAGTTTTGTATCCTTTGGGAGAACATACTACAATGCTGATACATAGTAACTGTGCTTAATACATGTTTATTGAATGAGCATTTAATTTAAAATTCCTGGATTTCTTGTAACTTCTCATCTCTGAATTCCTGTTTCAGCCTCCCTAAAAAAAAGAGGAGGAGAGGGTTTTGAAAGGTGACCAATTTAACAATTACAACTCACATCTATACCTGACTAATAAATGAAAGCACCTCAACAAGTGATGTTTTAACTAGTTTTGCCAGTCTTAAACTTCCAAGGATCTCAGGAACAGGAAAATAACCCGAAACAGGTTATTTAGCCCTCAGAAAACTCTGAGAAATCTATATAATCAGCCTATGATCTCTGCCATCTGAGAAGCCCCTCCCAGCTATCCATCTTGCTGCTGCCTTTCAGAGAACATTTACCCCTTCTGGCTACCATAGGTACTAGTACTAGTAACCAGTAGCAAAGCCTAGTTCCTCCAAATGTGGTACCCAGATCAGCAGCAAGACCTGAGAGTTTGTTGAAAAAGCAGAGTCTCATTTTTAACTAGATCCCCAGGTGATTTACATGCACACTGAAGTATAGCTGACCATGCCTGGTCTCTAGACTCAGACTGTCTAGACTTGAACTCCACAGCAGACCCGCTGGAGTACCTCATGCAAATCACTTCACCCAGGGATTCTTACTCCAGCGCACACTTTAGAACCACCTGGATTCTAAAAAGATTTTAAAAAATCACAAAGCCTTGGCTCCACCAGAAATTGAATTAATTAGCCTAGGACCCAATAATGTTTAAAGCTCCCCTAACTAGGGGAATGCAGCCAGAATTCAGAACTACTGAATAACTTCTCTAAGCTTCTATCAAACAAGATAGGGGTTGTGAGGAACAAAAAATCTGATCACCTTTGAAGAGCTTTTGGCCTAGTACTTGGGATGTATAACTGCTCAATAATTGGTAGTTATTATTATCAGACTGGAAATGTGGAAATGAACTGTCCTACAGCAAGGGAAAAAAAAGCAACAAAACATTAGTCTGGCCCCAGGGGTATGTACCAGCCAAACTCATGAGGACAAAAGAAAGGACACAATCAAAGTAACACATTATCCCCAGGATGACGTCTCCTAGCAGCCAACTGTTGACTGAAGCTTCAAGGAAACTACAACGTGTCAGGTAAGGGGCACACCATCCCTGCAAGGTATCAGCAAAGGCCAGCACCTTAATTTGGAATGTACTGATGGCAGGTGGGGGAGCATTATTTCAGCAGGTCTGTAACACAGGAAATCCCCCTTACCATACCTTCCTGATTTACACTGATTCTTGATGCACACCACATGTGTCCTCAAATCTCTCTTTCCCTCCCCCGCAAATTGTCAATCGTTCTGTTCCACATTTAGGTGATGAAAACTTAAAACCTGTGGTTATAACTTCTATGAGAAATTTCATTTTGAAAGCTTTCTAAATTTCAACTTTATTGCCATGAGGAAAATAGAAGAAACAAAAGACCTCAGTCATCCACTACACAAAAACCCCTAGTGAAGACATTTAATAAGTGTAAGTTTTCTATAGCAAGTTGTTGAAAATCCTGACCTTTGGACTGGGGTACCATTCATTTGCTTCTACAAATGTTCCATGAAACAATAGCATTTATTTTTCTAATGGTTTCAGGTTACATGTTTAGTTTCACCTATGGGTTATACTTTGGCTAAACCTGAACTGTAGTTTCTTTTGAATCTACAACTCAGTGAATTTAGGCAAGTCTACTCTTCCTAGAGGATTCATAATGGACAGGCAAGTAAGTCCACAATCTCTTTTTTTTTCCAACAATTGCAAAGAAATAGGAAAAGGCAATGGCAACCCACTCCAGTACTCTTGCCTGGCAAATCCCATGGATGGAGGAGCCTTGTAGGTCCATGGGTTCACTAAGAGTTGGACACAACTGAGCGACTTCACTTTCACTTTTCACTTTCATGGAGAAGGAAATGGCAACCCACTCCAGTGTTCTTGCCTGGAGAATCCCAGGGACAGGGGAGCCTGGTGGGCTGCCGTCTACGGGGTCACACAGAGTTGGACACGACTGAAACGACTTAGCAGCAGCACCAGCAGCAAAGAAATAAAATATTTGGATGAAGAGTATACATATTAGGGCACTGTGCATATGCATGCTAAGTAGCTTCAGTTGTGTTCAACTCTTTGCGACCTTATGGACTGTACCCCACCAGGCTCCCTTGTCCATGGGGTTCTCCAGGCAAGAATACTGGAGTGCTATGCCCTCCTCCAGGGGATCTTCCCAACCTAGGAACTGAGCCCACATCTCTTACATCTCCTGCATTGGCGGGCAGGTTTTTCACCACCAGCACCAACCGGGAAGCCCATTAGGGTACTGAGAGACACATAAAGATTTATCTCAATGGTGATCACAAACATTTTGTTAAATTTGCATGGTTTAGTGACCATCACCAAAAGCTCATGTTCTATTTCCAGCTCCTCTGCTTACTCAGTATGGGCCTCTTCTGTGATAAATGAATCCTTCTCACTGGGTACACTGTGATTCCTAATGAATGCCTGAACTTAAAGGCTTCTAATTTCTTTGTTGGAAGTCTCAGTGATACTGGCGTCCACACAATGCTCTAGAAAGTCCGCTCTGTGTCATTCTCTGAACTAGCTCTAACCTCACTCTGCGTTTGGATTACAATCTCAAGGGATTCTGAGATTCAGACGCAAAATCTACAAAAATGACATTCTGCAACCTGTCCAGAAGTTTGTCAATGAAGAATAGTTCGAAAAGAACCTGAGGAAAAAAACAAAAAGCAAAAAGAACCTGAGACTAAACTAGACCCCAGCACACAAACACATTATAAAAGGTGACAGCCATCTTTTTTAATTGCTCGTGTGTCTCTCTGTGATTATTCTTTTGTTTTTCCTAACACGTATTTTGTATCCTAACCCACCAGACCTTTGAATACCCTCATGGGAGGGTCTATGGATACATATTTCTTTTTTAATGTCCCATGATACTTGGTATAGGGCTTCTGAGTGCCTGATAGATGAATGGACAAATAAATGAATTAGTGAATAAATCAAAGACTGGATCTTATCTAAGCATGCTGTAGAGAAAACAGGACTGGGTTCTAATCCTAGTTGCACTAACTACTCATCTTATGACCTTCAGCACATGACATGTCTTTTCTAAGTCCCCATTTCTTCAAACACACACATACACATTTGAACACACACACGTTTGTCAACAGATTGATTTAAGAATTAAATTAGATAATATATGTAAAACAGAACTCGAAACAAAATGTTATTATTAAGCATTATTATTATTAGTTACCCTTAAGGCCAGATCAAGATCTCTCCTCCTAGGCACCTGTCCTGACTACTCCAGCTCTTATTTAACCTCCTTCTCTGAACTCCTATAGCCCTTACAGCTTGTTCCACATCCTTTAACCTTTGAATATATCATATCCTGTTCCTACTGCTATTTTTTCCTACACACCTTGTATATCTGAGGAGATCTCTAACTCACAGAATCTTAGAATTAGATGCCCCAAGCAAACACTGTGATCCATTTTCTTCATTTTATGGATAATGAAGACTTAGAAAGTTAACAACTTACACAATGACCCATTTAATTAGTAGAAAAACAAGTTCATTAACACAGGCTCTGCTTAAGCCTTCAGATTTAACGAGTGATGTCACTGAGTCCCCACTCTGCAATCTTTACCTCGGTGATTTTGGGTAAGTTAACCAATCTGTGCCTCAGTTTCCCCATTTGTCAAGTGGGAAAAATACTACTTTCTTCATAGGGCTGATAAGATTAAATATTAATCTATGTAAATTCCTTAAAATAGTACTTAACACATAAGAAGCACCCAACAATGTTAGATAATATTACTATGTTATTATTCTTATTAAGCTGCAGGGAAATATTCATCCTTCCATAGTATTTCTAAGATAATAACCCAAATCTGAGCAATTCAACTTTTCCCAGCTTTCCAATCTCATCTTCCATCTTTCAAGGTGTTTTCACCTTTCCAGAGCAAGTAAAAATGAGGTGGTGGTTCAATTTCCAAATCCCTCAATTCAAACATACAGATACAGATATGTACCCCATCTTTTCTAAATATGCAGTTTATATTTTTCATTCTTCATTCTTCACTACACAAAAAGCAAAGTACATGTATTAAGGTTTGTAAATAATACAAATACTTTGTTTTACTTCATGTGTCTGTTCCATGCAATGTGATGATAGTTATCTCTATATGGATTTTTATGTGTATATCAATCACAGTGTGTTTTAATTTTAAATTCCTAGAGACAAAAATGATGTCTGCTTAAGTCAATCAAACATAAATTCTGGGGCACTTGGACTAAATTAGATCAAGTATTCAGGGAAGAATTTCAGAAAAATTTAGAGAATGAGGGAGGATTAATAAGGACTGGCCCAGCAGAAACCTTAATGAAAAAGGGAATTTGGGCAGAGCTTTGAAGGACAAGTAAAAATTTTAATTCAAGACAGAAAATCAGTGTTCAAGGTAAAGGGTATAGGATGAGCAAAGTGGAAAGACTTGACAAAGATTAGTCTGATTAAAATAGAAACATGATACTCAAGACCATTGAGAAATTCTATTGAATATGTAAGACCAGAGCACTTTAAGAGTATGGTTCATATTCTATTCCTCTTGGGTAGCCACAGTATCTAACACTAAGCTTGGTATATGATTTATAATCAAAAAACATGTATTGAATTAAGCAAAATTACAGTCTTCCACTGTACTAAAGTGAAGAAAACTGATCATGAAACCAAAAGACAAAGGAGTCCAAACAAGATATCTACACCTTCTACAGTACTAGCTGTGTTAGCCACCCAGTTGTGTCCAGCTCTTTGGGACCCCATGGACTATAGCCTGCCAGCCTCCTCTGTCCATGGAATCTCCAGGCAGGATACTGGAGTAGGTTGCCATTTCCTTCTCTAGGGGATCTTCCCAACCCAGGGATCAAACCCAGGTCTCCCTCATTGCAGACAGATTCTCTACTGTCTGAGCCACCAGGGAACCTCCACAGTAATAGCTACTAGTCCGCAAATGTGTATTTACTTTGTCTATATCACTATCCGTGGACAAGTGCAAAAAAACAAAACACAAAAAATTCTTTCATATTCATGTATTCATACTCTGTTTCTCTATTTTTATCTCTTTCTGTCTCATATATATACATACACTGTTCAGAGTTTCAGTCCATTGCTCACAAACTGAAACAGCTAAAAATTTGATTAAGGTACTAAGAAGCACAGACGTTAAGAGTCTTAACATCTAATCCACTTTGATGAAGGACTCTCAGAAGAGGCTCCTGCCTCTACAAACCCAGACCATGTGACTCGCAGGCTGAAGAGGCCCATGGAATTTTGAAAGAAATTTCTTTTCTTCCATGAGGCACCCATGCCACTAGGAGGCCTTGGGAGAACAGAAGAGAGGATGTAAATAAATATGGCAAGAGAAATAGTGATATCTGGTATTGGCAACAGCAACACAACAGGAACACACAACAATCTGTGGATTACCTTTGTACCCAATTATCAAGTGATAAATTATGCAAATGTGGTTGTGATTGAAACGTCTATTTTCTGATTCACTGAAATTAAGTCAGCTCTACAAGCAGTAGACCAGAGTTTTCAGGTCTCTTCTCTACCACTTCCAGCACTAGATAGATCCACAATTACTAAACTGTGACCAAATGGCATGATAACTATCTTTGTGAGATACCACATTCAAATTCACAGGGGTATATATAGTGAGCTGCAACTAGCACTCCAGACCTGGCTAGCAAATTTCAAAAATTACAGAAAACACATCCACTTTGTTTCCAAAAGGCAGAATAAAATACACATAAAACTTCAGAAAATTTCTGACACCCTTTAAAACAATATTAAATTGTGTCAAATCCTTCTAAAGTTGCTGACAGACAAATCATGAAATGCTAAATGCTGACCTTGGAAGGGAGACTTTTCTTGGCCTAGAAAATCTCTAGAAACTATTTTTGGCTGATGCTTTGAAGTGATAAGAGGTCAGGAGTATATAATTTGACAACTGTACCTGGGCCTCATTCATCTTCTCAGCCTCAGCACCAAACGAGCCTGGAACTAGCTTCCTTTTCAATGAGTAAATTCATGAGTGAATAAACATGAAATAGTAGCCTGTTTTTACTCTATAAAAGAGGAGTGATAAAAATTATCAAGCAAATCCTAAAACCTTTACTTTATATACCCTATAAGAACCAAATTAATAATTTAGTTTTAAATTATCTGTCCTTCAAAAATAAATAAATAAATAAATAAATTATCTGTCCTTCAAACATGCTTCATAACTCAAACCTCATCAAGTGCAGTTGTAATACACTTTAGCTAAAGTATATGAATGTGTGCAATGATTTAGAAAAGAAGAATGGGGAAGGGCAAGGGTCACTGTCCATGTTGAAAACATGTCCTTCCCTTCTCCAATAGAGTAAAAATATTTATAATAGCCTCTATTTTCCTATAGGGCCAATTCCATTTTACTATGCTTAAAATTCAACATTCCCATCATCTGATCTGGATTTACCCAACAAAACTTTACTCTTCCACAAGTACTTTCTTCTTTTTTAATTACATATTTTGAAGCTAACAAAAATACATTACACTAGAACTTCTTTAAATCCAAACTAGACATTCGAGAAAAATGAGCTTTTCTTAGAATATTTTCTAATATTTGCTTTTCATAATTTAAATTATAAACATTTCTGAATTAACAAAAGTATGCAAATAGGCTTCTATAAAAAGAAATGTTATGCTTCTAGCAATATGAACTAATATAATTTCTAACATGTACCTTCTATTCAGGCAGGGTGGTTTCCTTATTGCCCAGATCCATAATTCAGCTTTCCTTCATGCTCTTTCCTTTGAATGAAATACCCTCTCTCCTCATCTCTGTACTTCACAAGGCCCAACCTAAATCCCACGTAAGTTCAGCCAGTACTCATCTCTATTTTCCCTGTCACGCTCTGGCAAACTATTTTGTTCCACTTAGCACTTCTATATTCTATATTATCTTTGTGTTACTCTTCAGTTTTATCATTATAAATGTTATCTCATTAACAAGTCATTAGATCATTGATAGCTGGCACAAGGTCTTTTGAAGGGGAAAGGTCAAGTATTTTGTAGGGTATCCTTCAATTTGACTAGTGTTTTCTCATATTTACAGAGAGTTATGGATTTCAGGAAATATCACAAAGGTAAAGTGTCCTTCTCATCACATGATATCAGGGAATACATGATATCAACATGACTCTTCTGCTGATGTTAACCTTGATCACTAATATGTGATATTAAAATGATATCTGACAGCTTCTCCACTGTAAAGTTACTATTTTCCCCCTTACAGACTCTCTTCTTTAGAAACGAGTTGTTAAATCCAGCCCACATTCAAGCAGAGAACAGAAGCTCCACATCTTAAATGTATCAAATTGGTGGTCATATGCTAAAGCCTCCACAGTAATTAATTAATACTATGAGAGAAATGTTTTGATGCTATGCAAATATCCCATTTTGCCATAAAACTATGCCTACTTATTTTAATACTGATTAGTGGATCTTGCCTACAGCAATAATTACAATTGTGCTCTAATGTTGATATGGTACTGTATCTTTTATTTGTTTGATAACCTGCCATTTTATCCAGCATCAAACTAAACACAGATCAGGTAATCAATAAAGACTTGTTAAATGTAATTGAATTTCAAGAAACATTTATGTAAAATAAAGTGAGATAGTGCAAAGTGTGTATGTTCAAGGCTAATACGTATTTTGGCAGTTGTGCTGTTATGTCGTATGTCCTGATGGATGGACTGAGAATAGAAAGACAAAGAATTAACTACCTCATCTCTACTAAAACTAGGAAAACTTCCTGGAGAAAGGAGAACAATAATATTAGCTGTATAGTGCCTTAGAGTTTACAAAGTGTACTCCACATTCATTATTTAGGATTTCAGAAGCTCTCAGAAGCAAAAATTTTCAGGAAATAAAAATTGAAAACAACATTTAAATTTGTGAAAAGGTACTATTAAACTGTGAGTTGGAAAATTAGATGTAGAAACTACGAAAGGTCAACCAAGCAAAGCTAAAGTAAAGGCAAAAAAGAAACAGATATGATTTGAAAAAAAAAAAGTGTGAGTCCAGTGCAAGACTTTAAATCAGGTGGTAAAGTTGATTTAACAAACAGTATTAAACCAAAGCACTTAGACTACCAAAGATAAAGAGAACACAGTTAAAATAATGAAGTATGTCATTAAAATAAATATTAAGAATGGACTTCATGGGAAAATGCATTGAAGGTAAAAAATGAATAGAATCTTTATGTATGTGTTTACACATTTCTTCATTGGCAACCTCCATTTTTCCAGTGCCTTTAACATGCTTTTAACCTAGTAGGCATCCAGAAATATTTGCTGAAGTTCTACTCTGTGTCAGACAGAATGCTAGACATTTTGGGATATGCAACAATTAGATATGGTCCCTTCCTGTTAATAATTTACATTCTATTACAAAGTAAAACAAGACAGAAGGGGCCAAAAGAAAGCAAGCTGCAAAACCATCCAAAGGAAGAAAAGGTAACTATGAAATGACCTGTTCAGGAAAGGCTTGTGGAAATAAGGGGCATTTGCAGAATTGGGTAGAGTGGGTAGTAAGATTTTAACAAAGCCAAGAAAAAGGCATTTAAAGCACAGACAGAATGGCTGAACACAAGGGGTTGAGATAAAGGTGTTTTAAGGAAACAGTGAAAATCAAGCAAGGCTGCAATAAAAGGTATATGAAAACATAAGAGTACAAAAGATAAGCTGAGATTTTAAAAAGGTTTTGAATGGCAAGTTGAGGAGTTTGAACATTTCCTGTAAGCAATCCAAAAATAATCAAAAGATTTCCAGCAAAAGAGTGACATGATGAAGGTGATATTTTAAAAATATTAAACTGGCTTTTGATATGCACAACAAATGGTATATATCTTGATTAAAGATATGATTATGGCAGTAGAGAGACAGGCACACAAATAAAGCACACCGAATATATAACAAACAGGAGCAGACAGTAGCAAAATAAATTTAAGAACAAAAGATTAACCTATGATTTCTTTGTTAGGAGCAAGAATAGCATAACATCACATAGAACCGAGAGGAAGTTAGGCAAAGAGTAAGACCCCAAAGTATGAAGAATAATCCTATTTCCTATTTTCATTTCTTCCATCATGTTTGTATGAAATTCAAGTTGCCTAAGCTAAAGTAGAATAGGTAACTGTATTAAAGGACTAACTAGAGAAGTTCCCAAAGTGATATATAAACAGTGACTTTAGAAAGAGGAAATGTAGCTGCCTTAAAATGCTTTAAAAGTATTCAGAAAATATAAGCCACATGACTTGCTAATTGCTCAGTTAGTTCAGGGAAAAACAACAAAAACAAAAAATCACATCAAGGTAGCAATATGAATGCATTAACCAGAGAAGTGTACCTTACCCAAGCTGGGTATCAGTTCATTTAAATGTTAGTATATAACAAAACTAAATATTAGTCTCTTCTCTCATTACCACACACACAAAAAATAGGCACTCTTATGTTCTCCACCTCTACTTCTTAAAGAGAATTCTCCCTACATTTTCTTAATCCTCTCAAACAATTCCCTAATTCTATCTCCTTTCTTCTGTATAAACTTTGGTCTACTGCATTTTATTTACTTCCTAATTCCACTTTAAAGTGTTAAATATAAATTTTCTGAAGCTGCTTTTAATAAAAGTAGGAATATTTAGTCTTCATATTCAGCCTTTGCAGTTGACAAAATATTTTATACACATTACCTCTCAGAACCCTCACAGAAGCAATGCGCAGCAGGTATTATCATCATCCATATATTATACAGAAGCAGCAAGCCCAGGGCCACATATTCATAAGTGATAGAGTCAGGCCTGAAATACAGGTTTTCTGAATCCAAATTCCATATTCTCCTCCCTATGTCACTCAGTTTCATCATGTGCCAGTAGCTATATCTAATTATTCAAAATGTATGTTATTATTCTATACTATGTTTAAGCCAATACATCTCTTTTTTTAAAAAAATAGGTACTTATGCCCAAATGGCCCTATTATACGGCCATTTATCGAGAAAACCTAATTATTTTAAGAAGCTCATTATGATAATAGTTATCACTGGATGAAAAGTGATGACTGAAGCATAATATTTGCAAAATTGCTGAGCCTATACCAAAACCATTTTTGCCTTTAATTCTGCAACACAACATGTAACAACAAAGACAATATGGGTGATTTAAGGATATATGAGCATCAAAGGACAGAAACAGGGCATTCCTACTCTCTTTAGCTGCGCAAAGGCCTCAAATACTGGTATAGTTCAGAGCATCTTATTACCAGGGAGACATAAATCAAAAGGAGTTCAGCTAGGAGCAATAAAACAGATTAGTGTCTGAAAGGACTGACTTTAAAGAAAGTTTTAAAAGAATTAAATCCAGGTAGTCTAGATAAAAAAAACAGCTAAGAGGAAACCTTTTTTTGAAGCTGACATTCACAACAAAGAAATTATTTTGAAGATAAATGTCTAAAACAATGCAAAAAGGAACATTCACATATTTGGAGACTATAAGGGGAAAATTCAGGAGAAATTTACTGACAAAAACCTATGGGACAAAAGAACTTTCTCCCACAAGAGTGGTGAAAACTACATTCCTAGAGATATTTAATACCATGTTGGACAAGACAAGAAAAGGATTCCATATGGAATGATCCTGTACTGGCCCCTGTAGTGGTGGGAGGAATAAAGATGACCTCTTAGATCTTTTCCATTTCTGATTTTTTCCTAACTCTATGAAGTTTTATGGGGCACGGCCTTCTACCAATTTCCTTTCTCCCCATGATGCCCACTTTCTCCTTTCACAAACGGAAACAAATTGTAACCTTCATTTTAAGCAGATCTCCCATTCTCAGTGAATAGGTAATATAATCCTAGGTACAAATTTCGGAGAAAAAGGCTAATTCCTAAACTTATAATAGTCCCCCCGCCCCCCCAACAGTGGTTCCTGGGACTCTTACAAGTTTTTTCACAAACTAAAGAAGTAGTAGTTCAAATGGACTCAAAGAAGAGCAGTTTCATCAGGAAAACCATTAATATCCTCCCTTCTTGTACATGAACACAAAGCTGACAGTGACCCTGGGAGCTAAAAAGCACTGGGTCAAATTACCATCAGAGCTGCTGCTCAGGATTATCTTTTAGCTTTCAGCATTTTATGCTGAGTGACAGCAAAGTCTACTGCAATCCACATTTTCATAGCAATGACATTTACCTTTGAAAAGATGTAGCCTTAAACATCTACACACTTGGCAAATGTTGTAAAAGAGTAAGTCTGATTCAGGATTCAAACTCAAGAAGCCTCAGCCTTGCCCTCTTTCTCATCTGACACTTAGAAAAAAAAAAAAATGTTTCTCAGCCAACCTTGAAACAGATCCCAACTCTCCAAAATTCCTGTTCAGTGAAAGCCCCAGAAAATACAACAGGCTTTTCCTCGTTTTGCTGATTTATAAGGACAAGATGTAACAAAATCCAGGGAGCTTTGAGAACACGTCCCTAAGCCCTTTAAAAATAAAACTGTAGCTCAGTTATGAAAAGGGACAGCAGGGCAGGGATAGCCCTCCAGGAATGGACACTAATGCTTCTTCTATGCAATCTAAACAACCTTAGTGGCTGAAGACCCAACAACTGCCATCTTGCCTATTTTACCCACACAGAAAGTTCATTGATATTAAAACCAAACCCTCTAAACAATTTTTTTTAAATACCATTTTCACTTTTCCCTAGTAAAAATGAGACTGTTCGTATATAAAAAAAAAAAAAAAAAAAAGACTGGCCTCTGATATTAGAATAGGATTCAGAGTTTTCAAAGGCCTTCCAACACTCAACTCTGATCCTGGCAGGAAAAGCTGGCAGTTATAATTCCATTTTGAAACAGGGGGTGGGAAAGTGTCACTCTGAGGTTAGGCAGTCTAAAGGAGAACTCACTGCAAAGATTTTCAAACCTTTCCAACAAGGGACCAATCTAAAAGGGATTATTCCAGAAAATTTTAGTGGATTTCAAAAACGGCTGAAGACTTGGGTAGCCTCATCTCAGGAAAGCAAGGAATAAGAAAAACAAAAGGCAACTTTTCCTATAATTTCAGAAAGGAAACGTGACCCTGACCCTTTAACAGCCTACCAACCTGAAAGAATTTTCTCAAGAAATTTCTTGAACCTTCTCCCCACAAGACTAGTCAGCCAGAAGTTTTGGCTACTAGTTCTGGGCCTCTGTCTGAGACTCAGCTGCCCAAGAAAAGCCAGGAGCCTGGACAAGGAGACCCTGAGGAGCCCCCTCTACCTAATCACTTCAGAACTCCCACACTCCTGTGTCCCCTCGCCTGCAGCTACCAGTTTTTCAGGGGAACTCCAACCTGGTCCTCCTCCAAATCTGCACGCCCTCCCCCCACACACACACGTACGCAGATTGCTCCCCCGCACTCCCCAAACTTTACCCACCCAACAAAAGTGGGAACCAAGTTTCTCACCATCCTCATAGTTTTTGAGATAGTAATCCGGGCCGGGACCCCCACGGCTTTTTGCCGGGTTCCTCAGGTTCTGGAACTGCAGGAAGTCGGTCCTTTTGCCCCCGAAGCGCAGAAAGGCGGGCGAAAGTCCCCGGGCCAGGGTCACCAGACGCTTGGAGCTGCAGGGGTAGAGAAGGAGAAAGGAAAGGATACGGGGGACAAGCGAGAGGCCGCAGGGCACCAGCAAATCCCTCTTTCCATTCTCTGTGGAGTTTCGCCTGGCACCCTACCCCGCCCAGCTTTGGGCCGAGGTACCCGGCGCTGCGCCTCCTGCGCCCAGCTGGTCGCGGCCCCCTCCCTCAGGCACCCCGACGGTGCTCACCGAAGGCAGTATTTACAAAGAGTTAGACTGTGTTTTAACAGTGTGTGCACAGGTTGGGGTACGCTTCTGCTGAGAATGCGGGACTAAGGCGCAGTTGCTGGGCTTCTGCCCCTGCCGGGAAAGCGCACCGAAAGGAGTCGCGCAGCGCAGGGATCTCGGGCTCCGACGTTTGCCAAACCTCGGCTGAAAGAGGGAATCTGCCTCTCCTGCCCCAGGGGCAACCGCAACCTCTATGCAGAAGGTGAAACCCTCCTTCTTTCTCTCAGACCAGGCACCTGACATCGTTTCTTTTTTTTTCCAGCGCCAAAGTTGATTTTCCTTTTCCACTGCCTTATAACAACTGCATGCATCTCCCAAATCCTTGTCTTTCTGAGAACACTTCCCACACCCGCCTTGCACAGTAAAAGCAATGTCTCTGGCTGATAATTCAGCCAGATCTCAGGAAAGGTAACGACCTTCTCTCCACCCGCCAGTTGGGCTCCATCTTTTTCCCTTCCCACTTGGGCTCATTTGGAAGCTCTGAGGAAAGTGAAGTTTGCCGAAATGTGGAACGTGCGCGTCGCAGCAGACTCTGAAGAGCATCGGAACAATGGTATTTACAGCTATTTAGGTTCAGGATTTCCATAAATGGGTTTTTTAAAGCCAAACGCTGCTAATTAGGAAAGGCGCAGAGAACTAGCAATGCGGATGCGCTTAATGCTAAGGGCATCAGCTATTGAGTTTCGGGTTTCTAAGTTATTTTTAACGCTTTTCTGGTTCAGGTTCTGAAAACCCAAATCCAAATGGTACTAAAGAGTATCTTGAAGACGGCGGATAGGAAGGGGGTGGGGGAACCACGGAGACTCCGGTTTCAGAGTTTCTGACAAAAGCTGTGGCCGCCCAGAGAAGTCCCAGTAGGGAGAAGGATCCCCTGGCCGTGGAGACCAGGACTGCGTTACCAGGCGGGCGCAATCGGGCGTCGTGTGGGCCCACGGCTGGCAGAGGAGACCGCCGCGCGAGTCCGCCCCGCGGAACCGGCGTTTCCAGCAACCGTCCAGCCGGAAGCCTGCACAGCCAATGCAAATACGCCCCGCCACGGCTCCTTTCCCGAAAAGCCGCCTTCCACAATCTTTTCTGCGACAAGCATTTAGCGAGAACAGTAAAGGTTTTGTTGTTGTTTTTAAGAAGCAAAAGAACTCCAAAGGAGTCCACGCAGCTGGAGAACCGCGATGCAAGTAGGGAGTGTAGTCGCCAGCCCCCCCGCGGGGCTCCCCCCTCCCTTCCCGGACTAGCTCAAAGACGCGCGCTGCTGCAAGGAAGAGCTTCCGAAGAGGAATACGGGCCGCGCAGAGCTGTTCCCGCCCTCCCAGCGGAGGCGCGGGCAGGAACCGAAACGGCCTCGGCAGCCGCAGCAGCAAGCACTCAGCCTTCCCGCAACGCTCGCTCCACGTGGAAGAAACGCCCAAACTGCGCTTCCCGCTACCTGCAGCGTCCGCCCGCCCGGCCGAGGTCAGCGGAGACCCGGAGAACTGAGGGGCGGGCGCACACGAGAAGCAAACTCGAATTTCGGGGAGAGTGAAAGATACTCACGAAAGACGCACGGCGGACGCGGCCTCAGGGCAGAGAAGTGAGACTGAGCGCTCGGAGCTCTTCGAGGGAGCCCACAGCTGAGCTCCAATTTGGAGGGAATTTTTTAAAACTCAACACTTGTATTCGACATTGTAGACAATTTATTTTTCATTTATTTATTTTTACAATGCAACTCTCTCCCTGTTGTGAAGGGATCGTGGTTGCCTAACTGCTGAACAGTAATAACCCGGGAGAGGGTGCGCCCCAATTAAGAGTCCAAGCCCTAGAGTAATGTAGAATCCACTATTATAAATCTCCCGGCTTCCTAATCCACCGGTGCGAGATTCAGACCTCCGAAACATCCCTAGAGTATTTCTAGGACCCTTTCCGCTCTCCTTATATACGCTATGACCGCAGCGAGGGTTTTTTCTTTCTTTCTTTTCTTTCCTCCTTTCAAGAAAAACTAAGCTATGCAGTTACCGCAGATTTAAGGAGGAGGGACTGGGGGACCATTCGGTCTATTAAAAGTATCTTTCAAACTTCTTAAGTTTGGAGAGGATAGCAAAGGATATAAAATTAAATATCCGAACCAATTTGCCGACCGCTCAAGCCTCTGCCTAGATTGATTCTCTGTCTGGGAGTGGGAGAGAACTGACGAAACGATCTTTCCGTGGAAAATTCCACTTTCGTGCGAATCCCGCTTAAACATTCACAGACACACGCAGACACGCACTCTCTCACACACACCCATTCCTCTCGGATCTTTTCTTCGCTTTTGTAACTACCCTGAACCTCTTGTTTCTCTTCAGAAGGAGTCCGGGAGGCTAATTGTGGATATATGTAAGCACAACATTTTTTCAGTCATAACTGATAAGTTTCTGAAATGCCTTCTGCATTGCAAACATGTGCATCTTAATAGAAAACATTGCTTTTCTCAATCACCAGTTACAGCCTCACAGCAAATATTCCTGGAGGAGGAAAACCTTTCTTCTCTTTGAGAGATCCGCCTGGTGCATTTTCTTCATCTTCTTCCCCCTTTGGAATGGGGGGATAGGAAGGGGTGGGGGTTGCTACTTAAAAAAAAATGATCCATCGAAGCCCCTGCCTTACCTTAAGAAATCGAGCCAGCCATCATGAATGATGGACGGATCCAGCTGCAGAGAGAGGAAGTTCTCATTGACTGTCCTGACTGGGTTCTTGGTGCTCACATCAAGTAGAATCAGGGTCTTTTCCTTCATACCTGGAGCTCTGTCTACAGGCAAGGGTCTCCTGTCTCCAGCTTGGGAGGAAAGGGAGCGATGGATCAACAGAGCCAAGAAGAGAGCCACCGGGGCTAGGCACGCGGGGGGGCGGGAGTTGCTGGAGGGCATGGCTTCAGGGAAGGCACAGAGCACCCTCATTAAATCCCTCTGATTTAAACCTCTCTTCCTACAGGGTCTCGCTGGTGACTAATTGTCCTTATCTAAAGTGTGTGTCTGTCTGCCTTCCCCCCCCCCCCCCGCTTTTTTTTCCCTTCCTTTCCCCCCCTCTCTTGAGCTCTCTCTCCCTTTTTTCTTTTTTTTTTTCTTCAGTGTTTTGGTGCTGGTGGAGCGAACTCACGCCCCTAGCCAGCCTTCTCAGAGACTCGTGCCAAGAGTACTCGTTCACCAGCACCGCCCCTTTAAGAGATTTCGACTGCAGACATTTTTAAACTTTTTAAAGGTAAGGGGGTGGAGGGGGGGGAGGCGGGAAGTAGGAGGAAGGGGTGGTGTTGTACCCTCCTGATTTAACCCTCTAGGCTCGGGAATCAGAGGGAGGGATCGAAACTATACCGTTGTAACATTTGGGGTACGGGCGGGACGTCTTATTTTTACTTCCCTCCCAGTAAGGCTCTGGGGAGGGCGATTCTAGCTGCGACCCCGACGCGAAAGCCCCTGAGCCATGGAGTCGAGGCTGCACCAGTCGCTCGCCTGTTTGCCCTGACAGCGTCAGGCATTTCGACTGCTCCAGGCCCTTCTCTTTGGGGTAAAGAAGCGAGAGCAAGGCTGGTTAAGTTGCAGAGGGGTCCTGCAGTGGCGACTGTGATTCCTGCCAAAGCACAGAGAGCAAAAGGAGATTCCATGGATGCAAATATGGACCTCTGCGACGCGCTGGGCAGACACACACAAGCCGCCTCTAACCTCGATGGGGCAAAGAAAGACCGTCCAGAAGGAACACAGAGTGACGAGATCAAAAGGTTTATCTGCCCATATGGGTAAAAGGCTGTCCATGTTTCCCATCTGCCTGCAGCTGAGGCCAAAATGTCTTGGGGGATTCACTATATGCTGCCTTAGGCCAAGTCAAAGCAACCCTGTCTGTGCTTGCCTAGTCTGGGAGGCGTTGTGCCCATCTGAGCCACTGGTTGACTACTCCACTGCAGCAGCAGAGCCACCCCCTCAGCCCCACCTCTATATCAACCTTGGGCTCATCCCTCCCACCGGGAATTACACCTTTCTGGTGCCAGAACAGAACAGTAACACAATTAGGTTTCCAAACTCAATCGGGAGCCAAAGCCAGAATCTTCCCACACTTAGTTCCTGGATGCTCCAGAACAGCCAAGTACTGTGGGGTGCACCACCCACCCTGGTTCATGGATCCCCAACCCACAGCACCTCCCAGGGTGCTAGGATTGAGCCCTAGGTCCCCAGTTAAAGTGAGAGAGAGAGAGAGGCCAGACCTGGTTTGCTGCAGTCACACTGTCAGGTTCCACCTTTCGGCTTCTTTCTGGAATAAAATGGGGCTTCTACTTGGCAGATGAGGAGAACTACTTTATGTGGTGTGGGGACTGCATGAGCCTCCCAGGGCCTACTGATATCAAACATGCAAAACTCTTAAAATGCAGAGCCAAGGTTTTCCCCAAGGGTTCATGAGCCAAGAGCAGCATCACAGCCACCAAAAAACGGTAAAATGGCAAACCTACCTCTCCCTCCTTCCCCTCAACTGAAGTTCCCTGAAGAGCTTCTACCAAACTAATCAACCAGGAAATAGAGCTTAGGTGGGTTAGACTGGGAAGTGCCATGAGTTTAGGAGGTCTGCATAAAATGAGACCAAAGCAGGGAAAAAAAAACCCAAAGCATATTATTTAAAGATGGTATTTAAAACCAAGATGTTAATATACTGAAGCATTAGAGGTGATCTCTGGCCCTAAAACCTGCTTCCCACAGTTCCTAAAAATGTCTGACACATCTAGATCCTTGAAAATATGCATGTGCTTCTATGTAAGGGTGCGTGGTATGGTGTGAGTTTCAATAGAAATTACTGTAATTTTTAAATGTGCACTGAGCAACTCCTAGAGATGGTGAACAAAGGTTTTTACTTACCTTTGTATCACCAGAACCAGGCACTTAGTAGGCATTCAATAAATGCCTGTGAGCTAAATTAATGGTAAATCAAATCATGCTCAGCACACTAAAATCATAGACTGCTCACAAGAAGAATGTGAAAATAAATGCATAGTTTTATTTGTCACAGTAAACTTTTAGGTTTCTTTTCAGTAATTTGTTTTCCCAGTTATTAGCATTTTTCTGGTTATCTCCTTTAGGAAATACTTATTCTTCCAAATTCAGAAACCATTAGTTCATTGCTTATACTCAAAATTAAAACTAATTATATATTTTTAACAAGGAGTCAGATTTTCCAAGGGCTTAAACACCTCCTGGATCACAAGTGAATGTACTTTCAGAAGCCACATTAATTCGGACCAAAGGAAGACCACCTGAATGAAATAAAGAAATCACTCACCCACTAGATGTCTATAATTAATATACCTTTCAAAAATAGCTACTCTTGTGACTAAGAATGAACTTGATTATAATAAGAATCTGCTTAATTATGAATTTTATCCACAGTTTTTGTTAGTAACCCAACCATTCAGTATTTTCTTGGTGGCCTAATTAATTACTTTAACCAGTATTCAGTGTCTTCGCCAGAACCTGTTTGTAGTATAAAATCAAACTCAACAAAACAGTGTTTCTTTTCTTACTTCCTGAGGAAACCCACCTCTCTAGTCTGGCCACTGAAACTCTAGCCATGTCCAGCCTGAGGATATCTAGACAAATAAAGTGATTCAATAACATTTAAGGAGTCCCAGATAGTCCTGACTGACTCTGAGATGACTTGTTTAGTCCTTTGGTCTAGTTTGGGTATAACTCTACACAGGGCTACTTTTTCCAAATAGGACCTCCCTCCCCATATCACAGTTTTTCTCTTACCTCTCATCTAACCCTAATTATATTCTGTAAGTAGCTCATTGTTAATGTGTATATTGATGTTTCTATCCTATCTTATGTGTGCCAGGTGATAACAATCTATCTCTCTTCTGCCTTAGATTGTAATTTCCTAGGGAATAAGAATTGGGACTCTATATAAAATATGAATTACTGGGAACTAGATGCATTGAAATCTCTCCTTGGAAATGTTCTGCCTGGTGTTACTGAATGATCCTTGGTCCTTATAGATAAATTATTTTGCTTTCTGGGAGTCTAAGTTTCCATATCTGTAAGAAATGTTGAAGATTAACTGGTCCAGTGATTTCTAAACAATATGATTTCAAAATAAATATTAGTGTGGAAGAACCAACATATTTGCCAAATTTTTATTTTGTCTAGTAAGAACCTTAAATCTATCATTTACTTATTACTATTTTTTCCCAAAAGGACATTAACAGCCAAAAAAGAGCTGAAATGAAATGTCAAAATAAACAGCAAGTATATAAACTGAATAAATTTAGCTTCATGAAAAATCACTATAATTTTTTATCATTTCATCTCACAGCAGTGGAAATATGCCAGTGACCATCATGGGTACTATGATTGGTGACTGGAACTAATGACATATCCTGTGTTTATGGCCAAATTCTACTTTGTAACATACAGTCAGGATACTTTTAAATGATGGTCATTGTGACTATAATAATTCCTTTCCAGTCTCCTACGCTTTTTCCTCATTTTTAGCTTGTCACAAACTCACTGACTCCCTTTTCTTCTATTAAACATTGAAAATCATTGGCATTTCAATGCCTGCTTTCCCCTTCTGAGAGAACTATTCCTAAATGTCTAATAGCTAGGAAAAAAAGAAAAGAAAAATTCCTTCCACCACAATGGGACAGGAAGCATGAAGCTACAGCAGTCAGTCCACTGCATCATTGCTGCCTGGGTATTTGTCCATGATGACTACTATTTATTGAGATCTTATGGTCCAGGCATGGTGCTCAGGAAAATCTCACTGATCTTGAATAACTCTGAAAGGTAGATACAATTCATTATTACACCTAGTTTATATATAAGAAAATGGAGACTCAGACTCGTTAAGCAACAAATAAACAGCTAATAGATGTTCCCATCACTTCACGGCAAATAGATGGGGAAACAATGGAAACAGTGACAGACTTTATTTTCTTGGGCTCCAAAATCACTGCAGTTGGTGACTGAAGTCATGAAATTAAAAGACACTTGCTCCTTGGAAGAAAAGCTATGACAAACCTAGACAGCATATTAAAAAGCAGAGACATTACTTAGTTGACAAAGGTCCGTCTAGTCGAAGCTATAGTTTTTCCAGTAGTCATGTATGGATGTGAGAGTTGGACCACAAAGAAAGCTGAGTGCCAAAGAATTGACACTTTTGAACTGTTGTGTTGGAAAAGACTCTTGAGAGTCCCTTGGACTGCAAGGAGATCAAACCAGTCAATCCTAAAGGAAAGCAGTCCTGAATATTCACTGTAAGGACTAACGTTGAAGCTGAAGCTCCAATACTTTGGCCACCTGCTGCAAAGAACTAATTCATTAGAAAAGACCCTGATGCTGGGAAAGATTGAAGGCAGGAGGAGAAGGGGACATCAGAGGATGAGATGGTTGGGTGGCATCACCGACTCAATGGACATGAGTTTGAGCAAACTCCGCAAGTTGGTGATGGACAGGGAAGCCTGGTGTGCTGCTGAGTGACTGAACTGAACACAGTTAATAAGTGTCAACAAGGATTGAAACCCAGGGCACACTGACTCCAAAGCGTATGTCTGTGTTAACCACCACTCTCTAAGGCTAAAGTACTGTATTCCCTCAAACAACTGGTCAACTTGTCCCAACTTTTCATGGGAAAACCCCTGGAACAGGAGTTGGAAGACCTGAGTTTAAGTCCTGTATTTACAGATTCTACATTTTCTAGCTTTGTTACCTTGGGTACTTTTTAAAAACTGCTCTAAGTCATAACTATACAAGCATGCCAGGCTCCTCTGGCCACGGAATTCTCCAGGCAAGAATAGTGGAGTGGATAGCCATTCCTTTCTCCAGGGGATCTTCCTGACCCAGAGATTGAATCCAGGTCTCCTGCATTGCAGGTGGATTCTTTACCATCTGAGCCACCAGCAAAGTCCAAATATAAATGCTTTTGCATTTGAAGGCAAAAGGAAAAGGGGGTAGCAGAGGATGAAACGGTTAGATAGCATCACCAGCTCAATGGACATGAATTTGAGCAAACTCTGGGAGACAGGGAAGGACAGGGAAGCCTGGCATGCTGCAGTCCATGGGGTCGCAAAGAGTCAAATACAACTTAGTGATTAAACAATAACAACAAGTCACAGCTGCTGACTCTGTAAAATTAATATCTTTAAATAAGAAATAGTAAAATGATGTATGGAGAAAGTGCTTTATAAATCCTAAAATATTACACAGTTGTGCTACTTGTTTCTTGTTATTTCTTATTCCTTCCCCCACACTTGCCACAAATATATTCCCTTAATTGACAACTGGAGCAAGAATTAAGCTATATATAAATAACTTAGTGATAAACTTGGGGGGGAAAGTCAACTCTATCTAATATGTCAATAAATAGAGTAATAAAATGAGTATGTTCCACATATTTTAACCCTGCTGGCTCTTTTGCCTATGATTAGCATCTGATAAATGAAGAAAAGTTAAATAGTTTTACATGCCTTCTTCAGTTCTCCACTGGGAGAGGGGAAGACAGGAGTGGAAAATGGACAGTTCTGGGGAATAAGAAAGACTGTGCTCTCTGTCCTGCTTAGAGGAGCAAGGGATAGCAACACTTTCTCCATATGGAAAGTTGAAGGGGAAAAGAATTTGTAACTGATCCACCTCATGATATAAGAAACTCTAACTGGATTATTTTTTTTCCATTGTTACCATCAACCAGTAAACTTATGTGGACAAGATCATAACCATAATAGATATAGTTAACTCATTAATGAGTTCAGTTTGAAATCCTTTAACATTTTTGGAGGTACGGATGACAGAGATTTGAGGAACTGCTATAGTTTAGGGGAAAAAAAGTAACAGAAAAATACATTAAAATTATTAATGTCCTAAGTCACACTCACTGAAGAAATGTCCTGTCTGCCTTTTATACATTCAGGTAAGTCCTGAAAAGCAACATATGACAACTGGAAATTGTATGGGCTCTAGAGCTCAAATGACTTTGACTAAAACCCAGTTCACAGTTTACTGCCTGCTCATGTGAACCTTTGGTGAATAAGTCATTTATTCCTGCTGAGCCCCAATTTCCTCGTCTATAAAATATGCATAAATATACTTCCCTCCATGTGCACTGTGAGAATTAAATGAGGTATTAGTTCCTGGCACACAGTTACTATTCAGCTATCAACGTCACTGATGGGATTTCATGTTGGAAATAAATGTAATTTGCATGGATAAAATAAGAAATTTATACACCTTCACCTGAAATCTAAGGTTTCAAAGTAGTATAATAAGAGCTTCCCTAGAGGCTCAGACCATAAAGAATCTGCCTGCAACGCAGGAGACCAGGATTTGATCCCTGGTTCAGGAAGATCCCCTGGAGAAGGGAACGGCAACCCACTCCAGTATTCTTACCTGGAGAATCCCATAGACAGAGGAGTCTGGTGGGCTACAGTCCATGGAGTAGCAAAGAGTTGGACATGACCTGAAATCTAAGGTTTGAACAGTATAATAACTTATTTATATACTGTCCCATTTTATGCTCATAGCTTAGATAGGACAAGCTGTCTCCTCATAATTCAGGTAAGGAAATCAAGAGTCAAAAAATTCAAAATGCCATTTCTTGAAGGACCTGAGACTAAAACCAGCTCTGCTGAATGAAAACTAGACTACACTTTCAGTGTGTTTGTTATTGAAAATATCTGAAACTTTTACATGTAATGTCCCAGGACAAAAATTCAAATCACCTTTCACATGTTTTATAACTTCATTATGTTGTTTATACATACCTTCAAATAACTATAAGTTGTTTATATTATATAGTTTCCACTATACCACTTTCTGAGTGAGATAATTGTAAGAAATAATGCTAAAGATAATTTCTAAGAAAGTGAAATATGTATATCATATATATTTATTTCAATCACCTCCTATTTCAGCCTCAACAATGAGAAGTTGAGCCTGTAATAAAACAGCTGCCTGGGACACAAATTGTGTCACATAAATGAATAGCTGTGATTATATTTTCTTTTGCTCCCTAGGCTAATGGCACACTCTGACCTTTTTAAATACCCTAATGTGCTTAGTTCATAATAATGGGAGTTATATAAATATTGACAATAGAAAGACTACCACAGATTCAGTTCACTCCTTAATAAAAAAAAAATCAGCTGACACACTCTATCCATACATACTTACTCAACTGAGTATTTTGCCTCTGCCTAAATTAACATCTAGATCCCTAATTCTTTGGAGTAGTTTTGCCCCAACATAAGCAGATCCAAGTTCTTCCTCGTTCAGTGCCAGTTGTGCTAAACCGTACCTGCCTTAACACTCAACAAATTTCCCAATTCTTCTACTCCTTTTGGTCACCTAGAGATATTAACATGATGTGACTTTTAGAAAGTATGTTTCATTTCCATCAGACATTTTAACTTACTTTTTTTGATCTTCTGAAGCCTAGCCATCATAACACTGTGTTTAAAAAATTAAAAAAATTTTTCTGGGACTTCCCTGGTGGTCCAGTAGCTAAGATTCCATGCTCCCAATGCAGGGGTTCCAGATTCCATCCCTTGTCAGTGAACTAGATCCCACATGCTGCAACTAAGAGTTTACACACCACAACTAAAAAAAAAAAGATCCCGCATGCCACAACGAAGACCCTGCATGCCAAATCAATAAACAAATAAAAATAAATATTTTTAAAATGTCTTTCCCTTTCGGGAATATATAAAATCAATTTGAGAGTTTAGGGCAGTGATTCTTAACCTCAGCCACATATTAAAATCACCTGAGGAGAACTTCCCTGATGGTGCAGTGGATAGGAATCTGCCTGCCAATGCAGGGGACCCAGGTTTGATCCCTAGTCTGGAAAGATTCCACATGAAAGAGCAACTGAGCCTGTGTGCCACAACTACTGAGGCTGAGAGCCGCAACTAATGAGCCCACCCGCCTAGAGTCCCTGAGCTCCAGAACAAGGGAATCCCACCCACCACAACTAGAGAAAGCCCACACAAAGCAACAAAGACTCAGCGTAGCCAAAAATAAAATAAATTAATTTTTTAAAAATCACCTGAGGATCTTTTTCAAAATAACTGTGCCTGGGCCCACCCCCAGATATGCTGGTAACTGATTTGGAATGAGGCCTCAGCATGTTCTGGATCCCTTGCTATACAACTTTATTTGGTTTTTATCTAGTTTCAAGAAGAAAATTAAGATGACAAAGGATATATTATTTGAATCTATTTGATTTCTAGATTTCAGATAATGAGGAGCAAGTGTTCAAATACTAATGGATAATTCAAAAAAATTTTTTTAATCTATTCTGTTCCTACATTTAGACAATGAAGTTCAAATAATGAGGGGTCATCCTCAAAGGGGGAAAATTATGCAAGTACATATCATATATCCTAGTAGCTCTAGTGGATTCTCAACTGATTATTCCTTCATTCAAGAAATGTTTTCACTTTACACCATCTGACTGGCAAAATGTGAATACTGGATAACTAACTCTGGATGTGGGGAGGTAGGAAACTTCTTGCATACTGATGGGAGTGTAAATTGGTTGAGCCATTCTGGAGAGTGATCTGGCAATATTTAGTGAAATTACATATGTGTATTCCCTACAATTTAGCAACCCCACTCTGGGAATAAATTCCCAAGTAACTCTAAAAAGGCTCATCAAAGGACCTGAATGAGGATAGGCAGTAAAGAATTGATTTTAATACTAAGGAATTAGGCACCTAGATGTTCAGCACAAGGGAAATGAACAGGTAAAATGCGGAAGGCAGCAGTTAGATGCAACAAACTAAATGTACATACAACATGGATAGGCTTTAAACAGAATGACACATGAGAAAAAAAACAAAAAACAAAAGCATAGCTATAGCATTATAACCATTAGTGCAAATAAAATACACACACATGAAACAATATATTTTATAAGGATAAAAAATATCAAAGGACATACATCAAACACATTAGAGTTGATGCCTATAAGGTAATCACTGAAAGAAGAAAATTAAACAAAAGGCTTTAAAGGGACCAATGCTCATAAACATTTTCCTGCATTCAAGGCAATACTTAATCCATTTTCTGGAAAGTGAAAGGCAGAAATATTTATTGAGTGTGCTGACTACAGCCTAGACAGTGTTGTCTGCCTCTCCACCTTGGAAGGCAAAGAATATCTATCTCCTTGGAAACCTCACAGGCCAGTTGGGAAAATGAACAAGTTAACAAAAATCCATTTGGTAAGCGCTGTAAATAGACTTTGGTGAAAGTGCTGTGGAGTACTGTAAAGATTATGACAATATTATTGTGTGTTTATATAGGGGCCTATTGGGCTTTCCCAGTGGCTCAGTGGTAAAGAACCTGCCTGCTAACACAGAAGACACAGGTTCAATCCCTAGGTGGGGAAGATCCCCTGGAGAAGGAAATGACAAACCACTCCAGTATTCTTGCCTGGAAAATTCCATGGACAGAGAAGTCTGGGAAGCTACAGTCCATGGGGTTCCAAAAGACTCAGACACTACTTAGGGACTAAACAACAACAAGGGGTCTATTACTTAATATACATGTAATTTTCCATCAAAATGATGACTGAAATATATCATACTTCAATGAGTTGGATGCTTGGGTTGCTTTTGTTTTCTTCTTTCTTATTTATCTGTTCCTAGTTTTGTGTGAAAGTGGAAGTCACTCAGTCATGTCAAACTCTTTGTGACCCCCATGAACTAGTCCATGGAATTCTCTAGGCCAGAACACTGGAGTGGGTAGCCTTTCCCTTCTCCAGGGGATCTTCCCAACCCAGGGATCGAACCCAGGTCTCCCACATTGCGGGCGGACTCCTTACTATCTGAGTCACAAGGGAAGCCCGGTTTTGTGTAGTTTCTACTTTGGGAACAGCTAAGGAAATGGCAACCCACTCCAGTACTCTTGCCTAGAAAATTTCATGGATGGAGGAGTCTGGTGGGCTACAGTCCATGGGGTCGCAAAGAGTCGGACACAACTGAGCAACTTCACGTCACTAAGGCTTGCTTGCTGTAGAAATGTTTGAGTGCCATCTGCTGGTGAAAATGTTTTATATTCCCCTATCTATCTTAATCCATTTTAAAAAACAAAAATGTCACATACATTATAGGATATTTGGGCTTGAAGGAATCTTGGAAATCATCTAAGGCCCTTGGTGTAGAGATGAGGAAATATCTCCTTACAATACTGCATCTCACTTAAGGAAAACGTGTGTGTGTGTGTGAATTTTCACATACCCCTTTCATCACTTCTGTGAGACTCACAAAACTTAGTAGACTCACAACGCTAGACTACCTTAATTTTCCTAGAGAGATAAACATATAAACTACTTTATAGGGGTCCAGAAGACCTGTTTAAACATTTATGTAAGTCCCATTTCCCAGGAAAACAATCTTAGGAAGGCAGCTTACTAGAGTGCCAAACAAATGAGCTTCAAGGTCAGACTTACATTCATCTCAGCTTTACTATTTAAATACTAAGAAGCCTTAAGAAAACTGTTTAACTTTCCTAAATCTCAATTTCTTTATATGTGAAATAAGAACAGTAACCCAATTTATAGAGATACTGTAGTAATTTGTAGGGCACATGTAAAAATGAAATGCTTAATAATATCAGAAAAATATTTAACAGCTAAACTAAACCTCTAATACTAATCTAAATATGCTTCTTAATCCATCCTTAATGAAGCTAAAAACTGTAAATGGATCTTCCCCTCATTTATATTTTATATTTATATTTAATATAAATAATCTGCCTCTAAGATATTGCATACAATTAATTTCCATAAAAATATAAATGGAAGGCAAAATGTGTTTTAATAGCTCACTGAATATCTGGGCAGATCATACTTCTGCTTTAAGGCCTTGCTATTCATAATGTGGTCCACAGATCTAGCTGCATTAGCATAAACTGGGAGCAGTTAGAAATGTAGAATCTCCGGCTCCACTCTGGCCTACCAAATTAGAATCTACATTTTAACAGGTTCCCCAAATGATTAAAATTCATATTTCAAATCTGATAAGCATTACTTCACAGAACAGCAAATATATCCTGAGCACCATTCTTTTAGGTGAGGTTGCCAAAGCTAGCTCCACCCTGTTCCTCTTGGCTAAATATATCTATGTTTTAATGTTTAAATACTGAAACTTCTTTAAAATTTTAGTGAAACTAATCTTTGTATAACACAGAGAACTTAAATAGCCCGTGGGAAGAAGGAAGAAAGGATATGATACTATGATTAATTAATAAAATGATGTTCCAAAGCCCAGAAATTGAGTCAGTGAACAATAGAAGCAATATAGACTTACAGGGTCTTTATAATTGATGGTGAATAAGCAATTGTAAAATATGGAATAGATCAATTAGAAACATCATGAAAACCCATACAGATATGTCTACAGCTCTTTGTGAGAGTAATGATAGATGAAGCAGCAATTTCAAACCTAACAACAGCCAGCCCCAGCTTCAGAAAAACTCCCATTTGCTGAGAAGTCTGAGTGTCCAGTTGGTAAAGAAACATGAGTTTCATGAAGACAAAATTGGGCATGGCTCATCTGAGCTTTAACCAGATTATCAAAAAACAAGTAATGTGCTACTCATGTTCTATAAAGATGAAAAAAGTTATCAACCATTTACCTAGTCCCACTGTGGCTTCCCAGGTGGCGCTAGTAGTAAAGAACCTGCCTGCCAATACAGAGTAGACATAAGAGATGCCGGTTCAATTCCTGGGTCAGGAAGATCCCCTGGAAAAGGGAATGGCAATTCCCTCCAGTATTCTTGCCTGGAGAATCCCATGGACAGAGGCGCTTGGTGGGCTACAGTCTATAAGGCTGCAGAGAGCTGGACACAACTCTCTGTTGTGTCATGGCAGCATGGCACTGTGTATGAGCCATGATGGAATCAAAAGAAAGTCCTACAGTTAAAGAGGAATGGTAAACACACAATACCATGAAGGCAGACAAACAGGCAAAAATTGTTCTTGCCAGAGGAAGACTCAATATAAAAATAAAGTTGAAAACTGAAAGCATTTTCTCTAAGATCAGGAACAAGTCAAGGATATCAACCCTTGCCACTGCTGTTCAACAGTTTTGGAAATCCTAGACATGGCAATCAGAAAAGAAAAAGAAATAAAATGAATCCAAACTGGAAAAAAAAAAAGTAAAACTGTCACTGTTAGCAGATGACACGATGACACTGTATACAGAAAATCCTAAAGATGCTACCAAAAAACTAGAGCTCATCAATGAATTTGATAAAGTTGCAGGATACAAAATTAACACACAGAAATCTCTTGTATTCCTATACACCAACAATGAAAGATAAGAGAAATCAAGGAAACAATCCCACTTACCAATGCATCAAATAGAATAAAATACCTAGGAATAAACCTAACTAAGGAGGCAAAAGACCTGTATTCATAAAATTATCAGATGTGGATGAAAGAAATAAAAGATGGCACAAATAGATGAGAGATACACCATGTTTTTGGATTGGAAGAATCAACACTGTAAAAATGACCATGCTATCCAAAGCAATCTATAGATTCAATACAATACCTATAAAATGACCAATGGCATTTTGCACAGAATTAGAACAAACAAATTTTCGATTTGTGAAGAAACACAAAAGACCACAAACAGCCAAAACAATCTTGAGGGGAAAAAAAATAAGCTGGAAGAATCAGGCTCCCTGACTTCAGACTATACTACAAAGCAACAGTAACCAAAACAGTATGGTACTGGGGACTTGTATGGTACTGGGGATTTCCTTGATGGTCCAATGGTTAAGATTCCACACTTCCACTGCAGGGGGCACAGGTTCAATCCTTGATTAGGGAGCTAAGATCCCTCCTGTATGCCATGTGGCATGACAAAAATAAATAAAAATTTTAAACTTACTAAAGCTTAAAAATCATTTAAAAAAACAATATGACACTGCACAAAAGCAGAAAAATAAATCAATGGACCAGGATAGAAAGATAAACCATGTACCTATTACCACCTAATCTATGACAAAGGAGGCAAGAATATATAATAGAGAAAAGACAGTCTCTTTAATAAATGGTGCTGGGAAAACTGGACAGCCATATGTAAATGAATGAAATTAGAATACTCCCTAACACCATACATAAAAGTAGACTCAAAATAGATTAAATACCTAAATGTAGTGCCAGATACTATAAAACTCAGTAGAGGAAAACATAGAGCACTCTTTGACATAAATCACGGCAAGATTTTTTTCAATCCCCCTTGTAATGAAAATAAAGACAAAAATAAAAAATGGGACCTAATTAAACTTAAAACCTTTTGCACAGCAAAGGAAACCATAAGCAAAATGAAAAGACAGTCCTTAGAATGGGAGAAAATATTTGCAAACTAGGCAATCAATGAGGGAATAATCTCCAAAATATACAAACAGCTCATGCAGCATAATATCAAAAAACTCAACCAAAAAATAGGCAGAAGACCTACATAGATGTTTCTCCAAAGAAGACATCTGTATAGATGGCTAGAAAACACATAAAAAGATGCTCAAATCACTAATTATTCCAGAAATGCAAATCAAACCTACAATGAGGTATCACCTCACACTTGTCAGAATGGCCATGATCAAAAAAAAAAAAAAAATCTACAAGTGATAAATGCCAGAGAAGATGTGGAGAAAAGAAAACCCTCCTCCTACACCTTGGTGCAAATGTAAATTGGTACAGCCACTATGGAGAATAATACGGAGGTTGCTTTAAAAAACTAAAAACAGAGCTACTATATGACCCAGCAAACTCACTCCTGAGTATATATCCAGAAAAAAAACATAATTCTAAAAGATACGTGCACCCCAATGTTAACTGCAGCACTGTTTACAATAGCCAGGACATGGAAGCAACCTAAAAGTCCATCAACAGAGGAACAGTAAAGAAGATGTGGTACATATATACAGCAGAATATTACTCAGCCATAAAAAAGAACAAAACAATGCCGTTTGCAGTGACATGTATGAACCGAGAGACTGCCATACTGAGTGAAGTAAGCCAGACAGAGAAAAACAAATAAGATATTGCTTATATGTGAAGTCTAAAAGAAGGGTACAAATGAACTAAATTGGGAGATTGGGACTGACATATACACACTACTATATATAAAACAGATATCCAATAAAGACCTACTGTATTGCACAGGAAACTCTACTTAATACTCTGTAGTGGCTCAAATGGGAAAGAATCTAAAAAAGAGTGGGTATATGTGTATGTTTAACTGATTCACTTTGCTGTACACCTGAAACTAACACAACATTGTAAATCAACTATACTGCAATAAAAATTTTAAAAAGAAAATAAAGTTGATGTCACTAAGCCCTTCCTTTATCATCTCAGGTACAAAATCCATCTGCTTACTCATGCAGACAAATTATAATACTTAAAATAAACAACCTTCTGGAGTACTTATTGAGTACCAAGCACTCACAAAAGCATTTTAATGCATTATCTCATTTAATCTTTATAATAATTGAAGCTTAGATCAAGTAACTTACTGGGAGTCAGTAACTAGTAAAAAGTAGCTTGGGGGTTCAAATCTATGTCTGTCAGTACACCTGAATTTAAACCCTTAATCACTTGGATTTTCTAAACCAATCAGTGTAACATACAAGTAAGCCCGTATATTTAAAGTTAATAAACATTTAAATCAATGTTGCATTTTTAACACTTTCCTGAGTTTTCTATCCTCAATTTAAATGGCACACCCTTCCATACAACAGAGGACATATCTTACACAGAATAAATTTTACTTTTCTCAGCAATAGTGATAATTTTATTTTCTCTATAGATTCTAAATTTGATGTACATTTACTACAGTACAAAAATTACATCTATACTCATGATTTTGTTCACTTTTAATGAGCATACTGTGGTCATGGTAAGGCACTAAGAAACTGGTTCCTGCAGTCCTCTTAGAAACCCCCTAACTCATGTCTATCCGGAGAAGGCAATGGCAACCCACTCCAGTACTCTTGCCTGGAAAATTCCATGGGTGGAGGAGCCTGGTAGGCTACAGTCCATGGGTATGCCAAGAGTCGGGTACGACGGAGTGACTTCACTTTCACTTTTCACTTTCATGCACTGGAGAAGGAAATGGCAACCCACTCCAGTATTCTTGCCTGGAGAGTCCCAGGGATGGGAGCCTGGTGGGCTACCATCTATGCGGTCACACAGAGTCGGACACGACTAACGTGACTTAGCAGCAGCAGCAGCAACTCATGTCTATGCATTCTTGTTTATCTCTCTCTCTTTCTCTCCCTCTTTTTTCTAACACATACTCACTGGAAAGAATGGCAGACATTGAACACAGGGCAGAAAACTGGTAAGATTTTGTATTATCCAACTTGTGGATGGCTCAAGAATCCATGGGTAGGCACTACCCTGGTGGTCCAGTGGTTAGGACTTTGTCTTTCAATGCAGGGGCTGTGGATTCCATCCCCTGTCAAGGAGCTAAGATCCTACATGCCTCACAGACAAACAAACAAACAAAACATAAAACAGGGACAATATTGTAAAAAAAAAATTCAATAAAGACATTTAAAATGGTCCACATCCCCAAAAAAAAAACTCTTAAAAAAAATAAAAGAGGACAGGGAGAAGATGGCGGAGGAATAGGGCGTGGAAACCACTTTCTCCCCCACAAATTCATCAAAAGATCATTTAGATACTGAGAAAATTCCACAAAACAACTTCTGGATGCTGGCGGAGGACACAAGGCACCAGAAAGGCAGCCCATTGTCTTCGAAAGGAGATAGGACAAAATATAAAATATAAAAAGAGAGACAAAGGAGTTAGGGATGGAGACCCACTCTGGGGAGGGAGTTGTGAAAAAGGAGAAGTTTCCAAACACCAGCAAACCCTCTCACCAGCGGGTCTGTGGGGAGTTTTGGAATCTCAGAGAGCACCATAACCAGGAGGAAAAAATAAATAAAACCCACAGATTACGCACCTAACCACAACTCCCATAAAGAAGTAGCCCAGACGCCCACATCCGCCACCAGCAAGCGGGGGCTGAACAGGGACACACGGGCTGCATTGCTTAGGGTAAGGACTGGGCCTGAATGCCCTGAGGACAATCTGAGGGAGCTAACGTGAGATAGCAACCCAAATAGTGGGATAGCCAGAGACAAAAAAGGAGAGAGAGAACTTTCCCGCGAAAAGCTCTAACCTAAGGCACTGCCGGCCCGCGCACAGAACAGAGGACTGAGCAAATACCAGAGGAGAGCTAGCCAGCTGTGGACTGGCCCATCCCGCACCGGAGGCAGAGAGGCAGGCAGGTGACAGCCAGAGCCGGTGAGGGGTAATCTCGGCCCAAGAGACGGCATCCTCCACCAAACTGTGAGCAGGCCCCCAGTTGCTAACCAAGTCTTCCTGGGATCCTGGATGGTTGACATCCACCAGGAGGGTCGCAGCCAGAGATCAGCTCCCCAGAGGAGACACACGGCACACCTGAGACGACGCTCCCACTGCCCACCCAGGAAACTGAGCGGTGGGGACGGGGGAGGTGATAAGACGCACTGCCCCACCTGGGGAGAGTGCACTCACCAAGCACCTGGTCGCCTGAGCTGCTCAAACCTGGGAAGGGCACAAAACGCAGGCCCAACCGAGTCTGTGCTGTTGTGGAGTACCCAAGAACCTGAACCTGAGCAGCGTAGACCTGAGAAGTGCACGCAACCCAGGGCCCGTTTTAGACAGTTCCCATGCAGAGCAACCTGGCGCCTGAGCAGAGTAGACCAGGAAAACACACACGCTGTGAGCGGGGGCAAACCCAGTGTGGCCCAGACACTGCGAGCGCTCCCCACACACGCCAGTGATACCTGTTTGCAGTGTTCCTCCCTCCCCACAGCACAACTGAACAAGAGAGCCCAGATAAGTGACCACCTCCGCCCCCTTGTGTCTGGGTGGAAATTAGACACTGAAGAGACGTGCAAACAGAAAAAGCCAAAATAAACAGAGGGGACTGCTTTGGAAGTGACAGGTGCAACAGATTAAAACCCTGTAGTTAGAACCAACTCATTGGAAGGGGCCTATAGACCTCGAGAAGTATAAGCTAGAACAAGGAACTATCTGAAACTGAACTGACCCCACACTGCCCACAAAAGCTCCAGAGAAATTCCTAGATATATTTTACTATTATCATTTAAAATTTTTTTTTTATTTTAAGTCCTTTATTACTCCTTTAATTTTCAATTTTATAACCTATTACCTTGCAAAAAAAATCCTATTTTTAAAGCAAATTTCATATATTTTTTTATAATTTTTGTGATTTTTTTTTAATATTGCATTTTTGAGAGTCTAACCTCTACTCTAGATTTTTAATATTTGCTTTTTGGTATTTCTTATCAATTTTGTACCTTTAAGAATCCAATCTTCAGTACCCAGTTTTACTTAGGAGTGTGATTACTGGCTTGATTGCCCTCTCCCACTTTTGACTCTCCTTTTTCTCCCCCAGGTCACCTCTATCTCTTCCCTCCCCTTCTCTTCTCCACCCAACTCTGTGAATCTCTTTGGGTATTCTGGGCTGTGGAGAACACTTAGGGAACTGATTACTGGCTAGATCTGTCTCTCTCCTTTTGACTCCCCCTCTTCTCCTCCTGGTCACCTCTATCTCCCTCCTCCCTCTTCTCGTCTCCATGTAACTCTGTTAACCTCTCTGGGTGTCCCTCACTGTGGAGAATCTTTTCTCCATTAACCTAGATGTTTTATCATCGATGCAGTATGGATGGAGAAGTCTTGAGGCTACTGTAAGAACAAGACTGAAAATCAGAGGCAGGAGGCTTAAATCCAAAACTTGAGAACACCAGAAAACTCCTGACTCCAGGGAATATTAATCGACAAGAGCTCATCCAAAAGCCTCCATACCTACACTGAAACCAAGCTGCACCCAAGAGCCAACAAATTCCAGAGCAAGACATACCATGCTAATTCTCCAGCAACACAGGAACACAGACCTCAGCATTAATATACAGCTGCCCAAAGTCACACCAAACCCATAGACACCTCAAAACTCACTACTGGACACTTCATTGCACTCCAGAGAGAAGAGATCCAGCTCCACCCACAAGAACACCAATGCAAGCTTCCCTAATCAGGAAACCTTGACAAGCCACTCATCCAACCCCACTCACAGGGAGGAACCTCCACAATAAAGAGGAACCACAAACTTCCAGCATATAGAAAGGCCATCCCAAACACAGCAATCTAAACAAAATGAAAAGGCAGAGAAATATTCAGCAGGTAAAGGAACATGATAAATGCCCACCAAACCAAACCAGAGGAGGAGATAGGGAATCTACCTGAAAAAGAATTCAGAATAATGATAGTAAAAATGATCCAAAATCTTGAAAACAAAATGAAGTTACAGATAAATAGTCTGGAGACAAGGATTGAGAAGATTCAAGAAATGTTTAACAAGGACCTAGAAGAAATAAAAAAGAGTCAATCAATAATGAATAATGCAATAACTGAGATCAAAAACACTCTGTAGGGAACCAACAGTAGAATAACTGAGGCAGAAGATATGATAAGTGAAGTAGAAGATAGAATGGTGGAAATAAATGAAGCAGAGAGGGGGAAAAAAAAGAATTAAAAGAAATGAGGACAACCTCAGAGACCTCTGGGACAATGTCAAATGCCCCAACATTTGAATAATAGGAATCCCATAAGAAGAAGACAAAAAGAAAGGCCATGAGAAAATACTTGAGGAGATGATAGTTGAAAACTTTCCTAAAATGGGGAAGGAAATAGCCACCCAAGTCCAAGAAACCCAGAGAGTCCCAAACAGGATAAACCCAAGGCAAAACATCCCAAGACACATATTAATCAAATTAACAAAGAACAAATATTAAAAGCAGCAAGGGAAAAACAACAAATAACACACAAGGGGATTCCCATAAGGATAACAGCTGATCTTTCAATAGAAGCTCTTCAGGCCAGAAGGGAATGGCAGGACATACTTAACGTGATAAAAGAGAAAAACCTACAACCCATATTACTGTACCCAGCAAGGGTCTCATTCAAATATGAAGGAGAAATCAAAAGCTTTACAGACAAGCAAAAGCTGATAGAATTCAACACTCCAAACGAGCTCTTCAACAAATGCTAAAGGATCTTCACTAGACAGGAAACACAGAAAAGGTTTATAATCTCGAACCCAAAACAACAAAGTAAATGGAAACGGGACCATACTTATCAATAATTACCTTAAATGTAAATGGATTGACTGTCCCAACCAAAAGACAAACACTGGCTGAATGGATACAAAAACAAGACCCCTATATATGCTGTCTACAAGAGACCCACCTCAAAACAAGGGACATATACAGACTGAAAGCGAAGGGCTGGGAAAAGATATTCCACGTAAATAGAGACCAAAAGAAAGCAGGAGTAGCAATACTCATATCACATAAAATAAGACTTTAAAATAAAGGCTGTGAAAAGAGACAAAGAAGAACACTACATATTGATCAAAGGATCAATCAAGGAAGAAGATATAACAATTATAAATACATATGCACCCAACACAACAGCACCATAATATGTAAGGCAAATGCTAACAAGTATGAAAGGGGAAATTAACAATAACACCATAATAGTGGGAGACTTTAATACCCCACTCACACCTATGGATAGATAAACTAAACAGAAAATTAACAAGGAAATACAAACTTTACATGACACAATGGACCAGTTGGACCTAATTGATATCTATAGGATATTTCACCCCAAAACAATGAATTTCACCTTTTTCTTAAGTGCACACTTCTATCTTCTCCAGGATGGATCACATCCTGGGCCATATATCTAGCCTTGGTAAATTCAAAAAAACTGAAATCATTCCAGTCATCTTTTCTGACCACAATGCAGTAAGATTAGATGTCAATTACAGGGAAAAAACTATTAAAAATTCCAACATATGGAGACTAAACAACATGCTCTGAATAACCAACAAATCACAGAAGAAATCAAAAAAGAAATCAAAATAAGCATAGAAATGAATGAAAATGAAAGCACAACAACCCCAAACCTAAGGGACTCAGTAAAAGCAGTGCTAAGGGGAAGGTTCATGTAATACAAGCTTACCTCAAGAAACAAGAGAAAAGTCAAATAAATAACCTAACTCTACACCTAGAGCAACTAGAGGAGGAAGAAATGAAGAACCCGAGGGTTAGTAGAAGGAAAGAAATCACAAAAATTAGGGCAGAAATAAATGAAAAAGAAACAAAAGAGACCTTAGCAAAAATCAACAAAGCTAAAAGCTGGTTCTTTGAGAAAATAAACAAAATAGACAAACCATTAGCCAGACTCATCAAGGAAAAAAGGGAGAAGAATCAAATCAACAAAATTAGAAATGAAAATGGAGAGATCACAACAGACAACACAGAAATACAAAGGATCATAAGAGACTACTACCAGCAACTATATGCCAATAAAATGGACAACTTGGAAGAAAGGGACAAATTCTTAGAAAAGTATAGCTTTCCAAAACTGAACCAAGAAGAAACAGAAAATCTTAACAGACCCATCACAAGCATGAAAATTGAAACTGTAATCAGAAATCTTCCAGCAAACAAAAGCCCAGGACCAGACAGCTTCACAGCTGAATTCTACCAAAAATTTAGAGAAGAACTAACACCTACCCTACTCAAACTCTCCCAGAAAATTGCAGAGGAAGGTAAACTTCCAAACTCATTCTATGAGGCCACCATCACTCTAATACCAAAACCAGACAAAGATGCCACAAAATGATCACTGATGAACATAGATGCAAAAATCCTTAACAAAATTCTAGCAAACAGAATCCAGCAACATATTAAAAAGATCATACATCATGACCAAGTGGGCTTTATCCCAGGGAATGCAAGGATTCTCTAATATCTGCAAATCAATCAATGTGATACACCACATTGACAAATTGAAAGATAAAAACCATATGATTATCTCAATAGATGTAGAGAAAGCCTTTGACAAAATTCAACATCCATTTATGACAAAAACCCTCCAGAAAGCAGGCATAGAAGGAACATACCTCAACATAATAAAAGCCATATATGATAAACCCACAGCAAACATTATCCTCAATGGTGAAAAATTGAAAGCATTTCCCCTAAAGTCAGGAAAAAGACAAGAGTGCCCAAACTACTATTCAACACAGTTTTGGAAGTTTTAGCCATAGCAATCAGAGAAGAAAAAGAAATAAAAGGAATCCAGATTGGAAAAGAAGTAGTAAAACTCTCACTATTGGCTGATGACATGATCCTCTACATAGAAAACCCTAATAACTCCACCAGAAAATTACTAGAGCTAATCAATGAACATAGTAAAGTTGCAGGATATAAAATTAACATACAGAAATCCCTTGCATTCCTATACACTAACAATGAGAAAGCAGAAAGAGAAATTAAGGAAACAATTCCATTCACCATTGCAATGAAAAGAATAAAATCTTAGGAATAAATCTGCCTAAAGAAACAAAAGACCTATACATAGAAAACTATAAAACACTGATGAAAGAAATCAAAGATGACACAAATAGATGGAGAAATATACCATGCTCGTGGAATGGAAGAATCAATATAGTGAAAATGAGTATACTACCCAAAGCAATCTAGATTCAATGCAATCCCTATCAAGCTACCAACAGTATTTTTCAGAGAAGTAGAACAAATAATTTCACAATTTGTATAGAAATACAAAAAACCTCGAATAGCCAAAGCAAACTTGAGAAAGAAGAATGGAACTGGAGGAATCTACCTGCCTGACTTCAGACTATACTACAAAGCCACAGTCATCAAGACAGTATGGTACTGGCACAAAGACAGAAACATAGATCAGTGGGAAAAAATAGAAAGCCCAGAGATAAATCCATGCACCTATGGACACCTTATTTTTGACAAAGGAGGAAAGAATATACAATGGAGAAAAGACAATCTCTTTAACAAGTGGTGCTGGAAAACTGGTCAACCACTTGTAAAAGAATGATACTAGAACACTTTCTAACACCACACACAAAAATAAACTCAAAATGGATTAAAGATCTAAATGTAAGACCAGAAACTATAAAACTCCTAGAGGAAAACATACACAAAATATAATCACATCCCTGACATAAATCACAGCAGGATCCTCTATGACCCACCTCCAGAGTAATGGAAATAAAAGCAAAAATAAACAAATGGGACCTAATTAAAATTAAAATTTTTTGCACAACGAAGGAAACTATAAGCAAGGTGAAAAGACAGCCTTCAGAATGGGAGAAAATAATAGCAAATGAAGCAACTGACAAAGAATTAATTTCAACAATAAACAAGCATCTCCTGCAGCTCAATTCCAGGAAAATAAATGACCCAATCAAAAAATGGGCCAAAGAACTAAACAGATGTTTCTCCAAAGGAGACATATAGATGACTAACACATGAAAAGATAAGCAACATCACTCACTATCAGAGATATGTAAATCAAAACCACAATGAGGTACCATCTCATGCCAGTCAGAATGGCTGATATCAAAAAGTCTACAAACAATAAATGCAGAGAAAAAGGAACCCTCTTACACTGTTGGTGGGAATGCAAACTAGTACAGCCACTATGCAGAACAGTGTGGAGATTCCTTAAAAAACTGGAAATAGAACTGCCATACAACACAGCAATCCCACTGCTGGGCATACACACCAAGGAAACCAGAATTGAAAGAGACACATGTACCCCAATGTTCATCACAGCACTGTTTACATTAGCCAGGACATGGAAAGCAACCTAGATGTCCACCAGCAGACGAATGGATAAGAAAGCTATGGTACCTATACATAATGGAATATTATTCAGCTATTAAAAAGAATGCATTTGAATCAGTTCTAATGAGGTGGATGAAACTGGAGCCTATTATACAGAGTGAAGCAAATCAGAAAGAAAAACACCAATACAATATATTAATGCATATATATGGAATTTAGAAAGATGGTAATGATGACCCTATATGTGAGATAGCAAAAGAGATACAGATGTAAAGAACAGACTTTGGGGCTCTGTGGGAGAAGGCGAGGGTGGGATGATTCGAGAGAATAGCACTGAAACCTGTGTATTATCATATGTGAAATAGACTGCCAGTCCAGGTTTGATGCATGAGACAGGGTGCTCAAGGCTGGTGCACTGGAATGACCCTGAGGGATGGGATGGGGAGGGAGGTGGGAGGCAGGGTTAGGATGAGGAACACATGTGCACCCATGGCTGATTCATGTGAATGTATGGCAAAAACCACCACAATGTTGTAATTAGCCTCCAATTTAAATATAAATTAATTAATTTCTTTTTAAAAAGGAAAAAAAAAAAAGAACCCACAGGAAGTTTGAAAGACCTGAAGCTTCTGGGTTCTATGATAACTCACAAAACGAACCACCCAAAACTCCCCTTCCACAAACAAAACCCCATAATGAGGAGAAATATTTGGGGAAAGAATCCATATTGTCCAGTGCATAGACAATTTAGGCATAGGAAACAGAAAGCTCAGATAAAAGTGGAGGAGAGAATATAAGTATGGTCAAGATGGCAGAGTAGGGAGACCCTGAGCTCATCTCCTCCCATGGACACAACAAAATTACAACTATTTACTGAGCAACTATCTTTGAGACTAACTTCAAGACTCAAAGACTAGCAGAAAAAAAAATTCCACTACTTAATACATAAAGAAGGAACCATACAAGACAGGATGGAGGGTCAGAAACACAGTACAGTCAAAACCCAGACCCATAGGTAGGTGAACTATAAATGGAAAACAACCGCAACTGCAGAAGTTCCCCAAGGAGCAAAGAGTCCAAGCTCCATATCAGGCTCCCTAGCCTGGGGATGCTGCACTGGAAGACAAGCCCCCAAAAAGTCTGCCTTTGAAGGCCAATAGGGCTTGCATACAGGAGAACTTGAGGGCTACACATAACAGAGATTATGCTCTTAAAAGGTGCACACAAAAATTTCACATGCTTTGAAAGGAGCCTGGGGCACACCCAACTGCTGATCTTGGAGAGCTTCCGGGAGAGGCAGGAGGCAACTTGGACTTCCCTTAGGGAAAGACATTGGTGGCAACCATTTTGGGGAGCCTGCTCTACCATAAGGACACTGCTACTGGGATGCATCATTTTGGGGTTCTCCCTCTACACTATTAGTGCAAGGAGGGTTACCTGCTCACCAGTGGGTCAGCACCAGCTCCAGGACTCCCCCAGAAACACAGACAGCCATGCTTGGACCTAGCCCCTCCCACAAGCAAGCCAGCACCAGCCCTGGTCCCCCAGGTCATGCAGCCAGCCATGCTGGTACTCAGCCCTACCCACCAACAGACCAGAAACAGACCCAGGATGCCCTAGGCTGCACAACAACCCACCCTACGTCCTAGGCCTGCCTACTAGTGGGCCAGCACCAGCCTCAGGACCCCCAGGTCACATAGTCAGCCATGCCAGAATATAACCTTGCCTAGCAGGAAGCCAGAAGTCACCAGATGAGGCAGGGCAGGCAATTAACCAGGTCAGGGGCCAGTCCCACCAATCGCGGTGCCCACAGTAGTTGGCCCCACAACAGAAGGACAATAGCCCATACAGGGGACACACCTAGAGCATAGAGCTCATGGGATGTCTCCAACATAAAGCCACTTCTCTACTACTGGAGAAACATAACCGACATCTAACACACAGAAATAAACACAAACTAGGCAAAATGAGGAGATAGAGGAATATGTCCCAAAGTGACAAGACAAGACCTCAAAAGAACTGAACAAAGTGGAGATAAGCAATCTACACAATGAAAATGTTTACTGAACTCAGGAGAAGAACAGATAAACACAATGACAATTTTAACAAGAAGTTAGGAAATACAAAGAAGAACCACAGAGCTGAAGAATACAATAATTGAAATAAAATATACACTAGAGGGAATCAAGAGTAGATTGGATGATACAGCCTATTAGACTGAATAGGTCTATTTCATTGTTTGTTCCTTCAGGGGAGTTTTCTTGCTCTTTTTTTAAATAGGAGTGGTTCCTCTGCTTCTCCATTTTACTTGTATATCTCTCTGTGAGTTTAGGAGAAACAATTATCTACTGTAGTCTTACAGGGCTATTTATATGCAGGAACATCCCTGCATAGCTTGTATGGGTTTAATATTTGCAGCACAAGGGCTTTTAGTTTGGATGTTTCCACCTCTCTCCTCAGTGCGTGCTGGCTATTATCCCCCTGAAAGGTAGGGCGTGCAGATGTGCCAACCTGCATGTGCTCCAGGGGCCTGCATCAGTGGGGACAGCAACTGGTGCTTGCTCCTGGTTTCCTCAGCAGTGGTGGCAGCCTGGGGCCCATGATGGCCGCGGTAGCTCACATTTACCCTTAGAGCTCAGGTAGGCAGTGTCTTCTTGCTTAAGCACACATGTTCAGGGAAAGAAGATCTTATGGCAGTCCTGCCCCTCCCCTCACGTGCCCCTCAACAATGGCAACTTGCCTCTGATGGGCTCAGGCTTCTTTCAGTCTCTATTGTGGCTGCATCACACTCCAGCCCCTTCATGCCATCTCCACACAGCCAACTCCCAGTCCTCTCCTGGGGTCTGACCTCCAAAGCCTGAGCTTTAGCACCCAGCCCCTGCCTGTACCAGCAGACAAGCATCTGAGGCTATGAGTGCAGGGCAGGTTATGAGCACAGACCTGTCTGTGTAGGTCTCCATTTTGCCTTCTGCAAACTTGTTGCTACACTCTCCTCCAAGGCTCAGAAGATCTCCCTCCATTCTGGTCGATCTCCCCACCAATGACGAGACTTCCAGGGTGCTGAAACATTTCCTTTTCCATAGCGCCTTCCCAGGGGTTCAGGTTCCATCCAGATTCATTTCTCCTTCTTTTTTCTTCCTTCTTTTGTCCTACACAGTTACATGGAGATTTCTTGACCTTTCAGAAGTCTGAGGTCTTCTGCCAGCATTCAGCAGATGTTCTGTGAGAACGGTTCCACATGTAAGTTGTATTTTTGATGTAGTTGTGGTAGAAAGTAAGCTCCACATTCTATTCCTCCACCATCTTGATGGCTCACTCTGAATTTTTTAAACTAGCTTGTTTTACTGATTTGACTTAGAACTATGTAAATAATTTACCTAATTATAAAAAAAAATTTAAGCAGACATTAAAATCTGAAAATAAAATGAAACAAAGCAACCTAAAAGTGTATCCACATAGCAACGAAACTACATACAGAGGAACTACTTCAAGTGACTTTAAAGCCCAGTAATTTATACATCTGTAATAGTTATAATTGTTGGCAGTAGTGTTGGTATTATTCTTACACTGTTATATGTATAATGTGGGATAAAGTAAATCAACTTTCATGTAATATTCTCTTTTATTCTATCATATCCAGCATTCAGGAGAACCACAGATCTCAGTAAAGAAAAGGAAAAATAATTAGAATATCATGTAATATTAAAAGACAAACACAAATATGAGGATAAGTAAAAAATCCTATAGTATTGAATATAGCAATGAATACCCTTAAAGCCCAGATTTCGCTACCAAGAGGAATTGTGGATCCTTAGGAAAATACCACTATAAGAAGAGAGAAAATCAGATATGATGTGCCACCTGGTAGAAAAACAAAGCATTATCTAAGAAGTTTTGAAGAAACAAAAAAAGAATCTGGATCTCCAAACTCAATTACTAGGTCACATGAAAATACAGAAAGAAAAGAAATCCATTAAACATCAAGGAAATGCAAACAGGAAAATCCAGACTCAGTTTCCTTTCTACAGGACAAATGGTCTAGTTTCTTCTATACACACACACACACACACACACACACACACACACACACACACACACACACAACTGTACACGGGGAGGCATTTTAGATTAAAAGAGACAAAAAATACATCATCTGATGAACCTAAAGGGTATTACGTTTAGTGAAGTCAGATAAAGACAAGTACTATATATTTTCATTTATAAGTGGAATTTTAAAAATAAATAAAACATTTATTTATTTGGAATTTGGAATTTATATGGAATTTTAATTTCATGAAACAAGTGAACTATTTAACCAAACAGACTCATAGAAGCAGAAAACAAACCAGTGAGAGATGAGGGAGCAAGACAGAAGAAGGGAATTAAGAGGTAAAACTACTAAATATAAAATAAATAAGATATAAGGATGTAATGTACAGCACAGGGAGTTTAATATTTTATAATAATTTTAAATGGAATGTAATCTATAAAAATATTGACTCACTATACTGTACACCTGAAACTAATGTAACATTAGTTTTACAACTATAAATCAACTATACTTCAATTACACACACATATGCAAAAATATACATCTGTGTGTGTGTGTGTGTGTGTGTGTGTGTGTGTGTGTGTGTTAAGTTGCTTCAGTCGTGTCTGACTTTTTGCGACCCTATGGACTGTAGCCCGCAGGACTCCTCTGTCCAAGGGATTCTCCAGGCAAGAATATTGGAGTGGATTGCCATGCCCGCCTCCAGGGGATATTCCCAACCCCGGAATCAAACCTGAGTCTCTTATGTCTTCCACATTATCAGGGAGGTTAGCAGGCAGGTTCTTTAACACTAGCGCCACCTGGGGAGCCTATAAATATATATAAATAAATCAATCACAACATAATTCAAACAAAATGAAAAAATACAGAGTATTTATGAAGCAATTAGAAAGCTGGTTATTTGCTCACTATTTACAATAGCTAGGATATGGAAGCAACCTAAATGTCCATCGACAGATGAATGGATAAAGCAGCTGCGGTATATATATATACAATGGAATATTGCTCAGTCATAAAAAGGAACGCATTGAGTCAATTCTAATGAGGTGGATGAACCGAGAGCCTATCATACAGAGTGGAGTAAGTCAGAAAAATAAATATCATGTATTAACACAAATATATGAAATCTAGGAAGATGGTACTGATGAACCTATCTGCAGGGCAGCAATGGAGATGAAGACATAGAGAACATACTTGTGGACACAGGAAGGGGAAGAAGAAGGTGGACTGGATGGAGAGAGTAGCATAGAAGCGTACACACTACCATATGCAATATAGATAGCCAGTGGGCATTTGCTGTACGACTTGGGGAGCTCAAACCAGTGCTCCTTGACAACTTAGAGGGGTAGGATGGGGAAGTCAGAGAGAAGTTCAAGAGGGAGGGGACATGTGTATACTTGTGGCTGATTTATGAAGATACATGCCAGAAACCAACACAATATTGTAAAGAAATTATCCCTCAATTAAAAATAAATAATTTTTTAAAAAAGAAAATTGGTCATTTGCTGATCATAAATGGCTTACTGCCAATTCTTTCAAGTGATATGCTTCTATAGGTGATATAACTATATAATTCAAGTTATGATTTTAAAGACCTTATCTTTTAGAGATACATAATGAAATATGTATTAGAATATCATCAAGTTCTGGACCTGTGTTGGGAAACCCTAGAAAAGCATCTGTTTACAAGTCAGATTAAATAATAACTGTAGGGACTTCCCCGGTGGTGCTAGTGGTAAAGAACCTGCTTGACAATGCCGGAGACTTAAGAGACACCGCTTCAATTCCTGAGTCAGGAAGATCCCCTGGAGGAAGGAATGGCAACCGACTCCAGTATTCTTGCTTGGAGAATCCTGTGGACAGAGGAGCCTGGCAGGCTACAGTCCAATAGGGTCACACATATTTGGACATGACTAAAGCGACTTAGCACACACGCAGGTGGTCAGTGGCTAAGACTCCATGCTCCCAATGCAGGGGCCCTGGGTTCAATTCCTGGTCAGGGAACTAGAGCCCACACGCCTCAACTAAAATTTCACATGCCACAACTGAAGATCTCACATGCCACAACTGAAGATCTCACATGCCACAACTAATACCCGGCACAGCCAAATAAATAAAAATAATATTTAAATAAATAAATAAAAACTGCAACATGGTGATATCAGGCAACCAGTTATGTTTTGAATCATCTGATCACTTGTATCTAATTTTAAAAGATAGATTTAAATTCCCTTTAACAAAAGCCCTGATCTTCACTGCTACTCTCTCATGCCCCCACATATACACTCCAACTTCCTCTTTATTCTTTCTTTAAATCGTTCCCATTATGAAAGTTCCCTTTAAGCAAAGATTAGAACATCAAAGATGGAACAAAACCCAGGATGTCATAGTAATATTTTTAAAAAGGAAAAAATCTTCAGACTTAATGATACATCCTGAAGTATTTATAAGTACAATTTCAAAAATGTTGGCATTTGCTTTAAAATACTCTAGAAAGAAGAGAGGGAAAATAGCTGAAAACATTCTCAAAATGTTGTAATTATTGAACCTAGGTGATAAAAACATTGGGGTTCATTATTTAATTCTATTCTGGGAATCTTCTGGAAATTCTCCATTAAATGAGCTTTTCTAAATAAAAAGAAAAAATCAAAATATTAAAATATGCAATAACCATAAAACAGGTTAAAGGTAGATGCTTAACAAACTACAGACAAAACAGAATCTGAGAAAACAGGGTCCAAGTCTAGGAACTAAAATCTAGGAGAATCGGGTCTGATAGTTTCCAAGAGAAACAAGGAAGATAAGCCTTCTCTCCTGGAGTTACTTGATACAGATATTTATGCAGGGCACATATAAAATGGATGAATGAATGGATAGGCAGTGGATGGATAGATGGATGGATGGAGTGATAGATAAATGATCCAGTAACTGACCCTCTAAAAATGAACACTACAGAGAGAGGGAATGACCATTTAATGGCAGGGACAATAGGAAGCCATGATGCTCTGACCGATGAGGATATGTTCACTATATCCTCTATATCCACTATATAGACATGACTTCTAAGATCCAATCTGAAGCAAACCCTTATAAAGGATAAAAGCAAACAGATCATTAACAACCTGTGGTCACATAATTTCTCTGATACCATTTGTATAAAGTATAGCTAAATGTATTTTATCAGTATGAGCAAGAAGTTCAAGAAGATAGGAACAGAAACAGCTTGGAGCTCCTGAGCTACAATCTATCAGTCAATGGACATGGAGACAGAAAGGGGACTTTCACTTTCATCATCATAACTGCCTTGGCAAGAGATAACATCTCTGGGAGCAGTCAGATATTTTCAGAACTTTCCATTCTGTCTGAGATACCTCCTAGGAGGCTAAATGCAGGTAATGAAATTCTCTAACAAGGATGGCACTACAGCTGTCTGAAAAACAAATTTTTTCTCAATTTCCACAGAGCAAACTGGAGAGTGTCTTCATGTAGCCTAAAGTCAAACGATGAAACACTCAACTGGGTTACATACTTCACCAAAAGCAGACTCAGTGATACCTCTTACGTGGATATAACTTTTTAAAGTGAAAAGAAAGTGAAGTTGCTCAGTCATGTCCAACTCTTTGTGACCCTATGGACTGCAGCCAGCCAGGCTCTTCCATACATGGGAATCTAACAATAAAAAAATACATAAGAGACTTCCTTGGTGGTCAAGTGGTTAAGAATCTGCCTTCCAGTGCAGGGGATATGGATTCAATCCCTGGAGGGAGAACTAGTATCCCACATGCCGCGGGTCAACTTAGCCTGCACACCAAAACTACAGAGCCCGTGGCCACCTACCAGAACTAAAGAGAAGCCCACAGGCCACAAGGAAGACCCCACAGGCCACAAGGAAGATCCCACCTGCCACAAGGAAGACCCCACCTGCCACAAGGAAGACCCCACATCCCACAACTAAGGTCTGACTTAAAAATAAGTATTTTTTAAACAAAAAAAATTAAATAAAACTATAATTAAATAATTTATGGTACAATATATTGCTAGAGTCTATCCTCACAAAATGTTATTCTACCAAAGTAGGCCACATCTGCAGGGATAAGCCAGAGACTCTCTGGGGAAAGAAACCAGGTGGTAGAAATTTAAAATCAGCATCTTAGGAAGGTCAGTTGAAGAAAGATTCCCAGGACACTATTACCCAGAGAAATGACTATAAAAGAGAGACTTCTGAATTTGAAAGGACATTGGAAGGATAGAAGAGTGGACTCCAAACTTTGTGACCATATTTTAACAGATCAATATACATTACTAATTTATGAATTATAAACATTTATTCCTATACCAAAAAATGTATATTAAAAGTACACAAAAATATAAATCAAAAAAATTTGAATGAGATCATCTCATTCTCCTGAGATGCTTACACTGAATGCTGAGAAAAATCGGAGAGAAGCTGAAGCACTTCTATTTTGCAGGTCCTCAGTTCACATACTGTTGAGGCCCATCTTGGAGAATTTCGACCATTACTTTGTTAGCGTGTGAGATGAGTGCAATTGTGTGGTAGTTTGAACATTCTTTGGCATTGCCTTTCTTTGGGATTGGAATGAAAACTGACCTTTTCCAGTCCTGTGGCCACTGTTGAGTTTTCCAAATTTGCTGGCATATTGAGTGCAGCATTTAACAGCATCATCTTTCAGGATTTGAAATAGCTCAGCTGGAATTGCATCACCTCCACTAGCTTTGTTCGTAGTGATGCTTCCTAAGGTCCACTTCACTTCACACTCCAGGATGTCTGGCTCTAGGTGGGTGATCAGACCATCGTGGTTATCTGGGTAATTAAGATCTTTTCTGTATAGTTCTGTGTATTCTTGCCACCTCTTCTTAATATCTTCTGCTTCTGTTAGGTCCATATTGTTTGTGTCCTTTATTGTGCTCATCTGTGCATGAATGTTCCCTTGATATCTCTAATTTTCTTGACGAGATCTCTGCTGCTGCTGCTGCTGCTGCTGCTGCTGTGTCACTTCAGTCGTGTCCGACTCTGTGTGACCCCATAGATGGCAGCCCATCAGGCTCCTCCGTCCCTGGGATTCTCCAAGCAAGAATACTGGAGAGGGTTGCCATTTCCTTCTCCAATGCAAGCATGCATGCTCTAGTCTTTCCCATTCTATTGTTTTCCTCTATTTGCATTGATCACTTAGGAAGGTCTTCTTATCCCTCCTTCGGAACAGGTATGAAACAAAAGAAAACAAGGTTTGGGTCCTTGGCTAAGAGGAGACTCTGCCTTGGGCCCGCCGGTGTAATAAACTGCACTCCACTATCTGCATTGTCCTTCTGAGTGAGTTTGTTTCCCAGAAAGCGTGGCTATAACATTTGGTGCATTGGCCGGGAAACTCCTCACTTTGAGGAGACAGGTCTCATTTGAGGCCACCCCGAGGCTTTGTAGCTTGAATCTCCTAGAGGGGGGAAGGTGCCTCGCCCCTCTGGAAGGATTCTGCTTCTCAACGCCCGGACCTTTCACGTCAGCAGGTAGTGGACGGCAGCAGGGGAACAGAGCGCTCAGGTGAGGAGGAGCCCACCCAGCAGGGTGGAGGAGGGGGCCTGATCACCCCCCTGGGAGGGACTAGAAGGAGCGGGGACCCACAGGAGCCTGGAATAGGCAGGCAGCGATTGCTTGGTACACAGGTGGACGAGCGTGCTAGGGTTTAGGAAGGAAATTTGTGAAGGTCATTTAGGAGGTGTGTCCACGCCGTCTTGGGGAAAATTATTACCAAGCTATCGCCAGGGGATTCTTAGGATAGGAAACTGGTCCTTGTATGCTCGTATTCTGCCCTCCCCCAGGAGGTGTCCTGTCTGCTGTGAAATTCTTGACCCCCTCGGAATTGTTGGGCTAGAAGGAGGGGGATACAGAAGTGAGTATGAATTGGCTTTTCCGGAGATGGCCTGGGACATGGTATATTTAACCCATCTGTGTTTTCATCCACACCTGATCAAGCCCACCAAGGCAGAATGGACTTTAAGGGAGAAACAGTCTTGGACCATGTGATGTTCTGGTTCAGCTATGCTGACCGGCAGGGGAAGACACGCCGATCCCCCTTCTCCCTCTGGGGTCTGGCAGGTAAGGCTCTTCTCACCCCAATTAGGAAGGAGGCACAATGGCAATTTAAGTGTCACTGAGTGGAAATATCAGAAGTACATAGGGTACTGAGAACTTTGTAGACAGAACAAAAAGGAAAAGTAGAAGAAGGTCCGAGAAGGTAAGCAAGATGGGGGAAAGTGAATCTAAGGCAACTGTATTGGAGTGCATGATTAAAAATTTAAAGAAGGGATTAGGAGGAGACTATGGGGTGAAGATGAAGCCTAACTGCCTCCACATACTCTGTGAGGTCGAATGGACCCCATGGGAGCAGGATGGCCACCAGAGGACACCGTGAACTTAAAAATAGTGGAAGCAGTCTATACAGTAGTCACAGGAGAGCCAGGACACCTGGATCTATATCCATCTATTGACTCACGGCTAGGGTTAGCTTGAGACCCTCCTACTTGGACAAGGTTCTGTATCCAGAAGGGAAAGAGAAAAATATTAATGGCACAAAAATTGACTGATGATAAAAAAGGAAATTCTACAGGATTTGGACGGGGATGACCTGACCCCTCCCCCATGCTGGATAATGACACGCCTGCCTCCCAGTGCTTCAACAGGACCGGAGGCCGCCTTAATGCCCGATCCAGGGCCAGGTGAAGTTTCTGCAACAGCCACTGCTCCTCTGCCAGCTTTCCCGGAGTTCGTAGAGCCGCCGTTTGGGCAGGCTCTGATCCCGGTGACAGAAGCCTCTGGGCAACACTTCCAGGATCCGGCTCCAACCGAACCGCCCAAGCTATACCCGCCTCTCCCGGTGAGTACTGACAAGAAGGGGAGGGAGATGTTGGAATTAAGCAGAGACTGCGCTCTGCCAGAGAGCCAGAGGGAATAAAAGAGAACAGACAAGAGACTTACAGTGCTAGCTGCTGCTCGGGAAAAGTCTATCTCGGGCCCTCGGGAAAACCTCATCTGCCCCAGGGACAGGACAGTCCTTCAGCCGGTCCCAAGGGAGGCCCTGGGCCCGTTACAGCCAAACCAGTGTGCCTGGCACCGAGCTTTTGGCCACTGGAAGAATGAATGCCCTAAGGCAAGGAAGAGGAAGCTCCCGCAGTTGTGGGGCTTGCTGACCTGGAAATTAACTAGGGCTGCTAGGGCTCAGAGATATCAGGTCCCTGAGAGCCCATGGTAACCGTAAAAGTGGGGGACCAAAACATTGACTTCATGGTGGATACAGGAGAACTGTCAGTAGTAACAAAACCTGTAGCACCTCTGTCCAAAAAGACTACCGCTGTAACTGGGGTATCGGGAGAAGAGATGAGTAAACCGTTTTGCCAGCCCAGAAAATGTCAGATGGGGGGGGGGGGGGGGGGGGCACCAAGTGATTCATGAATTCCTCTACATTCCTGAGTGCCCAGTACCCCTGTTGGGAAGAGACTTGCTCTCCAAACTAGGAGCACAAGTGACTTTCTCCCCTGAGGAGAGGCCCACCTTCTGGACGGACTCTATGACTTATTTGCCCTCTCTCTCAATACCAACCCAAGATGAGTGGAAGTTGCATGAGCCTCTGAAAGCAGAACCGGGTGGGCCAGAAGAGCATGAGGGAGCTAACTCAATTATTCCCTGAGGTCTGGGTGGAAGACAACCCCCCCTCCCCCCAGGCTGGCTAAACATCATGCCCCAGTGATAATGGAACTCAAATCAGGCACCATCCTGGTTAGAGGGTGCCAGTACCCCCTATGGATGGAGGACTGAACCGGCATATTGCCCAACATCAACAGATTGAAACAAGCAGGCATTCTGGTAGAGTGCCAGTCGGCTTGGAATACGCCAATCCTGCCAGTCAAAAGGGAAGGAGGACAGGACTATAGGCCTGTACAAGATCTCAGGCTAGTCAACCAGGCTACTGTGACTTTACATCCCACTGTTCCAAACCCCTATACCTTACTTAGCCTCCTCCCACCGAGGACTAAAGTTTACACTTGCCTAGATCTCAAGGATGCCTTCTTCTGCATACGCCTCGCCCCAGCGTCACAGCCCATCTTTGCCTTTGAATGGGAAGATCCAGTGGGGAGCACCAAACAACAGCTCATCTGGACTCCCCCACAAGGGTTTAAGAACTCCCCAGCCACCTTTGGGGAAGCCTTGGCTTCTGATCTGGACTCATTCCATCCGGAAGAGTATGGATGTCAGCTCCTACAATAGGGGAATGACCTGCTGCTGGCTGCCTGAGACCAAGGAAAAATGCTGGAAAGGGACAAATGCCCTGCTCCAGCTGTTGATGGAAGCAGGTTACCGGGTGTCGAAGAAGAAGGCACAGATCTACAAAGAGGAGGCCCAGAGTTCTGAGATGGTGGAATGAACCAACCGGACACTTAAAGAGACTCTCCAAGTGGATCAGAGAGACTGACTGCTCCTGAGTGGACTTGCTCCCAATGGCTCTGCTCAGACTCAGGATGACCCCACAGTCCCAAGGCTATTCTCCACACAAAATTGTGTATGGGAGGCCTCCTCCCATAAGAAAACAGGTGTCAACAAATTTGCCTCAGTTAAAGTTGCAGGTATTGTCCCTTGATCCATCACACCAGAGCAAAAAAGGCATACCACGCTGACCTGGAGGACGCCGAGTGGACCACCCAGAAGGACCCCACTGACCCACGGGAAACCAAGATCATTCTGAGGAGGAAGAAGAAAACTAGGTCCCAGACGAGCCCTCTACAGGATGGAGCTGGGTAAACGACTCCCGCTGCTCGGCCTCACCAATGCAATTCTGAACTTGGGTATGTGGGGCTATGCCCCTGTCAGTAATAGACAGACTCCCCTGGTGGGTATCGTCACTCCGTTATGGGGACTTTAACAACAGAAAGGAACTTTCCTCTCTCTCACCAACCATAACCTTTCTTTGCCCTCTGGTGTTAGAAGAAGCCATCAATTGGCCAGGGACATAGGGTTACATTTAACATGAACACCAGCCTTACGGAGATAACAAAGGCTTATACCTCATATATGAGAATTAAAGAGGAAAAGGGCTCCCTTACAAAAGAGGGACAGGCCTCCCGGTGGCTTGAGCAATACTACCAGGTCTGGGATGAATATTTCTGGATGACTCCTGAGAAAGGACAGTTGATTGCCCCTGCTACTATTTGCTGGGAACAAAAAGAACAGAAAGTTGGATTTGGAGACCATCCCCTAGACCCAAAAGAATTGTTATTTGTCCCCTGAACAAAGTAAACAAATCTTGGAAGTTACCTATCACCCCAATCAGTCTGCTCAGTGGCCCGGTTCCAACTGGAAATATAATCCTGGAATCCGCTGGGTAGCCCCCAGTGGGACCCAGTGGCTCTGTGGCTTAACTTATGGCCATGGTTACCAGTTGGCTGGGTGCGGCATTGCACATTAGGATTTGCTTTCGCCCATGGCAGAATTAAGCCTAGCCTACACCAGCCTCCAGTAAACCTGCCTTATCTGCATGCAAGATGGACATGATCTGTGTTCCAATGGTATGACTATGTTGCTGCCTTGTTTATACCCTCTGTAGGGACAACGGATATCATGGTTAAGGTAGAGGCCTTAACTAATTTCATTAAACAGGCCCTCTTAGACAGTACTAAAGCCATTCAAGCTTTGAACGAAGAACAGATTCAGATGAGAAAGGCAGTAATTCAAATTAGGATGGCATTAGACATACTCACAGCAGCCCAAGGAGGGACTTTGGCGAATGGTGTGCACATCCCTGACCTGTCTGAAGATGTATCTGCTGCCTTGGAGGATATGCAAAATCAAGTGAAAGCCATGTCTAATGAACTGTTGTTATAGTATTCTTGATCATAGTGCTTTGTGGGCCCTGCTTCCTACAATGCTTCGTGAATTTTGTAACCCAGAGGTTGATAGCATTCTCTCATGTGGGTGGCAGGAGGGCTAAGGTACAATATATCTCAATAAATGATGCTCGTTATGGAAACTAAGAGCATCAAGAGGGGGGAATGAAGAAGGAATTCAGAGGGCCTGGACTCCATCTCAGGCCTGTCTGTGCTGATCGTGCGCGGCCACCTCTCCAGTGGACTCTGAACTCTGTGCTTAGCGCCTGTGGGAATGACAATGGAAGGATAAGACCCCCCTCTGCGCAGGGGAATCTTGAAGAAGAGAAAACAGACACTAATCACCCCTGCCTCCGGACACTATCTATCAGAATGTAAGCACAGGCTTATCGGTTATTAACTATTTGGAATGTAACTGCGGGCTTATTGATTATTGACTGTTTGAACACATAACACGTGAATGATGGGGTTACTGTAGTTGTATTTACCCTTCCTTTGTTTATGTAAGTCTCAAGGGAATTGGGGTAGTGGGTTTGGACGCATACACATGGGGTATAAAAGATTTTCACAAATGCTGGTCGGGGTCCTTGGCTAAGAGGAGACTCTGCCTTGGGCCAGCCGGTGTAATAAACTGCACTCCACTAAAAAAAAAAAAAAAAAAAAAAAACAAGGTTTGGGCCCAGTCTGAAGAAAATCTACCAAATAAAGTTGTGCAACAAAAATGAAATGGACGCCTTCTGAAGTAGTGAGCTCAGTTTCACTGGATGACGCTGTGAAAAGATAGGATAATGGAAGGGGATTGGTTTCCCACTAGGTGAGATCCCTACAAGCCCTTCCAATTCTGAAGGCACTTTAGATAATGACCTCATTTCTCCATGTTAGAAGACATTTAATAATAGAAATACCATTTGTGCATTCTAGTAGTTTTTGGAACAATTAGTTAACTCCTTATAGTGTAAATGCCATATGCATAATATAATGAAATATAGATTCTCAAATTCCTAAAAAGAGGATGAATCTTCAAGATGTCAATCTTTTAATACTATTTAATGTGTGTGCATCTCACTTAAGAAAAACTGATACATAAAACTTCAAACAGGACTCTATAATACTTTGACAATGAATATGTGTAAAGTAATACATATATAAGAAAAAAAAGGTCTGAAAGGCAGACGTAGCTATTTCTGGGTTTACAAACGATTTTATGCTATTCTTTTTTATTTTCTGTATTTCCAAAACACTATAGTAAACACATAATCAGAAAAAATAACAGCATAAGAAATAAAATTTAAACTATAAAATCAAAGAAGGATACTTAGGAACTTTCAAAATGCAGATTTTATTCTGAGTATTATCATTATGACTTTATATATGTTCAATTAAAGAGTTCTAGCAGAAACAGTGCTGTTAGTGCCAATAATAACTGATATTTAATATATAACAGTATTATCATATTCTTACATTTTTACATAACTTGTTTCAGCAAATCAAAATCTGTAAGGAAAAAAGATCAGAGGGCATTTCACTTAAAAAGAGAAAGATCTTACCAAAGACTACATCATGAGATCACTTTAAATGCTTAAGAACACAGGTTCTGGAATCTGACAGATTTTAATTCAAGCCCCAGTTTTGCTGTAAACTAGCTGTTTGAGATTGTGCAAGTTACTTAAACTTTCAAATCTCTAGTTTCTTCATTCATAAATGGCAATGGTATTGATGATGACGATATCTATATTCATTGGATTTTTTTAAGAATTAATACAAGTAACTGGCATGTAGTAGTATGTCAGCCAAAAAAAATTTTTTTAATTGCCCCTCTGTCCTGGTGTGTTTAATATGATTTAATTTACAAAGCGTCAACTGCCCTACTGTTTATTATAAATACATCTATTGCATAAATCAAGGCATACCTATAAATATACTTACAAATTCATTTTCAGTTAAGAACTTCTTGTGACTTATAAGGCAATCAGTTTTTCTCGAACTTTAATAGGCATACAAGTCACACGGGGATCTTGTTAAATTATAGACGCTGATTCAATAGGTCTATGGTAGTGCCTGAAATGCTGTACAAACTCCCAAGTGATGCTGATGCTCTGGGTCTACCCACTATACTTTGAATAGTGACACTGGACTATATAAACTTAAAAAGTTAGTCACTTGGCTATTCAAAAAATGGCAAGCAAACCAGCTACTGCTCCGGTACAACAAAGGTAGAATGGTTCTTGAAGTCTGTCTTAATTAGAAAACCACATTCAGCTGCTTGTTATATAGATCTGACAAATGGGTTTTTCCCTCTCTCTCTCTCTCTCTCTCATTAACAGTCTTAAGGTAGGCAGGCAATTCAGAACTATTATGGTAGCACCACATTATCATCAGGGTCTCAGATTTATGTTTTTCTACTTCTTAGCACTGGCAAGTATCTTCCATTTACAAGGTTTCCTCATGTCCATGCTGGAATTTCAGCCATCACATCTAATTTCTAGACAGGAAAGATGAGAAAAGCAAAAGACAACTCCTAGCTGAGTCATTTCTTGAAGCCTCATCCAGTAACTTCCACTTACATCTTATGGCCACTCCTAGCTGAAAAGGAGGCTGAAAAATACAGTCTTTGGCCACCTAAATAAAACTGGGGTTCTGTTTATAAGAAAGACGAGAGGATGAATACCAAGTAGGCAACTGGCATTCACTGCGACAGAAATCAACAAATCTGAGTTTAAACCCCAACTCTATCACATTATGTGAATTCAGGCAAATTACTTGGGCCTTCTCACCATTTATTTCTTCATCAGTAAAAATTAGTATAAAAATAACCACTTCATAAAGTTGTTGAAGAGACTAAATCAGTTAAACTACGTAAAAGTAGCGGTCACACAGTAGGTGTTCAATATATAAAGGTTCAGATCATTCCTTTACTGAAGTAACAAGGGGGTATTATGAAAAAGGGCAAGAGAGTAACAGTGTAATGTTTAAAAGAGACTATGTTCTAGGCACATATTTCCTTTTAAAAAAAATTGCCTCTTTAGATTCTAGACTTCAAAATACCAAAGATAACTAATTCATCAAAACTACAATTTATAAAAAACATTATTTTTCTCCTGATTATTGAGCTCATATAAATTCCTTGGATCTTCATTTATCATCAGAAAAAAATCTCACTTCAGAACAACATAGTTGTAATTGTTGTTTTTTTTTGATAAATGACAGAACCAATTAGAAAGGAAGAAGAAATGGCTTCTAATTTACTTTACTAGTACCACAGAAAGTGATAGCACATAAATGAGCTCTCTCAGAGAAATGCTACCAAAAAATTACAGAAAGGTAGAATGATGCTGGATTTTGGACCAAGAACATCCATTCTGATAAAAGAATATGCTGGTAATGGAAAAAAACAGAGGTAAAAGAATTCATAATTCTAAATAAGAATCAAGGCTTTTATTCTTTACCTAAAAGAGTACACTTTGTCAAGAAAGATTTCTAAACTGCAAATAAAACCCAGGTTACAATTTCTTACACTGTAACTAAATAGGTAACTTTCCTTTGTCAAATACTATGGTTCTTCGGAATACCCAAGAAACCAATTTTTAAGTGATAGATTTTGGCAAGTTCTAAACTCAATATATAGAGGAACTTCATAAGTAAATATGAATGCCCAATGTACATAAGACAGAAGCATTTAATAATCTCCAGCTTCATCCCATATGGGGCTACCCAGGACTCTTTTTCATTATGGGAAATCAAGCTATGACAAACAAAACCCATGGGAAACATGAAATGTGTTCCTCCCCACTCAGAGACTGGCAAGTCACCAGAGGAGGCAGACTAAATAAATTCTATATTTGCATATTGCTGTCAGGGACTACACTGAGTAAATAAAACAGACGTGACTTTCTTGAAAAATCCCATACTCTGTATATGAAAATCACACTGGCACATATTTTGAAGTTGATGTCAGAAGAGACCCAGAGGCCCTCTCAGCATATTCTTTAGAGACCGCTCTTAGCAATCCAAAAGTGAGCTATACACAGAGCCTATAACTGCAAGTTCGGGAGGACTCAGTTCAGAGACTAACCTTGCCATTAGCTGTTGTAATATGACCCTGGCAGGACAAGTCTCTTCAACTTTCTGGATCAGAAGTTCTTTACAGTCCCTTCCAAGATGGTGAATTTATGAATATTCCAGATTTATCACAAGAGAGATTATAGCCTCCATTAGGCAAGAGCTTGGAGAAAGGACAGTGAACGGTCTATTAGAGGGGTAGTGAATGAACCAGATTATCTGAAGAAGGATTCAGTAAGGTTAATAATGGAAGAAATGGACAAAAAGGGAAGTTTGGCAAAATCACCAAGAGTATGAACGCCACCATTTATTTAATATCTGCAGTAGAGACTCAAATGCTCCCTGTTATATAGAAAAGAAACAAAATGGATATTTGAGATTCATTCCCCAAATCTTAACTATCTAATAATTACTTCAGCTGCTCTTTCACACTTCTCATCAGCAGTCAAACGATGACAAAATTTCCCTTTAATCTTTCCCAGGCTCTGGGGAACAATGAAACAGCCACAATTTGAAGCATAGCAACAAAGAAACTATGGCCAAATTAGGAACTAGTCCCTATCATCACTACCTACCCTGCATATGTACAATAACACAGCTCTCTCTTTCTGCTACCCTGTGTTATAAATAACAATAAGTATACCAGTCTTATGTTAAAAGCGATGCAGTTGTTAAAATTCCAGCTCTGGATTCAAATCCAAACTCCCACACTTAACAGCTCTGAGAACTTGAACAGGGCACTTAAATTCCCTAAGCCTCAGTTTATCTGTTAAATGAGATTTCATTCCCGCATTCAATAAGTATTTGCTACAATTCTATTCTGCCCTTTTCTGTACTAATAGTTTTACGATTTTCAGGTCTCAGTTCTCTGATTCTTTTCTCTCAGTTCTAATGGAATGCCAGTGTTTAGCTTTGAAATTACAGTTCCTCAAAACTGCTTGAGAAGGAAGTCTCAAAAAGACAATAAAGAAAAGTGTTCTCTCTTAATCATAGAGCTACAAGAAAAAGGCTCTAGCATATTACAACACAAGGAAGCCTGGCATGCTGCAGTCCATGGAGGCACAAAGTCAGACACAACTGAGCGACTGAACTGAACATATTACAAAAACTATATAGTTAACCTTTCTGTACCTCAATTTATCCTCTGTAAAATGATTTAAAAAAATTTTAACACATCAAAAAAAATACATAACTCATGAGTTGTTGGAAGAATTAAGAGTTAATAAAGAAGTGTCCAGCACATAGCCTAAGTTACTTATCACTGTGGTTACTTTTGTAATTAATAGGTTGATGAAAAAGTAATTACAGTTTCAGACTGTGAATTTTAAATCATTATAACTAGGCTCAAACACATCTTTATTAATCAAAATAGGAACCACTACAAATCAACACATTTTTCCCAACAAGAAATGTTTGTTTATTCCTATAGCATAAAAATCGATGCTTCAGGATTCAATGAACTCTTGAAAAGCATTTTCTGCCTCCTGCTGGTTGTGGAAGCATTTTCCCTGCAAAAGTTGCCAAGATGCTTGAAGAAGAGGTACTCTGGCAAGAGATCAGGTGAATATGAGGCAAAACTTCGTAACCCAACTTCGTTCAACTTTTAAAGCACTGGTTGTGCGACATGAGGTCAAGACTTGCTGTGAAGAATGGGGTCCATTCTGTTGAGCAATGCCTGCTGCAGGTGGTGCAGTTTTCGGTGCATCTCACTGATTTGCTACACATTGTTCTCAAATGTAATAGTTTCACTAAGATTTAGAAAGCTGTAGTGGATCAAATGGGCAAGTGTTAGTAGGTCAGTCATGTCCAACTCTTTGCAACCCCATGGGCAATACCCTGCCAGGCTCCTCTGTCCATAGAATTCTCCAGGCAAGAATACTAGAGTGGGTTGCCATTCCCATCTCCAGGGGATCTTCCCAACCCAGAAAACCCAGGTCTCCTCCATTGTAGGCAGATGCTTTACCATCTGAGCCAAGAGGGAAGCCCCCAGACTGGCATCAGACCACCAAATAGTGACTATAACCTTTATTTGGTGCAAGTTTGGCTTTGGGAAATGCTTTAGAGCTTTTCCTAGGTCCAATCCACTGAGCTGGTTGTTGCCAGTTACCATATAAAATCTACTTTTCATCACATATCACAATTCGATTGAGAAATGGTTCAGAGTTGTTGCACAGAATAAGAGATGATGACACTTTAAAATGATGATTTTTTTGACTTGTGGTCAGCTCATGAGGCACACACTTATCAAGCTTTCTCACCTTTCCAATTTGCTTCAAATGCTGAATGACCATAAAATGGTCATTGTTGAGTTCTTTGGCAACTTCTCATGTAGTTGTAACAGGATCAGCTTTGATGATTACTCTCAGTTGATCATTGTCAACTTCCAATGGCTGGCCACTATGCTCCTCATCTTCAAAGCTCTTGTCTCCTTTGCAAAACTTCTTGAACCACCACTGCACTGTATGTTTGTTAGCAGTTCCTGGGCCAAATGTGTTGTTTATGTTCCAAGTTGTTGCTGCTGCTTTACAAACCATTTTGAACTTGAATTAAAAAAACACTCGAATTTGCTTTTTGTCTAAAATCACTTCTACAGTCTAAATAAATATAAAATAAACAGCAAGTAATAAGTCATTAGCAAAAAAGAGAGATAAATGTACATTAAAATGATGTACATTTAAGAATGTATTTCAATATCAAATGGCAAAGTTCAACAATGCAAAACAGCAATTACTTTTGCACCAACCTAATACTATATTTAACAAGGTGTTTTATTGAGAACATTCACAAAAATATCCAACTGACTCTGCTATCTACTGGGAGGACTTTGAAAATATATATTACTTTTTCCATTATAAAAATATCACTCGTGAAAGCATAAGAAATCAGTTCATTGTTCCTTTGTCCTGTGAATGTAATGACTTAACACTGTGCTTGTCCTTGCTCAACAAATGGAGACTGCCATTACTATTAATCTATATCTCCACAGAGCCATCTATAAATATTAAATAAAGCCATCTAACTAATGGTTGTTTTAAAATGAACTCTTAAATAACTTCATCTTTCTCAAGAACGTTCCACTTTCCTTAAAGACTATTTAACATTTGAAAACTAGTCTTTCTCATCTTGGTACTGAATCATATAATGTGTACACTTCAAAAAGTACTTTTAAGTATTAAAACCATGATACTTTCATTTCCTTCACAATATGAGGCTGTGGAAAAATCAAGAAATGAAAAGCACATATAACACATAGAAAAAAATTAGTCAAATGGCAGAAGTAGGTCCTTCCTTATCAGCAATTAAGTACAAATTTATTAAACTTTTCAGTTAAAAAGCAGAAATTATGTATGGCAAAAACCACTACAATATTGTAAAGTAATTAGCCTCCAATTAAAATAAATTTTTAAAAAATAAATTAAAAATAAATAAATAAAAGGCAGAAATTGGCAGAATGGATTTTAAAATACATGATCCATCTATATATTGTCTATAAAAGACTCACTATAGATACAAAGACACAAAAGGTTTATTTCATGTAAATAGTAACCAAAAGAGATGAGGAGTAGCTACATTAATATCATATAAAATAGATTTTAAGTCAAAAAGTTTATAAAAGAAAAAGGATATTATATGTTAATAAAAGGTTCAATTCAGCAAGAAGATATAACAATTATAAACATTTACACACCTGGTGACAGACCATCAAAATATGAGAAGCAAAAACTGACAGATTCTCAATATCCCACTCACAATAATGAATTAAACAAACAAAAGATAAATAAGGAAATAGAGAACTTAAGTAACACAATAAACCACCCAGATCTAACAGACATACAGAATACTCCACCCCAAAACAGCAACATACCCATTCTTCTCAACATACACATCTTCTCATGAGATGTTTTCCAGGATAAACCATAGACTAGGCCACAAATAAATCTTAATCTGCCTGCAATGTGGGAAACCTGGGTTTGATCCCTGGGTTAGGATGATCCCCTGGAGAAGGGAAAGGCTACCCATTCCAGTATTCTGGCCTGGAGAATTCCAAGGACATCCATGGAGTCGCAAAGAGTTAGACAAGACCGAGTGACTTTCACTAAGTCTCAATAGATTTAAAAATATAAATGTCATACAAAGTTTCTTCTCTGGCCACATCAGGATGAAGCTGGAAATCAATAACAAAAAGAAAACTGAAAATTCACAAAATTTTGAGAATTAAACATTGCACTTCTAAGAAGCCAATATATCAAAGAAGAAATCACAAGGGAAATTAGAAAATACTTGGAAATGAATGAAAATGAAAACACAACATACTAAAACTCACAAGACATGGCAAAAAGAGTGCTAAGAGGGAAATTTATAGCTACAAATCTTGAAAAAAAGAAAGATTTAAAACCAATAACCTAACTTTACAACTTGAAGGAACTAGGAAAAGAAAAAACTAAATGAAAGAACAGCAGAATTAAAAAATATATAGATTAGAGTAGAGGGACTTCCCTCGTGGTCCAGTGGTTAAGAATCCACCTTCCAATGCAGGGAACTTGGACTCGATTCCTAGTCAGGGAACTAGGATCCCATGCTGCAGGGCAATTAAGCCCATGTGCCACAACTACAGAGCCCACACACTCGGGAGCCTGCACACTGCAGCTAGAGAGAAGCCTGCATACTGCAACAAAGAGTCCCCACACTGCAGTGAAGATCCTGTATGCTGAAACTAAGACCCAATGCAGCCAAAAATAAATAAATATTAAAAAAATAAAGATCAGAGATAAATGAAACTAAGAACAGAAAAATAGAAAAAAAAAACAATGAAACAAAAAGTTGATACTTTGAAAATATCAACAAAATTGAGAAACCTTTAGCTAGATTGACTTTTAAAAAAGGAGAAAATAATTACTAAAATTAGAAAGTGGGGACATTAGTACCAATTCTACATAAATAAAAAGGATTATAAGAGAATACTATGAGGAACTGTATGAAAAAAAACTGGATAACCTAGATGAAATGGAAAAATTCCAGAAACACAAAAGCTACCAAGACTCAGTAAATGAAGAAATCAGTAATCAAAAATCTCCATACAAAGAAAAGCCCTAGATCTGATGGTGTCACTGGTGAAAGCTACCAAACACTTAAAGAAAAACTAATACCATTCTCAAACTTTTCCAAAAAAATTAAAAGGGGAAAATACTTCCCACCTCATTCTATGAGACCAGCATAACCCTGACACCAAAGCCAGAGAAAGACATTTCAAGAGAAGAAAACTGCAAATCAATATCCCTTATGAAGACCAATGTAGAAATTCTCAACAAAATACTAGCAAACACAATTCAGCAACATATTAAAAGGATTATATACCATGCCAAAGTGAGATTAATTCCTGCTGTGCAAGGGTAGTTCAGTATACAAAAATTAATCAATGTAATAATTCATCACATCAACAAAATTAAAGGAAAAAAACACATGATCATCTTGATTCAGAAAATGCATGTGACAAAATTCAGCATCTTTCATGATAAAAACCTATATAAAATAGAAATAGAAAACCATCTCCATACAATAAAAGCCATATATGAAAAGCACACAGCAAACACAACCAATGGTGAAAGACTGAAAACTTTTCCTCTAAGATCAGGAACAAAGAAAAAATGCCCACTTTCACCACTTTTAGTTAATATAGTGCTGGAAGCTCTGGTCAAAGCAATTAAGCAAGAAAAATAAGGGTGAAAGCACCCAAATAGGAATAAAAGAAGTGAAATTATCTCTACAGATATTATAATCTTTATGTATATTATTTTTAAGATTATTTTTATGTGGATTTTAAAGTCATTATTGAATTTGTTACAATATTAGTTCTGTGCTTTCATCCTGGTTTTTTAGCCTCAAGGCATGTGGTATCGTAGCTCCTGAACCAGGGATCCAACTTGCACTGCATTCATTGGAAGGTAAAGTCTTAAGCACTGGAAGGCCAGGTAAGTCCCAATATGATCTTATATACAGAAAATCCTAAAGACTCCACAATAAAGCTGTTAGAATAGAAGAATTAAACAAAGCAGCAGGATGCAAAGTAACAAACAAAAATCAGTGGCATCTCCATACACAAACAATGAAGAATCGGAAAAGGAAACTACAAAAACAATAGCACCAGAAAGAATAAAGTGCCGAAGTTCAGTTCAGTTCAGTTCAGTTGCTCAGTCATGTCCGACTCTTTGTGACCCCATGGACTGCACCACGCCAGGCTTCCAGTTCTTCAACAACTCCCGGAGCTTGCTTAAACTCATGTCCATTGAGTCAGTGATGCCATCCAACCATCTCATCTTCTGTCGTCCCCTTCTCCTGCCTTCAATCTTTCCCAGCATCAGGGTCTTTTCCAAAGAGTCAGTCCTTCACATCAGGTGACCACAGGATTGGAGTTTCAGCTTCAGCATCAGTCCTTCCAATGAATATTCAGGACTGAATTCCTTTAGGATTGACTAGTTGAATCTTCTTGCAGTCCAAGGGACTTTCAAGAGTTTTCTCCAATACCACAGTTCAAAAGCATCAATTCTTGGGCACTCAGCTTTCTTTATAGTCCAACTCTCACATTCACACATGACCACTTGGAAAAACCATAGCTTTGATGAGATGGACCTTTGCTGGCAAAGTAATGTTTCTGCTTTTTAACATGCTGTCCAGGTTTGTCATAGCTTTTCTTCCAAGGAGCAAACGTCTTTTAATTTCATGGCTGCAATCACCATCTGCGGTGATTTTGGAGCCCAAAAAAATTCTCTCAATGTTTCCCTTGTTTCCCCATCTATTTGCCATGAAGTGATGGGACCAGATGCCACAATCATAGTTTTCTGAATGTTGAGTTTTAAGCCAACTTTTTCACTCTCCTCTTTCACTTTCATCAAGAGGCTCTTCTTTGCTTTCTGCCATATGGGTGGTGTCATCTGCATATCTGAGGTTACTGATATTTCTCCCAGCAATCTTGATTCCAGCATGGGCTTCATCCAGACCAGCATTTCTCATGATGTACTTGCATATAAGTTAAATAAGCAGGGTAACAATATACACCCTTGACGTACTCCTTTCCCAATTTGGAATCAGTCCATTGTTGCATGTCCGGTTCTAACTGTTGCTTCTTGACCTGCATACAGGTTTCCCAGGAGGCAGGTTAGGTGGTCTGGTACTCCCATCTCTTCAAGAATTCCACAGTCTGTTGTGATCTACACAGTCCAAGGCTTTGGCACAGTCAATAAAGCAGAAGTAGATGCTTTTCTGGAACTCTCTTGCTTTTTTCATGATCAAATTGATGTTGGCAATTTGATCTCTGGTTCTTCTGCCCTTTCTAAATCCAACGAACATCTGGAATTTCACAGTTCACGTACTGTTGAAGCCTGGCTTGGAGAATTTTGAGCATTACTTTGCTAGCATGCAAGATAAGTGCAGTTGTGCGGTAGTTTGAACATTCTTTGTCATTGCCTTTCTTTGAGATTGAAATGAAAACTGACCTGTTCCATTCCTGTGGCCACTGCTGAATTTTCCAAATTTGCTGGCATATTCAGTACAGCACTTTAACAGAATCATCTTTTAGGATTTGAAATAGCTCAGCTGAAATTCCATCACCTCCACTAGCTTTGTTCATAGGGATGCTTCCTAAGGCCCACTTGACTTCGCACTGCAAGATGTCTGACTCCAAGATGTAGGTGTGTGATCACACCATCGTAGTTATCTGGGTCATGAAGATCTTTTTTGTATAGTTCTTCTGTGTATTCTTGCCACCTCTTCTTAATATCTTCTGCTTCTGTTAGGTCCCTACCATTTGTGTCCTTTATTGTGCCCATCTTTGCATGAAGTGTTCCCTTGGTATCTCTAATTTTCTTGAAGAGATCTCTAGTCTTTCCCATTCTATTGTTTTCCTCTATTTCTTTGCATTGATTACTGAGGAAGGCTTTCTTATCTCTCCTTGCTATTCTCTGGAACTCTGCATTCAAAAGAGTATATCTTTCCTTTTCTCTTTTGCCTTTAGCTTCTGTTCTTTTCTCAGCTATTTGTAAGGCAACCATTTTGCCTTTTCACATTTCAGACAACCATTCACATTTCAGACAACCATTTTGCCTTTTCACATTTCTTTTTCTTGGGGATGATCTTGATCACTGCTTCCTGTACAATGTCACGAACCTCCACCCATCATTCTTCAGGCACTATATCAGATCTAATCCCTGGAATCTATTTGCCACTTCCACTGCATAATTGTAAGGGATTTGATTTAGGTCATACCTGTATGGTCTAGTTGTTTTCCCTACTTTCTTCAAGTTAAGTCTGAACTTGGAAACAAGGAGTTCATGATCTGATCCACAGTCAGGTCCCAGTCTTGTTTTTGCTGACTCTATAGAGCTTCTCCATCTTCAGCTGCAAAGAATATAATCAGTCTGATTTCAGTATTGACCATCTGGTGATGTCCATGTGTAGAGGCTTCTCTTATGTTGTTGGAAGACAGTGTTTGCTATGACCAATGCATTCTCTTGGCAAAACTCTGTTAGCCTTTGCCCTGCTTCCTTTTGTACTCCAAAGCCAAATTTGCCTATTACTCCAGGTATTTCTTGACTTACTATTTTTGCATTCCAGTCCCCTATAATGAAAAGGACATCATTTTGGGTGTTAGTTCTAGAAGGTCTTGTAGGTCTTCATAGGACCATTCAACTTCAGCTTCTTCAGCATTACTGGTCGGGGCACAGACTTGGATTACTCTGATATTGAATGGTTTGCCTTAGAAACAGAGATCATTCTTTCATTTTTGAGACTACACCCAAGAACTGCATTTCGGATTCTTTTGTTGACTATGAGGGCTACTCCATTTCTTCTAAAGGATTCTTGTCCACAGTAGTAGATATAATGGTCATCTGAGTTAAATTCGTGCAATCCAAAATGCGGACAAACTAACTTAATCAAGGAGCTGAAAGATTAGTACAATGTTTCGACTACAATGGTTTGTAGTTGAAACATTCCTGAAAGAAATTAAAGAAAATGTAAATAAATGGAAACACATCCCAAGTTCATGGACTGGAAGAATAAATACTGCTAAAATGTAAATACTACCCAAAGCCATCTATCTATAGATTCAGTGCAATCCCTATCAAAATTCCAATGACATTTCTGTAGAATTTTTTTGCAGAAATTCATATAGAACTTCAAGGGACCAGAAATATTCACAACAATATTGAAAAAGAATAAACCTATAGGACTCACACTTCCTGATTTCAAAATCTACTATAATACCACAGTAATCAAAAAAAGCTGATAGCTCAGCTGGTAAACAAACCGCCTGCAATGCAGAAGACCCCAGTTCAATTCCTGGGTCAGTAAGATCTGTTGCAGAAGGGATAGGCTACCCACTCGAGTACTCTTGGGCTTCCCTTGTGGCTCAGCTGGTAAAGAAACTGCCTGCAATGCAGGAGACCTGGGTTTGATCCCTGGGTTGAGAAGATCCCCTGGAGAAGGGAAAGGCTACCCACTCCAGTGTTCTGACCTGGAGAATTCCATGAACTGTATAGTCCATGGGGTTGCAAAGAGTCGGACACAATTTAGCAACTTTCACTTCACTTTCAATCAAAAAAGTGTGGTACTGGCAATAAAGACCATATAGACCTGTGGAATAGAACAGAGAGCCCAGAAATAAGGCCTCACATACATATGGTCAGATAATTTTTTATAAGGGTGCCAAATTCAATCAATGGGAAAAGGATGGTCTTATCAACAAATGGTATTGGGAAAACTGAACATCCACACCCAAAAGAATGAAATTAGATCCTTACCTAACATCATACATAAAAATTAACTCAAAATGGATCACAGACCTAAATGTAAGACCTAAAACAATGAAATTTTTAGGAGAAAACACAGGATTTAGCAATGATTCTTGGATATGACACCAAAAAGTACAGTCAACAAATGAAAACACAAACTGCACTTCATGAAAAATTTTAAATTTTGTACCATAAGAGATACTGTGTGTGTGCATGTTAAGTCTTTTCAGTCATGTCTGACTCCATGCAACCCAAAGGACTGCAGCCTGCCAGGCTCCTCTGTCCATGGGATTCTCCAGGCAAGAATACTGAAGCGGGCTGCTGTGCCCTCTTCCAGAGGATCTTCTTGACCCAGGGATCAAACCTCTCTGTCTCTTACATCTAACCTGCACTGACAGGTGTGTTCTTTACCACTGGCACTACCTGGGAAGCTCTAAGAGATACTACCTACAGAGTAAAAAGGCAACCCATAGAATGGGAGAGAATATTTGCAAATTATGTATTTCAGAATATTTAGAGAAATCCTAAAATGCAGCAATGAAACAATCTGATTAAACAAACAATCTGATTAAAAAATGAGCAAAGAACTTGAATAGACATTTCTCTAAAGAAGACACACAAAAGGCCAATAATCACATTTAAAAGTGCTCAACATTACTAATCATTAGGGAAATATAAATCAAAACTGCAATGAGATACCACCTCACACCCATTCTAATATAAGAAAATAAAGAAAACAAGTGTTGCTGAGGGTGTGAAAAAACTGGAACCCTTGCTTACTGTGTGTGTGGGAATGCAACACAGTACAACCACTGTGGAAAAAAATGGTGGGGGTTCTTCAAAAAATAAAAATAAAATTACCACACAACCCCTAATTTCACTTCAGGGTATATACCTAAAAGTATTGAAAGCAAAGTCTCAAGGAGACAGCTGCACATCCATGCCCATGTTCATGGCAGTTCACAACAGCTAAAACATGGAAGCAATCCAAGAGTCCATCAACAAATGAATGGATAAGCAAAATGAAAATTATTAGGCCTTAAAAAGAAAGCAAATTCTGCAATATGCTTCAACATGAATGAATCTTGAGGACATTATACTAAGTGAATCAAGCCAATCACAAAAAGAAAAATACTGTGTGAGTCTATTTATATGAAGAACTTAAAGTAATCAAAATCATCATGATGGAAAGTGTATATAATTGGGGTTTCCAGAGACTGGAGGAAGGTAAAATGGGAAGTTAATATTTAATAAGTATAGAGTTTCACTTCTGTCATAGCTCAGTTGGTAAAGAACCCACTTGCAATGCAGAAGACCCCAGTTCAATTACTGGGTCAGGAAGATCAGCTGGATAAGGGATAGGCTGCCCACTCTACTATTCTTGGACTTCCCTTGTGGCTCAGCTGGTAAAGAATCCACCTGCAATGCAGGAGACTTGGGTTCAATCCTGGGTTAGGAAGATCCCCTGGAGAAGTGAAAGGCTATCCACTCCAGTATTCTGGCCTGGAGAATTCCATGGACTGTATGGTCCATCAGGTCTCAAAGAGTCAGACATGAATGAGCAACCCTTACTTCACTTCAAGTATAGAGTTTCAGATTTACAAGATGAAAAGGGTGGTCATAGCTGCACAACCATGTGATTGTATTTAGTATCACTGAGTTATACATTTTTAAATGGTTAATAAGGGAGGGGGGTAGATATTATGTGTATTTAAACATAGCTTTTTAAACAGAGAAAAAGCAATTGTTGAACAACCATAAGGAATGAGACCTAAAGTGAACCCTGGAGGAACCCTCTTCTTATAGGTATTCTGTTTCCAGAAGTAATACTATGGAGGAAAGAATAACAAGTAGGATTAAAGATTAAGAGATCTTACAACACTGATTTTAGAATAATATAGCAACAAGGTCACAAAAGATGTGCCAACCAATAAGAGTTCCCATCCTGAATTCACAATGGTCTGATCTTCATTTGTTTCTTTCTGCCTTCTCTGGTTAGTGGTTAGAGAATCACTGAGTTTTAGTGCCAGAAGGGAACACAGAAATCACCCTCTGTCCTGAATTTTTTCTAATGAAGATCTGAGATTCCAAGAAGAGATTTCCCCCAAATTACACACCTAATAAAGACTTGAGCTGGCACCACCACCCACATCTTCAGACTATCTGCATTTTTTGTGCACTTTTTCTTGCTTGGTTCATATTCTCTCTTTTCTTCTCTCATTCTTAGTCCCATTTAGGTTATTTAGTTATAAAAAGATAGTGGCCTGCAGAGGGTTCCAAGCTGCCAAGTAAATCACACGGTAGTGAACCCCACTAAGAAAGGCCTGTGCAGGTGTCTGGGCAGAAAGAGAGGAAAGCTGGGTCTTTCTCTCAGCCTTTGGCAAGCTCCAGTGAACTTTAACTGAAATTTGCAAGGAGGAACAAAACCTAGAAACAAGAAGGGTCTGACTAAATGGCTTTAGTTTGAAGATGTCCCCCAAAAAAGTTTACAGGGACAGGGAGAGGGGAAAGGAGAAGACAGGGAAAAGGAGAGGAAAGGTAAGGAGCAAGTAGACAGACATATCACATTGGAAATTTCTGAAAACCCGCTAGGAACTAGCTAATAACAGAGAATGTGAACATTTGGGAAGTTTCCATCAGAAAGCATCATTTGATTCATTCATATAATAACAAATATTTTCTGAATCCCTACTATGTGTATAACATTCTACTAAGCCTATATGGGGGCTTCCCTGGTAACTCAGATGGTAAAGCGTCTGCCTACAATGTGGGAGACCCAGGTTCAATCCCTGGGTCGGGAAGATCCCCTGGAGAAGGAAATGGTAACCCACTCCAGTATTCTTGCCTGGAAAATCCCATGGACTGAGGATCCTGGTAGGCTACAGTCCATGGGGTCGCAAAGAGTCGGACACGACTGAGCGACTTCACTTATTGAACTTAAACGGAGAAGGCAACGGCAACCCACTCCAGTACTCTTGCCTGGAAAATCCCATGTACGGAGGAGCCTGGTAGGCTGCAGTCCCTGGGGTCGCGAAGAGTAGAACATGTGACTTCACTTTCTTTTCAAGCCTATATGGGGGCTTCCCAGGGGGCGCTAGTGGTAAAGAACCTGCCCACCAATTCAGGAGACATAACAGACATGGGTTCAACCCCTGGCTCAGGAAGAACCCCTGGAGGAGGGCATGGCAACCCACTTCAGTATTCTTGCCTGGAGAATTCCATGGAAATTCCATGGGAATTTCCCATCATTTCATGGGAAATAGAAGGGGAAAAGTGGAAGCAGTGACAGATTTTATTTCCTTGGGCTCCAAAATTACTGCTAACAGGGACTGCAGCACAAAATTAAAAGATGCTTCCTCCTTGGAAGAACAGCTATGACAAACCTAGACAGCATAATAAAAAGCAGAAACATTATTTTTCCTGACAAAGGTCTGTATAGTCAAAGCTATGGTTTTTCCAGTAGTCATGTATGAATGTGAGAGCTGGACCATAAAGAAGGCTGAGCGAAGAAGAATTGATGTTTTCAAAATGTGGTGTTAGAGAAGACTCTTGAGAATCAATTGGACAGTCAGGAGATCAGACCAGTCAATCCTGAAGGAAATCAACCTTGAATGTTAATTGGAAGGACTGATGCTGAAGCCGAAGCTCCAATACTTTGGCCACCTGATGTGAAGAGTCACTCACTGAAAAATATCCTGATGCTGGGAAAGATTGAAGACAAATGGAGAAGGGGGAGGCAGAGGGTAAGATGGTTAGATAGCACCACCAACTCAATGGATATGAATTTGAGCAAACTCCAAGAGATAGTGGAGGACAGAGGAGCCTGGAGTGCTGCAGTTCATGGGGTCACAAAGAGTCAGACACGACTTAGCAACTGAACAACTTTACTGGCTAAAGCAAGGGGTCAGAACTTCTACGCTTTTCCAAGATATGATCCTCTTCACCTGTAAAGTCTGATAGTAGCTACCATCCCCCACCATTACCACCACACACATACAATACCTATCTGAGAGCCACCATTGAATCTAAAGGGCCACAAATATAAAACAATATAAAATATAAAATAAAATAATATAAAATAAAACTACCATAAGAAATAAATAACAACCAAAATTTTTTAAAAAAGCAAACTATGTGAACTATCTCAAAAAGCATGATTATATAGCAAATGCTGAGCTGGATTGAGAAATATTGGGATTGACCAGAGCAGTTAGGAAAGGCTTTATTGAGAGCATGGGGCTTGAACTGTGTCTTGAAAGATCAATAATGCACATTGAAATAAAACTTAAAACACTTCACCTTTGTCATACAAAAATAGGAATTTGAAAACTTGAGCAAGCCATGAATTAAAATGCATTTTAAAAAATTCTGTGGAGACTGTGTACTCAGTCCTAAAATATGTTTTGGGGAAGGGGATAGGAACATTTTGCTCTTCCTATAGAAACAGGGATGAGCATGGAAGGAGTCAATTAAGGGTAATACTCAAGGGGGAAACAAGTTTTTTTACAGCTTTCAATTTTAAAAGAAAACACAGATACTGGAAAAATATTTCTTAATCTTCAAACAATATAAAACCATATATAAACACAGAATAACTGAAAAACTGATCAAGAAAACAGAAATTTAGATTTCAATTAATAATACAACAATTACAACTTTTTAAACCTCAGCCCCAGATTATAGCCAATTATAGGAAACAAAGGAGAGGGAAATATGATCAGAGAGTGGTAAAAATGTCTTTCTCAGTCCAAACTCTGGCTATCCCTGTGATTTTCCAAGTCCACCAGCCAAAACACTTGCCAATATGACTGGACAAATATTTGCCCAGGTCCACTGCTGATTGGCAAGGCTAATGCAGTAAACTCCAAATGAGGTTATAGGTTTTCCCTTAGTCTTCACCTCCTGGCTAAATTTTTTAGAGCAAAAATACCCCTAAGGCTATATCCTAGGGATATTTCTATCAGGTGAAAGCAACAATACTGTCTGATCAGTGGCATATGTTTTTTAAATTATATCAAGTTAGAGTATACCTCAACCTACAATTTTCAATACTCAAACTAGGGTAGTGGTAAAGAATACAGATATGGACATCACATCTGCAGGGTTTGAATCCCCACTCCGATGATCTTGGGAAAGTTACCTAGCCTGTCAGTTACATATGTGTAAAATAACGGTAATAACATTACTTCATAAATTGTTGTAGTCCTGCAGAATTAACTAAAGTAATCTTTCACAGCCTCAAAGACTTGTGAAAACACTTTTCACTCTCTCAGACTCCTGAAAGAAGCTGCACTCCTCTCTGACACAGCACAGGTAAGGGACCTTAACGAACCTTTCCTTTCCTTATTCCAGTGTCCTAGAAAAATGAACTACTCCACTGGAAAGTAAAGTTTCTTTAAAACAATGCTACCCTAGGTTTGGGCAATTAGAACCCAAAGTGGAATCCAGTTGGCAGATCCAATTTAAAAAGGACTGTTTCCAAGAATCTAGCATCTAAATTTACATGAAATAATAAGGATTTTAGGAAAGGTGGGTTAACATGAAGGGCAGATAAGAAGTATGATATGGGCACATTCAGACCTCAGAATACCAGAAAGCACAGTACACAGTTTCCAAATGCTCAGTACTGACTATCTGGAAAGCATGAGGAACTGGCCAGATGCAGTCTGCCAGCTAAGAGATTCCAAAAATTTTTTAAAAATCCAGCCTCAACAATGCCCGACTAATTCCTGCTTAACATTTAGATAATCATCTTAGACAACAGTGCCTTCAGAAAGTGTACTCCCAAAACTAGTTTCTTTAACCTTGACTTTCATAGCACTTATTTCCTTAAACATGCCAAATACTTACCAGAATTATCTATTTAATCAATTTCTAGTTTAGTGGTCTTCAAAACATTGCTCCACAACCTTCCAAAAGATTTTTTTTTAATATGGACATGAACACTTATGTTTCCACATAGGATGAAGTAGTCTGAAGCAGATAAACATTACCACTAAAAACAACTAAAATTTGGATAATATACAAAATCACATATTTAAAACCATCAAAGAGCTACAAATGTGGAACTTCCCTGGCAGTCCAGTGGTAGGTGCTGGACCTTTCACTGCAGGGGGCACAGTGCCATGATTCAATCCCTGGTCAGGAACTAAGATCCCTCATGCCATGCAATGAGGCAAAAAAAAAAAAAAAAAAAAAAGAGCAGCAAAGGCAATAAGAAATATCAGAGACAAAATTCCAGAGAGCAGAGAACCATTCAGAAGTAATCTTAGAATGCACAGTGCTTGGGAGTCATTTGTCATATTTGGGCACAAGCCACTGGCTGAGATTTGAAGTCAGGGCAAGCACGGGAATGCTACTATAGGGCAGAGAAATGAGCCAAATCTTTGATAACTCCTTGGGATGGAGTGACAAAACTGAAGATTTGAAAAGCCTCAAACACAAGACCAGTTTCTTCCTCAGAGTATTTGCTAAATTCTGAAGGTAAGCCAAAACTTCCAGAAAGCAGAGTAGAATTTTCTAGAGTCTATGGATACTTAGGAGATAAAGGGTCTTGAATTTAGCCAGTGGGAGGTGAAAGCACTGGAGAGAATGACAGATTAATGCTACCATCTATTATCACTTTTTTCCTCATTGCATTTTCCAATATGGACACAGCCAGAGACTAAGAATTTAGGCTTCAGAAAGCTGCTCTTAGAAAATAGAGAAACCAGTAGTCTTGGCAGCTGTGATCTCAAGCCTACAGCCAGTCTTTTCCCCAAAAGATGTGATATTTTGAAATTTCAAAAGGTGAAAGGATAATTCAAATACCTCTGGAAAGTACAGTGAAAACTTAATGTTGGTTCTAAACATAGGATTTCCCCCTTCTCCTCATGCTGTCAGTGAAAAACCATAAAGGACCATGTCCTTGGAATAAGTAAAACAAAGATGGACTAGATCTGACCAAAACTGAAAACCAGTCTTGACCTAAATAAGTTTGCAATAGGATTAAGGTGGCCCCTATTCAACCTTCTTAGAATGTTACTTCTCTGGTAAAAAATTCCATTATCTGGACCTTCTAAAGTGGTTATTGGGGTGTGAGTGTGTGTGTTTAATATAAAGCACCTGACATTCAAACAAAAATTACTAGGTATATAAAAACATACCCACTTGACTGGTAACCAATAAAAGCAGAGCAATAGGTGATCTAGATATTGAAATTAGCAGACAAGGACTTTACATGATTCATATATTATACAAAAGAAAGGAAAGGATAGAGATAAAAAGATACAAAATTTCAACAGGCAAGTGAAATTTATATAAAGAATCAAAAGGACATTCTAAAACTGAAAATAAAATTTAAGATTAAGAACCCAAGGGATGTATCTAAAAATAAACTGACCTAACCAAAGACAGGAAGTAAGCTCAGAGAGATATCAACAGAAAATATCCAAACTGAAGAACAAAAAGAAAAAAGACTGCTAGAAGTAGTGGAGAAGAGAAAGAGAATATGAAGAGAAAGAAAATAAACAGAACATGGAAACATGTGGGACACAGTCAAAAGATCTAACATACATGTAGTTACAGCTCCAGAAGAACAAGAGAGAGAGAACAGGGCAGAAGCAGCATCTGAAGAGATAATGATGGAGGATTTCCTACAACTGATCAAAGATCCACTGGAATAAAAAGTTTGCGGCAGCTTTCAAGCCTTACCACTCCTGTTTACCTTTGTGCCCCACAAATGGGCAAGCCAGCAAAAGAGCCTGCCTGCTACCTACTTTAGCACTGGTAAGTTTTAAAACACAGTAGCCTTGACCCATGGGTAACTACTATCACCCCATCCACACCCTATTTCCACAATGAAAGCTAAAGCTAGTCTCTCCTCCTCACTCTCTCAAGCTATTCTTGGACCTGCTTGGAAGCCTGCCCTGCTCACCTCCAGAAAGCCTCATTTCATGAATAATAAAGCCTTTTTTATCCTCTTGATTCATCTGTGGTAAAATCAATCTCAACATCCTAATGAAAGTTTTGGTGAGAGACGTTGATCCTGCCCCTCACAGGGCACCATAATACAACTGGTGCTGTGAGTAGAATGTTCAGATGATGACCACAGCTACTGAGGGTCTTTCCTTCCTTCTGTTAGCCGCTAACTAGTTCTGCTGACTGCTGGCCGTGTGCACTTTACAGTTGCTGTCTGCTGGCTAGCAAGCTCTCTGAGCTGTGCTGCTGCCTGCTCGAGAGTTTAGACTTGGAGCTGTGCTGCTTTGTGTTGCACTCGCTGATTCCTACTAAGCTTTTGTTGGGCTTCCCTGGTGGCTCAGTGATAAAGAATCTGCCTGCAGTGCGGAGCTGCAGGTGAAGAGGGTTCAATCCAAGATCCCCTGGAGGAGGAAATGGCAACCCACTCCAGTATTTTTGCCTGGAGAATCCCATAGACAGAGGATCCTGGTGGGCTACAGTTCACTGGGGTCACAGAGAGCTGGGCACAACTGAAGAGGCTTAGCACACACACACTAAGCTTTTGTTAGAGATTTAACTTACCTAAATTAGTAGTTTCAATAACTGACATTTAGAGACAGGACTATAGGAATAGATCCCTTCTTAAAGTGGCCCTGGATAATGTGTCTTGACCAGGACCTGTGTGTCTCCTACTGAATTGTGTCTCAACCCCAGCATAGCTGTGACTAACATTAGACTCAGGGAAATTATTCTTACCCTATAACTAATGGTTGTGTGTCTCAAACAGGTATTGATCCCTGTTCTACATAATACTCAGGGAAAAGACCAATACACTGCAATACAAAACCCAAGTCACCATTTGTGTGAAGGAAGACTAATCACCAGCCAGAATACTAAGGTCCACCCTCCTAAGAGAATATGGCTCACTAGCATCCTATGCCTGAAATATCTCCACTGCTGTTACTGCCATCCAGGCGTTAGTTTCCAAAACAACCCTAATTCTTGGGTTTATAGAGAAAAACACCTACGGTGTCCCTGTGGCACAGCCAAGGAGTTAATTCAAACTTGAGTTAAGCCCAAGATCCTTAAATCTAATGAAACTACCGTTGTCATGGTACTTCCCTGGTGGTTCAGATGGTAAAGAATGCCTGCAGCACAGGAGACCCAGGTTCAATCCCTGAGTCAGGAAGATCCCCTGGAGAAGGAAATGGCAACCCACTCCAGTTTCTTGCCTGGAGAATTCCATGAACAGAGGAGCCTGGTGGACTATAGTCCATGTGGTCACAAAGAGTCAGACACGACTAAGAAACTAATACACACACACCACTGTCATGGAATAGGCCCCAATCTTTGATAATACAGATTTGAGAATCTCTGGAAGAAGGAAGTTATAAATATGAACAGAACAGCCAGCCACACTCCCCCCGAAATATATCTACTAAACACACTCATACACTGTAACAGTGGGAAGAAACAAAAATCTGGGACAGAGGTTCACAATTTAAGCCAATGCAAAATCCAAAATTTATTAAAAGAATTTATACAACAAAAAGATAAAAAGAACGCCAATTGCCTTTTGTGCCTCTACAACACAGATTATGAATTAACATCAACACCAACTGAAATAGACAAACTAACAAATCTCCGTGGTCTTAATTGATACTGGGGATCAAATTTTAGTTATACCTGGAAATCCCACAAAATTTTAAAAAGATACCCCCTAAATCATAGAAAAATCAATGAATGTGTTAGTCTCTCAGTCGTGTCCAACTCTTTGTGACTCCATGGACTATAGCCCACCAGGCTCCTCTGTCCACAGAATTCTCCAGGTAAGCATACTGGAGTGGGTTGCCATTTCCTACTCCAAGGGATCTTCCTGACCCAGGGATCAAGCCTGGGTCTCTCACATTGTGGGCAGATTCTTTACCGTCTAAGCCACCAAGGAAGCCCCATAATCATACCCAAAAATAAAATAGAGGGAAAAGAGCAAACAGGTATGTTTCCATCCCTGACACTGTGAAGAAATAGCTAATGATCCTCTGAGCACTCATAATGTTAGACAAGCCCAACATCTTTTAGGTCTTTTTTCTCACCAAAAAATTTTACTCATGTTCATTTATGATCACAATTTGGCTCACTCTGAGCTCCCTATAATTAAAGTTCTAAAATCTATTCAAATTTCAATATAATTGAAGCTACTTCACTGTAAAGGTTTATTAGTTTTCTATTATATTACTCTCATAACAAATTGGGCTTCCCAGGTGTCACTAGTGTTAAAGAACATTCCTACCAATGCAGGAGACTCAGATTCAACCCCTGGATTGGGAAGATCCCCTGGAGGAAGAAATGGCAACCCACTCTAGTATTCTTGCCTGGGAAATCCATGGACAGAGGAGCCTGGCAGGCTACAATCCATAGGATTGCAAAGAGTTGGACATGACTGAAGCAACTTAGCACACATGCATAACAAATTATCACATACTTGGTGGCTTAAAACAACACAAATTTATTATCCTACCATTCTGCAAATTACAAGCCCAACTCAGCTCTTACTAGGCTAAAATCAAGTTGTCAGTAGGGCTCTTGAGAAGTATCCATTTGTTTGTCTTTGCAGTTTCTGGAAGCTGCCCAGATTCCTTAGTTCAAGGGTCCTTTCTCTATCTTCAAAGCCAGCAACATTGCACCTCTTTGACGGTTGTTCTATAATTAAATCTCCCTCCAATTACAGCCAGGAAAGCACTCCTACTTTTAAAAATTCCTGTTACTAGACTGGACCAGTCAGACAATTCAGAATAATCTCTCCATATCAATTAAGTCTTTAATTATATCTGTAAAGCCCCTTTGCCATGTAAGGTAATACATTCAAGGTACGAGGGATTAGGACATGGACATCTTTGAGGCCATTATTCTGCCCACTACAGATACATGAATGAACTCTGAAAATACTATGCTAAGTGAAAGAAGTCAGACACAAAAGATCACATATTCTATGATTCCACTTATATGAAATGTCCAGGATAAGGAAATTCAGAGACAGAAAGTAGATTAGTGGTTTCCAGGAGCTAGGAGTAGAAGGAATGGACAGCAATTGTTAATGGTTATGGCACTTTCTTTTGGGGGGCTTAAATATACTGTGAAATTAGGTAATGTTGATGGTAACACAACTCTGTGAATACATTTATAACCACTGTATTGTATACTTTTTTAAAGGGTGAATCTGATAGTATGTGAATTATATCTCACACCAGTATTTTAAAAATTAGCAAAACACTCGAACAGGCCCTTCACAAAAGTGTATATGTAAGTGTTCAACACCTGAAAAGATGCTCAACTTCATTAGTCATCAGAGATGTGTGATATTTTTAATAAAACCATAATGAGATACCACTACACACTACCAGAATGGCTAAAATGAATAGCACAGAAAATACCAAGTGTTAGTGAAGACAAAGAGTGAGGGTCAACAAAGTAAGACTCATCACTGCCTTATTCATAAATAAAATTTTATAGGAATGCAACCATATTCATTCATTTATATACTGTCCATGGCTTCTTTGGTGGCTCAGAGGGGCTTCCCTGGTGGCTCAGATGGTAAATTGCCGCGAGCCGGCACACGAGATCCCACCCATGACAAGGTCATGAGGAGAAAACCTGACAGGCAAGGCAGATCAGGTTTTCAGGGATTCTGAAAAGCTGCCCCCGGCGCTCACCTTAAAGATGATTATCTGTCTTTCTGATGCCTGCTTCAATAGACTACTCCCTAATTTCTGTGACACAGGCAGAAGGCCTTCCCAGATCTCTTTCCAAATAAGAATCAATTTAGAACTTTAATCAATAAGTTTCCCGGGTGGTGGTATTTTATGAGATTATCCAGGGTGAAAGGAGTGTTTTAAACTCCTTTGCTCATATTTTAGTTTGTTTGGCAATTGCATTTATGCCCTTGGTACTAATATGCATGACTGCTCATAATACCCTAATCATAAAACAGCATAAAGAACCTGATCATATAAAGGCCCTAATAGACACAGAGCCTTTTTGGGGGGTGAAGGAGTCCTATTAGAAAACATAAGAAAAATTATTCTAAAGGTGGTTATTGGGTTAACATTTGCTTGCTGTGTTTTTGCTCTTAATCTGCTAAGGTTGTGTTATGGAAACCATTGTTAATATAAAGATCTAGGAAAACAAGAGCTTAGCCCTAGTGTAGTAATAATGAGATGGTTGTTAATTGTTAGCCAGGAGTGCTAGGCAGAGGCTGCCTCGCTGAAGCCGCAGAGTCTGTGTGGGGTAAACCTCTTAGATAAATTCAACTGACAACTTCTGCAGAAGAATAAATTTTTGTGTTAACAAGGTTATACTTCTACTCTGTACTGTTGCCCTATGAGACTGCTACCTTTCAGTTAAGGTCACCATAGAAACAGAAAATAGGTTTACACTCACCTGACTTGCATAAAATATTAATAGGCCCCAAGGCCAGAAGATAATGTACAAGACCCTCATAAACAAAGAAGTATGCAGAAAACACCCTGGTTTCGCAAAGAACAAGCTGATGTAATGTCAAACTATCTTCCCCTTAGAAATGTATTAACTTAGGATATAAAAGCTACAGTAAAAAATAAAGCATTGCCATACCCTGCCACACTCTGCTGCACCCCCCATCTGCTCTCTCTCTCTCTCTCTCTCTCTCTCTCTCTCTCGCCGACGCCGTGCATCCCGAGGGTACCCCCTGGATCCTGCCGAGGCTGGACCCCGGCAGTAAAGCGTCTACCTGCAACGCAGGAGTTCGTTCCCTGTGTCGGGAAGATCCCCTGGAGAAGGAAATGGCAACAGTGCTCTTGCCTGGAAAATTCCATGGACAGAGGAGCCTGGTAAGCTACAGTCCATGGGGTTGCAAAGAGTCAGACACGACTAAGCAACTTCACTTTCTTTCTTTCTTTCTATGGCTTCTTTCATGCTACAATAGCAGACCTGAGTGTCTGCCATAGGCTCACATGGCCTATAAAGCCTAAAATATTCACTATCCAGTTCTTCAATATATAACCCCCAACCCTTGACGTAGAGCAACCAGAACTCTCATACACTGCTCCTGGGAGTGTAAATTGGTACAACCACTCTGAAAACTATTTGGTTTATCTACTAAAACTGAACAAATATATATACTACAAACTCCTACAGTCCGTGGGGTCGCAGTATCAAACCCAACTTAGCAACTAAACAACAACAATGAATAATTTCCTGTGGCTGCTGTAACAAATGATCATAGCTTTGTTGGCTTAAAACAAAATAAACTTATCCTCTCATAGCTCTGAAAGCTCAGAGTATTAAAACTTTCTTCTGAATTACATTGTCATTACAATTAGTATCAGCATACAATTGAACAAAACAGTATAAACATAATAAAATTTATGTAAATATGAAACATAAGAAAAATTGTATTTGCATCATATTTCTTAGTGAGATGAATGTAGCTTTTATTTTATGAATTCATGCTTTTACCCACAGTAACAGTTGCTCTGGGCTTCCCTAGTAGCAAAGTTGGTAATAGTTGCTCTACAAAATCAATCCCTTTCCTATATTTATTTATTTTTAAATATAAATTCTGAAAAAGCTTGTTTACATAAGTAATTAGGAATATCATTTTGCTATGGCAACAGCATGTAATTCTTTGATCTCCAGACTTATTTGCCAAAAATCCTGTAGTGACTTATTACTAAAAATTATTTCTAATTATCTATCAATTAACAGCTACATTAGGTCCTCCTACTTTGCTGAAAGAAAGAACTGCAAACCAACTAAATTAGAAAAAGATTTGTGGTCAAGTGATCTGGGTCATTCACTTTCTCAAGATCATCAAGTTACTGTCTAAGCACCATAGCAAGATCAGGAATGGATTAAAAGTATGCAAAGGCAACGAATTATATTGTACTACAGTCCATAAGGTCGAAAAGAGTCAGACACGACAGAAGTGACTGAGCATGCACACATAGTTATCAAAATATTTTTTAAATTAATGATAAAACATTAAATATGTTTCAGTGTCAATGTATTGAATAAAAGGTAAGGTGGCAAGTCAAATAACTCAATTTTATAGTAGTGAGCAAAAATATTTCTACATACCACAAAATGAATGATATCTGTGATTTGTGATAAAGGTACAGGCACTGTTAATATCACTTGATTTCTACTGATGCCATTCTGGGTACTGCTAATATTCAAGTGGTTACAATCACTTTCATAATTGATAAAGATGAAATATTTTATTTATATGTTAAACAAATGTGATTTTCTTTCCACAATAGTTCATAGGACCACCAGAATTCTAAGGTTAAGAACTCTAAGGAAGGAAGGAGGTAGTGAGGAGGAGGAGATGAAGGAAGGAGAGGGGTGAAAATCGAGGACAGGAAGACAGGATGGAGGACAAAACAGAATGAAGAGGAGCAAAAATTAATACAGCTACATCTCTGGACTCGGGATAAGCAAATACGCTTGGAGATTCGCAGACAGTACTGGAGTTACTTCTACGGTGATTTTATACTAACGTTTCACAACAAAGCAGTTTCTTCAGCTCAGTTCTATCCACTTAGTCCCATAAAGGGTCAACCGATTGCATCACATCTAAGTCTAAATACAACCAGTATTTTCCATGATCTTCCAGGATGGTGAGTATAAATTTGATCCCCTCAGGGCCACACCCCAAATCTTGTGCCCTCGGTCCCCATCCCCTTCATTAGCAGGGAGTCCATATTTTCTCGGTATACCCCCTCTTCCGTTAGTCCCTCCCGGAGTCCTCAAAAGAGGGTGCTGCTCACCTGTCTTCTGAGTCGCCACTTGCTGCTCTCCGACCTCAGCCCAGGGTCCCTCAGCCCACGGTCGGGTGTCGGCTCGGTGCCGTTCTCTGTCCACCGACCCTGGGACTCTTCACCACTGCTGACAGGGAAAAAGAACCCCCTCGCGGGTTCCTCTTTTTCTCTACCCTACGCGGGCTTTCCCTTTTGTCCTCAGCCCGTCAGAGGGCACAGGGTGGGGTCCGAGTCAGGCGTGGGGTGGCCGCTCGCGGCAACGCCTGCCTGGCTCGGTGGGCTCTTCCTCACTCGCCGGGTTTCTTCCCCTCAGGGGGCTTCAATTAGAGGACCATCGTTCTTGCGCAGGCTTCCTCGGTTTCAGTTCCATGTTCTGGGCACCCCAGAAAGTCAAGCGGAGGCAGAACACGTGTTGGAAAGTCACCGCACGTTCAACGACCTGTGGAAAGTTCCTGCACTCTCAGTGACACCACGCACGACCGTTGTGGGCTGTGAGGAGGCTCTGCGCTGCTCTCGCTGATGAGGAGTCACCGCGAGATATTCTGGGCTGTGAGGGGGCTTCCGGCTCCACCCAACCAATAAAACTGGCCCACCCACAAAGAAAGGCCACGGAGAGAAAACCCTAAGAGCAAAGCAGTACCAAATTCCACTCATCCCAGACCTCTCTCTCTTCGGAGCATCACGACTGCCTTTGAGTTCTTTTTAGGTTGTGCTTTGAACCTCCCCAGCAGGAGATACAAATAGGAAAATGACAACAGTACTCCTTTCTCAACCCCCAGTATTAAGTTTCTAAAACTTGCAGAATAGGATCTTTTTGTTCATTTATACAAAATGATATCTTACTAGTGCCTCCTATATGCACTGGGAATGTAATGATGTATAAAATATCCCAGCCTCTGAAAATCACAGAATTAAAAATCTCATTAAAGAGGTAAATAAGCTGGAAATTATAATACAACAAATAAGTTACATGTCAGAGGAAGAGAAAGGATTTATAGGACTATATGACAAGGGCTTCTAACCCAGACTTGGGGAATCTCGTAAAGCTTAGAGAAACTTCAAAGATAAAATATGAAAGATAATATAGAGGGGTTTTCCAAGCCAAGAGAGTGGGCAGAGAAAGTTTCAAGCATAAGCAACTGCATGTCATAAAGCCTAGAGACAAGAAAAATCATAGATCCCTGGAGACAATAAAGGACATTCAGTATGCCTGACTGCTGGGGCAATGCAAGAAAGCCATTAAGAATATTGGCTCTGGAAGTCAACTATCTGAGTTCAAACCCCAGCTCTGCCACTTATTATCATGGAGAAGCAGGGTGACAAAGCAGAGAGAAGGCAGTTCACGAAGGACTTTGATAAGCCACATATAAAAAACAGCCTTTGGAAGCAGAGGGTTGATGTAATCAGATTTGTTTTATGAATATCTATCTCTTCCCAGACAAACAAAAACTAAGGGAATTCATCACCACTATACCTTCCTTACAAGAGTTGCTAAAGGAATTTCTTTAAGCTAAAATGAAAGGACACTAATCAGAAAACATGAAAGCTTGAAGTTAATAGGTAAAAGAAAGCATATAGTCAAATTTATTATACTCTAATATTGTAATGATGGCATTAATCACTTTGAACTCTAAAATGACTATAGGGAATGGTATTTGATATCCTATGATAAATAATAATGGGGAAAATATGAAAAAGAAAGTATGCATGTATAACTGAATCACTTTGCTGTATAGTAGAAATTAACACAACATTGTAAATCAACTATAATTCAATATAATAATTTTTTTAAAGAGAAATTTTTTAAAATATCAATCTCTGCTTTGTGAAGATTGGAGTCAGGGAAAAGGGAGTTGAAAAATCCAAGGTCATCAAGAGCGAACCAATCAAAGCTCTTGTAGGTATGTTTTTATTCCTGCTAATAAAACTGTTGAGGCTGTTAATGTTAACATTCACCTCAGTTCAGTTCAGTTCAGTCACTCAGTCGTGTCCTACTCTTTGCGACCCCATGAACCGCAGCACACCAGGCCTCCCTGTCCAACACCAGCTCCCGGAGCCTACCCAAACTCATCTTCATTGAGTCAGTGATACCATCCAACCATCTCATCCTTTGTTGTCCCCTTCTCCTCCTGCCTTCAATCTTTCCCAGCATCAGGGTCTTTTCCAATGAGTCAGCTCTTCGCATCAGGTGGCCAAAATATTGGAGTTCCAGCTTTAACATCAGTCCTTCCAATGAACACCCAGTACTGATCTCTTTTAGGATGAACTGGTTTGATCTCCTTGCTGTCCAAGGGACTCTGAAAAGTCTTCTCCAACACCACAGTTCAAAAGCATCAATTCTTCGGCACTCAGCTTTCTTTATAGTCCAACTCTCACGTCCATACATGACTACTGGAAAAGCCATAGCCTTGACTAGATGGACTTTTGTTGGCACAGTCTGTTTTTTAATATGCTGTCTAGGTTGGTCATAACTTTCCTTCCAAGGAGTAAGTGTCTTTTAATTTCATGGCTGCAGTCACCATCTGCAGTGATTTTAGATTCCAAAAAAATAAAGTCTCTCACTGTTTCCACTGTTTCCCCATCTATTTCCCATGAAGTGATGGGACCAGATGCCATGATCTTAGTTTTCTGAATGTTGAGCTTTAAGCCAACTTTTTCACTCTCCTCTTTCACTTTCATCAAGAGGCTCTTTAGTTCTTCTTCACATTCTGCCATAAGGGTGGTGTCATCTGCATATCTGAGGTTATTGATATTTCTCCTGGCAATCTTGATTCCAGCTTGTGCTTCCTCCAGCCCAGCATTTCTCATGATGTACTCTGCATATAAGTTAAATAAGCAGGGTGACAATATACAGCCTTGATGTACTCCTTTTCCTATTTGGAACCAGTCTGTTGTTCCATGTCCAGTTCTAACTGTTGCTTCCTGACCTGCATACAGGTTTCTCAAGAGGCAGGTCAGGTGGTCTGATATGCCCATCTTCCAGAATTTTCCACAGTTTATTGTGATCCACACAGTCAAAGGCTTTGGCACAGTCAATAAAGCAGAAATAGATGTTTTTCTGGAACTCTCTCTTTTTTTTTTTTTCCTGGAACTCTCTTGACATTCACCTCACGTCTGTGAATAATAGTGGTGTTGCTGTTCATTGTTGTTCAGTCACCCAGTTGTTTCTGACTCTTTGTAACCCCATGAACTACAGCATGCCAGGCCTCCCTGTTGCTCACCGTCTCCCAAAATTTGACCAAGTTCATGTCCATTGCATCGGAGATGCCATCCAGCCATCTCATTCTCTGACGCCCCTCTCTCCTTCTGTTCTCAAACTTTCCCAACATCAGGGACTTTTCCAATGAGTCGACTGTTTGCATCAGATGACCAAAACACTGGACAGTTATCCCCTTCACAGATCACTGCCTTTTCGTGGTGAAGAAGCTTATGTCACTCAAGCTATGAGCCACGCCATGTAAGGCCACCCAAGATGGACAGGTCATAGTAGAGAGTTCTGACAAAATGTGATCCACTTGTAGGAGGGAATGGCAAACCACCCCAGTATACTTGCTGTGAGAACCTCATAAGCTGTATAAATAATAGTAATATGTCCAAATAATTTCAGTGTAATTGAAATTATACTGCATGCTAAAATTACCATGCATGCTAAAAACTTTTCAGTTTGTTTTTGGTTGGCTTGGAATTTGGTTTGTTTGGTAACAGATAATCTGAAAATTAAGAAAATGTTGCCCCTGATGGCTCCTCTATCCAAATAAGCCTTTCTCATTTTGTAACACCAGGTTGTCACTGACTCCCACATTCTTGATCTCACAGTTTCACAGAGACTGCGTCACTTGGATGCTCAATGCAAAAAGTCCTTTGACATATTTTGTTTAGTCTGTTTGGTCTAGCTAAACAGGTATTTCTCAATCATCTCTCTAAAGTATGGAGTTATATAGGCCTTGTTTTGGCCCATAATAAGTTCATGCCAAAGCACATGCCCTTAATTCTTCTTATACCACCCCACTTCCCTGATTCCTAATGGTCCAGAAAAATATGTCCTTGCTTTACTTCCTCTTAGCTTCCTTTGCCTCTCACAAGACTGTATCACAGTAAGTTCAAATCTCATTCCACCATATATTTAACTTTCTGTTTTTGTTCCTGTCCCTCTTCCTAAATTGCCTCTTTTCCTCATTAGCCCCAAAAGGAATGACTCAAGATCACACATTCTCAAATATGTAAGCAAATTCTCATTTACTAGAATTTCTCATAGGGGAAAAGGTTATAGTGTGTAACTATCCAAGTAATTAATCCATTGCCAGTTTTCCAGGCAGAATGAGCACAAGGCAGTCAAAAGTATTAGATGCTATCTTTGACTATTCCATTAACTTCTCAGGCCCTGGGCAAGTCACACTGCCAAGATTCAAATCCTGTCCCTAGCACGTACTGTTTAACCTTGGGCAATTTAACTTAACTTCTTTGCATGTCATTTTTCCCATTTGTAAGGTGGAGATAATCACAGTTTAATTTCATAGGGTTGTTGTGAGGGTTAAATGAGCTGATACATGTCAGACACTGAACAGTTTCAGAAATAAAATAAGAACTCAATATATGTTAGCTACTACTTCATTCAAGGCACTGGAAATATAAGAATGGGTAAGATAGAAAAGGTCCTTGCTCTCCTGCATTCTACGTCCTTATAGAAGAAAAAGATAATAAACAAGTAACTAAATGCAAATAATTACAAATTGTGATAACACTATAAGCAGGATGATGGAGTGGGGATGGAGACTTTCGATAACATGGTTATGGAAGGAAGAAAGATGAGAAGGAATCAATAATACAAGGAACTGGAGAAATAAACAGGAAATGCAAAGGCCTTAAGGTTGAAAAGAACTTGGAGAGTTCTAGAAACAGCAGGAGGTGGAGGGGGAAGGCACATTGTGGCTGAACATTGGTGAGCTCCATGGATAGTGGTAAAAGTCAAGATTTAGGTAAAGGCCAGATTCAGTAGAACAGTGTGGGCCCTGACAAAAAGCTGAATTTATGCTAAATGCTGTGGAATCTATTGGAGGGTTTTAATTAGGAGAATAATACCAGATCTATATTTTAAGAGGAAACTTTCTACATAGCTGTGGGATCCATAGCTCAAGAGCAACCTGCCTAGCTAAAAATCTTGGCACTGCCCAGGAACTTAATTAAAGGTCGGCAAAAGTCATCTCCAAAGTCCCTCCCAGCTCCAACAATCAGTGGTTCTACGCTGAACTTGAAATGAAGAGACTTTTGATTTCTCAGCAGCATAATCTAAGTGCAGCTTCCTTATTCCTTTTTCTCTCTTTGCTGTTGGCTTTGAATAGTTGAGTCATTTCAAATGTATGCTTTTAATTATTTCTTGCCTCCAAATTCCCAAATGCTAATCAACAATTTTCCACTAATGAAGTGTCCGAAACTAAAAACAGCATCCCAGGTGCTATCTCACTAGGGCCAAACAGAAAGAGCCATTATCTCCCTGCTTTGTGACAAGAGGTCAGTGTCTTATTTTTCTCACAACATTATACAACAGACATGTATCTAATTTGCCATTTAGCATCACCCTTGGGCCTTCTATAGACATTACTATTTTCCAGGTGTTGCCCTCCCCATGAAAAATTTTCTTTCTGATTACTTTTCCCTAGGTACTTCAACTTGAAATTTTTCCAAGCTGAGAGTCATTCTATTTGCCATATTGCTAATGTTTTATATAATTTTTTTGGCTTTCCTGGTGTTTGAAGCATATCCTCTTTTGGGGTCATCTGCAGATTTCATTAGCATGTTTGTGGACAGGATGTAGCTGGAAGGGAATTGTTGAGGGATCCATCTTCTGTCCCTTATTAATTAGCAACTGGTTCTAGAAATACAGAAGGAGCCCCATCATCAAAAGTAGAAATTGCCTCTGCTCTTTTCTTATACACACACCCATGCACACATGAATGCCCCTACTTGAAATTCTTCTCAATTCTATGAATTTCCCTCTCTTAAAATAAAAACTCCTTGCCATGATATAGAACAAAACCTCTACATCAGGGTCCCTAACATAAGAAACATGGATGGCATAATGCCACTGGAGTGGCACGAATGCCTACAGTTGTATTCACAACATATTCACATGATTATTTCCTTGAGTACATGTGCAGTTCTCTAGGGAAAAGGCCCATAGCTTTCAGTAGAAATTCACAGGAGTGTGTAAATCCAAACAAGATTAAAAGCCACTCTTTTATATCATCTTTTGTCAAAAAGTGAACCAATAGTCAGCTGTATCAGAACCATAGGAGATGCTTGTTAAAAATGCAGATTCTTGGGTCCTATTCCAGACTCACAGAATCAAAATAGGAATGTGCATTTTTTTAATAAAACATAAATTATTTTTGAATAGAAAATGTATATTAATTGTATAAAATTTAAAAGATCAAAAGGGAAAAGTCTCTCCTATCCCTGTTTCCCAGCTACCAGTTTCTCTTCAGAGAGGCAACCACTGTTAACAGTTTCCTATCTATTCTTCTAGAACCTGTCAAAAAAAAAAAACTCCCAAGAGATTTTTATGCATAAAAATTTGAGAATCATTGAGCTATGAAAAAATTAATGTTTGAGTGCATTAAAGACTATCTTAATAAGACTCACTTTCTCTGCTGCCCATCTGAGAACCGGGTTATCCTGGAAAGCAACATCAAGCCAATCACATATAAGTAACTTTCAATCTCCATCCCCACTCAGTAAAGAAAACACCTTCAATGTTATGAATATTTTTTCTGTTTGACTGGAGGTTATTGCCCCCGGCTCCAACTCTTTGTGACCCAGGCTGGTACCCCACCACTGTATTACTTCATTCAGGAGTTGAATGAACTGATTAACTGACTAATCAGTTAAGCTTCTGACTGCCCAGATGCTGGAGAGTAATCATTTCCCTCAAAAGCTCTTGACCTTCTTAGGGGGATAAAACTCTCTTTACCCTGGGAAGGGACTTCTCTTATTAACTCTTAAAAATGCCTCTATCTGAGAAATGCTGTGCACACAATTAACTGTTTATTGTAGATATTAACAAATCCAGGTTGCTTTACCCCTTCTCTATCAGGAAGCTTCCTCTCCATGCCTCTGTCTGGGTTGGTGCAGGGCTTCAAGCCAAGTAAAGCGTGAGTTAGTGTTTTCAATATGAAGCACTGTTGAATATATGTCCTAGAAAAGAGCAGATGTACTTTAAATGTCAGCCTCAAACTTCAGCCCCAATCCATTCAATTTCACACTGAAAAGCTAACAAATTTATAAAGAGATGCTTAAAGTGTTAGAAATAAGAGACAGGCAAGTTTTTGTTGTTGTTGTTGTTTTATGGAAAAGCACTTCATGCCCATTAGCTTGGCCAGATTTGGAAAGTGAATGATACTAAGTGTAGGCTAAGATGTAGGAAAACAGAAAACTTCAGACACTACTGGTTAAGGGCAATCTGGTTATACTGAGTAAAACTGAGTATATGTATACACTGTGACCCAACAGTTCCACAGTGGGTACATATCAGAGGAAACCCCCACTGATCCAGAAGGCAATGGTAAGGATGTCATTAAAGATGGAGAAGCTCTATACAGTCAGCAAAAACAAGACCGGGGGCTGACTGTAGCTCAGATCATGAACTCCTTATTGCCAAATTCAGACTTAAACTGAAGAAAGTAGGGATAACCACTAGACCATTCAGGTATGACCTAAATCAAATCCCTTATGACTATACAGTGGAAGTGAGAAATAGATTTAAGGGACTAGATCTGATAGAGAGAGAGCCTGATGAACTATGGATGGAGGTTTGTGACATTGTACAGGAGACAGGGATCAAGACCATCCCCATGGAAAAGAAATGCAAAAAGGCAAAATGGTTGTCTGAGGAGGCTTTACAAGTAGCTGTGAAACTAAGAGAAGCAAAAAACAAAGGAAAAAAGGAAAGATATTCCCATCTGAATGCAGAGTTCCAAAGAACAGACAGGAGAGATAAGAAAGACTTCCTCAGTGATCAGTGCAAAGAAATAGAGAAAAACAACAGAATGGGAAAGACTAGAGATCTCTTCAAGAAAATTAGAGATACCAAGGGAACATTTCATGCAAAGATGGGCTCAATAAAGGACAGAAATGGTAGGGACCTAACAGAAGCAGAAGATATTAAGAAGCGGTGGCAAGAATACACAGAAGAACTATACAAAAAAGATCTTCACGACCCAGATAATCACAATGGCGTGATCACTCACCTAGAGCCAGACATCCTGGAATGTAAGTCAAGTGGGCCTTAGAAAGCATCACTACGAACAAAGCTAGTGGAGGTGATGGAATTCCAGTTGAGCTATTTCAAATCCTGAAAGATGATGCTGTGAAAGTGCTGCACTCAATATGCCAGCAAATTTGGAAAACTCAGCAGGGGCCACAGGACTGGAAAAGGTCAGTTTTCATTCCAATTCCTAAGAAAAGCAATCCCAAAGAATGCTCAAACTACCACACAATTGCACTCATCTCACACACTAGTAAGGTAATGCTCAAAATTCTCCAAGTCAGGCTTCAGCAATACGTGAACTGAGAACTTCCAGATTTTCAAGCTGGTTTTAGAAAAGGCAGAGGAACCAGAGATCAAATTGCCAATATCTGCTGGATCATCAAAAAAGCAAGAGAGTTCCAGAAAAACATCTATTTCTGCTTTATTGACTACACCAAAGCCTTCGACTGTGTGGGTCACAATAAACTGTGGAAAATTCTGAAGGAGTTTGGAATACCAGACCACCTGACCTGCCTTTTGAGAAACCTGTATGCAGGTCAGGAAGCAACAGTTAGAACTGGACATGGAACAACAGACTGGTTCCAAATAGAAAAGGAGTACGTCAAGGAGTATGTTGTATATTGTCACCCTGCTTATTTAACTTATATGCAGAGTATATCATGAGAAATGCTGGGCTGAAAGAAGCACAAGCTGGAATCAAGATTGCCAGGAGAAATATCAATAACCGCAGATATGCAGATACCACCACCCTTATGGCAGAAAGTGAAGAGGAACTAAAGAGCCCTTGATGCAAGTGAAAAAGGAGAGTGAAAAAGTTGGCTTAAACCTCAACATTCAGAGAACTAAGATCATGGCATCTGGTCCCAACATTTCATGGGAAATAGATGGGGAGACAGTGGAAACAGTCTTTATTAAACAGACTTTATTTTTTTGGCTCCAAAATCACTGCAGATGGTGATTGTAGCCATGAAATTAAAAGACACTTACTCCTTGGAAGGAAAGTTATGACCAACCTAGACAGCATATTAAAAAGCAGAGACATTACTTTGCCAACAAAGGTCTGTCTAGTCAAGTCTATGGTTTTTCCAGTGGTCATGTATGGATATGAGAGTTGGACTGTGAAGAAGCTGAGCGCCAAAAAATTGATGCTTTTGAACTGTGGTGTTGGAGAAGACTCTTGAGAGTCCCTTGGACCGCAAGGAGATCCAGCCAGTCCATCCTGAAGGAGATCAGGCCTGGGTGTTCATTGAAAGGACTGATGCTGAAGCTGAAACTCCAATACTTTGGCCATCTCATGCGAAGAGTTGACTCGTTGGAAAAGACCCTGATGCTGGGAGGGATTGGGGGCAGGAAGAGAAGGGGACGACAGAGGAAGAGATGGCTGGATGGCATCACCGACTCGATGGGCATGAGTTTGAGTGAACTCCGGGAGTTGGTGATGGACAGGGAGGCCTGGCGTGCTGTGATTCATGGGGTCGCAAAGAGTCGGACACGAGCGACTGAACTGAACAAACTGATACTGGGTCTTCGTTGCCGCTCAAGGGCTTTCTCTAGTTGCAAAGAGCAGGAGTTACTCTCTAGTTGTGGTACACGGGATTCTTACCGCAGTGGCATCTCTTTTTGTGAAGCACGGGCACTAGAGTGCTGGCTTAGTCATTGTGACACACAGGTTTAGTTGCTCTGTCCATGGCATGTGGGATCTTCCTGGAGCAGGGATTGAACCCGTGTCTCCTGCATTGGCAGATGGATTCTCAATCACTGTATCACCAAGGAAGCCCCAAACAATATTTTATAGTTGTTTTAAGGACATATCACATAAGTTGGAATGGCTGCCTGAAGCAGGAGGAGATGGGGTTGGGATTAGGATGTAGTGTTGTTGTTGTTAAGTTGCTAAACTGTGTCCAGCTCTTTGCCAGCCCCATGGACTATAATCACCTAGGCTCCTCGGTCCATGGGATTTCCCAGGCAAGAATACTGGAGTGCATTTTCATTTCCTTCTCCAGGTCATCTTCCCGACACATGGATTGAACTCATGTCTCCTGCATTGGCAGGCAGATTCTTTACCACTGAGCCACCAGGGAACCTTCAGGATGGAGTGGAGGAGGACTTTACAAAGCCCATGAAATGAGAAAGATGATTAACTCAATCCTCTGTGCCTGTGGTAAAACTAACAAATAATCAACAATAACAACAGAATACAGAGATGGGATGGAGGAGGAAATGGCAACCCACTCCAGTATTCTTGTCTGGGAAATCCCACAGACTGAGGAGTTGTGTCATGGGGTTGCAAAGAGTCAGACATGACTGAGCACACATGGACTTGGAGGTCGGGAGGAAAAAGGAAAAACATGTTTACAGTTAGTTTTAATAAAGGGAAAACATGCTATAATGATGAATGAAAAGAAACAGAATACTATAGTTGTAGAAATACATGTGTGACTATGTAAGATGGTGTATGTAAATGGGCAAAAATATGACAGGTAGCTGTAGTAGAGAATTGTGTAAAATTGTGTGGTACAGTGGCAGTGCATCTGCCCTTGGTTGTATTTATGTATTCTTGGCTACCAAGGTGCTTAATCTCTCTGTAGTTTAGCTTCCTCATATAAAGTGGAAATAATAATAACACCTACTTCCAAAGGTTCTTCCGAGAATTAAATGAGTTACTTTATGCCTAATACATAGTAAGGGTTAACTGGTATTGTTTTCTTAACTTTTTAAGCTGTACTCTCTGAACTCAAACTGTGTATCCAACTGAGCACCACTACCCACCAGCAACAGGAATTTTGCAAAGTTACCCAATCAAAGCCTAAATTGTCTCATCTGTTGTGAGAATTAAAAGGGATAATGTACTTGGCACATGGTAAGCACTTGATAAATGTCAACAGATTATATTCTTAGGGATATTATTAATACATTGTCATAGTTTTAAAAGTATTACAAAAAAGAAGATACAAAATATATGTTTCATGTTCTTCCTAATATTTAAATTCTTCCACTTTCATTTCATTTCATTTTGGGTATAATCTGCCCACGCTTTCCCCTTTGTCCTAGGTTATACACTTGCATGCACTTTGAACATCTCTTTCATAGGAATAACTAATTAATTAGATAGGTAAGCAATTTCTGGTTCACATCTGTCACTTTCGGGGGAATCTAAATTCAGTGATGGCAAGGATTACTGAATATTAACAAGTATTTATTGAAAGAATGAACAAGTAATGAAGTAAATAAAAGCATTTTAATACATATATTCTGAAATATCTTAAGTCATGAGATTAAAGGCAAGTATCATTTCCTCCATCTCTCTGGGAACTGAGGAGTTGCCCACTTTGTAAGCCAAAAAGATAGTCAACATCCAGATTCTGGAGAATCGTTTTTGGCAGCTCTTACTTACTAGAATCACACTGCCTGAATCTGTCCCCAGGAATCATTTCAGCTACAGTAAAGCTTTGGAAACCCAATACTTTTCCAGAACCTCTTGTTCAGAAAAGGAAAAGTACTCAGTCTCTTTAGATTATCTTCACCTGATGTACATTAGTCCGTACTCACTGATTCATGAAAGGATAAGGACCTTAAAACTGTCTTTCATTTCACAGATAAGGAAATGGGTCCAGACTTGTGAGTTGAATTTCCGAAGCCTAACACTTGTTGATATTAAAAAATATGCTTTTCAAAGAATTTTTATTACATTAGGGAAAATGTTCTTGGTATGTTAAGTGATAAAAGCAGACTAAAATTGTATGCATAATATGTATTCAATTATAGATGTATGTGTTCTTCTCAGTTATCTATGTGGAAAATAAAAAAGGAAATGTGTCAAAATATTAACTATTTATCTCTGCTTGGTGGGGTTATAGTTTATTTTTATGTAAGCTTTTCTGTATTAAAACTTTATTTTCAATGGGAATGTAATACCTTATATTAGACATTTAGGTTTTTTAATTCCTAATTGAATATTTTTGATAGCTTCTATTTTGGCACATGTCAGCCCTATGGAGTGAGGGAGCATCAGCCTAGAATTCAAAGAAGTTTTACCAGTCATTTCACCCTATCTGTAAAATGGGTACAATTACATCTACTTCACAAGGCTGTGTGCATGTATGTGTTTGTGTGTGAAATAATAGATATGGAATCCCTTTGTAACTCTAAAGCTTGCTAAAGGTGTCAGGTGGTATTATAATGATGATAAAGTCCTGTGACCTAAAAGAGGTGGGAGAACCCTTAGGATAACACGTACCTGTGTGCTGAGAGAGGAGGGAGATCTAAGTGTGAGGACAAAAGTGAGAATGTGTATTTTTTGCCAACTTAAGAGAAACAATCACATGCCTGACACCTCCACTCTTTCCCCGACATTTCCAATAAATGCTTCAATGTTCCTTCTCTAGACTAAATGTTTCTTCAGTCTCCTAAGCAGCCCATGCAAGAGGCAGCTTGTAGCACATAGGATCTATGTATTTTAAGGCAATGGGAGTTTTGCTTCACACTCCCTCCCCGCAGAGTGTGAAAGGCAGCCTATGAGACCAGACTGTGAGCAGCAGCCCACTAAGGCCTATGTAGTCACAGACAAGGAGGGGGCTGTTTCCACTCTGGATGATAAGAGTTTGTTATGAAAAGAAGGTAACTTTGAGTTTGGACCATATTGAGCTTCACCTTTTGCAAGTCTTTCTCAATCAATATCTTTGAAATGCGATGAAATATAATGTTTCACGTATGATTTTTTTAAATTAGTCAGAGGTGCCAAAGGTAGTATGCCAAAGTATTGTTACTTTTATATTTTAAAAGGTAATACAGACCTGTGGTAAATTTACCCAAGAGAAATGATAACATATGTTCACACAAAAATTTGCATACAAACATTTGTAGCAGCTTTATTCACAACTGCCAAAAGCTGGAACTAACTCAAATGTTTTTTAACTGGTAAATGGATAAACTGTGACACATCTATGTAATAGAATGTGGTTAGTCACTCAGTCCTTTCTGACTCTTTGCGACCCCATGAACAGTAGCCCACCAGGCTCCTCTGTTCATGGGATTCTCCAGGCAAGAATACTGGAGTGGTTTGCCATTTCCTTCTCCAATGTAATAAAATACTACCTAGCTATAAAAAGGAATGAACTATTGATAAACAGAGCAACATGGGTGACTCTCAACTGCATAAGTAAGTAAAGGAAGCTAGAGCCAGAAGGCCATATTCTGTATTATTTCATTAATATGACATTCTGGAAAATAAAACTATAGGAGACAACAAATCAGATCTGTAGCTGCTAGATAATAAATAGAGGTTGGGGGGGAGGGGGCAGAGTTAACCACAAAGAAAAAGAGTTAAAGTTGGAGGATGATGGCACTATTTTTTTTCTTAAATATTTATTTATTTGGCTGCCTCTGGTCTTAGTTGCCACTTGTTTCATGTGGGATATTTTGTTGCACCCAGTGAGCCCCAGAGTGCATGGGGTCAGTAGCTAAATTATGCTGGCTTAGTTGCTCCGCAGCATGTGCGATCTTAGAACCCACGTCCTCTGCATTACAAGGCAGATTCTTAGCCACTGGACTGCCAGGAAGTCCCCATGGCACTAGTATTTACTGTGGTCATTAAATGAACATATGTCAAAACTCACAGAATAGTACACCAGGAGATGAATTTTACTATATAATTTTTTTCAAAATGCATAAAAGTAAAATAAGGTAACAAGCCCACGGTAAGTTCAAACAATACAAGGAATTCAGTAAAAAGTCTCCCTCCCAGCTCTTTATGGTGATAGAATAGTTCTGCATTTTGATTCAGCAATGATTATATAAATCTATACATTCGGTAAAATGAGACAAAACTCTTCAATGCCAATTTCCTACTTTTGGCATTGTATTATAGGCTTACTCCCCTGAGTTGAACACTGTTACAAATTTCTTGTGTATCCTCTGCATATTAAATCTATTACTTTATATATGTATATGTGTACATAAACATTTATAAGTACATATTTTTAATACAAACAGTAGCATATGACACACACTGTTCTGCACCTTGATATTTTCAACTATTACTTTGGAGGTATTTCCATATCACAAACACGTGGAGCCACATCATTATTTTTCCTGCTGCATACTATTCCATCACACAGTGGAATCATAGCTTCATTCCACAATCTCCAATCAATGGACACTGAGATCTTAAAAAGGATTTAACCTAACTAATCTGTAAATTTTTAAAACATGAAAGGTCAGCTGAAATTGAGACAAACACAGATTCAAGACTTGTCTCCAGAATATCTTTTGACCAGGAGGGGGAACGCAAGAGGCAGGAGGAGAGGCGAAATGCTGGGAAATTTCCCTGGCCAATCGTAAAGTGGAAGGACCAGCAGGAAATTACTGCCGGGTAGGAGTTCGCCCAGGGGCGCCCTAATGGTCTAGTAGGAGGCCATGCTCCAAGACCAGCTTTCCCTAGGCTGCGACTCTGGGTACCCAAGTGGGTCGGGGTCACAGTGCAAAGATGCATGACCATCTCCAGCTTCCCGTGGGGACCCACGGGCCGAGGTGGGTCTGAACCCCCACGGCCTCCGGCTCACGCGCGCGGGGGGGCGTACACGTGGTGACCTGCCCGGGGCCGGGTTCCCGGCTTCGGCTCCTCCTCCCTCCAGCTCTCTTTCGGCTTTCTGCAGTATCACGTGCAGCCGCGCCGGGTGCAGGATGGCGGCGGCCGCTGCAGCGGTGGGTGTCAGGCTCCGAGACTGCTGCAGCCGGGGCGCTGTGCTCCTGCTCTTCTTTTCCCTATCCCCTCGGCCCCCGGCCGCCGCCGCCTGGCTACTGGGCCTGCGGCCCGAGGACACCGCCGGAGGCCGCGTGTCCCTAGAGGGGGGCACCCTGCGCGCCGCGGAAGGCACCAGCTTCCTCCTGCGAGTCTATTTCCAGCCCGGGCCCGCGGCGCCCGCGGCGCCGGTACCTGCACCCACCTTTTCCCCGGGGGAGAACAGCACCGGCGACTGGGCTCCACGACTCGTGTTTATCGAGGAGCCTCCGGGAGGGAGCGGCGCGGCGCCCAGCGCTGTGCCCACGCGCCCCCCGGGGCCGCAGCGCTGCCGCGAGCAGAGCGACTGGGCATCGGACGTGGAGGTCCTGGGGCCCCTGCGCCCCGGAGGCGTGGCGGGCTCAGCCCTAGTCCAGGTGCGGGTGCGGGAACTCCGCAAGGGCGAGGCGGAGCGAGGCGGCGCGGGCGGTGGCGGGAAGCTCTTCTCGCTGTGCGCCTGGGACGGGCGCGCCTGGCACCACCACGGCGCCGCCGGCGGCTTCCTGCTGCGCGTCCGCCCGCGGTTGTACGGCCCCGGCGGGGACCTGCTGCCCCCCGCCTGGTTGCGGGCGCTCGGAGCACTCCTGCTGCTCGCCCTGTCTGCCCTGTTCAGCGGCCTACGCCTGAGCCTGCTCTCGCTGGACCCGGTGGAGTTACGGGTGCTGCGGAACAGCGGCTCGGCCGCCGAGCAGGAGCAGGCGCGCCGAGTGCAGGCCGTGCGCGGCAGGGGGACCCATCTGCTCTGCACCCTGCTCCTGGGCCAAGCCGGAGCCAACGCGGCCCTGGCGGGCTGGCTGTACGCCTCGCTGCCGCCGGGCGTCGGGGGCACCGGGGAGGACTACGGCGACGCGGGAATTCACTTCCCGTGGCTGCCGGCGCTCGTGTGCACCGGCGCGGTGTTCCTGGGCGCCGAGATCTGCCCCTACTCCGTGTGTTCGCGGCACGGGCTGGCCATCGCCTCGCACAGCGTGTGCCTGACCCGGCTTCTGATGGCGGCCGCCTTCCCCGTGTGCTACCCACTGGGCCGCCTGCTCGACTGGGCGCTGCGCCAGGAGATCAGCACCTTCTACACGCGGGAGAAGCTGCTGGAGACGCTGCGAGCCGCGGACCCTTACAGCGACCTGGTCAAAGAGGAGCTCAACATCATCCAGGGCGCCCTGGAGCTGCGCACCAAGGTGGTGGAGGAGGTGCTGACCCCCCTCGGGGACTGCTTCATGCTGCGCTCCGACGCGGTGCTGGATTTCGCCACCGTCTCCGAGATCCTGCGCAGCGGTTACACGCGCATCCCCGTATACGAGGGCGACCAGCGGCACAACATTGTGGACATTCTGTTTGTCAAGGACTTGGCCTTCGTGGACCCCGACGACTGCACGCCGCTCCTCACTGTCACCCGCTTCTACAACCGGCCCCTACACTGCGTCTTCAACGATACCCGGCTGGACACGGTGCTGGAGGAATTTAAGAAGGGTGAGCATGTGGTCTATCTCCTCCCTCCACTCCTCCCCCCTTTAAAATATTGGAGTGCTTGCGTGCTCAGTCGTGCCCGACTTGGTGCGACCCCCGCATGGACTTTCGTAAACACGTGAGGCTTCAGGTACCCAGAGCAGCTTCTCTCCTATGGAACCAAAAACTCGAGGAAGGTCCTACCGCATGGCTTCCTGGGTCTTTTCATTGCACTTCTCTCTACCTTCCTTGAGGCTGATTGAGTTCCTGCCTCTTCCCCTTTATGTGGTTCACAAGATTCACTGCATGCCTCATTCATTCCATTGCAGTATTTTTTCAGGGCCCACCAATTGTCAGTTATTGTGCAGGTAGGACTCAGGGGCTAGTCCTTGGTGGACACTGCATAGCACCCCATTGCAGGAGAAACCTCTAAAGGTTCCTGTAACAAGTGTCTTTGCCTTGAACTCTGCGCTCCGGGTGGAAGTTCACCATTTCGTATTCCAGAGCAAACTCCATTGCTGGACAGCTCCAGCTGCTGACAATGTATTTCTTACTAGGAGCAGAAATTTATGTCTCCAGAGCTTTTTTCTGGTTCCTAGTTTTGCGCTTTGAATCACATAGAGCAAGTCCCAGGCATCTTAGCTATTCTTCCCCCATATTGATCTTTCCATCAGCTATGCCTTGGACACAGACCAAGTACCCAGGTTGGAGATTAAAAGTTAACTAAGGCAGTGACATCCTTGGACTTCTGGAAACTGTGGTCTCATGAAGTAAAGTAGATCTAGAGCTGAGGAAATATTCTGGTAAAGGAAACCACCTAAAAAACTTGCATATCCAAATGAATGGGGTTTCCTTCAAAGCAGTCACATCCCCTGCCCTTGTTGTCATGCCTGTAACATGTTTACTACATGTCTGGGGTTTGCCTTTGGAAACTGTCTTCTGAGATTGAGAATGATTCACTCCAGAAAAATCAGCCTGGAAACTTTAGGGCTGATCCTCTTGACATTACAGTTTGACTGGTCCCCCTAGTTAACCAGAGTTGACCCAGAAGGACCCTGGGTTGTTTTTGAAAGTCAAATCTACCTTCACGAGTCACCATTGAGAGCTTTCAGAAGACCGTCTCACAGACCCTTGAAGCAATCGAAGAAATGATTTGAAAACAGTGACACAGTTAGAATAAGTGTAGAACCTCCCAGAATTTCAAAAGAGGCATTCATCTATACATATGAGTTGGCATGTTTATTGAAAACAAAACAAAGCAAAAAAAAATCCCTTGACTTTAGAATCTGGTTGCAAATGTAGCTCCCTGTGGCTAGCAGAAATCTCACTTGACTGCGTGTTTTTGATATATTTTTGTTTGTCAAAAATTCAGTCTCATTACCTATTTTATCAGCACAGGTACTCTTTGTATATGAAGAATTTGCATTCAGAGAGAAATCTGTGGTCTTCCTCCTGCCACAATATTTTTAAACAAGTAAAATTGTATTGAATATCAAAACATAACCTGAGAAGGAGGAAAAAGTCAAAAAAGCTACTTTCAATCTCAGATTTGGAGAGAGAACAATCCTACATTTTGTGTTGGTATCATGAGAAGGGAAAGGAAATGTACATATATTGCAGCTGTTTTAACCCAATCTGGTCTACTATCTCACCCTCTTCGGTCTCCCCCCAGTCCTTCCATGACTCAATCCCACTGCACTTGGAGGTTCATCCATCCAGTCTCAGTATTTTTCTGACATTTTGTGTACCCTCCAGAATGGAGTCTTGGTTCTGGGCATAAAAGTTATGAGAATTTGTGTTAGTTTACTAGGGTTACCATAACAAAATACCATAGACTGAGTGGCTTGAACAACAGAAATTTATTATCTCATAGTTCTGGAGGCTGAAAGTCCAAGATTAAGGTGTCTTCAGGCTTGATTTCTTCTGGAGCCACTGTCTTTGGCTTGCAGATGGCAGCCTTCTTGCTGTGCCCTTACATAGTGGCTGCTTGGTGTGTGTGCTCTGGAGTCTCTGTGTGTGTGTGAATCTCTTCTTACAAGGACACCAGTCAGACTGGATTAAGGCTCACCCTTGTTGTTGTTGTTTGGTCGCTAAGTCGTGTCCAATTCTTTTGCAATCCCATCTACTGGAGTCCACCAGGCTCCTGCATAGGATTTTCCAGGCAAGAATACTGGAGTGGGTTGCTATTTCTTGCTCCAGGGGAATCTTCCCAGCCCAGGAGTTGAACTCTCGGCTCTTGCATTGGCAAGTAGATTCTTCACCACTGAGCCACCTGGGAAGCCCTAAGGCTCACCCTATCAGCCCCTTTTTAATTTAATCACCTCTTACATGTGATTGGGCTTCCTTGGTGACTCAGATGGTAAAGAATCCACCTGCCAGTGCAGGAGACATGGGTTCAATCCCAGGGTCGGGAAGATCCTCTGAAGAAGGGAATGGCAGCCCACTCTAGTATTCTTGCCTAGAGAATTCCATGGACAGAGGAGCCTGGTGGATTCATGGGCTCTCAAAGAATCAGATGTGACTGAGCAACTTTCATTTTCTACATGTGATAGCCAAGATAGTGTTCATTGTCATGCACTGCTAGACAAGATTTGTTTTTATTGAGGTATAGTTGATATACAATATTATATAAGTTTCAGGTATATAACATAGTGATTCACAATTCTTAAAGATTACATTCCATTTATAGCAATTGTAAAATATTGGCTGTAGTCCTTGTTTGGCACTATATATATCCTTGTAGCTTATTTATTTTATGCATAATAGTTTGTACCTGTTAGTCCCCTACTCCTATGGGGCCCCCTCTCTCTTTTTTCTCCCCACTGGTAACCCCCAGTTTATTCTCCATATCTATAAGTCTTGTTTCTTTATGTTATATTCACTAGTTTGTTTAATTTTTTAGATTCCACATATAAGTGATATCATACAGCATTTGCCTTTCTCTGCCAGACAACATTTTTAATGAAATTCCTGGGAACTCATTTATTCATTAATTATTTACTGGGCATCTATATAGAGCTAGGGAACAGGGGAGACAATAAGATTGCCCTAAGAAAGATAACAATCTCCAAGGGAGGACAGTGTTAGAATAAAGGCAGTCTCCTGAAGCAGAAATTGTGCCTTTCTAACCACTGTATCTCTGGCACCTTGCACTGTGCCTCGCACATAGTAGGCTGCTTGAAAAAGTCAGTATTGATCAGATATGAGTCTTGTTGCAGAATTTCTAAATCTGGTCTTAAAAAGGCCTGGTAGTGTTCTATCAGCAAGTGGTTAGTTTGCAATTAGGTAGATCTCCAAAGAGAAGCAGGTAGTTACACCAAGGAAGATATTTCCATGCCCCCTTATAACCTCCCTCCTTCCTCAAAGTGTGGTCCATGAGCCAGAAGCATGGGCCTCACTTGGGACCTTTATAGAAATGCAGATTTTCATGCCTCACTCCAAATCCACTGAATAAAAATCTGCATTTTAGCAAGTCCCCAAGAGACTCACGTGTACATTAAATTTTGAGAAGCATTGCCTTATGAGATTCTTATTAACAATGATTGGTAGCCTCCAACTAATAAAAATAAATGGAAAAAAAAAACAATGATTGGTAGATTAACTTAGAAAAGAATAAATATAAGGTATAATTATTAAGGTAGGTGTTCTCTGGCTCCAAGCCATATAAAACAGTGGTCATTTTTTATAAGAGTTCTGTTTCCTTCACAGGTTAGGAGAGGAAAACTGAATTGAATTATCTTTCTTTACTTTTAAAAATAACATTTTAGTCAAGTCATAACAGCCCTTCCATTTACCTCACTCCCTTGTACTTCAGGTAATTTAACCGCCTAAATAAACCCCGTAGGAGGTAGGAGAGGAAAATGGTCATTTTAATAGGAACAACAGTTACCATTAATTGAGCGACAGCTCTACTAGGCACCACGCCAAGCTCTTTATATACTCAGAACAACCCTCCTGGGTAAGAATTATTAACTCCATTTTACAGATGAAGAAACTAGAGCTCAGACTGATTACATGACTTGCTCAACTTTCCAGAGCTAATAATTGCCTGAATCATGATTTGAACCAGATTGAAGGACTCGAAAGCCTGTTTTTTCCCCACCACATGTCTTATTCTACTTCCCATCCCCAAACTCCTGCCATCCAAAGAGTTCAAAGCTGGTCTTTCACTTCAGACTTGCTGCCCATGATTCACCTCTTGTTTCTGCAGGTTGGAAATGTAGCTTTTTATAATTACATTAATTGCTAATATGCATTTTACAAAAAATTTCTACCTCTTTTATCCGTAAAACAACTCTGCAGGTGTAGGTGAGGACCATAAGAATCAGAAGAGTTACTTGCTCTGCCTAAGATCATCACTCACCTGGTTGGTATATTCCAAGACCCAGATTCAAGTCTGGGTCTTGAGACTCCAAAGCTCATATCCATTTAAGATTTTCTCTAAACATTTCTTAGGAGTTCCAAGTCTTTAGAAGTGGGGGAAAGGAAAGCAAGCATGCTAGCTTTACAAAATGGAACAATATTTCTCCCCACTAGACTGTTAATTCCTTGAGGGCAGAGAATGAATCTTACTTACTTTATGTGCTCAGAACAAACACAGTGGCCCTCATGACTACTTCTTCTTGTTGTTGTTTAGTCACTAAGTCATATCTGATTCTGTGTGACCCCATGGACTATAGCCAGCCAGGCTCCTCTGTCCATGGAATTCTCCAGGCAAGAATAGTGGAGTGGATTGCCATATCCTTCTTCATGGGATCTTCCCAACCCAGAGATCAAACCCACATCTCCTGCATTGGCAGGCAAATTCTTTACTGCTGAGCCACCAGGAAAGCCCTGGCCATCATGACAAGACATTATTCAAATATCATTGAATAAATATTTATTGAATAAATTATCTTAAATGGATGATTTCAATTTTATTTCTGTGTTTGAGTGAGGTGAATTTTAAGAACAGAATAATTAGTGTTGTTCCATTGACCATGACCAGTCTTTCCTCTTCCCAGGTTCTCTATCCCAGTTAGCAGCAACACTGTGCCCACAGGCTACCAGGCTAGAAATTCTCTCCTTCCCCCCACCCGCATCCTATTAATCACTGTCTGCCACAGTGATTTCAGGCTGCCACAACAGATGTCAAATTGATTGGCTTAAACAACAGAAATTTATTTTCTCACTTTTCTGGAGGCGAGAAGTTCAAGATCGAGGTTCCAGCTGATTTGGTCTCTGATAAGAGCTGTCTTCCTGGCTTGCCAACAGCTACCTTCTCACTGTGTCCTCACGTGGCCTTTCCTTAGTGCACATGCACAGGGAGACAGAGAAACAGCTCCGGTCTCTCTTCTTCTCATGAAATTACCAATTCTTTTGGATTAGGACCCCACCCTTCTGATCTCATTGAACCTTAGAGGCCCACTGGGGGTTGGGGCTTCAACATGTCAATTTGGAGAGGGGAAAGGACACAAGCATTCAGTCCATAATAATCTCCAAAGTCAGCCCCATATTTGAACAAAGTCTGCAAAATTTTGCCAATATTGCATATTTCTTTTATTGAATACCTATGCATACCTTAGTCCACTATTTATTCTGCCTAGGTTATTCTTTAATTTTATTCAATAAATAATATTGTGTAGGCACAGTGGAGATTACTACCAATAGGACCCCTGTCTGAATGGAGCTTTCATACTAATACAGGAGACAAATTAAACAAATGAGATAGGAATTAAGAGCATAAGCTTTCGTACCAAACCACTCTGGGTTGCATCCTGGCCTTGGGCAATTTATTTAACTCTTTGCTTCATTAGGGTAATAATAGGATTATTTTTTACTTTATTTTTTATTGAAGGGTAATTGCTTTACAGAATTTTGTTTTCTGTCAAACCTCAACATGAATCAGCCATAGGTATGCATATATCCCCTCCCTTTTGAACCTCCCTCCCATCTCCCTCCCCATCCCACCCCTCTAGGTTGATACAGAGCCTCTGTTTGAGTCAAGATTATTTGATATATTAAGATAATATTAAGACAATATTGCAGCTGCAGCAAGACAATATTGCATAATACAGCTCATTTAGTAACTGTCATACAATAAGTGCTAAATAAATGTTACCTCTGATTACTAAAGATAAACACAAATCTATTACATACTCATTTGTGCAAATGCCTCCTGAGAAGTTCTACATCCTCCAATTTTTTTTTTTTTTACCTTCAAATCCATCCTCTCCAGAGCCAATAAATAATCCCTGGTGTCATCATCCTCTGCTTCAACACTTCTGCAGTCCTCCCCACTGCCTACAGGATGAAGTCTAAACTGTATCTTAGGACCTGCTCCCAGCCCTCCCCTGCAGACTCATCACTCCCACAGCTTTATGCTCCAGCAAGGCCAAACTTCATGGCCACACTGTGCTATTTCTTGCCTTTGTCCCTTTACTCATGCTGTCCTCTTTGACAGAAACATACATCACCTGACTAATCCCTACTCCAGGCAAACATACTGGAGTGGGTTGCCATTTCCTACTCCAGGAGATCTTCCCGACCCAGTGATCAAACCCTGGTCTCCTGCATTGCAGGCAGATTCTTTGCCATGTAAGCCACCAGGGAAGCCCAATTCCTACTCTAGCCCCTCCTTTAACACACAGCACAAGGGCCACCTCCCCTGTGAAACTTCTCCTGTAAACCTCAGATTTGGCCAACTTAATTAATTCTTCAATATCTCCATTATTGAATTAATGGGGTATTATAGTATCTGTTGAAAAGTGTCACCCATCCATATAAACAGCATCTGGAGGACAGAGGCTGTCATATCTACCTTTGTAGCTGTAGCACCTAACAATGGATATGACACAGTAAGTTTTCAATAAGTCTTTACTGAATGACTGAATGAATAACTGGAAGGAGTTAAACTTGAATATAATGGAAGGGATCTGCAGAGCTCTAGTAAATGAATCATTCATTATCTTCAGTCCAATCACTTTGGACCATGCAGAAGGACAAAGTCAAAGTTTAAATGTTAGGGGGAAAGTGTTATGTATTTGTTTCTTTGAGCTTCCCTGATGGCTCAGTGGTAAAAGAATCTACCTGCAATGTAGGAGCTGGGTTCGATCCCTGGGTTGGGAAGATCCCATTGAAAGGTTGTTGCTGAACCATAAGATGCCGGGATTCTTGGCCTCCAGAGGAGACGAATTCAATCTGGGGCCAGAGACGAGGCTGGATCACTCAGAGCTTTTGTGTAATAAGGTTTTATTAAAGTATAAAGGAGATAGAGAAAGCTTCTGACACAGGCATCAGAAGAGGGCAGAAAGAGTACCCCCTGCTAGTCTTCAGCTGGATGTTATATAGTCACTCACAGTCTGTTAATGAAAAGAAAGGAATGTCTTAAAACTCAGAATGGCACCAGGCCCCTCATCCATAAGTTGCATTTTGTGATAATCTTGGCACCAGATAATTCATTCCAGGCCATAAAACAATTGACTTGAATCTTGTAGAAGGGCAGATTACCAAACAAATAGTTTTGTTTACATAGATTAGGGGAACAATATCTGAGTATAACATACTGGTCTGTCAAGTAGTTTCTGAGCCATTTGGCAGAACTTACAGAGTCTGGAGTAAATGCATAGCACATTAACATAGCTTAAAACAAATATTTCCATAAGAAAAATGTATTGGTTAACTCAAGGTTTTGAGAATAGTTAGCTTCAGGTGAAACCAGGTGTCATGGCAACACAGTATTTTAAGAGAAACCTCCTTTTAAATTTGTATAGAGAAGGAAAAAAAAAAAATATATCGCCAGTTTGTTTCCTTCTGCCGCTTAAGAGAGATAAAAATGTCTGACACTTGCAGCCTATTTCCTTCGTTTGGAGACCCCTGGCCTTCCTGCCTATTACCCTCTCACCGTGATGGAGGGTGTGGCAACCCACTCCAATATTCTTGCCTGGAGAAATCCATGGACCAGAGGAGCCTGGCAGGCTACAGTCCATAGGGTTGCACAGTCAGACACGACTGACGCAAGTAAGCAGCAGCAGCATTATGTTTCTTTACTTCTTTAAGTAAAATTATTTAGCCCTTTTCAAACACTGTGCTAAGAGTTGGGTATATGAGACACAATCCCTCCTTTCAAGGAGCCTTCAGCCTAGTGAGAAAATAGCTTTCCCCTTTGAAAAGCTAGAAGGCAGCCTGGACTGGTCTTTCCCCCCAACTTCCTGCAATGTTACATTTCACAAGTCATAGCTTAGCACGTGAGTTACGTGGATAAGACAAACCTGTACATAAATCATTAAAGCAAATGTGAAAGTGAAAGTCGCTCAGTCATGTTCGACTCTTTGCAACCCCATAGACTATACAGTCAATGGAATTCTCCAAGCCAGAATTCTGAAGTGGGTAGCCATTCTCTTCTCCAGGGGATCTTCCCAACCCAGGGATTGAACCCAGGTCTCCCACATTGCAGGTGGCTTCTTTACCAGCTGAGCCACCAGAGAAAGCAAAAATGAAATAACAGAAATACTAATATGCAATGAGACTATGGAGAAGAGAGTGATAATGATAGGGTTATTTTGCTTTTACAAAATTTTTACTAAAGTTTTAAGTTTCTATACTTATTCACTCTAGAAAATTGAAAACTGTAGAACAAAGTATGAAAATCACCAGAAGATAATCATTCTACTGTCCTGAAATAATCACTTTTAATATTTTGTCATGTTAAAAATATGTTGTATACAATAACAACATTAATCAAATTCTTAAACAGGAAAAAAAGAAAAACCTTCTGGTCTTACCTTCTTCCAGAGATCAAATATCCCATTCTAATCCGAAGAGTGGTTTTTTGATGAGGTGGTATTATTTTCACAGTTAGTCTCCTTGAGTTGAGTTCTATAATTTGGGAACACTAATTCATAAAACACAGCCTTAGAAATTTATTGAACTTAATTTCTAAAGTTTACTCTTCTATTTATTGGATTGTTTTTAGGAGATAACTAGTCTTGTATAGATAACACAGGGAAGGGAAAAAGCTTTGTTCCAAAGTTGAAGGCCTCTGGGTACTATAGCTCCAGTATCTAACTTGGTTAAACAATATAGCTCTGTCTTCCTAAACAAAAGACAGCAAAATCCATGTAATGCTGGGGTACTCTATCTGTAGGCAAGCATAGCCATCTAAAATTATGTAAATGGCCTATTGCTATTTTCAGACTCGGCCTTTGTTCATTGATTGATTCATTCATTCATTCAGTTAATATTTATTGAATTCCTGCTTTGGGCCAGGCACCTGGGTGGGACTTGGGAATATAGATGTGAACAAGAAAGACATTGAGCAGCAATTATGGGGCTGAAAGAGGTCCACTTCAATTTTTGGTCTACTGCATATGATTTGTTCCCTAAAGAACATCCAACCAGCCAGTAAGTGCTTCTGGCACAGACACACAGTGTAATATTTTCACTGGGGAATAATCTGAAAAGTCAGTGTTTTGCTTCATCACTCCAAATTCTATTGTGAGCTATTTTAGCAGAAAGAATAGTCATCCCACTGTTTAATTCTATAAAAAGCTGCCAAAGCATGAATGCTCCTTTCTTTGTCTTCTATAAGAGAAAATTAAAAGTTATTTCACTCAAAGTTATATTTCACCGATATAATTAGAGGTAAAATGCTTTAAAATGTGTTAAACATTTGCTAAATAATAATTAGTAAAACTTAGAATAAGATGTTTACCTTCTAAACAATAATTAGAATAACAGTAAACAAAGCATAGTCCATCATATCCAGGAAGGAAGAACAAAAGAAAACAAGGGAAAGTGAAAACAATTAATTCTACAAGGTGCTAAAATTGCTGATTTATATTTCTTTCTTTGCAACTTTTCATTATGATTGTTTTAAATTTGCTATGCAGTAGTCTTTTTTTCTTAGCCTAGCAGTAGATATACCAGCTAACAAGAGAATCTGAACTGAAAGGAGCACTGAAAGACCTGAGAGAGAGTCTTTTTTTTTTTTTTTTTTAGATTTACTTATCCTTTCTAGGACATAACAGCCTTTGTTATCAGTCTCTGTTTATATCTAATCTAAACCCCACAGACTGCAGTCAAATTCTGTTTCCTTTTTTTATCATGTTTTGTGGGTCGTCTTTTACTTGGAGGACACAGTAGCTTACCTCAATTCTACTTTTTAACAACCAGTTACACTTGGTCATGTTTCTGGCTCCCTTAAAGCATTTGGTGTCTCAGGGCAGGGGGTCTGTAGATTTTTCTATTGTTGTTCGGCCACTAAATCCTGTCCAACTCTTTGCAATGCCATGAGCTGCAGCATACCAGGCTGCCCTGTCCTTCACTATCTTCCGGAGTTCATTCAAACTCGTGTCCATTGAGTCGGTGATGCTATCGCACCATCTCAACCTCTGTTGTCCCCTTATCCTTTTGGCTTCAATCTTTCCTAGCATCAGGGTCTTTTCCAAAGAGTCGATTCTTCACATCATGTGGCCAAAGGATTGGAGTTTCAGCTTCAGCATCAGTCCTTTCAATGAATATTCAGGACTGATTTCCTTTAAGATTGACTGGTTTGATCTCCTTGCAGTCCAAGGTACTCTCAAGAGTCTTCTCCAACACCACAGTTCAAAAGCATCAGTTCCTCTGTGCTCAGCCTTCTTTATGGTCCAACTTTCACATCCATACGTGACTACTGGAAAAACCAAAGCTTTGACTATGCAGACCTTTGTTGGCAAAGTGATATCTCTGCTTTTTAATACAACTGTCTAGGTCTGTCTCAGTTGGTAAAGAATCTGCCTGCAATGCGGGAGACCTGGGTTCAATCCCTGGGTTGGGAATATCCCCTGGAGAAGGGAAAGGCTATCCACTCCAGTATTCTGGCCTGGAGAATTCCATGGACTGTATAGTCCATGGGGTCGCAAACAGTTGGACACGACTGAGCTTTTACTTTTTTTTCACTATTTTTTTCACTTTCACTTTTTCAGGTCTGTCACAGCTTTCCTTCCAAGGAGCAAGCATCTTTTAATTTCATGGCTGCAGTCACTGTCCTCAGTGATTGTGAAGCCCAAGAAAAGTAAAATCTGTCACTGTTTCCACTTTTTCCCCTCCTATTTGCCGTGAAGTGATGGGACCAGATGCCATGATCTTAGTTTTTTAGTGGTGAATAGATTTTTCTAGTACTCTCATAAACTGGTTTACCTCTAGGCCCATATTTAGAGATTCCTGGACCTTTAATAACAATTTCGATCCTCTATTTCCTGTTGTCTATTCCTTTCCAAACTAGATTCTTCTCAATTCTTCCTTCCATTCTTCCCTTCCTCCCTTCCTTCCTTTCCATATGACATTATTCTCTATGAGGCCTCCAGTCTTCCTGGTGCTTGTAGTCAAGTAAGGAGATACATACTAATAATAAATAATTACAAAAGAAGACAAGTGATTTGAAGGAAAAGTATAGGGAGCTCTGAGAGCATATAACAGGGGGTCCTGACCTGGTCTTACAGGTTAGGATAAACTACCTCCTGCCCAAGTGATATTTGTGCTGAATCCTAAAGGGTGGAGAGGAGTTCACCAGAGCTTTCCAGGAGAAGGGAACAGACATGCAAAGGCTCTGAGGAAAGAGTACCAAGTGGATGTCCTGCAGGGTTCCTGGGCCATTTGACACCCAGTGGGGAAAGCGCCACCTCTGCCCACCAGTCTTCTTTCTGTAGACGTTATCAGAATGCTGGGCTACCAGGGTTCTGGGAGATGGATATAATATAATTTATTATATTATAATTATACTTATAATATAATTTATATTATATAATATAAATATCCAAGAGCATGAGAGGAGGAAGGGCCCTGATGGAAGTGATACAGAGCAGCCTGGGGTACAGACAAGGGCATCCAGACAACATCTATGGGTAATGGGGTGGCCGGGAGGGATTGGCTGCTAGGGAGCACTGATTCCCTGGAAAGATCTGGGAAAACTTCTCTGAGGAAGTGAATGAAGAGGGACTCTGATACGCAGTTATGAAGGGAAAGAACATTCTAGCTGAGGCAGGAGCTTGAGCGAGAAAAGGAAAGGGAGCCGAGAGGACCTTCAAAAGCTGTTAAAGCCGTGATTATATTGTTGCTTTTCTTCCAGCAAAATGGGAAACTAGGCAGATTGAGACATTTGTCAAACATAATTTATGTTCTCTCCAAGTGCCAAAACTGTATATTTTAACCATTTTTGGTGGTGATATTTCTAAAATGTTTTATGCCCATTCCTGCCTGTCTTAATAAAGGATCCTAAATATAACAACCTTTTCTTGATGACGCATGATCATGGTCATGAGAGTGTAGTTATTTTATGCTGCATTATAAATCAGTTCTCTGCTTTCATTTTTCTCTATCCTCTGCTGTCAGCTGCTAGTTCTTTTTGAGTCAGCCTCAAGCAAATCCCTGTCCCCACCTCGCTCATCACAAAATCATTCTATTTAACTGAGAAACCAAGTAAATACACAGGTTGGGAATCATATGCCTGATGTACAATAGGCTTCAATAAATATTTGTTGAATAAATGATTAATTAGGCTTGGACTGGGAGTCTCAGGTATGGGGTTGGTGTTCAGACCTGGAATAGTTCCTCCTGGGACCCGACTCAAAACTGTGCGAAGTCACCTCCAGATAATGGATGGTTTCGCTGCTATTTTTGAAGTGTTGCTTAGCAAGCCAGACTGCCAACCAGCTTAGAGTCTAGTGACTAACAACTATTTTCTTCATGCCCTGGTGATGCTGGTTACCATGGTGTTCTGGGTGACATGGGTGGCTTTTTTTATAATTGCCTTTTAGTGGCTTGAGAAATTTTTTTGTGATAAATGCATTAATTATTTCTGATGAAGTAGGGCAGGATTACTACAAAGTACAGACTTTTTTAAAAAAAAACTAAAAAAAGGGACTGTTTTGCTTTTCCAGATTAAGGTGGTTGCTGCAGGACTGGTAGGATATTTTTTATGTTGCTCTTCCTGATTTGATAAAAAGGGATTTGATTTGACTGTATAAATTTTTTTTAAAGCCTAGCTTGTGTCAAGGTAATATTTCTTATCTTAATCTTTAATATTAAAATACAAAACTTAGGAGTTCAAGCTCCTTTGTAAACTTAAGAGGCTATAATTATTGACACTGTTATAATTTTGGTATGTCATATATCATCACACCAGAGGAGGACATGACAACCCACTCCAGTGTTCTTGCCTGGAGAATCCCCATGGACAGAGGAGCCTGACGAGCTACAGTCCGTGGGGTTGCAAAGAGTCTGACATGACTGAGTGATTAAGCAAAGCACATCTCATCACAAAGCACCCTGTTAAGCCAAACTGGTTTTGTAACCCAGGACTGTTTAGTATAGCATTTTAGAGCATGAAAAATGACCTTAGAGATCACCTGATCCCATCCTTTAATTTTTTTGTAATTTTTATTTGTTTATTTATTTTGGCTGTGCTGACTCTTTGTTGCCGTGCTTCTCATTTCGGTGGCTTCTCTTGTTGGGGAACACTGGCTCTAGGCATGTGTGCTTCAGTAGCTATGGCTCACAGGCTCTAGAATAGGGGCTCAGCAGTTGTGGCGTAAGGGCTTAGTTGTTGCAAGGCATGTGGAATCTTCCCAGACCAGGGCTTGAGCCCATGTCCCCTGCATTGGCAGGAGGATCTTATCAACTGCTGCTGCTGCTAAATCACTTCAGTCGTGTCCAACTCTGTGCGACCCCAGAGATGGCAGACCACCAGGCTCCCCCATCCCTGGGATTCTCCAGGCAAGAATACTGGAGTGGGTTGCCATTTCCTTCTCCAATGCATGACTGTGAAAAGTGAAAGTGAAATTGCTCAGTGGTGTCCGACTCTTTGCGACCCCACGGACTGCAGCCTACCAGGCTCCTCCACCCATGGGATTTTCCAGACAAGAGTACTGGAGTGGGTTGCCATTGCCTTCTCTGCTTATCAACTGTACCACCAAGTAAATCCCCCCGTCCTTTAATTTTAAGGCAGAGAAAGCTGAGGCCCAGAAAAGACAAATTATAAAAATAGCAATGATAATCCGTTATAGTTGCAAAGCATTTACATTTGCAAAGATCTTTCCAAACAGTAATTCATTTTGTGCTCACCATGCATGTGAAGTCAGTAGAATTTATCCCCATTTTGTCGAAGAGGCACATGGGATCTGGAGACACAAGTGTCCTGTTCAGTGTTAGTGACTGAGGCAGAACCAGAAGCCACATCTGTGATTTGCTGTCTCAGACCAGGGAACCACAGCCAGACATAGTCACAGGAACCTGGACCCCGCTGTTCTGTTTACTAGCTGTGTGACTAGGGCAGATCACTCCACCACTCCAAATGAGGCTTACCTTCCTTCTTAAAATGACAATATTTTAAAAACGGCAATATTGACCCTACTTTGTAAGATTAACATGAAGGCTAAAGATAATGCTTATATAGTACTTAAGACACTCCCCCATTTGCCTTTCACCTCACTGATCTAGTTAAATGAATTCTATCTAGTTAGTTATTTTGTGTAACAAGTGCTTTCCCTGATTCAGCCCATATGGAAGTCATTGTATATAATAAGAAAATAAGAATGATAGCTGTTTACCTTGGATAGGGCCCAGAGACCAAATTGATTGTGGAAATTTCCTTACATTTCTTTTATCCTGTCATCAGTCAGGTTTCCTTCTGTATCACTGTGCCATTCCTCAGACATCCCAGGCAAATAAAAAAACATAATCTACAAACAAATATCATACCAGATCAATGAAAGCTCTTAAAGCTGCAGTTCAGTTCAGTCTAGTCACTCAGTCGTGTCCGACTCTTTGCAACCCCACGAACTGCAGCACGCCAGGCTTCCTTGTCCATCACCAACTCCCGAAGCTTACTCAAACTCGTGTCCATCGAGTCGGTGATGCCATCCAACCATCTCATCCTCTGTCATCCCCTTCTCCTCCCGCCTTCAATCTTTCCCAGCATAAGGGTCTTTTCAAATGAGCCAGTTCTTCGCATCATGTGGCCAAAGTATTGGAGTTTCAACTTGAGCATCAGTCCTTCCAATGAATATTCAGAACTGATTTTCTTTAGGATTGACTGGTTGGATCTCCTTGCAGTCCCAGAGACTCTTGAAGGTCTTCTCCAACACCACAGTTCAAAAGCCTCAATTCTTTGGCACAGCATATTTTGACAGAGTTAGTGGGAAAGAAGGCAATGTATATACCCCAAGCCATGGAGGCCTCTAATGGCAGGAAGAAGAGTTCAGAAATGACCTTCCCTGGTTACGCATCCATGTTACTGAGATGGGGAATAACCTCATGAATGTAGTGTTTGGGGGAAGTCAATCTGTTTTTACTGGATAGGATTGATTACAGCAGAAAAAATCAACAGGAGGACTCGGTAGGATATTGGTGCAATTCTCCAGGATACAATGAGAGCATGGAAATTAACAACTATATACTTGCAATTGGAAAGAGGGAAATATGAGGCTTCATTGCCTTCTGGAAACTCCTTCTCAGTCTCTTTTTCTGTTCCTCCTACATCATATTCACTGATACATTGTCAGAACTTAGGACAGGACCTACCCCTATCAGACAGTCAGATATCTGTTGCTTGAATGTTGCATTTCTATAACCTCTGAAAGTGGGAGTTCCCAGGGCTGAGAAATAAATCTCTTTGTCTTCTCTTACTCCCTTTGTTTATTTCATTCATTCTCCCAAAGATCACCAACCTAAACCAGACTTAAATTTCTAATTGACATTTGACATCTCCACTTGGAGGCTTAAAAGGCATCTCAAACTTCAAACTATCCAGAATTGAACTTCTGCTCTCTTTGCTAAATCTACACCTTGCACAATATACCCCAACTCCCTAAATTGCAGTTCCATTCTTCTAGTTTTTCAGGCCCAAACTTCTCTGTTTCTCTTGCCACACACCCAGTCCATCATGGGTTCTGCTTTCAACATATATACAGAATCTGTCTGCATCTCACTATCTCCAATACACTCTGGCCCATGCCGTCAGCCATCTCTCATTTGGATGAACACCAGAGCTGTGAGGTCTCTCTGCTTCCACCTCTGCCCACTTTGTGTCCACTCTTCAAACAGCAGCTGGAGAGATTCTTTTAAAATGTAAGTCAGATCATATCACTTTTTTGCCAAAACCAAACATACACACAAACACAAAACTCTACAATGACTTTATCTCACCCAAAGTAGGAGCCAGACTCCTCACAAAGACCTTTCAGGCTCTATCTATCAAAGTGGCAAATACCCCACCCCTTTCCTCCTTGACTTTGGCCTGCTACTGTCCTCTTTCACTCTGCAACCATTCCTCAAGCACATCAGTTACACTTCCAAAACTCAAGGCCTTTGCATCTTATGCTGCTGATATCCCCGAGGTATCCACAGGGCTCCCTACCTCACCGCCTTTAGATCTGTATTCATACACCAGCTTCTCAGGGACTTTATCTGGCATCCCTTGCCTAGACCTGTACTACATGGTCACTCCATCCACACACTCCCTCACCAGTCTTCCCTGCTGTGCTTTTCCCGTAGCCAGAGCAATAGAGTTCATATATTTATCTGCCTTATTATCTCTCACCCCATGTACTAGAATGTAAGCTACAGGAGGAAAGTGATTTTGTCCATCGTGTTCATTGCTGCATGCCCAATGCCTAGATGAGTGCTTGGTGTATAGTGCTGCTGCTGCTGCGAAGTCACTTCAGTCGTGTCCAACTCTGTTCGGCCCCATAGATGGCAGCCCAGCAGGCTCCCCCGTCCCTGGGATTCTCCAGACAAGAGTACTGGAGTGGGCTGCCAATGCCTTCTCCGTGGCACATAGTAATATTTAATAAATACCAGTTGAGAGAATGAAGAGGAAAAAGAATTGGAAGTTTATTGGGATTTTTTTTTCTAAATAGGAGAAAAGTAAAGGAAGGTAAAAACTGACTCCTGGGTTACAACTCCTGGGTTAGAGTTGAAGGTCCCATTTGTTATGGTGGAGAGGGAGGCAGAGTGGGGATAGTGGGTCTTGGAGATCGTGTGTTCCTATTTGGATAAGTGATTTTGACAAGACAAGGGGCAGCTCAGGCACAATGTCTAAAACAAGATATCAGTTCAAAATAGACTCTGATGTTAAGATATAAATTTAGTTCAAGAAAGAGGTGATGGTGACATTGAAAGGCTGTGCTGGGATTTTTTTTTTTAATTGATTATTTGGCTGCATCGGGTCTTAGTTGCTGCATGCAGGATCTTCAGTCTCTAGGTGAGGCTCACCGGCTTAGTTGTTTACAGCATGTGGGATCTTAGTTCCCCAACCAGGGATCAAACCCACATTTCCTCCAGTGTAAGGTGAATTCTTAACCACTGGACTACAGGGAAGTCCCAGGGATATTTAATCCAGAGGAGAGAGAAGAGCAGAGAATCAGGGATTGGAGTGGAGGTTCTTAATTGCAACTGCCCACTTTAGAGTCACCTGAAGATATTTTGAACATCCCAATACCTGGACCACATGCCAGACTAATTAGGTCAGAACTTTCCTGGGTGGGACACAGTATCAATAGGTTTTAAACTCCCCAGCTAATTCCCACAGGCAGCCAGTGTCCAGAATCTTTGGGCTAAAGTCTTTAAGATATATTTATCTTTGTTGTTGCTGTTTAGTTGCTAATTTGTGTCCAACTCTTTTGTGACCCCCTGGACTGTAGCCTGCCAGGCTCTTCTGTCCGTGGAATTTTCCAGGCAAGAATACTGGAGTGGGTTGCCATTTCCTTCTCTAATATTTACCTTCAGGTGAGGATAAAGTAAAGGAATCCACAATGGGAGCAGAAAAATATTAGTCATAAGGGTAGAAAGAAATACAGGGTAGTCTTGGCCAGCTCTTCTCATACTCAACTCCATAAGAGTCATAAGAATCACCTGAGATCTTGAGGAACTGCAGATTGTGACTCAAACTGCCAAGCTCCCAGGTGATCCTATGATGCCTGGTTCAACGGCCACACTAAATAGCAAGTGTCAAGAGCAGTGCTTCTCAAACTCTAAGGTACATAAGAATCACCTGGGATATCATTAAAGCAGCTGTCTGGACCCCACCCACCAAGATCCAGATTCTATTAGTCCGAAATAGAACCCAAGAACCTGCATCATTTTTTAAATTCATTTATTTTAATTTAAGAATAATTGCTTTACAATATTGTTTTGGTTTCTGCACACATCAGCATGAGTCAGCCGTAGATATACACATGTCCTCTCCCTCTGGGACCTCCCTCCCACCCCTTTAGGTTGTCACAGAGCACTGGTTTGAGCTCCCTGAATCATAAAACAAATTCCCACTGGCTATCTGTTTCACATATGGTAGTGGATACATTTCCATGCTGCTCTCTCCGTTCATCCCACCCTCTCTTTCACCGCTCCCTCATGTCCACAAGCCTGTTCTCTCTGTCTGCGTCTCCATTGCTGCCCTACAAATAGGTTCATCAGAACCATCTTTCTAGATTTCCTATATATGTGTTAATATATGATATTCGTTTTCTCTTTCTGATTTGTTTCACTCTGTATTATAGGCTCTAGGTTCATCTACTTCATTAGAACTGACTCAAGTGCAACAGCCTGCATTTTGAATGAGGTGATGTGCAATGCTGCTGGTCCCACACTTCAAGTGATAGAGAGTCACCAAGACCATAATAAGAAAGAAGAGGCACTTGGGACTTCCCTGGTGGTCCAGTGCTCCCAATGCAGGGGACCCAGTTTCAATCTCTGGTCAGGGAACTGGATCCCTCATGCTGCAACTGAGACCTGGCACAGCCAAATAAATAAATAAATATTTTTTTTAAAAAGGAAGGAAAGAAGAGGCACTCAATACTGCCTACCAAATGAATAAAGGATATTGTAGGGATATCAGAAAGAATAAGAATGTAGCAAAGCTGCTAGATTTTACAAGGTGAAGGTCATAAGTGAGGCAGAAACCATAAAACCATAAAATGATTTCTGCTTTCCTTGGTTCTCTATTTTCAAGCAGTAAGCTTCCCCCCAGCTTCTGTATTTTATCTTGGGAACAATTACCTTACCAAAGTGCTGTAACTATTTTTGAAAGAGAGAGAAAGCAAATCAATTATTTGATTTTCTTTTCAAGGCATGGGAGGTATGCTGATGGGGTACTTGGGAGCTCTTCTCTGTGGATATGCCTAAACCATCTAGAAGCTACACTTACTAAGGACCTTTGGAGGATATTCCAACTTCTTCAAATACCAAAGTACAGTTGTAACGTTGCTGACACTTATAACTTTCTTTAGGGCAAGGTTTCCAACCTTGACACTCCTTATGTTGAGGTTGTTGTAGAGCAACATCATCCATGACCTCTTCCCACTAGATGCCAGTACCATCTCCTGCCCCAAGTTGTGACAAGCCAGATTGTCTCCAGACATTGCCAAATGTTCCCTGGGAGGCAAAAATCAGCCCCAGGTGAGAACCACTGCTTCAAAAGCAATGTTTGAAAACCTAGTCACCCTTCTAAGAAGTCTGACAGCTTGGGCATGTTGATGACAGGTAGTGAAGACAGAGAACTACCAGAAACCAGTACTAGGACCACCCTTTGGATTCTTGGGGCAACAGAAAAGACTAATTTGACTCTCAAAAGTGGGAAATTTTATTGACCTCAGTTATACCAAGAGCCTAATAGATGGTGCAGTACTTCAAACTTGTCTCATTGGTACAAAGCTGTAAGAAACCTCTTTCCAGGCTCAGCATGAAAGAGTCAGCTGCCACTCTGTGCCCTGTAGCAAAATACCATAACGACCACATCATATGAGAGAAAGCATTCATCAGCTTGCCACACAACTATCATTTGTCCAGGAGGTTATTTTCTCTCCTTTCATGAATACTTAACATCTTGTGACTTAAACCAAGGACGTGGAAAGGATGAGGATTGTATTAGAAATCTCAGTGCTTGTTTCTCTTCTTCAGTAGAGGTCATTAGACAACCGGAGTGCCATAGAGCCTACCTATAAACCAGTGGTTTTCAAACTTTAGCCTGCATCATAACCAGCTAAAAGCTTACTAAAGCACTGACCACTGGACCATATCCCCTGAGATTCTGATTTACTAGGTCTAGAGTGGGGCCTGAGAATTTGCATTTCAAGTGATGCTGATAGTCCAGGGACCACACTTTGAGAACCATGACTGTAAAACAAGTAATAATTCTCAGACTTGGCTGAACATTGGTATTACCCGAGTAATGTTTTTAACTATTGGTGTCTTGGCCCCTTCCCAAACAAATGAAATCAGAATGTCTAGGCATGAGATCCAGTCTTCAGAGTGTATTTATTAGTTTCTCAGATGATTCTTGTATAGAGCCAGCATTGAGAAACACTGAACTAGGTGGAATGTATTCCAAATATTGTGGTACCTCTACCCCAGGTGGCCCTGCTTAATGGAGGGCTTTAGTATGACTTAATCCCATATTCTTACCCCTTATACTTCTTTGAGGATTACTTCTCCAGTTCCACCAAAATCATCCTAACACTGTGGTCCAAACAAGTCTTAAGCCATAGGTGCATATTCTCTACTTTGTGTTTCATCAAGCTGTAGACAGCATTGGAGCTAAAGATTGCAAATCAGAGTCTGAGAGGAAGTAGCCTAGAGGACAACAAATCAAGGCTTAAGGAGTCCACAGCTGCTGGAAGCCAGGAAAGGCGTGTCAACAGGCCAAATCAGCAGGACAGGACTGGGGCTTCCGCTGAGGCTGGATACCAGGAACATGGTAGCTACCAGTTCAAGCCAGTAACTACCAGTTCAGAAGTAGAACACTACTGAACCCAGAATGAAATGTATTCTTACAACAGAGACAGATGTTGCCTTAATTTCCTGAAAGTGCATTGCCGTAAAATCCAATTTCCTTATCTTTCAATTCAATCCAGAGATTTTCATCTATTGGTGTTCAGTGCCATGGTAGTATGGTCAAGGGACATGTTAAAATACCTTATCAAGTGGTAGCTTTCATGAGTTTTCTATTTAAAGAATTGCCTTTTGCCTGATTGTATCTTTTTTTAAGTGCACGCAGGCTTTCTCTAGTTGCAGTGAGCAGGCTTCTCATTATGGTGGCTTCTCTTATTGCAGAGGGTGGGCTCTAGGCACATGGGCTCAGTAGTTGCAGTGGAGAGGCTTAAATGCTCTATAGCATGTGGGTTCTTCCTGGACCAGGGATCAAACTCGTGTCCCCCTGTACTGGCAGATGGATTCTTAACCACTGGATCACCAGGTAAGCCCTGAGTCTTTATATCTTAATCAGATCAAATAGGGCCTTGGAATTAGCAAACTTAAATTTTTTCACTTTGACTATTTTTAGCAAAGGGAAGGGTGGTTTTTCCAGGGACTCAGTTGCTTTGGACTTACCTATAGGCTGGGAGTGTGCAGAGCAAAGTACTGAGCAAAGCACCCTGAGCAGTTCAACACAGTGTTGCTGTTCTCCACGTGCCATCTTGTTTATTATAGTAATGATGCTAAAGAAATAGTCTTTTTTAATTCTTCAAGTGAAGTGGGCACCCAATGAGAGAGAATCCTTTAGCAGAAGTTGAGAAAGAAGCTACCTTGCTTCAAAATACGCATAAGACACTTGTATAAGACACAGTTCCTATTGCCTCTCAATAGATTCTGGAGAAAGCGGGGCCAAACATCTCTAATTCAAAAAATGAGGGCTTCTCACAGTTCTCAGGAAATCTTCTCACAATGTCCATGACTCTCCTATACCCTGTAAGAAACATCTTAACAAATTGTTAGTTCTGTATAAATGTTAATATTCATCATCATTAACCTAAATTATTTCACAGTTCAGTTTAGTCACTCAGTCGTGTCTGACCCTTTGCAACTTCGTGGACTGCACCATGCCAGGCTTCCCTGTCCATCACCAACTCCCAGAGCTTGCTCAAACTCATGTCCATCAAGTCAGTGATGCCATCCAACCATCTCATCCTCTGTCATCCCCTTCTCCTCCTGCCTTCAATCTTTCCCAGTATCAGGGTCTTTTCCAAGGAGTCAGTTCTTGGCATCAGGTGGCCAAAGTATTGGAGTTTCAGCTTCAGCATCAGTCCTTCCAATGAATATTCAGGACTGATTCCTTTAGGATTGACTGGTTTGATCTCCTTGCAATCCAAGGAACTCTCAAGAGTCTTCTCCAACACTGCAGTTCAAAAGCATCAATTCTTTGTCACTCAGCGTTCTTTATAGTCCAATTCTCACATCCATACATGAATACTGGAAAAACCATAGCTTTGACTAGATGGACCTTTGTTGGCAAAGTAATGTCTCTACTTTTTAATAAGCTCTCTAGGTTTGTCATAACTTTTCTTCCAAGGAGCAAGCATCTTTTAATTCCATGGCTGCAGTCACCATCTGCAGTGATTTTGGAGCCCAAGAAAATAAAGTCTCTCACTGTTTCCATTGTTCCCCATCCATTTTCCGTGAAGTGATGGGACCAGATGCCATGATCTTAGTTTTTTGAATGTTTTTCACTCTCCTCTTCCACTTTCATCAAGAGGCTCTTTAGTTCTTCTTCACTTTCTGCCTTAAGGGTGGTGTCATCTGCATACTTGAGGTTATTGATATTTTAAATTTCTTTCACAGATACCCAAATTTTTAGTAAGTTGGAAGGAAATTGAAATCAATAGGCTAGTGGTTACGAGAAGGAACTTGAGAAATTCTGCTAGTCTCTAGAGGGACAGCATTCACAGAACCGTGTAGGACAGCAGAGGGGATCAACCAAGATTGAAGCCACTCCCTCATGTGTGCCATTTGGAAGTAAACACAGTAAACATGGGAGGAGAAATAAAGCATGTTAGAAACCAGTTTTTGCCCAGCAAAGGATGAAAACACTTGCAAAATTTGAGCCCCCATGGCCGCAGTTTTGAACACTCATAGGTCATCCCTCAGGGTTGATAAGCTCTCTAATAGAGACATGAACCTACTCCGTCCCAGGCCCACAGCTCCCCAGAACTTCTGGGGCCCAGGAAGAGGAGGAGTGCCAGGAGTTACGTCTCCAAGGCCAGCTGCTTTGAGGGAAGGACCTGGGGTATGTGTGTCATGGGAACAGCTGGTTTTCTTGTCCCATTGTCAGCTCAGAACAGGGTTATGTGACTATTGATTCCTGTTCCAATCTGTCCCCAAGAAACAATGACTTCCTTCATTTGTTTGTAGATCTCTATAGGCACTTGACGGAATCATAAAGGCTGATTGTGAATTATAAAGTATTTCTAAATAGATTACACAAGTACATTGTTTTGAATATCATATAATTAGGACTTGAAATCATTATTCCCTGATGATCATATAGTTTGTCCTCAAATTGACCTTGAAAGGTGTAGACCAATGGTGGATTTTCACATGGAAGTTAGGACACTTCTTGTGAAACAACACAAGATGTTGATTTATTTAATCCCATTATATGAACTAACCTCTTAGTGGCAGGAAGTATGGCTGTATTATGTATATTCTGGGCTCCACATAACAAAAAGTTATCCAATTATAGAAAATAATTTTAAGAAATCACCTTTCCAACTTTTTCCATTATGCTAGTCATTTGTTTTGTCATCTGCTAGCACATGTTAGCAGAAAAGTGAGAGCAGGTGCCAGAAGTTTAAGAACATGTGTTAAAAAAAACAATTTTAAATTGAGTACATCCTAACAATTAACATAATCTAATTTAAGCTACAAAACACTTCAATCCAATTGGGCAGGATGTCATTGTTTCAAAGTATAATTTTAGAACCACTGATTCAGTTTAAATGTTAATTTAAACACACTGCATTTTAGTTTTTAAAAAGGGTTTTGTCTGGTTTTAATATCATGTATTACATAAACTGTGGATTTTTATTCAGTCTTAGTTCAGTTCATCAGGCACTTATTGGTTGCCTGTCGTGTAGAGAGAACCCTGACTAAGTGTATGAGCCTTTGTCCGGAAGAATCTTGCAATCTGAGGAAGAAATGTAGGCCCAGTAGAGCAGGGGTCCCCAGCCTCCAGGCCACGGACTGGTACCTCCTGTCAGATCGTTGGCGGCATTAGATTAGAAATAAAATTCACAGTAAGTGTAATGCACTTGAATCATCTCAAAACCATCCCTCTCCCTATCCATGGAAAAATTGTCTTCCACGAAACCAGTCCCTGGTGCCAAAACGTTTGGGGACTGCTGCTGTAGAGAACACACACATTGTAAGTTATGAGAAGCAGCAAATTGTGATAAATGCTTTAATGGAGTTATCAAGGGCTTAGAGACACAGGCAAGGAAAGTTTGGTTCAGATTCAGAATGGGACAAATCCAGGAGAGCTTTCTTGAAGAGCTGGCCCTGAGCTGAAACTTGAAGGTCCAATGGAGACAGAATGGGAAAAGGAAACAGTGTGAGTAAGAACCTGGAAAATGGGTGTGGAGGAATTTAGGAGCTGGAGGTAACATGGTTCCTCTGGAGTACAGGATATTTGGAGGATGTGGCGGGGCACGCAGTTAGAAAGACAGGGAGGTGCTACATTTTACAGTCTTGAGAATACCAAACTAATAAGCCTAGATTTGATTTTGTGCACACTAGGGAGGCTGTTTGAGCAGGGGAGTGGCCTGATCAAGTCAGTTTGGGAGTAAGTCGCAGGATGAGTTGAAGGTAGGGAGGAAATTAGAGACTATTTTTGAGTGATATAGGTGCCATCTGTCCTGTTAAAAATCCCAATAAATAACTATCTTGCGATTTGAGGTATTTGATACAGAAATTCATGTTGTTTAAATTTTAATGGTTATTTATGCACTGGCAAGCTTACTACGCTGCTATTTCTAGCAGTGGGTGAGCAAAAGCTTATACAGGATAGCAGTGATAAGGCATGAACTTCCTTTTTTGGGGGGGTAGGGGGCAAGAATAGCATCTGAATCAGTACCCTAGATATTCTCCTAATTTAAGGAGATGTTCTCTTAGCCAAGGAAAAGAACCACCCAGATTGTCCTTTTAGAAACAGATCCAGAAAATGCATCTATCAGTGGATGAAAATAAACCAAGGTGAAGCAGGACTCTTAGGTAAGACAGTCTCTAGGTTAGGAACAAAACCCAGTTTACCTGGGTTCACAAAATCTAGCTTTGCCACTTACACAGACTGTAACTTTAGGCTTATTAGTTAACCAATCTGTGCCTCAGTTGTTTCACTTGTAAAAGAGGAATAATAACGGTACTTGTCTCAGGGGTTGTTATGGGGATGAAACGAACTGATACATGTAAAGTGCTCCAAATGGTACCTGGCATGTAGTTAGCTCAATAAATGTTAACTATTGTTAGTCAGTTGTTGGGCAGTAAGTTAACTAAATGCCTATGACATAGTTTATACGGTGCCTCCACACCATGGAAACCTCCCTGCCCCTACTCCCTAACTACCCTAGTGACTATTTGTGCAACTGATCCTGGTCACATCCACTAGGTCATTTGAACTCCAGAATCACTTGATGGAAATTGATTGTCCTAGTTAACTGCTGCTATTAACAAGCCACCTCAAAACTTGGAAGCATAAAACAACAACCATTTTATCATGCTTGCAGATTCCTGAGTCAGGAATTCAGTGGGAGTTGCTTATCTCTGCTTCACAGTGATTGTGCTGGTGGCTAGAAACGTCTTAGATGGCTGGGGAGGATGCCAGCAGGTGGGGCAGGATCCACTGCCATAGAAGGCTCCTTCTCTAACCTGTCTGGCACTTTGGTGAGAAGGCTGAAAGGCCAGGCTTAGCTGGGACTGTCACCTAAGCACCAACATGGGTCCCCTTCACCACGGTGGCCTCGAGGTAGTTGTCAGACTTCTTAGAGTGTTTCTGCAGCAAAAGCTACATGCCTTTTATGATGCATTCTCAGAAGCCTCATCGCAGACACTTCTCTGTTCTCTGGGCTTCCCTGGTGGCTCAGGTGGTAAAGAATCTATTTGCAAGGCCGGAGACCCGGGCTTGATCCCTGGGTCAGGAAGATCCCCTGGGCTTGGAGAATTTCATGGACAGAGGAGCCCGATGGGTTACAGTCCATGGGGTCACAAAGAGTCAGACACAACTGAGCAACTAACACTTTCACTTTCCCTGTTCTCCATTGATTGAAGCAGTCACAAGCCTGCCCAGACTCAAGGGAGGAGATTAGACCACACTTCTCAATGGGAGGCATATCAAAGCCTCTGGGAGCCACATTGAAAATCGCCATTTTAGTATTATCCTCTAATGCTGGATGAGAAGCTTGAGATTCAGTACAGGTTTAATGTACTGGTTTGTCCAGGGTGAGTTGCACAGAGAATCACTAAGATAGTTAGGGACAGCGGCGGGGAGGTTTGCAGGCTTCTAACCTAGTTCTTCTAACTCCAAATTCTAATTCTCTCAATTAGATTATTCATCCTTCATCCTCCTTCAGCTTAGATATACTTCTCAATACAGGAAAGTCATAGTAAAAAAAAAAAAAACATTTAAATGGCATTGTGTATATCAGGTAACTTTCTTTTTATTTATTTATTTATTTGTGGTTGTACTGGGTCTTTGTTCCCACACATGGGCTTTCTCTAGATGCGGCACGTGGGCTCTAGAGCACAGGCTCAGTAGTTGTAGTACACAGGCTTAGCTGTTCTGAGGCATGTGGAATCTTCCCAGACCATGGATCAAACTCATGTGCCCTGTATTGGCACGCAAATTCTTAATCACTGGACTACCAGGGAAGTCCAAGTAACTTGCCTGAAAAGAGACAGTGATATACAAGTATAAAGTTTGCATTTATAAGAGGTTGTACACAAACTTCATATTTTAAAGAGATCCTGGAATGGGTTCAGTGGTTCAGTCCCAAGATTGGTCAGAGAGCAATTTAGGATCATTTTCTCACAAGGAAAGTTCTCTGAAAATATCCCAGATACTTAACTATGACTTCCTTTGTCTCTAGGAAAGTCTCACCTGGCCATTGTCCAGCGGGTGAATAATGAGGGAGAAGGGGACCCCTTCTATGAGGTGATGGGCATCGTCACACTGGAGGACATCATAGAGGAGATCATCAAGTCGGAGATCCTGGATGAAACTGACCTCTACAGTAAGTGGCTCTTGTCCAAAGCCATCATATTTTCCTCTGAGGTTCTCAGAGCTGGCTTAATTTAATGGACAGTGTGAAAGGGCGTCAGGACAAGCCCCAAGTGTTGCTGTGTGTCAGCCCCCTCCTGCCAGGGGCTGGCAAGATGCCCCAGCTTGAACCACGGCTGAGTCACTGAGAGTGTGCTAGCTAAATGGTTATCAAGAGAGAACCTTCAGGAACAGAGCCAAGACTATGAGAAGGAGACCTCCTGGCCTTTGGATGCAGGAAATGAAGTACACCTCGGATGACCTCTTTGCCCTTGTTTCTGTCCCCTGTGTTGTTCCTGGTTTGTCTCTTTGTCCACCTGGACACAGACCCCGGCATCCCTAGGGGTTCCACTCATGATTCACTCACAACAACATCAGTGTGCTGTGGAGACTCATGACATCACCCAGCACTGCTGCTGCTGCTGCTAAGTCGCTTCAGTCGTGTCTGACTCTGTGCGACCCCACAGATGGCAGCCCACCAGGCTCCCCTGTCCCTGGGATTCTCCAGGCAAGAGTACTGGAGTGGGTTGCCATTCATTCTCCATCACCCAGCACAACCTAAGCCAAACCTAAGTCATCCTTTTAGATGCTGCTCTTATCCTATGTGTGTTTTCCTCCCTTTCCACCCCTGGCTCTGGTCCTTGCTCCCCCCTTTCTAGTCTTCTCACCCTCCTCCCTACTCCCCCTCAACAACACAGGTTCCTCCCTGTGATAGTGACTGCTTTCACTACTGAGACTTATCAAAGCTTTGCTCACAAACATTACAAAGGCCTGCTTTCCTCGACAATGGGAGTGTTATCAAATCCATGGGAGTCCCTAGGCCAGTAAGTGTCCCCTCCTCCCAATTTCATCAACTGGGACAGCAGTCCCCATCCTCCCCTCAGAGAACCCATTCCAGATCTGTGTCCTTAGTTTGCTGGAGGCAGCTGTTCAGAGACAAGCTCCTAGCAGAAAAAACTTCAAGACTCTAAGGCAGTGAGTGGTACAGAAAGAGTGCTTCCCTTTGGGGTGAGAAGAGATCAGACCAAGGTGGGCCAAGCCTTGATGAAACATAGCAGGAGCGTCACAGTGTCTGCTGCTGCAGTGGAGCCCTGGCCCGGCTCCTCTCCTTAAAATAGGGGTTGATCTCTCCATCCCCCAATCCTTTCCCCCTTCTCCACCTCTGACTATCACTCTGCTCTAGATTTAGAAATCCCAAGTGTCTTAATAGATATATTGGTGAAAACATTCACACTGAAGTGGCTGATGTTAATAGTGGCTGATGTTAATAGTAGTGACAACAGTCTAAGTGAGTAAGCTCTTCCTAGGGCATTTGTTTCAACAACCTGATATTCCAATACTCTCTATTAAAGTAGAAGGAATGGGGACTTCCCTGGCAGTGCAGTGATTAAGACTTCATCTTCCAACACAGGTGGTATGGGTTCGATCCTTGCTTGGAGAGCTAAGACCCCAAATGCCTCATGGCCAAAAAAACCAAAACATAAAACAGAAGCAATATTATAAAATTCAATAAAGACTGTAAAAATGGTTCACATCAAAAAAAAGTATTTTAAAAATAAATAAAATAAAATAGAAGGAATGAAGAGGGAGATCAGAGGAAACTGATTCTCCAGTGATGAGCTGTTCGGTAGCATTCTGATGGAGGAGAGAGAGGGAATATTTAGATGAACACGTCATGTAAATCAGAAGGTTACTTACTAGTAATCGGAAAAGAATGATCTGATAGATATATTTGCTGCTCTCTTGCTAAACCATCCTCTCTCTAAAAGAGAGGGTTACGATTTTCCCACTCATAAATAAGCATGAATCCTTAAGAAAGGTGAGAAGGCTGAGGAGCCAGGACTACTGGTTGCTTCTCCCCAGATCCTGAACCCCAGGACAGCTGGGCCTGGATCTCACTGTGGGATCTCACCATTTGTGGCAACCAGACACAAGGAGCCTTAAACCCGGGGCCGGGAGTCCAAGGCACAAGAGAGCGGTGTGGAGGAGGGCACTTTCTTCCTTCTAGAAGGGAGCTCAGTCATGTGGCAGAGCAAAATCAGAAGGAGGGGGAGAGTCCCTGGGAGCCCGTCCCCTGGAGTTCTGTCCCTTTCATTTCCACTGTGTCTGTTCAGCCTGTACTGAGAGTTCCCTGCACCCCTGTTTTGCTCCAGGCCAACTTTAGAAAAACCCTAATTTGCTTCTCTGCTCCCCTAACACAGGTTGAAAGTGAAAGTGAAAGTGAAGTCACTCAGTCGTGTCCGATTCTTTGTGACCCCATGGACTGTAGCCTACCAGGTTCCTCCTTCCATGGGATTTTCCAGGCAAGAATACTGGAGTGGGTTGCCATTTCCTTCTCCAGGAGAGATAGGCTAAAGTTTCAATATTTTACTCAGTACTAAGGGAAAGCAAGAGACATATGACCAAAGAAAACCTACTCTTTACCCCCAAACAGATTTTTATTGATTTATTTGGCTGTGTCAGGTCTTAGTTGTAGCACTCAGGATCTTTTTAGTTGCAACATGCGAACACTTCATTGTGGCAGTGGTATCTTAGATCCCTGACCAGGGGTCAAACCCAGGCCCCTGCCTTGGGAGCGTGAAGTCTTAGCCACTGGACCACCAGGGAAGTCACCCCTGAAAATACATATATTTTAGACAAGATTTTAAAAAGCAGGGAGAAAAATTAAATTGGAAAAAGCAGAGATTTTTTTCAATCAATAATCACAATAGTCCTGCCTGAGGCCCCCACCTGGAGAATTCACCTTTATGAATTATAGAGCTAGTCACATTTTTTCTCCTTCTTTCCTTTGTTTCCCCCAATTCTCTCCCAGTGGAGGGGCCAGAGTTGAAGCAAGAGAATTATGAGTGGAAAGAGGGAGTGACCACCCCCCTCCTCCTTTGGGTGGCATCCCTCAGTACTGCTCAGAGCATGATTTAAATCAGTGGGAAGAGACCAGATGAGTCCAGCTCTGAGGACAGGAGTATGGCCAAGGCAGAAACCCCCCAGGCCCTGCCGTAGTCCTTGATGCTAGCAACACAAGTCCCTCATGTGTGAAGGCCTTTTTGTAAGCATACAGTTATTTGTAAGCATTTCACAGATAGATTCTGATGGAAGTCTCATAATAACTACCTGAGATGAGCAGAAAAATTACGATTAATCATTAACGTTATGGGGCTTCCCTGGTGGCTCAGACGGTAAAGAATCTGCCTACAATGCAGGAGACCTGAGTTCTATCCCTGAGTTGCGAAGACCCCTGAAGAAGGGACTGGCTACCCACTCCAGTATTCTTGCCTGGAGAATCCCACGGACAGAAGAACCTGGCGGGCTACAGTCCCTGGGGTTGTATACAGTCGGACACAATGGAGTGACTAAGCATGCAGGCACTAAACTTATGATCAGAAGAGTTATGATTAATCGCTAGCTTTATTGTATAAATTAAAGCACACAAGTGCTGTGATGCTTAGAGATGCTGCACAGCTCATAAGCAGGGGAGCCAGCCCCAGAAGCCTGAACTTGGGAGCCCCAGGCCGGCCTTCCGCTTTTCCACTGTTCACCACTTCAGTGCAATTAATACCGAGACTTGTTGACACTTTCCAGAAATCCCCATGGTCCCAAAGGACCTGTCTCAGGTGAAACCTCCAAAAATCAACAGTGACTCTGAGAAAGTTGCCGTCTGTCCCCTGTTCCCGCAGCAGACAATCGGAAAAAGCAGAGGGTCCCACACAGGGAGAGGAAGCGGCACGACTTCTCCTTGTTTAAGCTTTCCGACTCGGAGATGAGGGTGAAGATCTCACCGCAGCTTCTGCTGGCCACGCACCGCTTCATGGCCACAGGTATGATGACCCTGCCCTCCTGCATCTCCACCCCAGGCAGGCAGCTCTGGAGGGTGGAACCCAGGCACCAGTCATCCTTAATACCTTGTAACGTGAGTCCAGTGCAGGGACTGAGAACCACTGTTCCGCAAGAGGAGGTTATCCTTGGGCAGGGCACCCTACATTTGCTTGGGCAACAGGACCCTACATTTGCTGTTTTCAGCCTCCGGTCTTCTCAGGGTAAGTGAGTATGATGCAGTTCTGCTTTTCTCTCTTCTACTTGAGAAAAGAGCTGAGGAATCCACTGCTGCACTTTCCCTTCCTCTACCTGCTTCATGGTTGGGGGTTGGTGGTCCAGAGGGTTCATCTGGGAGGGACAAGGCGATGTCCTATGTAGCCACAAAGGCGCTGGGGCCCGGACCCCCCAGGAGCCATGTAGGCCTATGAGTTCTTCAAATACAGACGTGAATTGTGAATCCCAGAATCTTTAGAGGAAAAAGAGAGAGGATCCAAAGATAAACTTCTCCTTCTTGTAAAGAAGGTAAAATTGTCTTTGAACTATCTAATCTTCTCACTCATGCCTAATTAATGTGCTGACCTACAACGATCACACACATTAGTAAGTTCACTATTTAATTAATCCGGCATGTATTTATTGAGTGTATAATGAATGCTAGTACTGTTCCAGATGCTAAAAGGTAGAAAATTTTAAATTGGAGCTTCTTTAGGGTTTTCAACATGTAATATAGTTCTGACTTTATAGTTCTAATATATTCTCTCAATGTTGACTACAGATGTCAACTGGGTATCTGATTTCCTAGAACAAAGCAGATGTATCTGTAAATATAATGATATGCCATAATATAATACTATGTGAAGTTGCTCAGTCGTGTCCAACTCTTTGCGACCCCATGGACTGCAGCCTACCAGGCTCCTCTCTCCATGGGATTTTCCAGGCAAGAGTACTGGAGTGGGTTGCCATTTCCTTCTCCAGGGGATCTTCCCAACCCAGGGATTGAACCCGGGTCTCCTGCATTGCAGGCAGACACTTTACCATCTGAGCCACCAGGGAAGCGGCTAATATTACTATAGTATAACATAATATAAATAATAATATAATATAATAATAATAAATAATATTAATATGTAAATATGATTCAATGATGCTTCTTATTGAGAACTTTCCACTTAAATAATTAAGTGTTCCTGTAAACTTGAAATTTCATTTCACTCAACAGATATACATCATACAAATAAGTCAGATTAAATTCTCCGTATTTCATTTGATCATAGCATTAAAGCCTTTTAGCCATGTTCACATGGCTTACTTATCCATGTTCAACTCCAGTTGCTTTTTAAACCACTTTATTGCAGTATAGTTGACATACAAAAAATGGTACCTATTTAATGTAAACAACTTGATGAGCTTGGAAATACACATACGTTCATAAAACCATCATCATAACCTGTGCCATAAACATATCCATCACTTCCAAAAGTTTCCTCCCATCTTCTATATGTGTTATTACTATCTGTGTGTGTGTGTGTGTGTGTGTGTGTGTGTGTGTTAACATAAGATCTTAGCAAAATTTTAAGTATCAGTTCAGTTCAGTTCAGTCGCTCAGTCATGTCCGACTCTTTGCGACCCCACGGACTGCAACACGCCAGGCCTCCCTATCCATCACCAACTCCCAGAGTTTACTCAAACTCATGTGCATGGAGTAGGTGATGCCATCCAACCATCTCACCCTCTGTCATCCCCTTCTCCTCCCACCTTCAATCTTTCCCAGCATCAGGGTCTTTTCCGAGGAGTCAGTTCTTGGCATCAGGTGGCCGAAGTATTGGAGTTTCAGCTTCAGCATCAGTCGTTCCAATGAATATTCAGGACTGATTTCCTTTAGGTTGGACTAGTTGGATCTCCTTGCTGTCCAAGGGACTCTCTAGAGTCTTCAGTATAGTATTGTTCTTGGGCTCTATATGCTGTGCAGTAGATCTCTAGGATTTATTACTCTATACCCTCTGACTAATATCCCCATTACCTCCTTCTCCCAGTCCATTCTACTCTCTGTTTCTATGAATTTGACTATTTTAGATTGATCATATAAATGGTATCATGGAGTATTTGTCCCTCTGTGCCTGGCTTATGTCACCTAGCATAACATCCTTCAGGTTCATCTGTGCTATCACAAATGGCAGGATTTTCTTCTTTTTTAAGTCTATGTGCAGCTTTAAAGAAAATCAAGGAGAAAATTAATAACAAAATGGACACTGTCAAAACAGCAGCCTGAGATGCCAGTGCAGGGACCCATACCCCAGAGGGCCCAAAGATGCACACTGGGCTTAAGACACCCGCCCCCCCCGACCCACCCACCCAAGGGAATTGCAGGATGGAGCATGGAGCGGGAATGGCTCTGATGTGTCCACCCTGACTCCTCCCTGCTGCCAATTCCTCCTACCTTCACTCTCCCCTAGAAGTGGAGCCGTTTAAGTCTCTGTACCTCTCGGAGAAGATCCTGCTCCGGCTCTTGAAACATCCCAACGTGATTCAGGAGCTGAAGTTTGATGAGAAGAACAAGAAGGCCCCAGAACACTACCTCTATCAGCGCAACCGCCCCGTGGACTACTTTGTGCTGCTTCTGCAGGTGAGTGGGAAAGCCCTGGACCCTCCAAAGGCAAGATAGGACTTCTCCAGGCTGAAGAGGAATGCCCATGCCTCCTCCAAGCCAAGTTCCAAGGCTGCCTTGGGAGCAAGGCCAGCTGGGGCGGGCGTTTGTCCATGACTCACAGAAGGAGACAGGTGTGACTGGCTCGCATCCTAGAGTGATGGGATCTAGATGGCATTTAGTCTGATGTCAGCAATGTTTGTGGTTGGGGATGCAGTGGGTAACTCCCAACCAAGGGGGTTCTGCTGCTGAACTTCCTAAACTGGTGTCCTACAAAATCCCTATCACCTCTTGTCTCTGCTTGGCCATGCCCAGGAACGTAACTGTGCACTGCCTCCCAAATTTCACGCACTCCTTGTTTTAAGCTCTTCTCTCTGTCTTGCTAAAATCTCACCATCTCTGATTTCCACCCACTGGTCCTTGCTCTGCTCTCTGGAGGCACATGGAACACGTCCACTCTCTCTGCCACACATCAACCGTTGCAGTCCCTTAATCTTCTCCTTAGGGGACTATGAGGGAATAAACAAGCAAATGAGAGAGATGCAGCATCTTCCTGGTACTCACATGAATACAGTCACCCCTCCCCCTGCCCTGAGGGGGGTGTAAATAAGTGGTTCAGTTCAGTTCAGTCGCTCAGTGGAGAGGCCTGTAAATAAGTGTCAGGCATGGTTCCAGCCCCACCTTCTGGCCTGGCTCCACCATTAGCCCCGTCCCTATTCACCGTCTCTTCCCAATAGAATCTGGTGAACCCTAAATACAATGATTGTCTTAAAATCTTAACTAAATTCACACTGACTTAGAAAGGGCCTCTCTGTTACAGCCCCCCTGCCACCTGTCTGCTCGGACACGGTATATGCCTCAAACCCATCCTTCCAGATAGCCTCGTTAAAATGCTGCCTTCTCCAGAAATGGAGTCGCATTCTTCACTGTTGGAAATTGAGAAGGGTGTTTACATTGTTTATATAACACAAGGAACGCAAGTAGAGTCTTATGCCTAATATAAACGTAGCCATTTTCAAATAAATCTTGGCGGGGGTAAAATATAGGGGCAAGAGGGTAGGTTCAGAAATTGGAAAGACCTAGTTTTGAAATTCCAATGTTGGTACTAATTAACTAACCTTGACTCGGTTATGTAATTTTTATGAGCCTCAAAATTGATTCATCTTTAAAACTGGGGGTAAAAATAGTACAGACCTCGTAGGGTCTGGGGTGGATCCTTGCAGTGCATATAAACAGTTTCAGACCCCTAATAGCATACGATATGCTCAAGCTTCTCACAGAATCTGGCTTTATCTCAGCTAGAGATAATAGAGATGGCCTATTCTCAGACTATACCACTGGAGCAGTTTATGGGGTTTATGGGGTCCTGAGCTAGCTGGACGTGCCTCATGAAGGAACCATTAGAGTCTTCAAGGAAAGCTTGCATGTTCATGACTGGATACTTCTTTATGAACTAAGCAAGGACTTTACTGCCAAGGGCTCCTGAAGTTAAAGCTGCTGTTTCCAAAACATATCTGGATGGAATTCACATTCTCCTATGATAAGATTTTAGGTCCACTTATTATCCAAACAGAAGTGCTTAGGGTAGTCTTCACTAAAAGAGCTGGAAGTGCTCGTCCACACCCTTAGCACACTTCCTTCTTTCTCCAGGGTAAAGTGGAGGTGGAGGTTGGTAAGGAAGGCCTTCGCTTCGAGAACGGAGCCTTCACCTACTATGGTGTCCCAGCCATCATGACCACTGCTTGCTCAGGTATTCCAGTTTCCAAGCCATAGCTTATTGGGGAAGCAGTGGGATAGTGGAGAAAATGCGTCTGGGTTCCAAGTCATGACTCCTGTTATGGACCCCGGACAAGCCTTTTACTTTCCCAGACTTTAGAAGTGGAAGTACATGGTAGACTGTAACATTATCCAGTGTTAGGGATGGATAGTGGTAATTTTCAATATGAAAAGACACAGTTATTTTACTCTTTATACTTCCACCTGATTACCCTATTTTTGCAGGGTTGATTGGTGCTGTGGGTGGGGTGGAAGAGGGAGAATTCCTTTAAGAAGGTGTGTTTTCTGAATTGCCTCTGAAACACACTGCATCCTTCTGTCCTTAGATAACGATGTGCGGAAGGTTGGAAGTCTGGCTGGATCCTCTGTCTTTCGTATGTATCTCTCAAACCCCTCCCTCGTCCTCCCTGCCAAGGTCCTGCCTCAGCCCAGTCTGGGGACCCGGACTGACCACTCTCAGCCTGGGCTGGGACTAGCAAAAATGCTGGCAGCCTCTTTGTATGCTCTGCCAGGAACACTGCTTTCTGCCAGGTACCCGCAGGCCACGGGGGGCTTAGTTTCTGAGAGTCTAGAATGTTTTCTGCTGCTTCTCTGCTCATGTGCAAAGTGATGAATGACCAGCGAGGGAGGTTGTGAGGGGAGGCACCATTTGCTGTCACCTGCCAGGGAATGCAAGCAGGCGGTTTTGTGTGCTCTGCTGGAGGTTGAACCGTTCCTTCTGTACTGTGATAATTCACCCTCTGTCCTCTACTTGCAAACCTTAATGTGCTATTATTGTGTCTGTGGCATTTAGTAAGCAGCAACAGCAAGATCTTAGGATGTAAACCCCTGGCTGGCACGTATGTTGCTCATCTGCTTCTCTTTGCTCATTGGCCACATCTCAGCAGGTGGAGAGGGGTCTGCGGCTGGCCGTGCATGCTGATGGCAGGGGCTGGCACAGGCTGCTGGTGGTGTTCTCTGCCCCTTCTGTGCTCTACCTTCTCTCTGCTTCCTGCATCAGTTATCGTACTTGTGTTTAGAGGGCATGGCATTTGTTGTGATATAAGTGTGATCCAGAAAGCATTATTTCTCTAGATTTGTCTTTGATTCACCAGTCTGACTTTTGCATTGCTTTCAGCTCTTAGTATTTATGGTGGCCATTTTAATGCCAAATGGATGTTTTTTCTCATCATAAAAAAAAAAAAAAAATCTTCCATAGTGCTTTATATTGGGATTTATCAGAGGGTCCCAAAACTTGAACTCACAATCTTTGGCACCTGAAAAGCAGATACTGTTTTAACAGAGAAACTAAAGAAATGACTTGCTCTGAATCACCTCAATGCAATTATTTACCTCAGTGCATTCCAGGGGCCCGACTCATTCAAACAGCACAATGAAATACAGATCTTAGATCCAACGTGTTCCAGGATATCATTTCTATGTGGGAATATTGGGACAATTTACAGTGTAATTTCCCATCCTGGCCCAACAGAGGGCTTAAATGAAATTGAAATAGCTGCCCACACCCAAGGAGTGGTCCCACATATGTGGAAGGAGGGCTGTAACATAAAAACCCTGGTATGTTATAAACCGGCAAACCTCAATTAAGGTTGGTGAAGGAAGCATCAGTTGGCAGAAAAAGAAGTCAAGATATGGGAGAGGGATGGTCTATACAACCAAGTAGACCTTGGTTCTCTAAAGGAGGTCTCCACCAACCATTACATTGGTGCTTGCACAAGGTAGAGTGACTACTGAGATTCAAAGTGTTACCTAGATGTGTTGGCCTTTACATAAGACCAAAAGAAGTGGGGACTCGGGGTAAATTGCTGTGTAAAGGTCCCAAGCAATCTAATTTACATGACTTTCTTCTTTAAAAAAAATTTTTTTAAGTAGTAGGAAAATGTTATCTGGTTTCCTCCTTGCTTCCTGTCTCTAGTTCTTTCAATCAAAATCCATTTTATCATTGAGACAGAATAAACCTGCAATAGTAATCTCTCCTTCAAAACTGGTTAACTAAAAAGAAATATTAACCTCTCTTTCCCTCCCCACTTCTGAGCATCTTTATTTATCCATCTTCAGGAGGAAAAAGAAATCAAATTAGCTTGTAGTGATATAGAGACATTTTCCATTCTCCCCCATGAGCCCTCCACACCTAATAGAGTGAGGTGTGGATAACTGCAAAGACCACTACCACTACCCCCTGCCCCTGCTTATTCCAGGTCCACCTCTCAGCCCAGGTCCAGCCACCCAGCATCTTTCACTGTCCAAGAACCTTACTTGTAGGTCAAGGAAGAGCTTAAGGCTGAACCACAAGGTGGTGGACCCTTGTAGGGTCTCAGCCTACCTAACTAGCCCTGTCCCTGATGTCAGTCTAGAGCTTTGTCAGCCTTGAGGGTGATAAATGAGATGTTGAGTTTGCCAGAACACTGGCCCTGTGACCGATGTCTCAAAGTTGAGACTGAGGTTGTAAGTCAGTCTGAGGTTATAAGTCTGTCCTCTGCTTTTCCTGTGCTAGGTGAAGGAAACACAGTCAGCACTGTCTCCTTTGTCTTGGTTCTGATTGCCAGGGAACCCAGGAGGACCACAGTGAGCCTGGTAATCTGGAGGAATGGGGCCTGAGCTCAGCGTGACCAGAACAGATGCCCACAGGGGTGTGGAAGTGGGAGAGAACAAGTCTCCTATTTGCTTGACTGAGATATATTTAATTTGTGGCCTGGAAGCACTAGGTTTCTTCTCAAGACAATGGGGTTTCTTATTCCAGTGTGTCTTGCAACACTAGGGGCTCGTTTAAATATTCTTTGACAAAGAATATGATTATTTGACAAAGTAAATGATTATCAGGTAGGATAAGGCTCTCCCCTCTCCCCTTTACACTATTGGGTAATTTCAGGCAAGTCATCGGGTACAGCAACTAAGACTGCCAAAGCCACCTATTTCAGTGTGCTGTCCCCTGCAGACTGACTTCATTTAGCTTCTTGGAAGGGACTCTGGGAATGATCAGAAAAGAGGGATAAAGACAGATTCCCTCCCGGAAATACTGCTCAATCAGGGTCAAGGTTGGGGAAGGACTGGAATATTACTACACACTCCTCTTCACCCAGGCCCCAAGTGATAGCCAGCACCATTTCAGACTCTGGGGAAAGAGAGAGAAGGAAAAGGGGATAGGAAGAGAGGTGCTTTGGAGCACTTGTACTTGCTAAGAAGTGACTATGATTTAGTTTATCAAGTTGATTCACATTAAGATTGCTAGATACTGCCCCTCCTGTGTCCCGAGGCTCTAGCTGTCCCCAGCACTGTGCCCATTGAGGGAACTCCTAGGAGTCCGAGGCAGAAGATGGCCTCCTCTTCCTCAAGGATGCCCCTAGCAGGAGCTTGCAATTTGCTTTCAGCCCTGCTGCAGGTAAGAAGCCCTAAGGCAGTCGGAAGGGCCTGGGGGAATGCAGTGCTGGGCTCCCAACACATGTGCTGGCTCAAAAAGGCGCCTCAGACGGAACACTGCCCACGCCTACTCCCTGCTGGGGCACTGCCTGTTCTTGTCACTGGTGGGTCTCATCCCCTCTGAGATTATTGTGCATCTTTTTGGAAGACCTTCAGCAAAATCTATTTAGTTTCTTCTTTCTGGAGAGTGACTTTGTGAGAAGATGTGATTTCCATGTTTCCAGAGGCAAGACTCCCTTTGGCAGAGAAATGGGATATTGTGAAGATCCAGGAGCAGACTGTCTCACCCACTTTGCTCTTTGTCTCTCTCCTTTTGTGTTTATCTTCCCCTTCGCAACTCACAAATCCTTGACTCTTTAGTGCCCGTCTCTGTGTCTCGTACCTTCGCCTTCAGCAGAGGGGACTCTCTGGCAGGCTCCCCAGGTAAACATGCATGGGGTCTCGGTCTCCACAGATCCATGGGGTCTCCATAAATTCATGGGGTTTACAAGAGGCCTTTGGTCTCTGTCACTGTCCCACATGAAAACTAGCCTCTCCCAACAGACACACCCAGGACGAAGGCATAGCACGATGCACTTCTAATACTCACTGGTACTCACTGCCCAAGCATTGCTGGTGCGGTGGTGTCACTTTTGAACTGAGCCCCCAGGGGTATGTCTGTGTGCATCCATGTAAGAAATGGGGAGGGCTAGGGGGGAATGGTTTGAGTTTTTCCTTATCTTTTGTCTGACTGCAGAAAGGAGGGATAAGAGGTGCAGCAGGTGAAAAATGGGAGAAAACAATGAAAGGCTATGCTTTATTTCCATTTTTCCTCTGTCTTTTCTTCTGTGTAGTCTCTGACCTCAGTTAACCACTAACCCCACCTCATCTTCCTAGAAATGTTGCAGTGTAGTGACCATAATCTCACTGGCTGTGCTCACACAAAGGATGCTATATTAAAAACTTCAGAACAACTTTTCATTAGGTTTAACCTCTCCTGTTAATGAAAAGTTACCAATTTCTTTTTAATCAGGTAAAGCAGCTCCATACTATAACTCAAAGATGGAGTAGAATGTAATAAATCTGAACAATTGGCTAAGAGCTTGTTTTTTCTTTTTTTCATCCCTAGAAGTTGATTTCTTAGTTTCATGGAGCAAACAATGACCAAACTAAGGATTGATTTAAGTTACCCTGAAGTTAAAGCACAATCCAATTTCCCACACCCTCTACATGTGTCTTCCTTATTCCAATGCTATGGTAGTGATTCTGAGGCCCCACCATAGCCTCATCATCAAGAAATCAGTTGTATTTCACTGTATATATAGTAGATTCTCAACATTCAAATAGGCTGAGACCTCAAACCCCCACATTTGCAACTTCAGAACTATTTATGTTGACTTCTACTTTCTCACAAGTCAGAGTTTTCCATCAAAAACCATCTGGTTCCCATGTTTATCTGTATAAGACAAATTAACCACCTTCTCCAATTTCATCAGTTTTCTCTCTTACTTCATGGTGATTTTCCACCAAGAAATAAATTTTTTTTTCTCACTTTGTGGGAGCTCATGCCTTTATGATGACTACAGGAGAGTGGCCCATCGGAGATGCCAATCTGTTGCCCTTACCAGCTGAGTGGTCACTCCCACATGCCAGCAAAATTAGAAACAACCACATCATGGACCTTCAAGATCCTTCCCACGTGGGGAGTCTTGGTGAATGAATAATGTGCTCTTTAGTTTCAGCAGAAAGGGAAGATGCACATTTTTAAAAGATTTTCAACTAAAAAGATCAAAGCGTTGAAAAAGAAGAATGAAAGCATGAGAGCAGGGACATACTTTTTAAAAATTAACCCTCAGCTCATCAGACAACCTAGTTAATGATAACTTCCTACTTAACAGAAGGTTAGTTCTAGTTCATCAGTATAATCCTATAATTTAGTATTTCCAGTCATTCTTGCTTCTGTTCCGTATCAGCAGAAGAAGCAGCCCCAGTCATTGGATTTACAGAAAGCAGTTCTGGGCACATTCTGGCCCCATACTTGATTTATTACCCAGATACATTAATTTACACATGTTATGTCTTACTCCCATTTTTTTTTTTTTTTTTGGTCACACCACATGGCAGGCGGGATCTTAGTTCCCCCACCAGGGATTGAACTCATGCCCCCTGCACAGAGTCCTAACCTTTGGACCTCCAGGGGAGTCCCTGGAAATTAAGAGGGCTTTTAAGTTCTAAAAAAAAAAGCCTGGTTATTTTTTAAATCCCCACAACCACCTTAGGAGATGGGCAGAAATTATTTGGGAACAATAGGTAAGGAAACAGCTTTAAGAAATTAAGCCGTTGGGTCAGTGTCAGAGGTGTAATTAGGATGTAGAGGGCTGAGTACCAGAATCCAACTCCCTTAAGCCCTGTTCTATTGCCTGGGACCTCACTGCATTTCTGAATGCAGGCTTGTTGTGCCCTCTAGAGGGCTGTGACTTGTTTGCATTTTGAAAGCAGCTGTGCTAATGAACTATGGTACTCACTTGGATTGAGGCCGGCGGTCCCTACTCCAAATATTGCCACCATTACGCAAAGGCAGTTTCCTTCTAGTTGAGACTTAGTGTGAAATAAGGAGAGCAGAGTGTGTGTGGATTACCTCCAGAGTGTGCTGTGATTGGCCAGATTTGCAGGTGTTTTCATTTAAAAATAAAACCACTGAGAGTACACAGCCCCACTACAGTTATCATTCTCTCTCCCTGGATTCATTCCTTTTTTCTTCTCCTGATGGTAGAGATGATTTCAAGTTCCCCATGACAGTCCTTCTGAATCCATGAAAGAACAAAAGCAAGAGAGAGGCCGCGAGCAAGGGTCCTTTTTCCATGCCCAGTTGCATTTGTAATGTACTTTGAGATCAGTGAGGATAGTTGTTTCCCCAGAATATAAAGGAAGTACCTAAAAATAATCTTTTTACTTTGTGAAATGTGGTAAGTGGAAATATTCCTTTGGGTCGGCTCTTGCATACTAAACATTTGGGAACCATTAAAGCTCCATGTAACGTGAGCGAGTTCATCTGGGCTCCTAACTTGGGCTGATTTGCAGAGTTCACATTGTAGCTTTGACAGAGAGCTTTTGGCATTTGGTTGTCTGATGTTGAATAGTACCCCAGGATGATGAATTTTAATAATCCTAGTTTGTACTCTTATAAGCCTATGTAATTAAATTCCCCCATCCAGTAAGAAAACACAGATGGCCTGTGGCATAGTGACAATGACCAAATTGGGCTGTCCCTCAGTGAGACTCGGAAAGATGTAAGCAGGCAGCTGCTGAACCCTACCTCTTTTCACATCCCCAGACTGAAAAGGAGAATGAGGTGTTCTTCTGTGCATGGCTCCTGTTCTTGGGATAGAGTTGCGAAAGCTCTGGGCACAGGTGTCATAAGTAAAGCAAGAGTCCCAGAGTTGTGTCTAGGTTTTCAGGGCCCCTGTGTATCCGTGCAGAATGAGGGGAGATTCCATCCAGCCCTGACTGCACTTTAAAAACCTCTTCCACCTTTCTTTCACCCCAACCCGATTTTACCCCAATGTCTTCTCCACCCAACCTCAGGAACTCCAACTTGCCATCCAGGACAGATGTACCTTACAGGCTAACCACTTGAAGTCTGCAGGAATGAGCTTGCCACACTTCTCCACCCAAATTGACAGCATGATGTAAGAGCAAGATGGGCGCAGGAGATGTCAACAGCTTGGCCTGCGCCCTGCTGAGGGATCCTGTGGTCAGTTTCATGCATCACTAGCCCAGTCTGTCGCCTCTTAGACCTCTTTGCTCTGTGCTTAGAATTTTTCTTCTCTCTTCACTCCCCCAAGCTGTGCCTCTGTGCTCTTAGAAAATGCCAAGGGGAATTATACAACTTGAACTAGTTTGCCATGCTGCTGGGACACTCGTCTGTTACTGATTTCTTTTCTCTTTTTTTTTATTAAAAGCATTTCCATTTCCCTTGCTCAAAAACTTCTGAGTGTATGTGCACAATTACCAAAATGCCGAGTCATCAGCATCCTACCTATTGAGGAATGTCAGGCTCTGGGACACAAAATCATTGATCTTGCACAACAGTCAGATGGGCTGGGACTTTCTTTGTCATGAAATGAAGATTCCCTTTTCATTTTAAAGATGGCTTTTATAGACCCAACCTTTGTAAGACAGTTGTATCTTTTGGTGTTGGGAATCCTTTGGGATATTATGAATAAATCTTCAATAGCATTGTCTTTACTTAAAAAAAAAAAAAGAAAGAAAGAAACATGTTTTTCCTCCCAGCACAACAGTGCTGTTGCTCGTGTGGGCCCTATGAGTGACAGCAAGGTGACATGCCTGCGCTGGGTGCCGGTGAAGATGAGAGCTTTGGGAAGAACAGGGGTGAAACTGTTTCCTCTGTTTTCAGCAGCAAGTGGCAGAAGTTAATTCTGTTCATTTCAGTCATTCAGTCATGTCCAACTCTTTGCAACCCCTTGGACTGCAGCACGCCAGGCTTCCCTGTCCATCACCAACTCCTGGAGCTTGCTCAAACTCATGTCCATCAAGTCAGTGATGCCATCCAACCATCTCATCCTCTGTTGTCCCCTTCTCCTCCTGCCTTCAATCTTTCTCAGCATCAGGATCTTTTCCAGTGAGTCAGTTCTTGGCATCAGGTGGCCAAAGTATTGACGTTTCAGCTTCAGCATCAGTCCTGCCAATGAATATTCAGGACTGATTTCCTTTAGGATGGACTGGTTTGATCTTGCAGTCCACGGGACTCTCAAAAGTCTTCTCCAACACCACAGTTCAAAAGCATTAGTTTTTCACTGCTCAGCCTTCTTTATGGTCCAACTCTCACATCCATACATGACTACTGGAAAAACCATAGCTTTGACTAGACGGACCTTTGTCAGCAAAGTAATGTCTCTGCTCTTTAGTACGCTGTCTAGGTTTGTCATAGCTTGTAAGTAAGCGGAAGTTGATTAGTAAGCACAATATATTTCCTTATCAGCCTTGCTGAAGCTGTCTTGAATGATGACATAAGGGATGAGAATATAGAACAGAGGTGTGGGGTTGTGGGGCACAGGTCCCACCAGGCAAAGTGGAGGATTATCAATGAGCAGTGGTTATTTCTCAGGGTAACTGAAGCCACAACCCCTGCTCACAGCCACGCTCTTTGTTCCAAACTGAGTTGAAGACAAAACCTACCAGATCAAGGTGTGGTTTTCCAGACTCTTCTCGAACCAAGGAAGCCACACTCCTGCAGGACTGCCTGCCCCCTTTTCCATGACAGCCAGACCTGAGGAAGAACTACCAACTGACTCAGTCAGCCACCATCTCAGAACAGCCATAGTGGGTCAAGCCAGACCTTGTCCATTTATTTCAAGGGACCAGGGCCAAATGTGAAATGGGTCATTTTCTGCCCAATACTGCTGCTCTGTAGTCACATTGGTGCTTTATTCTGTTCTCCACATCACCATCACTGTTCCTCTCGTCCCCTGGTCACTCTGGTGTCACGCAGCTGGTAAGCAGGACTCCAGGACTCCTGGTTTCACACACTCTTATTAAATAGACAGACAAACAGAAAGTTCTGATGTTTCCTGAGGCCTCTTCCTCAAGTTATGGTGCCTTGGCAGTGCATTTCTGGGCAGTCCTTCTGCCCACCCCTCACTTCAAGAAATCAGTCTACCGGGAATGACTTAGGTTGCTGGAAAAGGCTTTCTGATTCCAGAGTGACTAAAAGCTCTGAAACCTTTTTAAAAACAAAATTTAGATTCTAAATTAAAACTCCTTCAGGGACTGTTAGGTGCTGACTTGTTCATTCCATCCTTCTTTAATGAGCGCTTACTCTGGGCCAGGCACTGTGGTAGATACCGGATGTACAACAATGACCAGAAAAGACAAGGTCTCTGCCCTCATGGAATTTAGCATTGAACTGAGCAGATGTTACAAATAAATACAAACCTGTAATTAATTAAAACTTGTGAAAACTGTTTTAAAGGGATGAACAGGGGACATGATTGAGGAAAATATGGGGAATATTCTTAGGGTAGCCAGACCAGGTCTTCAGAGAAGGTGATAGTTCAGCTGAGACCTAATGACTGAAAAGTGAGTGCAGGGATTGGAGGGCTAAAAGGAGGAGAGAAAAGGGGGCATGAGGGTAAAATGAGGGCAAGGGGAGCAGGGGTAATAGCATCTACTGAGGTGGGGGAGGCTTACATGATTGAGGATCCACAGGGGGGCCGGTAGGCTAGAGCAGAACAAGCAAGGTGAGGAAGAGCCCCAGGAGGAGATCAGATGGGAAAGCAGGGGTCAAGTCATGGGGGGCTTAGGGCTTAGGGTCAAGTCATGGGGGGCTTAGATTCAACTGGAAGCTGATTTGTGTGTTTTTAATATTTATTTGGCTACACCAGGTCTTAGTTGTGGCACTCAGGATCTTTTGTTGCAGCGCACAGACTCTCCAGCTGTGGCATGTGGTCTTAGTTGCTAATTCCCCCACCAGGAATTGACCTGTGTCCTTTACATTGCAAGGCAGATTCTTAACCACTGGACTTCCAGGGAAGTCCCCTGATTTGTGTTTTTAAAATGTGCTTTTGACAGCTGAGGTGAGAACAGATTATGAGATTATAAATGGGGAGACCAGACTGTGGTCTAGGCAAGAGTGACGGTAACTGGGACTTGAGCGGAGACAGAGACCTGATGTGGGGCTGATGGATTGGCAGGAGTCGCAGGAGACTCCCAGGTTTCTGGTTCAAGTAACAGTGTATATATGGATAACACTTAACTGAGAAGGGAAAGACTGAGAGGTAGAACCCTTAATTCTATAATCTGATCAAGGCAGTGATTATTCTGGCTCTAATGAGAAAATGATTCAACATATTGTCATTTTAATCTTCCCTCTACACGTTTTGCCAGACAACAGTAACAGCTTGACAGCTAAACAGACCATCAGACCTCCGGAAGTCACTCCAAAGAGATGCTAATCATTTTGATTGATGGCAGCATTATCTTAAGAAACAAAATTAAATTCCTAAGGTTCTTCCCTGAAGGAACCAAGGAGCCTAATCTCTAAACAATCAGGCTCTTCAATGGCGCCCCTGAACTGACTGTGTTAGGAGAGGCTGCAGCTTCCCACTTCTCTTTCTTGGGAAGAAATGCAGAGTGGTGTCAGAGGGATGCAGAGCGGTGGAAAGGGCTTTGCAGTCTCACTCAGGGTTATTCTGTGGTGGAGATAATGCTGGGATCACCTTAGGAACCTCTCTTCTGTTGATTCTGGGAGGGCAGTTCCCAGTCCATTTTGAAACCAAGTGATACAGTCATAATTGAACTTTCCCAAGAAATTGTTCTTGAAAATGGAAAAAGAGACTGACTCGGAATATTCAGGAGGCCTTTGACAGAAGGTCTGGAGCATTATTCCAGCCTCCAGCCTGTGAGCCTAGAGAGAGCCCTGCCTGAGACACCCCCCCCCCCCCCCCCGCCAGAGGGGGCCCCACTTTGGCCTTCCCCAGCTCCACCTCCTCTCTATGGGGCGAGTAGTTCACAGAGCCAAAGGGATGTATACCACCCAGAGCTGTGTTTTTCCTTCTAGAACATATTTCAGATACAGGAATCCTGAATTTTCCACCCAGACAGCTCTAGGAGACCAGGCCGGGAAGCCCTAGGGCAGGGCAGGGTCTCCCCTACAGCCTATTTTCTGGCACAAAAATCTAAGGAGCCTGACCTGGCCTACTAGGTTGTTAAGACGGTATATTTGTCAAGGAGAAGTATAGAGCATATTTTAACAGTTTATTGATGTGATTTAAATATCTATCCATATGGTTTGTGGGCCTCTGCTGGTCCCTGCCTGCCAGTTATGGAGCAGGCCTGACATTCCCTCTGAAATGCCTCACCACAGTGAGAGCTGGTTATCTGTGCTTGCCAGGTGGTTTTTAGGGCAAACCTAAGGCTTCAGCCTTTCTGGAAGAAGGTTTGTGAATGGAGTTTATATAAAACAACTCACTTTGGTTAATAAAGGGTCTCATGGGTCTCAAGTAGCCACCCACATTCCCAGCAGGGTCCTCATCTCTTGCCCTTCCTTACCCCTGAACCAAGAAAGGCAGTGGACCACCCAGCTCCCCGCTGGTAGAGGTCATGGGGAGGGAAGGAGCCTGAGCCAAGTGGAGCCCAGGGGTCTGAATTTGTTATTCATAAATGGAGCAGCAGGGCATTTCCTGGGCTCTGAGGGGAGAGGTGAGGGCCCCGTGTTGCCATAACCTAAATGTCCTGTGGGACCTCAGTAAACAGCACCCCTTCCTCTCTCTCCCTCTTTTTTTCCCCCTACTGCCTCCCCACCCCACCCTCCTTGCCTTTCCCCCACATCTCCTCTTTCATCATCTGCAGTAAACCGGTCCCCTTCCCGCTGCAGTGGGTTGAACCGCTCGGAGTCTCCGAACCGTGAGCGCAGCGACTTTGGGGGGAGCAACACCCAGCTATGCAGCAGCAGCAACAACCTCTACACGCCCGACTACTCGGTCCACATCCTCAGCGACGTGCAGTTCGTGAAGGTAACTCCGCAGAGGTCCTTCCGCTCACCCCCACCCTGCAGCCTTCTGTTCCCCGTTCCAAGAGAATGCTGCGTGAACACCATACCTCGGCTTTCCAAAGGCCCTGGTTTCAGCCAGTTTTTTTTTTTCTCCCCAGTCAGTTTTATTCTGTTCATTATTTGTCACTATTATTGTTCCTTTGTTCATTTGAACCCTGGTTGTTCATGACTGTCTCCCCATTTTTCATGTGGAGAAACTGAGGCAGGAAGAGATAGGGAATTAGCTTGCCTGAGAGAAGTTGCCAGCAGGACTGTTTCCTTTAATTGCCCCATCATTGGCACAAGGTTGATTTGGTTTATTCAAGATAAATTTGCAGGGGATTAATAAACCAAGCATATAGTAGAGTATCCCTGGAGAAGGAAATGGCAATCCACTCCAGTATTCCTGTCTGGGAAATCCCATGGACAGAGGAGCCTGGCAGGCTACAGTCCACAGGGTCACAAAAGAGTTGGACACGATTTAGGAACTAAACAACAACAGTATAGTAGTATACAGTGTATAGTGACTTCTCAGGTGCCTCCATGCATGCTCAGTGGTGATCCATTCTTTGTGACCCCACAGACTCTAGTCCACCAGACTCTTCTTTCTGTGGGGATTCCCAGGCAAGAATACTGGGGTGGGTTGCCATTTCCTCCTCCAGGGGATCTTCCTGACCCAGGGATTGAACCCTCATCTCCTGCGTCTTCTGCATTGGCAGGCAGATTCTTTACCACTGAGCCACCTGGGAATCCCAGCTATGATCTTACATATGTATAAGGTTTCACATATTATTATCTAGAAATCTAAAACACAATGCAGCCTGTTATGTTAGCTGAAAATCTTTGTAGTAATTATCATACCACCTTGCCCTGTCACTGAGCTATTTGAAGAGAATCACTTTGCAAGTATGAAAGAGGCAGCAATGCTTATCACCTTGTAATTAAGGAAAGCTGTTTCTTCATACCCCTCACTGAGTTTAATATTAGACAAACATATTCTAAGATTTCCTCCTTTCTCTTGCTTTGATAGGTTTTATTTTGTTGGTTTTGTTTGCTAGCATTCCACAAATCATTACACACTTGGCCTGAGATCAGAAGGGAACCCATTTACCTGAGTCCAACTAAACACCCAACGTGCTTACTTGGTGACTGTCATCCCGGTTGCAGGCCAGATGATGGTGTGCTGAATCACAAAGGTGGGAGAAGGTCCTTTCCTTCTGTTCAGAACACTCACCCTGATAATTTGAGGGTGATGTGTGCTGACTGGCTTTCTGTGTTCCATGACTCTGTAGACACCCTGAACTAAAATACACATCATTGATAAAAGTAACCGTGGAGAGTTAGTTACCAGAGGAGGGGCTGTACCTCTGGAGTGGGCTGGGGTAATGACTGTTGGTAGCGTGCTCTGTGCTATGCACTTTAAGTCCTTGATCTAAATTATCCACTTAGTCCCACAACCACCTTAAGAGGTGGGTACTCTGTCATCCCCATTTTATAGATGAAGTGGGAGCTTGAGGAGGCTTCCTAGGTGGTTTTCGTGGTAAAGAACTCACCTGCTAATACATGAGACATAAGAGATGCCGGTTGGATCCCTGGGTCAGGACGATCCCCTGGAGATGGAGATGGCAACTCACTCCAGTATTCTTGCCTGGGAAATTCTGCAGATAGAGGAGCCACGCAGGCTACAGTCCATGGGGTCACAAAGAATCAGACACAACTGAAGTGACTCAGCATACATACACGTGGGAGTTTGAGGAGTATAAGTTCTCATAGCTGGGAAGTGGCAGAACCAAGCTGCATGCTGCAAGATTAAGTCTCTCTGTCTCCAGAGTCCAACCCCTCAAGTCACTGGGCTTTGAGAGAGTTCAGGAAAATCAGAGCTGATGGAGCCAAGGGAAAGTGCTTTAGTATCCAACAGTATGCACGGTATGCATGATTGTGGACACTTTAACTAGTCTATCGTGACAATGAGGTTGAACCTCAGAAAACCACAGCCCACGATTCTCCTCCCTCTTGCCTCCAGCCCTGAAGCCCTGTCATTGTAGACCATCCACAGAAGTGGGGTAGGAAAAAGTGGAAGGAGAGACATTCTGCTGTGCTAACTCAGTGGTTGGTAGTACTGGGCACGTGGTTTGTGGGAAAAGGAATTGAAGGTCATGATATGAGTCAGTGGCTCAACAGGTATCTACTGACTGCTTGCTCATGCTCAGCAGTGTCTAGGCATCAACGAGATACTGTGGTCAACAAGACTGCGAGTTCCTGCTTTTCTAGAGCTTCCAGGCTCATAGGAGGAGAAAGGTGATAAACAAGTAACCACATCAGTAACCTAGGTTATTTAGGAGAGTGATGAAGGCTCTGAAGGAAATAGATCATGGGATAAACAGTGCCTGGGCAGAGTTGGCAAGGAGGCTGCTTTAGAAATGGTTATTAGAGCAGGCTGAGAAAAGGAAATTTTCTCTTGGGACCTGGAAGGGACTGTGGAGAGAATGTTCAAGATAGAAATGACAGAGGCAGGAAAGAGTTTGGTGGTCTGAGGATATTTGGCCTGGCACATTATGTGCAGACAGAGGCTGATGTGAGTTGGGAATAGAGTGTGGGTAGCAGTGTTACCTGGCATCTTTAGGCCAGAGCACAGGGTCTGGATTCTGTTTTAAGTGCATTGGGAATTTTTGTTAAGTTCGTTTCTCAGGTCTTTCCACTTGTCTTAGTCTATTTTAGCTGTTATAACAATTACCATAGACTGGGCGACTCAGACCGCATTTATTTCTCACAGTTCTTGGAAGGTGGATCTGTTATAACAATTACCATAGACTGGGCGACTCAGACTGCATTTATTTCTCACAGTTCTTGGAAGGTGGATCTCCAAGTTCAAGGTGCTGGTCAATCCAGGTGGCATCTGGGGAGAGTCCAGATCATGGTTTGAAAATGGTTGTCTTCTCTGTGTATCCTCATGTGGTGGGAAGGAGCAGGGAGATGGGGAGATAGAGGAAGTAGGCTTCCTTCTTATAAGGGCATCAATCGCATTCATGAGGGCTCCCTGCTCATGACCTAACTACCTCCAAGGCTCTACCTCCTAATGCCATCACCTTGGAAGTTAGAATTTCAGCACATGAGTTTTGGAGGAACACAAACATCCAGTCCATAACACCACTTTTATCATAAGTCGAGAAAATCCATATGAGACTTTGAAGAGAAAAGTGAAGGAGATTTTGAGGCATCATGTTTAATGAGCAACTGTGATAAGCCCAGAGTTTTCTGAAACATCTCTGGGAGTGCACAGCTTGGAGAGCACTTTTAGGAGATGGATTTGGCTATTCCTCAAAATGGAATGTGTTAGGATGAATACCCAACACTAAGTTTGTAAGGATTTACAATTTACAAATTGATCTCACATATCTCATGTATCCACTCCTAAAAACAAATGGAACATTCTATAAATAACAAGAAACATAAAAGGAAAGTCCCTTTCCTGACAGTGAGCCAGTGGCGTGCTGAGAACTCCAAATCCGAGGTCAATTCTCAGGTACAGGTGTCAGTCATCCTTTATCTCAGGCTGGAGGGCCTTGCTGTGACTGGGGCAGCAGGGCATCACTGCACATGGTCCTTTTGTCTCCCTAGATATTTTGAAATTGATAAAGCTACGTGTCAGAAGTAGAAGTTTAGGGAAGGCTAGAAACCTAGTAAAGTATTATTCAGAAATCTCTTTCAACTTGTGGTTCAAGTCACTTAAAAACTTCAGTTGCAATGGGTTGTTCTACAGAAGGGAACATTGTAAGTTCAAGCTCTTGTTTAACCTAAGGGTTTGATTTTTCTGTTTTGTTTTTTAATATAAGATGACTTTTTTTTCCTGACTGAATGGACTTTTAGGGCCATGTTCAGGTTGCTCTTTTACTCACCTCCTCAAACGCACCTTTTTTTTTTTAATATGAAGAGTTTTTGAGAAAGCTCAAGGGTGATTTCACTGGCCTAAGCCCCTATGACTGGCTGCAGAAGCTTTTCCTGTCCAACAGACTAAGTTCTAGAACTGTTCATTAAGTCCAGGAGTAATTTGAGTTCAATATAAAATAAGAAAGAAAGGTATATCCAATATCCAGTGAGTATCTGGGAAAGGTATTAAAGCCATGATTGTGTCTGTGTTTGTTTGTGTTTGTGTGTGTGTGTGTGTGTGTGTGTGCTCAGTCACTTCAGTCATGTCCGACTCTTTGTGACCCTATGGACTGTAGCCCACCAGGCTTCTCTGACCATGGGATTATCCAAGCAAGAATATTGGAGTGGTTGCCATGCCATCCTCCAGGAGATCAACCCAACCCAGGGATCAAACCCTTGTCTCCTAAGTCTCCTGCAGTGCAAGCAGATTTTTTACCACTGAGCCACCGGGGAAGCCGCAAAGCCATGATTAATAGGAGTTAATAAGTTACGAAGGTACCAAAGAATTTTTAGGAATTCTTTATTCAACAAATATTAATATCACCTTTCAATTAAGAACATTTGACAGATGCTGTATAGCCTGAATTGTGTAACCATGGCCAAGATGCCCCATCACCATCTGGAGGCAGAACCTCTAAATTGCAAAATTGTGTTTTGAGGGATGAATTTCTGTTGCTGTTTAGTCGCTAAGTTGTGTCCAACTCTTCTGCGACTCCACAGACTATAGCCTGCCAGGCTCTACTGTCTATGGGATTTCCCAGGCAAGAATACTGGAGTGGGTTGCCATTTCCATCTCCAGGGGATCTTCCTGACCTGGGATTAAACCCTCATCTCGAGCACTGGCAGGTGGATACTTTACCAAGGAGCTACTAGGGAAGCCCTTGAGGGATGAGTAAATCACCCAAGAGTTGAAAATGTAAGCAGAACATCATAAGAGGATTGGAAACATCACTCTGGCTGAAAGGCGAACTTCTGGATGCATTGACTGCTAAGTCAAAATGTCCCAAAGAGTACCCTTAACTCCTGTTAGTTTCAAGGTCAACTGATCTCCATTTCTTTTGTAATTTAGAGGACACTTGAGTTCTTAACTGGCTAGAGTAAAAGACAACTTGAACTCAAGCTATTGCTAAGAATGGTAGCTACAGTAGTGAAGAGAGAATAAGAACATGGTGTCCTTTGAACAGTGGTTTCATTCGCTTGGTGCCAATCGGTAAGTATTTGGTAAGCAGTTAACAATGGTTCTAGGCATCATGAGCTGTACTCAAGAAATATAATTGGGGAAAAGAACCATAAGTCAAATGACAGTGACCAATGCAGGGTAGTTTCTAATTGATTATGAAATCATATGACACTTTATTTTAAGCACTGTATTGGCTGGAGAATGCACTGGACCTTTAAGAATTAGGAAAGACTAAAAGGCGAGTGAAGGCAAGGCCAAAAGGGAGAAGGAAGGAAGGGGTATGGAAGGCAAATGAATATGGTGCACTCAAGGAATGTAAAAGAGGGGCTGAGCCGGACCAGTGATTCTGTGCTGGCAAGCAGGGGGACACTGTGACCATGCAAGGCTGGATTGTCAAAACTGGGCAGAGCTATTTAGTTGATCTGGACCGTCATTGTCTGATACAGAATCCAGTGGCCATATGTGGCTGTTGAGCATATGAAATGTGGCTCATCCAAACTGAGGTTTGCTAGAATGTAAAATACATATTGGATTCCCAAGACTTGATACAAAGAAGAATGTAAGATTCCTCATTAATTATTTTATATTGGTGACACATTGAAGTGAAGCCATTTTGGATATGTTAAGTTAAATGAAATATATAAAATTAATTTCACCTGTTTGCTTTTACTTTTTTAAAAACTTGACAACTAGAGAATTTTAAATTACCTATGTGGGGGTTTCCCTAGTGGTCCAGTGGTTAAGATTCTGTGCTTCCAATGCAGGGGGCATAATTTCAATTCTTGGTAAGGCAACTTATATCCCACATGCTGCTTGGCCAAAAAAAAATTTTACCTATGTGATCTCACATTATATTTTTCTTGGATAGTACTGTGCTAGGTAGAAGAGGCTTCACAGGTGAACAGGAGGAAGGAACTGACAAAAAGTGATGCTTGAATCTAGAAATGCAGCTGGGGAGATTTCCTGAATACATTTGACTAGTGCCTTCTCAAATTTCTTTTAAAGTGACACTTTGATGCAGATGGTAAAAAATCCACCTGCGATTCGGGAGACCTGGGTTCGAACCCTGGGTTGGGAGATCCCCTGGAGAAGGGAACAGCTACCCAGTCCAGTATTCTGGCCTGGAGAATTCCATGGACAGAAGAGCCTGGCAGGTAACAGTCCATGGAGTCGCAAAGAGTCAGACATGTCTGAGCAACTTTCATTTTCGTTGACATCATATTTGTTTGTGACTTTTCTAACTTAAAAGAGGAAGCATTGTGAAAGCAAGGCTGTGAGTTCTCTAGAGCAGGTAACCAAGGCATTGCCCAATGCCTTTGTCTTGAATAGGCAGTGTGTTTCACACCATATTTTTTAGGTGAAGAATAATTTGGTCTTTAACTAAAAGTGAAAAAGTGAAAGTGTTAGTCATTCAGTCATGTCCAACTCTTTGGGACCCCATGGACTATATGTAGCCCGCCAGGCTCCTCTGCCCATGGAATTCTCCAGGCAAGAATACTAGAGTTGGCAGCCATTCCCTTCTCCAGATCTTCCTGACCCAGAGATTGATCCAGGTCTCCTGCATTGCAGGCAGATTCTTTACCATCTGAGTCACCAGGGAACTAAACTGGAAGCCAAATCTAAACTAGTTAAAAGAACCCAAATAGAATAATATCAAGTGCTTTGTTGGGCTTACCAAGAGTCATTTAGGACATTTTCCTGTCGTTTAAGCCAGGAGAACCTTCAAGACTCCCAAGAAAGCTTCACTTTTAGAAACCCATGGTAACATTAGAAGACTGAGTTTTGATAATAATTTTGGCTCAGACCATGTGTCCTACTTCTCTTCAGTCATCTGATGCCTGCTGCTGCTGCTGCTGTCACTTCAGTCGTATCTGACTCTGTGCGACCCCATAGACGGCAGCCCACCAGGCTCCCCCGTCCCTGGGATTCTCCAGGCAAGAACACTAGAGTGGGTTGCCATTTCCTTCTCCAATGCATGAAAGGGGAAAGCAAAAGTGAATTCGCTCAGTCGTGTCCAACTCTTAGCAACCCCATGGACTGCAGCCTCCCGGGCTCCTCCATCCATGGGATTTTCCAGGCAAGAGTACTGGAGTGGGTTGCCATTGCCTTCTCCCATCTGATGCCTATGGGCCCCCAAAACAACATAGCAGTTTTGGAGGGACCTCCCCTAAAGTTTTGTGAAAGGCAGCCTAATGCAGCCAGGTGCGTTTACAATGTACAGAGATGAGCTCAGATGCTTTTCCCTGGACAGCAAGAGCAAAGGCCCTTTAAACTGAAATGCCCAGATTGCAAGGGCAGATCCTGCCCATTATCAGACCCTGGAGTTTCTCCTCAGAGAACTTGGAGTTCTACAGTCCCACCTCGCCTTCCATCTCCTGGCCTCTGAGAAGGAATAGCACTTTCCCAAGTAGAATGCACATCTCAGGGCTGGAACTCTGAAGGCTTGCTAACTGTCAAACCTTAGGCAAATCCCCAACCTTTCTGAACTTCATTTACTTATTTGTAAAATGGGCATCACAGGACCTCTCATGCTTACCCCCTTGCAGCCATGGTGCCCAAAGGAGATAATGCATTCCTGAGTGCTCTGTAAGCCATAATGCACCGAATGGATGGAAGGTTTTATTCTCATATTCCAATGTCTGTCTGCCAAAGCAAACTCTTCTGCATAACATTAGCACTAGAGCCTTCACCAATGTCTGAAAATCGAATCATCAGTTCCATCTCTTTAGTATATTTGTAGCACTTCCAATAATATATAGGATTTCCAAAAATAAATAACCCAATGATGTTTTAAATAAAAAGTTGAGATTACAAGCCAAATTTCGTGCAAATACTATCAGAAATGAGTTTGTTACTGCAAATAAATAGATTTGTGAGTTTCCTGTCATAAAAGGGAAAAAAGGAAATCTAGTGGATATTTGAGTCCTCATTCAATATAAGGAAGTATATAATGCATCTACAGAAAGGAGCTTCTTCCTGGCACTACTTTCTTGAAGGATTTATTAAATAGATTCCTATATGATTATACAAGGCATTAGAAAAAACAGTAGTAATAAATTGACTTCATCTGTGGTTTTGCCAAAGTTTATGTTCTTCACATGGAGGTTGCTTATTTCAGCCTCTACACAAGTTGGGGATCTTGTTCTTGCTGAGTCCTCACTGACTGCCCTTTAGGAAGAGGGCCCTTGGCAACAACATAAGCCTGTGTTTTAAACCTCTCTGTGGGCAACCGCCTGCTAACTGAAGGGCCTTCCATCCTCTCCTGGGTTTCAGGAGAAGGTTCCTCCAGGTGTAAGAGTCCAGAGCCAATAAAAATGAGCAGAAGAACGCTGGTGGAAAAGGGGTTCCCTCTTTGCCCCTTAACTGCTGGGCCCCAGAACATGAATCCCAGGCCACCAAGGCCAGAGATTCCAAAACACCTTAGCGGTGGTGCTTCTGAGCTCAGGAAGGTGAGCCAGGTCCAGGGAGGGCTCTGCCCAACTTCTCCTGAACCTCGACCCAGCTCTGTGCCTCCATCTTCCAGATCACACGGCAGCAGTACCAGAACGCGCTCACCGCCTGCCACATGGAGAGCTCACCCCAGTCCCCCGACATGGAGGCCTCCACGACCCGGGGCACACCCCAGACTCCCAAGGATGACCCTGCGGCCACCCTCCTGAGCCACCGGAGCAGCCTGCCGTGTAAGCCGGTTGGGAGGTGATGAACTGGGCAGCTGTGGGGTGGAGAAGGCCCGCCTCCCTCCTCGGCCCCGCCTCCCTCCTCGGCCCCGCCTCCCTCCTCGGCCCCGCCCAGAGCTGCAGTCTCTTCTCAGGGGGCCCCAGGTCTCCTCCAGACCAGGGGGGTGATACACTTACTGTCCTCCCCAGGCAGCCGCTCAGATGGGCTGAGAAGCCCCGGCGAGGTCGTGTACCTGCGGATGGAGGAGATGGCCTTCACCCAGGAGGAAATGACCGACTTTGAGGAGCAGAACACGCAACAGCTCTCGCTGTCTCCTGCCGCTGTGCCCGCTAGAGCAGGTCAGGGAGGGAAACTTGAGTCCCGTGGAAGTAAAGGGGGAATGGGTCAAGGCCATTGGGTCCTGGTATGGCCCCAGGTGAGCCAGGTGAGGGAAGTCTGGGACCATAGCCCCCACGTAAAACTCCCCACCTCCTTATGCTACCAGGGAAGGAACACTAAGGCTTACTGTGCACCTCCCAGGCATCAGATCTGCGGTAGTTTATCCTCAGAACATTGTTAGCTAGGTTTCCACCTGGATTCAGACCCTGGCTTCCCCATTTAGAAGTTCGGCAACTTTAGGCAAGTTACTCTAACCTAAGACTCGGTTTCCTTAACTTAATAGATATCTTTCCTTATGTTTGTTGTTTTTCAGTCGCTCGGTCATGTCTGACGTTTTTGCGTCCCCGTGGACTGTAGCCCACCAGGCTCCTCTGACGATGGTGTTTCCTAGGCAAGAATACTGGAGTGGGTTGCCATTTCCTTTTCCAGGGGAACTTCCCGACCCAGAATCAAGCTCACATCCCCTGCATTAGCAGACGGGTACTTTACCACTGAACATCCAAGGAAACCCATTCTTCCTTATGTTAATAGATAAAAATCATGGTGGCTACTTCACGGTGGGTAGCTTTGAGCAGAAATGAAATAACATTTATAGGAGGGTACATCACAGTACTGGTACCGTGCTCCCTAAATATTAGGAAGTTATTATTAGGCCTAATTTATAGATTAGGAAGGGTTTCCCTGGTGGCTCAGACAGTATAGAATCCACCTGCAATGCAGGAGTCCCGGGTTAAATCCCTGGGTTGGGAAGATCACCTGAAGGAGGGCTTGACAACCCACTTCAGTATTCTTGCCTAGAGAATCCCCATGTACCGAGGAGCCTGGCAGGTTACAATCCTTGGGGTTTCAAAGAGTCGGACACAAATGAGCAATTGAGCACATAGATTAGGAAACTGAGGCCAGCCTTTGCTCTTACCGGCAGGGCTCTTCCCCTTCTTTGAGCCCCTGAGACTAGCAGTAGTCTGTAGGATCTGTCCTGATCTCTGAGATCATAGCACCTCCCATGGAGACACTGAATACTCCTGTCTTGACTGCAGTGTTGCTCCAAGCTCCCAGCGTCCCACCAGTCCTGAGATCCTTCTATGCTTGCCTGCTAATCATCTCCATGTATTCTGCACCCCCACACACACCAACGACCCCAAGGCCAGCACCCATCCTGCCTCCAGACCCGCCCCAGTCCACAAGACTGAGATCCCTCAGGTCCAGAGCAGTGACCTGACAAGTGCTCATAGACTTTTGAAGTCGTTGAGACAACATGTTTGAACTTGTGGCTAACTCAGTAAATCTAGGATATGTGTAATCACAATTCCAGGACCTGAATTTAGAATGATGGTTTTAGAATGATGGATTTTAATGGCTAACACCTGTAGCAAGAAATGATATCAAAGGAATGAGAACAGAGGAGATGGGTCAGTCTTTGGAGATTATTCCAGTCCATCCTCCTCGTGTGACACATGAGGGCCTACGCCTGGAGAAGGGAAATGACTTGCCCAATCCACCACACCATGTGCCTCCACAGTGAGATTCAGAGGCATTGGTGGTCAGGGCCTGGGTCCCTTTCCAGCTCTCAGATCTGGCAGCTCTCTGAATCCCCCCTGGGTTTGGTGGAAGAAGAGAGCACATGACCTTAGCTGTTATTGAGCCCTGTGATTTTCCAGGGTCCATGCAAGGAGAGGAAGGTGAAGGTGACACCCGACCTGTCCTGCAAGGTGCTTCTTATCTGGCAGATACTGAATGGAAATGCTCATGTTCTCTTCTCTGTCTGACCTAACAGTGCTTGGAGAGTTGGATTCTTGCTCCTCTTCCCTTGTTTCTTAGTTCCTTTTGTGGCCCTAAAAAGCCTCTTGCTAAGTAATTAGAGCCTTTGTCTTCCTGGACATCCCTTCTATGTTACAGCCACCACTGCCTTGGCTCTGGTTTTGAGCTTTCACCTGCCAAGGAGCATTGGCAAAAAACACCCTACCTGGATCCCTGGGTGTTCTGGTGGAAAGGCTTGTGTTCTTTCTTCTTTTCTTTTTCTCAGCATCAGATAGTGAATGTTGTCATATCAACCTGGACACAGAGACCAGCCCCTGCAGCAGCGACTTGGAGGAAACCATGGGCAAGAAGTTGCTGAGAACCTTGAGTGAGTACTTCTTTACCAGGATGAAAACCACCCACCAGCTGGTTAGTACGAAAAGCATGCTATGATCTTACTCCTAAAGGAGAAACCATTGACTCCTTTTGGGAATCCAAGTGAGGTACAATTATGGAAACCTGTAATGGGGTTTGGGCAGGTACTGCACCCTTGATAGTTTGGGCATCTGTCCCATTCAATGGGTAGTTGTCTAGGGCAGGAGTCTGTAAACCATGGCCACAGATCAAATCCTGATCTCCTCCCCTGCCCATCCCTATAAAAAATAAGGAGGCTTCCCTGTGGCTCAGACAGTAAAGAATCTGCCTGCAATGTGGGAGACCTGGGTACGATCCCTGGGTTGGGAATATCCCCTGGAGAAGGGAATGGCAACCCACTCCAGTATTCTTGCCTAGAGAATTCCATGGACAGAGAAGCCTGGCGGGCCACCGTCCATAGGGTCGCAAAGAGTCAGACACAACTGAGCAACTAACACTTTCACTTTATTGGATCATAGAACCCACTAGTCATTGATGGCCACAATGGCAGAGTTGAGTAGTTGCAACAGGAACCAAATGGCGTGCAAAACCTAAAATACTTACAATCTGGTCTTTTAAAGAAAATTTTTGTTCAGGAAACTCAGTAAAAAGGACAGCAATATCCTCTGTGGAAGGAAGTCCATGGCAGGGAGAACAAGGTGAAAAATACTCCTTTCTAAAAACAATGGAGCTGGAAACAGAGTACCCTTCCACCCCCACATACCCCAATGCAGAAGAGAGATTGCCTCTGATCTAGAGAGTGTAGGTCCCTGGGGATGGCTCCCAGCTATAACCACCACCTCTGGCTCAGGGACATCAAAGTCCGTGAGACCAGTCTTCTCTCTGAGGGTGTCTGGCAACCATTTGAGCTGGGGATGAGGAGGCATGCTCCTGGGACACTGTGTGGGCTTCACTCAATCCCGTCCAGGAAATCTTCGATCCATTGGCACTAATCTGGACATGTAGCTTTTTGGTGATGTCATCTCAGGTGGAAGGTGCATTCTAATCCTTCAAGATGTGCATATGCTGATATTAGCACCTGGAGACAATGCAGACTACTGCCAAACTATCGAGGGCTTTGTCTCCATTCCTGCTTCTATTTTGAAGAGCACTTGGGCCCCCAAGAGAGTACTCATGTTCTCCCAGCCTTACAGATTGACCCTTAGAAACTGTGTTTTTCAGGTGGTCGAAAAAGGAAGAGGTCACCAGATGGAGAGAGAACCTCTGAGGAGAACTCCAACTTAACGCCTCTCATCACATGACAGGGCTATCGGCATCCACTGGGGGCGTGAGATTCCAGAGCTCTGGGGAGAACCCATCCTCCCGTCGTCTGCTTCTCCCCAAGGCCTCCCACTGGTGACAGAGCGTACTGCTTTCTTTACCACCTCTTCACCCCTAGCCGTCAGTGTGGCAGATTTTCTCTCATCACCTCCAGTTTGACTCAGAGCCTTGCGGTGGCTGTGACGGAAAGAGGTGCCTCAATGGAACATGCTAAAAATGATCTCGTCCACAGCACAGTCTGGGACTGCAGAAGAAATGACCCCAGGCTGACAATGCCACTCTAGGACCCCTGATGCACTTCCTGTTCCTTGGTGTCCCTTGGCACCATATTTCATGCTTCCCTTAGGTCAAAAGGTGCCACTGGCAGGTGAGAACAAAGGAGGCTGGGGCAGCAGGTAGGAGAGTTAGTTCGGGAGACGTACCAAGAATTTCTCCAGAACATTAGAGCAGCGGGACTCAGTCATGCTGCCATGTGACGTTACAGGACAGAAAACTGTTGGTGACCAGTTTCCTGTTAGAAGAGGGTTCCAGCAGCCTGGGAGGTGTGTCTCAGCTGGAATGAAAAGAATGTAAGATGGAACCTCAAGTCACTGTATTTCCCAGGGACACATCTGTTTTGGCTCCTGATTAGTAGTCATCAGTCCATCAGTAAATCTGCTCTGGAAGAGGAGGAGCAAGGAGAAGAGAAACCCATTTGGGAGCCAGAGATGGAACTTCAGGTTTTAAATTCCAAATATATATATATATATGTGGAAAAGTTTTAGCCATGAAAAGCCAAAGAGTGCCCAGGTCAGCCAAGAAGGATGCAAGCTCTCATGCAGCTTCAGTGTGTATTACACTGGAACATTGAAGAATCACTCTTCTGTTTTTGTCCATTCCTCCACCCCCACCCTTTCCTCCACTCCATCAAATCAGCTGAGTGTACTTTATTCCTAGAACATACCAGATCTCTGAATAAAGTACCAGAGAGAGCTGGTACATTCAACACCATTTTCACCTGATGTCGGGCTTCCGTTGTGGCTCAGCTGGTGAAGATCCGCCTGCAATGCGGGAGACCTGGGTTCGATTCCTGGGTTGGAGATCCCCTAGAGAAGGGAAAGGATACCCACTCCAGTATTCTGGCCTGGAGAATTTCATGGACTGTGTAGTCCATGGGGTCGCAAAGAATCCTTCGTATGCAACTGAGCAACTTGAACCTCACTTCACTTCACTTGGGACAGGTGCAATTCCAAGCATAACCACCAGATGGCAGGATGACTGCACAGACCTGCTTGAAGAGTAAACTGATGAGAAACCACAGAGCCAGCCTTACAGAATGTGTGGAAGGAAGTGAAGGTTGTCTTTGGGACACCTGTATCCCTTTCTGATGTATATCCCACCCACTGGGTTCCCTAGATCAGGAATCCAGTAATCCAGTGCTCATCTCAAAACCATTCCCTAACTTTTCTTTGGGGATGTAATTCTCAGGCTTCCCTCATCTTCCTCCAAAACCATTACTCCCACTTCCCCAAACCCATTCAATCAATAATCACATAGAGGGTGGAGAGACTGATAATTCCTCTGGGTTATTTGCATCTCAAAAGAAAATGCTTACCCACGGGAACCTTTACCTCAGGGGTTCTTAACTTGGGGTCCGTCACTCCAGGGGGTCCATTGTTGGACTTCAGAGGGTCTATGAAACCCCTAACTCTGTCAGAATTTAGTGTCTGCCTTCTTATGTGTGTTTTCCAGAGGGCTAAAGCTTTCATACGATTCTAAAAGTTCTCAGACCCACAGAGTATTAAAATCCACTGTTTAACTAGTGGAACTTTCAGCCCAGAGTTTCTGCAATGCAGAATGAAGTGAATACTTGGTAGTTTGAGACAGATTTTTAGTTGTAAATGGTCTTCCCAAGTGTCCATCAAATCCGTGGCGAAAGCTGGCACCCACCAAGTGGAAGTCGTCAGAAGTCCTTGGCATACCCTATGGTATTTACAGCGTACACCCACGTAACTTGGTCCCCACCAAACCCCAACAGGTGTCTGCAGACAGGAGGGGCACAGCATGTGGAAGTGGACTTTGCCTTTTTCAGCAGTGTATTATTGACTTCACATCCTTTGCCTGGCCCTGCCTGAGGCTCAGCAGTGCATGACTTCTCGTAAATAACTCACAGCTACCACCCACCCCCAACACCTACCCTTGCCTGGCAGAAACAGCCAAAGTGTCAGCCCTTGGTGCTGGGTGCCTCTGACCCAAACCGGTGAATGCTGTTTCAAACAAGGTGTGCAGTCACGCAGTCTTCTTGCCCAGCTGGCCACTGGCCCAAGGGTTCCGCCTGGCTAGTCTTCCTTTCATTACCCCTTAGGCCACTGCTGTTGCTTTACACCCGTCTCTTTGCAAAATCCCTAAGGAGCCTGTCACCACTCCTGCCCCTTTACCCAACCCCATCCCAAGATTTTCTTCAGGTTACAAAAAAAAGTTAAAAAAAAAAAAAGAGGATTTTGAAATAAAGTATTTATGAAGGCTCAATACATTGTAAATAATTTTTAAATAAAATAAAAATCCTTTTCCTGGACTATGGCTGTTTTCCTTGCCCCTGCATCTCAGAGTTCCAGAGTGGTTTTCCTTTGAGATGTAGGGTGGGGTGGGGCACACACATAATTACCTTACCTGAGGGCCACCTGCCTGAAGAGGCACTCCTCTCAAGGCCAGGTGTGAGGTTGCAGGTAAGGTTACAGGAAAGCCCTATGCTCTGCTTTGGGATGTCAGATGGGTAAGATCTTGCAAGAACAAATTTCAGAAATGGAAAGTAAAACCCAGATGAGAAGCCAGAGAGTGACTTTAGACAAGAAAGGAGCATGAGGATGAAAATGAGAAGGGCTGGCATTTTTCGGAGTCCTGTGTCTGCGAGGCACTGGACAGGGTGCCTTCCAAGTTCAAGGTCTTAGGGGCCAGATCCAGTCCAGTGTTTGAAGCAATGTGCTAGCCGGCTCACTTCTGCAGGCCCTTTGGAGAGGAGCCAAAGTAGCCCAATTCCAGTGATTTCCAACCAGAGGCTGGGAAAAGGAACAAGGGAGCAGGGAGGGCGTATTGAGTAGTTATAAACCAAGACAGGAACAAGGGGACGACCAACAGGTGGGCAGTCATTGAAGTATTTATGGACTTTGTGGAAGGTTGGAATCTCTCACCTACTACTGTCTCCAACCAGCACACAGGACAATTAGTGAGTGACCTGCACCAGGACTGCTTGGGATTCTTCCCAGGAGCTGCCCACAGGCTGTAAAGTTCACTGTGCGCGCATGCTCTGTAGTGTTCGATTCTTTGAAACCCCCCTGGACTGTCGCCCACCAGGCTCCTCTGTCCATGGTATTCTCTAGGCAAGAAAACTGGAATGGGTTGCCATTTCCTACTCCAGGGGATCTTCCCAACCCAGGGATCAAGACTGCATCTCTTATGTCCCCTGAATTGACAGGTAGGTTCTTTACCACTCGCACCAGCTGGGAAGCTCCTAAATTTCATTAACAGTAAATAAATTATGTTATGTTAATTGCTCAGTCATGTCCGACTCTTTGCGATCCCATGGACTATAGCCCACCAGGCTCCTCTGTCCATGGAATTCTCCAGGCCAGAATATTGGAGTGGGTAGACTTTCCCTTCTCCAAGGGATCTTCCCAATCCAGGGATCAAACCCGGGTCTCTTGCATTGCAGGCAGATTATTATCTGAGCCATGAGGGAAACCTTAAATAAATGATACTAATAACTATTTTGTTGAGGGTTCTATGTGAACTTCAAAGGTAGGATCGGCCCAGCACTCATGCTCCTAGTCTTCACCACTTCATGGCCATGGAACCTTGAGCAATTCATAACCTATTTCACAAACTGTGACACAGGCCAGGGACCATGCTCCTTCCCAGGGTGGTTTTGAGAAAGAAACAAGTGTGCCCACATGTAGAGGCGCACGGAGAAGCCCTGCAGTAAAGAACCTTGTGTAACTGGCTAAGGCCAGCTTTTCCCAGACTTATCCAAGGCCATTCGTGTGAACACTAGTGGGGAAAAAGGAACACACTGCAGGGAATAGACATGTAACAAGAGAATTAAGAAGGCCAGATTCTCATGAGATTGGGACTTCTTTATATGCTAAAAACATTTGAGCACTTTGGTAAGTATACTTTGGCTTAAAGAAGTGTTTCCAACTGGTTTTTCATTAGCAATCCCCCCAGAGAGAAATACTCAATTCAAATTCTGCCCAACAAGAGAAATTAAGATTTTGATAAATTAAGATACCCAGAAATGAGATTTTGTCAAGTAGGGTTTTGCTTTGGAAGACCACAAAACCACTTTAATATTTTAGACCTTCTTTTGCCCTCATGAATCAATCTTTGCCACCTTAGAGGTCCTATCACCCCTGTCTAGAAGTCAGTTTAAAGCTATGTTTGGGAAGAATGATAGATTGACAGAAGGTAGAAATCACTGGACTCCAGTTTTTCTCATTCCCTTATGAAGGGCAAGCATCTTTAAATAGGAAGGAGAACAAACATTGATAGAAAGAAAAATAAAATGAAAGGTAATGAAGAGATGAGTGTGAGGTCATATCCATTCGCATCCTCCAGACCCAGTCACGCACCGACACAAGTTCACTGAAGGACTCCAAGGAACGAGCCAGGTGCTGAAGGATATAGAAGCCATAATCTGTGCAGAAACACTGAAGCATCATGGAGGGTGGAGTTTCACATGGAGAAGCAAAAGCAAGGAATACCAACTACTACTCTCAAATATTTGAAGGGTCATCAATCAGAAGTACCCAGAGATTTAGTGTGTGTCATTTAAAGGAAGGGAGGAGGGGAGCCAGGGGATAGGGTAGATGGCAATCAAATTCTGGATCAAAGTAAAAGACCTCTTTAATGAAAATGCTCCATCGGTAAAATGGGATGTTTCACCAAGTATTGAAAGAATACAACCCCCAACCCAGCCCAGTTGAAAGTGATGAGTCAGGGACAACACGGAAGAGACCCTTGCATTGGGAGAGAGAGGCTGCAGCTGATGACTACTAAGATCTTGATCAGCCCTCAAGACTGTAGCATTTTAGACTCCCTTGCAGTCCAGTGATTAAGAATCCATGCTTCCTCTGCAAGGGGTGCAGGTTTGATCCCTGGTTAAGAAACTAAGATTCCACATACAGCACAATGCAGCCAGTTTTTTTTTTTTTTAATTAAAAAAAAGGACTGTAAAATTTTATTGTTTTTGTCTTAAGGCTGGGTAAGTACAGGGCTTGCAGGCCTGTGGGATGCAGCCCAACACTGAGTGTTCCTGACTTGCTGACTTAACAAGATTTATAGGATAGTGTTCTTGCCTGGAGAATCCCAGGGATGGCGGAGCCTGGTGGGCTGCCATCTATGGGGTCGCACAGAGTCGGACACGACTGAAGCGACTTAGCAGCAGCAGCAGCAGCTATGTACCTATGCTCCAGGGGCTCCTGCAGGTTGCTAAGCCTCAGAATGAGCCCCAGGCTGAGACGCTGTGTGCCCCACCCCCGGCCCAGAACCTTCCCATTCTAAGACAGCCCCATGACTCCGGCAGTGGTCCTTTGAGCCTCAGCCTCATGTAAGGAGTGGGTGTGAAGTACCTCCGGATTATCTGTAGTAGTCATGAGGACTAAGATGCTTCCCTGGTGGCTCAGACTAAGATCATGGCATCTGGTTCCATCACTTCATGGCAAATAGATGAGGAAACAATAGAAACAGTGAGAGACTTTATTTTCTTGGGCTCCAAAATCACTGTAAATGGTGACTGCAACCTTGAAATTAAAAGACACTTGCTCCTTGGAAGAAAAGCTATGACAAACCTAGACAGCATATTAAACAGCAGAGACATTACCAACAAAGGTCTATATATAGTCAAAGCTATGGTTTTTCCAGTAGTCATGTATGGATGTGAGAGTTGGACCGAAAAGCTGAGCACTGAAGAATTGATGCTTTTGAACTGTGGTGTTGGAGAAGATTCTTGAGAGTCCCTTGGACAACAAGGAGATCCAACCTGTCAATCCTAAAGGAAATCAGTTCTGAATATTCATTGGAAGGACTGATGCTGAAGCTGAAGCTCCAGTCCTTTGGCCACCTGATGTGAAGAACTGTCTCATTGGAAAAGACCCTGATGCTGGGAAAGATTGAAGGCAGGAAGAAAAGGGGATGACAGAGGATGAGATGGCTGGATGGAATCACCAACTCAATGGACATGAATTTGAGCAAGCTCTGGGAGTTGGTGATGGACAGTGAAGCCTGGCGTGTTGCAGTCCATGGGGTTGCAGAGTCAGACACAACTGAGTGACTGAACTGAACTGAGGGCTAAGATAATGCCTGAGTGCTAAGTAAATGTTAGAGTCCCAGATTCCAGTGACTTCCCACTGTCTTCCGTTCATTCCAGAATCCTCCATTGTGACATGAGATTTGTCTGAATGAGGCTTCCAGCCACTGCTGGTGAGGTATGAGGAATGGAGAGGAGTTCTCGCCTTGCACTGAGGGAAAGTTTGCTTCTAGTATAACTGGATTCTTGGGTAGAGATGTGTGGTTCTGCCCTTCAAAGGAAGAGGGGTTGCTGTCTCCTTTGCCAAGTCAAGAACCAGGAGGAGATACATGGTGTCCTATTCCAGGCAGATGCTGAAGGAACTGGTGAGGGATAGGAATTGGTGAGGAGTGTCTTCCCTCTTCCTGTGAGGGAAGAGTGAAAAACTGGACAGGTATTTTCAGGAAGGGAGGCAAGTGAAGGAGGCGGCCCTGGATAAACATGGTCACCTTGTACCTTTTTGAGTCACTAAGGGAAGAGTTTCAGATGAGGCTTCAGAAAGACTGAATTCTGACAGAGAAAGCCCTGTAGTCTACTCTGCCCTTGACACTGAGCAAGTCACAGGCCACGCTGGGAGACCCTGAGAGCTGCTCGGCACTCACCCTTCCTGCTGGAGGAGATTCAGAGAGGAAGGCCTGGCAGCAGGGTTAAGTAACAGGTTAAACTTGTGGACTCAAGCCAGACTTCCTGGCTTCAGATCCCTATCACCTGTGAGTCATGTGACTGATACTGGTATCAGGCAAGTCACTCGATTCACTGTGCCTGTTTTCTCCTCGGTGGACGGTGAAGATAACATTAATGCCCACTGCATTGATTTATCGTTGAGGATTAAGTGAACCTACATAGATATATACAAAGGGCTTGGAATAGGGCCTGACAATAAATCATATTCAATGAAGTCTTTCCTCAGACCTTTGTTTTTAAAATATTCAGTTTTATTTATCTGGCTGCACCAGGTCTTAGTTGTAGCACAGGGAGCCCTCGACCTTAGCTGTGGCATGCAAGATTTTTTACTTGCAGCGTGCAAACTCTTAGTTACAGCATATGGGGTACAGTTCCCTGACCAGGGATCGAACCCAGGTCTCCTGCATTGGGAGTGTGGAGTCTTAGCCACTGGACCACCAGGGAAGCCCCTCAGATTTCCCTTACATATGTAATTTTTAAAGAAAATATTAGTTACAGGTGAACCATCTCACTGTCTTACTCCCTTTCTCCTCACTGGTAACCACTTTCCTGAGATTGAGGTATACCTTTCCTACCTATATTTTAAAACTTACTACATACGTATGTACTCATAAGCAACTACAGTATGCGGCACATTTTAAGAAATGGTCTCATAAATGGCATCTCATTTCACCTTTCATCCACTCAGAATTATCCGTGAGCTTTACCCTCATTAATGCACACAGCTCTGGTACCCTCTGAATTACCCATTCACGTCCTTTGTTCATTTTTTCCTACAGTATTTGTATTTTTCTTTTAATGTTTAATATGTAGGATTTTAAAAATTAAAATAAAAAATCCTGGATTATAATCCTTTGTAATTCATAATAGTAATCCTTTGTCAGTGATATGCATGGCAAATATATTCTAAAAATCTATAGGATTTTAGAACTCAAAGGCATCCTAAAAAGGATGCCTGTTAACAGATCTTGTAGCAGGATAACATAGCAGATCCTGTTAACATAACAAGAGTTATTTTTCAATATTTTAAAATGCCAAATAGTAGCCCTCTTGTTTGAGGTAAGGCTGAAATTCTACTAAACCATCATCTGGAGAGGCCCTTGGACTCCCTGGAAAAATATGATCTATGTCTAAGTAGCTCTAATTGTTTCAATAGACTAAGAGGTACTCCAACTATAGTGGGAGAGATTGTGTTTTACAATCACCCTGAGTGATGTCAACCCTTCTATGAATCCATGAAGTTCAGTTTCTTATGTAATATAAGACGATGGCTGGCCTCTGAAGGACACTGACAAAAGGCTGTGGGATGGTGAGTTCACAAAGGGAGGCAGACCACAAGAATACATTTTAGTATCTTCTTTGGCAACTGGTAAGTCCCACCATAGCATTCATTTTAAATTGTGGGTTACAACCCATCAGAGGATGACAAAATCAAGTCCATGGGTCTCAATCAGCACTTTTACTTTTATTACTTTAGTGAAATAGAACATGATAGAAGAGAAAACAGAATCTACTACACATAGCAAGGGTAAATACTATTCTGGGAAACTTTTATCTCAGTTAAATGTGTGGGTGAGATATAAATATATTTCTTACCTTGATCACCCTAAAGAATTCAAGCATAGGGCTAGGGACACAACCATGCAGAAAAAGCAGGGAGACAGACACTCTGGGTCGAGATGACGAGTTTTAATGACACAGCCAACACCCACAATCACACTTGGCTCTTCAGACAACTTCATCTTTGGGACTTGACTTGATACAAAGTAAACCAACACACGGGAGCACGTGAGTGACATGGGCAATACTCCTGCTTCCAGTGAGGGGGCAAGACATTTATGTTTCATATACACACGGGAGCACGTGAGTGACATGGGCAATACTCCTGCTTCCAGTGAGGGGGCAAGACATTTATGTTTCATTATCAAAGTACCTTTTTATTCTTCTCAAATAAAAACCTTAATTTGCTCTGACCTCCAAAATGGCTCTAATCCCAGGCCGCTATTTCTTTTCAAGAGATGTTCTTTTCCCGTGGGGCCAGTTTAAACAGAAGCCACTTCACCAGAGTAGCCTTTTCTGTCCCTCAGTAGTCTCTAATCTAGTTGTGATGTTTACAACCAGGTCTGTGCAGGCAGGGAACACATGAAACAGAGGACCGCTTTGGTGGTGCTGGTTTGAGTGCAGTTTCTTCACTGGATTTTGGTGACTGCTTCATGGATGGAGGTGGCCACGTACTCTAGATTTTTGGTGGTTAAGCCACACATGTTGATCCGACCACTTGGCAGCAGATAGATGTGCTTTTCATTGATCAGATACTCAACCTGCTTGGCTGTTGAAAACCAAAAAAGACATATAATCAGAGCAGAAGGAATCCTTTAAGCAATGGAGGTCCAAAGAGTCCATTATAGTGACAATTTCCTTCTTTCCCCCTTCACAGAGAAGCAAAACAATAGGAGTTATTTTGTTAGTTTGACACAGCAAGAAGTAACGCTCAATAGATTCTGGAAACTACTCTCATGAGCTAACTTTCTAATCCCCAGAAAGCTTAACATGGTTTTTCCTGATAGGAATTTTAATCTGGGACTACCTGTCCATCCGACCTTGGAGGTTACATTCACCGGGACAGCCCATCAACCCAACCAAACCCATAGACACAAGACCAACCCACTGATATGAAAAACTGTTAAGAATCGCTTCATTTATGTTTCTTCAACTGTATTTGCTTAACTCTGAGCACCTAGAGCAACTTCACTTTGACACTTCATTTTCACAGTACACTGGACAAGGCCCTGAGGTGGGAGCTACTGGATAAATGTTGTGTACCTGAACTCACAGGCTGAAAACTGCGAGACCTCTCAGGCCTGGTGCATCTCAACTGTCAATCACACACATGCAGGAGGGCTTTCCCCTGAGTCTGCAGGAACGCTTGTGGACAAAATGGGAAGGGACTGTCTGTACTTCCTTTCTGTCATAATATCTAGAGCTTTTTTGATTTATTGTAAAGCCATTTAGTGGGATTTTAGGTGATTTTTTCCCCTGAAGTAATTAGCACCCTTAAGACACCATCAGTTTGAAAGAACAGGATAATATTAATAGTTATGGACTATTCATATGTTGAAGCCCTAACCCCCAATGTGATGGTATTAGGAAGTGGCAGGTTTAGATGAGGTCATGAGGGTAAGCACGTGTGATGGGAGCAGTGACCTTCTAAGAGGAGACCAGACAGCCTACTCATGGATGAGCTCTCTCTCTCTCCCCTTCTGTCCCTCCCTCCTCCACCCCACGTGAGGACACAGCAAGAAGACAGCCATTTACAAGCTAGGAAGAGAACCCCCACCAGAACCTGATGGTGCTGGCACTCTGAGCTCAGATTTCCCAGTCTCCAGAACTGTGAGAGATAAACCTCTGTTGTTTGAACCACCTAGTCTATGGCATTTTGCTACAGCAGCCCAAGCAGACTAACATGGTAATAAAATCATAATCATCAGAGGAGCAAACACTTTGTGCCAGGCAGTGTTCCAAGCACTTTATATTAGCTCAGTCATCACCCCCCTTTTACAGATGGAAGTTACATGACCTTCCCAAGGCTACAAAGCTAGTCTCTGGATCTGGAATTTTAAGGCAGGCACTGTAACTCCCAAAAGAGCACACTTGTTAAGCCCATGCCCCAGAGGTTGATGTGGATACAGGACTTCCACCTTCTTTTTTTAAACAGAAACAAAACTCCTCTACTTTTGTGGGGTAGGGGAGTACCACACTTGAGAAGCAAGTAAAAGTTAGGGACTCCTTCCCTAAAAAAAGGGTAACATACACAAACACAATTTTAAAAATATCATTTCAGGATGAAAGCCCCTGTTCTGATAGATAAAATGTAGTAAAGGAAGCTCTGCAATGTGAGAACTGTAAAAACTAGGTGGTATGCACATGGAGCTCACTGTACAATTCCTCCAACTTTTCTGTATGTTTAAAATTTTTCCTAATAAAATGTTGGGAACAAAAAAAACCCCTCCTCTTTCTTTTTAAAGGAGGGGGCGGTAAATGATGCCAAGTTCTAAATATGTAGCTTTATGTTATAAGCCCACGTTTATTCTCACCATTTTCCAATCCATAATAAAACTAAGTCCCTACTCTGGACAGCAGGACAATATGGATATTTTATGGGAAGACATCTCCACCTTGTGAGCTTTCAGAATATTACTACTAAGCCATTTCCATTTTACTACTACTACCAATTCCATTACACTTAATATCTTAAAAATTGTATAAGGATGATTTTCCTTAGTCCAATGCACTAATTCCCCACACCAGGATGGTGAGGACACCCAAGGTTAACTAAACTATCTGTTTACTTTCTTACGTAGCCTCATTTTACCCAAAATATCTCTGTGGGTCTACAATATATAATCTCTACCACCTTTGCTTTTCTCTGAGCCCATTTCAAACAGGCACACTGACGGTCCTGGTTTATAGGACCTCCCAGCACCTCTGACAGTCCAGGTACTACCCAAAAGCACATATCTGTCTCTAGAGCCACTCAGACACAAGTGCCACACCGAGGTCACATCTGCACCACATGAACAGTGGCTTGACTTGAGGTGCTTGGGAATAATTTACTACATGAACGCGTCTGCTCTCATCAAACGGGATGGCCCATCGCTGATATGCTCCACTGATGGTTGACCAAGATCATGCAAGGCTGCCTATTAGACTTTCAATCGGCTTTTAATTCCAACTACAAATCTAAGTTCTTTTTTTATGAAGAGAGAACGTTATAGCCTAGGCAATGCTTGGAGACTAGGAAAGACCTGTTAAGAAATTAAGTCCCTGGAAAATCATACATAATATTTATACTTAAGATTAAGGACAATCCAAAAGGTGCTTGAGCCTTTATAAAAGATGTTTCATAAATGAAGGTTCCAAGGTACAAATCCTATTACTTCCCAGTCAGCCCTGAGCCACTTCCCGAGCCCACCAAAATGAAGATATCTGAGTTATGGTCAGGACGGTGGGCCACAACAATGCTCTTCTGAAACCCCAGGGGTCCAGGAGATGGAGGGGGTCACACTGAGAAAATCAAACTTGTTCCAGTCCAAAGTCATGGCTGACCACATGGGCGACAGCTCAGGGAGCCAAGCCCTGAATGACTGTGAGGAGTACCGTGTCCAGCGGTGAGCATTCCAGGTGGTGGGGCCACTTACGGTTCAACCCGGTGAAGCTGAACATTCCAATCTGCTCTGTGATGTGGTTCCAGGTTCCCGGGGTCTTGAGGGCTTCTAATCGCGCCCTGAGCTCAGATCTCATGGTCAGAATGCGGTCTGCCATTGTCTTCACGTTACCTGTCCTGAGTGGACAGCAATATGAATACCAACCCAAGAGAGCAGAGATGGCACACAAAAACGTAAAAATTTTTAAAATGTAATCTAATCTATAAGCTAAAAACAGAATCACAACCTATCTATTATGGTATGTTGATGCCTAGATGGGTGGATAAGGAGACCAGAGAGATGGACTTACTAGACAGAAGGGAAGGACTATATTCACTGATGGAGTTTATTGCTAGTCTCGGGTAGACTGGCTGTAATACCACTTATGTTTTAACTCACACTTCAGCATGGTGCTGCTCGAGACAGAATAATATATTTTATCAGGCCTAATATTAAGTAGAGATTGCAGATTCAGCTACTACACAAAAATTACTCTGTTTCAAAATAGGATAAAATACATAGAGATAAGAATGAAGAGCCCCCAAACTGTTACACTAACTTAATTCTATTCTAACAGAAATCCCTCCCTGTATTTCCTGACTTTAAGAGGAGGAAGGCTGGGAGGCGGGAGAGGAGAGGAAACTCCCATTCACCCAAGGCATCCTTCCTACACTCCCGGTTCTGTGTTACACACACACATGTAGGAGCCAGCCCTATTTTAGAGAAATGACTGACACTCAGAGAGGCTCAAGCAATTTTGTCCTGCCTCTGCCAAAGTAAAAGGAAGAGACAGTGAGATGTAATGGGACAATCTCTGTTCTGCATCCCCACCCCTCACCCATCGGGCGTGAGCCCCTTACCATTCATTAAAGAGCTCAGGATCAGACAGGGTACGTGCCACAATCCGTGCTCCCTGAGCGGGGGGATTGGACCATGTGATTCGCACGATCTTCTCCATCTGGGAAAGGACCCGCAGGATGCTATCTGGTTCTTTGGCAACCACCGTCAGATTCCCCACGCGCTCATCTGAAAAGAAGGTCAGGAATCAGCCTTGGGGGTCCGGTGGGGGTGGAGCCAGGGAAGCCGGGCTGTAATGCAGGAGAGCACTCACTGTAGAGCCCGAAGTTCTTGGAGAAGGACTGGGCACAGAAGAGCTCGAACCCTTCAGACACAAAATAGCGAATGGCCCAGGCGTCTTTCTCCAGGTTGCCAGATGCGAAGCCCTGATAGGCCGAGTCAAAGAAGGGGAACAGAAACCGGCGCTGCGAGGAAGGAAAGCGAGTCAGGGCAGGAAATGCTCCTGGGACTGACCTCAGACATCGGCCTTCCTTCCCCAACTGGTGCCTGGAAGGAACGTCTCATTCTGTCCGTTTCTCCTACATCTTTCCTTTCTGTATCCAACTCCACTTTACGTCTGTTTCTCTGCTCACCTAAATACCAAGCGACAAATCTAATGACATCAGTAAAGCTCATTTCTTTAAGTATATAGTCCGAGAGGGTCATGATGCTGCTTTGCCAACAGGGCACAACTGATCACGTCACTCCAAGATATCAAAGGTTTCCAGGGGCTCCCCATCGCCCTCAGAATCAAGTCTGAGGCTTCAGCCCAGGACCTGGCCTGTCACTCACCCCCTCCCCTGGAACTCTAGCCCATTCCAAGAATTACTTTATCTTCCTTAAACAGACCAAGACCTCTGTCTTGGGCTTTTGACAGTGTTCTTCCCTCTGTAGGAAACTTTCCTTCCCTATTAGCCCCAACCTGTCCTCATCCTTCAAGGCGAAACAGGGAAACCATTTCTTCCAGGAAGGCTTCTTCTGCTACCATCAGCCCTCCCAAAACACACGCACTCCCCAAAGTCTGGGATATGTGCCTCCAAGGCACCCCATCAACACAGCTATCTCCTCAGACAGGCCATACTCTCTGAAGGTAGGACCACCTCTGCTTTGTTCACTATTGTACCCCCATGGCACCTGGTACATAGTAGTTTATCAAGAAGCATTCTTTAAACACGTTAATGAATACACACACACACACACACACACACACACACACATACCCTGGGCTAGAAATTCCAATGTAGAAAGTTACCCCAAGGAAATCATAAAATGGTTTATTACATATATTGTTCACAAGAATAAGAAACCTGGGCTCTAAACAACCATCAACTGATTTAATCAATGTGTGATGTGACATACTTAAGCATGTATAACTACACTAAAAAAATTAAAAAAGAAAAGAGCCTGACATTCTGCATACCAGAATGCTATCAGTGGCTTTCTTTGGGTAATAGAATTTATAGTTAATACTTACTTTCTTCTTTGGGCTTTTCTCTATTTTCCAAATTCTTCAGTACATAGGTGCTTCTTTTGAATACATCAACTGCTAATACACACCAATATAAGAGCGGCCCTGAAAAGGCAGTTACCTTCATGACGGAGGCGATCTGCTTCCACTGCTCCGGAGTCGGGTCAGTCCCAGTTGGGTTGTGTGCACAGGCATGGAGGACAAAGATGGAGAACTCGGGAGCTTTCTGGGGAGAAGGAAGCCACGTCAGCTCTGAGACCAGCAGGGACATGGTGGGGCAGAGTCAGGGGCACAGAGGACAGGCACTCCCTCCTTACGAGCCATTTCAGAAAAAATGCATCTGGCTTGGGGAGGATGTCTCAGACTCTCTCACTTGTCAACTGATCCAAAGACTGTCCCCCACTCTGCCTGAAACCTTGGCATTCTGTCCACTTTTTCTCTTCTAATCACCCACCTCCAAATCATTCAGGAAACCCTGGAGGTCTAGTCCTCTCTTCGCTGCATCCCAATAGTGATAGGACCGGATGTCTTTAAATCCAGCGGCAATAAAGACACCGTTATGATTCTCTGCAAACAAAGGGGTAAAACATTAAATGTTTTACAAACACTAGGAGGCATAAATGGAAAGGGCACAAGGCAGCTTCCAGGGCCCTCACAGGCTCCACGTCCACTGGGGGACATAGAGGTGAGAGGTTAAGATTGAGAGGAATGACTGTAACCAAAAACAAGTTCAACCAGTTGTCGTCATGCTGATTTACATCCTACCACAGAGGGATTTCCCTCCTCCGGGAAGGTTCAACATTCACTAAAACACAAGTTCGCCAAGAGTCTTGGGAAAAAGTATTGCCAATCTGAACTTAAGCATCAGGTTACCCATGTACTGCCATAATCCACTGCTTAAGCCACTCACTGTTAGTTGATCCAGGGCTGGGTTACATTTTCAGTGTAAGCAATAAGACTCATGAGGATAATTCCCCTGGCTCCTCTGTTTCTCCTCTCACTACAGCTACAGGACTCACCCCAGGTTGGTGAGGATACATAGACGGGCGTGTCCTTGTTGTTTGTTCCATTGTACCAGCGCGCTAAGAACTCAGCTCCGATTCGAAGTGCACCTGTTCCCCCCAAGCACTGCACACCTCCTACCTGAAAGAGAAACAGCAGGGTTGCTGGTCATTTAAGGGTAAGGTCAGATAACATTAGGGAAAATACAGTAATGAAGAGCACTTCCTTAAATGCGTTATCTCTATAAAATATCATGAAGACATGAAGAAGTATTATTTGCCCATGTTTACAAATAAGAAAACTAAGGCTAAGCTACTTTGGCCACCTGATGAGAAAAGCCAACACATTAGAAAAGAACCTAATGCTGGGAAAGATTGAGGGCAGGAGGAGAAAGGGACGACAGAGGATGAGGTGGTTGGATGGCACTACCGATTCAATGGACATGAGTTTGGGCAAACTCTGGGAGATAGTGAAGGACTGGGAAGCCTGGTGTGCTGCAATCCAGGGGGTTGGAAAGAGTTGGACATGACAGATCTACTGAACAACAACAAAGGCTAAGAAGTGAAGTGCTTTCCTCAGTTACCAGCTATTGAGCAGAAAGGCCAGGTCTTCACCCAGGAAGTCTGGAAGTCTGACTCCCAAGGGAGCATCCCTCTGAACACAGAGGTAGAGGACATACCTAGGCCACATTAAGTGTGCCCTTCAAGGCAAACTCATTCCTTTGTACCCATCCCAAGATCAAAACTGCCCTCCAACAGTAGCCTGTAAAATATGTTCTGCACTTGCCATCAACATCAGTCTGCAATGCACCTTCTCATCGCTATAATGAAGGCTTACTAATCCTTAGAAATGTCCTCACAGAACAAAGGTGCTATGCAAACACTACCTTTCTCTCCTCAGGCTTCCTCATCTTAGAATGGCCTCACTTGAGCAATTATTAAAGTCTTATATTTTGCCTTTTACAAAAAACCTTCACACACATGGGCTTCCCTGATAGCTCAGTTGGTAAAGAATCAGCCTGCAATGCAGGAGATCCCAGTTCAATTCCTGGGTCGAGAAGATCTGCTGGAGAAGGGATAGGCTACCCACTCCAGTATTCTTGGGCTTCCCTGATGGCTCAGTGGGTAAAGAATCCACCTGCAATGCGGGAGACCTGGGTTCGATCCCTGGGTTGAGCAGATCCCCTGGAGAAGGAAAAGGCTACCCACCCCAGTGTTCTGGCCTAGAGAATTCCATGGACTGTATAGTTCATGGGGTCACAAAGAGTCAGACACAACTGAGTGACTTTCACTTCACACACATACTTATTTGACCTTCACATAGCCCTATAAAATAAGTACTAGACTCCCAATTTATACATGAGGAAACTGATTCAGAGAAGTGGTTTGCCAGAGGATTTATAGCTAGTGAGTGGCAGAGCTGGGCATACTTCCAGATTGCCTCTCTCTACATCTAGTCACGAGGCCCTACTTCTGTTGTTCTATCTGAACATCTTCAATCCTGCCCTTTCACAATTCTAACTAGAGAAATGTCATAAATTACATGTTGTTTAAATGTCTAAAGAAGAAAAGAGAGAAAAAGATCACATAAAGAAATTATCGAAAAGGAAGTACACATACCAATGTAATAACAGCGACAACCTCTGGAGAGGGAGCTAGGATGTGGGAATAGTGGTCAAAGGGACTTTGGCCTAATCTATGTTTTTTTTTTTAAACAAAGGAGAATCTATTCATGTGTTAGTTGGAAATTTTTTAATAATTAAAAAATATATTTATTTTTTTATATATTTATTTTATATTTATTTATTATTTTATATTGCAATTTGCTGTAAAATAATTCCACTTTGGTGACCAAATATAAAGCACTGTTGAAGCTAGCTGATGGATCCATGGGGGTTTGTTCATTACCATGTTTTATCTACTTTTACATATGTTTGAAATTTTTCACAAAAAAAGGAAAAAAAACAAATCTTTATAAGGAAAAAAAGCCTCCAAAATCTTTTTTAAAAAAACTAGCATAACACCAATGCTAAAAGATGACAAAGCAAAAAAGAGAGCCCTCTTTCATGAATATGGATATTAATGTCCCAAATAAATATTAATAAACACTATGAATCCAACAATACATTTAAAAATACCCCTTGGTCAAGTGAGTTATCCCTTGAATGTGTGATTATTAACAACTATAAGAGTGAGTCAGTTTTCTTAGGCCTCTCCCATGTATATGTGTTACTAAACTTTTATTTTCTCATGTTCAAAAAAAAGAGAAAAAAAATATAAAGTTTGTTATACTGCTAGATAAAGAAAATGATCACCAAATGACCATCATAACAGGAGAGAAAAACAGAGCTATTTCTGATATAAATGCTCAGTAAAACAAGAACCAATGGAGACATCCTAAAAACAACTTGAAAAAATTTTGACTCAGCCACATGTCAGCTTCATGATGAATACTGAATCACGAGCAGAAATCCCCTTTAAGCTTGGAACCATGCAATGATACCAACTGTCGCTCTTACTCCCCACTGCTCTATTTTTATTCAGAGATTTGAGCATCTGAGAGAGAACACTGAAACATGAAACAGAAATGAGACTGACATTCAGGGAAACAAAGAATGGAGCACGGCGTCCACTGCAAGAAGCAAAGGCCGTGGACTGGAGTGGAAAAGGTCAGTGCACATCCAATGTGGTTCCTCACAGTAGTCGCCTCCACCCCCGCCCCTGAGCACCAGTACCTTCCCATTACTTTAAAGGTTTCGCCTTCACGTGTGATCTACCTGGATTCCTTGTGCAAATGGCCACCAAGGTCATGTAACCCAAATGTACATTTTTTTTTTTCATGGGTTTCTCATCAACTAAGTTGAATGTCAACTTTATTCCTTATTTCATATTTCAAACACCTCAGCACTTTGTATGTTATTTCCTATACAAATGAGCAAGGTTTCCCTTGAATAGGGTTTTAAGTTACCATGGATATGTGACAGGTGCATGTGGATATCAGTGAAGACATTCTCAGGCGTAGGTTTTATTTTCTGTGCTCAACTTCCAACTCCTTTCTCACTCCAGAAAGCAAATTCACTAACTAAAAGAAGTCAGAAAGTCAATTGCTGCTGTTTAGTCACTAAGCTGTGTGTGACTCTTTACAACCCCATGGATTGTAGCCTGCCAGGCTCCTCTGTCCATGGGATTTCCCAAGCAAGAATACTGGAGAGGGTTGCCGTTTCCTTCTCCAGGGGATCTTCCCGACCCAGGGATCAAACCCATGTCTCCTGCCTGGCAGGTGGGTTCTTTACCACAAGCCACCTGGGATTCCCTAGAAAGTCAGTGCACTAGGTTAAAAATGTTTGCAAGAGATGAACCCACTTCACTAACATTAACCAATCCTTGACATTCATGAGGTATATGACAGTGACATATCAAATTCTCAAGAAATTATCATTCTCTCTAAAAATATATTATACAGTAGATGAATTCAGTGAAACACGAGTTGCTCTAAACTGTATCGACAACTAGCAGGAACAAACTTTGGGTGAATCAATAATATGTCTATTTGATCATTCTGTGAACTGATTTTTGGCAAATTGTTCTAAAGCCCAAGAAAGTCTTCTATTTGGGATGAAGGAAAAAACCATAATAGCAAAGAAAATAAATGCAAACTTCAAAGGGAGCAGGCAACGGGGCCTCAGTGGCTAAACAGGGGTATCCAGAACAAGAAAAATGCAGTTAAGACTTGGCAGAAAACTATGCCAGTAGATAATCTGTACTTCCAATTTAGCCATGCTGCCGGAAGGAATCCCCGCTTGGCTCTAGAATGCCGGTCCAAGGTCACGATTTGCTGATGTAATGACTTCCCTGTGAGGAACAGGAGAGCCGTTTAGGAGCCACTTGTAGTTAATGCTACGATGTGTTGATCTGGGTGCCCTCAGTTAGTTGGGTAGTATCTGGCACGTGGCACTAAATAAACATGGACTGAACTAGATGAAGAAAAAGAGTCCCTGATGCTGGGCAAGATTGAGGACAGAAGGAGAAGAGGGCATCAGAGGATGAGATGGCTGGATGGCATCACCGAAGCAATGGACATGCACTTGGGCAAACTTTGGGAGATGGTGAAGGACCAGGAGGCCTAGCGCACTGCAGTCCATGGGGCCGCAAAAAGTGGAACGTGACTGGGCGACTGAAAAACAACAAGAACAAGGTGAGAACCACAGAGAAAACCCCAAACCTCTAAAGGGTAATGGTCCGAGCCAGGGAACCGTGATGCCATCTCATGGTTCACAAGACCTCTTACCCGCAGGGGCCCAGTAATTTCAGAAGCTGAAACGTTTATCAGGTAGGAGATGAAAGGTGGACATTTAGTCTGGATTCCAAGGTCTGAAGATGGAAAAGCGGTAGGAGGCGGTGACGAGTCTAGAAAACAGAGCTCCTCAAAAGGGTTAATGGACATGGTAATGTGAAATCTTGAGAAGAACAGTCTAAGAAGAGACATGACTACTGTTTGTTTTCTGGTTCATTCTTTCATTCACGCCTCAACTCCTACAAGTTTTGGCTCCAATGTTATTTCTATTTCTATCACAACCGCCCTACTTAAACTTCCACTCCAACCCTCAGCACTCCTAATATACCTTCCCCTGCCCTGTTTTTTTTTTTTCCAGCATTTATCATCTTTCAATACACTATACTGTGCTTCTATTTATTATGTTTAGTCTTGGGTTTCTCCCCACAAAACCGTAAGCCAGGTGGAGAATCTTGGGGTGTTTTGGTCACCACTGTGCTCCAGCATCTAGAACAGTGCCTAGTGGTGAGCACTCATCTGTTAACTGAGCGAATGAGGGGACTCAAATATCTGAGGTCTCTGAGGCGCCAGGCTAGGAGCTAAGTGCTGAAGATCTGCGGGGTCGACAAATAAGCCATCACTCCTACCCTGGAAGAAGGTAGGCTCTGTGGGAGGGAGAGGCTTACAGAACTGTACATTAAATCCAGAAAGCACTGCTATTTCCCCAGCGGTGCAGTCCTATGATGACTCAGAGCACTCGAACAGCCAGCTCCGCCTGAGAGCGCTCAGGATTCAACATGGAAATGACCCTTGATCAGGCCTTGAAGGACTTGGAGGTGGGACTGGAGAGTCTGAGAAGTGAAGGAGGCATTCCCAGCAGAGGGAACAGCTGAGGCAAAAGTGCCAAGTCACTGCAGGGCCCAACGGGTCTAGAAAACAGCAGGCTCTTCGGATGGCAGGACCTGGGAGCAAGAGTAACTAACTGGAAGAACAGGATGAAGCCTGGCTACAAAACACGCAGCATGCCCAGGGCAGAGTCTGCATTTTACCCTGTAGATAATGGAGGAGACACTGTGTGTGTGACAGGGGAAGCAGGTGACAGGATTAGCTTCTTTTTTTGCTGAGGAAGATCATTCTAGCTGCACTGTGTATACACTAGAATGGGGAAGAGACTAGAGGCCAGAGGCTATTATGAGAATCCAATCGGATGACAATGGGCTGAACAAGATAGTCACCTGGGCTCCCCCAGGGCAAGAGGAAGAGCTCAGAACTCAGTATCAATAGGTACCTAGAGTTTTGGAGATGCCAAGAGGGTACCCTAAACCATTACCAAAAAAGAGAGAGTTTACTTTTAAGTCTTCAAATATTTACAGACTGCCATTTAAATTTGTTCTATGATCAAAAACACAACACAGGATGAACTAGACTAAGAGGAAGGGCTCTGTTCCATCAGCAACAGCCCTGAGTATTAAGTGAGGAAAACAGGGAACAATGGGCAGGGGAACAAGTGTCTATCTGCCAGCAGAGTTAACAAGCATGTAAGAAATGTACAGTCTTAGAGGAAGAAGCTTGCCAACACAGAATCTGTTTTTCATTTGTTAACAAGGGAGTTAAAACTAATTTATCAACAATGTCTCAAAAGATCATCCCCAGTTACCAAAGTTCCCCATTTTCAAACTTCATCAGGACTCTCTCTCTTCCCCTGTGGAAACCCTGGATTTTCAGGGCAACTTCCCAATGCTAACCATTATCTCTACCATTTCTATCCTATTTCTATCAGTATTCCTTCACAGTCTCTCATACCAATCCAGATAAAACCCTCATCAAGTTAATTGATACTTAGCTAATCATTAATCTGAGTTCCAAGATCTTCATCCAGAGCCTCCCTGTCTCCTGACATATCCTAGAGTGTGCAACGTTCATTTTACCCTGCCATGTGCTTATCAGGGCGTGTGGGTAACAGCATGCGAATAAGTCAATGACTCCAAGACATGGTCCCTTTCATACATGAAGGCTGCTCCAATGGGCTGACAATGGCCCAGCAGAGCAATAGGGCAGTTGGTTTAAATTGCACAATACCTAACTGGACTATTGCAAAAACCTGAGCTCATCCCCCTCCTGCACTCCAGCCAGGTCTATCTTCTTCAAATACCCTTATTGGGTAACTTCTCTGCACAAACCTTCAAGGGGCTTCCCCTGCCCTGGCTGCCAAATCAGCCTGCCTGATCTAGCCAACATGTTCCCAGCTCTACTCAGGTAGGTCTTTTTACAACTGAGACCTGCTTCGGAGAAGGCAATGGCACCCCACTCCAGCACTCTTGCCTGGAAAATCCCATGGACGGAGGAGTCTTCACTTTCACTTTTCACTTTCATGCATTGGAGAAGGAAATGGCAACCCACTCCAGTGTTCTTGCCTGGAGAATCCCAGGGATGGGGGAGCCTGGTGGGCTGCCGTCTATGGGGTCACAGAGAGTTGGACACGACTGAAGTGACTTAGCAGCAGCAGACCTGCTTACCTCCAACCTTTGTCCCTGGACTCCCAGTGTTCTAGACAAATATTCCTTTTTCTTCCTCTGTGCTTTGTGGTTCTCAACCTTGGCTGTCCTTTGGAGTCACATTGAGGAGCTTTTAAAAAATACCCTTGAGGGGAAGGGAATTGGAGGGAAAGGAAATAAAAGGGCAGAGGAGGGTGGTACTGTCCAAGATTCGGATCGAACAGGCCTGGTATGGGACCCTGCCACCAGTATGCTTTTAAAACCACCCAGGTAATAGAGTCAGAGTACAGAACCAGAATGAGCCCTGGCCACATTCCCCAAGGTTCAGCTCAAGCCCCACCTCCAGACTCTACCAGTCTCTCTCTCTGAATTCCTATAATACTGATAATCTCTATCACACTACTTTCTGTCACACACAGCCTCTGGCCAAATGTGTTCTTCCATGTATCTCTAGTTACACATAGACTACGTACCAGGAAGGACTTAAATGAGAGATGCTGAGATCAAGACTAGAAGAATCAAATATTAGAACTGGCAGGATCTTCAGAGAGCATCTAGACTAGTGGCTCTTAGACTTTGGAGGGCCACAGGCTCCTTCAGAAAATCTGATAAATGGTATGGAATACACATACACACAGAATTCTGAAATTCAGAATTTCGGGCGTTCAGTCGTCCCTTAAATGATTCCCTATGCAAATACTCCTTATGGGACCATGAACCATAAACTAGTCTTTCTCTAACTCATAGATGAGTCGTAGGGGCTGGAGGGGCCGCCTTTGGTCAAAAGTAGTGGCAGAGCTGGATCCAGACCCTGATGTCTTTCTTGATCATTCCATTAAGCTCCCTTGGCTTGATATTCCCACTGACTGCTTCAGACCCAATAGCTGAAATCTGACCATTTCTTGGGCAAAAGTGAACAACTAAAGAAACTATGCTTTATACAAAAGCACGTTACTTGCACAATCAGGTTCCTGAGGTCACACTCTTTAAACCCTTACTCACTGACAGTTCAATAGACATGACACCTAATTTTTAACCTCTTTTTACCCTCACAGCTTCTAAAGAGAAAACAGATCCTCACCCAAAACTCACCCGCTTCTCTTGCAGAGCTGGGCTGTCATCCCCAAGGGCCAGGCGGGAAGCACAGGTTCGGAACTCTGCCAGGCCCAGGATGGGCAGATACTCATGGTTTATGCTGCTGTCATTAGCAATCCTCTGCTCCACCTTCCTCACGACTGGCAAAACCCAGGGCTGGCTATCATCGGTGCGATAAGCTAGGACACAAGAAAGAGACATACAACGGAGGAGCCTTAGGCTTCATCCAAGGAAGAGTCTGAAACTGTGAACAGGGGGAGTTCTACCACCTTCCAATCAAAACAGAACTGGGAGGGGAATTAAAGTTTTTTCACTTGCTGACTGCCTGCTTTTGGCGGGCACCAGACTAGGTGCTGGACGAGCAGAAGGACAGATGTGATTCCTATCCTTCTGGAAATTACAGCTCTTACCTCCGACAAGTAGAAAGCTGAAATAAAACTGGGATATGACAGAGCCTGATTGAGTGACAGAGTACACGCGAAAGCACTTAGCAAATTAAAAATACTGTATAAATGCTAGCTATGTCAATATTACTAGGGCACTCAGGTCTCCAGGGCCACCGGCCCTGCAACCGCCTTCTTTCTGCATCTCCCCAAGAGAAGGGTTCGGTGCTACTTTAGAGGAACGCCTCACCTGCAAATACAAACACAGAGAAAGAGGGCAGTAGACAGAGGTCCTGTAAGAACAGAAATGGGACAAACGGCAAGGAGACAGTCTGTGACTGAAGATTCCAAAAACTGGTTACACAATCATCCAACATCCAATTTAAACACATCTTTGTCCTCTTGCTGATTTTTGATAACAGCCAGTGTTTACCACGTTGACTGTTCTTACCACTCACTTCCTTAGCTTCACATTTTCACTGATGTTAAGTTTAACTATTTCATAACGTTTAATAGTGATTAAAGCACATTTCTCAGCATTTCTTCTATGCTACAATTATTTTCAGGTAACCTTGGGTTACCCTATCACTGATTTTTTTCTCCCTATAGTACCTTATGATCATTCTGAGATTACAGCTTGAGAGGACAGCTGCTTTGGCCTGTATCCAAGCCAGTGACCTCTCTGAGCAGGATTCCTGACAGGAATTTGCTTCTGCTGGAATGTTTAGGTCTCCAATAAGCCTATACTTTGGCAAGGGATGGTGAAACTGACATTTTTTAAATAATTCTTATCTTGATTTCTGCTCAGCCTTAATCCCTGACTTTTTTTTTTTCTAATCACTTTTTACAGTAGTTGATGTTTTTTGAACAACACATGTTGATTGCAGAAAATTTAGAAAAGCCTAGAAACAAAATAATAAACATTATAATTAACACGTAATTCCAGCACTTAGAGATGAGGAATGCAAAAATTTTGGTGTATAACCTTCCAAACTTTACATGAGTATACTCTTTTATAAATTATGTATCATTTTTATATATAATTATCAGCATGCTTTTTTCCACTTGTTAAATGTATATTATGAATCTCTTTCATCATCATTAACTACCTAAATCTCTGTACTGTGTCTATATTCTTTTTAGAGCTGCATAACTGATAAATGCACCATAATTTGTTTAGTCAGTCTCCTGCTGATGGACACTGGAGTTGTTTCTAATCCTTGGCTATTAGAAAACAATTCTTCAGTGAGCCTTGTACATCCATCATCTTACATGTATGTAAATATAGCTGTTAAGAGGCAGGGTTGAAAATGGAAGAGTAGGTTGAGAAGTATGTGTATTTGTAGCTTCGTTGTTGTTTTTGAGGGTATACATTAGTTTACTACTTTCAACTGATTTTCATTTACAACACATGGTTGTATGACAAATATGGTTAAAACAACTGACTGGAAGAAACTGGCAGCGACTGATGAAAAGTTTAAAGAATATGGTCCTTTTAAATGCAAATGTTACCTTTAAGCATACTTTGTGTTATCTGCAGCTTTGATAGATATGGCCACCTTGGCTTTTTTATGGGGATTTTAGCAGTTTACTTTCCTACCAAGTGTGTTAGTTGCTCAGTTGTGTCTGAGTCTTTCCAACTCCTTAAACTGTAGCCCACCAGGCTCCTCTGTCCATGGCATTCTCCAGGCAAGAATACAGGAGTGGGTAGTCATTCCCTTCTCCAGGGGATCTTCCTGACCCAGGAATCAAACCCGGGTCCCCTGCATTGCAGGCAGATTCTTATACTGTCTGAGTCACACATTCCTACCATAGGTTAGGGATTTTATCAGTTTACATTTCTACCATCAGTGTATAAGAATGTCTGCTTCCCCACAGCCTCAGCCACTGAGTGAATTTTTGCCAATTTAAGAGTGCAAATGCTATCTCAGGGTAGTTTAAATTTGCATTTCTCTTAGCATAGAAGTAATTGGGCATTTTTCATACACATGAGCCATATACAACACAATTTTAGTGGCTAGACAATATTCCTTTCTACATATAATTTAGTAACTATTTGTGTTACTTTTGGTTATTTGCTAATATAAACAAGGTAATGAATGCTTTTATATCTTTATACACATTCATGAGGGCTTCCTTAGAAAAACTTCTAGATGTAAAATTACTAGATCAAAAGTCAGACAACAAATAAGACTTAATAAGATATTTTGATTTTGCGTCTGTCTTCTATTCCATCCACTAACCCTATCCTCCAGGAATGTGTCATCTGCAAATCTGATAAGCATATCAAGCCAGTAATAAAAATGTGAACAGAGTTCCAGACTGACACAGCCACAAATCAACAACCAGTCTCTGGGTAGGTGAATCTGATGCACAATACAGTCATATTAGTCACATGAGACCCACTGGCCTACCAAACTAACTCCCTCTCAACGAGTTCAAAAATCCTGCTTTATCAGGCAAGGTTTGGTCTGGTTTTTCAAAGAGATACCAAGATAACTTACTCTCAAGTAATCACTGTCCCTGAAAGAGATCACCCCATCTATGATCACAATGCTACCACTGTTCTAAATACTCCTGGAATTCTTCTCTTGGAATTGTTTATAGAGGCAACATCTCATTATTTTGCATATCCTCAATAGTCCCATATTTTCATCCTTTGAACATAAATTTAATCTTTGAAAACAGTACTTGCATTATGCCCAGCAGAATGGGCGGGTGAATGGACTGAATATGAATGGAGAATAGCTATAAAAAGATGTCCTCCTCTGTGGGTCTAACATGCTCTGGAAAAGAAGGTTTCCAGAAAACTCTGGGCAATGGCAGTATATACAGACTACAGCACTGAGGGGATACTATTTAGATGTACAAGAATATGGGTGTTCATAGAAAAACTAATTCTATTATGCTTCCCATCTATGTTTAGAAGATTTCTATTAATACACAATTATGCTATATATATTTATGTCATTTGTAAATCATGTATTATAAATAAATAAAATGTGAAAAATAAAGAAAAAGTCCTCATACGAATGCTCTTACCAGCAACAAACATACTCCGTGCAACTTTAAAAAATCCTGTAATATGACTGGAGGCAGGAAGGCACTGGGTCCATATTGTGACAAAAGAGAAATTGGCCAATTCACACCTCTGCTTCCTTCACTGCCCAGTTTCCCCCAGATTCAGTTCTAGATTTATTCTCAATGCCTTGTCTAACCATCCTACTGAATGTCCTAACTGTCCTGCAGTCACTCTCAGTTGATCAGAGCAGTGAGGAAGAAGCATTATCAACAACCACTATTCTTGCTCTGCCATAGGGATTTTATTCCTGTTTGTTGGACCTATGAGCTTCTCATTCATTCTTTCATTCTCTCATTTGTTTGACAGGTACTCACTGAATCCACCATGAACCAGGCACTGACTAGAAGCAGCTATACAGAGGTGACTAAGATAAAACAAGATACTGTCTGGTCTCCCCCCAGGAAACACAGCATAGAGTCCTTAATTCTCCTCTAAGTGATCAGGGAAGATTTTACAAAAGACAGAGTATGAAAGATGATAAGAGTTTAGAAGACAGACAAGGAAAGGGGGCATTCCAGACAGGGGGAACACTTGTGCACTGTCCCAGGGGCTTGGAGAGATGAGGTTTTTGAGGATCTGCATTTTCGTGGCTCAGAAATAAGATCCATGGAAGAATAGCAAGGAATGGCTCAAGGAGTCTTGGAGTCTCTTCTAAGGAACACTGTCTCACTGGGGAAGCCACTGAAAGCATTTAAGTGAGTGACATGGACAGCCGTACATTTAAACAGAATCATTTGAGTGACAACAAACTGGAAAACAAACTGGAAGGAGAACAGAAATAGATGGTTAAGTAAGGATGTTTCTGCAATAATCCACAAAGGAAATAATGATGTCCTAAATTAAGGCAGCAGCCGCAGGGATAAACAAAAGAGAAGACATTCACGATAAACTTATGAGGAAAAGAAAAGACAGAACCTAATGACCAAATAAATAGATGTAGAATTGATGAAAGTGTCACCAACAACCTCCAAAGTCTCTCCAGTCTGAATAAAGACTGGTGGGGGTGAGGTGGGAGACGGGGCAACCAAGTAAGCAGAAAAGGAAAAGAAAAGATGGGGGGAGGGTAGAATTCACGTGTTGTTCTGAACACACTGAATTTGAGGTGGTTGTACAACACGTCCAGCAAACTGTAGCAAGTATGGGTCCAGCATTCAGGGAAGTAGTACAGGATGGAAAAAAAGATTTTATAATTATAGACATGGATGGTGGCTGAAGCCATAGTCATAACAAGAACTTACTGAATACTTAGTACATACAGGGCACTGTGCTAAACACTTCACCTTTTTTTAAAAACTGTCATTTAATTCTTATAACAACTCATAAAACAATATCATGATCTCTATTTTAGGGATCTGGAAACTGAGGCCAGAAGTTTCCCCAAGATCACAGGACGGTAAGGGCTAGGCTGCCATACTATTAAGTGCATGGATCCCTGTGCTTTTTCTGATGAGCAAGAGATGTTCAGGGAAAGCCTGAAGCCAGCAGGCCCCAGGGGACTGACTGTGCAAGAGGTCTTTCTACCAGAACACCCCCCAACTCCATGCACCACTGCCCTTCTCCCCAAGGACCAGCTCTTAAAGAGTCACACAGGTTGCAGGTGAGTACAGAGGTCTCAATTTCCAGAAGAACATGGAAAATTAAGTGATCAAACCATCACCCCCCACTTCCCTCATCCATTCCCACCCAAGAGCCCATGAACATATGCCTCTTTAAGGCCCTTCTCCAACTAGGGTCCCTGGGAAAGAGTAGGGGATACTCAGAAACCCTTGATACAGCACATCTCACCCACAATTTTATTTGAAAATGCTAGGAAACCACATTAAAAACAACAAATATAAAAGCAAGCACAGTTTATCTGGAACAAAAGAAAGTTTACGTGATAAACGGACTGGAGTCTGTGAAGAAATGTCTTGCTTCAGGCTGCATCAGGCTAGATGCATATTTCCCCTGCCCTTAAAGTTACTGTCTGAAACTTAGCTTCATATTCAACACTGGAAAATATGATGCTTTGCTCTGTTACTACATGGAAATTATGCAAATAGTAACAGCAAGAAGAAAATTCCTGGGGAAACTATCTGCAAGTGGAAAGAGCTAATGAGATTATAGTTGCAGCTTATTTTAAATGCCCAGCATCACTAGAACTTGAGCTGGATAACTTCCATTAGGTTTTATCTTAACTTAGAAAGAAAAAAAAAAAGCACCTTTCCCAAAGTCAGCGAGATTGATTACATTTCCTTCACAAAGGATATACTTTGGGATGTGTATAAACAGAGCTAGGACATAAGAATGCCATAAAGAGACTTCTCACAATACTATACTTTAATGAGACCCTTATCTGAACACTTACCATCCACAAAAAAACAATGGGTCACAGTGTTCAATAAAAATAACATTTATATAGCACTTTTCATTTATATGTCACATTTCACACGTAATTATTTACTTCAAAGTCATCTGATTAGACCAGTAACATTATTATCCTATACTACAGTCATGTAACATGCTTGTGAATATTAAGAGTAGTATTTTAGAGGAAGGTCATTCCTTTCTGGCTCCTCACTTAATCGACGGAGTCCCGCCTGGGATGTTAAATAACACTTCCAAGGTCACATCACTGGACTACAGACCCAGGCCTGTACCCAAGTCTTCTCACTCTTCCCACTGGCTCCATCTGGACCACCTGAAGCTGCCCCAAATAGAGAAGGGGACAGAGACCCAGGTACATGACATAGCCTGTAATCCCAGCTCCCCCACTTAAAAGCCTATGACCTAGGCCAAAATGTTTCATCAATCTGGGCTTCAGCTTTCTTACCTCTAAAACAGTAATAGCAATAAACAACCCTCCAGAGTCATCCTGAGCACTCAATGTGATTAACTGTGTAAATCATTTGCTTGTAATAAAGAGAAAGAATTCCTCAGTTCTCATATGACAAAGGCACTTTCACAGTCAAAGTGACCCCCATCTGGGCCGCAGAATGTGCGTCTGAGTCAATTACTTCTGGCCATAGCTGGCAGGGTGCTTATTTTCTGCATGGGCAATTTATTTCTGAACCAGGGTTATTTCATTTTGCAGTTCTTGAGCTGAAAATTTTTACTCAACATCTTTTATGCAGCCCACCCAAAGAAATGCCAAAACAACCACAGTAATAGCTAGTACTTACATAACTCCTACTTAGGTGCCAGACACTGTCCTAAGCATTTTAAATGCATTTAATCCTCACCTAAAGCCTGTAGGATAGTTCAAAGGTAACCGAGCAAATAAAATCTAAAGTTTTAAAAAGATGTATTTAGATTAACATCAATACTAGTTATCATGTTATACCCAGCTCTGAAGAAATACTTGGAGGTTCTGGATTGGTTTTAAATTAAGAGCTTGAATAGTGCTCATTCCAATTCAATTCAAGGTCTTTCAATATCACCCTCACTTTGCTGCCTGCTAAAAGCATCACTTTCCCTCTGTGGGTGAAACTATGTACAACTGGTTTTTTATGCTTTATTATGGAAAATGTCAAACATATACAAATGTTGTGAGAATAATATAATGGATGCCCATGTATCCAATACCCAGCTTCATTACCTGCTGCTTCATTACCATGTACTCATTACCTGCCTTTTCCTCACCCCTCCCCCATACTCCCTGGTGAAAACTTTAACAGATCCTATGAACAGACATCACTGTGGGACACCTGATTCTGAACCTCCTTCTTGCCACTGCTTCTTTTCTACAAAACACTTCAGTTTTTCTCTTTCTGAAATTTCTAGTCCTCCTACTCTGTCTGTTCCCTAGCACAGAACATGATCCTACTCGTGCTCTTTTCCTTGGCTTGCTTTGTATGTCCTTGGGTAAGTGTCCTGCGGCTGCAAGCATCCCAAAGACGTTGACAGAAATAACAAAATCAGAGAAGATTAAGAGTTAAAGGAACTTCAGAGGCACTCCACTCCAAATCTTTTTCTTGGTAGTAATAAAAAAAGAACCCAATGCTCTCAGCTGTCCAAGGTCCAAGAATTACACACAAGAAATGATAACAAGGATGTGTGGAAAGTAAGCTTCTACTGTCCACATTCTTTCCTCTCTTTTCCACCATCTCTACCCATTCCCCCCCACAGCCCAAACATTCTTCCCAGATCCCAAGGAAGCATTATCCTGTCTCAGAAGCATTTTAGATCTTTATTATTTCACTTAACACCTGCTGATTTTAATCTCCAAGCTTCAGTCTTTCCTGAACAAGGCTTGGTAAAGTACCTGACTGATACCTTGTAGTCACTCAAATATTCACCGACTCAGACCAGAGCTCTGTAGGGCTAAGAGGTCTCCTTTATCCATTCCCCAGTAGCCAGGACTCCAAGCCTATCAGGCTTCTTATTTTTCTCCTCCTCCTTTCAATCCCTGACTGCCCCATTTCTTAAGAGGAGGAAGAATGCAGTGTAATACACAATGAATACACAATGTAGAATCAGAAAACCTGAGTTTGTGTCTTGACTGCTACACTTATTCTGTGTGTGCACAGATACATCTCCCTTTTCCAGGGACTCCATATACAAGGGGCAGGTTGAACTAAGCCTCGGAGATCTTGCCTCGCCTCCAAGCTTATTTTTATAGACCTCGGCATCTCCTACGGTCCCCACAGGCCGCTCCACTCCCACGTTGCTCACACTCTTAGGCACTGCATCCTTACCTCCCACTCCTAGGTTGACCTTGCGGGGGTCCGGATCCTCCCGGAAGTCAGCAGTTAGCTTAAAGACAAGGACCGGCTGGGCCTGAGGAACCTCGGCAAAGATTGATGGAGGCGCCATAGCTAGAAAGCAGGAGTTGACTGAAAGCTTCCACCCAGCGCCTGGAGCCTCTCGGTCCGGTCCAACCGCGGCGACTGGAGGAGACTCTCACCTTCACCTAGCCGGCGTGGTGGGGCGCCCCGCGGCCTCCAATGGTAGAGCCGCGTCCGGAGCTTGGCAACGCGGTTAACCAATCGCGAGCTTCTGACGCAAAAAGGACAGGAGGGCGGGGATGCTATTAGCCAATCAAAGAAAAACTCTGATCGGAGGGCCGGTAATGATGCAACCAATGCAACGTATGCTGGCTGGGAAGGGGCGGGGCTATGGTTGATTGGCAGAGCATGCTCCTATCACTGAGGCCGTTTTTCCTTGGCCCTCCCGGGGCTGAGGGGAGGAGCCAAGCTGCGTAGAGAGGAGGCGGCCTCCTCGACCTTCAAGGGCCAAGAGGCCAGAGAGAGATAGCTGACGGGAATTCTGAAGTACTGGCCTTCCCGTACCTGCGAAGCTGGTGTTCTCGCTGCCAGGCCCGGGAGTACGTACATTCCTGACCCAGCCTGGCCCGGCTCGGGCTGGCAGCTAAATCCGGCCTCTGCGCACGGGACGTGAGTCCTCGGCCGGGACGTGCAGCTCCGGAGCCCTCGTGGACGACCTTGACCATCTCGATCGGCTGTTTTCCCCGGAGAGAAATATTAGTGGGCCACCTGCCTTGGTTTCAGACAGGGGACCATCCTACTAAAAGAAGTGTCCAGGAATTCCTTTCTGCCACCCTTATAGTTTGAGATTTTTGCTCCCCTTGCCTTACTGAGAGAGCTTGGTCCTCAAGGACCTGCCGGATCCGGGAGCGGCCTCCCCCTCCAGCTTTTCTCCCACGCGGGCACTCAACCACATCTTGCTGTCGTCAGCTGGCCCATACTCAAACTGTGTCTTCTTTTAGTCAGGCTGTTCCTTCCTCCCCAGCCCCTCTCTTCACCTGTTGACCTTCAAGATCCAGAGCAAATGCCTCCTCCATAAAGCTTTGCCTTAACCCTCACTCTGGTTAAAATCCATCTCTCTTTCCTATGCTTCTGTATCTTGTTGGCAATATTTTAGAAAACGCCCAGTTAAGAACCCAGCTCTGGAGGCAGACTACTTGGGTTTAGAATCTAGCCTTACCACTTACCAACTCGGGCAAGTCTAGGCAAGTTATTTTAACCTCTCCGGTCCTGCTCAGTAAATTCCTTAAGAGTTGTTGTGGGGATTATATGAGTTAATAAATAACAAGTGTTTAGTTGCACATAGTAAGCACTCACTCAATGTTGGCTATTGTCATCATTGCACATCTGCACACCCTTGGCTAGAGATCTTAGTCTGTATTAGTCTCCCTTAGTAAGTATTCAGTAAATGGTGGAAGAGCCTGTACTTGTGGTTTTTCAGAAAAAAAGCAATACTTAAGCCTCCCTTCATTGGATAATGTGACAAATCTCAAAATGAATCTTTCATTCAAAGTAACAAAGCCAGAAGACCTTTGCCCAACAGCTGCTAACCTTTGTATCATTTGCTTCTTTTCAGAAATTTAGCCTCTAGTTTTAAAGGTAACTGTCCACAGTGTTTCATTGACAACACTTTCCTTTAAGATTGCAAGCTCAACACCGAAGGTGAAATGACAGTGAACTTCCCGTGCTTCCCTAAGCAGAGGCAAAGGGCAACTGCTGAGTGGGATGTTCTATAGCCCAGCCTTCCCAAAGTTTGATTACAGTCTTCACAGCACTGGCCAACAATATCATGGTCACTCCTTACGTCATTCACTAGGGGGAAAACAACCCTAGGTTACCTCAACATTATCGACTTAGCTAAGTCCAAATAAATATTGATTGGCAACCTAAACAACCCCATAACCAAATCAGTGCTAATAGGGGTAAAGAAAGTACCTTAAGTGGTTTTTCTTCATGTCTTCATAATATCTGTTCTGAGTTTTAGAAAGGGACAATTACTGGGTGTTAGGGGAGGAGATTATATATTATGTGGAATCCAAGTCTCCTCGTGAATATGTTTCTCGGAGATTAACTTCAGTACTCCTCTCTTGAGTCCTGCTGGCTGCCCCTCTAAGCAAACTCTGTGTATTGAAGTAAACAAAATGCTTTCCAGGCCATTGCTAATTTTAACACTTAGAATGGATTAAGACTGCCTCCCCGCCAATGGATAATTCAAAGGATTCTTGAGAGGCAAACACTGCCCAGTCAAATAGGCAGGCAGGGAAAAGAGTCCAGGGAAAGGGCAGTGAGGGTCAGAAGGAAGACCAGCAGGTATTCCCCCTGCCTACTGACTTCATTAGGATTATCTGTTCAAGGGACCGTCTGTACCTACCATCCCCCTTCTGCCTTTTTCTTTTTTCTTTAAAAGAATTGAAAGGGAAGAGGTGGAAACCATACAGCAACAACTTGATCAGGAATGAATCCCTTTAACAATATACTTGCTTGGAAATCTGAAGCCTTCAGGGCTAGACAGCACTGCCCCATGGTGTAAGAGGCAGGCTAGGGCAGCAGTGGGCCCTGAATGGACCTTTAAGTAAATCTACACCTGCTAATTGCAGTTAATCTTGCCCCTGATACCCAGATCTACACTTAGCAACAAGTCAAGGGACAGAGGAGTTTATCACACTTTGCACTCAAGCACAAAAGTGCTTTGGAATTGTTGTGTTTGGGCATATGCTGTCATAAAGGGTAGGATATTTAGAATCTGAGTTGTGCGCTAAACAATAAAAATCAAAGCTGTAAGAGATTTGTTCAGTAGTCACCATGTGTCTAAATTGTGGCCGAGAAGATAAGTGTAGAAGCCCTAGGTTGATGCTGTCCTCCTACTGTATTGAGATTACTCTTCCTAAGGAAAGTGATCGCTTATCAACCACTCTCTTCAAATTAACTCGTTTGTTTCCTGGGTGTGTCTTGGTGGAACCATCTCCTTGCATCTCTTCCCTCACTTCTCTCCTCTCTCTCATATACTTTTTAAAGTATTTATTTGGTTGCGCCAGGTTGTAGCTGCAGCACACGGGATCTTCAGTGGCATTCAAACTCTGCATCGCAGCACATGGGGTCTAGTTCCCTGACCAGGGATCACACTAAGCCCCCTGCATTGGCTTGGAGTCCTAGCCACTGGACCACCAGAGAAATCCCTCCCTCCCTATGTATGACTTCTTTTCCCACCTGCACACATGGATTAGACCAAGTGAAGGTCTCTTGCTGTTTCCTGTTTCATAGAAGGGCGTGTCTAGTGAGGCCTGGGGTGGACAAGGTCTAATATTAGTTCCTAAACTATGCACCTACATGGGCAGAACTTTTTAAAAACTGCTGTGGCCTTTGTATAACAGAGATATCAACAAGACTGAAAAGTGTGGCTGTGCTTTATCTACTTGTTAATGTAACTAAGTTCTAGAGCACCATTTAAAAATTGTTGTGTTATATAATTTTTGTACTTAAAGGAGCAGTGTAGTATAATGGTTAAAAGCATGGCCTCTGGGACTAGATTTCCCCTGTATACCTCAGTTCCCTTACCTGTAACACAGAGATAATAATAATTATACCACATGGGATTGCTGTGAAGATTAAATGATTTAATATTATTAAACGATTGACTCTAAAATGCTTAGAATTGTACTGGACCCTTAGTAAGATCACCTTAGCAGAAAGCTAATGACAACACTCCAAATGAAAGGAGACCAAAAGATCACAGACCTTAAAGTCAGAATAAAATTTCCTCCCTTTGCTCTGTTTCTCCCTAAATGCACAAAAACACAGCCTCTTACCTCTAGAGCAATGTCTTAAGCTTTACCCCCCCCCCCAAGTTGTAATGTCCTTTTTTTGTTGTTAGATCATGTCCTTAAAGTCCTACGCTTTGGTATAAGATGAAGGTAGATAAAGAAATAATGAAGGAAACAAATTCAATCTATTTTCCAAGAACACATTTCTTTTTGTTTGTTTGTTGTTGTTGTTGTTCACATTTCTTTTAAACACCTCCTAAAGGGATAGTGTAAAACATTGTAATAGATTGTCTTCCTCTATCCCACAAAGCTGAGTTGTGGTGGGGGTGGCAGGCAGATATCGAAGTGTATTGTGAACATTTCAACATCCTGCAGTAGAGGGCAGCACGGCCCTTCTTTTGCAAAATGTTGAGCACTCGTGAGAAAGAAAATGAAAAAAGCAAAGCTCTTGACCACTGTGTGTGCGTTTGTAGCGGTGCTCAGTCACTCAGTCGTGTTTGCCTGTTTGCAACCCCATGGACGGTAGCCCGCCAGGCTCTTCTGTCCATGGGATTCTCCAGGCAAGAATACTGGAGTGAGTTGCCATTTCCTCCTCCAGGGGATCTTCTGGACCCAGGGATCGAACCTGCGGCCCCTGCAGCTCCTGCCTTAGCAGGCAGATTCTTTACCACTGAGCTACTTTTACCTAATACTTAAAAAACAAAAGATTAGGCTATTTCTCTTGTTTAGGTGATTATGTAGAAAGAATGTCAGAGCCTGTATTGCCCTGAAGTAATTGGTGAAAAACACAGGTTTTAGGATATGGGTTCTGTTCAGGATATGGGTTGTGTCTGGCAAAGATAAACAGTAGCTTGACCCTGGGCAATCAGATAGGGTTATTGTATGAAAAGACCTAAGGCTCTGCACTTTCTGGGTAGAAGTCAGTTCACTGAACCAGCAGGATGTGGTTTAAGAAAATGTATGTAACTCATGTGGTCTTAGCCCTGAGAACTGCTTTTAAATTCGAATTCACTAACTTTATTCTGCTACATGTGTTAGCTTTCCTTTCTGTCACACCTGGGTCAGATCAGAATGATTTTAACTGTACCACATGTATTATGACTTTAAAGAATGATGTCAGACGTGATGGGTAAGGAGTGTCTGTCATGGACTGCAGTTGGCCAAACGGCTGTGTATACACAGCGGTGAAACTGCAGATTTGCACATTAGTCCCCATTCAATTGCAGTTTGATTTGAGTTTCTCTCTGCAGTAAATAGTAAGAAAAAAAGATTCCTTACTTTATATTAAAAGCTACTTGAGGGACTTCCCTGGTGGCCCGGTGGTTGACTCCGAGCTTCCGATGCAGGGGACCCAGGTTTGATCACTGGTAGCAGAATTAAGACACTGTATGCCGTGCAGCATAACCAGTAAATAAATAAAAATTACTTTATATTCTTTGGCATGATGACAGTGAGGAGAGAATAATCCTAATTCTAACAAATACATAACCACAGTGTCCCTAGTACATTTGTATTCTGCTCTAACCCTCAAAACTTTCAGGCAGTAAATCTTCAGTGCCAGCTTAAAAAAAGCCCACTAGGAGTAAGAACTGGAAAATGCTGGATCTAGTTCCCAGCTCTGCCATGTGAACTCAGAAAAATTACAACCTGTGAGCCATTGTTTCCTTATCTGTTAAATGGAGATAACGCCTCCTAGATCTGGTAAAAGGGTCAATTTGGAAAATATATGTTAAAGTGCGTTGAAAGCCGTTTAAGTACCTAACATTTCTATCACCGTAGTCAGATTTCTGCTTTTTTAAAACTCCTATAAGAATTTGTGTCTCTCTCCTTTGGTATCATTACACTGCCTGAGACTGTACATTTTCATTCTTACTCAACTATTTTCTCCAACTTGATAGCTTGTTAGTTCCTTGAGGACTGAAATCACCAATTATATTTCCCAGTATCTTCCACCACAACAAAATATTTGATACATAATAGGTACTCAAATACTAGTTGATTGATTAAAAACATACACTATAATGCAGAATTAACTCTTTAATTATGGTAAAAAAAAATAACATACAACTGACCATCTTAACCATTTTAAAATGTATAATACAGTCGATTTAGCTACATGCACATTGTGTGCGACAGATCTCTATAACTTTTTCACTCAGAATTAATTCTTAATAACCAGCTTCCACATCACCTGCTTTCCAAAGCACGTCTTTGTTGATTGGGCAAAAACAGGAAGAAAATATAGGACTTTCACTCTGTGGATAGGGATGTGAAGAACAAGGTAATCAAAAGACTTCTACTCTGTTTTAAATACTCATTCCCCTCAGAGAGGTTCTGCCGTGGTCTCTCCTTAACCATTTTCTTAGCCATTTTCTATAAACATGGGAATATATGCAAGAAACGAGAGGCGACTCTATAAAATGCTTTCACAAGTCATTTATGTCTAGCATATAATTAAACATTTATATGAAGGAAACTTACCACATTAAAGCAAACTCACTTTATTATTATTTGATTTTCAAAATATGTGACTTCTGCTAATGACTGAAAATTAAGTACTACTGTTAATCATAATTGCTATCACAGCAGCAATTTTTTGAGGTTTAAATATTTTAAACTACAAACAATATAATGAAGATAGTGGAGATTTTTGAAGCAATACTGGGATGGAATAGACTCTCCCAATCATGACATAATCTCAGAAGCCCTAAAGAAAAAAATTGATGATAGATACCATAAGTTAAAATATGACTTGGAAAAAATACTTGCAGCCTGCTTATCAGTCACATCTGTTAGATACTCAGAGCTTCATTGTATCAATATAAAAATGAATTGAGGATATAGAGAAATCAATCAGCAATCAGTACAAATAGCCAATAAATGGACCAAAAATCATCCTCATTATAAAACTGAAACCACACCAATTTATCCATTTTTGCTTATGAGACTGACAAAAATATATATAAATATTGTTAAATCATGTTGTTGAGAGTGTAGGAGTGTAGGCATTTTCGTGCACTATCGGTGAGACTGTCAATAGATAAAAACCTCTTCTTAGAATGCATTTTGGCAATATCAGCCAAAATTAAAATGCATATACCATTTCACCGAGCAATTTCTCCTCTTAGGAGTCTATCCTAAAGACTTCTACATAAGTTTACAAAGATAGATAGGCATAGAGATATACAACTATGCATTACAGCATTGCTTCAATAGAAAAATAACATACTTTCCAACAAATATATTGTTTTATAACCTAAAAAATCAAGTTTTTGTTGAAAAATGACAGATTTGAAAGTGATTCCACAAGAATACAAAATTAAGATAGTCTCTAACAATGATAATTAAGTAGAACAGACATGTGAAAAAATAGTTCTACAAAGCTCTAAGAATGTAGTAATTTAAAACTTCAGAAGTTATAAGAATGTTTTAATAGAGATTAGTGAGACACACTACAATTTAGAGCTGATCTGGAAATTGAGGGTGCTATTGAAAATCATTTGTTAGTAAAATAATAATTTTTAAAAACATAAATCCCAAGATGCTGTGCCTCAGGACCGAAAACAGCTCCTGACATCTAGTGGACACTCAATAAGTACTGGCTGAAGGAATGAGGGAGGACGATGTCGCCATCAGAATTGTCATAAAAATTGACGCAAAACTGGTACAGATTAGTGCTTGATATATCACAAGAGTTCAGAAGATACTAGTTCACAACTTTCCTGGGAGCCTGTTGGTGCTTGATACCTGCTTGGCACATTACAGGAGTTTGTTTATTTAAAACCATGTGCATAGTGCTTACAGGCTTCCCAGGTCGCTCAATGGGTAAAGAATCCACCTGCAATGCAGGAGACGCAGGTTTGATCCCTGAGTCAGGAAAATTTCCCTGGGAAAGGAAATGGCAACCTACTCCAGTATTTTTGCCTGGAGAATCCCATGGACAGAGGAGTTGGTGAGCTACAGTCCATGAGGTTGCAAAGAGTCAGACACTGCTGAGCAACTGAGCACACACGCCCATAGTGCTTATTATACTCCAGGTACTGTCCTAAGAGCTCAATAAAAACTAGTTCATTTATATTACAAAAACAGTTGAAGTAGGTGGTCTTATTATTCCATTTAATGGATTAACAAATTGAGGCAAAAAGCACTAGAACAATTTGCCAAAAAGGGCACATCCATACAACAGTGAGATAAGAAAGCCTTCCTCAGTGATCAATGCAAAGAAATAGAGGGAAACAATAGAATGGGGAAAACTAGAAATCTCTTCAATAAAATTAGAGATACCAAGGGAACACTTCATGCAAAGCAGGGCACAATAAAGGACAGAAATGCTATGGACCTAACAGAAGCAGAAGATATTAAGAAGAGGTGGCAAGAATACACAGAAGAACTATACAAAAAAGATCTTCACGACCCAGATAATCATGATGGTGGGATCACTCACCTAGAGCCAGACATCCTGGAAAGCGAAATCAAGTGGGCCTTAGGAAGCATCACTTGAAACAAAGCTAGTGAAGGTGATGGAATTCCAGTTGAGCTATTTCAAAGCCTAAAAGATGATGCTGTGAAAGTGCTGCACTCAATATGCCAGCAAATTTGGAAAACTCAGCAGTGGCCACAGGACTGGAAAAGGTCAGTTTTCATTACAATCCCAAAGAAAGGCAATGCCAAAGATTGCTCAAACTACCACACACAATTGCACTCATCTCACATGCTAGTAAAGTGATCCTTAAAATTCTCCAAGCCAGGCTTCAGCAAATTGTGAACCGTGAACTTCCAGCTGTTCAAGCTGGATTTAGAAAAGGCAGAGGAACCAGAGATCAAATTGCCAACATCCACTGGATCATCGAAAAAGCAAGAGAGTTCCAGAAAAACATCTACTTCTGCTTTATTGACTATGCCAAAGCCTTTGACTGTGTGGATCGCAACAAACAATGGAAAATTCTGAAAGAGATGGGAATACCAGACCACCTGACCTGCCTCTTGAGTAATCTGTATGCAGGTCAAGAAGCAACAGTTAGAACTGGACATGGAACAATGGACTGATTCCAAATTGGGAAAGGAGTACGTCAAGGCTGTATATTGTCACCCTGCTTATTTAACTTATATGCATCTTGAGAAATACTGGGCTGGAAGAAGCACAGGCTGGAATCAAGATTGCCGGGAGAAATATGAATAACCTCAGATATGCAGATGACACCACCCTTGTGGCAGAAAGTGAAGAAGAACTAAAGAGCCTCTTGATGAAAGTGAACAAGGAGAGTGAAAAAGTTGGCTTAAAACTCAACATTCGGAAAACTAAGATCATGGCATCTGGTCCCATTACTTCATGGCAAATAGGTGGGGAAACAAGGGAAACAGTGAGAGACTTAATTTTGGGGGGCTCCAAAATCACTGCAGATGGTAACTGCTGCCATGAAATTAAAAGACACTTGCTCCTTGGAAAAAAAGTTATGACAAACCTAGACAGCATGTTAAAAGCAGAGACATTACTTTGCCAGCAAAGGTTCATCTAGTCAGAGCTATGGTTTTTCCAGTAGTCATGTATGGATGTGAGGATTGGACTATAAAAAAAGCTGAGCACCAAAGAACTGATGCTTTTGAACTGTGGTATTGGAGAAGACTCTTGAGAGTCCATGGGACTACAAGGAGATCAAACCAGTCAAACCTAAAGGAAATCAATCCTGAATATTCATTGGAAGGACTGTTTCTGAAGCTGAAACTCCAGTACTTTGGCACCTGATGCAAAGAACTGACTCATTGGAAAAGACCCTGATGCTGGAAAAGATTGAAGGCAGGAGGAGAAGAGGACGACAGAGGATGAGATGGTTGGATGGCATCACTGACTCAATGGACATGAGTTTGAGTAGGCTCCAGGAGTTGGTGATAGACAGGGAGGCCTGGTGTACTGCAGTCCATGGGGTTGCAGAGAGTCAGACATGACTGAGTGACTGAACTGAACTGAGCTGATACAATGGTGGGTATAGGAATGTAGGTAGTCTATCTTCAGGGTCCCTGCTCCACTCTGCCATGTGGCCTCTGGTGTCAAAAAATTTTACTGAATGAAAGGGTGAATGAGATATTCTGATTTTAGATATCATATTGTGCTTTTATTCCAGGGAGCAAAGAATATTTTATGTTAATACATACCAAATATTAATCTGATACTAATTATATTAATTATATTATTTTATAATATTACATTATATATTAATTATATAATATAATATTAATATATTATTTTATATGTTATATAATTATATATTATATGTACTTTATTATATATTATATTAATAATATTAATATTAATCTGATAATTTCTCCTTAAGTTAAATTGTATTTTTAAAAAACATTTTAAATGTATTACTGGTCCATTATTTGTGTTTAGAAAGACCACAGGAAGTTCTTATTCTGTAATGAAGTCCCTGTATTTGCTTTCTGACATCATATTAATTTCCATACAAGAGTTCCAAGTTCTGAACAGAGAAACATTGTGCTCTAGTAATGGAAGAGGCATAGGTCTTACAAAGATTTGCATAACAACGTCAAAATTATTTGAAAGGGGTACGCTATGTTTCGATCTTCCACATGACTGAAGGAATGGGCCTCCAACTTTTCCAATCAGGAATCTTTCTTCCGAAGCTAAGATTTGTCAACTAAAAAAACATTCACAACCTAAAAGTCAAGTGTTACATTTCATTCGGTGGGAATGTTTATGACTTCAAGCCAGGGAGGCAGCATCTCTAGTAACCCTGAGAGAACTGCTCCAAAGAGGTGAGCAGGGAGCTAGGATATATAGGAGTTTCACAACAAAGGGCAGGTAGTAGGAACAAAAGATTACTCTTAACTAATAGAAATTGCAAGTTAAGGAATCTAGTGCTTTTCTATATAGGAAGATGCAAGAGTCTGGGCTCATTGAAATCATTCCTTTGATAGGTACTCAGCTATCTGGGGCCAATATACTGTGTTTTCACATCCTGAGTTTTCTCAGTGCTCACCATAGAGAGTAGCTGCAGTCTAATGGCTAGTAGATGACTGGTATTCTTTCCCTTCCTAAGTTTCCTCAGGGTTTACCAGTTCACCCTATGCTGTGGCCCCAGTCACTGATGATAGTGTAGTCCTTTGTTTATTAATATGGCAGGCAATAATACATTTATTAGCTTTGTAAATTTGAGAGCTTTTTTTAGTTTTAATTTTAGTTTTAACCTAGTTTAACTTCATCTCATAATACCACTATTTCTTTTCTTCATTATTTTTTCCATTCACTTATTCATTGTATCAATACTTATTGACTTTCTGTTAATACTATGTGCCAGGCATTTCACTAGGTTCTAAAGACAACATGGTGAGGGAATTTCCTGGCAGCCCAGTAATTAGGACTTGGTGCTTCCATTGCCATGGCCTGGGTTCAGTCCTGGTCGGGAAACAGTAAGATACCACCAGCCATTTAGCAGGGCCAAAAAGAGATTACATGGTGAAAAAAAAAGACAAAGTCCCTGTCCTCATGAATTCACTAATCTAATGGAGAAGACAGACAATAAAAGCAATGTACAAATAAAATTACCAAAATTACAGCCATAATGAGTGCTGTTTGTCTTTTCATGGAAAAAGGAACTGAAAGCATATAATAAGGAATTCATCTAGTTGAGGCCAGTTCTTCCCCCTCAGAATGTTCCCTCCAGTATGGATGGCATTCCCCTGCTAATTCCCACCCCAGTAGCACCTCTCAGACCCTACAGCTTGCACACATTAATCTTGAAAATGTATTTTGGTGGCCAATATTTTCAAGAGAAAATGGCCCATTAAAATAATATCTTTATCATTGTATTAGTGCTCCTAGCTCTTTTCTTCCAAATGATAAAAACACAAAAATAGTATTTAAAAAATCTAATTTCTATTATAAGATACACGTATATTATCTTTGTGACTCAGTTAAGAAGTGTGAAGCAAGTAAAAAAGGGTATTGTGAATCAGATCTTTATTAAAGAAAAAACCAAACATCAAGAAAAAGGAAGGATCAGAAACACATACTTACATGCTTATTGTTTTTATTCTACACAGAACAAGAATCTCTAAAGGGTGAGAGGAAAACTGATGACAGGCATTGCCCAAATAGGACAGAATTATCCTAGATAGCGAGTGGGTATTGCCAAGAGACTTGTGGTGTCTACTTCATGTCTGATGGGTATAACAGCCAGTGTTGGGCCACAAAGTCTCCTCTGGAAGACCATGGACCAAGAGAGTAAATGATGGGCAGAGACAAGTCAAGTTCAGAGTTAGGGCCTCTGGTTCCCAGGGGAAGGAGCGGGTTGTAAATGAGGTGAAAGGCTGTGGCATGAGCACTTCAGGACCCATGGGCTACCATCAGGATTCCCCAGAAGGGAAAGTTACAGAGACAAGAACTAGTATTGGGCAAGCTCCAGGATTACAGCTGGTACGACAATCAACAGTCTTAGAATGCTTTTAGTGCCACACTCAGGATGTGCCCCTGTCTAGGGCATGGGATTCCAAAATGAAAGGTGTCCTTGCTTAGCTAATGTAGAGGAAGCGCTTCTTTGCCCGCCATCCTTCCCCACCCTGTATTCCCTTCTCCTTTCAGCCCTTTCTTTGTCAGGCCAAGTGTCCATCATTTGAGGACACTCGGTTTCTTCTGTTGAATTGGGTTCTCCATTGTATGTAGCTTACTACCTTTTACCCCAGTTCTTACTAATAATGAGTACAGTCCTCAGATCAGCAACATCAGTGTCACCCAGGTGCTTGTTGGAAATACAAAATCTCAGGCCCACCCCTGACCAACTAAGTCAGAATATGAATTTTAGAAGATTCCCAGATTTTTACTACGCACATTAAATTTGAGAAGCATCATTTTTAGCCCCATCAGCTTCCTGGACTGTTTCATTCCTGGACTACCTTGCTCACAGTTTCAAATCCAAGATGCTGAGATAAAAAAGGAAAGCATTTCCAAAGATAAAAAATGTTATGCAGCTATTAAACATCAAACTTATTTTCACCTGGATAACTTGATTCACTTAAGCCGTTTTCAAAGTAAATTATTCAAATTTAATGAGTGACTATTTGATAGTTTCTGATTGCTTCCATAGTAATTGTACTACCGTAAAATGCTCTAGAGTTCTATTTTGTTTAATGTATAGATCATGATTCTCAATCCTTGCTTCACATTAGAATTTTCCAGAGGTTTTTTTTTTTTTTTTCTTGAAAAAAATCCAAAATGTACACCCTGCTCTCAAAGATTCTGAATCAGTGGGTCTGGGTGCAGCTTGGGCATACATTGTTTTTAAAAGTTTAAAATAGCAAACACACTGGAAAAAATGTTGATGCCCACCAGTTAGTGAGTGATTCCCTAAGAAGGGTTCATCCCTATAATAAATACAGTACTGTGCTGATGTGAAAATGAATGAGGAAGACTCATATGTACTGCCATGAAAATATCCCCAAGATATATGCACTTAATCAGGGTTTTTTAAGTTACATAACAATATGTGATATATGATCTCATTTATGTGAAAAGATGAGTGTGCATATATACATACATGTGTATATAAATGTTTAGAAAGATGACTGAAGGATACTTACCAAACTGTTGACAGCGGTTACCTCTGGGAAGAGGAATGGGAGGGAAAGGGACTTTTTGCTGTGTAAACTTCTAAATATTTTACAAGAATGTATCCGTGCACTACTTGTGTAAATATTCCAAGTGCATTCCAGGGCTATTGGTTGTCATACCATCTGTAATCCTGGATTACAGATTATTTAAGATAATTATGATTTTTTAACATTATAATCTTGAGTGTGTAATTTTATAATAAATAGTAGAGTGACTGACAAAAATAAATCTATAATTCCTACACCAAACAAAAACGGCTAGTGTACCAAGGTTTTTGCTGCTAAACCTGTCGCTTTTCAACTCTGGGATTACTGGAATTGGGTTGCTCTGACTTTCCAGATACCCTCCCATCCAAGGTTACACTTGGCATTGACTCAGACCACCTCTCTGGTTCCTTGGAAAACTCATCCGTGCAAGCAGATCCCACTTCTGGAGCGATCTCTGCACGAGCACTTTGTAAAAGTGGGACAAGCATTTTTAGGCCTTGTCTCAGCCCTAAAAATCACTAGGGAGAGAAGTCCTCCTATAGCTCAGCCTTGCTGAGAGCCAGGTCTCCCCCAGTTTAGGCAGCTGAGAAGGGCACCCTGATGAAGCTACAGTACAAGGGCAGTGCATCCTGACTTGGGCAAAGTTTTCAAAGTCCACTGTGACGGCTCTTCCTCTTTGAAATGGTGATTAAGCACTGGAAGTGTATAATGAGGGAAATTACTTATGAATCTGTGCCTCTCAGCCCCGGGCCATTTCTCTTTCTCTGAGAGAAACTCAAAGATTTTTACCCTAATAGCTAATAGCACTGGAACAAAGTCAGGGCAGAGGCAAGCTGGTGGGGCCCTGCTGACAGCTCGTTAGAAACTGTCCCTCTCCCGCTCCCCGCTTTCATTCCTTCAAGTTACAAAGCCTGACAGAGTTTGATGGGAAAACCAAGGCGGTAACATCCCCCGCGGCAACCCAGTCCCGGCTCATCTCTCTTTGACAGATAAGGAGAATAGATGTCACCTACAAAACGCTTCACTCAGCAGAGCCAAGTGCACCCGGATGGCCTGCTGCCCTCGCAGGACCCACAGGAGGAATCCAGACACGGCCCACAGTTGAGATTTCTCTACAGAAAATCTTTTTAACCGGACACTCCCTGAAAACCAAATGCCCACTCGAGTTGCCCTCAGAAAAGGGCATAACATCTAAAAATTCAAAGAAAGTTATGCTTTGATTTACAAAAGTCTTTTCGAGGTTACACCCTCCACCTGGTCTTTGACGGCTGGTGATCATGTAAGATCTGAGAAGTCTTGGGCTTCCCTGGTGGCAAAGTGGATAAGAATCTGCCTTAGTGTGGGGGACACAAGTTTGATCCCTGATCCAAGAAGATCCCACATGCTACAGAGAAAGTAAGCCCATGAGCCACAGCTGCTGAGCCTACATGCTGCAACTTCTGAAGCCCATATGCTGCAACTGCTGAAGCCTGGCCTTAGAGCTCTGCCCCCCCACAAGAGAAGCCACTGCAATGAGAAGCCTGTGCACCACAACAAAGAGTAGCCCTCGTTCGTTGCAACTAGAGAAAGCCCTTGCACAGCAATGAAGACTCAGCACAGACGAAAAATAAATAAGTAAATAAAATTTTAAAATAGAATCTGAGAAGTCAGTTTAGGTTCTGTGCAGTCTCCTGGGAAGGAGAGTGTGACGAAACAAAACAAAACAAAAACACCTCTCCATTTCAGATGGCAGAGGCTGGGATGCACTGGGATCAATTCAAGTTCTCTAACTCTACTTTGCCCACCTGATGTGAAGAGCCAATTCATTCCAAAAGACCCTGATGCTGGGAAAGATTGGAGGCAGGAGGAGAAGGGGACGACAGAGGATAAGATGGTTGGATGGCATCACTGACTCAATGGACATGAGTTTGAGCAAGCTCCGGGAGTTAGGGAAGGACAGGGAAACCTGGCGTGCTGCAGTCCATAGGGTCTCAATGAGTTGGACATGATTGAGTGACTGAACAACAACATGTCTCAGACAAATCTATGAAGTTTGTTTAAATTGCAGATCCTGAGTCAGTAGGTATGGAGTAGGACCAAAGAACTTGCATTTTAACAAACTCTCTAGGTGATTCTGGATGCAGGTGATCCTGGAGTCTGGCTTTGAGAAGCACTGCTGTTACTTGCTGCTATAGGATGGCGCCTCCACAAGGGCTTCCAATGGTGCTTTCAGCACACCTCCTGGGGGACCTCCTCTTCCCCTTCCCTAACAAGCCTAGGGCGGTTCCTTGGCAGCTGTTCCTATTAGAGATGAAGCCAGCCATCTTTAGGAGTCTCCTGGAGGAAATGATCGAGCCCAGCAGCAGAGGCATCTCTGGGACACCAATCTCTCAGGGCCCTTTCCAGAAGGCAACTTCAGCAAAGTCCTGCTGAGCTTGAAGCTGCCACCCAGACATAGTAGTTGTTGATTTTAACCAATTGCTTTTTATTAGCTCACAGGGTCTTAAATCTCATTTTGCATCAGAACCAGTGGCTCTTTGTAAAAATCCATGGACCCAGGCCCTGTCCCAGAACCAGCAATGGAGATAGTTGATGGATAATTCAACAAGCTACTGGGTGATGCCAATGCACACCAAAGCTTGAGAACAGACATCAGAACAAAAGCAACAACCATAGAAACATTAAAGTCCAACCACTGTATTGAAAAACTGAAATCTACACTATTAACACTAAACACAGTTGAATCTCCTCCCTTTCTGTCTTACAGTTCCTAATAACTTTCCACTCGAGCATTCGAATACCTTCCTAGAGGGGGAAAAGATATCAGACTACCTAACTTACTAAATACAAATATGCTGTGGTTTAAGTGAAATCTATACACAGAAATCTAAAGTTTTAAAACTAGAGATTATTTTTATCATTACAAAATTATAGTAATAATAATAAATAATATTTATTATGTTATTACTATGTGACAGAAACTGTTCTAAGCATTTTCTAAGTGTTAACTTATCTAATATTTACTAAGCACTTGCTTGGTAATGAAAACAATTATTTCATTTAGTCCATTTCCTCTAAGCATTTTAGATGGGGTCACAGAAGGTAACAGGAAACTGAGGCACAGACGAGTTAATTACTCACCAAAAGTTGCACAGCTGTGAAGCAGTAGAACTAAAATTTGAACCAAGATCTTGATTCTTACCCATTATTATCACCTTGCTCACAATTCTTACCCATTATATTACCTTGCTCATGTTAATAACAATAGGGTTTTATTTAACAAATATCTATAATTAGACTATCAAGTGTCAGTATTGGCGGCATAACGTTCTAAGTATACAGTGACAAACAAGATAAAAATTGTTCCAGCTTTCTGGGGCTCATGATCTGATGGGCGAACCAGATGTGTAAACAGGTCATTCAATGCAGTGTGAGACTGCAGTACTGGGAAACCACCAGGGTAGGTGCAAGACCAGTAGGCTATAGCACTTCAGTTCAGTTCAGTTGCTCAGTCGTGTCCGACTCTTTGTGAACCCATGAACTGCAGCACGCCAGGCCTCCCTGTCCATCACCAGCTCCCGGAGTTTACTCAAACTCATGTCCATTGAGTCAGTAATGCCATCCAGCCATCTCATCCTCTGTTATCCCCTTCTCCTCCTGCCCCCAATCCCTCCCAGCATCAGGGTCTTTTCCAATGAGTCAACTCTTCACATCAGGTGGCCAAAGTATTGGAGTTTCAGCTTCACCATCAGTCCTTCCAATGAACACCCAGGACTGATCTCCTTTAGCATGGACTGATTGGATCTCCTTGCAGTCCAAGGGACTCTCAAGAGTCTTCTCCAACACCACAGTTCAAAAGCATCAATTTTTCGGCACTCAGCTTTCTTCACACTCCAACTCTCACATCCATACATGACCACTGGAAAAACCATAGCCTTGACTAGATGGACCTTTATTGGCAAAGTACTGTCTCTGCTTTTTAATATGCTATCTAGGTTGGTCATAACTTTCCTTCCAAGGAGTAAGTGTCTTTTAATTTCATGGCTGCAATCACCATCTGCAGTGATTTTGGAACCCCCCAAAATAAAGTCTGACACTGTTTCCACTGCTTCCCCATCTATTTCCCATGAAGTGATGGGACCAGATGCCATGATCTTAGTTTTCCGAATGTTGAGCTTTAAGCCAACTTTTCACTCTCCTCTTTCACTTTCATCAAGAGGCTCTTTAGTTCCTCTTTACTTTCTGCCATAAGGGTGGTGCATCTGCATATCTGAGGTTATTGATATTTCTCCTGGCAATCTTGATTCCAGCTTGTGCTTCATCCAGCCCAGTGTTTCTCATGATGTACTCTGCATATAAGTCAAATAAGCAGGGTAACAATATACAGCCTTGACGTACTCCTTTTCCTATTTGGAACCAGTCTGTTTTTCCATGTCCATTTCTAACTGTTGCTTCCTGACCTGCATACAGGTTTCTCAAGAGGCAGGTCAGGTGGTCTGGTATTCCCATCTCTTTCAGAATTTTCCACAGTTTATTGTGATCCACACAGTCAAAGGCTTTGGCATAGTCAGTAAAGCAAAAATAGATGTTTTTATGGAACTCTCTTGCTTTTTCGATGATCCAGCAGATGTTGGCAATTTGATCTCTGGTTCCTCTGCCTTTTCTAAAACCAGTTTGAACATCTGGAAGTTCACGGTTCACGTATTGCTGGAGCCTGGCTTGGAGAATTTTGGGCATTACTTTACTAGCGTGTGAGATGAGTGCAATTGTGTGGTAGTTTGAGCATTCTTTGGCATTGCCCAGCAGGAGGACCAAATAGTTGTAAAAGTCCAAAGTTCAAGGAGCACATAACATGGTTAGTGGAAGAAATTAAAAATGGTTTGGTCCGAATGGAGCAGAGAGAGAAGAGGGAATGTGTCAGTGATGAGATTGGAAAACTAACCTGGCCCAAGATATTGAAAGACTGACTATATTATGCATGTTAAAGAGTTTTAGCATGAGGGAAATGGAGACTCATTAGAAGGTATTAGGCAGATCATGAAGCTGAGAAGAGAGATTTGGTCTTATTCATTGCCTTTTATGTTAACAGGCATACAGTAGTATTAACTGAAGCCATCAGAAGATAATATCACCCAAGGAAGGGAGAAGAGGGCCTTGGACAGCAGCCTTGGGAACACTAGCATTTCAGGGCTGAAAAGAAAAGGAGGAGACCCAGCAAAAAGATTCAGAAGAAGGAGAAGGAAAACAATGAGAGGTGATTTAATTTGTCCAAGATCACAAAGCTAGTAAGTGGCAAACTTAGAATTCAAAATGTCTGCATCATTCCAAAGCCACATTCTTTCAAAAAAAATTTTTTTTAATTTCTTCTGCTTGGCTACACCATGCAGCATGCAGGATCTTTACTCCTCAACCAGGGATTGGAACCCGAGGTCCCTGCAGTGGAGTCTTAACAACTGGACCACCAAGGAAGTCCCTCCAAAGCCACATTCTTGACCTCAACATCTCTTAAATATTAGTTTCCCTTACTGCCTGGTGATGCAAAAATTCTATTTATACATGTTTTTCCCAGAGTCCATTTATATAACAACAACAACAAAATTTGTCGAGGAATTTGTTCAGTGCATCCTTGAGTTGCATTAAGGAAGCAAACACAAAACATGCTTCTTGTCACCTCCTCGTGGCTCTCCTGTGTGCCCTGCCACATCTCTGGTGGGACACACTCCGGTGCTACCTAAGAATGCCCCTACAGCATCACCGTGCACAGTCCATTGGCAGGTGCTCAGGAATTCTCTTCGGAAGTCCTTCCATGTGGCACAAGGGGCATATGTAAATCCAGGAACCACTCTGGGTATTCATAATTAAGTGCAAAACATACAACAGTTCAGAAGTTATAAAGTTATTAAAATTATAAAAGTTATAAAATTATTAAAATCCCCTCCTGTCTCCCAACCCATTCCCAGAAATACCATTGTTAACAATTTAGTATTTATATCCTTTTTTTTCCATTTATTTTCATTAGTTGGAGGCTAATTACTTTACAATATTGTAGTGGCTTTTGCCATACATTGACATGAATCAGCCATGGATTTACATGTGTTCCCCATCCTGAACCCCCTCCCACCTCCCTCCCCATCCCATCCCTCTGGGTCATCCCAGTGCACCAGCCCTGAGCACTTGTCTCATGCATCCAACCTGGACTGGCGATCTGTTTCACACTTGATAACATACATGTTTTGATGCTGTTCTTTCAGATCATCCCACCCTCACCTTCTCCCATAGAGTCCAAAAGTCTGTTCTATACATCTATGTCTCTTCTGTCTTGCATATAGGGTTATGCGTTAGTATACTGTATTGGTGTTTATCTTTCTGGCTTACTTCACTCTGTATAATGGGATCCAGTTTCATCCATCTCATTAGAACTGATTCAAATGAATTCTTTTTAATGGCTGAGTAATATTCCATGGTGTATATGTACCACAGCTTTCTTATCCATTCGTCTGCTGATGGGCATCTAGGTTGCTTCCATGTCCTGGCTATTATAAACAGTGCTGCGATGAACATTGGGGTACACGTGTCTCTTTCAGTTCTGGTTTCCTTGGTGTGTATGCCCAGGAGTGGGATTGCTGAGTCATATGGCAGTTCTATTTCCAGTTTTTTAAGGAATCTCCACACTGTTTTCCATAGTGGCTGTACTAGTTTGCATTCCCACCAACAGTGTAAGAAGGTTCCCTTTTCTCCACACCCTCTCCAGAATTTAGTATATATATCCTTAAATGCATATTCTCCACGTGTACAAATTTTTTAATGAAAAGAATCATATTATCTGTATCATTCTGAGAATTGCTTCTTAAACTACACAGTGGCATTTCTTCATATCCATGTATATAGTTTTACCTACTTTATTCTTTCCACATACCTGTACACCTTCTGAAGGTGCCATTATTGTTTTAATCAGTCCTCTATTGATGGTCATTTGTACTATTTCTGTTTTGTTTTGGGGCTGTTTTTCTTTTAGAGAGTGTGAAGTGCCCAAAAGAATGTTATCTGGGCTTCATTTTGGACTGAGCATTTTTCTGAATTTGCCCTAACTTTTTCCCTTTTTGAGCTTGCTGGCTGTTTCTCTCCTGCTGTTCTCTCTAATCTTACTAATACTCTGTTCAAAGTATGTTTGTTGCTTTAAAGATCTCCTTTCCTTACAGACTCTTGGGCTCTTTGGAGGAGTTAAGTTCAGCAAATAAACAAACCACCATCTTGATTTTACTCTCTTATTCTAGAGGATTTCGGAGACACTGAAAGAAGTTCTCTGGTTATCTGGGAATCAGCTTTAAAACCTCAGGTTATGTTTGAGCTGTGCTTCTCATTTCCTTTTTAACAGTGTATTATTAAAGATTGACTAAATATGTTTAAATTGAAGGGATATCCTTTAACTTCAAAGTTTACTGGCTCCTACAGTCTATTGGGAGGCAAAATTAGTGTAAGGGAAACAATTAGAGAGCAACTGGACACCAGAAAATCAGAGGAGAGAGCTGGCAGAACTCTCTACCTTCAAGGGGAAGGTGGAACTTGAGCTGGATTAGGAAGCAGAAGGTAACATTCTGAGAATTCTAGGCAGAAGATGCAAGGATTTTCAAGTACAGCGTAAATTTTCAGACCTTTTTTTTTTGGCCACATTGCAAGGAACTGGGGTCTCACCCATACCTCCTGCAGTGGAAGCACTGAGTCTTAACCACTGAACTGCCAGGGAAGTCCCAAATTTTCATATCTTTTTATTATCTGAAATTTTCTTAGTTTTTATTTAGGGTCTGCTTACCCCCCTGAGAACATAAGCCTGATGAAGGCAAGGACTGGGTCTTAACACTAGTGAATCCTGGTTCCTGGTACAGTGCCTGGCACATAGTGATGTCAATGGATTTATAAATGAACAAGTGGACAAACAACCATGGAGTCTGTAAGGAGAGGTGAGAAGACTGGACTATTTGGAAAGAAGTATCTTTTCTTAGGTTGGAAAGATCCCCTAGAGGAGGAAATGGCAACCCACTCCAGTATTCTTGCCTGGTGAATCCCATGGACAGAGGACCCTGGCGGGACACAGTCCATGGGGTCACAGAGTCAGACACGACTGAGCACACACACAGGCATGTCTTTCCTTTAGGAGTAGAGGACTCTCTGACTCTCCAACAGATTGGTAGAGGAGGAGGTAAGTGGACCCAAGTGGGATTCAAAATCCAGGGGCAATTGGAACCAGCTGAACAAGGTATGATGATTTCCAAGGTGGCTCCTACGTAGATTGCCACTTGGCCCTTGAATCTGAAATTAAATTAAAACACAAACAAAGGAAAATTGATCGGCATAACCTCTTATACTCTACTTGGTCAGCCAACAGTTATACTTTAGGAAAACAAGGAAGAAGAAAGTTTGTTCAGCTCTACCCTTCCCTAGATTAGAATACAGTAAAATGTGAATATGATTATGGTAATTTACTAACACCTACCATGCACTCAGATAGGTTCACTGTTATCTCACATTGAACTAGTCAATGACCAAAAAATGTTTTGTTTGTTGTGTTTTGTTTTTTACATAAACTGTTGTTTTGCAGGTCTTTCCATCCTATACTCGTAAATTGATTAGTGGACCTAAATGCAGTGCTTCACATTCCTGGCGCATCATCTCTCTTATTGATTTTAGGCCATCTTTCACCTTACAGAATTCCTTTTAAACCTTGATCCTATCATCAATCACAGTAGTTGCTCCTTTTAGCTTGGTGTCATCTATATATGTGATCTGCAAATCTCCAAGGATTCAGATACCTAGAGATCCTTTGGAGAGCTCTAAGGGACAAGGCGTGTTTACCAGCTGATACACCACTAGCCACGTATAAAAAAGAAATGACATCTGGCTCTAGGATGACATTAGGCTCATAGGTACGTGGGGCAAAACTTGAGGGTAGTTGAGAAAGGAAAAGCTGTTGGAATTCCAGGTTAAAGCAAGCCAAGGTCAGAATCTCCAGTTTAAGCAGAAAATTTTCTTCTAGGAAGCATCATTTTAGATTCCTAAAGTGGGGAAAGTATTATTAGTTCAACAAGTTTTGAGGCAGACAGCGAGGGGAAAAGGGCGTGTTCAGCTCAGAAGCAAAACTGGGGGTGAGAAAAGGATGACCAACCAAGTCATTGTGAGCTTCACTCCTGGCAAGCAGATATTACTAATACATTCACTTAGCATCGTGGACTATTTGGAATAATCGTCCCTTCCAGCTCTCAGAGAGAAGTCCTACTTCGGGAGTTTAACATGTTTATCCCCCTCCAGCCACAATCCAGGTTTTTCATTGGAATTCTGCATCACTCAGATTCCTCTGTACCTTTCCTCACACTCTGCCTCTGTTGTAAAATCAGCTACAATTGGCTTACATCTCCAGTTCTGGGTATATTTTCTGGGTGCATGTTTCCAAACATGCACACCCTCCGACTGGACCATTCCCCACTCCCCACACTGCCCCCACCCCCTTCCTTCTCCCCATTAACTTTATCTTCTTAAGCAGCTCAGGAACACAGATGTTTTCACCCTGTCAGTCTGCACAAGGGTATTTTCCCAGTGTCTCTCTGTGTGTATGCTCCAGGCACAGCCTCTCTGGGGAGGGAGAGAGTAAATGTTTTCATTCCAAACCCTCAGGGTCAGGTCTTGTTTGTCTAAACTGTGTTTGTTGCCATAATTATCAGATTAGCTGATCTCTGGCAGCAAGTTGGGTTGGGGGGCAAAGAGGGGGGAGTATTAACCCTTTGTAGGGTGGTTGCTGTGCTTTGTCACAGGAATACTTTGAGGAGGAGCTGTCATTTCTCTTCTAACCTGGAGGATTTGGCTAGAATTCTTTCCACCAACCCTAACAGCCCTCAGTAATAGTCTGCTGTAAGTCAATCCAACCACCCGATGGGCTGCACTGCTGGGACCCAAAAGGCATTTAGCAGAGTTGGAAGGTTGAAAGGGCATCTCTCCAGGGATCTGCTGGGGAAAGAAAGAAACGGAGCTTAGAGAGAATCTAGATAAGTAACTCCACAAGGGGCATCAGCATCTCTCAGACTGAATAAGGAAACCAGGAGAATGCACTGGACATCTTCAGCCTGCCCACCCCCACCCCTCCCCCTCAGCAGGCCCCATTTAGGTTTGTTTGGGGATTTTCTGTTGTCACAAAAATACCAAGATCGTTTGCACCACTGCAGTTTTAACAAAATCAGCGGTCTCCCCGTGTAAAGACATTTCCAAGCCTTTGTCATCAGACTGAAATCATTTTAAGATTTTCTCATCTTCCTTTGCCTCCCACTCACAGCACCAATGAACTGCTGTCCAGTCTCCAGAGACTAGAAACACAGACTGATCTTGCCTCTCAACTCCTAGAGTAGCAGGTCCTTTGTATTTTAATTATCTCTTTTATAAATGAATAAATCTTGTCTTCTCAAAAGTACTGAGGCTTTTTGAGGACAAGAATACCCTGGGACTTCCCTGGTGGTCCAGTGGTTAAGACTTGAGGCTTCCAGATGTAGGGGAGTGGGGTGGGAACTAAGAGCCAAAAAAATATCATTTAGTCCTATACACTGATTTACTGGTAGAGAACCTAAACATATAAATAGGAGGTGTTTAGTTAATATTTGCTGTTGATAGCATTTTTCTAAACTTATTTTTTCCATTTCTCACCTCTGTTCTTTTCTGTTTTGTGTTTGACTTTTTGTGTTTGACTACTTATAGATCCTTTATTTCTGGACCAGTTCTCCGATCCATACTCATCAAATCTTCCTCCTCTTCTCTCCAAACACACACACACACAGTGAGAGATAAGAAAACTAACATTTACTGAGTGTCTATACCTAACATTATGCAAACTTATTCCATGTTACCTTGTTTGAAACCCACATTGGCGTTTGAGATCAGTGCTATCAGTCACAAGGAAAGAATTGGAGACAGGGAGTTAAGTCACTTACACTAGCTCCCACAGTTTTAAGCGGTACAAGGAACAAACACACAGATGTGTATGTGATCGTGTGCTGTGCTGTCGCTCAGCTGTGCCCAGCTCTTTGTGACCCCATGGACTGTAGCCCACCAGGCTCCTCTGTCCATGGAGATTCTCCAGGCAAGAATACTGGAGCAGGTTGCCATGCCCTCCTCCAGGGAACCTTCCCCAACCCAGGGATCAAACCCAGGTCTCCCCCATTGCAGGCAGATTCTTTACTGTCTGAGCCTCCAGGGAAGCCCATGTGTAACCCTGAAATCCATACAAATTCCATCTTTCTAGTTTAAATCTTTCTTCTCTACTGATGCTACCAAACATGGTTCCAAAGGTAGATGGGTCATAGAGAGGGTCTTGAGAAGAAATGTACACAATCAATATTGGGCAGGAGTTTCCAATTCCATCCCAGAGAAGAACTCAGGTGAACTTCCATGGAAGCAATAACCAGGGATCCAGCTCCCTTCTTTCCTGCCAGAAATGTGCTCTGTTCCACATGAAGCCCACTAAGACGTCATCCATCTCCGAGTTCTACCCAGGGTTCCCCTCTCCTGATACCTGTTCTCCCACTGCTTCTTACATCCTTCCACAAGCCAGGCAGAAAGACCTGGTAGATCTCGAATAGGTCAACTGAACTGTGTCTGTTAGTTGTTCTGATAGGGGAGTTAATGGAAGAGCAGTTGAAATGGTTTTGTTCCTAATTCAGAAATCTCAGTGGCTTGGAAGGAAATTCTGGAAAGAGAGATAATGGCCTTAAAAGAAATTCAAAGAAGGACTTAGTTTAAAAGATAACAATGTAAGGTTGGTGATTTGGGCACCCTGTGGCAGAGTATTAGCCACATGTAGAGCAAAGTAAGGCAAATTCTTATGAAAGAGAATCTCAGGTTCCTACAATACCTTTCTTGATCTTGGCTATGTGCAATGAACTTCTTAGTAAGATGCTTGAGGTCCCACACTACCACCTAAGATGGTACTTAAGATCCTACCACTACCACACTATACACCCTCTCTGGGGTTTATGGGACAAGTTGAGGATTGGACTAGGTGACATCTAGATTCCTTCTTTCTTGATGGGCCATCAAATTCCCCAATAGGGAAGCAAATAGGAGAAGTTGTTTAGAGAAATCACATTTACTTGATTTAATATATGCAAAATGCTAAACAGAATGCTTGGCACATAGTAATTCTATAGAAATATTAGCTATTATTATCATACATGACAATGAGGCTGATGAGGATGGATCCATGCACTACAAACACATTTTTACCACCACATCTATAAAATTGAAAAAGACAAATAATCCAGTATTCTGATAACTCTAAAGCCCTCTCCTGCAAAGACTTTGATAGGAGGGGAATTAACTATGGTTACTGAAGACTACAAATAACTGTAGTTCATGGAAGGAGAGTTTGCTAAGCAAACAGCCACCAAGACAAAATATATGAATGTGCTTTTTTTTGAAAAACCTAGTTTTCTTATTTGGTTATGGAATGAATTAAGCTGCCTCGAGAAGTAGTGAGTTTCCCTTTTCAGGGACATAGATGGCAAGTGGCTAGATTGACTCTGTTGGCTTTGAAGAAGCTTTCTGTCAAAATCTCTGTAATTCCAAAGTGAATCCCAGAATACATAGTGTCCCAATGTGGGCAGTAGAGTGGCAGAGGTTGGACTTTAGCAGATTACCTAGTCCTGAAAGGCATAATATCAGCCTGGAATATCTTGCACCTTATATAGTGAAGCTGTGCCTTCTAAGGCCTTGGTTGAAAGATTATTAGTGGAGCACATTGCTGAGCAGTATTCCTGCATCATTCTCTCTTTTCAGTGCTGAGACTAAGAATCAAGCAGAGGGAATAATAGAGCTACACAATAAGAGAAGAGCCAGAACCCAGAGCTCTGGGTTTTTTTCTAGTTTTCTCCTCCCTGTGAAGAGATGGAATTATCTTGGACTGAGGATGTAGATGTGAATATGAATAGAGGCTCATATACAGCGTTAGAGCAAGATAAATGGCAAGTAAAACAGAAAAGGAAACAAATAATCAGAAAGAACAGAAGGGCAAAGGGCAGGAGATAGAGCGTTGAAGAGGCAGTGGGAGAGAAAAGAAGGAAATGAAGGGACTTTTTTAAAAAAATGTTTATACTTTGAATGAAAGAGAAGTAGAGAAGCAACATTTTAAAAAGGAAAGGGATGGCAAGGAAAGAAAGGTAGCAACATACATTGAGTACTACAAAAGAAAAGTGGAAAAGAGTAATTAAGGTTGAGAAAAAAAGTCTAATATAATTTAAGCTAGTTATCTGATGAGAATATCTAAGGAAGATGTTAGATGCCTCTTTGCAAAGAGATTCTCAGGCAGAGACCCAGAACCTGGGGAAGAAACCTCCTGTCTACTCCCCAGGAATCTCTGCCTCTACAACATAGTTTCAGTTCAGTTCAGTCACTCAATTGTGTGCAACTCTTTGTGACCCCATGGACTGCAGCACACCAGGCTTCCCTGTCCATCACCAACTCCCAGAGCTTGCTCAAACTCATGTCCATCGAGTTGGTGATGCCATCCAATCATCTCATCCTCTGTTGTTCCCTTCTCCTCCTGCCTTCAGTCTCTCCCAGCATCAGGGTCTTTTCCAGTGAGTCACTTCTTTGCATTAGGTGGCCAAAGTATTGGAGCTTCAGCTTCAGCATCAGTCCTTCCAATGGATATTCGGGACTGATTTCCTTTAGTATTGACTGGTTTGATTTCCTGGCTGTCCAAGGGACTTTCAAGAGTCTTCTCCAACACCACAGTTCAAAAGCATCAATTCTTCAGTGCTCAGCTTTCTCTATGGTCCAACTCTCACATCCATACACGACTACTGGGAAAACCATAGCTTGACTATATGGCGCTTTGTCGGCCAAGTAATGTCTCTGCTTTTCAATACACTGTCTAGGTTTGTCATAGCTTCTCTTCCAAGGAGCAAGCATCTTTTAATTTCATGGCTGCAGTCACCATCTGCAGTGATTTTGGAGCCCCAGGAAATAAAGTCTCTCACTGTTTCCATTGCTTCCCCATCTATTTGCCATGGAGTGATGGGACTGGATGCTATGGTCTTAGTTTTTTGAATGTTGAGTTTTAAGTCAGTTTTTTCACTCTCCTCTTTCACTTTCGTCTTTCATCAAGAGGCTCTTTAGTTCCTCTTCCTCTTCTGCCATAAGGGTGGTATCATCTGCCTATCTGAGTTTATTGATATTTTCCCCTGCAATCTTGATTCCAGCTTGTGCTTCATCCAGCCCAGCATGTATCATGATGTACTCTGCATATAAGTCAAATAAGCAGGGTGACAATATACAGCCTTGACGTACTCCTTTCCCAATTTGGAATCAGTCTGTTGTTCCATGTCCAATTCTAACTGTTGCTTCTTGACCTGCATACAGGTTTCTCAGGAGGTAGGTAAGGTGGTCTGGTGTTCCAGCATAGCTTGGATCAGTTGTTAATATCAGAATTAGAAGCAAAGCTTCTATTGAACCCCCTTAACATCTGTAACCTGCCTTTCCTTGGAGGGTCCCCTTCCTTCCTCCTGTCACTTCTCTCCGTCCCCTTCTGGACTTTGCTGTTACTTAATTGGCTATGGGGTGGTTGATCTGGAAAACCTTCAGAAATGCCTTCCAACCCTCCAGGTGGACCATTCTCTACTTCTGCTGTCATATTCCTTTCTTTTTTCTTTCTATGCTAGCTCTTTTATTAGGATCTGAGGTTCAGGGACTGATGGAAGGATAAGCAGTGGGAGCAGGGATGACTCACATGACAACACAACTGTGTTGCTATAGCTCAGCTGTCTCTTCTTCTGGTAGAAAAAACCTGGAGGACTTGGTTCCAAGTCCACAGAGAGGTTGCTTGGTATCAGGTATTAGTCATCATTGGAAGCAGAAGCCACGTTACACAATAGCTGAATGTTATTTTATTAACAATCATGATGGTGAACTAAATAGTTTAATGAGCACTGAAGATAAAACCTTAGATCCTGCCCTGGAGGAGCTAGCAAACCAAAAGTGGGAGCCCTAGATCCTGCCAGTTCAACATTCATCATCATTGCCTGGTACTGAGCACCGAGGTTCTTAGGTGCTGGGTACAATGCTGAACATGTGACAGTCATCAAGTTATTTAATCCTCATAGCATCTTGGGAGGAAGGTACTGTTGTCATCCCCACTTTACAGATGAGGAAATGGAAGCCTGAAGATTAAATGATTTACCAAGATAGCTCAGCCTATGACAGACTGGGATTCAAATTTTCTTGGAGGCACCTGATTAGACTGCCTTCCTTCATCCCCTTTCTGCACCAGTCAGAATCCATTTAATGAGTCAAGAATGACAGCAAGAGGAGTGCAGTCCCTAGAGTCATCCCATTCCCATTTCAACACTCATTTTGAGGATTCATGCTTGGGAGCCACTCCCATGAGCCCTTCCTCACTGTGTCACTTGTGATCCAACCTGCTTTAACCTGTCATTCTCCTACCTGCCTGAACCTGCAGATGCCCACATGGAGGGATCCTTGGCCTTGGGTTCTTCCTTCTCCTCACCACTTTCTACCAATTCATCCAGACTTAACCACATCCTGACTTAACCACCAGCAATGCTGGTGTTACCCCTCAAATAACTACACACACCCGGGACCTCTGGGGTTCCTACCTGTGCTGCTTGTCCCTTTCATAAGCTAAATGAATGACATAAACCTCCTTCCAGACAAGATGTCCTGCTTTCTGGAAGACTCTGTGCACCTCTTATCCAAGAAGTGAAGTCTTCTTTTCAAGTATTTTCTGCCCATAGCAACAGTCCAATAAAAGCCTTCACTTGGACTTGGCTAATTCGGAATTTAAAATGGCTAGTTTTGAGAGATTATGCAAAGTTTGCAAGCAACCAAATTTGGGAATAGAAAGAGGACAGAAATGTTTTCACATAACAGTTACTATTAATATACTTATTACATTAATAATATATTTATTATAAATCATACTATATTATCAGTCTTTACTATCTCTAATAATAGTTTTTAACCCAGTTTGAGGTTTCCCATTATCTGAAAATAATAAGAAATATTAAAATTTACAATTCAGAATTTTCTTAGGCCAACTTCCCCATTCTTCCAATCCCCCCAACTTGCCTTACCCACTACCTCCAGGCATCCAAAATTGTACAATCTATATGAATAGGGCCAGGTATCTTATGAATACTCAGTAAATATTAACTAACTGACTGTCTAAATGAATTAATCTATTAGCCTCTGGTACAAGAGCTTTTTCTGTCTCTCAAATTCACATCATTTCCTCTCCTTTTACTAACACAGGCATTCATGCATGCAGTTCTAACAGTTGTTTACTTAGGGCTGTTTTGGCCTCCTCAAATACAGTCTGGTAACGGTGCAAGACAGTATGTGAACAAGTGCTCACATGAGAGTCACAGCAGTGGGGAGATGGGAAGAACATGGGCCTTGACCACAGCAGACCTCGGTTCAAAGGCTGCCTCATCTGTGAAACTGGAGTGTTGACATCCAACTCATAGGCTCACTGATAGAGAACATTATGGGAGAGGTTACTGAATGCTGTGTGTATGTACGTCTTCAATCTTCCCTGAAAACTCACATAGGAAGGAAATGAGACTTGGAGGGGTGGACTCATTTGGCCAGTCTGAGGTCTCACAGCCAGTTTGTGATGGGCATTGCTAGAGTGTGAACACACTCTTAACTTTGAAACCACACAGTTCACGTCATATTCAAACCCAGCCAAAATTCAGATTGGGACTTGAATTCATGAGCCAAGACCTGAACCCATTTACTTTTCATTGAAATAGCACACCTGGCCTCAGGACTTATTGCAGCTCAGGTATTTTATATCTCAGCTTTCTGATTGCCTCCTAGTAAGAGGCAGAGTGATAGGTAGATTTATTGAGAGAAATACACCACACACCCCATAGACAGAATGTGGTCTGTCTCAAAAGGCTTGAGAGAGGCCCCAAAACATGGGGTTTCTCAGATGGTAAAGAATCTGCCTGCAATGCAGGAGACCCAGTTTCAATCCCTTGGTTGGGAAGGGAATTCCCTAGAGAAGGGAATGGCTACCCACTCCAGTATTCTTGCCTGGAGAATTTCATGGACAGAGGAACCTGGTGGGCTATAGTCCACAGGGTTGCAGAGTCGGACATGACAGAGTGACTAACACACTTCCAGTTTCCCTATGCACTGGGTAATTTCATAGGTTAATGAGTGAAAGGATTATTCCAACTGCTTTAGAGAAGGGGTGGGGATTTCCAGGAATTGGATCACTGCCCACTTTTTGGCCTTTTATGGTCAGCCTTGGAATTGTCAGTGCACCTGTAGGCATGTCATTTTATTATATTGAATGAATAATGAATGAATAACAATTTATCTTCGTAAATGTTCCTTTATTTCTGAAAAGTGCTATCCTTGTTTCTGCTTTAAAAAGGGAAGCTGGGGATTTGCCTCCACTCAGGTTGGCTCAAAATTCTCACTAGCAAAGTAATGCTCAAAATTCTCCAAGCTAGGCTTCAACAGTACATGAAGCGAGAACTTCCAGATGTTCAAGTTGGATTTAGAAAAGGCAGAGCAGCAATAGATCAAATTGCCAAGATCTGTTGGATCATAAAAAAAGCAAGAGAATTACAGAAAAACATCTGCTTCTGCTTCATTGACTACACTAAAGTCTTTGACTGTGTGGATCACGAGAAACTAGAAAATTTTTCAAGAGATGGGAATACTAGACTACCTTATCTGCCTCCTGAGAAATCTGTATGCAGGTCAAGAAGCAACAGTTAGAACTGGACATGGAACAACAGACTGATTCCAAATTGGGAAAGGAGTACGTCAAGGCTGTATATTGTCACCCTGCTTATTTGACTTATATGCAGAGTACATCATGATACATACTGGGCTGGATGAAGCACAAGCTGGAATCAAGATTGCAGGGGAAAATATCAATAAACTCAGATAGGCAGATGATACCACCCTTATGGCAGAAGAGGAAGAGGAACTAAAGAGCCTCTTGATGAAAGACGAAAGTGAAAGAGGAGAGTGAAAAAACTGACTTAAAACTCAACATTCAAAAAACTAAGACCATAGCATCCAGTCCCATCACTCCATGGCAAATAGATGGGGAAGCAATGGAAACAGTGAGAGACTTTATTTCCTGGGGCTCCAAAATCACTGCAGATGGTGACTGCAGCCATGAAATTAAAAGATGCTTGCTCCTTGGAAGAGAAGCTATGACAAACCTAGACAGTGTATTGAAAAGCAGAGACGTTACTTGGCCGACAAAGTGCCATATAGTCAAGCTATGGTTTTCCCAGTAGTCGTGTATGGATGTGAGAGATGGACCATAGAGAAAGCTGAGCACTGAAGAATTGATGCTTTTGAACTGTGGTGTTGGAGAAGACTCTTGAAAGTCCCTTGGACAGCCAGGAAATCAAACCAGTCAATCCTAAAGGAAATCAGTCCCGAATATCCATTGGAAGGACTGATGCTGAAGCTGAAGCTCCAATACTTTGGCCACCTAATGCAAAGAAGTGACTCACTGGAAAAGACCCTGATGCTGGGAGAGACTGAAGGCAGGAGGAGAAGGGGACAACAGAGGATGAGATGATTGGATGGCATCACCAACTCGATGGACATGAGTTTGAGCAAGCTCTGGGAGTTGGTGATGGACAGGGAAGCCTGGTGTGCTGCAGTCCATGAGGTCGCAAAGAGTCAAATAGGACAGAGTGACTGGACTGACTGACTGAGGTTGCCTCAAGGTGAGGATCAATGTGTCCTTTAGGTGTGGTGAGGGCAGCTGGAGAACTAGGGGAACCAGGAGAAACTGGGCAGATGGAGAGCAAGATGGTGGGAGGCAAGTAAGAAAGTTGTGATGACTCCTCTTGTGCTGCAGAGATTCCACCACCAGTTCTTTCCAGTCAACTTTTTCAATCCCCATTTCAGGTATGGAAATGCTCTGATGCCTGGGATAAAAGAAAAGACTGGATGGAGGCATTCTAGTATGGAAAGAATAAAGTTACAAAGCTTAGAGCCAAGGATGCTAACTGTGAGCTTTGAACATTTAAGTTGCTTAACAGCAAATCTGGAAAACTCAGCAGTGGCCACAGGACTGGAAAAGGTCAGTTTTCATTCCAATCCCAAGGAAAGGCAATGCCAAAGAATGCTCAAACTACCGCACAATTGCACTCATCTCACATGCTAGTAAAGTAATGCTTAAAATTCTCCAAGCCAGGCTTCAGCAATACATGAGCCGTGAACTTCCAGATGTTCAAGCTGGTTTTGGAAAAGGCAGAGGAACCAGAGATCAAATTGCAAACATCCAATGGATCATAGAAAAAGCAAGAGAGTTCCAGAAAAACATATATTTCTACTTTATTGACTATGCCAAAGCCTTTGACTGTGTGGATCACAATAAACTGTGGAAAATTCTGAAAGAGATGGGAATACCAGACCACCTGACCTGCCTCTTGAGAAATCTGTATGCAGGTCAAGAAGCAACAGTTAGAACTGGACATGGAACAGAGTGGTTCCATATAGGAAAAGGAGTACGTCAAGGCTGTATGTTGTCACCCTGCTTATTTAACTTATATGCAGAGTACATCATGAGAAATGCTGGGCTGGAAGAAGCACAAACTGAAATCAAGATTGCCAGGAGAAATATGAATAACCTCAGATATGCAGATGACACCACCCTTGTGGCAGAAAGTGAAGAAGAATTAAAGAGCCTCTTGATGAAAGTGAAAGAGTAGAGTGAAAAAGTTGACCTAAATCTCAACATTCGGAAAACTAAGATCATGGCATCTGGTCCCATCACTTCATGGCAAATAGACGGGGAAGCAGTGGAACCAGTGGCTGACTTTATTTTTCTGGGCTCCAAAATCACTGCAGATGGTGACTGCAGCCATGAAATTAAAAGACACTTACTCCTTGGAAGGAAAGTTATGACCAACCTTGATAGCATATTAAAAAGCAGAGACAGTACTTTGCCAACAAAGGTCCGTCTAGTTAAGGCTATGGTTTTTCCAGTGGTCATGTATGGAAGTGAGAATTGGACTATAAAGAAAGCTGAGTGCCGAAGAATTGATGCTTTTGAACTGTGGTGTTGGAGAAGACTCTTGAGAGTCCCTTGGACTGCAAGGAGATCCAACCAGTCCATCCTAGGGGAGATCAGTCCTGGGTGTTCTTTGGAAGGACTGATGGTGAAGCTGAAACTCCAATACTTTGGCCACCTGATGTGAAGAGCTGACTCATTGGAAAAGACCCTGATGCTGGGAAAGATTGAAGGCAGGAAGAGAAGGGGACGACAGAGGATGAGATGGTTGGATGGCATCACTGATTTGATGGACATGGGTTTGAGTGAACTCCGGGAGTTGGTGATGGACAGGGAGGCCTGGCGTGCTGCGGTTCATGGGGTTGCAAAGAGTCAGACATGACTGAGTGACTGAACTGAACTGGACTGAACTGAACATCTCTGGGTGTCCCTGTGTATAATGGTGACAAAATACAGACCTCTCAGGGAAGCTGGGACAGCTCAATGAAATTTTGTTTGTAAAGGACCTGGCAGAGGAGGTGACTGTTGAGAACCAGTGAAAGATGCGACACTCAGTCTGCAGCCCTAGTTAGTGACAGGATTTGGCTTTATCTGAATCCTGCCCAAAACACAGTTAGGCTATGCTCATCCTCCCAAGAAAATGTGAAATGATGGTAACTCTCATAACCACTAAAACTAACTAAAGTTACTCCATTTGGGAGAGGAAAAAAGAGCTGCAGAAAACTCCAGTATCAGGAGGGTAAAAATGAAAAAGAAAATTTTAGACAAAAAAATAAAAAATACATTGTGAATCTGGAAAAAAAAATCTAGAGTAGCTCACTAGAAGGTCTAAATTTATCTGTAAAAAAAAAAAGTGTTTGAGGTGGAAAAAATTGCTGACTATTCATGTAAGATGTTTATAATACAAATACAAGTTTTAAAAAAAAATGTTCTGGTGAAAGTAAGGTTAAAGAAATTCCACAAATGACTCTCAACATTTTTTTAGTTGTGGCAAAATACACATAAACCATTGTAATCACTTTATTTTTTTTTCCCAATTATTTTTATTAGTTGGAGGCTAATTACTTTACAATATTGAGTGGTTTTTGCCATACATTGACATGAATCAGCCATGGATCATTGTAATCACTTTAAAGTATACAATTCAGTCCTATTTAGTACATTGACATTGTTATGCAACCATCATCACCATCCATCTCTAGAACTCACCTTGCAAAACTGAAACTCTGTACCAGTTAAACAATACTCCCTGTTTGCCTCACCTCCAGCCCCTGGCAACCACTGTTCTACTCTCTGTCTCTATGAATTTGACTACTTTAGGTACCCCATATAAGTATAATTATACCATATTTGTCCTCTTATGCCTGGCTTATTTCGCTTAGCATAATGGACTCTCAACTTTTAAACTATACGTATTCCAAAGCCATCTGGAAAGTGACTGAAATTTTCAGATGGAAGAAGAATGAAGATGACTCTTCCCAGACCTGGAGGAAGGAGTGAATGCAGGTAAGAATGTGGACCCAGTGAAGCCCCTAAAAATGCAGTTTTAGGGGTCAGGGGCTTCTGTCCCTTTCTTGAATTCCTTTGTGTTGCCACAACATAAGAGTTCAGAACGGATGTTGGCCTCGCAGCATTTCCCTTTGTGTTTTCTGTAGAGTCTATCCCATTATTACCCTCTCCCAGGATGTTCACTGTAGCTCATAATAAACAGGCAGATAGACTGTTAGACTGTTCATTGTACTTACAACTTACCTTGTAGCAGACACAGTCAACAGTTCAAAGTGGATAGCTTTAAAGAGGATATTGTAGGTGGCAACATAGTCATATCCCATCATCTCTACTCCTTTCTTTCCCAGATTATGAAATAGCTGTACAATTTGGATGGGCTGACACTTCAGCTCCTGAAATGAACTTTTGATTCAGTTAAATGAATCAGTAAAGCCCCTCACACTGGCCATGGTGATTGGCTTGGAAATGGGCCCATGCCTAATTCCAACTATAAATACAAGTTCACTGTAGGTGAATTAGGAAGCACAGAGTCTCAGACATCCTACATCAGTCTCAGTATGAAGACAATGCTATGGACACGAGAGTCCTTGATAATAGGGCTCAGGCTCTGGATCAACCCATCCAGAGAAGCCGTGAAGTTGGAGCACCTGTGGTGGGGTTAGTGCCCTCATAAGAAGAGACAGCAGAAAGACTCTCTTGCTCTCACTGCCATGTGAGGATGTGTGTGATGAGAAGGCTGCTGTCTGTAAGCCAGGAAGAGAGCCTCACCAGAACCTAGCCACGGCAGCTCCATGCCTCTGAAATGATTCACAAACAAGCTGCCTCTGGGGGGCTCTGAGGGTGGCAACAGGACCTAGTTAAATGAAGATGACAAAGAAGAACAAGGAGGAGGAGAAAAGAAAGGGTGAAGAAAAGCATGTTGAAGAGCAATACTTCTCATTCATTTCCACCAGAACAGCAGCAAACAATGAAAGCATACCATCAGAAGGCCTGGTGGCATGACCAGAAAAAGGATGCCAGTATTTTTGAAAACTTACATTTTATTGTAAAAAGTCATGCAAATTCTGTGTTCTACTTCATAAGGTGCCTTTACTCTGTTTATATCAAAATATTTCCCTAAGAGTGACATTTTATACCTTTTTTATTTCCACACTGCAAGGCTTGCCGGATCTTATTTTCCCGACCAGGGATTGAAACCATACCCCCTGCAGTGGAAGTGTGGAGTCCTAACCACTGGACTGCCAGGGAATTCCCTAAACCAAGTCTTTGAAATGATCTCTTGGCCCTGCCCTACCTATCTTGGCTTGCTTCCACCTAAATGTGAGTAGCACAACTTTCTGCAGAAAGAGCGTTGGATTCAGTTTTAAAATCTGGGTTCTTTTTCCGATTCCATCCCTTCACAGCCATGTGACCTTGCAAAATCCCCCACCTACTTTAAGCTTCTCTTTCCTCATGAATAAAAGAAAAGATGACATCTCTTTCACCTTTCTCACAGAGATGTCAAGCTCCAAGGGGTTAATGTGAGAAAGACTTGGGAGACCAGGAAATTCTGACCCGTAACCCTATCAGTATTATTCTAAGACCATTTTGGAAGTTTCCCCAGCCCGGACTAATCCATTCTTGGACAAAACTTTCTGATACCTTTTGGTTCAATCCTTGCAGTTGTGCTGAGGAGTACAGGATACAAAAAAGAATGAGGAGGAGTTATTTATAAACAGCTTTCAAGAGAATGGGAGAAAAGTCAGATCTTATTTTCATGTGACTCTATGTCTCTTTGTTCCCCTCATTTTTGTATCTTCCATCTTTAACATGAGATCTCAAGCTTCCCCATTCAGAGGAGTCCTGAGCCTGTATTCCACTTGCCTTATGAACAAATACCTCAGACTCAGAGTAGAGCAAGAAAGACAAGTTGGTTTCATTTTCAGCACCAGCTCTGATCCACTGGATGCTTGGAACACTGTATTAAGAGACCACTCAGTGGGAAAGAAGGTACAGAAAGATTAGAGATGTCTGCCACAGGCACAGAAAGTGAGAACATGTGTACCATCACTGGCCACCATGGGTTAGAGGCTCAAGATGAGTCAACTCAAAATATGCAGCAAATGTTGAAAGCTAGAAGGCTTTCAGAAAAATCTCAAATGTGAGGGCTTTCATCCTCTGGCACACTTACAAAGTCAGTAATATTGGTTTATGTCTCTTATTTTTAATAATAAGAAAGGCTAACTCCTTATCTGTGGAAGAATTAAATAGGTTAACTACATGTCAAGTTTCCTTCCTTTTGGATAGACTAGTATCAACTCCATTCTCTAACCCAGCGTGTATTATGCTAGTCACTACATTCATTGAAATCATAGAAAGTTTGAGGATGTCATTGGTCAACCTGACAGTCCAGCACTGGGCCCATGAGCAATTGTGAACATAAAAACGGACTGAAAACCAAGATAAGAGACTAACTGTAGAGAACAAGAACAACAATAACACGCACACAGAGAAGAATCATGGTAATTAAGCGGTGAGAATCACTGTTCAAATGAAATCTGGTATCAGTCTTAATGTAACTGCTTCAAATTTGCTCAGTTGCTCAGCTGTATCTGACTGTTTTGTGACCCCATGGACTGTAGCCCACCAGGCTCCTCTATCCATGGGATTTCCCAGGCAAGAATACTGGAGTGGGTTGCCATTTCCTACTCCAGGAGATCTTCTTGACCCAGGGATCAAACCCGAGTCTCCTGTGTTGCAGGCAGATTCTTTACTGCTGAGCCACCAGGAAGCTACTGGGGAAGCCCAAACTACTTCAAATCCTATCCTATATTTCTGAGAACTCTAGGGGCTTCAGATTTGGATGAGCACTCCATGAGTTTATTTCAAAATACTTATTTCTATTTTAGTATGTGTTACTTGAGACTTTAAAAAAAATAACAAACAGCTCCCATTAAGTAGTTAAGTATCTTTTTGTTGTAGAATTCTAAGGGGTTTAGCACTGTGTACATGCACAGCATTTAAGCTTTTAGGAATTTATTTTACTACTTTGGTGCTTTCAGTTTGCTTGAAAGCAGGCCCCTTTGCGTTAAAAGCCCTGCTGGGGCTTAAAAGCTGTCAGTTTGCCTTCATCTGCTCTTTAGACGACCAGACTTTCTGGCTGAGTAGAGTATGTTTGGTTAGTTTTGGTCTTGTTTTATGCTATAAGAAGCTACACAACAACAATAAGAGATGCAGTAATTAAATATTTTTTGGAATTTCTTGTTTTATTGTTCTGGGTTTCTTTGGGGCCCACTGTTTATTTCCATGTTATGAGCTCCTTTGCAAATGAATTCTTGCATTTTAAGTAATTAGCCATTGAGGAAGGGATTGTGAGATGGGTTACAGTTCAGTGAAAACCCGCAGTGGAGAGTAACATGCTGGTGTTGGGTGGCTGTGGGGGAGATGAGCACAGAGAAGACACAGGCCCCTGGGTCTCTACTCAAAGCGATGGAGAGGTGGTTTTAGTAAGGAGGGGTCTCTCTAGTACTTTCCTGCTCCCCTCTTCCTTTTCCTCATTCTCTTAAGTTTTTCCTTCCTCTCTCCTTTCCCTTCACCTTTGTGTTTCTCACCTATCCTTTTTTTTTTTTTTTTCCAATTACCCTTCTATTCTCCTGCTTTTTCTTGTCTCCTCCTTTCTCTCTGCCCCATCCCTCCATTTTTGTCCTAGCTGCCATCCTCTGCTTTTCCTGTGAAGACCATTCTTCACTATGGCATCAGACTGGATTTCCTAAAGAGTGTTCCACCAGACACCAGGTCCATGAGATATCCTATGGAAAGTTAAAAAAGATGGAAAGATGGGGTGGAGGGCAAAGCTGGATCTGTAGTTCAATTGCAAACATGTCTCCCCCTAAAGCTTCAGCACCCCCATTAGCATTTAATACGTTCTGAGAAATCCTGCTGTAAAGAAACTGGTCTAACCTGGTTTACCCCACTGTTCCCCAAATTTCCTCGACCTCAGTGTCTTTTCCCTTCAAATAAATGAATCTCTCTGAGAATACATTTGGGGAGCCCCGTGGTAGAACTTCTCTTCTTGGCTCACCTTGGGGCTTTAAAACATCGACTTCCTTCACTCACTTCCTTCAACATTTAACAGGAGAGGTGAGCAATATAGAAGTTTTGCATTTATGAGTCTTTTTTTTGCAGCATATCTTTTTTTTGCCATGCTGGGCAGCAAAGAGTACAGACAGAAGAGGAGCCCCTGTCGGTGATGACCTTCAGAAAAGTTCAGACAAGTGAGAAGGTGCCTTAACATCCCAAAGAGTTGGAAATGATTAAGTGATTAACACTATCATTATCATTATAGTCACTCAGTCGTGTCTGACTCTTTGTGACCCCATGGACTGTAGCCCGCCAAGGTCTTCTGTCTACAGAATTCTCCAAGCAAAAGTACTGGAGTGGATTGCCATTCCGTTCTCCAAGGGATCTTCCAGACCCTGGGATCAGACTTGGGTCTCCTGCATTGCAGGCAGATTCTTTAACATCTAAGCCACCAGCAAGATCTCAGTAGAGTATACTGTGACAAATTCATGTGATAGGGTTTTATGTAGTCCTTACAAGTAGAGTTTTAGGAGAGTATTAACTGACATACAGTAGATGCCCAAGATCAATTCTGTGTTAAAAAAACATATGTATTACCATGTACATTTTTGTAAAACTGACATTCACCACGTGTTATACATACATGTAAATATGTAAAAGCAAGAAAAAACAGTCACCAAAATTTAGCAGTAATTGTCTCTTAGTAGGTATTTTGGCAGCTTCTTGTTTATCTGTGCCTTCCAACTTTTATGTAAAGAGCATGTGCTCTTTCGCTATACAAAAGGAATTGATAAGTTAGAAAAATTAACAAAAGTGGCTGGTGATCCCATACAAGTTTTGTTAGTATTTGAATTCCCAGCTGACTCCAAATAGGGTCCTGTCAAAACCAACTGGGACTTTTCTGTCTCCTGGGGGGTAAGTGCTCCATGAGGAAGGTCAAAGAGAATGTCAGCCTTCCTTCTGCTATCTGGGGAAATCTGGATATCAGAGCCAGCTTCTATGTTGTGATGCTACAGTTTACTGGGGGGGAAAAAAAGATCAACACACCCCACCATCTATTTATTTAATATTAAAAATAATATTTCACTGAGCTTGGCTGGCGTCAACTGGAGCAGTTACTCATACAGGAATTCAAACAAAAGCAGCACTGGCCTTAAGCCAGAGGGCTGGTGCTGGGTGGTCCATGTCCGTCCTTAGCTCAGAGTAGCTCCTAGGCTGCTTTCGGACCTGCTTTGGGTTAAGAAGATGATGTATTCATTTATTTATTAGAAATGTTTTAACAGGAAATGCTAATAGTTTGAATTTAGGGAGAACTACCCTGGAGACAGCTGGAGGAATGCAGCTGACATGGTTGGGGAGGAGATTGCTACGCTCAGCCTTGGAGTCAGATCAGGGCCTGTTGTAAAAGTCTACACTGGGGCCCAGCACGCCAAGTGAGCCCGAAAGATCCTGGTTGCTTTGCTTCAGGACAGAAGGGGAGGAGCAGGGCAGTTCTTTCAGCTTTCCTGTTTCCCTTCTCTGTTGCCATTTGTTTCTTAGGAACCTGGAGGTGTGTTTTTTATGTAGGCATGAACACAGATGTTGGCTTTGCTAGGAATGAACAGGCCCTGTGTACACAAACATCCAGGTGGGAGTGGGTGAGCCGAGGTATAAGCAAGTACATGTGTAACTTAAACCCATTTTTAGTGTGACTGCGGGCTGGTGGAGTCATGTGTGAGTTCAGGGGTTGCATGTGCACATCTTTTCAGCATATGAGGATGCTTGAAAGACAAGTGTTTGGAGGGGATTTCAGGTGTGTCCTCAAGCTCTAGAGTGCATTCCAATGCTGGGTCATATTCATGGCTAATTTTGTGGAGCCCAGAGGAAAAAAATGAAAGATAGGGGAAGTACAAATCAAGCCTGAATGAATGAATGTATGTATGAGAGGAACATGAGCAGGTTTGTGTATCTTTAAAAATCCTCTTCCAGCTGGTTTAAAAGACCATAGGACTTCATTTGTGACAAGAGGGTGTAATTACAATGCCGTGGGGAGTGGGGTCCAATGTCTGACCCAGTCTGGCACAACAACAGGGCTGTTCCTGTGTTTCCAGATAACAATAGAGGTGAAGCCTAACCCTGGAAACCAGTCAAGATCCGCAGAGATAAACCTCAGGCAGCAAGAATACTGTCAATGAAAAGAAACTGACCTTTCGCCTCCTGGAGTCACAGAATTCCCACAAATGCTGTGTCCTCAACGGTTTAGCAGCCTTGCCACCACAGCCCCAGACTTCAATGCCAATTCATGAAAAGCAAGGAAGGGGCTGTGCTAGAAGTCAGAGCTTCTCTACCTCCAGAACCTCAAAATACAGGATCCCCTCACCCCATTTTCTCCTGGAGCTTAACCTTCTTCCCAGGCTCACAAAGTTCTGAGAGAACCCCTTAAAGGGCTTTCCTCTGACAGGGTGGGCTGGTCTGCTGGTGCTGAAGAGACATCAGGTGAACCTTTAAGCTGTCAGAAACACGTTCTAAAATCTGAATGGACAGACTCTGGAAGGACTGTGCAGCCTTGGGAGTCTCAGGACAAGGGTAGTAGAGCACCTGGGCTGGGATGGGGAGTAGTGGGTGAGAGACGACAAATGAGAGGGGTTTGTGTCTAAGGCTATGAGGGTAAGCACAAGATTGGAAATTTATTAAATTTCTTGTTTAAGGTCACACAATTAATTAATTGCTTTGAGCCCCGGGTTCCTTAGCAAAATGAGGATGCGAGAGTTTCTGTTTTTTAAATCCAATAAACTAGGACTTTATTCCTTAACAACTGCTTTCCTTCACAACCCTAAAGCCCATTAAGCATCACATAAGCCACTAGAATGACGGTTTTCAACCTTGGATGCACATGGACTTGCTGGGGAGGGTGTTGACAATGTTAACACATGAATTTCACCTCTAGAGCTTCTGACGGAATTTATCTGGGTGAGGCTTGGACACTAGGACCACTCTCTCTTTTCTTAAACCTTCTTCTCAGCACTTATCCTGAAATGTAGGTATTTTCTGAAGTTCTGTCCTTAACTCTCATCTTTCTCTATATTTTCTCTATATTTCTCTTCTCATTCATTCCCACATCTTCAACTATCATTTCTTTGAGGATGATACCCAAATCCATTTAGCTTCCCATCTATTTATCCAACTTTCTTTTGCCTACCTACTCCTGGAATGATGCTGCAGCTGCAACACATGTTCAGTTCCAGACTCAACATCTTGCCCCCAAAGGCCTTCCATTCCTTGGTCTCCCTATTTCTATAATGATACATCTCCCATTATTCTATCACCAAGACTTGAAGTGTTAATGTTACCTTTGGTGATTTAAAAAAATGTATTAACATGAGTGTTGATATATAACCTCTCTGCCATAAGATAAACCTCTCTATTTTGCACCATGAAAAGAAAATGATGATGGTGGTACCAATGACTAATATTTATATTGAGCTCATTGTATCCAGGCACTATTATAACAGCTTTGCACATATTATTTCATTTAAGTCTTGCAACAACCCTATAAGGTAGTACTGTGGGAACTAAGGAAGGGTAAAATGACTTCCCCCGGTTCAATCCCTAGGTTGGGAAGATCCCCTGGAAGAGGGCATGGCAACCCACTCCAGGATTCTTGCCTGGAGAATCCCATGGACAGAGGAGTCTGGCCAGCTACGGTCCATGGGGTCACAAAGAGTCGGACATGACTGAAGGGATTAAGCACAGCACAAAGTGACTTTCCCGATGTTACACAGCTGTAATCGTCACCAATAGGATTTGAATCCAGGCCTCAGAATCTATAGTATTTCTATAGTGTGCTTAAATTTTAATACTTCAATATATGCCTAAATATATCCCTGTCATTCGTCTGTCTAGAGGCAGTTTTCATTTGTTACTGCTCCATGTTTTGCACCTCCCCCTGTTCAACACTCTCAAATAAATGCTTGCGCTTCACTATCGTCAGATTTACACAGTCACTTAACAATTCCCACTGGTATCCAAATAGAAGACATCAGCGTGTACACGACCAGGATTCTGACTTACAGAGGTCCACTTTAGGTTGAAGTCTTCAGGGACACTTAATCTAAGAGCAGGGAGCGTATGTTTATAAATCTTACCTTTGAGTTTCATCTTCTTCCTCATAATGTCTTTGACATGTCAGCTGAAAAGCAAACCACAGAATGGCCATACTTGAGTGAGGTGAAGATTTAATGCTGCTGCTCTAGTTCAAGTGGCTGTACCTAGGACTACAGTTGTGTTTTGCCGGTCATTGTGAAATACACACAGAGTGATTTAACACAGCTTGGTTTATATTCAGATGCGGCTCTGCTCTAACACTGCAGAGAGTAGTGAGTTTGCTTTTAAAGAACAGGGCAATTCACTTGGTCAGTAACAGTTTTCAGGTGAAGAAAACCATAGTTCTATCTGAGAAATACATAAGCTAATTATTTTTAATTCCACAAAATATATTTTAAAAAAACTTTTTAGGATAAAAGCACACTTTAAATTTTAAATGCAAACTATTGGCCAAGATTAAGGGCTGATTTCCTCTCCCACCTGAAAACCCCCCCCAAATTGACAACATGCCTGAAACAGTGGTTTGAAAGGCACAAGATATCAGGCAAAGAAGGATAATGATTCCTGAAAGATTGAAACAAATGAAGGAAGCACTATAATTGTCCCAGCTTATTGCCTGGAGAGAGTTTCCAGGCCATAGCACAGAGAGAGGGCACCCAGGCAGAGTCAGGTAAACTCCGTGAGCTGAGAACACAAAGCTGAGAGCCTGAGAAGACCACCTTCTCAGTTCTCAGCTGGAATTCTCAGGAGAGAACTGCAAAGAAAGAGGAAGTTTTAGAGGTTTGCAGAAGGTTCCCACTTGAGTATTCAGCTGAGGACTGATCAGCACATAGATAAAAGGAAACTGTCTGAGGCCAGAGAATCATCTTAAAAGGCTAGAGGTAACTGACTAGCACACAGGGCTGAGAAGAGTATCTGTTCTCACCAGCAAGACTTGAAAACTTCAAGATGCATGGGCGGGTGTGGGGGTGGGGGTATGAGTACATAGAAGGATATTGCCTCTCTGGTAAAAACTAATTAGTCCTAGACTGAACACTGCCCCCTTCCTACCTAACAAATCTTAAAAACAAGACCCAAAAGCGTTAAACTGTTCCCAAGTGATTTAATAAAATCCTAGAACAGAGCTCCAGGATATTTACAGGCATATGTGAAGGACAACAGTGTGGTCTGGTTCGATAGCATCACTGATTCAATGGACACGAATATGAGCAAACTCCAGGAGATAGTGAAGGACTGAGGAGCCTGCTATGCTGCAGTCCATGGGGTCGCAAAGAGTCGGACACAACTTGGCAACTGAACAACAATATGGTCTGGACTACTAGAACTAATGAGTTTATCAAGGTTGCATGATACCAGATCAACATGCAAAAACTAATGGTATTTCTACATACTGCAATTAGAAATTAAAATTAAATAAAAAACACTATTTATAAGGGTGTCAAAAGATATAAAATGTTTAGCTATAAATGTGACAACAGATACAAAATAACTATATTCTGCAAACTACAAAGCAGTGTTGACAGACATTAAAGATGTAGATTGTGTCTTCAACAAATGATAGTGAAAAGAATGCATCTCTTCATATTAATACAAAAAATGGACCATAGGTTTAAATGTAAAACCTAAAACTATAAAAAATTTATAGAAGAAAACATAGGAGAAAACCTTTGTGACTCTGGGTTAGGTAAAGATTTATTAGACACAATCCCAAAAGTACATTCTGAATGAAACCAAATTGATAAATTGGACTTTATAAAAATTTAAAACTTCTGTTCTTTGAAAGATGTTGCCAAGAGAATGAAAAGATAATGGTGATTGAAAGGAAATATTTGCAAATCACATATAGGATAAAAAAAAAATCTTATATTCAGAATAAAAAACTCTCAAAACTTAATAATAAGAAAAAAACCAATAATAAAAAATTAACCCATACAATAAGAAAATGGCAAAAAATTGTGACACTTCACCACAAGAACATAAAGATGACAAACAAGCATATGAAAAGATGCTTAACCTCATTAGACGTTAAGGAAATACAAATTAAAGCCACACTGAAATACTACCATATATCTATTAGAATAGTTAAAATTGAAATATAGATGATACTAAGGGTTGGTGAAAACGTGGAAAAATTAGAACTGTTGTCCACTGTTGAGGGGAATGTAAAATGGTCCAACCACTTTAGAAGATGGTTTGGTAATTTCTTAAAAAATAAAACATAACTCTCACATGATCTAGCAATTTTGCTCCTAGATGTTTATTTACCCCAAGGAAATGAAAGCATATGTCCTTACAAAGACTTGTACATGAATGGTCATAAGAACACTTATTTGTAAAAACCAAAGAGGTGGTCCCTGGACCAGCACTATCAACATCACCTGGGAACTTGTTAGAAGTGCATATTCTCATGCTCCACCCCAGAACTACTGAGTGAGGTGATTTACCATTTTCCATGTGGAATGGGAATTGTTCAGCAATATGAGATTATCAAACCCTTTAGGTAATCCTGATGCAAACTAACGTGTGATAACCACATTCTCCCAACCCCACCCTATCCTTACCTCAGATGACGCTGGTACCCCAACCACACTTTGGGAAGACTGCTTCAGAACAATCCTTCTCAAACTTCAGTGTGCATATGAATCACCTGGCGATCTCGTGCAAACACCAATTCTAATTCAGTAGGTCTGGGAGGGTGGGGTCTAGAGAGGCTGCATTTCTAATAAGCTCCCAGATAATACTGATTCTGCTTGCCCTGGGAATTCTGGTGAAGATTATCCTTGAAAATGCTCCAATTTCTTAAAAAAGCAAAGCTCATTTGGCTACCTCAGTTCTTCTCGTATAGAGAACCCATTGAGTGTGAGGATAGAATCTAGTTTTCCTTGGACTTTGCTGATGGCTCAGGCAGTAAAGAATCTGCCTGCACTGCAGGAGACCTAGGTTCGATCCCTGGGTCAGGAAGATCCCCTGGAGAAAGGAATGGCAACCCACTCCAGTATTCTTGCCTGGAGAATTTCACGGACAGAGGAGCCTGGCAGGCTACAGTCCATGGGGTCACAAAGAGTCAGACACGAGTAACACACACACTGCTGCTGCTGCTGCTGCTGCCGCGTCGCGTCAGTCGTGTCCGACTCTGTGCAACCCCATAGACAGAAGCCCACCAGGCTCCCCCATCCCTGGGATTCTCCAGGCAAGAACACTGGAGTGGGCTGCCATTTCCTTCTCCAATGCATGAAAGTGAAAAGTGAAAAGGAAGTCGCTCAGTCATGTACGACTCTTAGCGACCCCGTGGACTGCAGCCCACCAGGCTCCTCCGTCCATGGGATTTTTCAGGCAAGAGTACTGGAGTGGGTTGCCATTGCCTTCTCCGACACACACACTAGCCTTCTTTATTCTCTTTTGCTCCAGTACCTACACAGCTTTGGAAGAGAACTAAAGTCCTTTCCCTTCCAGCAGAATGGAATTCTGTCCATGGAATTTTCCAGGCAAGCATACTTGAGTGGGTTGCTGTGTCCATGGAATTTTCCAGGCAAGCATACTTGAGTGGGTTACTGTTTACTACTTCAGCGTATCTTCCTGACCCAGAGATCGAACTCATGTCTCCTGCGTCTCTTGCATTGGCCAGTGGGTTCTTTACCACTGTGCCACCTGGGAAGACCTGAGCCAGAGTTTAGAATCACTAACTAGCTGCTAGCTTACATGTACCCCCAGACTGCCCCCTCTTACATTCATTCAGCAAATACTGATAAACCATACTGTATTTCCCAGGTTCTGAGCTACTGTGCTGGGGATACCAAGATGGCCTTCAGGAAGTTAAAAGTGTGGTGGGAGAGACAGAGAAGTCTATACAGTTTTCATTCCTATGATAACTGCTGCAACAGAAGTGCTTCATTCAGTAGATATATATATTAAGAATTTACAAGTTTTAGGCATTAGGAATGTTACAGTGAGCAAGACAGACACAATGTCTCCCTCAATAGAGCTTACATCCAAAGGGAACACCAAGTCACAGGGACACAGAAAAGGAGCCCCTTAATTCAAACTGAGAATCAACAGGAAAGGATTCCCTAAGGTTCCGAAGCTTCCACTGTATCTGAAAACCTCAAACTATCCAGGCCCAAGAAGAGGGGAGGGACTTCCCAAGTGGTGCCTGTGGTAAAGAACCCGCCTGCCAATGCAGAAGTCTTACGAGATGCAAGTTCAGTTAGTGGGTCAGGAAGACCCCCTGGAGGAGGGCATAAGCAACCCACTCCAGTATTCTTGCCTGGAGAACCCAATGGACAGAGGAGCCTGTGGGCTACGGTCCATAGGCTCGCAAAGAGTCAGACACGACTAAAGCGACTGAGCATGCACGCAAGAAAGAGGAGGGTACTCCCTGCAGAAAAGACAGCGTGAGCAAAGGTCCCGAGGTAGGAAAAGGCATGGCACAACCAGAGAACTGGCAGTACCACAGCCAAGGGGGCTTCTCAAAAGCCCAACCCTTAAGGTTTGTCTAATGGCTTCTCCCTTCCTCCATCTTCGTTCTTAAGGCCGCCTCTCCCCTTCCACTTAATAACACTCCTCAGGTTTAGACATACACAGTTCTCTTCCAGCTCACTCTATCAACCCATGACGCCACTATCCTGTCTCCATTTATAAGAGAGTTTCAGATAAAAACCTTTTTCTTCCTCTCTTCTGATTCTGAGACCCCGCTCCCAGAGGCACCCCGTTTCCACTTTTCTGTTCCCACCACCAGAAAAGGCCTCCAGGTGGCGCCCTTTCACCCAATTCTGCTTTTGTCAGGCACACCCCTTTTCCCACCTAACTTCCTCTCCTCTGAATTTCCTCCCCACAAGCCCCGGGGCTGGAACTTTAATCTGAGAAAGAGGATCACAGGAAGCATTTTCAACATACAAACTGGTTGAGTTATTCAGTTTGCGCCTCTCCCTTAGTTCAAGCCGCAGAGGGTTCCTTCTTAGCTCCCTCCTGTCTTCCGCTTCCTTTCTGGCCCATTGTGCTCCTACCTAAGACTTCCCAAGTCCACCCACCCCAAGTTGGATGGTCCTCATTCTTGGTGCAGGCTTTTCTTTTCGCCCAGACAACGCGTGCTCAAAGAATTGTTCCCCAGATGATTTGACATCTGGACACGGAACGAGGGTGAATTTTTATTTATTTATTTTTATTTTTTTATTGAAGGGTAATTGCTTTACAGAATTTTGTTGTTTTCCGTCAACTTCAACATGAATCAGCCATAGGTATACATATATCCCCTCCCTTTTGAACCTCCTTCCTATCTCCCTCCCCATCCCACCCCTCTAGGTTGATACAGATCCCCTGTTTGAGTTTCCGGAGCCATACAGCAAATTCCTGTTGGCTATCTATTTTGCATATGGTAATGTAAGTAAAAGGGGAGGAAAAAAAATCCGAGATCCAGCATGCCAGTCCCCATCCCCTGCTCTTAGCCTGAGAACCAGAAGGATGTTTCCCTCCCTTGGAGGCTGCTGTCAGGAAGCAAGCTTCTGGGACTACCTTGGTGGTCCAGCGGCTAAGATGCTGCCCTCCCAGTGCAGGAGGTCGGGGGATATGATCCCTGGTCAGGGAACTAGATCCCACAGGCCACAACTAAGAATCACCATGCCACAACGAAGATCCCACATGCTGCAACTAACACCTGGAGCAGTCAAATAAATAAATATTAAAACAAGCAAACAGACAAGCTGCTGATGGAGTAACCACTTGAATCTGTTTTAACCATCACAACCATCCTGGCAATTGCCCCCCACCCCAAGCAGTTCCCCTCCCCACCAGTCCTGCTTAACGTGGAGGTGGGAAGATAGACAGCAGAAAGGTAGTGAGGGATTGTTATGTTCCTGAGAGCAGAACCCATGCATAAATCATTTTGGTAAACCATGTAGTACCTAGCACAGTGCCTTATCTAATCCAGGGGGAATTACTCTGTAACAGACACAAAAACAGCAAAAAAAAAAAAAAAAAAAAATACAATGGATTCCAGCCTATTTGGAGAATGGAAGCTGCAGCAGTAGAAGGCTAATTCCAGGGTTTACCCTGAAGTCCACAGAGATAGTCACTGCCTCCCTGTTTATTTCCACTTACTATGTCTGGGTGGAGAAGGTGATTCAGTTGTTCTATCAGACATTTATTGAGCATGTGCTGCCTATTGGTGTTGTGACCCTATAACTGGATGAAAATTCTCATAGGGCCAATCAGACATAAGGACTTATCCTGCTAATGACATAAACAGCGCTTCTAATGAGCTCTTCCTTAGTGCACTTGTCCACTCACTTGGGAATAACCAAACTGCAGGGCAGTTGTCAGTGATTAAAGATAGCTGTCAATTTTTTGCTACTTATCATGTTGTGATGTGGAGTCTGATTCCCCTTTCCTTGAATCTGGCTGTCCTGAATAACTTGCTTGACCGATAGAATGTGATGGAAGGGATGTGATAGATGGAAGGACCGATAGAATGTGAAGTTCTGGGACTTTCAAGACTACATTATAAGAAGCTTCCACCCAGACCTCTTGGAACAATTGCTCTGGAGTAAGCTACTTCCACCAGAAATCTGATCACCCTGAGAACTTATGTTAGGAAACCGGAACTAGGAAAGGCCACATGGAGAGAGATGCTTTACCAGCCCAACTTCACATGAGCGAAGAAACCTTCAGATGACTGTAGACTCAGCTGTCATCTGATAGTCACTGAATGAAGGACTTCTGGTGAGAACCACCCAACTTGGCTCATCAGCCCCTAGAAACATCATAGTATGTGTGTTAGTTGCTCAGTCGTGTCCAACTCTGCAACCCCACGAACTACAACCTGCCAGGCTCTTCTATCCATGGAATTCTCCTGGCAAGAATTCCCTTTTCCAGGGGATCTTCCCGACCCCAGGATCAAACCCAGGTGTCCTGGCAGATTCTTTACCAACAGAGCCACCAGGGAAGCCAGATCCATCATAGATAATAAAGTGTTTGCTCTTAGATACTACACTAAAATCAAACAACTATGTTTCGGTAAGATATTATCATCGGGGAAACTGGGTGAAGAGTATATAGGAAATCTCTGTAGTATTTTGCAACTACTTTGAATCCTAAATTATTTTTTTTAATTTTTAAAACATAAAATACAAGTGCCTTGATCTGGAGAAGATCTATTTTGAAAGAACTAAAGACAGCTGGAGATTTTCCCTGAACCATATTCCAGTTACTAACAATGCCAGCACTGGCTGCAGCCAACAGGTGTGTGTAACTACAGCCCTAAGTACATTTACCAGCTTTGAAAGCTTGGTGGGGGAAGGCTCTGACCTCCCCCAATGCCAGTGACTCAGCCTCAATCCTAATGTTTCAGTCATCACATTTGGGTCTCCTACTGGGGAAACACCCAGTTCTTCCTTTTGTCTAGTGAGGAAAGAGACTTCGTTTGCTGTTCATTATTCTAAGTCTGACATAATGATATGAACAGGCACGAACTGTCATCCAGCCAAAGGAGGGAGATTTTCTCTGCTAGTGTTTTTTTTTAAATACCTCTTTTCTTTGGTTCAAAAACTTTCTCATAACAAACAAGTGAATTCATGTCCCCATTCTGCAGTGCTTTACAGACATTCCCCCCTTCTCTAGCTCTCAAGGAGACCATAACCCTCTCAGAGTCTAATTTTTCTCACCTCTGGACTAGGCACTATTGGCTAACAGAAGAGTGAGAGACAAAAGACTGTAGTGGAAAAGCTCTGGACTTTAAGGACTTGGGCTGACTTCGCAGTTTGGCCATGTGCAATATGGCCTTGGAATAGTTTTCCATTCTCTCTCTGAGGGGACAAGAAAATTCTTCTTACCAACTTCAGAGGCTTGTGAAAATCTCAAGTGAATGCAGGGCTTTGTCAACCAGTGGACCAATGAAGGCTATTATTATCACATACCATTGTGTCGTTGGAGGTCAGAGAAGGAAGAGGGAACCGGGCAGGAGCTGTCAGGGAGGACTTGATGGAGGACATTGGTCTGAAGTGGACCTTGGAGGAAGGAAAGGATTGGGAAAGGCAGAAAAGGCATTCCTCCCAAGAGGAACTGAGGAAGGGATTATATCCTGTGGGGGAGGGATGAAGGTAAGGAAACTTGACCTAACCTGTGAAAGGGGGTTTTGATTGAGAAACCATATGGAAAGTAAGTTTAAGGAGATAAAAGATCCTCAGATTATGAAGTTCCTAAAAAAATAAAGATGTAGGAAAGGAGAAAAGTGATGGGTGAAAAACACTCACCAACTTCTTACCTGCACTGTACTGTAGAATATATCCAAGGCCCCATTCTTCTATTTATTGCTCTTGTCTATACTGCAAAACCACCATAGTGAACCACGTTGGACAATGGAAACTATGACAGTCAAGATATGAGCAGATAATTACATTGATGATTGCAATACGTAGGGAGGATGCTCTTTGAAATTTATTTTTTTATGCTCTCAGAAACAAAATGATGCTTATCTAGTTGGATGTCTTCTAAAAGATGTATCAAAGTGTCTTCCTAATCAGATGTTTCTAGGAAAATAATCCCATATCTTTCTTTTCCTTCACACACTGACCTATCCCCAAAATCTAAATTAGCACGCTGAGAAGAAAGGGCAGGCTGTGTCCCTACACTGTATTTCACCAAGCTTCCATCCAGCTAGAATCCCTGTGACTCCAGTCTGTGTTATTCTCTGACCATGGATATTTTGCAATTATTTTTGGATGGAGTATTCCAAAGACAATAAATAAATCTCCTTACAGGGTAAAGACTCTGAATCATGAAAGTATCTCATTTTTTTGTAAAGTGGTTCCTAATGTTTCTTTGGCCTCTTACTACTTCTTGGAGGCCCCTTTAAATTAATGTAAGATCCTAAAAAATAAAATAAAATAAATTAATGTAAGGTCCTTTCTCATAAAAAGGAAATAACTCAAAGAAGCTGGTTCAACACTAGAGAAATGCAAGGTATTACAAATGGAAGAGAAAATTCAGCCATATTATGGATAAAGACCATTTGAAAAGAATCATGTTGAAACCTCAAAATCTGCTCTCTTCTTGCAAGAATAATCCAACAATTTTTTAAATAAAATTATGGCTATTCTTTTTATTCAGATTACTAATTGCAAAACCACAAAGCCAACACAAACGAAATGTATTCAAAATGAAAAAAGCTTAGTTGATCCTTCAAGACTTGAAGTTGTGATTGTATCTTAACTCTTTTTGTATTCCTGTTATCTAGCATAATATTTGTTGAATGAATAAATAAATACAGTGAGTACAATCTAATGATAGTAGTAAATAATATAGTGTGAAAACAAGAAAAAATGATAAATCTTTGGACCCAACACAGAAAGCAAATAAAAATGATCAGTGAAGAAAACCTGTGAACCCAATGTGAGTGAAATTGTCATCACTGGGAAAAAACATATATTAACTTCCCACAATCCGAAAATAACTACACTAGCTTCTTAGTCTAGAGAGCAAAATATAACCATAATTCCTGTCCTGAGGGAGCTTACAAATTAACAAAGGAAATAATACGCAAGCTTATTCCACAGAAATATCTGAAAACAATTATTTACAGACTGGCGTGAGAAAGATAGTGTGTCAGAAATTGTGCTGGCAAGTTGGAGACTAGGTGGAGTTACTCAGGAAACATGAAATTCCTTATCACCAACAACCATTTATTGAGACTGATTCTCCCTGATCATGTGGAAGGGAAGATGAAATTAAGAATGAGGTTGAAATTGAGAATGAAGTTGAAGATGAAGTGAAAATGGTGATTGGTAGAGAAGTTAGAGGCTGAGGAGAAGAAGTAGAGACTGAAGTTGAGGTTAAGAACAACTAGGGCTTAGTCATTTAAATATTCTGGGATATTCTTGTAATTTCCTTTTCTGTAAAATGAGACAATAGTCATTCCCACACACACACACAAAATTACAACTCCACACATTTTCTTTGACCTTGAATGAGGTGATACGCGTAAAGCACCTCTCACACTGCCTGGCACATGGTAGGTACTTAATAAATTGTGACTGCCTTCCTCCTATATTTGTCCAATAAATCCTTTTATGACAAGGCTACAGGTTTTCTATTCTTGTTGGTTGTCCATGGCTCTTGGTCCTGTTTCAATTCTGCGGCTGACTCACGTATAACCTTGGGCAAATCTCATATCCTCTCTGAGCCCTGGCTTTTCATCAATGAAACGGGGATAATAATATCAGTCCAATAATGTCCCAGGCTGGTTATAAGGATAACGCATGTGAAAGTACCATGTGTTGTATCAAGTGGTAGCAAATCAAATGCTTTGTTAGGATTAAGCTCTATAGGTATCACTCCCCCAAATAGTATGTTTACCACACAGAGGACAGAGTAAGGCTGGAGAAGGACTGGGTAACTTCAGTGAACTAAATGTTACACTGGAATGCTTTCACTGGCTCTGTGGTCCTTCTGTGGGGAGATTTGCACATCGGGTGTTTTTCACTGAGCCCTTTAAAAATTAAATTACAATTACAATTTGAGCAGAGGAAATGAAACATTCACAAGTTATCAGGTAACCACAGAGACCATTGTATATACTCGTATTATTGTAAAAATGAATATAACTTCTCACTTTCAGGAGTTTGGAGGTGATTCCAAGTTGATAGAAGAGACAAGGCCACCAACCATAAGCATACACTCACACATGCTCACAGACATCATATTTTGAGATATGGAAAAGGCTGGGCTTATTGCAGGTTGATACACTGGTTCAAAATTCCAGGAAAATCTCCAGTCCAATACCCCAAGTGAAGGGAGATTAAACTGTGATGAACCTAAAATTCAGTTTCTGCCTTCTACCCACAAGAGAGACAAGAACAAATAGTGGAGTTGATTTTTTTTTCATGAAATAGGTTTTTAGTTTAGTTTTGTTTTACAGTACAAAGATCTTCTTCTTTTTTTTTAATGCCAACTATGCAATGAATTCATAGAGAATAGTTTCCAGCAGCTCACATGTGAGCTCGTTGGTTCTTACAAGTGTCCTTCTCCGGGTGAAGCTCTAGTTGAACCCAGGTATCTCTCTCTTTGGCTCCCTTCTTTTTCTGATCATTTTCCTTCACACGTTTTAGGAAGCTGTCTTGCCTCTTAGAGTGCTTGCTGCTGCTGCTGCTGCTAAGTCACTTCTGCCGTGTCCGACTCTGTGCGACCTCATAGACGGCAGCCCACCAGGCTCTGCCGTCCCTGGGATTCTCCAGGCAAGAACACTGGAGTGGGTTGCCATTTCCTTCTCCAATGCATGAAAGTAAAAAGTGAAAGTGAAGTCACTCAGTCATGTCCAACTCTTCGTGACCCCATGGACTGCAGCCTACCAGGCTCCTCCATCCATGGGATTTTCCAGGCAAGAGTACTGGAGTGGGTTGCCATTGCCTTCTCCACTTAGAGTGCTTAATATGTTCAATACATACATTAATTCCCTTGGCAAGAATCTTGTTCTTATTTGTTTATAGCAATGCCAACAGCATGATGGTTCACACTGTAAACTACTCCAACTTTGCCATGGGGATACTTGTGGGGCATTTCTTTCTGAATAGTGCCCATTCCCTTGACATCAACAATATCACCTCTCTTGTATTTGATAAATCCACATGTATGTAGCCAAAGAAGCAACTCCATGTTTCCTAAAAGGGCCTGAGGATGTATAATGGGTGCTTCTCCCCTTTCCCTTTGTGTTGGTCATTTGGCAAATTGCTAGAAGATGGCACTTCTGGCCAATAATAATAATAATTTTTAAAAAAGCAGTTAAGGTTTCAACTCACCTGACTTGGTGAAAATCACATGTGTGTAATAAAATTTCAGCTTTGGAAAGTCCCTAAATCAGCTGTAAAATAGAATAGATGTGCCCATACTTACACGCCTCTCTATAGATATTTTTGGAAGTCAGCCTAGCCGGTTAAAGTATCTGACCAGGATCATACCCTCTGCAGCAAAATGAATACACCATGACGGGCACAAGGTAAATGAGGCCAAGTGAGCAAAGAGCAGAGGCACCTTTCCAGTCTCACTTTCTCCCAGGGTAGAATCACCTATACTAGTTAAGTCACTGCATTTTTAAGTCCTAAATCTCTATTCTGGCAGATCCTATCTGCCTCTCTGCAGAGAGACAAGCTTGTTTCAAAAAGTTCCCTTTTCCAAAATTTGTCTTTACTGATGCATAATCCACAGACAATAAAACACACCTATCCTAAGCTTCAGTTCAGTACAGTTCAGTCGCTCAGTCGTGTCTGACTCTTTGTGACTCCATGAATCGCAGCACGCCAGACTTCCCTGTCCATCACCAACTCCCGGAGTTTACTCAAACTCATGCCCATCGAGTTGGTGATGCCATCTAGCCATCTCATCCTCTGTCGCCCCCTTCTCCTCCTGACCCCAATCCCTCCCAGCATCGGGGTCTTTTCCAATGAGTCAACTCTTCGCATGAGGTGGCCAATGTATTGGAGTTTCAGCTTCAACATCAGTCCTTCCAATGAACACCCAGGACTGATTTCCTTTAGGATGGACTGCTTGGATCTCCTTGCAGTCCAAGGGACTCTCAAGAGTCTTCTTCAACACCACAGTTCAAAAGCATCAATTTTTCGGCACTCAGCTTTCTTCACAGTCCAACTCTCACATCCATACATGACCATTGGAAAAACCATAGCCTTGACCAGACGGACCTTTGTTGGCAAAGTACTGTCTCTGCTTTTTAATATGCTATCTAGGTTGGTGATAACTTTCCTCCCAAGGAGGAAGCGTTGCAGTTTGACAAATGTATACACCTGTGTGACTATGACCATATTTTTTAATTGATTGTTTTTCTGATATTTACTTTTTATTTGACTGCACCACACAGAATATGGGATCCTAGTTCCCTGACCAGAGATTGAACCGGCACTGCCTGCATTTGAGGCATGGAGTCATAACCACAAGACCACCAGGGAAGTCCCAACCATGATCACATTAAAGAGAGAACATTTCCACCACCCCTTAAAATTCTGTCATGCCTCTTCGCAGTAAATTCTCACCACTGACACACGGTAACTATTTATATGCTTCTTTTTTCTCCAGTCTTCTAGACAGAGGAGCCTGGTGGGCTACAGTCCATAGGGTTGCAAATAGTCTTCTAGAATTTCATATAAATAGAATTTCTTTTTTTAGAATTTCATATAAATGGCATCATACGGTATGTACTATTCTGTGAAAATGACCCATTTTAACAAGAGTTTAACCCATTTTTAGAATAGCATGATTGCAGTAGATAGTGAAGTCTTTGAATGTAACTTAGAGGGAAGAAGGAACATAATATGGAAATAAAGGAGGGAAGTTGCTCTATAAATAAGGGACAAATTGCACAACCCTTTAAGATAAGAAACTCAGCTGATAATCAAGTTGAAGTAACCGCAGTAAGATCCTTCTCAGCAGAAGAATGGATCATTGTGGAAAATGAAGGCAGAGAAAATCTTTAAGAAGAAGGTAGGAAGTAGAAAAGTTCTGGGAATGAGTGTCAAACCTTGTTTTCGGTCATGGTTTTGTCACTAACAAGCCATCTAACCCTACGCAATCTATTTTCCTACTCTGATCCTGGTTTCATGGTCTACATAATAAAAGTATTGGGCTGCAGACACAGTTTCCAAGTAGCTACGAGATTAGACATAAGTTTCATGAGGGCAGAGACTGTCTTGTACTGCTGTGACCCCAGCACTTAACAGAATGCTAACACTCAATACTGTTGAATGAATGAGTAAGCTGTCTTTTAGCTCTGACCTCCTATCCCTTTTGGCAGAATCATCTAGCATAATATTCATTCCTCAGCCCCTGCCAGCCCCTAATCAGTGTTGGCCCAAAATTACTTCTTTGCCACACAACCCATGGAGGCTAAGGTTAATCTTGTTCTTGTTGTTTAGTTGCTAAGTCATGACCAACTCTTTGCGACCTCGTGGACTGTAGCCTGCCAGGCTCCTCTGTCCATGGGATTTTCCAGGCAAGAATACTGGACTGGGTTGCCATTCCCTTCTCCCAACCCAAGGATTGAACTTGCTTCTCTTATGTCTCCTGCATTAGCAGGTGGGTTCTTTACCACTAGAGACACATGGGAAGCCATACTTAGTGGACAAATGAAGCTAAAGGATCAGATATGTGCCCTTTTAGAGTTACTTAGGTGGTTGTAAGCAAGGTTTTCTTGGCATAATAGCTTTCATTCTGAAAGTTTGGCAGGCAAAAGGCCTTATCCCAAAGGTTGCAAACTCACGCCTGCAGGGTCTGGATTAGTAATGAATGAAGTAAGTTGAGAAGTTGCCAATATAGAATGTGAACTGGTGAGCTGGATGGGGCATGGTTAAATTTTTGGGGAAAAAAAAAAAAAAGCTTTAAATCCTAATTCACTTTTTAAATGGTTTGCTGGCAAAAATGTTACTTCCAGAGTTAGGCCCTGAGGTTGTCAGTTTGCAATCCAGGCATTCCCTCACGTTTGTATTCGTGATGGCGGGAGCCTCTCCAGTGGCTGCTCTTTGAAAAGCCCTGAGCACACAGTAAGAACTTTTTTTAAAAAATATTTATTTATTTGGCTGCATCTAGTCTTAGTTGGGGCACTCGGGATCTTATGTTGCAACACAAGGGCTCCATGGCACTCTAGCTCAGTAATTGCTGCGTGGGCTTGGTTGCCCCGTGGCATGTGGGATCTTAGTTTCCCTACCGAAGATCAAACCTGCATCCTCTGAATTGGAAAGCAGATTCTTGGCCACTGGACCACCAGGGAAGTTCCCACAGTAAGAACTTAATGAATACTTTTGAATTACTAGATTGTAGTGATGGACTGGGATTTTATTGGGCTAAAAAAATCTGATGAAATGAATCCCTTTTATAATCTCTTCTCTCTACCTTACTTCCCAGTAAAGTACCTGCTCCGATGCCTGACTATTTACTCATTTCCACACTTTGATTTTGGTCAGTTGGAGCAACCTTGATTTCAATGGGCTCAAAATACTCCAGTTCATTTGTTATCTGTCTCCCCACCTCTGTCCATCCTTCTGTCCTCATCATGAACTCCTCCTCTCAGGACAGAAGCTGGGTCATTTTATTCCCTATTATTCCTCTATCCCCTTCATAGTTTTTCACCCTAGACTCCCACCCAGCTTCCCCTTTCTTAACCCTCCAAGTTCAGGCTTTTCTATTATAAAAACTACCCAGTAAACCTATTCACACAGAAGTATTAATTACAATATGTTACTCCTCTAAGAATGTTTAATTTCAAAGTGGATATAAACACAATACTGAATGCAAAGGAATATACCCAAACAATGAAAAAAAAAAAAAAAACTAACATTTTTCCAATTGACCTTCTAGGTGACCCTCAGGCCACAGTTCTTTATTCCACTTTATTTCAGCGGAATAAAGAGAATACAAAGCCAAGTAAACTTTCTGCTATGAAGAACAAAGCTGGGTTGACAGAAAGTTTAGCAACTATTTGCTTAGGCTCACATTCCAGTTTTGCTTTTTACTAGAAGATCTGAGGCAAATTATTTACCCTGTCTATGCCTCAGTTTCCCCATCACTAATATAAAGATAATAGTAGTATCTACCTCGTAGGTTGCTGTAAGAGTGAAAAGAGTTAATACATTTAAAATCCAAGAAGACAGCTTGGCACATACTAAGAATTCAGTGTGTGTTAGCCATTATTGTCTGCAAGTTGAGGGCAGTCTCTACTTCACAGGGTGAAAGAATTAGAAAGGTGCCTGAATCAAAGCACATAGCACAGTACTTAGCACACAGTAAATGCTGGATAAATTCCTTTATTATTAAAGGGTGTGATCAGTTTTTATAACTATAAGATCGCAGCCCTCCAAAATATCCAGGTCCTAATCTCTGAAACATGTGAACGTTACCCTGTAAGGGAAAAGAGATTTTGCAGGATCTTGAAAAGGGGAGATTACTCTGGATTATGCAAGGGGTCGTAAATGTAATCACGAGTGTTCTGTAAGAGGAAAGTAGAAACTCAACAAAAACAAAAAAAAACAACTCAGTTCAAAAGGACTTGAATAGACATTTTTCTGAAGAAGATATACAAATGGCCAATAAATACATGAAAAGGTGCTCAACTGCAGTGACCATTTGGGAAACACTAATCAAAGCTATGAGACACCACCTCACTCATACCCATTGAGATGGCTACTATCAAAATTACAGAAAGTAACAAGTGTTGCTTATTTATCTTATATGCAGAGTACATCATGAGAAACACTGGGCTGGAGGAAGCACAAACTGGAATCAAGATTGCCGGGAGAAGTATCAATAACTTCAGATATGCAGATGACACCACCCTTATGGCAGAACGTGAAGAAGAACTAAAGAGCCTCTTGATGAAAGTGAAAGAGGAGAATGAAAACGTTGGCTTAAAGCTCAACATTCAGAAAACTAAGATCATGGCATCCGGTCCCATCACTTCATGGCAAATAGATGGGGAAACAGTGGCAGACTTTATTTTTGGGGGCTCCAAAATCACTGCAGATGGTGATTGCAGCCATGAAATTAAAAATGCTTACTCCTTTATTTATTTTTTTAAAAGGTAATTGTTGGGGTTTATTTACCTAAAATTTTATTTTATTTTATTTTATTTATTTTAATTGGAGACTAATTACTTTACAATATTGTAGTGGTTTCTGCCATACACTGACATGAATCAGACATGGGTGTACATGTGTTCTCCATCCTGAACCTCCCTCCCACCTCCCTCCCCATCCCATCCCTCAGGGTCATCCCAGTGCACCAGCCCTGAGCACCCTGTATCATGCATTGAACCTGGACTGGCGATCTGTTTCATATATGATAATATACACGTTTCAGTGCTATTCTCTCAAATCATCCCACCCTCGCCTTCTCCCACAGAGCCCAAAAGTCTGTTCTATACATCTGTGTCTCTTTTTGCTGTCTCGCATATAGGGTCATTGTTACCATCTATCTAAATTCCATATGTATGCCTTCAGTTCAGTTCAGTTCAGTCGCTCAGTCATGTCCGACTCTTTGTGACCCCCTGAACTGCAGCATGCCAGGCCTCCCTGTCCATCACCACCTCCCAGAGTCTACCCAAACCCATGTCCATTGGGTCAGTGATGCCATCCAACCACCTCATCCTCTGTCGTCCCCTTATCCTCCTGACCCCAATCCCTCCCAGCAGCAGGGTCTTTTCAAATGAGTCAGCTCTTTGCATCAGGTGACCAAAGTATTGGAGTTTCAGCTTCAACATCAGTCCTGCCAATGAACACCCAGGACTGATCTCCTTTACGATGGACTGGTTGGATCTCCTTGTAGTCCAAGGGACTCCCAAGAGTCTTCTCCAACACCACAGTTCAAAAGCATCAATTCTTCGGCACTCAGCTTTCTTTATAGTCCAACTCTCACATCCATACATGACCACTGGAAAAACCATAGCTTTGACTAGACGGAACTTTGTTGACAAAGTTATGTCTCTGCTTTTTAATATGCTGTCTAGGTTGGTCATAACTTTCCTTCCAAGGAGTAAGCGTCTTTTAATTTCATGGCTGCAATCACCATCTGCAGTGATTCTGGAGCCCCAAAAAATAAAGTCTGACACTGTTTCCCCATCTATTTGCCATGAAGTGATGTGACCAAATGCCATGATCTTAGTTTTCTGACTGATGAGCTTTAAGCCAACATTTTCGCTCTCCTCTTTCGCTTTCATCAAGAGGCTCTTTAGTTCTTCATCACGTTCTGCCATAAGGGTGGTGTCATCTGCATATCTGAAGTTATTGATATTTCTTCCAGCAATCTTGATTCCAGTTTGTGCTTTCTCCAGCCTAGCATTTCTCATGATGTACTCTGCATAGAAGTTAAATAAGCAGGGTGACAATATATAGCCTTGATGTACTCCTTTTCCTATTTGGAACCAGTCTGTTGTTCCACGTTCGGTTCTAACTGTTGCTTCCTGACCTGCATGCAGGTTTCTCAAGAGGCAGGTCAGGTGGTCTGGTATTCCCATCTCTTTCAGAATTTTCCACAGTTTATTGTGATCCACACAGTCAAAGGTTTTGGCATAGTCAATAAAGCAGAAATAGATGTTTTTCTGGAACTCTCTTGCTTTTTTGATGATACAGCAGATGTTGGCAATTTGATCTCTGGTTCCTCTACCTTTTCTAAAACCAGCTTGAACATCTGGAAGTTCACGGTTCACAATTTGCTGAAGCCTGGCTTGGAGAATTTTAAGCATCACTTCACTAGCGTGTGAGATGAGTACAATTGTGCTGTAGTTTGAGCATTCTTTGGCATTGCCTTCTTTGGGATTGGAATGAAAACTGACCTTTTCCAGTCCTGTGGCCACTGCTGAGTTTTCCAAATTTGCTGGCATGTTGAGTGCAGCACTTTCACAGCATCATCTTTCAGGATTTGGAACAGCTCAACTGGAATTCCATCACCTCCACTGGCTTTGTTCATAGTGATGCTTCCTGAGGCCCACTTGACTTCACATTTCAGGATGCCTGGCTCTAGGTGAGTGATCATACCATCATGATTATCTGAGTCTTAAGATCTTTTTTGTATGGTTCTTCTGTGTATTCTTGCCACCTCTTCTTAATATCTTCTGCTTCTGTTAGGTCCCTACCATTTCTGTCCTTTATTGTGCCCATCTTTGCATGAAATGTTCCCTTGGTATCTCTAATTTTCTTGAAGAGATCATTAGTATACACTTACTCCTTGGAAGAAAAGTTATGACCAACCTAGACAGCATATTAAAAAGCAGAGACATTACTTTGCCAACAAACGTCCATCTAATCAGGGCTATGGTTTTTTTCCAGTAGTCATGTATGGATGTGAGAGTTGGACTATAAAGAAAGCTGAGTGCCGAAGAATTGATGCCTTTGAACTGTGGTGTTGGAGAAGACTCTTGGGAGTCCCTTGGACTGCAAGGAGATCCAACCAGTCCATCGTAAAGGAGATCAGTCCTGGGTGTTCATTGGAAGGACTGATGTTGAAGCTGAAACTCCAATACTTTGGCCACCTGATGCGAAGAGTTGACTCATTTGAAAAGACCCTGATGCTGGGAGGGGTTGGGGGCAGGAGGATAAGGGGACGACAGAGGATGAGGTGGTTGGATGGCATCACTGACTCAATGGACATGGGTTTGGGTAGACTCTGGGAGGTGGTGATGGACAGGGAGGCCTGGCGTACTGCAGTCCATGGGGTTATAAAGAGTCGGATATGACTGAGCAACTGAACTGAACTGAATAAGTGTTGACAAGGATGTGGAAAACTGGGGAAAGGCATGTAAAATAGTACAGATGCTGAGGAAAACAGTGTGGCAGTTCCTCAAAAAATTATAAATAGAACTAACCATATGATCCAGCAACTCCACTTCTGGGTATAGATGCAAATGAATTGAAAGTAAGTTCTCACAGAGATATTTATACACATCTGTTCACAGCATTATTTACAGTAGCTAAAATGTGGAACCCAAGTGTCCATTAACAGATGAATGGATAAGCAAAATGGGGTATATACATACAATTAAATACCTTCAGCCATAAAAAGGAAGGAAATTCTGACATATGCTATGACATGGGTGATCTTTGAGGACATTAGGCCAGTGATATCAGCCAAGAAAGCTAGTCACATAAAGCTAAATATTATGTGATTCCACTTATATGAGATACGTGGAGTGAACAAAATCATAGAGACAAAAAGTGTTATAATGGTTTCCAGGGGCTGGGGGGAAGAAAAGAATGGGCTATTGTTTAATAAGTATAGAATTTAAGTTTTACAGACAAAAGAGTTTTGGAGGTGGATAGCAGTGATGACTGCACAACATTATGATTGTATTTAATACCACTGAACTGTACACTTAAAAATGGTTAAGATGATAAACTATATTAGTGTATTTTACTGCAATAAAAATAATTGAAAAAATAAAAGAGAGAGGTAGAGGGAGATTGGACTACAGAGGCAGAAAGAAGTAAGTAGATGCAGAGAGAAAAGATGCTGTGATTCTGGCTTTGAAGGTGAAAGTGAAAGTCACTCTGTCATGTCTGACTCTTCGTGACCCTGTGGACTATATAGTCCATGGAATTCTTCAGGCCAGAATACTGGAGTGGGTAGCCTCTCCCTTCTCCAGGGGATCTTCCCAACCCAGGGGTAGAACTCAGGTCTCCCGCATTACAGGCAGATTCTTTAGTAGCTGAGCCACCAGGGAAGGAAGTGGCTAAAAGCCAAGAAATGCTGACAATTACCAGAACTGGAAGAGGCAAGAAATGGATTCTCCTCTGGAGCCTCCAGAAGGAATCAGCCCTACCAGAAGCTTGGCATTAGCCCTATAGGACTCAGTTTCTACTTCTGGTCTCCAGAAATGTAAGTGAATAAATTTCTGTTGCTTGAAGCCACAAGGTTTATAGCTTGTTACAGCAGCCATAGGAAACTAATACAGAGAGCTCATTCTATCCCAAGTCTCCTCCAGGGCCCAGCAGGATCTTCAGGGAAGTTAGAGGAAAAAGAACTCTTACGGCTACACAGAGATTATAATACTCGTAGGAGAAAAAACATTTTCAGACTTCTATTGACCATCAGAGGAATCCAGTGAAACTTTCTTTCGCTCTGGGTTTAGAAGGAGGCTATGAGCTAATACTCCCAACCTATTTGCAGCAATGAGAGAATCAACAGCCACAATTGTCACTTTTTTCAGTTTTTTAAAACAATAGAGTCTGTTATTTCTTTCCTAAATGCATTAGCAGGGCCAGTGGAGAAGGTCTGGAAAGCAACAGCTAAGATTAGCCTGCAAGCTCCCCACAGAGACCTTGAGTGACTGTCAGCTCTGCAGGGAACAGCAGCAAACCCTCACGCAAATGGCCTATAAAAAAGGCCTTGTCAGAGGCACCTTGACCTGCCTGGGCTTCTCTGGTACTCAGATTCCCAGCGGCCCTCCCAGGGTTATGCTCCCTCGCATGATGTATTTCCCCTGCCTTTTTTAGAGCTGCATTATGCTTGCTCCAGGAAACAGCCTCTTCCTTCTCATAAACACAGCCTTGGGTTCCTGACCAAGCTCCCTGCCACTCCGCAGCTCCTTGTCCATCCATCACACCTTGCTGTCACCCTGGCTGCAATTGTGGAGAACTGGTCTGTTTCCAGAGGTGAACCAAGGGTAGGCCGAAGGAAGGGGAAAGCCCTGGGAGCAGCCGAGGGTCACACACACCCCAGTTCCAGCCTGCTGATGAGTTCCCTGGAAGCCGGCTGGTTTGCACAATGAGCAAGCTTTTCCGATGACCCAGAGAGTATGATGGAAAAGTCTTGATAAGGTCACCACCAGAGCTAGGCTTGGAGTCTCCACTCCCTCAGCTGAATGTGCAGTGCCCAGGGATAGGCTACGAGAGACTGGGGAGATGTCATGGAAAGTTCCTTGTAAGCAAGATGGAAATGACTAAGGGTGGGATTTGAAGGGTCGACACAACCACTCCCAAATGAACATTCCTTTGGCACTAAGGGTGCACCTGGAATTCTCACCGATGGGACTGTCTCCTTCCCAGTGTCCAGAAAATTCCAAAATCCTTTTTGTTCTTCCTTTACAAAATCTCCCCCAACTGCTTCCTCCCGCAAGGCAGACCCTCACATGTGCACCTCCAACTCTGGGCAAAACAAGCAGAGACTGGTCTTGGGAAAGGGAGTTCTTTCCACAGATCTCTTCCTCCAAGCCGGGAATCCCACACCACCTATTCATCATTGTGTATAAAGCATCCCCCTCTCCTGCAGCTCTCTTTTAAGATGCAAAACTCCCTAGAGGAGGAATATTTGGTTTTAAAGTAAGAAGATGAATTAGAATCCCATCTCTGTTCATCAGTGCATGGCCTAAAGCAAATCTTTAACTTCATGGAATCTTGGTTTTCTGCTCAATGCATGCTAGGGCTGTCGTGTCTGACTCTTTGCAACCTATGGACTATAGCTCGCCAGATTTCTCTGTCCATGGGATTTTCCAGGCAAGAATACTGGAGTGGGTTGCCATTTCCTCCTCCAGGGGATCTTTCCAATGCAGGGATCGAACATATGTCTCCTGCATCTCCTGCCCTGGCAAATGGGCTCTTTACCACAAAGTCACCTGGGAAGTCCTTTCTGTTCTGTAAAATAAGGATATTAATATCTTCCCTAGCTACCTCACAGCTAAGGTTGATGTAAAGACAAAATATTAAAGATGTATATACTCTTCAATATGGTTTTTTTCCCAAGTTCCCAGCAACTTTGAGTGGTTTTGTTGGGTCCCTAGAGAAAGGACAAGGGTGCTGTGTCCCTCAGGACAAGGAGTTTGCCGAATTCCACTATTTGCCTCAGAGAAGTGTTGCAACTCTATCATGTAGTTTCATAAACATATGAAATATACATACAAAATAAACATAACATCTCATAATTATATATGTGTGTGCATATATATACAAATATATAAAATCACTTGTAACAATACTAGATTAAGGAGAGAACTGAGGAAGAGTGGTTTTACTAAAATCTAGAAAAATGTATGTCAGGTAAAATGTCATGAATGCCAGAAAGTATGTTAAAATACTCGGCAGAGAAAACAAACTAAATGAACTGAAATGAGAAAATGTTAATAATTTTTAAATCTAGGTGGTATATATACAGATGTTCATTATGATATTCTAATATTCTATCCACTTTTACATTTCAAATTTTTATAATAAAAATTTTAGTAAGTTTAAGACATTATAGAAGTAATAATATAGAAAATGTTCATCATATGTTATTAACTTTTTAAAAAAGTGAATTAAGAAACAATATACTAGTATGTTAACATATTTGTATCAAAAAAGAGAAGAAGAGAAATGTAAATTATAGTAGTACCAATAAATGCCCCCCAAATTGTAACTTGGTTATTGCTGCTTGGGGTTATGGTTGTTTTTAAAATAGTTTTATTTTGCTTTTCTGTATTTCATACATTTTATCTAGCAATCATTTACCTTTTGTATAACTAGATCATCAAAAATGTTATTTAAAACTAAACCTACAAAGCCCACTAGATAGAAGAATATTTCAGAGATTGAGAATAACGTATATTGGTTACATGTATACCACATTGTCTGTATCCACTCATCCACTTATGGATACTTATTTCCATATTTTGACTCTTCTGAATAATGCAAAACAGGCACTTTTATATATTTGATGAATATAAGTTATAAATTATGGATAAAAAGTATAAATTGCTATAACCTTTTGAGTGTGCAACTTGGCAATACCTATTAAAATTCTAAATGTTTAATAAAAACTAAAAATCTTAAAGAGTGAGGGAAAAGATTAGGAAATAAAGCCTTCAAAAGAAAAAGAGACAGTAAATCAACTATGCTTCAGTAACAAATATAAGAGAAAGAAAAGAGATGAAATAACATAAGGGTTCATCACTAGTGTATTGGTTGATTATATTTTGGTTCATCCAAGCAATGGAGTACTATGCAGAGCTATATTAAACAACAGCAACAAGAAAGTGCTATTTGGTGAGGAGATAGGTGCGAAATGCTACTATCTGTGCAAAAAGCAACAAGGAAGAAAAAAGGGTATGTGCTTACTTGCTTATATGTGCACAAAATGCTTCTGAAAGCCCTGTTTTATTTCTTAACTGGGTAGTGAGTTCATAAGTGTTTGTGTCATGGCAGTTGCTATTAAAAATTGTATTTGCATAATGCCTTCTTGATATTTTAGTACACACATACACACTACTGTACAGAGGGGGAAAATCCATAATCTCAATAACTATGTGCAACAAACGTTAACATTTTTAAGTATTTCTTGTCATCTTTTTTCTGTACATTTTCCATAATTGAGATGATACCGTGCTTAAATTTTGATAGACTGTTTAACAAATAAGCATCTTGCATTACTATACTCTTTGTATATTTATCATTTTAAGAACCATTGTAATAATGCTGGTGGAAGCTTGACTTCAAAAATGCTTTTGGGGTGATCGAGAGTATTCCCACCCTACATCACCCTGTCAAAATCCCACCCTCCTTCAAGGCCCAGCTCAAATCCCACCTCCTCCATGAAAGTTCCCCTGACTGTCCTCCATAGAAGCCACCTTCTTTAGCCTTCCAGGGTATTTATCTATTCTATCTCTTTTTATAGCTACTCAGATTAATTTCTTTTCTTCCAGGTACACTATAAATTCTTAGGGACAGAGACCCATCTCTAGAGGGCCTGGAAAATACTAAGTGCCCCTTAAGTAATATGTAAAATAAATTTGAAAGGCTGCTTTTCTTACTGTTTGCTTTAACATCCTGTATTACCAATACTGTTTGTCTATATAATTGTCACTAATGAGTTTTCACTCAAATTGGAGGTTTGCCAATGGAAACACGTTCATATTCAGAAATCAGGTCCATGACCACTCCTGCTGTCCCTGATAGTAGATTTGATATTTGCTTTGAAGGTTGAATTAAGGAATGTTTGAGCTCTGAAAATAACAACTGTGTTTACTGAGGGTCCATTGTGTGCCAGATACCAGCCAAAGTAGTTTGTGTGCCCCTGTGATGTAATTCTCCAGAAACACTATGAGTTAAGTTATTTAGTTTCACTGTTTTACATCTGAAGACACTGAGTCTCTTGCCCAATTAGGACTCCAACCCAGATCTACCTGTGTCTCACATGCCTCACTTCTGGGCAAAGCTGCCTCCCCAGAAATAAAAATATAAAATCTAAATCTTGATCTCTACCTCTCAGTTCTATGTGGCAAAGTGAATTCTCCACCAAATGGGTAGCACTTGTGAATTAACATTTTTATTGATAAATACAAAAGAACAGGTAGTGTTTAAGAGGGAAATAAAAAATCCATAATTTTACCATCTGATAAATGCTATCATTTTGGAGACTCTCTTCCAGGCTTTTCCTATGTGTGTATCTTATAAAGAAAAAAAAAAATCTTTCAGACATTTTTGCATGTGCTTTTAAGCAGAGGAGTCTGTTTAGTAGTAAAGACAAGTGTGGCATCAAAGACAAACGTCAGCTTTCTTGCAGTTTTGCCTGGGACTCATCTTGCATCAGATGGAAGCCTGGAAATAGGACAAAGATAAAGCATAGTTAACAGGGAGTTGATTTCCTGCACACTCAAACACAGCCTGCAAGTAGCAGGGGATTCCTGGATGAGGACAGAGGGCATAAGGTAATAGCATTTGCTTCTGCTTCAAGTGTCATATGTTGTGTCTGCAGCTGCTGAATGTGCAGCAAAGAGTAGATAATGTTGGATTTAGCTGCATTCTTAATTCTTAATTGTTCAGCTACTGGAAGTCCATTCTTCCAGGAAAGACACCAGGCAAGTATTTCTTCCCACCTTCCAGCCCTTTCTCCTTCTCTCCCCACTCCACTCTTGCCCCCGCCCACCACACCCCTTTCTCTTTCCTTTCTCCTCTCCTATCTCTCTCTTTCTGATAGACAGAATAATGGTCTCTAAAGATGCCCATACCCTAACTCCTGGAACCTATGAATATGTTACCTTACATGACAAAGTTGCACAGTGATTATGGGTATAAACCTTGATATGGGGAGATTTTCCTGGATAAACCAGGTGAACTCAACCTAATCACATGAATCCTTAATAACACAGAAGTTTTTCCCAAGTGTTGTCAGAGGGAATCAGTGAGATGGCAGCTAAGAAGGACTTAGTCTGTTATTGCCGGTTTTGAAGACAGAGGGAGGGGGCTATTAGCCAAGGAATGTGGGCAGTCTCTAGAAGCTGGAAAAGGCAAGGAAGTGGATTCCCCCCAGAACCTCCAGAAAAGCTACCACTTTGATTCTGGCCCAGTGAGTTCCGTGTCAGAGTTCTAACTTAGAGAACAGTAAGGCAATAAATTTGTGTTGTTTTATATTGCTCGGTTTGTGGTAATTTGTTGCAGCAGCAATAGAAAACTGATTCTATTTTCCCCTACCCTCTCTCTCTTCTTTTTTCTCCTTCTGCAATTGTGTCTTTATTGACTAGTGTGTGTGATTATGGGCTTCCCTGATAGCTCAGTTGATAAAGAATCCACCTGCAATGCAGGAGACCCCAGTTCGATTCCTGGTTCGGGAAGCTCTGCTGGAGAAGGGATAGGCTACCCACTCCAGTATTCTTGGGCTTCTGCTTCTTTCTCCTGTCCTTTGTATGTCCTTGTGTGTGTGCTCAGTCACTCACTCATGTCTGACTCTTTGCAACGCCACTGAATTCCTCAAACAGAGATCACCTTCTCAAGCTCAGTCACTGCAACAAGTTCCCTGGACGTCAGTCTCCAGATTCTGAAATCTACTCATCTCAAAAACAAAACAAGAAAAGAAACAGAAACTCCAGGCTTCATTCTTTGGCTGAAGAGACTGAAGACAGAAATCTTGCCTGTCTTGTTTATTGCTTAATTTCCAACCCTTAGAACAGTGCTTGGTACATAGTACTACCTCAATAAATATTTGTTGATGGTTGTTTTCTTGATTAAATAAAAAACCTGTATTTTCCCCAAGCCATGTGTTGGAGCCATTTGCTGCTACTGAATCTGAGTCTCATCATTCCTAAAGGGAGAGGGGTGAATGCAGGGGACCCACTGAGATAAAATTAGTGTTGAAATTGACCCAGGAGTAGCTCTGCTTAGCCAATGCGGACTCTGTTAAGCATAGTTTAAGCTGCGCTTGGTGACACATGATTAAGGAAGCTTCCTCAATCATTCAACCAACGTTAAGAGTCTGCTATGTGCAGCACTCTCAGCCCTGTTCTAATGACATAGATAGGACACAGTCATTGCCATCCCAACACTGACAACCTAGGAATAGCTTGTCGGCTTCTTTTCTATGTGGTGGACAGTTTTTACATACCAGGACTTCATTTAAATCTTAGAACAATGATTCAGAGAAAGATATTATTAGTCTCATTTTAGGGTAAGAAAACTAAGCCCAGAAAGTTAACTTATATAAATGGCAAGTAAGTGATATCTACCCACCTAGAATCCATGTCTGCCTGACTCCAAAAGCATATAATTACTACTTATACTGTCTAGTGACTTGTAGTTTACAAAGCACTTTTATGACACATTATCTAACTTACTCCCTCAATAAGTTTATGAAATATGCATTGCTGTAACCATTTTGCCAAAGAGAAAATTCAAACTCAACTTATTTGTCCAAGTCACAGAGTTCTTAAGTGACAGAAACAGAACTGGAACCCAAATCTTGCGAATCTAGACCCTACTTCCTTTCCACTTTCTTGTTTTTATTATCCTCTGAATTCTGCACACAGCTCCACCAGCTCTCTATGACAATAGGCTCTGTGACCCTGGTAGAAACATGTGTGGGAATGCAAAATAAGACAAACAGTACTGGTAGAGCTCAAGCTCATGCCAGGTGACAGTGTATTAGTTAGAACTGTGTATATTCTATGCTGTCATTTGTAATAACTTGCTTGATCCAGGGCCAGTAATTTCATAACTATTCTTAAATGTCATGTTGGGCTTATCTTACACATTTGTTACACCTGGAACAAGCCCCACATTTTTCAACAATTTAACATTAAAACTGTGCTCTTCAATAGAAAAGACAAGTCTCCAACTAACCAATATGCTAATAAACTCTTCCTCCCTCCCAGTAAGATTTCTATGGCCTTGGTGATTACACAAACATCAGATCATGGCTGGGTCAAATGCTTATCAAGTATGTTTAAGATTTAGTAGTGACAAGAGAGAGCGAGAAAATACCTTAAGGGTAGTGATCACCTCTTTACTCATTTCTGTATCTTTCATAGCATCTAAGACAAGACCTGGTTCATGGCATTCATTGAATGAACGAGTGAGTGAATGCTCCAGTGAAAGCTCCAATGATGCCAACATGGGGAGACTGTAAAGGAGCTCAGAACTCAGAGCACTGGAAGCAGAAAGGAAGCCTGTGCAAGAGCTGATGGAGAAGTTTATATACAGTCGTAAGGTTGCAGCTTGCTACAACCTACAAATTAACTGCATCAGTTTATTTCTTAAGTTTTCCCAGAGCCTCTGCTAGCATATTGGCATCCTTTATCAAAATATGCCAATCCTGCCACTAATTTCCTGGTGTTCTCCCATGGCCCAGCTCACTGTGCCCACCAAGTCCATGTGCACCACCTCCAGCTAGTCTCCAAGGAAGCAGTAATACTGCCTTCCCATTCCACCCCTCAGCTCTCCAAGGATCTTCCTATCATTATCCAAGCAACCAACCACAGCGCTGATGCTACTCAGGAAAGTCCAGATGCAGTGATTCTCACACTTTGTGTGAAAACAGTACTCAGAGAATTCAGTTTAAAATACAGGTTTCTGGGATTTCCCTTGTGGTCCAGTGGCTAAGACTCTGCTCCCAGCACAGAGAGTCTGGGTTCGATCCCTGGTTGGGGAACTAGATCCTACATGTTGTTGTTGTTTACTTGCTAAGTCATGTCTGACTCTTTGAGACCCCATGGACTGCAGTCCACCAGGCCCCTCTGTCCTGCAAGGCAAGAATACTGGAGTGGGTTGCCATTTCCTTCTCCAGGGGATCTTCCTGACCCTGAGATCAATCCCCATCTTCTACTTGGCAGGCGAATTCTTTCCCTCTGAGCCACCTGGGAAGCCCAGACCCTACTGTCACAACTAAAGATCCTGCATGCTGCAACTAAGACCCAATGCAGCCAAATAAATAAAGGAAGTTTTAAACTTCCTTTTAAACTTTTAAAGGAAGTTTTCTAGGTTCACCTACAGATTACATCCCAGAAGATGTAATTTTCTAACAAACACCCCTAGGGGGTTCTGATGCAGGTGATACAGAGAACACTCTTTGAGATGAAGTGGTCTAGATTTTGACCCTAGATCAATGGTTCATAACCTGGCAGTTTATGAATTCCCCCATTCCCCCAAGCTGAGGATAGAATTCAGGGGGCCCATAAACTTAAAGAGGAAAATACATCTTTATTTAATCAATTAATAAAGTAGCACCTATATTATTATGTCTATTTTTAAATTTTATTTATTTATTTATTTTCCCCATTTATTTTTATTAGTTGGAGGCTAATTACTTTACAATATTGTAGTGGTTTTTGCCATACATTGACATGAATCAGCCATGGATTTACATGTGTTCCCCTTCCCGATTCCCCCTCCCGCCTCCCTCTCCATCCCATCCCTCTGGGTCTTCCCAGTGCACCAGCCCTGAGCACTTGTCTCATGCATCCAACCTGGGCTGGTGATCTGTTTCATCCTTGATAGTACACTTGTTTCAATGCTATTCTCTCAGAACATCCCACCATCACCTTCTCCCACAGAGTCTAAAATCTGTTCTGTACATCTGTGTCTCTTTTTCTGTTTTTATTAAATGCCTATTTTTTAAAAAAAGATTTTGACAAATATACTCAATATTATTGTATGTATTTAACTTTATGCATTTAAAATATTATTCTGACAGGGGGTCTATAGTCTTCCCTAGACTCTCAAAATTATAAAGGGGTCCTTGGCCAAGAAAAACAAAGTTAAAAGTCCCTGCTCTAAATGGAGCTAATTATGCCAAAGGGTCAAACTAACTTCTAGCATCCTTTTGCTTCCTGTTTTTTCTCTATTGCCCCTGCCCCAAAGCCAACCTTTCCACCAGGTGGAAGCTCTCACAAGAACCACGGAATTCTCAGGGCTGAAGAAGGAGCAGCCTCTCTGCAGGGACTTCTTCCTGAAAGTGACCGTGGCAAAGGTTAGGAGGGGTGGGGTTCTCTCGAAGCTTCCCTTGGCCTGGAGAACTTGTCCCTTTGTTTTCTCCATCAAACTGAGACACATTTCCTAGTTCAAAATCTACTGTTTCGTCAATATAAATATTGACTTGAGGGGATAAGAGAACCACACTCTAGATGAGTAAAAACTTCCTGGAACAGGTCACTAGATATTCACCAGAAATAGAAACTCAGAGAGGTGGAGAGCCAGGAGTGTCTGCTGGGCTGTGTGCCAGTACTAGCATCCTCACTTGATTACATACATAGTCTGGCCCAAAAGGAAACAAGGTGGGCATTTCCTTTTGGAAAGAGAAGTAAAAGCAAGGCTGTATGAGCTGGCCAAATGAGACCTCAGGACACAGGAAGTTGGGACATGCTCCCCAATTACAAGTCTCCTGTGCTTTCTAGACTCCTAAGTAGCTGCTGAAAGCCCTATCCAGTTTAAAAATGAGGCAGTAGCCTGGAAAACAAGTATTCTGGCCCCTGGCACCATCTCCACTGGATGCTCTCTGCTCAGAGCTCCTGGAGAGCTGCAGAGTTTATCTATGCATCCACAGCCGGAAAGAGATCGGCATTCTTGGGTTTGTAACTTTAAGAAAATTAATGACTAGGCTAGACACGTCCTGGGGACTCCCGACTCTCAAAGTCCTAACACCCCAGGGCGGGATTTCTAGGGCAGCGGGGAATGCCCCACCTCTGGCTTTGGTCAAGACTGGGATTTCTTAGGAGGTTGGGGGGCCAATCAGCGGCCATAAATCTTAAAGACCCTTTACCGTTTTACAAGCGAGTTCTCTGGAGCTGCTCTTCTCCCTCCTGCGTTCTATTTACAACGCCAAAATCTCCTTGTTAATGGACCTGGGATAATGGTGTTTACTTAACCGCGATAAAGCGCTCAGCTTCCTGGGGGAGCGGCTGTAAAATGTCCTGGAGGTAGGGGTGGTGGGGAGACGCCGTAAAAGCGGGCGCTGGAGGGGCCAGGGCACCAGGTTTTCTTCCAGGCCCGCCCCAGCCCTCCACCCCGCTAAGCCCAGCTGAGCAGCCCAGGCCCCGCGGGTGATTTCGGTTCCCACATAAATCACCAGCGCCAGAGTCTAGGGAAAAGGCGCATTTTTCATTGCTGGTTGCAGGGCAACTCCCGACAGCGAACGAGAAACAGAAGTTGTCTTTAGATAAACCGTTTACCGGAGCGTGCGTCCTGGCAGCGCGGCCCCCAAAGCACAGGGCAACCGGGTCCCGACGCCGCGCCTCCGCCAGCCCAGCACCTCTCAGGGGCCCCAAGAAATAACCAAACCGTCCAAAGGGCTGGCCCCATGTCCTCCCCCCAGAGTAGAGAAAGGGAGAGGCAAGAGGAAAAGAAAAGGAGAACCTCAGGTTCTGGGGAGACTGGAGAAGTGTCCACGAAGATTCTAGAGATCAAAGATCTGAGACCCCAATTCCACACTTACTAGCTGGGTGATCCCGAACGAGGGACTTTACCTCTCTGAGCTTCAGGAATCTTCATTTATAAAACAACAGAAAAAGTTACCTTACTAATTGATGTTCAAAATGAACAAATTAAGGGACTTCCTTGGTGGTCCAGTGGCTATAGCTCTGAGTTCCCAATGCTGGGAGGCCAGGTTCGATCCCTGGTCAGGAAGCATGCCACATCTAAGACCCGGTATAGTCAAATAAATAAATAAAATAAAATAAAAATAAACCAAATACTTGTACAACCTGTTAAGCCGAAGTTATTAATCAGAGGTCCATTGACGGGCCTAGAGGGGTCCGGGAAACCCATGGAATAACTGACAAACGGTTCCATCCTTCTGGGGGAGAGGGTTCAAAGCTCACATCACGGTTCTGAACGGGTGCAGGAACCTCAGAACTTCAAGAAGCATCGCGCTAGTTTTGAAGCGCGACTGCATGGTTTGAGTCAGGGCTCTGACACTGGCTGTGAGCCTTTTCTGAAGTCTCCTGTTGCCTTTTCTGTAAAATGGGGTAATAGTTCCTAGGACTGTTATGGAGTGTAAAAATGCTTGGCATGGTGTCTGGCACATAGTAAATGCTAACCAAGCGTTAGATATTTTTCTGCATCAACTCTAGCCCTGTAAGCAAAGACGCTTGAAAACCAGGAATTCCAAGCCTAGCCTTTTCGAGCTCATTGCTGCCGAGATCCCAGACACCTGCCCGCTGCCAGATGGCGGGCCTTCCCACTGCGCGGAGGTGGGTGCCCAGGCCGCGTGTTGCTCCGGAGTGCTCAGGTGGCACGAAGGTGCTGTGGGGAGCTGCGCGCTCGCTGGGCCGCCACTCTTCGAAGGCGGCTCTAACCCCGCCGGCCGCCAGGCGCCCGGGGCTCAGTCATAATCCGGATTTGGAGGCCGAAGCACTAAACTGGCCGCCACCGATAGGGTGAATCAAAGTGGCCGCCATCCTGGTAGCTCCAGGTCTTGTTTACTTGTGGACGTGTGTGCGCACCCAAGCGGGACGACCTCGAATTTGGAGTCGGCCTTGAGAGACGAGAGGTAGGAGCCCCCTCCTCTCCCACCCGCTTCCCTCCACCCCGCAGGCTCCTCCAGCCTCCACCCCTCCGGAGGCCTAGGCTTCCTATCGCGGGCAGACACGTTTCCTTCCCTCCTAGGGTCAGAGGTCGGGCCCAGGAGAGGCCTGCTCCCTCTTCCCAGGAGGCCCACCCCGAGCGTCGGCGCGGAGCCCCGTTTCCAGCCGCGCCTCCTTCCCCCCTCCCTGCTCTCCATCCATTAGTGTAATCCTTTGTCCAAACACTGTGGCCGGGACGGCCAGACGTTGGTGTAAACAGACCCGGGGGGACTATTCTAACGATATAAATAAAATAACCATTAATAGCGCAAATTGTTCGATGAACTGGAGGCCGAGCACCCTAGACTCCTGGCTCGCTGGGGTTTGTGTACACAGCGCGGACACCACGCATCCGTCAGGTAAACCGAGCGCAGGTGAGGTCCCCGCAGGCGCGTCAGCGGGACCGGCTCGTGACACGCACAGGCCAAGACACGCACGCGGTTCCGGACAGACAGACGCACACGCGGAGAACGCCGCGTGAGTTCACGTAAGCGCCCAAGCCCAGCCTCAAACCTGGCGCCACAGGGTTACGCCGGCTCTTCTCCAAAAATTCGCGCTCCCAAGCGTCCAACCACGGGCCCCGGAGGCGCCATGCGGCCGCGGCCGCAGCTTCGATGCCCCCAGGGACGCAGAGCTCACACCCAGAAACGGAAAAGATAGCCTCCACTAGTCCCGGAGTTAATCACAATAACATTTATTGAGCGTTTATTGTGCCAGGCACCATACTAAGTGGTTCACAGAGGTAATCTCCTTTAACCCTCAGAGCGACCTATGAGGTGGGTACTTTGACTATTTCCAGTTCTACAAAAGCAGGACTCAGAAGTCAGGAATCCGCCTGGAAACAGAGTGGGGACAGAATTTGAACCCATCACTCTGTTCTAGGAAGCGCAGCGCGCAGACCCGAGGTAGGGACACTTGCTCAAGTTCCGACGGGCCGGGTTTCCAGGGACTGGAGACTGGCTCCAGAGAGTCCCCGGCCCCGCCGGGTTGCGGTGGTTTGCTTCCCAGTGGGAAGTTCCTTCTTCTGCGAAGGGCGTGGGCAGAGTGGCCTGAGAGGCCCGGACAGAGTGGGGGTGGGGGGACACCTCGAAAAGCCTTGGAGCTTGTTCCCTGGCAGTGGGGGCTGGCGGCGCTACCTGGACTGCGGAGGGGACTCCTCTGATATTAGGACTACAGGCGCGGCTCCCACGTCGAGGCGGCCCTCGGGCTAAGCGGTCAGCTCAGGGACACCGGGAAGGTCTCCCTGGGGGGCAGGTAGCCCTGGAATCCTGGTTCCTGGCGTCGGGCAGGAGCAGGACGTTCTCCACTGCCCACCCCTGCGGTGGAGCCGCAGCGTCTGCAGGCCTGGAAGTTTTGCACCCACCCCCTATCTGTTTTGTGAACTTGGACAAGTCATTTTATTTCTGGACCTCGATTTCCATGGCTCTAAATTGAAGGGAGAGGAACAAAAATATGTTTCATAGCAATGTTGTAATGATCATGCCTGTGATTTGTTTACCAGGTGGGAAGCTTACAATCACGATTTGTATTAACTCCAGGGCAAGAGCCTCAGAAGGCAAAGAAGGTGGCAGCCTCTCTCCTTTTTTAAAGAGAAGGCAAAGAAAGAGGGATATGGTGAGGACGGAAGCAGCTCAGAGGGGTTGCTGGTAGCCAGAGGAGAGGCAGGGAGAAGGTCCACACGTCCCTGCTGCATCCCAGCCAGTTTATCTTCCAGACAGTTTCCAGTCAATCCCACCATCCAGGCACATTCTTCTTGGGGGCTGTGGACTACCACTTAGGCCTTGCAGAAACATTTGAGGAGGGGAGAAATAGGACTGTCCAGACCGAGCAGGAATTCGCAAAAGCAGAGAGAACAGTGCCTGGGCAGCGCAGCCCACACAATGGTTCTCAGGCTGGTAACCCTGGGGCTGCCCAGGAAAGGGAGAAGGGTGAAGAAAGGGAGTTGAATATGGAAGGCAAGGAACTTAACAACCTTGGGCTAGTTACCTCACCTCTGGCCTCAGTTTCCTCCTCTGTAAAATGGTTACATTAATAGGGTCATAGTCAAGGATTCTGTTACAAGAAGCAGAAACAATAACAATGGTGAACAGTTAATGAGCCTTCACAAAATGCCTGGTGCTCTTCTCTCATCTCCATACCCATGAGTCCAGCCCTACCCATGTGGCTTACCTATGGGTTGACAGTTTATGTGGAAGTTGATGAGTGGGGAAGCTCTTAATCATTGAGCCATATCACAGTGCTTGTAGAAAAGCCATCCATGAACAGTAGCTAATGTTATCAATATGACCATTGCTAGTGAGAGTATTGCAGTTATTATTATCAGCAGTATTATTCCGATTATTACTGCTGCTCACTCCCAACTGTGAGGTGGTCTTCATGAACTCCTCTTTATGAAAAAGAAAATAAGTTCAGAGAAGGTAACACAGCAGATCTGGTCCACACACAGAGATTAGAAACCATGTGAATTTGAAAGCCAGACTTTCTTGTCCACACCAGAAGGAAAAGGAGAGAAAAAGTGCTGGTATTGCTTGGTTGAGGAGGACGCCCACCACTGGGGTAGGTCTGGGGCAGCAGATTTATTTACATTCCAGCAAGGACACTAATTGGCCAGATCTTTATCTAAACATGATAACAATGACATGAGACTTTGGGGATTTGTTTACTGCAGCTAAAAAATGATGCATTTGTGGAAAAGGGAAGCTTGGCCTGGGTGTGGGATTTTGTTTGCTGTGGCTCAAGAGAGTGGGAGAGGGGGAGGCTGTTGGTGGTTCTGAAGGTATATCCTAAAACTTAAATGATTAAGAGAACTAGTATCCTTGTTTGGGGACCAAAAAAAAAAAAAACCCTGTAAAATTTGATTGATAATTAATGCTTTTTTTTCCCCCAAGTGAAAAAAGGGATACCCAAGAATACTGCTGTCTGATCTCAACTCAGTGGAGGAAAGATTCACAGCCTCCTTCCTTGGGTTTGGCAATCACCCCTCACACCCACCCTCAGCCACCAGCACAGGAACATTTACTACACAAGAGGGCTCTGTAAGTGCTTCCCTTCCATCGTTTCTTTAATCCTGACTGCAGGCCTGTAAAGTCCACACCATTATTATCTCCTTTTATAGGTGAGAAAACTGCTCCTTAGCAAGGCTGAAGGACTGCCCGAGGTCACAAGACTACAGAAGAGGTAGAACGTGGCTCCAAGCCCCTCTGGTGGACTCCAGGGTCAATGCTTTGGCCCAACATAGGTGTGATTATAATTTAAAGAAAGCCCTGTCTTCCTCAGATCCAACCCCAAAGGCAGTCTCACTGCCTCTGTGGGCTCTCTCCTGCGGAGAAGAATTTCACTGGTGCCAACTCTCACACAAGCATGCTTCTGTGGTTTGAGTACCTACAAGCTTACTGGCTGTGGGAGGTATAAAATGTTCATATGTGCCCGCATCCATGCTCACTTGCTTTGTGTATGGGCACAATTACATACACACACAAACACAGGCCACACTTTCTATTATACTAATGGGTAAATGGGTGTGTATTTTTTTAAGTATAAATTGCAGTATAATTTCAATGTGGTTTTTATTACTTTCAAGAACACACACAGTCATTACAACTCTGGTAATAAAATCTATTCCCTCTTCTCTGACTGCAAATTAGACAGGTCCTTATGGGACCACTTTGTACAAGACTAATTGTAATGATACCATAAATTGCCTGTATGGAAATAGTGCATCTGATTGTCATGAAAGCTAGTTCTCATCTTGGATCATATAAACATTTCTCTCCAAATCTCATGTCACTACAAGTAATTCACATTGTGAGGGGAAAAGGAGGGAGGGGAATTCAGAATGAGTGTTAGCCCAGTCCTCCTGTTTTGACCACACTCAGAAAGGGCAGAGCTCTACTGTGGAAGCTACATTTATGGGGAGTCCTGCATGCCTTCTTCCCCCTGCCTATCCACCTGTGCACATACTGTTGTCTTCACACAGGAAGTCACCTTCCTTTTCATTTAAGGAGAAAGATATATCCATAGAAACATATATGTGAGGGAGGTCTGCATCTATCTGTTGGAAATCCATATTTATTAGAGTAATGCACCCTCAGAAATGTAGTTGCAGATGGGAGGTAAAAGGGTAGAAGTTGGCCGGCTGCCTACCTTGCAGCTGGGGACCCTTTCTCTTCTCCAAAAGGCAGTGTCTCGGTTGTCCCACTGGCCCCAAAGCAGTGAGGTAGGCCAGGAGTGCTCAGTCCTTGCCCCTGCTGGCTAGTGTGAGAGCCAAGGCCCCTCTGTCCTCTCCCAGATTTAGCCCCCTGTGTTTTAAGGCAGTCCCTGAAACACTTCCCAACTGAGGTGATCTCAAGGCTAAATGGCCCCTTAATCTAGTGGGATTGGCAGGAAAAAAAAGGGGAGAGAAGGTCAGTCTAGCCTGCTCTAGCCTGTGTGGAGTGGGGGAGGGGGTCAGCCCTGGTCTGGGAGCCCCCATCTGTGCTCTCAAGGGATGCTTGGAGCCCAGGCCTTATGGCCACCTTCAACTCTGCTGTGATCCTCTCCAGGCTGCCACAATAGAAGGAAACGGAGGCTCTGCAGGATCTGCCTGCAGTGGGAATTTCCACGGGGAGGGTGGCCAAGCTCGCCACCTGGAGCCCCACCGGCTCATCAGGGCCCATGGCTGAGGCTGCTGGGGGAGGCTGCTGGGGGCTGGGGGCTGGGAGGTGGGAAAAGTCCCACAGGCTCCAAGGGTAGAGAGGAGCGTTCCTATCACACACCCAAGGGTGCCTGGGCAGTTTTACCCGCAGCTCCTGAGACAGAGTGGACTTTCCACAGGGGTGGAAAGGGGGAGGGGGCCTGGGGCTCAGGAGTGGGGACCCCTGGTGCAAGGGTGTGTGAGTCCCTCCATACCAAACACCTGCAGGGTCCAGGGACAAAAAGCAAGAAAATAATGGAGCTGAAAAGGGGGAAAGGGAATGAAATAAGATGGGGAAGGGACGAAGGCGTGAGGGAATAAGGGAGAGTGAAACAGGTGGGGGAGGAGGAGGAGGCCAGGGAGAGGAGAAGGTGAAGGAGAAAGGAGGTGGGGGAAGGGTGGTCAGGAAAAGCTGTGGAGTGAGGAAGGAAAGGAGCGGAGCGGGGGAGTAAGAGACGGGCCCAAAGAAAGAGAAAGGGGTGGAAAGGGGAAAAGAGACTGGCTGTGAGAGGGAGGAGGATGACCACTGAAGTTCTGGGGTCCTGGCCTGCGCATCTCTCCTAGGCCCCTGGGTGCTGCAAGCCGCAAGAGGTAAGGAGGTCCTTCTCTCGGGTTGGCGGGAGTGCGGAAAGATCCAGCGGAATCCGAGAACCTACTGTTCAAGGACAGAGGTCCAGCCGGCGTCTCCCCGGGGCTCCTCGCTAGGGCCCCGGGCTCTTGGCCAGCAGCCGCAAAGAGACACGCGGAGAAGCCCGGGAATCCAGGTCCCAACCAGCGCGGCCGAAGTGCTCGGACTTCAGAGAGACGCGGCACCCTTGGCTGCAGGGCTGAGCGAGGCCTGGCAACCTGACAGACACCCCAGCCTGGAGGTTGCCGAACTCTTGACCTCCGACCCGACTCACCTGCGTCTCTGCAGGGCGAGGCCGCCAAGTTCCGAGACCTGGAGTTGAGGGACCGGACCTCGCTCCCCTGCGCGTCACGCTTTCTGTCCCTGTGGCTCTGCGCTCTGGCGCGCCCCAGCCGCCTGGGGCCTCGGTCCTTTCCAGGTCGGGTCCCCGGCCATTCGGAGCAAAGTCAGTAGTCCACGCTCTTCCACCCCGTTCTCCGCAGGGTCAAGCAAGATGGGACTATCCCAGGGCAGTGGTAATTGTTGGGTGCCCCCAGAGCTTCAGGGAATCAAGGGCAAGTGCGCCCCTAGGCCCGCAGATACGATCGCCCAGTAACGGAGCGAAGGTCCCGGTGCACTTTCGGAATCGCTCTCCCGGTGCCGACCAGAGACCGGGAACTCCAGGCTGGACACAGTGAGGGCGGGATAAGGCGTTACTTAAAACGACAAGGCTTCAGCAAAAGTTTCTTTCCAAGTGAGAAAGGTTTTGTTGTTGTTCCTCTTCTTCTCAAACGTTTTGAAGTTATTCGCTCCAACTTGACCCCCAGGGAGATAGGGGAGAAGAGCTCTGCGTCCGAGGAGGCCGAGGTTCCTCGGTTAGCGGTCGAGAGTAAATAAAATCGCGCTAGGAAGAGTCACGAAAAAAAAAAATCTCTCGTTCTTGCATATGATAACCACATCCCTCCCCGAAACCTTTAGTGCTCCGAGCAGGGAGGTTCTCGGGTTTAAGTGAATTAATTCTCTAAAGACTGCAGCCGCCATTCTGAAGTCAGTCTGTATTTTAAAAGGTCTAAAGACACCGAAATTTCGCTACAGGAAGTTAAACACACTTGAAAAAAAAAAAAAGTTAAGGAATGCATCCAGAATTCCAATTTAATCCTCAAGTTAAAACTGCTCACTGCACTCCCAAATAACACACGCAAATAGTACAAATAAATGTCTGTGTATAGGCATCTTTTATTTACGTGTTTTTGTTTGAAAAAATATCAACTTTCACTCAACAAAGTTAGCTTTTCTGATTTCTGTGTTTTATTAGCAAAACAACTTTTTTGATAACAAAAGCTTTATTTATATTGTTAACTTAAAATTTTTTGGAGTGAAGCAGATACACATAGATAGATATGAAAGCTCTTCTCCCTGAGAAATCGAAACTTGCTTCATTGGCAAGGGCCTATAATTAACAAAGAACTACAGGGATTACTGAACTTGGACCAATTTTCTCCCAGAGAAGGGAAGTGGTGGGTTATTCAGAAAATTCAATTCCATACACAATCTAGGGAAATCTGGCATTTACACAAACACATGGAAAACAAGCTAAAATTCTCAAAATGCCATTTTAAAATTTCGCTTACCAAATTGCTGAAATTTGGGGGGGAAGTTCTTCTTGAGGAATTAGATCAGCTTAATACTTTATGGGACTGATGTACCTAGTTGACATTTCTTTAAAAGGAGACAATGTATTCCCCTTCTCACAAAACACTAGCCTCTAGAATGCTCACAAATCTGGATATGTTCTAACATCTCTCAACTAAAAACCAAATCAAAATACATACACACATATGCACCACCAGCAGCAACTACAACAAAGTAACAAAAACCTACTTAATGCTCCTGCAAAAGAGGAATTTTTTTTACTTTTTTGTCTCTTCCCCACCCCACCCCCCAAAGATGTCATTGAAAATGAAGTTTCTGGGAGAACAGTAAAAAAAAAAAAAAAGAAAAGAAAGAAAGAAAGGAAGAAGGAAATTTTTCAATGGAAAAAAGTCGCCTAAAATGTTATCACACAGTTTTAGATAGCAGAGTTCACCCCATGGTGGTTTCTCATGCCTTGAAAGAAAATTACTCCTGACTATAGTATGCATTTAGATTAGAAAGCCACTAAAACCTTCAATTTTTTTTGTAGCCATGGCTACATAAATAAATGGCTGTTTAAACAAGTGAAGGATAACAGAATAAGCTGTAGCATATATAACTAAAGTGATCAATTTTCTGTCTATATTTATATGTATATTAATTAAGCAGTTTTTGTGTATACAATAATACTTTATGGGAACACTTTACAGCTTTCAAAGCACCATCACATTTTTCTTTGATAAAGTTTGCTGTAATGATTAGCATGTGGTTTTTCTCCACAAAAGGTATAATTTTATTTATCACCTTTTTATGCATCTATTATAACACTTTCCCTCAGAGAATATGCTATCATTTTACGATGCCCTGTAATCACATATGGGAGGAGAAAGACTTGTATAAATGTATAATGTGACAAAACGGAAGATAGGCAGATACACTCGATTAAAATAAAATCAAACGCTGCCATGGATGCAACGATATTTACTTTATCTGACAGTAATTAGCTAATCTATCTGGAACAAAAACCTATTATTAGTCGAGCACAGCTCCAGGATTTCAAAGATCCTCTTTTCCGACAAAAGAATGCAAATGTCCTACGAGACTGTAACTGGATAGGCGCTGGAACCAGATTCCACATTCTGATAAGTGACTCTGGAGAAACCGACCACCGCTGCAGTGTAACACCACTCTGGCGTTTTCATTCCGGACAGCCACGCGCAGTTGGCTGCGCGCAAGCTTGTTGTCGGGCTGCGGGCGCAGGCCAGGCAGGCTCCCTAGATGTGATTGGCCTGGAGTGTATCCCTGCAGGGAAGCTCCGCCGCTGGGGAACCAAATAGACCAAAGGGAACCTCAACAACCAGATGATCCCAGCCCCTGCTCAGAACTGAAGGCCGAGATCTAAGTCTCCCACCCGCTGGACAAGCCCCGCGCAGAGCTACGGCTGGGGAGAGAAACGGACACGGCGTACAACCCCCTTGCTAGGTCCCTTCGCCTGTGCTCTCCACGCTCCGGCTCCTCAAAGGTCTCCAGTTCCTCAGGGCGTCCTGCGAGGCGCAATTTGATCAAGTACCTCAGCAGAGAATTCTTCAGACCTGGGCCAGGGATATCTGGCGGGGTAGCAGTGGTAGTGGGTCTGGAGGAGATCGAACCGCGTGGGCCTGCAGGTGGGAAGGAGGCAGCCTTCCGCGTGCTAAGGGAGAAGGCGACTCGGTGGACTCGGCGGCAGCAGCAGCGGCTGTGTGGGCGTGTCTCGGTGTTCCCGGCACCCCGGGCCATGAGTTCTAAGATATGGATTTGGGGGATGAGTTCAGGATAGGCCTAGGAGCGAAGCGCCGTGGAAAAGCAAGAGAAGATAGCAAGGAGAAATGAAGGTTTCGGTTGGACACTGGGGACAGATATTTTCTGTAGCTTTTGTCTTTTTTCTGAATCTTGATATCACTTCAAAAAAACCGCTTAAAGAAGCAAAAAAAAAAAAAAAAAAAAAAATTTTTTTTTTTTAAAAACTAGGAGACCAGCGGGCAGTAGGAATATTCCCAACGACAGTCTGGCCCTCGGGATGGGGGTGGAGGAGTGGGACTGGAGGCAGTTTCCTTCTTATATGCTCGCCTGCTACCGCGACGCACATACTCAAGGACTGCCACTCGGCAGGGCCGCGCACTCACCCTCGTCTCTCTGGATCTTTGCGCCCAACAACTCGCGATCCGCAGCAAAAGCAGGCGCATTCTTCTCTCCGCAGCTCCGTGGCCTGGTCTGGAAACCCCAGCTCTGCCCAAGGCCTCAATAATCTTAGAACTCAGAGCAGAAAGGCATCGGGCGCCCTTGCGACTGAAGGATGGTCATCCCGGCGCAAAGCCCAGCTCACGTAAAGTCTCCCGCACAGCCTGCGGGCCGCCACCAGCTAAGTACTCCCGGGCGCACGTGGCGGGCGCTGAATCCCAGTTCCCCAGGCGGCCCCAGGGGCTGACTCCCCGCACCATTTCCGCTCCCTCCTGAACAGCCCCGCCTCTCCCCCCTCCCGACTGGCTGTTCATTCTCTCCTCGGCTTTGGGCACCCACTGCTCCCGCCGTTGCGGGGAGTCCTCCCTTGACAGCTCTCCGCTCCCGTTCTCACTCCCAGTCCGCTGCGGCCCGGGAGGTGTTGTCCACTGTCCCTGCACCTCCCACCTGTCCCTTCTAGCTGAAGCCAGTGCTCCCTCCGCTGTACCATCTTGGCGCCAAAAAATGCTTGGAGCGGCTAGGGCCAAATGAGGGGTGCCATGGTTGGGCCAAATCGGTCCCTATTTTTTCAAGGCCAGCACTGAGGACAGGTTTTTCTGTAGGTCTCACAGCAGCTCCTGCTGCTGCTCACTGGGCTAGAGGCGGTGGTGAGCAAATGCCTATTGTGCAGGAAGATGATCTCTATCTGTGCAGAGTTTCCAGAATCACAGGGGACACCACAGATTTGCCCACAAAACAACCAGGGCCCTAGAAGGACGCCTGAAGAAGTGTGGGTTGGAGAAATTAGAAAGATGCCTGAGAGGGTCAAGGCCTATACCCAGGCGTCTGATTTCAATAGACGGAAAAGACAGCTTCCATGGCTGGGTCACCTCCCTTGTGAAGACAGATCCTGCTCTCAAGACCGTATGAAATTACCAAGTGTGTGAAGCCCTTCAGCCCCGAACGTCATCACCAATGCAGTCAACAAACACTGCTTGACTTCTGATGCAGAACAGTAGTCAGTGACATGTATTGAGCACTAACATGAGCAGGCCCTGCACTAAAATCTTGGCGTGTTTTGCCTCATTTATCACTGGCAACAACCCTGAAGAAGGTATTACTGTCTTTTTGTAAGCAAAGAAACTGAGGCTTAGAAACACCCAGGCCATACACTGAGTAGGTCAGGATTCAAACCAAGAGCTGTCAGACTACAAAGTTCAGTATTTACTCCGTCCTGTCTCTCACATACCTGCTTAGTGAGGCCGCTGGAAAAAGCTATAGAAGCAAATGCAACTGGGGCTCTGCCCTCCGGGGGCTCATGGTTTACTCGGGGAGACCAGGCAGGCAATATAGCTATAGTACTAGGCAGGAAGTGATAAGTGACACGAATGTCCTTTACTAACACGCGCTGCAAGTTCAGATGCGAGAGAGATGACTTCCGGCTAGGCGATGAGGGAGCGCTTCCTTGGAGGAGGTGGCATTTGAGCAGAGCTTCAGAGAACAGGTTTGTCATGGAGACAAAGGTGGAGAAGGCTTTCCGAGTGGAGGGAACAGCTTGAGCAAAGTCAACAAGGCGAGAACGCACACGTCGCCCGTCCATAGATATATAAAACATTCCGTCTCCTTGGGGATCCAGTGCCGGGTATTTACAAGCCAGGAAGTTTTCCTGCCTCCGCAGCAGCTGGAAAAACCACGTTCCTGGGCTATCCTTCCTGGCAGTTGGTTCTCAGGATGCCTCCCAGAACTGGCTTTACTTGGGAAGATGCGGCCAGTCGGGATGGGAATCGGTCGTTCGCGTACCCCAGGCAGTGCAGCCTCTCCCGCAGCCACTACGACTTCGAGACTCTATACTAGTCCTTGTCTATTTCTGGTAGCACCGCAGCACCCCCACTCAGTGGACGCGGAGGGGTGTGGTCCACAGGAGCTGGAACCAATGGGGAGGGAGGTCGGGGCGAGAGCCCCGCCCCCGGCATGACGCACGACCCCCGGACTCCTGCTTCTCAGCCCCGGCCCCAGTCCCTGCAGTGGCTGTAACAAAACCCAGACCCCCACGTCCGGGCCAATGGAGGCGATTTAGACTGGAGTGGGACCGCGTCTGTCAAAAGCCCGACTCGGCAGCAGCGGCGGAGTCTAGAAGGAGAGCTGGAGACGCCGCGCTGCCTCCCCGCCCCCGCCGGGATTTATTGAGTATTTGGACTGGACAATTAAGTGGCCCTGATGATGTTACCAAGCCCGGTCACCTCCACCCCTTTCTCAGTCAAAGACATTCTGAATCTGGAGCAGCAGCAACAGCACTTCCACGGCGCGCACCTGCAGGCGGACTTGGAGCACCATTTCCACTCGGCGCCCTGCATGCTGGCCGCCGCTGAGGGGACTCAGTTTTCGGACGGAGGGGAGGAGGACGAGGAAGAAGAGGGCGAGAAACTGTCCTATTTAAACTCACTAGCTACAGCTGATGGCCACGGGGATTCGGGGCTCTGTCCCCAGAGCTTTGTCCACACGGTCCTGCGAGACTCGTGCAGCGGGCCTAAGGAACATGAAGAGGAGCCCGAGGTCGTGAGGGACCGGAGCCAAAGTGAGTAGAGGGGAAAGGAAACGCGCATCTGGAGCAATGGCGGGATTCCCGCAAACAGCCCACCAACCTTGCCGGCACAGCTGCCCGCCCCTTTAGCTCCTGGCTGGTGTCGTGCCAGTTCCTGGTCAGCGACAGCTCCGCAAAACTCAGATGCTGCAAGGGAGCCGGGGCGGAGGGAGAAGGCCAAGGTGACTCCGCCAACTACTCCCCCCAGAGGGAGGAGGCGATGCAGCCCGGAGGTTATTGCTGCCCTGATGCAGATAAGCAACGTGGGCTAAGCTGCCGGGTGCTGACAACTCTAGCTCTTCCCAAGAGCTAGAGGGGCATGAGCCTCAACTTTTCCCACTTTCCCCTTAGCGTGAGATGCGTTTTTTTGACGCCAGGACAGCCGTTCCCTCTTCTCGGAAAAGGTAGTCCAAGCAGGTTATGTGTTGTGCCTGCTGTCCGCAGGGCGCAGGAACTTAGGTAGAACTTCAGTGGGGGTGCTTTCCTCACTTCTCCGCCCGCAACTCTGCGTCCTTGCACCCGTGGCACCCGGGAGAGAGCGAGGGGATGGTGGGAGAGCGCATGGGAACACAGTTCATTCCTCACTCGCACTCCTGAGGCAAACCAGCCTTTTTGAAAATCTGTAACGTTTTGCTTTGTGTCCCAGATTGTGTGGCTTCGGGATGAGTGAAAAACGCGCCGAATTTAGATCCTGTCTGCTCAAGTAGGACGGGAGGTGAATTGGGTAGGGCAACAGAATAACTGAATAAAGCCTCCAAGGAAGTGTTTGTGAGGAGACAGAGCCAAAAGAATCTCCTTCCCCAAGAGAAGGTTTGTTGTGGCGGAAGCCAAGGCCTGTGCTCTGACAACTCCCCTGGGCCTAAAATCGACATGAAACTGCCTAAGTCAGTCAATCAAATTTCTTTTTCTTTCTAAGGTAAGGGCTCTCGTTACTCAGACACTCAGTTGTGGGTAGGCAGGCATTTAAAAGTAAAAAAAAAAAAAAAAAAAAAACAGTTCCTGGGCAATAGCAGTACACTCAGACATTTCTAAGCAGGAAGATTTTTGCAAATCGCACGCATTTCGGCCGCCAAAAACCAACATGCCTCTCACACCTTCAGCTATTTATGACGGAAAAGAAGGCAAACGAATTTGCAAATATTGGAGTTATGTAGTTACAAGCTTTCATCCTGAAAATAATCATTAGCAAGCCGAGCTGCACATTTAATACAGGGTAATCTCTCGCAGATGCTGAAGTTCTAAATAAACGCGCGCTAACTACCCCTCCCCACACTACGTGCCTCCACCCGTCAAGGACGTGGTGAGGGGCCTTGGGCGATCGAAGGGTCCCACGGCGCCAGAAGTCACAAACCTTCCCCAAAACCCAGGCAGTTATTACTGCACGCTCCGCGTTGCCACCAAAAAGGGTCACAGCGCTCCTGGACCGGAGCCGCAGAGAGGCCGGGAACAACTAAGAGACGCTGTTGTTTTGCTTCTTCCGCAGAAAGCTGCCAACTGAAGAAACCTCTGGAGGCGGCCGGAGACTGTAAGGCGGTAGAGGAGAGCGAAAGGCCGAAGCCACGCAGCCGCCGGAAGCCCCGGGTCCTCTTCTCGCAAGCCCAAGTCTTCGAGCTGGAACGCAGGTTCAAGCAGCAGCGGTACCTGTCGGCGCCCGAGCGCGAGCACCTCGCCAGCAGCTTAAAGCTCACGTCCACCCAGGTGAAGATCTGGTTCCAGAATCGCAGGTACAAGTGCAAGAGACAGCGGCAGGACAAGTCTCTGGAGCTGGGCGGGCACGCGCCCCCGCCGCCGCCGCGCCGAGTGGCGGTGCCGGTGCTGGTGCGGGACGGCAAGCCGTGCGTCACTCCTGGCGCGCCAGCCTACGGCGCGCCCTACAGCGTGGGCGCGGGCGCCTACTCCTACAACAGCTTCCCCGCCTACGGCTATGGGAACTCGGCAGCCGCCGCCGCAGCCGCCGCCGCCGCAGCCGCCGCCGCCGCGGCCTACAGCGGCAGCTACGGCTGTGCGTACCCGGCAAGCGGTGGCAGTGGCGGCGGCGGCGGCGGGGCCTCCTCGGCGGCCTCGGCCATGCAGCCCGCCTGCAGTGCGTCTGGAGGCGGCCCCTTCGTGAACGTGAGCAACCTGGCCGGCTTTGGGGGCGGCGGCGGCGCGCAGCCGTTGCACCAGGGTGCGACGGCGGGGGCCGCGTGCGCTCAGGGTACCTTGCAGGGCATCCGGGCCTGGTAGGGACCGGGCGGGTAACGCGGCAGGCGACCCCACCGCAGCCTGGCGCCGCGGGACTGAAGAGCGAGAAAGGCTGGCTCCAAGGAAGGACCAGGTCCCCTCGTTAAATATATATATACACATACACGTCTCGCTCCCCAGGGCCCCGGAGCGCAGCTTACGGGAAGTCCGGGGAAGGGGCATCTGGGGCGAAGAGGATGCGCATGAGCCTTCACTGAGACCATCTCTGAGGCAGAAACGCTGACTGGGTGCCGGGAGGACGATGGCCTCAATCTCGGCCCCAAAGGGAGTGCGAAAGGCTGGAACTCAGGCTGCCAGTCGTCTCTCCCAGAGCAAGAAGGGCTTCTCTTTCTCAGCCTTCTTGCGACCTCAGCAGAGCGCTGGCGGAGAATTCAAGGACAGAGAACAGCATGAAGGAGAGAAAAATGGGCGTCGTGGCTTGAGAAATTCCCAGGCCCTACCCACCCTCTGCTCACTTTGCGGGGCTGGAGTGCCACACTACAGTCCATTTTCCTTTTCCCACCCGCCTGCCCTCCGCAACAGATACCTCGGCCTGGATCTCCAGATTGTCAGGAGGCGTAGAACTCTGCAAGAAAAATCAGCGGAGCGAGATCAAAAGTTGGGGGTTTGAACAAAACCGGGACCTAGGGGCCCACCGGAGGTGTTACCGGCTTTCCTTCTCTTTCCTATTCTATATTCAGCACATATAATATATATATATATAACTAAATATATCCACACGCCATGTACACACCCGCTGCCATACACTACAGGAGTCAATAAACAAGGTGCAATATTTTCAAACGGTTGGCCGGCTACAGACTTTGTTTAGCCCACAAAAGTAGGGAGGGAATCCTTCAAAAGGGCTGCGGGGAAGGAAAAGATGCTCTGGGAAAGCAGTTCCGCCCTGGGCGATCGTAGGCCTGGTCTCCCCTGCCTCAGCCCCTAGGCTGCAAGTCCGGTCTCCAAGGCTTTGTTCATTAATTTCTCTTTACTGTCGTAGGGAGGACAGGTCGGAGACTCAGGGCCTTTTGAGGTGGGGCTTTGAAATCCCCCCAAGTTTCACCCAGAGGCTTGGGCTAGTATCTGGGCCTGCGTTAGATCAAGGCTTAGACTCTGCCCACCTCGAATGCCTCCAGAGTAAAGGAAACCTCGCCCTTAGGCCTAGCTGTAGGCGGCGCGAAGGCAGCTCCATCTTCGGCCGCTGCCCGGCCTTCCAGCGCGCCCGGGGGCGCTGCGCCCCGCCGCGGCCAAGTTCTCCCCCTCGGTTGCCCTCCCTTCTCCCCCGGCGGCCGAGGCTTTATGCGGCTCCTTGTCACTTGCGGAGAATGCCTGCGCGAGGCCTGTGCTGCCACACGGCCGATTGTGAGCGTGCCAAGGCGGGTGAATGGAGAGGCCTCAGCGCGCCGCGCCATTGTGGGGCCGGGCCTCGCTGAAAGGCGGCTGCGGGCCGGGAAGGTGCGGAAAGAATGGCTTTTTATTGGAGTCCCGAACAAAAGGTGTGGTAGGAAGGCGAAGTCCCCTGCGCGAACAAAAACCTCAGCGCGTCGGGATTGACGTCCCCCCCGAGCTCCCCATTGCTTCTCAGAGCGGGGGCTTTGTGCAGCGGTCTGCTCAACAGAGGGACGGAGAAATGCGCGGGGGTTTTGTTCCCCACTTTTTGTGCGCTGGGGGAGGGGGCGGCCAGGGGGAACGGGGGCTGGGCGGGCAGCAGGGAGGGGCGCGCTGATTAGCCTGGGCCGGCCCGGGCGCCGAGACGTTCAGCGGGAGTCGGCTGCCTGAAAGCAGGGTCATTATTGCTACAAGTTTAGCAATTTCGCCCTTAGAGGAGGGGGCGGGGGCTGCTAGGTTGCTGCGGGGCCGCCGGGCTGGGGAGCTGCAGAGTCCCGGAGGAGAGGGAAGAAAAAAAGGGGAGGGGAGAGAGGGAGACAGCCCGGCAAGGCAACCCACCAAACCCACTGACCGCCCAGGAAGAGGCTTGGACGCATCCAAAAGGGCCTAGCGGGAAGCAGGACAGGCGGCGCCTGGCGGGGGGCGAAGACCCGCCCTCCCCTTGCCTCCTTAGAAGCAGAAAGACCCCCGAGCCAGGCACACCAGGCTGCGGATCCCTCAGCTCCTCGCCGCCTGTTTCCTCCTCTCTCAAACCGCCCTGCAGTTGGGACACCGTCTCCCACCACCGCGATGTCCGCAACCCCCTTCCTAGCGAACCTTCCTTCTGGAGCTATTATCTTTCCTTGAGTTTCTCAGGCTAAGGGCTTGGAGGGGATTCTTGCCTCCTAAGACGTTTCTCACTGCCTGCAGCCTCGGACTTCATCCATTCATCTATTCACAAGTATTCACTGATACTGATAATACTAATACATGTTCACTTCACTGTTCTAGCCACTGCGGAACGCTGAAAAATAGAAGTGTCCGCAGGCTTAGGACGTTGATTTGAAGGAGTGTGTGTGCCGGGGAGATAGACAACTAACAAATAAATGTAAAAATAGGTAGTTGATTCTAAGAAAGAGAACCAAGTACTGGAGGGAGGATTCTTTTGAGTAGGTGATCAGAGAAAGCCACATTGAGGAGATCAGATTCAAGCTGAATGACAAAAAGGAAGCCAGTCCAAGCAGCGCTTTACTGTTGCTGCCTCCTTGTCTCTGCATATGTCCTCCCCTCCTTCTGGAATGCTCTAACACCCCCATCTTTCTGGTAAACTCTTGCTCCTCCTTCAAGGCCAAGCTTTTTTCCTGAACCACCCAAGTGGGGGTAATCACTCCCTAATAGTGCCACCAGAGTCTTAGGTACTTTCCAGCATCACCACATAGTGTCATGAAAAAATTTATTTGTCTCTCTCCCTGCCATGTGAGGGCCTAGTGAGGTCGTAGGGGCCAGGCTGGCATTGTTTCCCCCTAGAACATATAACACAGAAGGAGACCATGGGGCCAGGCTGCTTCAGAGTGGCCATCCCCAATGCAGATGGCCCCAGTGCTGTGGAACTTCACACTGGGTGCTGGCTGCAAGGGAAGATGGGCAGAGCTAGACTCTTGGACCACCTGGGTGGAGCCAGAACACCAGAAATCGACCACAGAAGACCTGCAGCCTATCTCCATCCCAGAGGAATGTCGGGCCTTGGGCACCCCATGATGCTCTGGGGAGGGGGATGGGCGGGATATGGCTTCCCCAAGGGATTGCTGCCCCTAGCCCTACAGCTTAAAACCTAGGGAAGAAGGTTGAGAACTTGGTGGTAACCTTGACAAGAGGACACCACGTTTAGGGTTAGGGAAGAAGACTCAAGGAGAGGGAAGGGTGGGGCGGGGGTGGAAATCTGGAATGTATGCAATTAATCCAGGACCTGCATCTGAGACCGAAATCAACTTTCCCTACATTCACTAGGTTAGAAATATGGCTAGTGATCAAGATGCTGCCCAGCACGGAGCACTTGCTTCTAAGCCTGGGTTTCAGCGCGTGCGCACTAGGAAACCCAAGGTTCTGGGAGCAGATTCCATACCTCCGCTGGGGGTTTCCTAAGTAAGCAACTCCTTTTTCTCCCTCCTGGTCTGTATCCTGCTGGACCGTGGCCTCTCAGTGCTCCCCAGCGCCGGATACCCACCTTCCTTGCTTGGCTTCCTCCTGGCCCGCATTAGTCTTCCTTCACTCTGCATCCATCCCCTCCGCTTCTGGAAAAGGGGCGTGTGACTCTCATAGAGGAAACAGAGCTGGTTCTATGAATTGGCTCCTGCGCACTTTGCGTGTCTTGAGATACTTAAAGCCAGTCTGGACCAGCCCCTTCCCCAATCCCTATCCTTCCCCAGATCCTTCAATCTTTAGGTATAAATAGCTCACATCTCTTCACTGAAGGATTTCCATACTGCTCGGTTGCTGAGGTTCCAGTGCCTTGGCCATCAGAGGGTGAAAACCCTTGACTAACAGCTATTTCTTTCTTGAGCTCCCTCTCTGGGTGAAAAGACACCCTCCCAGACCCAAACCACCGCCTAGTTACTGATTGTCCTGTGATCCAGGAGGAAATGTAAAATCCAGACAAGCCTTCTAACGACCCATGAGACTTTGCGTAGGTGAAGTAAACCGTCCCTCTGGGTTCTGAGCTCTAAAGCAGAGAAAAGCGATAATCCTTCCCCATCCAATGACTGGTGTCACATTGGGCTCAAGCAGTGGGTAGGTGCTACTCCTGGGGTTTGTGGAATAGGTTCTAGGACAGCACTTTTTCTTTCTTCAGAGCCTCATCTTGAGGGGTTAAGAGGATGAACTCTGGAGTCAGACTGCCTCTATTTCAATCTCAGGGCCACCATAAACAGCATTAGAGACCTTGGGTAAGAAACTCTCTGAACCTCAGTTGTCTCCTCTATAAAATGGGTATGCTTAATAGTGCCTTCTTTGTAGGTTTTCTTTTCTGACAGTAGAACACACACACATTAAGTATACAACTCAATGGATGTTTATATATGTAAATGTTCATGAGCCAATCACCTTGGCTTTGAAAATTAAAGGAGATGATCCATGTAAAAGCAGCTTAGTGCAGCAATGTCTTAAAAAAAAAAAAAAAAAAAACCCCGCCTGCCAGTGCAGGAATTCGGTTTCGATTCCTGGGTGGGGAAGACGCCCCGGAGAAGGAAAGGGCAACCCACTCCAGCATTCTTGCCTGAGAAACCCCGTGGACGGAGGAGCCTGGCGGGTTACAGTCCATGGAGTCCCAGAGTCGGACAAAACTTAGCGACTAAGCAACAAGCAGTGTCTGGTAGGCATCAGCCAGGCCGACGCTAGGCGCTGTGTATAACTGAGAAGCCCAGGACTGTTTTCTGCCCTTGGGTCACTCCTAGGTGCGCGGGGAGAGCGGGCCGGGCCGGAGCCATTGCTGATAAACCAGGGGCAGGGGCCACCTGGCGGGGCCGTCAAGGCTGGCAAACTTTTCAGAGGTTTGGACTTAAGGAATTCGACTGAAGAGGGAAGTGAAAGGAGGTTCCTGGGGGAGCCACGAGTCCCCCCTAACCCATGCTGCGGGAAGGAAAGAGTCAGGAGGGAAACCTAGCCACTCTGGGCAAGGCGATTCCAGGGCAAGGCCTGGGTGGGGCCGGGTGGGCGGGCGCTCGGCGGGAGAGCGGCGCGTGCAGGGGGCGGGCTGGTTCAAGGCCTCCAGCGCAGCCTCCTCCTCCTTCGCTTAATGGTTCGGGGCTCAGGGGGGACATCCCAGGTGCCTTCTCCCGTCTCCCGGGGAGAACGGCGGATTCTCGATGCCTTGAGTTCAGTGCTCCGCCGCAGCCCGCTGCGCTTGAACGGGAGGCGCCGCAGAACCCACTGCGGGTGGCCCAGGTGCCTCGGGGCCGGGCGCAGCGTCTTACATCGGCCTGGGGCGGCCAGCACCCGCTGGGCAGGGAGCCCTCGGCGAGCCGGAGGAGAGCCCAGAGCGGGAGAAGCAGCCGTCCTGGTGGTCACTACCGGGGCGCGGAGCCAAGCCCAGCGCGCGGCGCGGAGGTAAGACTCTCTGCGGGAGGTTGGTGAGTCCTTGCGGCTTCGGGCCAAGTCCAGGGGGGCCTGGGGCGGAGAAAGGGCACTGATCTCAAAACTACGCTTGCTTTATTGAAAAGACGCTCCCACAGAAAACGTGAAATGTAGGTAACGTTCATTGCAGCAAAATTTTCTAAAGGGAAGTTTAGAAAATTTATCGAAGTATGACACATACAGGAAAGACCTAAGTGTACATACAGCTCACTGAATCTTCAGAAACTGAAGGCTCTCTGCGAACCACATCTAGATGATAAAATAAAGCAGTGTCCGACCCCTACCCCAAGTCCCCTTATGCTCCCTTTTCATCACTACCATCCCCACCAAGTGAAGTCGCTTGCTCGGTGGTGTCCAACTCTTTTCCAGGCAAGACTACTGGAGTGGGTTGCCATTTCCTTCTCCAGAAGATCTTCCCAACCCTCAGGTTTTTTTGCCCCATATGGAACATTGTATAAATGTAATCACATTGCTAGTACTCTATCTGCCTGGCTTTTTAAATTTGTGAGATATATATTCTGCGTGTTGTTGTAGATTGCTCATTTTCATTATTTTACAGAATTCCCTTGTGTGGATGTGCCACAATTGATTCATCATTGTGCTGCTGATGGGCGTTGGGTAGTTTCTAGATTTGGGCCGTGGTGACTAATGCGCCTACAAACATCCAAGAACAGTACCCTGTAGAACTTTCTGCAGTAATGGAAGTGTTCTATATCTGTGGTGTCCAGTGTAGTTGCCGCTAGTCACATGTGGCTGCTGCTCACTTGAACAGTGCGTATGTGACTGAGGGATTGGATTTTAGTTGTCTAAAATTATGATTAATTTAGATGCAAAGGATCATATGTGTTAGCACAGTTCTAGTATGCCTTTTGATGACCGTAATGCACGTATCTATCCTGTACATACCTAGGAGGGCCATTGCTGCATCTCAGAGGATGAAAGTTAGCGGAAGTAGGTTCTACCAAGCAGTTTTCTTAAGTTGGTGGTACCAATTTACATTTCCATTGGGAGCAACACCGAAGTGGTTAGTATTTTCATTCTGTTTCTCCTCATGTAGTGAAAAGAGGCTTTTTTGTTCACCTTTAAATCAGACCATGAAAACTGACACTTAACCATAGTGAAGATGATGTAATAATAATGATGGTTGGATGATTTCCTGAGAACTGAGAGATGTTTCCAGCATGCGTGCTAAGTTGCTTCAGTCATATCTGGCTCTTTGCAACCCTGTGGACTGTAACCCACCAAGCTCCTCTGTCCATGAGATTCTCCAGGCAAAAATACTGAAGTTGATTGCCATGCCCTCTTCGAGGGGATCATCCCGACCCTGTGTCTCTTCTGTCGCCTGCCTTGGCAGTTAGATTCTTTACCACTAGCGCCACCTGGGGAGCCCTGAGAGATGTTATAGGGGTCTAAAGCTTACCCTTCATGCCACCGTGCTTCTGCAGCTGGGCCTCCCACTTAATCAACCTTCTGCCTTTGAAACTAGCAGGATTAGCAGGGCACTAGGGCAAAGGCTCTGTCTTTGGAGGTGATCCATCTTCCACATCTGTTATTATTATTATTTTTTTTTTTTTTTGCCTCCTCACGGAGCATTTGGGATCTTAATTTCCCGACCAAGGATCAAACTGTGCCTGCTGCATTGGAAGGCAGAGTCTTAATCACTGAATTGCCAGGGAAGTCCCTGTTGTTACTTTTTGCCTTCCTAAAATCAGCTTCTCCTCTTCCTTTACTGTTATAATTGGAATATTCTACCAGAGGACATGGTGAGACTGCCTGGCAGTCTGCAGCCATGTACGGAAGCCAGAATTGTGCAGGCTGCAGATTTAGTTTGCAGCTTGGCTCATCCTTATGTAAAAGGGGATGAACAGTCCTGAATGTGCTACCTCAATGGCTTCCTGAGAAGCAAAGTCAGCCCTGGGGAAACAGTAAGGGGACTCCTTACTGTGTCAAGCTCTGTGTGTGTGTATCATTTTGTAGACATTCTCTCTAAGCTTCAGAATAACCTTGTGAGTTTACACATGTGGAAACTTAGCCTCAGAGATGTTAAGTCATTCCCCTCAAGACCACACAGTAAACAGTGGCAGCAACCCCAGGAGGACTTTCCACCCAGTGCCACATTTTCTATTTCCCTTCCCTGGATTAAACGGAGCCCTGACTGGGGCAGAGCTTGAAATTCTGGATCAAATTAGATATCCTCTGCTCAGCGTCCCTTCAGATGAACTCAGATCAATCACTGATGACTTGTGTGTGGCCAGTTAAGCAGAGGAAATATTTTTTATGTTGTAATCCTAGTGGAATTCGCTTTGTGTGACACACAACTTCTTGGAAAGTTGTGTGCAAAAGAGCTTTTTGCTTGTGGCAAGCAAGGGAGAAGAACTGAATACATTTTAAGTTCATCCCTGAAATTTGTTGCCCAAAGTGAATTATTTTGTAAAGTGAAAGATTCTTTTGAAATATGAATAATAATCCAGCATTTGCTTTGAGGGTTTGGATTTTCAAATAATAAGCAAGGGTAAAAAGCAATTCAAAATTATATCCAGGATTCATCATTATTTCACACGTATTTCTTCTTTCATTGAGATAGGTTCTAATGAAAGTTTCACCTCACCCATCTTGACACTGAGTTCTCTGGGAGGTCCACAGATCACTTCCTTACCCAAATGGTAAATTATTAGAAACTCAGGGCGCCTAGTGGCTTACTGATGGATTCAGGCTTAACTTGGGTGTGCTTTCCAGTTCCTGATGACTTGGTCAGTCTCTCACAGATGGGGCTGAAGAGTCAAATGGGCTATTATATTAAAAGGCCTTTAAGGTCCCACCCAGTCTTGGGATTCTTTAAATGAAATGTGTTACATGCTTACAGATTCATAGATTTCAACTGTGCTGGTGGGAAGGGCCTTAGAAATCACCAAAGTCTAGCTCTTTTCTGAATCTGAGTCCTGTCTGCAGCATCCTGGACAAGAAACTCTCCCATAGCTCTGGGACGCCACCCATGGGAGAACGACTCATCTCTCCATTCCATGTGGGAGGAAGTTCTACCTTGCATTCATATGGAATCTGCTTCCTGCACCTTCCATGCACTGCTCCTCTTGCTCCCACAAACATCTACTCCTTCTGTGTGTCAGTTCTTCAACTATTTGAAGCCAGCCATCAGAACCCATGTAGGCCTTCACTTTTCCGGGTGAAACAGCCTCAGTTTGTCAGTCCTCAACCTCCTGGTCATTGTGTAGTACATGTTGTCTTGCTCACCCATTTCTTCTGTGCCCGGGCTGTTCTGGGTTATTCCCCATAAAAGGCCTCCCCTGCTCAGCCTTTAAACACTTGAACTCCTAAAAGATGATGCTGTGAAAGTGCTGTACTCAATATGCCAGCAAATTTGGAAAACTCAGCAATGACCAGAACTGGAAAAGGTCAGTTTTCATTCCAATCCCAAAGAAGGGTAATGCCAAAGAATGCTCAAGCTATCGCATAATTGCACTCATCTCACATGCTTGCAAGTAATGCTCAAAATTCTCCAAACCAGGCTTCGACAGTACCTGAACCAAGAACTTCCAGATGTTCAAGCTGGATTTAGAAAAGGTAGAGGAACCAGAGATCAAATTGCCAGCATCTGTTGGATCATAGAAAAAGCAAGAGAGTTCCAGAAAAACATCTATTTCTGCTTTATCGACTATGCCAAAGCCTTTGACTGTGTAGATCACAACAAACTGTGGAAAATTCTGAAAGAGGTAGGAATATCAGACCACCTGACCTGCCTCTTGAGAAATCTATATGCAGGTCAAGAAGCAACAGTTAGAACTAGACATGGAACAACAGACTGGTACCAACTAGGGAAAGGAGTATGTCAAGGCTGTATATTGTCACTCTGTTTATTTAACTTATATGCAGAGTATATCATGTGAAATGCCAGGCTGGATGAAGCACAACCTGGAATCAAGATTGCTGGGAGAAATATCAATAACCTCAGATATGCAGAAGACACCACCCTTATGGCAGAAAGCAAAGAAGATCCTCTTGTTGAAAGTGAAAGAAGAAAGTGGAAAAGTTGGCTTGAAACTCAACATTCAGAAAACTAAGATCATGGCATCTGGTCCCATCACTTCATGGCAAATAGACGGGGAAACAATGGAAACAGTGAGAGACTTTATTTTCTTGGGATCCAAAATCACTGTAGATGGTGGCAGCAGCCATGAAATTAAAAGACTCTTGCTCCTTGGAAGAAAAGCTGTGATTAACCTGGACAGCATATTAAAAAGCAGAGACATTACTTTGCCAACAAAGGTCCGTCTAGTCAAAGCTATGGTTTTTCCAGTAGGCATGTATGGGTGTGAGAGTTGGACTATAAAGAAAGCTGAGCACTGAAGAATTGATGCTTTTGAACTGTGGTGTTGGAGAAAACTCTTGAGAGTCCCTTGGACTACAAGGAGATCCAACCAGTCCATCCTAAAGGAAATCAGTCCTGAATATTCATTGGAAGGACTGATGCTGAAGCTGAAACTCCAATCCTTTGGCCACCTGATGCGAAGAACTGACTTATTGGAAAAGAACCTGATGCTGGGAAAGATTGAAAGCAAGAGAAGGGAACAACAGAGGATGAGATGGTTGGATGGCATCACCGACTCAATGGACATGAGTTTGAGCAAGCTGTGGGAGTTGGTGATGGACAGGGAAGACTGGGGTGCTGCAGTCCATGGGGTCACAAAGAGTCAGACATGACTGAGTGACTGAACTGAACTGATCTTTCCATACCCTTCTGGGAAAGGTGAGTTTCACTGGCAGGCTCTTCGTCATGGGACCCACTCTCCTTGATTTATGTTTTTATTACTTTGTTTTCGAAGGAATACATATCCATTCTCTCAACAAGTAACACTTCCCCTTTAAGTATAGGTATACTTTCTTTCCTACTTCTAGAAACAATGCTTCTTCTTTTGAGCTCTGAGGTCTCACCACCCTGTAAGTTCATATTTTCTACCTCCCTTCCCTTCCTTCACCCTCAAACATGTAGCAGACTCTCTATTTTATCTTTGTCTTTTTTTTTTTTCTTTTTTTCTATTTTATCTTAACACTGGCATTCTTTCCTCAGATATCTTTCCTTCCTCCTTTGGAGTCAGATTTCTGAATTTGTCTTCCCCCGCCCCCGCCAACAATTTTTGATTATTTCTTATTTTTAAGTGCATTCTTAAATTTGGCAGGCAAAGATAAATTCTTCAATAATGAGAGAATTTAAAGTAATGCCCTTGTGTATATATATATATACATACACAGAGCAAAATAGCAGAAAGGAGCTCTGAAAGAGGCTTTGGGCAGGAGGAGAATGAGTAATGGAAGAAGAGAATATCAGTTGATGGATGTCATCTTCTTTGCTAGGGAAGCTGACCTAGCCCTAATCAGATTTTGTTATCACTGCTTTAACAGCCATTTTATCCATAGGATAATTCCAAAACCACATTTAGGATAAATTTATTGAGTCCAACTTTTATAGGCACAACTGAAGCAGAATTTTTAAAATTTTCATTGAAAATGTTCATTATGTGGATATTGATTGCAGTAATCTGTCTAAATTTGTCTTGAGAGCTACTTCCCTTTCCCTCAGCCTAAATGACGCTCATCTCCCAAGTGCTTGATATTGATGCCCTTCAGCAGCACTCCTGAGGTGTTGAAGACCTGTTAGTCCAGCTAATTATATGAGACTCATTCTTTGAGATCAGATGACTTCTCTAGCTTGTGCTTTATTACCTCTTTTCAATGTTTAGCATAATGACCATTTTTTAAAAATTATTATTTATTTCTTATTTATTTTTGGCTGTGCTGGGTCTTTGTTGCTGTGTGGGCTTTTCTCTAGTTGTGCAGAGTGGGGGCTTCTCTAGTTGCGGTGCGTGATTTCTCACTGCAGTGCCTTCTCTTGTTGCGCGCAGCACAGGCCCTGGGGCAGTGGGATTCAAGAGCTGCAGCTCCCGGGCTCTAGAGCACAAGCTCAGTAGTTGTGGTACATGGGCTCAGTTGCTCCGTGGCATGTGGGATGTTCCAGGACCAACCAGGGACCAAACCCATAAGGGAAACCCCCATAGTGATGTTTTACTGGAAAGTTGGGAAAATTTTGGCAGTCTCTACTCTCCTAATCATTCTCTTTCTCAAAGAGTAGCTGCTCCTCCTCTTGCTTCTCCAACCCCACTTCATGGAACCCTCCAGGTTTCATGATTTTTCTACACTCTTGCTGCCCTGAAACTTGACATTGCTCACACACGGTGTCACCTATCACTTTTATATGAAGTGTCCCTGAATCTACAGCTTTAGCCTGGTCCCCCTCTAAATTCATATTTTCAAATGCCCAGGGGACAGTTCTCCATATACTTATACCATTGGCACCTCAAGTTCATCACCACTTCCCCAACCTACTCACACTGTAGTTTCTGCCCAGGGCATCACTGCCCCTGGTTCTCTTCCCTTTGGTTGGAACCAGTCAATCAACGCACGTTTTCCCTAAGAGTCTCTCTTCACTTAGAGCAGAAGGAATGGGAGAACTAACACTGTCTGAACACCTAAACATTTTGGACACTGGGCTCTGCATAGAAAAATAAGCCATCCTAAAAAGTAAGTGCCATTATTTACATTTTTAAGGGTTAACAAAAATATTTCGGGACTTACCTGGCAGTCCAGTGATTAAGACTTAATGTTTTCATTGCAGGGAGCAAAGGGTTTGGTCAGGGAACTAAGATCCCACATGCTACATGGCATGGACCCTACCTCCAAAAAAGGGAAGATTTTGAGGATATGGACACTTTGTACAAAGATCCTCAGGTCTGAGGGTTCAAAAATCTAAGCACTTCACTATAATGGCATTCTAACTCGTCCTGTGGCTTGGGCATATCACTTATAAGCCCCGTCTTTATACCAGCACCAGACTGATTTTCCCCAGATACCTCTTAATTAAAGTACAATCTACCCAGTTGCACTGTGGTGTCTTACTATATACAGGATCAAATATACTCTCAAGACCATTACCATGCCAAATCAACCAAATTTCTTATTATTTTTTAGTGATATATACCACCTCTTTAGTGTCCCCCACCCTCAACCCCTTTGTCTTCCATGCTCTTTCCTGGAGGAACATTTCAGCACTTCCAAGTCAAACCCCTCCTAACTCGTAAGTATGCGTGTGTGCATGTGTGTGCTCAGTCGTGTCTGACTGTTTGTGACCCCATGGACCGTAGCTGGCCAGGATCCACTTTCTGTGGGATTTCCCAGGCAAGAACACTGGAGTGGGTTGCCATTCCTTCTCCAGGGGATATTTCTGACTCAGGGATCGAACCTGAGTCTTCTGCTTTGGCAGGCAGATTCTTTACCAGTCTGCCATCTGGGAAACCCAGCTTGTAAGTATGCTGCCTCCCAATTATGAAGTCTTTTTCAGTTACCAACTCATGGCCATCACATATCATATTATTTTAATGTAAATGAGATGGTCTCACCTGCAAAACTTCTCTCTTGATCCAAATCATGGTTTTATTTATTTTCTCACTATTTCCACCCTCAATTTAAAAATAAGCTCCTTGAGGGTAAGGATCATGTCTTATGCTTCTTTTATATTGCCCAGAGAGATAGATATAAAAAAGAAATAATTTAGTAGAAAATGCTTAGAAAAGTATAAAGAGCAGTATAAACAAAGTACATTATTCTTAAAATTACTAGTGTTATAAACATTGGCAAAATGTATTAGGTGCAGGTTCAACAAACAGCAGAAACTTGAGGGATTCAATAAATAAGTTGGATCCAGAGTTCCTCCACCTTCTCCTCCCATTTAATCCTTAATAATGCCTTCCTGCCGTCTCAGACTGAACATATGAAAGGAGAGGCATTGACATTGCCCACTAGATGATGTGTTTTTTTCAAGACAAGGAATTCTAGTCCATCCAATTGTTTTTCAACACCTGAGTATAATGTCCAGTTTAAGGAGAAGGGAATGGCTACCCGACTCCAGTATTCTTGCCTGGAGAATTCCATGGGCAGAGGAGCCTGGTGGACTACAGTCCATGGGATTGGAAAGAGTCAGCACTTTGATGAAAGAATGAACAACTGGAAATATAACTTGGGCCAGATATATGTGTTGTCCTACATTTCTGCTTCTTTGGGATTCTTTTCCTGCTTCCCCATGTAGAATGAGAGAATGTCAAAGCTGGAAGGGATTAGCTCAATCAACCTCCCATTTTAAAGATGAAAAAACAATTCCAGATAGGAGACCATCTGTCTCCAGGTTATCCCTCCACTTACGCCCTTCAGATGTCCTGTCCAATCCAGGGTTTCCCCCACTGTAATTCACAGCCTCCCTATTTTCAGTGTTCTGTCCCTGCATCTATATCCAGCACTTCTTCCTCTCTTGCCAGTGCCCCTTCCCAGATCCCCTCACCCAGCTCTGGACTCTGCATGTCCCCAATGTTATTTACTATTGTAGACAGTACTCTTTTGAATGTGGTACAAGAAAATTCCTCTGAGATTACGAGCATATACACTTAAAAACATGACTATTTGGAAGGAACACAACCTCTACCAGCAAGTTACAATTCAGAATATCTTCAGGGCCTCTCTCCAGAAGAATTTCAGAATTTCTCTAAGTCTAGAAACATAGGAGGATTTTTATAGTGATAAACCACAGTGCAATTGCTTAACATGCCAGGTGATGTACTAGATATTCTAGAAGGCTCATGGCAACTCGGCAACCCCAAGGCTAGTAGCTCCATTTTACAGATGAGTAAACTGAGGTTCAGAGAAATTAAAAACAACTTGCTGGAGGTCACACTGCTGGTATCAGAGCAGGTGATTAACCTGATCTCTTTGCCTTCTTCAGTGTGCCTTCAAGATACACTGCTTCACCTGGATGTCCACGTCCTCCTCAATGGCTGCTCTTTTTATTTATTTATTTATTTTTGGCTGTGCTGGGCCTTCATTGCTGCGTGGGCTCGTCTCTAGTTGTGGTGCTCAGGCTTCTCTTGTTGCAGAGCGCAGGCTCCAGGACACTCCAGCTTCAGTAGTTGTGGCACATCGGCTCAATAGTTGTGGCTTCTGGACTAGGTAGCTGTATGTATCTCAGGGGCTTAGTTGCTCCGAGGCACGCGGGATCCTCCTGGACCAGGGATCAAACCCCTGTCTCTTGCATTGGCAGGTGGATTCTTTACCACTGGGCCACCAGGGAAGACCTCAATGGCTACCCTTGGTGAGGTCTTTCCTGTAAGAACTGCCTCCCACACGGGGGCTCCATCACTGTTCCCACCTGTTTAGTATCTGGGGAAAGCTGAGACTGGCCCTGCCTGCGCCCTCTAGTGGTCACACGGGGATGCACCGTTCCTCTGCTCCTGTCTCTGATCTCTGAGGACCTTGGTCAGCATCCTCTGGTGTGGGCCAGGGACGCAAAGTCATACAGACTCAGGCTTCAGAGGTGCCGTCTCCCAGAATGGAGGGTGGGCTGTTCCTTGAGGAAGGACTGGATTCTCTGAGTCCTCCACTCCTGATAGTCCTTTAAAGAAGACGCACAGTGAGAGAAATCAGTTTAGAGAGGGACTTGACAACAGCCCCAAATAACCTCTTCAGCAAGTCAGCAAGAGCGTCTGACTCAGAGTCTACCTAACAAATGCCTGTTCCCAGCATCCACAGTCCTTTGTTCATTGACAAACCTAGGCTTAGTATTGTGCTGAGTTCCCAGATTTGCTTATCCTACATGCCCTTGGTGGGTCTCAGTCTCTCTAACCAACAGTGTCATCATCAGGAAATATCTGCCTCACCTACCTGTGGGGATGTGATCAAGCCAGACAGTAAATGTAAGATGGGCGTGAGGTTTGAGATAGTCCATCCTCCTCTCCCACTGCCGTCCTGGGGTACGGGAGCCCATCTCATGTGCAGATCAAGTCTCTAGAACCGCCCACACTCTTGCAGCCTCCTTCAGATAAATAAGCAATCCTTCCCTGGTGGCTCAGACAGTAAAGCGTCTGCCTACAGTGTGGGAGACCCAGGTTCGATCCCTGGGTCGGGAAGATCCCCTGGAGAAGGAAATGGCAACTCACTCCAGTACTCTTGCCTGGAAAATCCCATGGACAAAGGAGCCTGGTAGGCTACAGTCCACGGGGCCACAAAGAGTTGGACACGACTGAGCGACTTCACTTACACTTACTTCTCTGATTGAACTTTGGGTCACATAAGTCCACTGGTGCCTTTGGGCAAATTAGGAAAAGGCATTGCTTTCTCCAAGTGGACATGGCTTTGCCAGCTGCTTGTATCAGATATGGGTGTCTCTTGGACCAGGCACTTGTTCAGTAAACAACCCCCACAACCAAACATGGAGGCCTTAGTGCCATATGCATCTGTTAATCATGCTCCTTACTCCGTGAATCACATGATCCTGAATGGATGTGCTGGCCACATTTACAGGACACCAAAACTGTCACTATCACTGTTTGGGGAAAAATTCAGCAATCAATAGGTGACTTGGCCTGTCCCTGGGGCAGGAAAAGCCCTGCTTTTTGCTTGATTTCGTCAGGCAACTGAGATAAGTATTGCTCTTGTCACTACCCCTACAGACTCAAGAATTTCTCCCTTAAATGACCAAAGTTCCTACAGTGGATTTAATCCTTAAGTCACTGAAAGTACAGATGAAGATCTGGTTTTTGGACAGTGATGAATTGAAGACTTACACTTTAGGGCATGTGAGAACAAATAACCCTGCGATGAAAGACGACAGCCCTGGGGAGGAGCAGGGCCCATGAAGGGCTTTTAGATTCTGTTTTCGTCTTTTCCCCTGGATGCTCTTCACCCTCTCCATCCACTTCTCCTTGGTCTCCTCTCCCCTCCCCCCACCAGATGTTTCCTCCCTCTGTCCTCTTTGCCTCTTTCTCTGTCTCTTCCGTTTTAAATCTCTGCTTGGCATTCTTTCTCTCTCTCCTCCCTTCCTTCTTTCTCCCTCACTTTTCCTTTTCTCTACTGACATGGAATTAAAGAATATTTGATATTCATAGGTTGATGTATTTCTTATCTGGCTTGAAAAATAAGGTAATTCTCTCATGAAAATAGCAGTTATATTAAATTGCTTTTTATTTGTACTTTATTAAAAGTACTATATAAACCATAGTACTTTTTGCTGTGCATCAGTGATCTCCGATAGAGAAAAGCACTCCACCCCCTGACACACACACAGTTTATACAGTGCAAGGGAGGTGAGGGAAGCCAGCAAGAAGGAACTCATGTGGTTAGCATCAAGGGGAAGTCCTCAGGACACCGGCAGCCTGGAAGGGCTAGGATCATAGAATGCTGAAGGTGCATCTTGCTTCATTTCCAGAGTCACACCCATCCACTCAGTATCCCTGGAATTTTCTAGAGAAGGCAATTAGATCATTTCTATACAAAACTCCAGATAGGAAATGAAAGTCCAGAGACATTATATGATTTCTTGAAAGTCTCACAGCCAGTCCACGGGAAAACTTGAAGTAGAACCTATTTGTCAAGCACAACAAATATTTAACCCACTGGGGATATCATATGAGGACATCGTAGGAGCTACAAGAATTGAAACAGCTTGATAAGACCCAGTTACCACTTATGTGGAATTATGACCTCCAGGGAGAAGATAGATCATCTAACCAACACTCATTTACCAGGTGGACAAAATTGGATTCAACCCAGAGTCTATAGATTACATGTCCAATTCCCATTCGCACACAATAGGTCACTCTAATGGCGGGGTCAGGGACACGGGCCACATACACTGAAGATGATCTGTTTTCCTTCTAGCACTCAGCACATACCCCGAGCCTCCCTGGCTGATGTGTTAGACAACAGCTCACCGCAAGCAGCTGCTCCTGTTACTGCCCAGCGCTCTATATCCTCTAAGGACCTTCTGCAACCTGCCATGTGACTCCGCTTCCCAGGGAGGCTGTATTCTGCAGTTAGCAGGCAGTCTTGCTGACGGGCTTTGAGTTTATTAAGTCCTGAATTCCCAAATACACTTTGTTCTTTTTCTTTCTTCCTCCTTCTCTCCCTTCCTCCCTTCCTTTCCCTTTCTTCCTTCTTTTCTTCCTTTATCTTTTTACCTTTCTTTTTCTTTCCCTTCCTTTCTTCCTTTTTCCCTCCATCCCTTCCTCCCTCTTTCTTTCTTTCCTTCATTCATTCTTTCCACCAACCACTTTCTGTTCACTTGAAAAACATATTTCTGGAGTACTGTTTTATCGAAGCACTGTGCTGGGCACTGTGCTTTGCTTAGTCATTCAATTGTGTCTGACTCTTTGTGACCCAATGGACTGTAGCCCACCATGGGATTTCTCCTCTATCCATGGGATTCTCCAGGCAAGAATACTAGAGTGGGTTGCCATGCCCTCCTCCAGGGAATCTTCCCAACCCTGGGACTGAACCCAGGTCTCCCACATTGTAGGCAGATTCTTTACCGTCTGAGCCACCAGGGAAACCCTAGGAATACAGATTTGATAAGCCAGGCTCCGTGTGTCATGGGAGGTAGGGTGACACATTCACAAAGAACATTTCCCTCCCTCTGATATGGGCAGGGATAACCTGTGGGTTGCACAGGCTACTGGCCCAGTGTGGACAGAGTGGGTGACCAATCAGGACAGACCTCTGGGAGGGGGTGACACATGAGCCAAGTTTTGAGGCATGAAGAGCAGTTGGCCAGGCTAAGTGAAGAAAATTAAACTAGTTCCATCAAAAGGAAGGTGGGAAGTTGGTGGGAGAGGGGGTTAAGAGAGAGCTCGGGGCAGGCTGTGCTCACTTGTGTCACTACTAAGTTTCTCCACACTGAAACCATCTCTCTGTGTTGGGAAAGCAGATAGAAAGGTCTAAGCTTTATTTTGACTCTAGGAACAATTTCCTTTGGATTTAAAACATGTTGGAATAATGGGTGAAACTGTGCAGAGGAGAGGACTATATGGGAACTCTGCTTTATTTTTCTGTAAACCTAAAAATGTTCTAAAAAACAAAGTTTATTAATTTAAATTTTCATGTTGGGTTATTTAATTTAATTCATTAATTTTTTTGGAGGAGTGTCAGCCAATGTTGTCTTTGTCATTGTTGAGCACATGGAACCCCATGGAAGTCACCATAAGGAATCTGGCTTCTCTGCCCACTCCTCTTTCTCCCTGCGGCCTCCCCATCTCAGTAAAGGGCATCGCCATCACCTGTTCAGGCCCATCTGATCTGATCACCCTTGGTCCCTCAATCTCTAGTTTTATAGTCTGTACTCGAAGGTCCCTCTGGAATTCATCCAGTCTGCTCCATCTCTTTTTCTTTCCCTCTGAAACAGTCCACCATCATCTTCTCCCAGCCTGGCCTCTTCCAGGATCTTTTAGGTCGACCTCCCACTTATATTAGTCTGCTTAAGTTGTCACAACAAAGGGCCTCAGACCTGTTGGCTTAAACCCCAGAATTTATTTTCATACATTTCTGGAGACTGGAAGTCCGAAATCCTGGTATCGGCAGGTTGGTTCTTTTGAAGCCTCTCTCCTTGGCCTGTGGGTAGCTGTCTTCTGCCTGTGTCTCCACATGGTCTTCACATGTATGCATCTGTGTCCTAATCTCTTTCGTTAAGGACATTAGTCATATGGGATGAGGGTCTGCCCTAATGACCTTGCTTGAACTTAATTACCTCTTTAAGAACTTTGTCTCCACATACATTCATACTCTGAGATACTGGGACTAGAACTTCAACATATGAATTTAGGACATAACAGCACTTCCACTCTATGGCCCTCTGAGCCATTCTTCATGTACCCTCCAAGGTGATCTTATGAAAATGAAAGTCAGACCTAGTTACTTACCTGCTTCAAAGTCTTCAGTGACTTCCCAGTGTATTTAGAATGAAATACAAACCCTTCCCATGGCTTACAAGGCATGGTCTGACCCCTACAACGCCCACCCCCCCCCCACCTCCACCCAAATTCTCCCTGCCTCTTCTTAGCTCATCACTGTGCAGTTAGCTACACAGCCTTCCTTATGTTTCTAAAAGACATGAAGCTCTTCTATGCTCCTCCCACTCTTTACCTGATCACCCCCTACTCATCCTTTAGTTCTCAGAGATCCTTCCCTGAAAGCCTGGTCTCAAGTAGGCGCCCACTGTGATTCTCAAATCTAGCTTCCACTTTCTTTACTTTGTATCTTTTTATCACAATTTGAGATCAGATGTTTGCTTGTTTACTTGTTTTGTTTGATTTTCTGAGGACAAAGACCATTTTTGTTTTGTTCCCACCTGTATTCTTACTGTTAGCATAATGCCTGGTTCAGGGAAGGTGCTCAGCAAATATTTATTGAATGAGCAACAGAAGGAACTGGGAGCTTGCACTTTATTCCCCAGGCATGGGAGGCTGCTGAAGGATTTCTAGCAAGGAAATGATGTGGTCAGATATACATCTGAGAGAGATCTGGCTACAGTGGTGAGTTAAGGGTCTGATCCTGGAATTGGGGAAACTAGTGGGAAGACTATTGCAATAACCCAAGTGAGAAATGATGAAACGCTGAACCTAGGGTCTTAGAAATGAGACAGAAAAGGAGAGAACATTTGTGGGATATGACAGTTTATGGGATGCAACAGTTTATCAGATGTAAGAGGTGAAGGAGAGGGGGTACTCTGAGGTTCCTGGACTAGGTGAGAAGGTGAATGGGAGTATATTTCATGGGGACTGGAAGAGAAGAGAAGGAACAGGCTGGTTGAGAGTCTTGGAGGTAAATTAGGAGAAAACTTATCTCCCCACCAGAAGGCTCCTCTTAAAGATAGCGACTGTGTTGAAGTTCTCATTAAAAAAAAAAAAATCACACATAAAACCTTCAGTAAGCCCAGTTAGGGACAGAGCATGTGGGCCCTTAGTCACATGCAAATGTCAGTTATAGAGACCCTCACATCTGTCCACAAGCCTGAACACCCTGGGGATGTTGGTTCTCTGAATTCCCATGTCACTCATCCTCCAGCCCTGCTCAGCCTGTTCCATTCCTGATGACCCCCACCCTTTGCTTGTTTTCGGCCCTGGCAGACACAAAGCAAGCCCAGCGTACACCATCCAACTGGCAAGTGATGAGTGATTAGCTGCCGGGATCTAAAAGGCTGGAATGAGGCGGCCTTTCAGTGCTAAGTGCAGTAACCCTAGCCCCCGGCTTGCTGTAATTCTAGATGGAGGTGGTCTGGAACTGGACGTGGGCAAGGCAGCATGAACAGACCCTAGAGGTCCAGTGGGAAGAGAGTGCATCTCTCCACAGTCAATTGAAGGTATGAAATTAACACTCAAATGGAGGGAAACAAGATGCACTGGCTATGTGAGAGGAGTGATTCTTCTCACTAAAGAAAGGCTGTCTGCAAGAGATGGGACCACAGGTTTGGTGTGTGTGTGCTTTCTCGCTCAGCCGTGTCCAGCTTTTTGTGACCTCATGGGCTGTAGCCCGTCAGGCTCCTCTATCCATGGGAGTTTTCAGGCAAGAATACTGAGTGGGTTGCCATTTCCTTCTCCAGGTGATCTTCCCAGCCCAGGGATCGAATCCGTATCTCTTACATCTCCTGCAGTGGGTTCTTTTCCGCTGAGCCACCTGGGTGGCCACACAATTTCTCTTTTGCTTGTCACCTAAGATAACACGCTACATTTATACAAGGAGAGTCTCATTGCTTTTGTGTTTTTTTTTTTTTTCTTTTTCACTTTATTTCTGCCAACTGTCCTGTAACTCTGACTATTTTGCAAGTGTTAATAACTTAACCTCTCTGAACTTGTTTCCTCATCTGTGAAATGGGAGTCATAGCCCACACCTCAAACAGCTGTTTTGTGAACCTCAATGGGCTAAAAGATTTAAAGGAATTATGGAGGCATTTCATAATTTAGGTGGTTAGTTCCTACCAAAAGCAAGTCTCTGTTTCAGGAGCACCAGGGCACTGGAGAAATGCAGTCAGTATTCAGATGCCTGTGGTTTACAGTGTCATGGTAAGTATGTGTTCAGTTAATCTGTGTTCTAGGGAAGGCCCAGTGCCTTAATCAAGAACATACAGAAGAGTATACAGCAGAGGAGTATTCCACTGGCATTTAATTAATGTCCACAGCTACTATGAAGGCTCAGTCTTTATCTCCTATTAGCATCAGAGTATTATAATTGGCATCATAAGGATATTAAATAGGTTTTCACTGGGGACGGGAGGATGTGGCATGTTAAAAACCCCATTAGAAATGACCCTCATCATTAGAATCAGTGGTCTGGAAGATACATGCTCATTGGCTAAGAAGGCTTACAGTCCCTCCTTACCCTTGCATGATTGGAAGAAAGAGTCTGGATGGTACCTGTGGTACCTGTAGATTCTAAAATGGTCCTGAGTCCAGCCACAATGTCAAAGCCTGAAGTCTCCAGGTTAACCCATTCTTGCTTCTAGGTTGTGGAGACCCCCTGGAGCAAACCTTTGATGCAAGGCCTGGTTAGAGCACCTGAAAGGACAGAGTTGTGATCAGTTTCCAGAATAGGTTCCTTTTGTGTCTTCTTGCTGATAAAAGAGCGTCTGATAAAAGTCTGAAATGTGACAGAATTTGATCTGAAATTTGTGCATAGTGAAGTTTTTGGGAGAGCAGCTAGCCCGTAACAACTCGTAATGTTTGGGAGCTACCTACAGTTACCAAAAACAGCCTAATCCTTTGGGCATAGTTCAATTTGTTTAGGTCAGTTGGCAGCAGCTACTGTCAATGTATGTTAGGGCCAAGCACTTTATTTGCCTTATTTCATTCATTCCGAAGAACAAATCTGTGAGGTGGGTCCTATGATTATTCCATTGCTTTAACTGGGGAAGAGGAAGCCCAGAGATCTTAATGCACTGATCAGGGTCACATAGCTACTAATTAGTGGATCAGGTTTTGAACCCAGAGCCCTTGTACTTAATCACTGTGCAATACTTCCTGATAACATTTGAGGGTTTTATCTTTTTTAACTTTTATTTGGCAGTGCGAGGTCTTGGTTGCAGCATGCATGATCTTTTTAGTTGTGGCATGCAAACTCTTTAGTTGCAGCATGTGGGATTTAGTTCCCTGACTAGGAATCGAACCTGGGCCCCCTATATTGGGAATGCAGAGTCTCAGCCACTGGACCACCAGGAAAGTCCCCATTTGAGGGTTTGAGATTGAATAACTCTTTCCCTCAAATAGGGTCAGTCAGTAGTCTGACTCTGCTCACAGATATGCTTTCCACATCTCCGCCCACCTGCTGAGAAAAAGCCATCTTTAAGTGGAGTGGGAGCTGCCCCATTCGAACTGTGTTACAGATTCTGATGCATCAGTCCTGGATTCTGGCAATATCCACCTCTTGACTCTCCTTTCTCACAGTTTCTTTTTTCCTCTGTCATCCTTCATATAGATTCTTAGGACCTCTGAGTTGGAACATCCAGTCCTGGCCAGAATATATAAATATACAAGGTCCCAGGGGGTGGTCCTCCAATCTTGCTGGAATACAGCCCAGATAAAGCACTGATGCCATGTCTGAATGACTCTAACCCCTCAGGACTTTGTCTCTTTATTGACCAGACTGTGGCTTATTGTCACTTCATTCACTGGTCCTAATTCTGCTGACTGGAGTTACTCAGATGCCCAATCCCTGTGTCACGTGACAGCCCTTCAAATATGTTGGGATGGATTTGTGTGTTACTAAATGCACTCCCTCAAAGAACTGATGGATGTCAGATGCCTTAAATTACAAGATGGGATCTCTCTAGACCCTGCAGGTTTCCCTGCTGGAAGCTGTGGAACCCGAAAGACTCTGGCTTCGAAGGAATCTGTCCTGTCCTCTGGGCAGACGTGCTTCTTGATCAGCCCTCCAGAGTCAAAGGGGAAGCTGCTAAAATCCTCTCCCCTTTTACTATTATTTTTATTAAGCTTCCTGATAGCTCAGTTGGTAAAGAATCCGCTTCCAATACAGGAGACCCTGGTTCTATTCCTGGGTTGGGAAGATCCCCTGAAGAAGGGAAAGGTTACCCACTCCAGTATTCTGGCCTGGAGAATTTTATGGACTGTATAGTCCGTGGGGTCACAAAGAGTCGGATATGACTTTCACTTCACTATAGCGTAATAAGTTTTTTACAATTTATTGAGATACAATTTATTTACAGTAACATTCACCATTTAAAAATGTACAATTCTGAGAGGCCAGGGCGCAGGTGGGCCGCCAGGGGTTGGCGGGCTAGTGGGCTGGGGGTCGGGGAGTAAAAAGAAGAAAAAAAAAATGTACAATTCTGCGATTTTTTAGTGTATTCACAAAGTTATACAACCGTTACTACTACCTAATTCCAGAACATTTTCATCACCCCCAAGAGAAACCCCATACTGATTAGCAGTCCTTTGCATTCCCTTGCCTCCATCCCTGGTAACCACCAATCCACTTCCTGTCTTTATGGATTTGCCTACTGTGGACGTTTCATCTAAATGGAATCATACGATATGTGCTCTTTTCTGACTTCTTTAACTTTGTATAGTGTTTACAAAGTTCATCTGTGTTGTACCATGTATCAGAATTTCCTTCCTTTTTATGGCCAAATGACATTGCATTGTATGAATAGACCACATTTTGTTTATCCATTCATCAGCTGATGGACAATTGGGTTGTTTTCATTTGGGGCTGTTATGAATAACGATGCTGTGAACATCTGTGAACAAGCTTTTGTGTGAACATGTTTTCGATGCTCTTAAATATATACTGGGGAGCAGGACTGTGGTTGCGCAGCCCTTAAGTATGTGTTGGTTTGATGCTTCTCAGTGAAGCCCTTTTCACACATAGAGGTTTTGGCCTGGGCTTAGGACTTGAGTGAACAGACATAAAAGACTATCATGCTCTTTCCACCGTCTTTCTGTGCTGCCATAAAGGTGCACATGAACATTCTGGCCAGTGCTTTCAACACCATCAACATCGCTAGGGAGAGGCAAATACCAGGTTCTCACCAGGCAGTACTCCAAAGCCATCGTCTGGTTTCTAACTGATGATACAGCTTCTCCTAATGATGGCAGAGTTGACTCACAAACAGCTTAAACAATTGTAAAGTGATCAACCCCAGATTCGGGTGTGCAGTTTGGTGATCTAGAATAATCTAATCTAATCAGACAACTTGATCCAATCCCATCAGTTTGTATTAGTGATCTCACCTGGCATCGTGGACCAGGTGGAAGCAAGTTGAAATCACACAGGAGAGAAAATCCTGGGATTCTTCTGGGAATATATAACACATACATACAAATGCAATGCCTCAGTGAATATCACCAACAAAGACTATTATTTCCTTCTTAATAAAACAATTATATCTACTATTGTATATATACATAGTAAAAAGTTTTAGATAATATTCTGCAAAATGCAAATAGTGAATAACTCTGAATGGTGCGATTATGAATAATTTTGTTCTCTCTTTTTATGTCACTCTACCACAGAAAGTACTGCCAGCATCCATATTAGCACAGGAAATAGGACTGGGGAGAATATTTTCAAATTTTTCTCCATCCCAGACAACTGGAATCAATTCAGTTCAGACTGCCACTGATCACCACCATTCCTCACTCCGCCTCCCATTCTTTATAATCTTTCATGGCTTGAGTGTCCTAAAGAACAACCACTAGGGGGCACAATTTCATCACTTGAACGCCTGAGACCCATCTTATTTCGTACCAGTGCATTTAACCATCCAAAAATTTGGTGAATACGAAGGTAAGTATTAAGGAAACTTTCTGATGGAGAAAAACTCAAGGTCGCCGGCTCACAGCTCCATCGTCTCCTCCCCGCCTGCCTCCTTTCCCCATCTCTGTCGTAGCCGGCCCCAGTTCCCCTCGCCTGTGGCGATAGGCTTTCTTTTCTTACTCAATCAGAAAGGAACTTTTTTCCCATTGTGGGCTGAGAGGTTAAACGTTATTTGTTCTGCTCAAGGCTGCTATGGGACAATATTTGGTTTGAGGGACTTTTTTCTTTGCTTTGATTCAGCTCAAGGTGGCTACCAAGGTCAGCAACTGTCTTCCCTGTTTCTCTTCTTCAATCTACCAACTTCTTAGCAGGTGGTTGAATACCATTTCTTTAAATTTTTTTTCATTTGAGGGGTGATCAAACCATCCCCATTAATCTACTATTGATGATGACACTTATAGGCCAAACCCAGCTTTGCTCCTCCGAATTAGAAGGCTCACTGCCCCTTCTCTTTCTGCTGCTAAGATTTCTAAAGACAGCAATTTTCAAACTTTGGTGTGAGTAACAATCATGTGGAGGGGTGTGCTAAAAGTGCAGATTCCACCACTTCATACCTATTAAGGCTGTTACATTAAAAGAATAAAGAAAAGAAGTATTGCAGCGAATGCAGAGAAATTGGAACCCTATACATTGCTGGTGGGAATATAAAAAGATGCAGCTACAATGGAAAACAGTACAATGGTTCCTCAAAAGATTGAACATAGAATTACCATATGTTCCAGGAAGTGCACTTCTGGGTATATATCCAAAAGAGAGAAGGAACTTCAACAAATATTTTTATCTATGTTCATAACAGCATTACTCACAATGGCCAAAAGGTGGAAACAACCCAAGTGTCCATCAGTGGATGAATGGATAAACAAAATGTGATATAGACATACAATGGAATATTATTCAGCCCTAAAAATGAGCGAAAGTCCGACACACATGTTACAACATGGATGAATCTTGACAACATTGTGCTAAGTGAAATAAGCCAGACACAAAGGGACAAACAGTGAATGCTTCCACTTATATGAGGTACTTAGAATAGCCAAGTACATAGAGATGAAGTAGAAGAGTAGTTACCAGGGCCTGGGGAGGGGCAGTGTAGAGCTGTTGTTTAATGGGTGCAGAGTTTCAGTCTGGGATGATGAGAAAGTTCTGGAGATGAGTGGTGGTGATGGTTAAATACTTTTACAAGCTGATTCCATAGGTCTGAAGTGGAACCCAGGAATCTGCCCTTTTAAAGTCCCTGGGGGTTTTACTGTAGGTGGCCTTGGAAAATCACTGGGATCCTCTGATTGTACTTTCAAAAGCCTTGCATGAGGATCATATCCCACTGGAGTTTTAAAGCCATTAGACCTCTCTGTGCCTCAGGTTCTTCATCTCTAAAATGGGACTAATATCCCTACCTACCTAATAGGGCCTTTGTAAAACTTGAAGAGGTGATACATGCAAAGTGCCTTTAAAAATTATTGTTATTATAAAGGTGACCCAAGATTACTATAAACCATAATGATTAGAGTCACCCACTGGTCTACTCCCCGGAGACCTAATACCATGAGGATAGATGTGGTAATCAGTCTAGGGATTATTCTAAAATTTAATGGCAGGATCTGTCTTTAAATGATTGCTTGTGAATATTCTCAACATCCAGGAAGCAGCTGCACTGGGCAGCTGATTTAATGAAGCAAGGTTAGGAGTTATGGGCATCTCTGCTTTAGCAAAGGGTTTATTGGTGAGAAGAGGTGACATTACCTAACATTGGGTAGGGGGTTGTGATGCATCTCATAGAGTTCTAGTAGTTTATTTTGTTATTCAGATACATTTAAAAAAAGTCCTCCTGAATGATACAAATCAACTTACTTACAAAACAGAAAGAGACTCATAGACTTAGAATCTAACGAACTTATGGTTGCCAGGGGGAAGGGAAAGTTAGGGAGTTTGGGATGATCATGTACGTACTGCTATATTTAAAATGGATAACCAACAGGGACCTATTGTATAGCACGTGGAACTTTGCTCAGTGTTATGTGACAGTCTGGATGGGAGGGAGATTTGGGGGAGAATGGATATATGTATATGTGTGGCTGAGTCTCTTCAGCTGTTTACCAGAAATGATCAGAACTTTGTTAATTGGCTATACCCAATACAAAATTAAAAGTTAATAAATAAATAAGTAAAAGTCCTCCTGGAAGAATGTCTATTATGCTCTGTTAAAAGGACTAGGATTTGCAGCAGAAGGTAAAGGGGAGCTTCTACTTTTCATCCTATTTACTTCTGGGTTGTTTGTTTTACACTGGGAAGCCCTGTATTACATTTGCAGTTAGAAGAAGTTTTTTTAGTTAGTGTTGGAGGTATTAAATGTGGCTGCCTTCTCCCATTCAAAACAACACTGGCAGTACAAACACAGATACCTACTGAAAATAACATGCTTACATAATGATATGGATGATGACACCTTAGTAATTAGTCATGTACAAAGCACATTCATGTCCATTATCTCATTTAATCCATGGCATGGTTTTGTCAAGTAAGTAGTATTTTACCCATTTTATAGCCAAAAAACCAAATGCAAACTAAGTAGATATAATTGTTGTCTAAGCTGCACCTTTCTCCTTCTTTATCCTCTGAGTATTGTCTTTGGTTCACTTTGCTGTAGTGTGTCTGTCACTTAGTCTAGTCCTATAATAAAATATATTTATAATCCATTCATTTAAGGATAAGCATCCTTGGCTAAAACTCCCCAGATTGAAAGACTGTTCAGACTTCGGCAATGCTACCCTGGTCAGCGAGGAGCTAGTACTGTGTGTGTGTTTGCCTCCTGGGGTTATCGTAATAAAATTCCTAAAAGCGAAATATCTCATGCATTTATGTTTTAACAGAAGCATCATTTTGTTTAGTCTGTGTGGCAGGCAGAAACCACATGAGATTTCTATTGTGCGGACCATCCTTTCACAGAAAGCTGAAATGTCAGATAGTTTTTGAAGAGTTGTAAATGGCTTTTCCAATTTGAGCAAAGTGAACCTCATCATTTGAGGGTAGGCATTCCTGCAGGCAAATGTGTGGCTTTCAGTGATCAAGCAAATATGGATGATTTTGGTTGTTTGCCTTGTAATTGAAAGATTTATTTGGCTATTTATTGTAATGGTTGTCATTAGTGACCACAAGCAAATAAAAATGTCTTGACTTCCATAAGTTTCTCCTTTTAAATCTGGACCTAACCTCAGACAGCATTTGTAAACCAAGAATTTCTCCAGAATTGGCAAGATAATTTACACAGCCTAGTGCAAGATGAAAGTGAAGGGACCTTTGTTCAAAAATTACTAAGACTTTCAAGATGGTGACATCAGAACATTAAACCAAATGCAGAGCCCTTTGCAAGTACACAGGTTGTACATCCATGAAGCCAACCCTGGGTCTTTCATATATTTGAAAAGTTTATCTGTCTGTATTTATTTCTCAGCAGTGACCACAGGACTGGAAGGGACTGGAACTTCCAGTCCCAAAGAAGGGCAATGCCAAAGAATGTTCAAACTACCACACAATTGCATTCATTTCACATGCTAGCAAGATAATGCTCAAAATCCTTCAAGCTAGACTTCAACAGTAGTAAATCAAGAACTTTCAGAATTGCTAACATCCACTGGAAAAGTAACATCATAGAAAAAGTAAGAGAATTCCAGAAAAACATCTACTTCTGCTTCATTGACTACAATAAAGCCTTTGACTATGTGGGTCACAACAAACTATGGAAAATTCTTAAAGAGATGGGAATAGCAGACCATCTAACCTGCCTCCTGAGAAACCTGCATGCAGGTCAAGAAGCAACAGTTAGAACTGAATACGGAACAATGAATTGGTTCCAAATTGGGAAAGGAGTACGTCAAAATTATATATTGTCACCCTGCTTATTTAACTTATATGCAGAGTACGTTATGCAAAATGCCCAGCTGAATGAATCACAGACTGTAATCAAGATTGCCTGGAAAAATATGAATAATCTCAGATATGCAGATGACACCACCCTTATGGCAGAAACCCAAGAGGAATTAGCCTCTTTATGAGGGTTACAGAGAAAAGTGAAAAAGCTGTCTTAAAACTCAGCATTCAAAAAACTAAGATCATGGCATCATGTCCCATCACTTCATGGCAAATAGATAGGGAAACATTGGAAACAGTGACAGATTTTGTATTTGGGGCCTCCAAAATCACTGTGGACAGTGACTACAGTCTTGAAATTAAAAGACACTTCTCCTTGGAAGAAAAGCTATGACAAACCTAGACAATGTATTCCAAAGCAGAGATATTACTTTGCCAACACAGGTTCTTCTAGTCAAAGCTACAGTTTTTCCAGTGTTAGGGACTTCCTGGTGGCTCAGACAGGAAAGAATCTGCCTGCAATGCAGGAGACCCAGGTTTGATCCCTGGGTCAGAAAGATTCCTGGAGAAGGGAATGGCACACCACTCCAGGAGTTTTTCCAGTAGTCATGGACAGATGTGAGTTGAATCATATAGAAGGCTGAGCACCAAAGAATTGATACTTTCAAACTGTGGTGCTGGAGAAGACTCTTGAGAGTCCCTTGGACTGCAAGATCAAACCAGTCAATCCTAAAGGAAATCAGTTCTGAATATTCATTGGAATGACTGATGCTGAAGCTGAAACTCCAATACTTTGGCCACCTGAAGAACTGACTCACTTGAAAAGATCCTGGTGCTGGGAAAGACTGAAGGCAGGAGGAGAAGGGGACAACAGAGGATGAGATGGTTGGATGGCGTCACCGACTTGATGGACATGAGTTTGAGTAAGCTCCGGGAGGTGGTGATGGACAGGGAAGCCTGGCATGCTGCAGTCCATGGGGTCGCAAAGAGCTGGACACGACTGAGTGACTGAACTGAACTGAACTGAACTGATAGATGTAGCACAACTGTCTAACCAGTTCCCTTTGATGAATATATAGGTTTCTTCCAATGACCAAAAGAAGTGTAATAAAAATCATTGCAGGTCATTTTCCTATGTGTGTGATATTGCTATAGAACTGTTAAATCAAAGGCTATAATTTATTTTAAATTGTGGTTGACCTTGCCAATTGCCCTCTAAAGAGGTTTTACCAATTTAAATTCTCACCAATATAGACTTATCTGGTTTTTGAATCTTTACCAGTGCAACTGGTGAGACATTATGCTTTCTTGTAGCCTTGATTTCTTTTCTCTTATCAGTGAAGCTGACTATCTTTTCAAATGGCTGAGTCAGTCTCTTCTGCAAACTGTCTATCCTCATTATTTCCTTATTATGTTGTGCTGTATTGTTATATTGTTCATCAGTCTTTTTCTCACAATTTGTACAAATGTTTTATCTATTGTGTATATGTGAGTATTAGTCACTCAGTCATGTCCAACTCTTTGCAACCTCATGGACTGTAGACCACCAGGTTCCTCTGTCCATGGGATTCTCCAGGCAAGAATACTGGAGTGGGTTGCTATTCCTTTCTCTGGAGATCTTCCCAACCCAGGTCTCCTGCATTGCAGGTGGATTCTTTACCATCTGAGCCACCATTCTTGCTTTATGATACTTTCAAAATCTTTCCATCAGTTGCTTTTATCTTAACTTTGTTTTGCTGTACAAAGTATTTTTAAGATGTAGTTAAATTTAACAATTTTTCTCTTATGGCTTATTTATAAAAAATTTTTATTGGAGTATAGTTGATTTACTATACTGAATGTTGTGTTAGCTTCAGGTATACAATGAAGTGAATCAGTTTACATGTAATATCCACTCTTTTCTAGCATAGGTCATTATAGAATATTGAGTCGAGTTCCCTGTGCTATACAGTAGGTCCTTATTAGTTATCTCTTATGGCTTCTGAATTTTGTATCATCCTCAGAAAGATCTTCTCCATTCCCATGCTTCCTTCTAGTATTTCTTTGATGTCATTCCCTTACAGAAACCTTCACTCCTTTTGGAATTTATTTTAGTATAAAGTGTGAAATAGGGACCCAACTTTATTTTTTCCAGATGGCTACCTAGTTGTTCCAGCAACATTCATTGGATAAGCCACCTTTTCCCCCACTGATCTGAAGTCCTATCTTTATCAAATAGTAAGTTCCTATATGTATTTATATCTATTCCTGAATATTCTATTTCATTTGCAAAATTGAGTAAGCATCATGTGTCAAAAAGAAGGAGGAAGAGGAGGTGGGAGAGCAGGAGGTTAAGAAGAATTATTTTCTAAACCTCTTCCTAGTTTGAGGAGTGGTCACAGAGATGTGACTTATTCAGAGCCACACAATTCAATACAATAATCCCTGAAAGGCTAGTCCCAATATATGTTTCCTTCATAAATATTTGAAAGAATATTATGATGATGGTTAAGGACCATAATGGATTTGAGAGTCAGATAGACCTGGGTTCCCATCCCAGCTCCATACTTACTTAGCTGTGTGACCTTGAATAAGTTACTTGTCTTGTGCATACGAGCTAAGTCACTTCAGTCGTGTGCGACTCTTTGCGGCCCCATGGACCATAGCCCACCAGGCTCCTCTGTCCATGGGATTCTCCAGGCAAAAATACTGGAGTGGGTTGCCATGCCCCCCTCTAGGGGATCCTCCCTACCCAGGGATCCAACCGACTTCTCTTATGTCTCCTGTATTGGCAGGTGAGTTCTTCACCACGAGTGCTACCTAGAAAGCTTCTCTAATCCTTAATTTCTTTATTTGTTGAACAGAAATAACTACAGTACCTCTCTCATTGAGTCAGTTGAGAAGTAAATGAATGTAAAGTGCTAGAATAATGTCTGACACATAGTAAATTATTATTAGTAAGTAGTATTTACCACTGAAGTGACCTGGTTTTATCACTGAAAAGTCCCAAGTCTGGGAAATTGCTTGGTCCTGAGAAAACTGGGACATTTGGTCACCTTTAACCCTATTGTCGCATGCAATGTGTGTTTTTTCCCTCTATCAAATTCATACTACTCAGTACCTACACAAATTAGCTCAATTTTTACAGAAAAATCACAAGATGCAACTTTTTTTCATAAACATAAAGTCCATGTTGTTACCTCATTCCAATTGAGTGCCCCTCCCTGGGGCTGATAGGCATTCTTTGGCCATCAGAGCCTAATCTAGGATTTCCTCTGGTTTCCACCTGAACCAAGATCAAAGAGACACCCACCCCCAACACTGCCAAGAAGGAGTAGGTGTTGGGAGAGAAGTGGGGGTGGGGGCCGAATAGGGCTAGACAAACATGCAAGGCAGAATGACTCCAGGACACTGGAGATTTGAAGTGCTTTGCTTCTAGAAGAAGCACAAGGCAGTCTCCCCAGGACTGATTTGCTAGAATGTAAGAGAGAACTTGTCTTCCTCACTCACCAATCATTTCAACTGTAGTCCTGTAACAGACTAACAGGATATATGTCACTGGGGAGGTAATGCAACATATATTTCTCAAACCTTGGACTTTATCAAACTTAATTTGATGTTGCAAGGAAGAGAGACCTGAAAGTCAGGAGACCAAGTGCTCATTCCATCTCTTTCATGAACTGCCTCTAACCCTAAGCCATCCATTTCTCTCAGGGCCACCCTGAACTACTTCAGGGGGTACATGTCATTCCCAGAAACATGGGAATATACCCCCTTGGAGCTGGCAATACTGAAACTGAGCCGGACTCTGAAGGGTCTTCCCAGGTACAGAAGCCCCCTGTGTTCCCTGTTTCTTGTTTGTATGGGAAAGGCTTTAAAACACAACTAGGATATAATGTAATTGAAGTTAAATTCTGCTGTCTTTAAAAATCAAAATAAGAGTAGTACTTTTAAAACTAGAGTATTTTAAAATTCCCATTGCTTCAATTTGTTTTTAGCCTCAATATTTTAAGCATTTTAAGTTTTCAAATTTGAAGTAATTAGCCTCCAACTAATAAAAATAAATGAAAAAAAAATAAATTTTCAAATAATATTAAAGGAGATCAGGAGACTTTCATGTTTAGTTATAGGGGACGTAAGCTCACTGTGTTTCAGGAATTCTCTGTTATAACGGAAATAGTAATAATTGAATCTTGGCATCATGGAATGAACATTGGGTTAGAAATCCAGAGTTCCGTGTCCACATCCTGCCTCTGGGATAATAGCATTTCATGTGCGAACATTACTTCTGAGAAGCATAAGGTGCCACACAAAACAATATGTTATATAATTATTAGTGGAAGGAAAAGCGAGCACAGTCATTGCAGATAATTTCTGAAACTTGGGCCAAGAACCAGAGCCTGTTTGGTGCCGGCGATTTCAGAAACGAATCCAGCGCCGATGCTTGTGTGAAGGAAGGAGACTGATCCTCTGGATTTGCAGAGTCCTGGAAAATACCGTCAGTGATGAAAAACATCTATTTGGATTAGGCAGCCTCCAATAAGTAGGCGGATTATCCAGCTTCCTTCGTTCAGAACTGATTGGACTTGTTTGACGACTTTGTAACTATCAGGAAGGAAGAAAGAGGGTTGTGCATGTTAAATCTAGTGCAAATATGAAATATGCTGAGTTGGAGGATGGTGAGAAGAGCTTCTTTCTATGTATCTATGGAGGATGACCGGGGTGTGGAAGTGGGTGGGGGCTGGGCAATTGTTTAGAGATAGGAGAAACCCATCTCTAGAAAATTAATTGTGAATGATCTCATAATCATGGGAGCTAGAGAGCATGGTGGTTTGGGTAGAAGACATAAGAAAAAATGAAAAAAGACTTAATTTTCTCCTTCATCTTTCCTGGGCTACTAAGTATAGAAATTCTGTAGAGCAGGCATCCACGAATACTAACCTAGAACCCACTTCTCTTTTAAGAGTTCAGGGAATCTATGAATTTGGGTGGGGAAAAATTACATCTTTATTTTTGCTAACATGAAATATAGCGTTTCCTTGAGTTACAAATGTGCTCAACAACCACACCCATATTCATGATCCTGAGACTTGTCACCAATAGAAATCACAGATGCTTTCAAATCACATTGCTGTGTTATAGATACCATGAAATATTTGTGTTCATCACAACTTTGGAATTAAGGATAGAAATTATACTCACTGCTAGACTTTGTTTCTTAGTGCACAAACATATATTATTACTATTTTACATATTTCTATTTTGATAATTATGCTTCAATGGAACTGGCTGCTCCTGTAATCCTGTATATATTATTTTATACATTTGAAAGTATTATTCTGAGTAGGGGTCCAGGGGTTTCACCAGAGCACTAAGGGCTCTGTCCCTGGAGCTCTGCTTTGGTCACTGTCTTGTGGAATAGCCTGTCACCTCCCATCGCCCCTGTGCTCTACACACCTTTAAGGGAGCTCCATATAAAATGGGCAAGTGTTTCAGATAGTGTGATAAAGGAGTATTTCAGCATTGTCTTAACTAGGTAAAAATATTTGTTCTAGTTCCTGTATGTGGAAAAGAACTGGAAAATAATGAACAAAACTGAAACTATGTTTACTTTTAGTGTTGCTGCATTATCTTTTCAATGTGCCAAGTCGCTCCAGTCATGTCTGACTCCGCGATCCCATGGACCGTAGCCCGCCAGGCTCCTCTGTCCATGGGATTCTCCAGGCAAGAATACTGGAGTGGGTTGCCATTTCCTTCTCCAGGGGATCTTCCTGACCCAGGGATCAAACCCATGTCTCTTATGTCTCCTGCACTGGCAGGCAGGTTCTTTACCGCTAGCACCACCTGGGAAGTCCATCTTTTCAATGGACTTTTAACCAGTTCTTAAAAAAGCACTTCTAATCTCTTTTTCACTGAAGCGATATACCTTCATTGTTGAAAAGTTTAAACATATTGAGGAGCTAAAAAAGGAAAAATGTTCACTGTTCCTTAACCAGTTAAAAGCATGCTGCTTTTTTTTTTAAGCATGCTGCATTTTTATGTAGATTTTTAAAGTATGGTATAATATATAGAGCTGTATATTATGACGTGGAAAGATTTCTATCATATATTAAGTGAAAAAGCAAGAACTGTACATAAAAGAGAATTCTGTTGTTGTTGTTGTTGTTTTTAAAAAGGATGTATAGATACACATGCAGATATCTGCCTAGGAGGCCATACATCAAACAAGCATTGGTGTTAACAGTTTTGTGATTGTGTGTTAATATTAGTCAATACCAATTCTGTTAAAGGAAATCCTTCAAGGAAAAGCACTGTGTTGATGCTAGGATTAGCAGCTTAAGGGTGTCCGGACATACCCTGTGGCAGCCTTTAGAGGTGGCTCTGTGCAGCAGATGGCTGGTGCCCCGGAGGAGGGGGGTGGCCCTCCAGGCATCCCCATGGAGCCCTCTGGGCCAGGGCCTCAGCTGTTCAGGCTCCAAGGTGCAATTTGGGTTTCCATACCCAGAAGATATTTGTTTCTGAGGAAATGATTACATTCCCAAGAAGCAAATGGATAAACCAGAATTCAGATGTTTGAATCAGAATGATTATCACCTGCCTTGCAGGGTGTGTGACAATGAAACAGGAGAATGTACTCAAAGCTCTTAGCAGAGGGCACAGCATATGGGAAGCCCTCAGTAAAAGGGAGCCATTGTTATGAGGTTCCCCAAGAAGATTTACCTGTAGGGGAGGTTAAGCCGGTCAGTAACCAAGATGGCCTCCCCCATGCCAAGAACACTGCTAAGGGCTTTGAGTAGAGCCTCCCATATACCCTGCAAGACAGGTATTCCTATTCCCATTTTACAGATGAGGCATTGGGGCATAAAATGGTTAAGAAACTGAACTGTGATAAAGCTAAGATTTGAGTCCCACTCTGCTGTCTTCTAGAGAAGGAAATGGCAACACACTCCAGTATTCTTGCCTGGGAAATCCCGTGGACAGAGGAACCTGGCAGGCCACAGTTCATGGGGTCGCAAGAGTTGGACACGACTTAATGACTAAACCATCACTTGCTGTCTTAGCCAGCACTGCCTTTGCGTATAGCTTGGTGAGCATGAGCTTGGAGCATGGGTGTTAGTTCGATGGTCTTAATGGCAGTATTGTGCAGCTGTGAGTGCCAGATAGCTCCATGTCTACTAGCCAGATATGGCTTTGGGTGGGTCACTTAACAGCTCTGTTCCTCAGTTCCCTCATCTGTAGAATGGGGATATTATTAATGCCTCCCTCCTAAGGTTGTTTTAAGATTAAATGCTTTTAAATTGTGACTGACACTTGTAAGTATTCTCTTAATGTTAGCCACTGATGTGACTATGGTTGTAGTTGTGACCTGCCTCCACAGCTGATCTCCAAGTTGTGAGTCTGGGCACCACATCCCCCACATTGTACTGTAGCTATAAACTGGCTCTCTGAGAAAACTTTCATGGGTGCCTTATACAGACTTCGCCAGTTCTGAGCACATTCTTTCTTTAGCCCAAGTCCCATGAAATATAAACAGTTTAAGCTTCCTCAGTTACACCCACAATTAAATTGGTTTTCTCAAAGTCACCCTCCACCCCTAGGTTATTTTGATTGGATTTTGGGTGTGTGTTCACAAATTCTCTTGAGTCTATTTTTTTTAATTTATTTTTTAAGAGCAGTTTTGGATTCACAACAAAACTAAGAGGAAAGTACAGAGAATCTCCATATATTCCCTACCCCCAACATGCACAGCCTACCCCAACATCAATATTCCACACCAGCCCCCGGAGTGGTGCTTCTGTTACTAGTGATATATACATTGACATAATCACCTGAGTCCATAGTTCGTATTATGGCTCATCCTTGGTGGTGTACATTCGATGGGCTTGGACAGATGCATGATGGCGTGTGTCCGCCATTTTAGTATCACACAGTGTATTTTCACTGGCCCCAAAGTCCTCCGTGCTCTGCCTCTTCATACCTCCTACCCTCTTGGAGGAGCATCTTAAAAACAGCAACTCTCATTCCTAAAAACTAGATCCAGTCCTTCTTCATTCTCAGAGGGTGGCAGTCACCCCATTAAACTGAGTACACATCCTGTCACCATCCCAGAGTCCTGGTTCATCCGTTCCCCAGGGGACTGCGAGTCCCCTTGGCAGTTAGAGGTGTGAATTGAGTGTATGTGGGTTTGGACCCATAGATAACAGGTGTGTGCTTTTTGGCTGTAGCCACTCCGAGCTTAGTCCACCTGGGCTCCAGGCGGGAGCTAGGACTGGTGAGACTAAGGTGTCCCTGGACAGCTAGGACCAGGCTCTTTGGTCTCCACGAGGGCCTGTCCTTGTCCTGCACTCTGACAACCACAGTTCTCCCGCGTGTCTGGAGCAGGACCCAGGTGTTGGGCTGAGTGTGGTCTGCTGCAGGCTTGTTAGGACTTGAAAGAGCTGGGGACTTGTCCCTTCCCTCACCTGGACCTCATTGTGGGCCTTGGAGGGCTTGATGCAGTGCTGTTTTCATTCCTGGCCTTTATTCCAAGACAATGGCTTTCTTGTCAACAAGAGAAGTTCTTCATTATTGGAAGACATGCTGCGGATAAGAATGTTTCCATGAAAGCCTTCCCTTCCACCTCTGACCTCCCAGACAAAGGACACTGTCCACCCCCTCCCACTGTACCTTCGGGGTACACCCAGGCCGCCATCACCATGTTAGCTATTTCCAAGACCCACTCAGCTCTTATTTCCTTAACATTTTGCTTTAAATGTGCTCTCTTTTTTCTTAAGTAAATTAACTTTTCCAGGAACTTTATATAGGAAATGTCTGTGAAATTACAGATTTAATGAGTTGTGTTTTTCTTAATATACATTAAAATAAACACATAAGTATTAAATATTTAATAATTTTTCCATGGATCACCTAAAACTAACCCTCCCAACCCTGCCCTGGAAAACCCCAGCAGGGTCTGTGAACTCTTTGGGAGATCCCCCCAGGTCTCCTTCTGTTGTCACTGTTGACTTCCCTCTCTAAGACCCCTGGGTCTGTGCCTTCATGGGCAGGTGCCACAGAAGGATGCCCCAGCTCAGAAGTGGTGAGTTCCACGGCCAGGTGCCCTCTTCCATTCAATTTTGGATCTCCTTCCTGTCTGGTAGAGGGATACTTGTTCTTTTCTCTATCAGCAATGAAAATAGGGTGTGGGTTCTAATCGGCTGTCTTCTCTGGGGAAAGATGAGGCCAGACACGGCCTTGGGAAAGGGGCATCAAAGGCAGGTGGAAGTTGGTGGCAGCTGTGGGTAGAGGATGATAGCTGTGGAGGACTGGCGGACTGAGGACATTTGCCTCTTTTCACAAAGAATTTGAGGCGGAGGATGGACGTGGAAACAGGGCTCTGTGGGTCCTGACTCCATCAATTACCAGATATATCTGTTGTTGTTTAGTCACTAAGTCGTGTCCGGCTTTTTGAGACCCCATGGGTTGCAGCACGCCAGGCTTCCCTGTCCTTCAGCATCTCCTGGAGTTTGCTCAAACTCATGTCCATTGAGTTGGTGATACTATCCAACCATCTCATCCTCTGCTGCCCGTTTCTCCAGCTATATAACATGGGGCAAATCCACGTACCTTCCTGAGCCTCAGTTTTTCCCAGTAGAATAGGATGGATGATATTTAGTTACACTTGTCTTATCTGCTGTGATAAGAATTGAATGGAAAATATTGCTGCTCTGAAAACTTTAAGGCGAGGTCTTCAACTCTGGATGCACTTAGGGATAACCTGGGGGAGCTTTTAAAAAACAAGAGTAGGGACTTCCCTGGTGGTACGGTGAGTAAAACTCTGCACTTCCATTGCAGGGGCCATGGGTTTGATCCTTGGTCAGGGAACTAAGATCCTGAATGCCATGCAGCATGGCCAAAAAAAAGAGATTAAGAACTAATACAGTAAGACCCAAACCCAGAGATACTGACTTAATTTAATTTAATTTGTCTGGATTAGGTCTTGAACACCTGTATTTTTAAATGTCTTTCTGGTGATTCTTATGTGTAGCCAAGATTGAGAATCACTTCCCTAGGGTTGTGATGTTCAAATAGGTGTACCATTTAAACTTAAATTAATTAGAACTGAGTAAAATTAAGTAAAATTTTTAATTAGGTGAAATTCCTTAGTGACACCAGCCACATTTTAAGTACTCCATAACCACATATTGGTATCTGCCATATTGGAGAGTGTAGATTTCCATCATCACAGAGAATTCCACTGCCTCCTAAAGTGTGGTCTGTGAACCAGCAGCTTCAGCATCACTGAGAGCTTGTCAGAAATGCCAATCTCAGGCCCATGCCCAGCCTACAGATTCAGAATCTGGATTTTAACAAAATGGAACAAAATCTCTAGGGTTTCATTAAAGTTTGTAAAGCACTGCTCTGAAGCATACATTCTACTTGTTCATTTATTCAACCAATATTTATTAAATGCTGAGCTTGTGCCAGGTACATTCAGGTGATGGCAAATGATTAGGGAAAAACACCGCTATGTCTCTTATTCTAGCTGAAAGAAACAGACATTAAGCAAGAAAACAATTAGGCAAACTCATTTCAGAGTAGGGTAATACAGGGGAATATGCTAGAAAAGCACTATGTGGGGAGTGTGGCTAATCTGTATTAAAGGGGAGCGTCAGAGAGTGTCACTCGAAGGAGGGGACACTTGAGTGGAACTTGAATGACGTAGACCCAGCCAAGGAAAGATGTGGGGGTGGTATGTTCTGGACAGAGATGAAACAAATAAAAAATGCTTTGAAAGTAGTAGCATTTAGCATATAAAAATATACAAACACCTACTATATAGCACAGGGAACTCTGCTCGATGCTATGTGGCAACCTGGATGGGAGGGGAGTTTGAGGGAGAATGGATGTATGTATACGTATGTATGACCGAATCCCTTCATTGAAACTATCACAACATTGTTAATTGGCTATGAGTGAGTGCGTGAAAGTCGCTCAGTCATGTCCAACTCTTTGCGACCCTGCAGACCATACAGCCCATGAAATTCTCCAGGCCAGAATACTGGAGTGGGTAGCCTTTCCCTTCTTCAGGGGATCTTCCCAATCCAGGGGTTGAACCCAGGTCTCCCGCATTGCAAGCAGATTCTTTACCAGCTGAGCCACAAGGAAAGAGATATATCTCAGTACAAAATAAAAGGTAAAAAATAAAAATAATACACAAATGCCTACTTAAATTTAAATTTCAGTTAAACCATGACTAATTTTTAGTATGAGTATATCCCAAATATTTCACAGGACAAACTTACACTAAAAAAAAATTGTGATTTAGCTGAAATTATTTTTTTTTAATAAAACTAGACCTTGAACTGCTGGTTGACCTGGTCTTTTTCATAATTGGTCTTTTTAATCAATTTTATTTAGTTAGTTACTTTTGGCTGTGCTGGCTCTTCATTGCTGCGTGGGCTTTTCTCTACTTGTGGACCGCTCATTTCTCATTGCGGCGGCTTCTCTTGTTGCGGAGCATGGACTCTAGGGTACATGGGCTTCGGCTTAGTTGATGTGAGGTATGTAGGATCTTCCCGGCCCAGGGGTTGAACCCGTGTCTCTTACATTGGTAGGCAGATTGTTTACCACGGAGCCACCACAGAAGCCCTGTGTCCTGTATTTTATGGAGGTTCTACCTGAGACAGGACCGAGAGGGCAGCAGAGCCGGAGGGACCTGAGGAGGTGCAGTGTGATGGGCAGTTGGGGAGCAGGGCACCACGAGGGGGGGTAGGACAGACAGCGGGGCCAAATCTTGGGCTCCACAAAGGCATGTTTAAAAAAAATGGACACTGAAGGACGTACTGACCACTGCCGTTTCTTCCCCTCAGTGACGTCATTGGTTTTACCTTCCTGCGACCCTGTGGTTTCTGGGAAGGGTTTCTGGGACGATGAACAATGGTCTGGGCTGTTACACTTGGGTGGTGCCTGGGGAGACCTCAGACCACTGGTTGACCTGCCTGAGCATAGCGTGAGGTATACATTGTTTGGTCTGAGCTGCTAAGTGCTCCTTCCCTGTTTGTTTGTTTAATTCCTGTGCTTTTGTATGTGATCTCCTATAAATCTCCCTCTCCTTAAGGGCTATGTTTGACAACTTCATTTCCCCCCAACTGGAGACATTTCCCCTGCTAAGGGTCAAAGAGACTAATTACTCTAAACTGAGTATTGGAGACACCCTTAGGCTCACACACGACCCAGAAGTGCATGATCTTGGACGTGTTAATAGAAGAATGTGGTGAGAGCCGAGCTGCGCACAGGAGCAGTGACGTCCTCCAAGTCCGACTCTATTCCTCTTCGAAAATAAACTCCTGACCTTTGTAGCCAAAAATGTGTGGCACCTCATGGTAGAAGAGGCTGCGAGAGAGAGTCTCTTCAGACAGAAACCTAGGCCCTGGGAAAAGAATGATTTGCCAGAAGACCCAAAATTGATGATGGAGCTTGGACCAGAACTCACAGCCCCTAGCTCCCTATTCAGTGCTCCTTTCTACCCTGATGTCAAAGGATGGGGGTGGAAACGGGAGAATTGTGGAAAGAGATAAGAAAGGCAGCAAAACATCAACTGAGTCTCGTAAAGTTCTTCAATGCCTACAAAATACTTCCCTACATGATCTCATTTGAGGTAGCTATCATTTCCATTTTGCAAGTGAGGCACCTGGAGCTCAGAGATGTCAAGTGACTTCTCCAAAGTCATACAACTTTTAAATGGCAGAACCAGGAATCAAACCCAGATCTTCAGGTTCTGTGGTCTGTTTCCACCATAACCTGGGAAAAATGGACAAGGTGAAAGCAACACACTGGGTACTGTTGCTATCAGAGGTGAAGGGAAGGCAGGTGGGAGGGGAAAGCGCCTGAGAAGTTGGGAAGAAGACTGCCTGGAGCCAGGTTGGGCATTTTCCATGCATAAGCTCCTTCCATCATCACATCAAATTCATGAGAAGGTATCATCAACTGCATTTTATAGATGAGAAACTGAGATTCAGAGCGGTTAGTTAAGTGGCCATCCAGCTGATTAGTGACAGAGTTGGGACATGAATCCAGACCTGCCTGACCTCAGAGCCTCAGCAGATCCCCTCTGGGGTTTTCTGGGTCTGTAGAAGTCTGCAGGATGAAACTGGACTTGCGGGAGGCATGGAGAAGATGAAAGGAAAAAGGACCAAGAAGGCTTACAGGCCTTACAGGACCTGGAGGGTAAGGGTGCTCCCTGTGACTTTCCTCTCTGCTCTGTAGGCAGATATTGTCTCAGAAGCATTAGCCAAATCCTCTCATCTTTTTATAGCCTATAGGTTTGCTTGGGGACTCTACCTGTATTTCTCTGCCCTTAAAAAAACTGCAGTATTTGGCTCCCTCCCTTCTCGGGCCACATCTCACAGGGCCTGCTTCCCTCTGAGCTGCACCCCACCCTCACCCCAGGACCACCAGCATTAGGCAGGAAACAGAGCTGGGTTACCTTGTTTTCATGCAGGAACTTGTCCCATCTTCTCTTATCCCCCTCCCCCACCTCCAGCCTCCTAATTTTGTTTCCAAAATAATTTGAGGTTTTTCCCTAACTGAGGGTCCCTGATCGAATACCAGTGGGGAAATTCCTACCAAGGCTCCCCTGTCTTTTCTATTTAACCATCTCGTTTTTTTCTGAGGCAGCATCACTGACAAGGTTATCATTTTCCCCAGTACTTAATTCAGTGCCTGACACGTAGTAGGTTCACAGTAAGTCTTTCTGCCCTGAACTGACAGCAAAAGGAGGAGGTGAAATTATTATGAGGGGCCATCATTGCTAATGTTTCCGTTGTTTAGACATGTTTTGTGGCTAATGAATCTCTCAAGTGTGGCATCTGGGACATTCCTCAGAAGCCTCACCATTAGATGAGTCACTGGATGACCCTGCTGTCCTCTGGGGGAATGCTGGAAGTCGGCACATCTGTTCCGGGGTGATCAGGGTTCCCATGTGGTCAGTGCAGCGTCCTCCCCACCAGCCAGCTGCCACATTGCTTCTTCTCCTCACCTTCAGCCAGGATCTGCAATCCCCAAAAAAATCGATGGAAGTTTAAGACCAACGGGACATAAAAATGTAGTCAGAAGATGAAAACAATACTTACTCCTGGCAATAAAAGACCAACATTTAGGGCGTGTGGATGGCGGCTATGTGAGGATTATTTGTATTGTTTTTGCAAAATTTCTGTTCATCTGAAAATATATCAATATAAAATGTTAAGTAGATAGGTAAACAAAATGGTTTGCAACCAGGTTGAGTAACTGAGTTGGAACATAGAGCCAATAGAGGCCAGGAGTGGGATGGTTAAGGTTAGAGCTTTGGGGTCGGGGACTTTCCTGATAGCTCAGTTGGTAAACAATCTGCCTGCAATGCGAGAGACCTGGGTTCGATCCCTGGGTTGGGAAGATCCCCTGGAGAAGGGAAAGGTTATCCACTCCAGTATCCTGGCCTGGAGAATTCCATGGACTGTGTAGTCCATGGGGTTGCAAAGAGTTGCAACTTAAACTTTCGGGTCAGGGAGAGTTGGGTTGGTATCTTGCTTTTCTATTTAAGAGCTCTCATTCCTCGAACAGGTTACTTAACCTCTTCTAGTTCCAGTTTCTTCATCTGAAAAATGGGGATTGTCAATGTTGACCTCTGTAGAATATCAGAAGATTAAATGAGATAATATATGTACAGCATTTAAGATGATACCTGAGACTTAGTTGTGTTAGTCACTCAGTCGTGTCTGACTCTTTGCGACCCCAGGGACTGTTGCCTGAGAGGCTTCTCTGTCCATGGAATTCTCCAGGCAAGAATACTGAAGTGGGTTGCCATTTCCTTCTCCAGGGGAATCTTCCTGACCCAGGGATGGAACCCCAGTCTCCTGCATTGCAGGCAGATTCTTTACTGTCTGAGCCACCAGGGAAGGCCTGAGACTTAATAAGGGGTCAATAAATGGTCGGAAGAGGGCAAAAGAGACAGAAAGGACGAAGTACTCCCCTTATCCAGTCTCAGATATTTCTCAGTCACTGCCATTTGAGGTCCTAGGCCCCACACCAGAGACCTACCATATTGGTGAAACCAGCCCCTGGCTTCAACCAGGACTTTGCCCATGTGATGGGCAGGGCTGCCTCCCATAGAATGTTTCCTGACATTCCCAACTGGTCACCTTAAAGGGATAGCAGGAAGGTACTTATAGACACTTCTTAGCTTGTGATCTCAGCTAAGAAGGTGTTCATTTGTTCATTTAACAAAACTTCATTGGGTAAGGGTAGAGGGAACAATGGACTAGACCGTGTACTTGGCATAAGGATGTGGATGGAAGAAAACAGACCTGGTGCTTGCCTTCCAGCTGCTTACATTCTGGGAACTAGCCTCTCCCTTTGATTTTCTCTGGCTCCTCTCCCTTGGCAGCATCTAGACTCTGTCATTCCTTTGGAATGCAACCCCACCTATACTGCAGCCTGCAGACAACTCAGGCTCACAGTCACCAAAAGCAGGACACAGGGACAAAATGCTGGCAGTTACTGGGTCTGACCATTCTTTAGCTTCAGTCCTTGAATGTAATTCGGCCTTGGGAACTTGGGAAGCACTCAGAGTAGCCAGTGGTGTAAAGCTAAAACTGCCTATCCATTTGGCCTCCCCGACCACATTCCCTGTCCACAGTATTTTTAAAAGTAGTCTCTGCACTATGCTCTCTCTTCCTTCTCTGTCTGCAGTCCCTCTCAGTCTGAAAATACTTTTCCAAACAGCTTTCCTTCTGTAATCAAATATGCCCTCTGCCCCCTACCATCCTGCCTCACCCTCACCCTGCCTTTCCAATTAGGGCTGTGAAAGCCATCCAACTCCACCAAAAGTTCATGCTTCCTAGCATCTCAGATTCCAGTTAGTCACAAAATTAGCATTAGCAAACCTGCCTACCCTGTCTATGAGGCAGTTCCCCATTCATTTGTTTTCTAGGTAAACCAGAGTGACAATTTGAAACACAATACAAATTGAAGGAGGAAGAATTTCACCTTTCTTACCCTCTTTCACATTCACGACTATTTCAGTAGACATCTCACTTGTGAAAACTGTTTAACTTAAACGTTCTACAAAATTAATTGCTATTTTTCTCTATAGAACTTTACTTCAATATTATTTATTGAGAACTGCTTGAGTTTTTACAACCTACAGAGAAAATCTTATATATTCTTCACGAATAAGACCTACAGTATAAAAATGTAACTAAACTCATATGAAAGAAGGGGCTCCAGTCAGTTCTGTGTGATGAGATGCAACTTCAGAGTCTGTAAGACTCAATCTCTGAAATGTGAAGTGTGTGTGTTTGGTCAAGAAAAAAAATTATCGGACTTTCCTGGTGGTACAGTGGGTAAGAATCCTCCTGCCAATGCAGGGAACACAGCTTTGACCCCTGGTTCAGGAAGATTCCACATGCCTCGGATCAGCTAAGCCCGAGAGCCACAACTCCTGAGCCTGCTGTTGCAACTTCTGAAGCCCACGAGCACGAGCTCTTGAGCCTGTGCTCTGCAAGAAAGTCACCACAGTGAGAAGCCCAAGCACTGCCAGCAAAGACTGCTCTCAGCTAGAGAAAGCCCTCACACAGTAACAGAGACCTTGCACGGTCAAAATAAATCACCGATTATTTTGTGATTTTTTAATATCATGAAACATAAATTTCCACGAAGCCTAAAAACATTTTTAAAACAGAGCCCAGGCTCTGAACTCAAACACAGTCCAGGTCTTACTCTCCTTTCCACTATGTACTTGCTCATAGAATTGGTATAAAAATTAAAATCGATAATAGATATAAATTTATTAGTCTAGCTTCATAATAGCTGGTAGCACAGACTGCTAGCTGCATACCCCCACATCTGTTCTTCTCTTTGGTTAGTAATATAATTCTGATTTTTATCTGAGCATATAGGCTCCCTTATAGCTAGGTGCAGCCATGTGACTAGGCCAATGAGTTCTGAGCAAAATCGTTGCCTGTGACTTCCAGGAGCTCTCCCTAAACAGAGACATTCTTCATCATCTTTATGCCTGTTATTGTCTGGACTCTAGATGTGATGGCTGGTGCCCCAAATACTATATTGGAGCATGAGGAGGAGGGCCATACCCTAGGGATGGCACTCCAGACGGCTAAAGAGTCTTTGATGAGCAGAGAGCTACCATTCCAGCACTGGACTTCCTGAGGATTTCTTTTCATAAAATATAAATTAATTTTCTCATTTTCACCATTATTTTTCAAAGTGAAGCTAATCCTAATTATGATTGTCATCATCATTTTATTAGCCCTAGCCCATAATCCTGTTCTCTCACAGATCTCACAGTCATCAGTACTACAAAGAATTTTGCCTTCAGTCTGATCTCTGTTGCCAACCCATTCATTCATGACTTTAATGAGAAGGCGCCTGGGTCCTCTTGGCCCCCAATGGCATATCTGCCATCACCACTGCATTCCTTCCCTTGATTCCCCCTCTTTCTGCATTCCTGATTCTAGGTCTTTCCCCACTTTCCATGACTTTTCTTGAAGAATTCTCAACTGACTGGTTGAGACCGAACCACCCTGAAAGCAGAGGATTTGAACTAGGTATAAAGGATGGGGAAGCATTCCAGGCAGGAGAAAATGTAAGCAAAAGGAGAAAGCAGATGGTGCATAATTGGAGCATTAGAAGCGGAGTGGCTGAAAGTTTCTGCTGAAGTTGGTAGGAGAGCCGATTGAATTGGGAAGGGCGGTGGGACCTCAGGAGGGTCTTTAAGGCTCAGTAGACGAGTTTGGACTTGATCCTGGAGAAAACAGTCACTACAAGTTATTGAGCAGGCAGTGACCCAAGGCAAGTGATGTTTCCAAAGGAATTAATCTGGCTGCAGTGAGCAAAACAGATTGAAGGCAGGAAGAGGCTGGAGACAGGGAGACTGCTATAAATCTTCCGCCCAGTAATCAGTTGGTCAAACACTGTCAACAAACTTTGAAAGGGGCCGTATGAAACAGCAAAATGAAAGTGTAGTGATTTCAGTTAAGCAGAATAAGAAATCTTAAACAAAGTCTTTCCCTAGAACTTCCCACACAGAGAAAGTAGCCAGTTTCCAAGTAATAAAAATGGGTTCAATCCTTCTGGAAAACAATTAGGCAGTATGGATCAAGAGCCTTAAGAATGTTCACACCCTTTGACCTAATAATTCCACTTCTGGGAATGCTAGGGAAATAATCCAAATGAGAGAAAGGGGGAAAAAATGCCTGGAGATCTTAATCACAGCACGCTTGATAATAGCAAATAACTAGAAACAATCTAAATGTTCAGCCATAGGGGGATGTTTAAGCAACTGTGGCTCTCAATTAAATGTTACTTAGCAAGAAGACCAGGCAGATGACACAGAAAATGCCCGTGACATAATTTGAGGAAAGCAGGACACAAAATGTAAATGTATATCACAAAACAGATGCAGAAAAAAAAAAAAATCAGACCGAAAAGTAGTATTCTCATCACTCCCAGTTGCTTCATGAAAGTGGAGGGACTGTAGATTTTGTTTTTCTCTTCAAAGAATTTTTTCTCCAATATGCTTTTGTGTTTACAGCTATTTAATTATAGGAATATCAGGAGGATTCTTATTGTTTTGGCTTTTATAAAAATGTGTCAAATATGTATGACTTGTATTTTTAAAATAAGAAATGATTTTTCCAAAAAAACATATGCAGGAAGTATATGTAAATGCAGGAAAACCGTAAGGAATGATCATGTCATCAAAGGCAGTTACTCGTATTCATCTTCTGTATGATGTCATTTTTAAAAAATACTATACTCTTTACAGTGGGGGTCGGGTGCTGAGTTTAAATCCCCCCTAAGCTAGACCATGGCTAGATTATGTGGGAAGAAGGGAATAATGCATTCTTTGCACATTTATTGGAGAAATCAAGTGAGAAAATGTACAGAAGTCTCCGAGCACAGTGTTCTGCATTTAGGAAGCGCAGAGCCATGGTGGCTGTAACTATCAGTAGCTGTTATTTTCTCTGTTCTCTTCTGTTTTCTGCCTCTTGCAGGCAGGTAGCTGTGCATTTATGAGGTGACCTCCAGAAGGAGGGACAGGATCCATGGGCAATTCCCTCAGCCTCACCCACCTCCTGCCCTGTGCAGCCAGCTTGGCTCCTCCCCACTCTCAACCCATGTGCAATTTCTGCTCCTTCCTCTGCATTTGCAATGCCTTCCCCTCTGTCTGGACCACACTTTTGTGATGGTATATAATGGACTGATTGTAGAAGACAAAGTTTATTTTCAGAAGGAAGTTTTATTCTCCATATACTCAGCCAGCATGTCTTTAAGAATGGTTTTATGCTTTTAACACTTAGCTTGGAACATAAAATAGCCTTAGTTTGCTTAAATCATTCTGTTACTGCTCCCTTGACCCCTGTTTTTATGCAAGTCCCAGTTTACAACCTTGTTCAGAGCTGCACACGTCCCTTTAAAGGGTCACTGGGATCAGGAGAGAGACAGAGGGGGGATAAGACAAGGGTGGCTCAGAGACTATCTAGGGCAAAGCAAATTAATGCCAAAAATGATTTTGGGGGATACTAAATGACACCACTAATTTCCCAACATCCTGCTTAATAAAACTTTCACACTGAGCCATATTTTCCAAGTTTCTCAAGGACTACTTAAGTGCGAACCCATTCAAAATGTTATTAAAGTCCAAGGAGACTATGTTTATTGGCTCTGCATGGACTGCTAAGCCTGCTGATCTGTCAGGGGAGGCCTTGCACAGACTTCCCTGTTTCCAGCACATGGGGCACTGATGCTGTGGGAGGGAGGAAGAACCCCCTTCATTCCCCACCCTGACTTCTGTTCTTGAACCCAGGATATAGCCGGTCTGGCTATATGTGAGTCTTGGACCACAGATCCTATTGCTCCAAGAAGAGGGAAGCCAAGGGGGATGGTCACAGGAGAGAACAAAGCTGGCCTGGGACCATGTTGTTTTTCCCTTGGGGCTGCTGCTGGCCGCTTTGGCCAGCGCTTGCTCTTAAGTCATCTGGTTTCATTTTCCAGTTCGCGTCTCGCTGTGACGTGAACTGACTTAGAACAAAGGCAGGGGCCCTGTCTTAGGTGCTGTTGTACTCCCAGCACCAGTCCCACCACTGGATGGTCAGTGGTGGTTTGATGAATAAAAGAACAAATGGATAAGCCTGCTTTCCATTTATTTCCACTCTGCCCAGGTCTTAAGCCTCCTGGGCAGATGAAAAATTATGTTCGTTGCTATGTGTCAAACCATCTTTCCTCATTACTGATTTTAGAACGAATTAGGACTTTAAAAGAAAAAAACCCTAAAACATTTAAACGCACAAGAAATCTGAATTGTGTAACTGTGTGGGGAGCAAAGCTACCCAGTGAACTGGAACCTCTATGCTGACCTGAGAAAAAGTCTACAGTCTTGAAATAAAGAGAGAAAAGAAGGGAGGAAATGAGGGAGGGAGAGAAAAGAGGAGAAAGAAGCAGAGAGAGATTGAGAAAGAAATTTGTATTGTGGTCATATGGCTTTGTAACCAAAAGCCTCAGTTTTCCCATCTGTAAATTGAGAGGTTGGACTGGATCAGTTTTCAGACTTTATGAGACATCATAATCACTTGGGGTGTGGTGGGTGATGGTGGATGCTATTAAACATGCAGATTCCTGAGCCATACCTCCAAAGGCTTTGACTGGGGCCCTGGGAACATGCATATGTAACAAGTGAAAGTGAAAAGTTGCTCAGTTGTGTCCGACTCTTTGCGACCCCATGGACTGTAGCCCACCAGGCTCCTCCATCCATGGAATTTTCTAGGCAAGAGTACTGGAGTGGGTTGCCATTTCCTTCTCCAGGGGATCTTCCCGACCCCGGGGTCAAACCCGGGTCTCCCGTATTGTGGGCAGACACTTAACTGTCTGAGTCACTAGGGAATCCCGTATGTAACAAGCCAGCCGCAATTGTTTCAAGAGCTCACTTGGGAAAGAAAAAGACCCGATCCACTCAGAGAGGATGTGGTTCTGACCCTTCAAGGTGGACTCTGGTAGGTGTACCAGTAACCCTCATCCCTTGTAATAGTCAACCACTTTAGGGCATGCTCTGGTTTAGGTGGGAATGATTCAAGAGTAAGTGCTGGAGGTAAAGGGAATGGCACATTAGCATCTTAGAAACCAGACGATTCTTTCAAGGTGACCTTTGCCTTGGTTGTTAGACTTGTTAAATGGGACCAGAATTAATGCAGGTGTACTGTCTCCCTGACTTAAAAAAAAAAATGTACAAAGTGAGAGTTGAGAGTTAGGTTTTATTTGGGGCAAAATGAGGACTATAGCCTGGGATACAGCATCTCAGATAGCTCTGAGAAACTGCTCCAAAGAGGTAGGGGTGGAAGGTCAGTATATATGTGATTTTGGTGAAGGGGAAGTATGTGTAATCAAGCACATATTTTTTTGCAAAAGGTTTCTACTAGTCTCATGAAGGTTATTGCTAGTTACAAGGAACAGATGTCACCATGAAGGATTTTAGTGCTTTTCCAGATGTGAGGAGATACAAGAATTGGGTGCATAAAATTGACTCCTGAAAGATTCTATTGGAAGACTTGTTCTGCCAGTTTTTCCAAAGCACAGAGTGCCTCATTTCTGCTCTTCACCCTGAACTCCTTTCAGGGGGTGTTGAAAGTCAGCAGCTGCAGCTGCACATGATTTAAGAGGTGCCCATAGCAAGTGCCCATGGTAACTGCGAATTTGTAGTGAACACGTGTGTGGGCCTTATGCTGTCCCCACCCCCATCTCTGCTGCTGGGTCATAGTTGTCACTGCAGTTTGTGAAAGGTGGTCTGAGAATCAGGTGAGCCAGGCAGATGATAAAGCAGAGATTTCAGGATTTAGCCAGATGCAAAATGTACCTTAAATTCACATATTCCAAAGCAAGAACCATCTCAGTTCACAATTACCTATGTAATAATATAGGTTAGAAAAATTTAAATAAGCAGCTCATGGTCCTGAAAGAGAGATGATTTGAGGGGAGGAGGGGAAGACAGCTCAAACTCGAGAACTTGTTGCTTGTATGGACTGCAGTTGGCTGATGGCTGCAGGTGGCTGGGGAGTGGGAGTGGATTTTGAAGGGCTGGCAGGAACATCTGCTGGATGAGGGGTAGGACCATGCTTCCCCAGGGATCTCCGCCTTGCTTTCTCTGATTCCAAGCAAGCACCAGCATTTTATTGACTTTCCTAACACTCCACCCTGTCATGAAGAAATAACAGTGACCTTGAGACCCTGCCCTCACTCTGTCCAAACTTTATCTTGTTGCATAAGCTGACCTAATGCAGATCAAATGTGTTATCCACCTCCTGGAAAGCCAGGCCCTGTCTGAGTCGGCAGTGGGGCAAACAGAGAGTGTTCAGTGTCTTCTAAAAGATGGGGGAAGTGATGGGAAGGCTGGTCCCCTCGCCCTCCCTTCTACTTCTGCTCCTTGGGCGCTTTGTCTGGGCAGACCAGACTCGGCTGAGTGACCCTGAACAAGCTGAATTACTAGTAAATTAATGCCAGTAATTGGTGTATTTAGCTGAAGTGGGCAGCAGATCTAGGCCAAGGTGGTGTTTTACACTGTACCTGTGAAATCAGTATCCAAAGAGCTGGTTGACAGTCCTTGGCTATGTGGCTGTGAGCAAATGCTTTTAACCATTCTCAGCATCTGTTTTCTCACCTGCAAAATGAGGATAATAATTCCTGCATACCTAACACACGGGATTCTTACACGACTCACATTTGAGCAAGTCTACGACACGTGGTATCAAGTGGTAGAAGGTACACAGCTTCTCCTATATTTCCCTCAGACGTGATTGTGAGGTTCACCTGAGCAGTTAATGCAATGGTTGTTTGAAGAATTCTACATGTCTAAATGTGATCTTAGACCACAGAGCCATATAAAATGTAACTTCTTAGTTTCATATTTTATCAATCTGCTAAGAGGTAGGGTGAACAGATGGCTGGTCCCACTGCCATCTGCCTGAACCCAGGAAAATATCTCCCATCCAGGTGATTTCAGAAATCTACTGCCATCCTCCTTGCAATTGGTGGATCCCCAGTTCAGACCTGCACACAGCCTCTCCATCGAACATCATTTTCATCACATTGTCCCTCTTGAAGCAAAATGCCTTTTATGGGCATATGACCTCAGCACCCTCCAATTTGGTCTTTGAAGCAACCTCCCTTCTCTGCCCTCAGGACCAGCCACATCTTTTCCATCCCTCGGCTTATTCCTTGAGCCAGCACTGCTGGGTGGAAAACTCTTGTCTCTTCTCTCTTCTTTCTTCAGACTCAGTCCTTCCTTTAAGGGAATGTCCTCTGATGTCATGTCCTCCTCCAGGGGATCTTCCTGACCCGGGGATCAAACTTGTGTCTCCTGCATTGGCAGCTGGAGTCTTTACCACTTTACCAGTCTTTGAGACCTGGGAAGCCCTGAGTTCCCACATGTTTGTCTAAACCATCATCAAGCCCCTTTCATCTTCTAGTAACAATATTTCTGAGGGTCCCCCTTTTCTATATAGTGACAACAGGCCCTCACCTGAAGTTCCTGTCTCTCTAGTGCCACTCAGCCCCCACTCCAGGTCATCCCCTATCTGGACTGTTACTTGAATCATCCTGACATTGCTTTAGTCCTGTCCCTCCCTGCTCAAGAATCACGAGAACTCCTCATTAGCTGTCAAGTCAAGTCTAGACTCCTTCGCCTCACTTTCAGGCTCTCCAGAATCTGACCCTCCTTGGGAGACATGACAGCTATCTTAATATTTTTGAGGGGCTGTCAGAGAGAAAAAGGATTAGTCTGATTCTGTGCTGCTCCAGCAGCAGAGGGAGATCACAGGCAGAAATTACAGGGAGACCTAAGTGCCTCAATAGAAAGAATTGTTCTTTCTTTTCAGTGTGCGAGTGTGGATGGTAGGGATGGTCGTGGTGGAGAGCTTGCACTTATGGAGCCCTGACGATGCAGGAATACTGTGTGTGACACTCATAGAATTGTTCTCTGCTCACCAATGTAAGGTAGCAGGAGGTAATAGGTGCTGCACATCCAAGCTGAGCAGCGATTGTGTGAGATTTCTGATAGTTTTAGACAGAATATTGTTTGTTTCCTAAATCCGTGACTGAAGACAACAGAAGGGATATTTTAGGTTATCAGGAAAATATGTGTTTGTTTTGAATGTCTCGTGTTCAAGTTGTAGGTTTGGATTGGAGAGACAGGCAGAGGCCACATTATGTAAAGCCCCGTTGCCCATGGTGAGGAATTTGGCCTCAAAAGCAGGAGAGTGACATGATTCTAAAATGGAAGCAGAAGATCAAAGAATGAACTTTCTAACCAATGAACTTTGCAGCGAGTGAACATGGTGGGCCTCGGGTAGCAGTGAGCGCCCAAACCCTGGAGTGGGTCTGCCAGGGATGCTGTAGAGTGGGACAGGGCTCCAGGAGGGATGACTTCTAAGAACCCCATTACCTCTGACCTTCTCGCTGTTCAGCCTCACCCCTTCCAACCACCACCCTACACCTGGTCTCCCTTTAGGATCTCTTCAGCTTCTGCTGGGAGGCCGCACCAAACTGTCTCCCCACCCTGCATCTTCTCTCCACAGCTGCCCTGCTCTCCTTTTTGTTATTCAGTTTTGACCTCCCACAACAATGCTCTTGAGAATAAATTATTATAAAGGTGCACCAAGAGACTGACCAAATAAGCTATTGTACGTTTGAACAATGGAATATTATGTGGCCATTTACATTGAGGTAATGGAAGAAAATTTAATAACATGGAAGGATGGGCACCATATATGGTTATGTGAAATAAGCTGTTGACAATGTGGTCTGATTTTTTAAAATTAACAAAAAATACACATAGAAAAAATACTAGATGATGTGCACATCAAAATGTTGTCATATTCTCTGGGTAATAGGATTGGAAGTATTTTCTTTCTATGTTTTCTAAAGTTTATAAAATTAGCACTTTTTTTGGCTTTTACAAGTTGTTGGTTTTTTTTTTTTTTTTTTTTCATTTTACTGTTCATTAGAGCCATTTCTTCATTAACTCTGACCTACAGTAATCTTTTCTTTCTCTTGATCTCATTGTTGGTTTCATGTAGTCTAGTACATGACTATACACTGCTTTGTGTTAATATAAGATTGTTTCACTCACACTGGTTTTGCATGTCAGATTAAGAAATTTTTCTCTGGCCAAATTGTGACTTATTTTCTCATTTTCCCCATCAGTTAGCACTGTGCAGGAATTGAGCCTTTGATGGTGGCTTGGTGCTGGGTCCTCACAGTGCCACATAACTTACCTGACTTTCCAGGCAGACTCTGGGCTGGGGGCTAACCTCAAAATCCACAGTTCCCATGGGTGTGGTGAGCCCCATGAAAGTGGGGCTTGGTTTCTGACCCACGTACCCAGTCACTGGCATCTAGACTCTCACCCCATCACCCTGTTCTGCCTCTGTCTTCTCTAGTGATCGGATCCAGAGACCTGGGAACCTAAGGCGAGGTCCAAACTCCAAACCAACTGTCCTCCAGTAGCTGGAACACCGTTGAAGACTGAGAAAGGTCACTTTGCAATCTGTTCTCATTATTTGTGAACAGCTTTAGAATTGAGGGGGTCTTTAGTGACTTCCATTCTTTCTGAAATTATCCCATGTCCTTTTCTTGAAGAGCAGATCTTATTGCCCCGTGTCTGCTGTGGTCTGGGTACCATGCCAGGCAGTAGCTCTGGAAAGCTGACAACAGGACCCCGGTTTGGGAGGCATCCCTTTGTTCTTGGGCTTAGTCGGTGCTGGGAGGCAGCTGTTCTCTTGCACTTGAAAAGCAAACCCCCTGAAATGACCTCTGCAATGACTTCATCACGCTCTTTTTACTACACAGGCCATTCAGACTTTAGCGATCACTGTGTGGCACTGTTAACATCTCTCTCCCATCACTAAATCAGAGGGTCGGCAGAGCTTACTTAAGGCTCAGAACAGGAGACCCTGCTGTTTCCTTGACAGTTTGTTTCAAGTGCATTCAGACAGGATACTTGAAGGGCTGTCAGGTGGAAGGAGAACAAGATTTACTCTGTAACCAAATCCCGCTGATCTGCAGCCCTAACCCTGCTCGTCTGCCACTTTCCTCCCTCTCCCTCACCACAGGCCTGCACAGACCTCTGTGCAGCCTTGCCGGGATGACTTCGGCAGCCTTCTCCCAAGTCTGCCTGCCTGTCCAGTCTTGCTCCTCTAATCCTTCCTTAGAGAGCCTAAGTGATCTGTATCAGTTGCAGATCTCATCACACCATACCTCTGCTTAAAACCCTGTAATACTTCTGCACTGCCTGCGGGATAAACCCTAAACTCCTTAGTGTTGCTTTTAAGACCCAGCCCCTGCTTGGCTCTCCAGCTGCATGCCTTGCCCAGGCTGTCAGCCACCATAGAACCCCTTGCAAACTGAACCCCAGATGCTCCAAGTCTTCGCTGAGAACATTTCCCCTCCTCTCTTCACAGCTGGGGCCTCCCTGGTGGTTCAGTGGTAAAGAATCTGCCTGCCAAGCAGGAGATGCAGGTTCGATCCCTGGGTAGGGAAGATCCCCTGGAGGAGAAAATGGCAACCCACTCCAGTATTCTTGCTTGGAAATCCAAGGTACAGAGGAGCCTGATGGGCTACAGTCCACGGGTTTGCAAAAAAGTTGGGACACAACTTAGCGACTAAACAATAAAACTTCCCAGCTCATTTGCCTTCCAGGTATTCCTTCAGATGTCACTTCCTCCTACCCCGTCACCCAAGACCAAGTTGGGTAGTCTGTCCTCTCAACAAGTGTCTAGTTTTACTTATCATGTTTCTTGTCATCTTATCTTGTAATTGCCTGTTTACATGTATCTTCCTTTCCAGACAAGCTCCTTGAGGGCTGGATAATTTTTTTTTTAAATTTTTTAATCTTTTTTGGGGGGGTAGAGTGGGGATGGTTTTATTTATCATCATGCCCCCAACACAAGATACTCAATAGTTAATGAATGAATGACAGATGACATAGCAAAGATGACAGATGAAGTTTTAGGGGGTTAAATTTCCACTCTGTGTACTGAACAGCTTGCTAACAACTGGCTCAGGTACAAAAAAAAAGGAACAAATTGGCCCACCAAACCCACCAGTGAAAACCCTGTCCCTGTAAGTCTCCCAGAGCCTAAGTGGTCCTGGGAAGGGAGCTCCTTCAGATGGCAGGTGGAGGACATACCCTCCACTCTTCCCCTATCTGTAGGAGGGCACAATTAGATTCACTTCTGGGGATAAATGATCTGAGTTGGGGTCCCAGTTCTGCACTTACTGTGAGACCTTGAGCAAGTCACACCCTCTCTGAGCTTTCCTTACCTGTAAAACAGAGATGATACCTGCACTGCCTACTTCAGATTTTGGGAGAACCAAATGAGATCACCTATGTTAAAGTACTTTGTAAAAGCCTTAACATCAAATGAAAAGTAGTATTATTTACCATGTAACCTTCAGGACTTGAAGCTTCACCAACTAATTTTAGCTTTGCAACTACATTAGAAAACCAGGTGTCATGTGGAAAGGTTTACTGCTGCAGGGGGAGCTGAGAATCAGAGCAGAGAGATCTACCTGCCTGAGCCTCACCACTGCCCTAGGGAAAAGGCAACAGTGAGGATCAAGAGCACCTTTTTAGTTAGGATCTGTCAAAGACCCATTGTTCCTGCCATCAGAGAGATTCCTTGGAGCCTATTACTAACCAAGGGGGAGTATGACCCCAGAGTCTTAAATCACCACGAAAACAGCAGATATAAAAACTACACAGGCAACAAACCTTCCCTACGGGCCCCTTGATTTACACTTCAAATCAAGAACGGCTGACAGCATTTCACTTCCCCTTTGGCAATACAAACCCGATGAAACTATTTAATTTAAAGGCTTTTTATTAGGAACCAGGGGAATGAGCTGCTTATCCCTCTGTAACAGTCTAGAGCAGGTCATCAGGCCCAGGAAGGAGAGTGTCAGAGATGCTGTGGTGTGACTCGCTGCACTTGCTTAGGGCCCGGAAGGAAAGGCGGTGGCGACAGAGGGCGGCAGGAACCCAGCCAGACACCCAGAGCCTGGGGAGAGCAAGCCCTCTGCCTTCCTTCCTCCATTCGAGGCTGGGACGCGTCTCAAGACGGAGAACACGGCTGGCGTGGGCAGGGCATCAGTGCTGGCTGAACCCTGGTTCCATTTGGTGCTACTTCACTTGCCTGCCCTCCACTCCTCTTGCCTTTTAGTGATCAGGTATTTGAAGAACTCATACACAGACCAAGCGATGGCTGTGGAGGGGATCTGGTAAATGACTCTAGCCTGCACCCCTCGGAAGTAGGCGGCCACCCCGCCTACTTGATACACCGTCCTGAAGGCACTAGCCATGCCTGTGATATGTCCTGTAAGGTTTGAGTTCAAAGCCAGGGATTCCTGGGTGTTGAGCAGTGTTTTGCAAACGTCCAGTGGAGTTGTGGCAGCGGCAGCTACAGCTCCTGCACAGGCTCCGGAGAGGACGTGGGAGCTGGGGTTGTACCGTCTCTGGGGGTTAAAGTGCTCCTGCAGGAATTCGTAGGTCATGAAGTGAATGGCTTGGAAGGGAACGTTCATGGTGAGCTGGGTGGTGTAGCTGCGGTAGAAGGCCCCGGCCCCTTCGTTTTGCCACACTGCCCGTACACAGTCTGTCACCCGGTGGTACGGTGAGTTGTACATCTGCATCCTCTGCTTGACCACTGGCGGTGCCATCAGTGAGAAGGGAATGGCGACAGCATTCAGCAGGTGAGCAGAAATGTCCAGGAGCAGAGTCCCAAGTCAGTGGATCAGCCAATGGATTGGAGAGAGAAAAAAGTATGAGTGAGTTGTCAGTTGGCCTGCTAAGTGAAAGCTTCCCCTTTTTGAGAGGAGGGGATAGGAGAGGGTTGATAAAGGGCTAAAGAATAATGGAACCACTTCCAGTAGGATTTAAAACCAACCAATTAATATATATCTACCATTGAGAGACTCCATAGGGTTTCCTTGGAATAAGTACCTATTATTACTACCATCTTACTCTTTCATGAAGTCCCAGGACAAGAAAAGATTCAGTGGCAGTGAACATAATGACAAACACGCAGCCCTAACAATCCCAATTCTCAGGTACACAGAATGCAGACCTCTTACAATATGAGGACGCCATCCTTCCACAGGAGGAAGAGCTGGAGAAGGGCTACCAAAAACAAAAGTCTTAGCCAAGAAGAGTGTGGCTTTAGTTTCCAAACACCTCCCACCCCCTCAAGCAGACTCATGGCAAGAGTTCGAGATCTTCGGCTTAGCTTTGACCCCTTCCTTGCCGTGGTCTTGCCCAGACAGGTAAAGAACTGGAACTTTAAAGAACATGGAAACTGTGCTGTCCTTTCATATTTGTTTGGGGACCTCATTCTCCAACTGAAAAGCCAAGATCCAAGCAGCATGCAGGGACTAAGCTCTGCTAATGTTACTCTTTCATTTCTATCTCAACCATTTTTTATTCCAACAAGAAAGGCAGTAGTTTCAAATGTCAAAATCTATTTTCATCTCTTTGAAGAGAAGTGAAATAATCTGCTAAATTTTTTAGATCAAATCCACTACAAAGTGGACTTTCAGGAAGGCCCAGGAACAGACCACAGACAGTCTCATACGTTTTTCTAGGGAACCCCCAGATGAATTAAATCTCAATGAATATGCTTCCCACCTAAGGGAATCTTCCTAAGCACTGAGAGCGTGGAGGGAGCGCCCTCTACTGGTAAGACAATGTAATACAACAGGCTTTCCCACCAAAACTGATGGTGTGCTCCCTGGCTTTCTTCTGCAAACCCAAAACAAAGGAAAAGCCTGGAGATGTAGATGAAGCTGCCCACAAGGGAAAGGGTGAGGAATCATTACCTTCCACTGGATTCATGGCAGCATCATGAAGTAATGTTGCCACACACCCAGCCGCACCTGCAAAGGAAAAAACAACTGCCACATGTAAGGCCAGGAGGGGGTGAATGACTCAGAGAGACCCCAGAGTGAAGGGCAGTGGCTGTGATAACCACACCAGGGAGAGGGGGTACTAACAGCCAGTTTAAAAGGCGGGAGCCCACTGCTTCTAAACGCCTCTTGAGAGAAATGAGGGTATTTGTTCCCTCTAACTTACTATGGCCATCAGTCTATCATACAAAGGTCAGGAAGAGTCTGAGAGAACAGCCCGGGTTTCATCAACAAAGATGGCTCTGAGGACTGATGCAGCTCATGCCCCAGATAGGAAGCTGATCCACTGTGGCCCGGGGATGCCAGCACATCAGCCCACTGGAGGGAGCACACGAGGGGCAGGCGACTAGGTCTCCACCACAGGACCTCATCTCCCTGTCCTGCTGCCCCATGCTGCCCAGCCTGTCTCCAGATCCTAACAGCTGTCCATCTAGACTTTTCTCTCAGGGCCCAAACTACCCTAACCCTCACCCTCTCCTCTCCCCTTTCACTTTGGTTTTCTCCAGGCTGCTATCCCTTCCCTCACTCCCATATAACCTTCATCCTTTGGTTTCTTTGGACAAAAGACCCAGGCCCCACCCCCATTCACTTGTTAAACTCTTGTCTTGTCCTCTGTGACACAAACTGCCTCTGGGCAATTGGGATCCTGAAAATGTGAGGCGAAGAATTGAGGCTCCATTAATGTCTTGCATGGGTAACTGGGTCACTTCCAATCCTACCCCAAGGAGCAGGATTAACACCTGACTAACAAGAAATACACAGAGTGGGTAGCTCAGAGTGTGTCTCTACATTGTCAGGGCATTAGAAGTTGATGCCAGGGAGAAGATGAAAGAGTCAAGCAAGTACATAAGGAAGGATACTGTAACCATTTGTTGAGGTGCCCAAAAGAAGGCGTGGGGTGGAAGCAGCTCATTGTCTTAGAACATCAGGTTTGGAAGTCCCTTCTCTATAATCTGGCCTACCCCAGCCCAAAGCTGCAGCTTCAAACCATGCTGAGACTGGAAAGCACTGACAGCAGCAAAGCCCAAAGAGCTGAGAAAGTGGGAGAACCAGCACAGGAAGGCTCAATACCATTGGCAATATGGCTATTGCCCCCAGGGTGGATTACATCACTCAATGTCTTTTTTAACTTTTCATAGCAGGCAAAATAGAGGGCGTGGGCAGGCCCTGCGCCTGTTGCTGTGACGTTCAGGCCTCGCATGGGCCTCCACAGGCCCTCCGTTCTTATAATCCTCCAGAGGGCCTCCAACACATTGCGATAGCGGGCGGCTGGATCTGGCTGTAGGCTCTGCATCCGGGTCTGAAAGTACAGAATGGAGAAGTGCAGTGTCAGGGATCTGACGGCTCACCCAGTCTCAGCACTCAGGCCTGAGCTCTGGGCAGACTTCTATGTGAAGTCGCGTCAATATGTAGAAGTGATACCTGGCATCCAGTTTTACTGCCTTCCAAATCTACATCCAATCTTTCCAAGCCTTGTAGTTTTTTTTTTTTTCTGGTCATCTATGACTCTACAGGCTTCCTTGGTGGCTCAGCAGTAAAGAACCCATCTGCCAATGCAGGAGAGGTAGGTTCAATTCTTAGGTTGGAAAGATCCCCTGGAGAAGGAAATGGCAACCCACTCCAGTATTCTTGCCTGGGAAATCCCATGGACAGAAGGAACCTTCCAGGCAACAGTCCACAGGGTCTCAAAAGAGTTGAACACAACTTAATGACTAAACAATAACACATGACTCTATGATTAGAACACCATTATTTTCCCTCAAAAAATTACTCCTTGATAAGTGTTCTTGAACATCAAAGTGATTCAGAGCCTCAGCAACAAATATTAAGCCTGTGTTTCAGGAGAAGTTGCTTTTGTATCTTAATAAACTCAGGCTGAGAGCTCTTTACAAGTGGATTCTAAAGTTAGCTATTTACTGTCTACAATATACTTTATTAATACTGAAGACTGATCCTGGGCCTGCTTCCTGATCACATACTAATGAGATGAGGACTCAACCTCTGACATAAGCTTGATGATAATCTGACTTCTTCAGAATATTTGGCATTGGCAGCTGGGCCTGCACATTACAGTTTTGGCAGAAATAACATTCCTAATAGATGCTGCTCTAGTTTCCTGGGAAAGCAAGTTTACCCTCAAACTATGAAGGTGGAAACCAATCTAGTCTCTAAAACTGAGGGAGATTCCAGATTTCTAATCTAAACTGGCTAAATCCCAAAACTGACATCAATGAATAAAAATTAGTCTCAGTGAAACATAACCCTTGGAATCTCCAGAGGATTCAATGACTGGAATGAATGTATATGGTAGATATTCTAACAATCTTGGACAAAGTTTTATTGAAACTTGGGAAATTAATCTTACAGTTCACAAATCAGCAACTTTCTCTGAAAGATGAGTCTACAGGGCAGATCTCTTGTGTACTGACCCATTTCAAGGCCAAGGTGGCTTGGAGACTATCAGTATAAAATCAATGTCCAGTGCCTGCAATACAGTAGGCACTCGAGATTTGTTTGTAATGGAAGAATGAAGAACCTTAGTTTTGTTTATACCAGTTCAAAAAGACCATTAGTGAACCAATAGGGGCAACTAATGCCCAAGTACAGTTTAAATTCCTACTTCATTCCTGTCACTGATTCAATCTGGATTGAACAGCTGGAACCTTCCTATTGTCCATCTAATCCAAGAGTAATGTCTCTTCTCAAAAGCATGGGAGAAAACAGTCTAACCAGATTAACAAGTCCTAGTTAGCTGCAAGCAATCCACATTCTTCTAGAGTTATTTTCTCCTTCCAGCTACCAACAAAGAACTGGATAAAAGATTAATTATTTGAAGTTCAATCAGAAATACACAGGATCTTATCACAATGTGATACATTCTTTTTTACTTCTCAATAAAAAACACAAAACAAAACAACCAAAAAACATTAATTTCCAATAAAGAATGTGTTTACTGATCTTTCACATCACCTGGGAGGTTAAAATTCATCAGAGGAGTTATTCAAGACTACAGGCCTTTGCTGGGTAGGGACACTAATAGATAAACTGGTAGCTTAACAACTGTGTGTTTCCACAGGTTTGTTAAAAAACTAATCTTGTATTGAGGGAATGTTTAGAAATCACAGTGTTCTACTGGAGTCAGTATCATATTTGGGTAACCAGACTTGAAGGTCTGGCCTCAGAGGCCTGGAACCGTTTACCCACAAGAGAAACCTGGATGGTGGTAAGTTACACTGAACATTTTACACACATGTCTAAATCTAATTCACAATTCTAACTCAATGAAGATACACCCTCATGGAGAGGACCCAGGCCTAAGCCACACCAAATATAAAAACAAATATGGCTTCCCAAATTTGTGAGTCAATAAATCTTTCAGAGAAAGATGAAATCTCTAAGTAAGAATTAACAAATAGTCTTCGATATAAAAAAACACTGCCTGGCTTTGAAGAAAAGTCAGACTAATAGGGAAGGAAGCAGTGTGGTAAAAACAAGCCACATTTCGGTATGAAAGCCTGAGCAGGAGCCCCAACTTTGCTGGCTGTGTAGTCTCGGGTATGTCACTTAACCTCTGAGCTTCAGGCCGTCATCCATAACATGAGACCAAGGATGGCTAGTGCACAGGGCTACTGGGGGGATTCAGAGTTAAAGCATGTAAAAGCCATTGCTAATTTATGAGGTGTCAGAAATACAAGGCTTTTTATTGTGTTCAAGTATGATTCTCAGAAATATTAGTTCATATCTTAAGAGTTTACAGATCATGGCAGCATTGTTTCATTTACCAGTTTTTGAAGATATGGATGGGCAGCTAACTGCTCTTTAACCACTATATAGATTTTAACCATATAGATCAGGCTTGATTTTTTATTTTTTGTTTTCACCCTAAAGTTCCTCTGTGGCTGTAATGATCGATCTGTCCAGCTGTTCATCTGCAGGAAGCACTATTGTGAAATTCTGTGCCTTGCTTGGTTCTGGAAATCTGCTTTTGGGAGGCTGTATGGAAGGCTGGGGAGTCAGACTTGGTTTAAATCATGGCTCTGCCACTAACTGTGTGACCGTGGGCAAGTTACTCAACTTGCCTCCTTTTCTTCATCTATAAAATAATGAAAACGGTGTTTACTTCATGGAGCTGTTCCAAGGATTAAATCAATAACTGCAAGGCACATCAGACAGGGCATGACAAACATGAGCAATTGCCATTTACTGAATACTTATTATTACATACAAGAAAATCAAAGAAGCCAATGTTTTCATCTCCTAATCTTCCATTGGTTTGAAAAAGATCTATTTCCCTTTGTTTTTTTCTCCTTAACTTACAGATTTATTTGCTTCACCACTGCAAAGCCAAAAAGCAGCACCTTGGTGACAGGTGCTTAACAAGATATTGAGAGGAGTTCCGACTGCTTTAGGCTGCAGAACCTATCCTTTTAGATAGTCTGGTGCTTGCCTCTGAAGCACAGAAGAGGAAAACTGGAATTCACTTGCACTCCCAAACCTCCCTATTATGACCATGGAAATAGCTGGCTGAATAACTGTAGCCTAGCCAGGCTATGCTGACTTCCTATGGTCCCTCCCAAGGATAGTTAAGTCGACCTGACCCTGATAAGTGGCCTGGGGATGCACAGTCCTGCATGCCAGAGGCACTGTCAGCTTTCACTGGCAAACACTGTGGTTGCCCTTTAGGCTCCAACACAGATACCTGCCTCTAGTCTTAGGGTACTTTGGGCTGCTCTTCCTCTCTGCCACCTATTTATGGTAAAAGAGGAAGAAGGGCTGCCTAGGGACAAGTAAACTGGGAAGCCCCTTCTGAAGGAAGAGATCTGAATTTTACTTTCAAGTCTGCACAACAGTATCTACTGCTGTAAACCCTTCTGAAGGAAGAGATTTGAATTTTACCTTCAAGTCTGCACAACAGTATCTACTGCTGTAATCAGTATTAACTGACCCTGAGTCCTAATGGTCTCACCTAGTTTTTCCCTATAGTCATTTAAATCCCAGCATCTATGGCAAATGAAGATGATTCTTCTAAAATATGCTTTTGTATTTTTGAAAATTTCTGAGCATTTTTTTCCCTCCAGATGAAATAATTATTTAATAGAGTGCTTTGAGGCATGACTGTAATGTTGTATTACTAATTTAAAAAAAAATTCCAACACTTATGTAAATGAATAAGAACTGTTCTTCAAAACAGTTACCTTGGAAGGCTACAAGTGACTTATTTCAGCAATGTTGCTGCATTTATGCAAAACATTTCTGGAACTTCTCTTTCTAATGTGTTCCCTCAGTGGGTTTATCAGCTCAGGAGGAAATCAGTCTCCTTGCTTTCCCGTCCTACCTTATCTTTGACCCCCATTAGCATTACCCATTTTGATCTCCCACCTGAACTACCACATTTGATTCTGAATGGCTTCAATGACTAAAACATCAACTCCATCTTGTCAGAGGACAAAGACTTGCCCCATTTAAGGATATGCAGCCAAGTATTCTAGAGCAGCAGTCCCCAACCTTTTTGGCACCAGGGACCAGTTTCATGGAAGGCAGTTTTTTTCACAGACAGCAGAAAGGAAGGGTGTTTTGGGATGATATGAGCACATTCCATTTATTGTGCACTTTACTTCTAATCTAATGCCGCCGCTGATCTGACAGGATCAGCACCAGTCCATGGCCTGGAAGTTAGGGACCCCTCTTCTAGAAGCATTTCTAACAGAGGAAGTTACAGATTGTTTACAACAAAAACAGTATTTATGTAAATATATGGAGTAAGGAGACAGTTGCCCAAGGTAGTGGGGCAACACTTAAATTGAATAGCTGTGGTAATATTTCTAAGTCAGTCACATTATTATATTGTATTTTTCAAGCCATTACTCTCCTTGATCCAGTTTTCATTTGATACCCATCCTGAAAGATAGCACCCTAGACTATCTACTCTTAAACTCTACTCACAGTTCAAGTATAGTGAGGTTACTCTGCAGTTAGATGCTAACTTTTGGATACATAGCATTAACAACTCATATTCATTCAATCTAGACTCTATATAAATATCTGAATCTTTTTTACTTGTACTTATCTGTTTGACATTTCAATATTGTTAGAGCACTAGCCATCCTCTTACTCCTCTTTCATGGATTTTACTATTTTTTCTATTCCTCACAATTGACATGGGTATTTAAAATTCTAATATCCATTTTAGTCAAGTGCATTTACCAGTTTCAATGTATGGCCTTTCGTAGGAGTTACCTTGCAGTGTGCTAGAATACTCCTACCAGCTCAGTGTCATTTACAAAGCTTAACAAGCACATTCTCCACTTCCTCATCCACCTTACTAGTGAAAACATGAAACGGTACTGGAACCAGGGAGAAGCAGAAGAGACAGATTTTGCATCTCCCAAGTTAATACTCTCCTCCTGAACATGTAACTTTTCCCTAGTTTGAGAAGACATACATCCAAGAGCTGTGAGAATATTTTTCGACTCTTACCCTTAACATGTAAAGGAAGAACTAGTCTCTGTCAGTATATTTATTTCAATAGTCCCCTTGAGTTTACTTCTCACTCAACTTATTTAGTGCTGGCTCCTTTGCTAATGCACAAAAATAAGAACTGTAAAGAACAATGCATTCCCCCTCGTTACCCAGCTTTCTTCAGAAACACCGAGTCACCACCTAGTCTTGTACCCACTCAACAGCCTGCCTGGTGTGGATGAAATTACTTTTACTTTCCCAGGAATCATGCCCTCATGTTGGTCCCATTTCATTTTCTTCACACTAACATCTATTTTCCAATACTGTCATGCCTCCCTTATAGGCAACTTTTCCCTTTTTGTCATCTTCAAGTGGCTAAAGATATACACTATGAGGTCCATCCCTCCTTGGAGGGGTGACGTGCTCCCTGCACATACACAACCCCAATCCCAGCTAAATTTTCATGTTCAGGAAATAGGTGGGGTATCAGGCCTGCTGCACAGAGAAACCGAAACTTTTCCCTGAACATGGTCCTTCCCGGATCATTTCCAGTCAGGAACTCTGAATTCTGACTGCACAATGATTTCCACTCACTCATCGATTAAGATTTAATAAGTAAATCTTTCATCTAACTGAGAGATCCCAGACTCTGGTTCCTGCCCTGTCACCTGTAAACACACAAGATGAGTTTGTAAAAGCAATCGGAACATCTCTAACTTTTAAGGTCCTATTCAGGGTCTTCAATAAGCGTTACCTTAATGAAGTTAGTAGCACTTACCTGTTCCTTTCCCATCCCACCCTATTCCTGTTTAGTCCCAGCTGGGATACAGGGTTTTGGCTGACAGATTTTCTTCCCAGAGTCCCGATTCAGATCTCACTGACGGTTAGAAATGGGTCCCGGTTCCTGACTGGGATCAATTCCCGGCTGGGACCTTGCTTGCATGGAGTATCGGTCGAATAGTATGGTGATGGTAGGAGCCAGAAAGGAACCCCTGTCTGCTCCGCCTCTCGGCTGGGATCCTGGCTCCAGGCATGACCCAGGGGGTCGGGTCAGCCCCAGGTCGGGTTCGGAGCAGGTCCAGGTCTCACCTTGACGCAGTCGACGGGGTACATCACGCAGTGCTCCAGGATCCCTGCCACGGCGCCCGCCACCATGTGCGTGGTGACAGTGGCTCCAGCCGGCAGCGCCTCGTAGTCCGGGCTGGAGTCCGGATCCTGTCGAACCGGGGGCCTGCAGGCCCCGGCCTCCCCGCCGCTGGCCCCCCGGCCCACGCCCCGCTGCAGCCACCCGTCCAGCAGCGCTGACTCCCCGGGGCTCCGCCCCGGCCCAGCCGCCGGCCCCCCCGCCACACCGCCAGCACCCCGCCCCTCCAACTCCATCCACCCGGGCCAGCTGCGGCGCCCACCCTCGCCACCGCCGCCACTGCCGCCGCCCCCCAGCCCCGTCGCGTCTGCCTCAGGCGCGGCCCAGAGAGCCCGGGGCCTCCGGCTCCCGCTTGGCCCCGAGGACACGCCCCTCAGTCAGCCATTGGTGCAGCCGCCAAGTTAGCTCCGCCCCTTGTCTTACGTTAAAAAATTTGTCTGTGGTATTAGTGAAATTGCCTGTCATTCCTTCGCCCCGCGGCGTTGCTGCCGCTTAGATCCCACCCCTTCCCCTTTGATCTTGGAAGCCTCTTGTTTATTGGCCATTTGATTGGTCAACAGGTAAGATCAACCCGCCCCCCGACTTTTCTGGAGGGCGGGAGAAACTTAAGGCTGAACTTTGATAGGCTCAACCACCCTTGATGCTTTGACCCCGGTCATTGGCTAGCATTACGTTGTGATCCGATTGGCTACAGGAAGAGGGCGAAGCGCCCAGGGCTATCGAGGCGGAATTTGGGCCCCAGACTGGCGCCGGGGGAGCTGTGTGCGCTGCAAGCTGCATCGCTTTGGGGGGTGGGGAGGGAGAGAGGGAGGGGGAGGGGAAGGGCGGTATTCGGCCTTCAAGGTCAAACCGCTGACTGGTGCCGTTAAGATCCGCGCTCGAGCGCCTGCCCCGAGTCCCTAGACTCGCAGGTCGCGTGCGGGCTGGGGGCCCTGACGCCAGAGCTCTATTCCCGCGGGATGTCGGGCTGGCGTGGGGCGGAGCCGGCCTGGGCTTGGCATCCCCTGGCGTGGCCCACCCGCCTGTCAGGAAAGCTGTTGCGACATGCAGGCGGCGACCGGTTAAACTCTTGCCAGGTCGGGAGTGTTGTTCCTTGTGGGCCATGGGCGAGCACACTCCTGAGGACTCGGTGCTCCTCAGGCCCCGGAGTCACCCAATAAACACCGCAGTTCTTGAGAATGAGTTCGGAGACCTGCTGACGTTAGACCCTGAGCCTGGCCAGCAACTGAGGCCGGGAAGAGAGGTGTCGACGTGGGGCGGGATGATTCAGAAACGACAGGTGGGGAGGCTGGGCAGGAGGCCGCTGCTGCCCAAACACAGCAGGAAAGTGCGTGAAATGGGGGAAGCTTGTCCCTAAGCTGACTACTGATGAGCCCACCTTCCCGGTGAGGATTCCTTTTGTTTTAAGACGGCTCTCTGTCGCAGACAGGTGGGCTGGAGTCTCAGAGGGGCGCTTATGGTTAAAGAACAATGTCAGCAGTACCCAGCCTTGAGCATCACCTAGGCCATGAGGTTACACAGGTGGTGCTTTGCTATGGCTTCAGGCTGGGTTGATGAGCGCAGACTTTCCGCGCTCGGTCTGCCCGGCTTCAGTAACCCTTCACTGGATCGTGTTTGCACAAGTTTCTCCAGTGTTTCCAGATAGGTCTCTACTCCCACTTTTACTGAAATGATGATGTAATTGTGAACTTTAAAAAACAATCTTTCTAGCTTTTGCTTACATAAGCGGTTTTTCTTTTTCTCTTTAAAGCTTAGCCATTTTCTGGGCCTCCGAGTTTTTTTATTTTTTATTTAACAAAACTCGCTTATTTTCTTCCTATTCAGCAATAGCTGTTTACCCTTTGGGTCTCGACCTTCTGAAAAATAATGAAACTACAAATCCTCTTCCCCGCACCTCTGACCCTGTGCACACAGAAAATTTTGCCTATAATTTCTGAGTTTGCAGAGCCCCTAAAAGTGACTTGTGGACCCCCTAGGGGTCCATTAACTTCAAGTTAAGAAGCCTGGGTTTCATAAAAAAGAAACTCACTCAATCCTGCTAGAGTACTAATTCCCTTAAACTGCCAAACTGCTCCACTAATGAGCTATACCTGCCAAGTCCTTTCTCTTCTTAAGTCCTACATTTTTGCTCTTTTAATCTATGGTCACAAATGACCTTTCCAAATCCAATGGTCTTTTTCTTATTCCCATTTTTCTTCACTAAGAGGTAACACTTGCCCATCATTGACCCATGACTCACTGAAAAGTTGTCCTTGCTTCAGGAGACACTGCTATACCCCTTAGACTTCTGAATCTCCTACACTTCTCTACCCACTAAGGGGGAACATTCGTAAAGGTTTAATAATTCCTATCCATCTAATAGTTTAGAGAACTTCACTATCCCAAATCTGTTTTCCTCATTGGAACCCTTATCTTGTAAGTGAAATTTCCATGTGAACACTCAGTAAATATTTATTGGGTACCAACTCTGCCTGGCACTGTATTTGAAACTGGTGATACGAGATAGAGTCCATGCCTTCATGGAGCTTACTTTTTAATGGAGAGGGAGGGATAAGCCACTAAAAATATTGGTTAGCCCTAGATACTATGCTGATAACTAAAGTAGGGAGGTATGATAATGTGTGACTGGGTGGCTACATTTGTATGACTAGGAAAGGCCTTTCTGAGGAGGTAACACTATGGTATTCCCTGATGGCTCAGTGGTAAAGAATCTGCCTGCAATGCAGGAGACCCAGGTTCTATCCTTGGGTCAGGAAGATTCCCTGGAGAAGGGAATGGCAACCCACTCCAGTATTCTTGCCTGGAGAATCCCATGGACAGAAGAGCCTGGCAGGCTACCGTCCATAGGGTCGCAAAGAGTTGGACATGACTGAGTGACTAACACTATGGTAAGTTCTGAATGAGAGGCAGGAGCTCATGATGGGCTCAGAGAAGGGCATTCCAGAAGAAACTGTAAGTACAATAATCCTAAGGTGAGAACGAGGTTGGCATACAAAGGAACAGAAAGGTCAGTGTGGCTGGAGGGAGTGATAGAAGATGAGGTTGGAAAGATAGGTGGAGGGCGAATATCCACTTTAATTTCTGATTTAGCATATTCAAAGAATTGATGCTTTTGAACTGTGGTGTTGGAGAAGACTCTTGAGAGTCCCTTGGACTGCAAGGAGATCCAACCAGTCCACCCTAAAGGAAATCAGTCCTGAATATTCATTGGAAGGACTGATGCTGAAGCTGAACCTCCAATACTTTGGCCACCTGATGTGAAGAACTGACTCATTGGAAAAGACCCTGATGCTGGGAAAGATTGAAGGCGGGAGGAGAAGGGGACTACAGAGAATGAGATGGTTGGGTGGCATCACTGACTCAATGGACATGAGTTTGAGTAGGCCCCGGGGTTTGGTGATGGACAGGGAAGCCTGGTGTGCTGTAGTCCATGGGGTCACAAAGAGTCGGACATGACTCAGCGATTGAACTGACTGACTGACTGATTCCAAACTCAGCCTTCTGCTCCCCACAACAACCAATTCCTCTGCAGTTTTTCACTTCTACCCTATCAGACTCTAAAGCTGGGAGTCCTTGATTACTTCAGAATAATTATTCTGAAATATCTTTGTTGTTGTTCATACTCTCCTTTTCCTTCCAAATGATACTATATTTTCCCAGTGTCTGATCACTTTACATGCACATTGTGATAACCTTTGAAAGACCTCCCTACCTCTGGGGTCTCCTGGCTTCACCAGTATTTTGATTCCTCTCCTTCTAGGGACATGGTAGAGTTGTTTTTCCTACCTTGTTGAAGACGGGCATTGCTATGGGGTTTGCTTGACAGAGGAAATGTGAGAGAAGTGTAAGAGCCACACATTACCTCCCCTTGCCACCTGACTGGTGATGTTCAGATGGTAGAGGCACCGTCAGGCTGGGGTCCAGATGAGGATGATGAAGCAGAGTCACTTACTTGCCACCCTCTTCCTTCCAGATGAACTTTCAGCATGAGCAAAAAAGAAATATCTGTGGTTGTAAAGTATAGATTCTAGGACTATTACATACCATAGCATAAGCTAGCCCAGCGCTTCTCAGACTTTAATATTATTCACTAAAGAATCTGTAGAAATGCCACATTATAATTCTGTAGGTCTGGGTGGGGCCTAAGATTCTGCATTTCTGACAAGCTCCCAGGTGATTCTGATGCTATTTGAGACCCTGGGCCACACTTCAAATAACAAGGACCTTATCCATCTTAACTCTCTGATACACCCTCTCATCACATCTTACATACTGTATTCTATATCTCACCAGCACCTAAACTCTTCTAGAAAACAAATTAGCAAACAAAGAGACAACTTTCTTGGTGATATTCTTTATAAACCCTCAATAACTTCCCACACCTGAAACTCCTCAGTCAAGCACTGTAGAATCTTAATTTCTTATATTCTTAGGACAGTTGTTTTCCCTATGCTCTCTTCTACCTCCTGTCATTTTCTATGTTAATCTGTGAGACCACTATATTGTCTTATTTTCTTTAGTAATAGAAATTTCAAGTTTTAGCTTGGGCACATGGCTTCTCAGCAGCTTTCCCCCAGTTTCTCTTGTAGCTAGCTTTGTATGTGTGACTAATTTCTGGCAAGTGGGATGTGAGTGTAATTGATTTGAAATTGCAAAGTTGAAGCTACAAATTTGAAATTACTGGGTTCTGCCTTTAAAAGGAAAGATTATGTCCCCTTTGAATATTTTCCTCATTTTCTCCCTTCCAGTCATAGAATACAGACCCAGAAGATGTCAGCCGTTTTTGGTCATGAGGACATGGCATAGCTTAGCAGGTGGCAGAGCAAGAGGTAGAGAAAACCTGCTGCCTTACGGATTACATTAGTGCTCTGGTCTACATGCTCTGTTACAGGAGAGAGCTTGTTCGTGAGGTTGCTGTTAGCCTGAGTCTTCATTACAACTGATTTATATTCTAACCCAACACATGTTCTTCCCTAGAATGCACTTTGCTCTTTGTTCTTATAAGAATCTCATCTTGAAGGTCTAAAACAGGTCCTACTACTACTTCACATTACTCTCTTTCCCTGAATTGCCATTGTTCATGACCAGACATGAAGTATGAGTATAATATAGAATGGGATTGATTCTGGCAGCCACACTTGAAAATAAGACTGATTTCTTTACAGTTACTTAAAGGGAAATTGATTCCTAAATTATCAAGAATAGACCATAAGAGCTGTAGGAATTCAGAGAAGGGGCAATCAGTAAGGACTGAAGGGATGAGAAGATAGAATTATATATTTTAGCAGTTTCCAACTGGGGAATGTGTACAGGAAGACTTTCCAATGGGTATGTGGGGAACAGTATAAGGGAATCGATTTGTTGTTCCTCATCTTCTGTATCTTTCCTAAAACTAATCTTCCTGAGAAATCAGATGAGGCAGTTCTCCTTTCCTTCCTCCCGTTTCTCAGTCTGTCCTTCCACCATATAAAAGACAAGAGTGCCTTTGCCCATCATCCTTCATCTTGTTAAAATTCATTGCCCTGGTGCATAAAAACCTCCATGTAGCCAAACAACTGAAAGAGTGTCTTCTTTTGGAACTTTAGTTACATCATCCTTTAAGCAATAAACTGTCTCCCTTTGCACAATTTTTTTCAGATGGTAGTAGTTACTATCACCACATTTTTAAAAATGTTTTCTCCTAAATGATCTTATTTATAAAAGAGAAAAAAAGGCAAAACAAAATCACTTATTTTGGTCAGTCTAAGAAACAACCCTAACATCAGGCCTGGCTCACAGGCAAAGCCCCCCCAAATTACTTTAGCTTCACTGGTTCTTATCAAGTAGGAAGTTTCAGTTCATTTTGTACTAAAGATGAAATAGACACCAGAAAAAATTTTACTTAATACAGTAAATCCATATTATTATTTGGGCACAAATCTCACTGCCACTCATTTTTTGCCTTCCTTTATGTGCTGAGCGCCAAAAAATTGATGCTTTTGAACTATGGTGTTGGAGAAGACTCTTGAGAGTCCCTTGGACTGCAAGGAGATCCAACCAGTCCATCCTAAAGGAGATAAGTCCTGGGTGTTCATTGGAAGGACTGATGCTGAAGCTGAACCTCCAATACTTTGGCCACCTCATGCGAAGAGTTGACTCATTGGAAAAGACCCTGATGCTGGGAGGGATTGGGGGCAGGAGGAGAAGGGGACTACAGAGGATGAGATGGCTGGATGGCATCACCGACTCGATGGGCATGAGTTTGAGTAAACTCAGGGAGTTTGTGATGGACAGGGAGGCCTGGCGTGCTGTGATTCGTGGGGTCGCAAAGAGTCGGACATGACTGAGCGACTGAACTGAACTGAACTGATGCATTTCTATTATATCCTTATTATTTTGACAGAAACATGTTGTAAATTGTATAAATAATTCCCCTAAACAATTATTTTTACACCATTTTGTGAACTCTATACCTACTAGTCATATAATGCCTTCTCTTCTTTTTGCTGTTTATTTTCACAAAGTAGATAAAACTGCATTCTTAAAAGCATCTACTTATGTATCTGGTAAAACAAAAGTGTTCCCAAAATAATATAATCTAAGATATAATACCCTGAACTTTTGGAAACCATTTCATTTAATTACAAGTAATATCTCCATCTCAGATGGTGACATGTTCTTTTAATTCTGTCAAATGTATAATTTGAAACTTGTTTAAATCTTGAAATAACAAAAGTGAAAGTGAAGTCACTCAGTCGTGTCCGACTCTTTGTGACCCCGTGGACTGTAGCCCACCAGGCTCCTCCGTTCATGGGATTCTCCAGGCAAGAATACTGGAGTGGGTTGCCATTTCCTTCTCCAGGGTATCTTCCTGACCCAGGGATCAAACCCAGGTCTCCTGCATTGCAGGCAGACACTTTAACCTCTGAACAACCAGGGAAGCCCTTGAAATAACAAACCTGTATATAATATACCAATTTCTGCCTATCTGAATTGTCTTCTTACAGCGCTTTAACATGACCTAAATAATTGAAGTAGGTCTTTGTTCACAACAAGAAAAATCCTGAAACACATTTTTAAGGGGTTTTCAGCTCCAACACCAAAATGCCTCTAAGTAAAAGAGAAATAAGAACAGTTAGTAGTCACTTGATAAACCTTTTTGGGCTTATTTCCAGAAATTGAAAAAGTGATTACTCAAATGAATAACACATCCTTTTTCAAATGAGATGGTTTCTAATCTTTTAACAAATTTTAAGGATATGGGAAAATGTGACAAGTATTTGGCAAAATCCAATTTATTTATTTGTATAAAAACCTTCTTTGGTACTACCTATAATAACAAAATAGAGAAATAGAATTGGTGATGACCTCTATCTCACTTTACCAAAAAAATAATAGCCATCTAGTGATCCAGGATGTAATTTAAAATGTTTTTAAACCCCCATTCATCTATTATTAAGAGGTACATTCCAATAAACATTTACTTTTTGTGCAGTTATTTATCAGTATGTGGGAAGCCCCATCAGGAGGAGTATCTTTCTTTTTTCCACTGTAACATTATAGTAATATTAATATTTTCAGAATAGCTTAGTACCTGAAACACTGTAAGAATTTGGCAGAATTTATTTAAAATAATAATGAATGAGACACACAGCTCTTGGGCCTCGGCTGCTGTTTCTCCCCTTAGGTGGTAGCAATGATGCATCCATTAAGTTCCAGTTCCTTTACCCCTCAGCCCTCCTAGGTGTCCTGCAGCTGTAGCCGGAGACACCACACAACAGGGTGCTAGCAAAGCTCATCCTTTTCCTAACATGGCCTTAATTCTGGGCAGCTGCCTTGTAAGCAACAAGTTCAAAATAGAGTTCAGAAACCAGGACTGGGAAAAGAGCCCTGCCATTACTTTGTAAGAGTTTACTAACAGATAGATTGTGAGTTAGCTTCTCCTTTCTGTTCCTTTCCTTCCTCTCTTACCAGTGGTCACCCTGAGACTTGCAAATTTCTAGACCCTATCCTGGACCTATCAACTCACATCTCTGGGAATGAAGCATGGACATCTGCATTTTCTCAGCAGGTTATTCACACTTTGAGAAATACTACTTTGTTATCACCAGGGCGCAAAGAGTCAGACATGACTGAAGCGACTAAGCATATCACCCTACTAGTTTTAAACATCCAGATGATGCTTGTTTTGTAGACTGACGTTATAGTCTCAGCAGGGTCAGTAAAGCTTAATAGTGTTAGCCAGTTCACGTATTCTTTCAAATGATACATGCCAGGCCCTGAACTAGGTGCTTGGGGTACAAAGATGAGTAACCCTAGGCATGGTCTTTTTTCTGGTGGAGCTTAGGGTCTAGTGAAGAACACAGGCATTAACCAGAGGCTCACAAATGTAAAATTACAACCTGGTTGTATGCTGTGAAGGGAAAACATATGATACACTAGTAGTATATGTTAGAGGGACTTGAATAGAGTTATGTTACACAGGGAAAGTGGCATTTAAAATAAGATCTTAAAAGTTAGCGTTAAGCCGAATCATGGGGAGCAGTAGAAGAGGTAAGGGAGGCAGAACTTTCTGGACAAAAAGACTGTCGTATTGCAAAAGTCCTGTAGTGAGAGGTTTAGGCCAGTCTTTGATGAGGACTAGAGGAAGCATAAACTGAGATGCTCCCTCTCAGGTAAATTAGGGGCCAGACCATGAGAGGCTTTGAAAGTCATGTTAAAGGTATCAGTTTATATCTTTAGAACTGTAGGATCTCATTTTGAGTTGAAATTAGATAACATGATCAAATTTTGCATTTTGAAAAGGTCATTTTGGCTGCTGTGGAGAAAGATTGAGGGCAGCAACCCTAGAAGTGTTATTATTGTTATTTTATGGATAAGAAAATGAGTTTTCACAACATAACTTTCTCAGGGTCACACAGCTAGGAAAGTTGTGAAACCAGATTTCAAACACTTACCTGCCTGACCTCAGAGTGTAAACTTAGGCACACAGTGTTGCCTCTCTAGATCAAGATAATAAATCCCAAAATAGTTCATTACAATCATTTAAAAAAGGAAGAAACAGAGACTTCTCTCTGACTCATCCTGATATTGCCTTGGTCATGAATGTCAGAGATGAAGGAGAGAGCATAGAGTAGCTGAAGTTCCATGACTTAATCCAAACTTCAGTTACCTCATCTGTAAGATGGTAATAGTAATAATATGTAAGTACTTAATTGTTTCAGGATTCCGTCAAAAAAGAATGTTAAATTCTTACTATACTATCAACTAGTTAGAACCCAACAAATATTAATTATTATTAAGATGATTATTATAATTATTATTACTTACTTTTCTTTATGACTGCCCGTTCACCCATTGCAGAAATCGATGGCATCATGTTACCTAACTGCTAATCAAGAAACCAAGATGCCCACAGCTAGTTACTGTCCTTTGCTTCTTTGCACAATCAACTTGTTTCTAGACAAGAGCACCAAATTAGGGATATCTCACAAATAACCCTGACAATAATATCCTGACTTCAGGTCTGTGTCATGTGTGACCTCAATTAATGTGTGAAATTTGTATCGTAAAGACTAGATTTAAATATTTTTAATTTCTTAAGTAAAATGGCTAAAATTGCAAAACTTTCCTTGAATATTATCAGAGAATGTAAACTGTCTGTTGTCCTTGACATACAAAGAAGATAAACTATCAGCAGGGAATGACACTTGGGTTATTTATCTAAGTAGATGTGATATATTTTTAATGCTCTGTGGTGCTGAATCCTTTATAAATATGGGGTATCGTTTCAAAGCAAGCAACTAGCCACAGTTGTGGATGCAACAAACATTATCAACAATATAAATATCATCATTAGCGGAAAACAGCAGATGTGGGCCTCAACCTGTGAACCTTAAAGCCCTGAATTATATGTGTCCTTTTCCTGGCTGTTTTCCAGGTTCTAGTTCCCTTTTTTGCACTTTTTATTAAAGGTACATCCCTGACCTTGTTACCTGATCCATGTTTGCCTTATCCAATGTGCATTTCTTCATTGCCTTAGTAGTTTAGATCAGGGTGGTAGCAATGAGATTAGTGAGAAATGGCTTCTTCTGAAATACATTCTTAAGGTAGCACCAACGGGCTTTTCTTATGGACTGGGTGGGGGGTGGGTATGAGAGTAAGAGAAGGATTAAGGATAACTCCAAGATTTGGGGCCTGAGCATATGGAAGAATGGAATGTTTTTTACTCCTTTACTAGCATAGTATATCATCAAACATTTTAATCTTTCCCAGATTGGTAGCTGAGAAAAGGGTATTTAATGTAATTTTCCCCTACCTATTAATTGTGAAAATTATCAAACATACAACACATTGAAAGAAGAGTAACCCCTTTCATACTGATTTAAACAGTTAAGGATATTTTTTAGCTCAAATAATTGGCTATCCAGAGATAGAATGGAATTCAGGTTTCAATGGACTCAGTAACTTAAACATGTCATCAAGAATTTGGGGAGTGGGGGGGCCTCCCTCAAACACTCCCTAAGAAAAGCAAATATACTTTTTATTTGCTCCAGCAAATATGTCTCTTTGCCTTGAATTAGGCTGTGTGACCACTCCTGAAAACAACAGCTGTGGCCAAAGGATGGGACTTAGCCCATTACCTTAGGCCTGGCTTGCATGTCCCACTCCTAGAGCCAGGATGGAGTCAGAATCCTCAAATTCACATGGCCCACACTCAAATAAAATCAGAATGGAAACCAGGAGAAGGAGATTAATATCCTTCTCCCCATGCCTTCACCCCAAGTACTGTGGGCATTTTCAACTGCATCCCACCTCCCCAGCTGATATTTCTGAAGAGCCTTTCATTTCTGTGAATGACTTGTGGCACCGATTTCCTGTGTTTGTTAAATTTTCAATCATCCTACTTGGTAATTCACTTCCTACCGTTGCTGTCATCTTTTTGCACTTCTAGGCCATCATTTTTCAAGGTACTCCAACACATGGCTATAGTGTTATTAAACTTTTTACTGAACGTTCAGGGTCATGGAGAGGATTATAATGTAGCACAGAATTCAGAGATGAGTTCTAGATGTCAATGCTATTATTTGAAAGTTCCCTGACCACCTTGAGGACTGGTGATTTTAAAATATGTCTGCAAATTGTTTGATACTTCTCCCTTCAAAAAGTGAAGCCTGATTGCCCCGCCTTTGAATGTGGATTGAGAGTTAGTGACTGGCTTTGAACAAATAACATGTGGCATAAGTGAAGATAGGTGATTTCTGATGCTAGGCCTTAAAAAGAAAAAGCTTCTACCTGGCACTCACATTATCCTTCTCTCTCAGATTGCTCTGGGAGAAGCCAGCTGCCACATCGTGAAGACAGCCAAGGATCCCAGGAAAGGGTCCATGTGAGAAGGCACACAGGCCTCCCGCCAACAGATAGCATCAACCTGCCCACCGTGTAAGTATGCCATTTCAGCAGCATATATGTCAGTGCCAGTTCAGAGGTCAGATGACTAGAACCCCAGCTGACATCTTGATTGCAGCCTCACAAGAGACCCTGAGCCAAACTGCTTGTAAATCCCGGATCCACAGAAACTGGGAGAGATCATTTCTTATACAACTATAGACAAACAATATAGGGACTCTCTCGGGCTGCTCTCTCCTGTTTTGTCTGCCACCACCTTGCACAGGTCCCTCATCTTTTATCTCATTTTTTTTTCTTCACCAGAGCTCCCCAAACCCAGTCTCTAGAGGGAATGCTCAAAATTACTGTGTTTTATTTGGAGAGTAATTGAAGTCTTCTTGGTCTAAACCTCTCCCATCTAGAGTAAGCCCAGGGGATCCCACTTTCCCTGACCAAACATACCCATTATCATCCAAAACCTAGATATTCTGTCTTCCTACCAGGCCAGCTGATACCAGGCCCACTCAAACAGCTGCCAGCCTTTAAAACAATTATTCCTGCCCTAATAGAAGTATGCATGAGCATAGTGCTACACGAGCAGACAGGAAGCACAAGAGCTGACTGGGGGAGCTCACAGAGAGAGCTGACACGTGAGCTGAGCTTTGAGGAGTTCGTTTGGTAGAGAAGTGAAAGAAAGTCATTTACACAGAAGTAATAACAAGTGCAAAGGCTCAGAGGTAAGAAAAGGCATAATTCTGAGAACTGTAAATATGTCAGGGTTGTATGTGAGAATACCTGTTGAGGAGCTTGGATGATATTGGGGGTTAGATCATATCAGGCATTTTAAGCCAAGACAAGAGGAGCCTGGCAGGCTACAGTCCATGGGGTCACAAAGAATCGGACACGACTTAAGCACACATCAGTTAGGAGACCATAGCTAACAGAATCCCCTGATTCAACTGATTTAAAAATAAGAACAAGAATGAATTTAGTGCCTTAAATAATAAGTCTGTAAATAGGGCTTCTCCCATGTTTTTTCTATATTTCTATTCTGTTATTCCCAGGCTTGCCCCCTACCCCATCTTATGATGACTACAGCAGCTCCAGGTATCCTTCAGGAGGTAGAAAAGGGCCCTTTTCTTCTCTCTCTCATTATGTAAACTTTTAATTTCTTTTAAGATGGAGGAAATCTGTCCCAAAAATGTCTTCCATCCTCCTCCCATTCCTCCCAACAGCTGACTTCCCTTTAGCTAGAACTGTACCATATGCCCAGGCTCAATACTTGGTAAAGGAATAGGCCACTGTGATGGATACAGACTGGTCACAGTTTACTCTCTAGGGCTGAGGTGGGAGCTGGCACTCTTGAAACACATAGCCAAGCATAGCAGTGTGGTTACTAGAATAAAATTGGGATTCTGTTAACAAGGTGGAAGAGAGGTCATTGGTGTTTGGGGTAGGCAGTCAGCAGAATCTGCCACACCATGCCAAGGAATTTGGACTGTATGTCATTGGGATGGGAAACCACAGAAGGATTTTAAAACAGGAAATAGCATGATTATATTTCACTATGTCACGATAGAAGGGTACTCGAGAGGGGCATGGGTCTTTGGAGGTAGGGTGACCAGTTAGAAGATTTCAGCAGAAGATATTAGAATAGGTCTTTGAATTAGGAACACCCAGTGACTAACTGGATGGAATGGGAAAAGGAAGTAGAAGGAATAGATTCAAGAATGACTTGCAGATTTCTGCTTGGGTGAATCACAGGGTATTTCATCAAAGTTGGGAATATGCATGGAGGAAGTTTGGGTGGATAAGGTGATGAGTGGAGCGACAGTGAATTTGGTCTTGGACAATAAAGTACCTACAGGACACATCAGGAGAAATCAGTAAACTTGGAGGGGATAGCGAAGACCACACTAAACTCCATTAGAGGTTAGGGCAGGATGGAGTGTGGAATGAAGGAGAATTGATAAGAAATTAAGCTAAGCATACAACTAACACATAGTGTGGGACTGGTTTGACTGATTTTGCTGGATAGAGTCAAGGACATCTTGAGAAAATTGCAAATTTAATTGTAGACAAGCCTGTAAAAAGCAGTTAAAAACCTGTTTTGAAATGCGTATTTCTGTAATTTGTTTCAACATGTTGAATTACAGCAAATGAGATGGAGAAATGATCTCAACCCATTTTTTTGGCCGCCTGACTGGAAACCTCAGAACTCAGCCCTGTAAGCTGTTAATCAAATAAGCACTGCAGGCTTTTGTAAAGAATCATGCTTTACAAATGCTTAAAGGCAGTATTGGGATTAAAATGTAGGTTTCTTTTCTGTTTTTTAAATTGTATTTATTTATTTATTTTTGGGTGCACTGGGTCTTCATTGCTGTGCATAGACTTTCTCTAATTGTGGTGCTGCTGCTGCTAAGTCACATCAGTCGTGCCCAACTCTGTGTGACCCCATAGACAGCAGCCCAACAGGCTCCTCTGTCCCTGGGATTCTCCAGGCAAGAATATTGGAATGGGTTCCCATTTTCTTCTCCAGTACATGAAAGTGAAAAGTGAATGTGAAGTCACTCAGTCATGTCTGACTTTTAGTGACCCCATGGACTACAGCCTACCAGGCTCCTCCGTCCATGGGATTCTTCAGGCAAGAGTACTGGAGTGCGTTGCCATTGCCTTCACTGTAGTTGCGGTAAGCGGGGGTTAATCTCTAGTTATGGTGAGCAGGCTTCTCACTGAGATGGCTTCTGTTGTTGCTTCTCTAGAGCATGGGCTCTAGAGCCTGAGGGCTCAGTAACTGTGGCACACAGGCTCAGTTGTCCTGCGGCATGTGGAAACTTCCCAGACCAGGGATTGAAGCCCTGTACCCTGCATTGGTAGGCAGATTCTTAACCACTGGACCACCAGGGAAGTTCTCTTTTCTGTTTTGTAACAGTAGTTATGAAATGTAAATTAGAAGATGTTTGAATGCACCATCAAGTTCTAATAGTTCATCAGCCATATACGTTAAGTACAGTTTAAAAGAGAAATAGAAATTTTATTTCTGCTCAAAAACACTCATTGAGTGGAACACTGGAATTTGAAACATACATAGATTAGATTTATAACTGCATAGTTAGTAGGCAACTTCAAGGATTAAAAAAGAAAAAAGCCAAAACATTTGTTGAATTTTTCCCACATCGACCTTTTTCCAGGCACCAAACTGGGCTCTAGAATAAAAAAAACTACTTGGCATTTGTATATTTTTGCGATTAATCCTAACTTTACACAACTATTCTACTCAATGTAGTTTCTGGGGGCCTGGATAAAATATAACACAAGCGGAGTAAGGATTGAGGGACAAAGAAGAAAGGTGAGAATTGAAGCAAGCTAGGAAACTCAACCAGGTTGGGAGGGTAATGGAGGAAAAAAGAAACAGTCACAAGAGACTGAATATACAAACTGGATAACGGTCAGACCACATATGACAATTAAAACTCTGACCCACAATCAGCAATCAGCCCAGCATCGATCTCTGCAGCAATCAGCCCAGAATTCTTATGACTGGTCAGTGACTGTCAGCCTCCCCAATTTTTGCTCTTCCAACTCAGGACCAACTGGAGAAAGCCAAATATGCACCACCAAAACAATCACATAAGATGCCATACTTCTAGTGAGCCTGCCTCCAGCTTCCCCACACCAGTACTCTCAAATCAGTGCATAAATGAAATCTTCCCTTTTTGTTTTTCTACCTTAAACTTTCCCACTCCCCTGACAGTCTTTAGTTATCTGCCAGATGCCAAGTGATAGTGAACGACTGCCTTGTTTAATCAGGCATAGAATAGCCTCTTTGTTCTCATTTGGGTGGTCTTCATTTATTCCCACAGTCATTCATTCACTTTTTTGTCATATATGAATCATATTTTGTGTGCCAGGCAGTGTCCAACATTGCTGTGGAAGCAGATAGTCCTTGCCCTCAAGGATATCCTGTCTATTGGGATAGATACATAAATAAATATAACTAACTCAACGTGGTAAATGAAACAATGAAAGTGAAGTCACTCAGTTGTGTCCCACTCTTTTGTGACCCTGTGGACTGTAGCCCACCAGGCTCCTCTGTCCATGGGATTCTCCAGGCAAGAATACTGAAGTGGGTTGCCAGGTCCTTCTCCAGGGGATCTTCCCAACCCAGGGATTGAACCCAGGTCTCCCACATTTCGGGCAGACGCTTTAACCTCTGAGCCACCAGGGAAGCCCAAGTGAAACAGTAGGCATCTATAAAGGAGGTGTAGATCAAGTAAGGCTTTTAAGGAAAGTGACCCTTAAATCGAGGTAAGGGACGAGGCTGAGTTCATCTGGCAAAGAGGATCAAGGCAGGTGGAGGCAGAAACCAGAGGTGTGCGACTGGAGCATAAAAAGGGAGGTGAGCAGTGGAAGAGGCTGCATGGGCAGGTCGTGGACGGCCATGTGTGTGCCACGTTTGTAAGGACTTGGATTTCATCCTGTCCAAGCGGCTCCCTCCAGGCAATGAGAAGAACCCCTGATATAACCATGGCAGAAAAGCAACATTCAGGAAACATTATCCTTGTGTGTATCACCGTAAGGTCCGGGAGGTCAGGGACACAACCGCTCGTAATGTCTGGCTCACAGTAGACATTCACTGAATGTTGAATGAATGGGTATAAGTGCTTCGATGTAGTCGTCATTGTCCCCAACTTATGTTTTTTTCTCACGGGACAAGACAGGGAATCCGGGGCATGTTTGAGAGACTGTAGGGAGAACTGCCGTTCTGGACAGCAGGGTTTGCGGACACAAAACCTCTGATTGGCTGTAGGCAAGGAATACACTTCTGTCGCGAACCCCCGGCTCCTAACCTTCCCCCACCCACCCCCACTCCCCAAAAAGGCGAGCCGCTCTGTCCCGAAAACAGCCTCAGAGAAGGAGCCCAGCAGAGAACTCTCGCCACCGAGAGGGCAACAGCCGCCGGGGACCTGGGCTCAGTTTGGTACCTCTCCCACTGTGAGCCCCCGCCGGCCCATCCAGGCGGAGCCCCATTCGACACCCTTCCGGATTGGACGCGCACGAAATCCCGGGGCGGGCATTAAGGCCGAGCGCTCTAGGGGATTGGTCACCCTGGCGGACCGACGTGCGGCCGACGGAGCTGGTTTGCCCGCCGCTCATCTCCGCGAGTCCCCTGTCAGTCATTGGCTCTCTGCGGTTTCCTTGGGGACGTGGCGCCGCCGGTTGCCCGGGCCTCCTTCCGGCTCGGTTAGAAGCTGCTGGGAGCGCCACTGGACCTAGCAGAACGGTGCTGAGGGACCTCGCTGGCGGTTCGACCGGTGAGTGTGAGCACGGGAAGGCTGTGGGGCCGGAAGGGTTGGCTAGGGGAAGAGGAACTCCCATCCCCGCCACCTGGGGACGGTGGGTTCCTCGAGGACGTCGCCGGCCCTCTAGAACACCCGGCTCCCAGGGAGCCGCGGTAGGGACCGCTGAGCCCCAGGAACAAGAGCAAACGCATCTGTAGTGGGAGCCCGGAGAGTGGGTGGGCGCCATGGCTTCTCGTGAGGGGGAAGGGGAGTATAGTCTCGTGGGCACTGCTGGAGATGAACCTGAAACCCAACCAACTCTTTCCAGGCTGCAGACTTAGGAGATGCCGAGGACGAGGAGACCACATTTTCAAGGAAAAAGGAAAAGGAGGTGACAGGCATTGAGACCACTGAAGGGAACCCATGGCTAGGTAAGATTGCACACTTTATCCTCTGCTGGAAGCTCAGTTGGGGGCTGGCAGGCAGGTTGAGAGGCCTTGGGAGATTGTTATAAGTGAGGTTTGCTCTAGGGCTGCATGTGAGTGCTTGCTCTGTTCTAATAAGTGCTACTAGGTTGTAATGTTCTTTCAGATTTCCACTTGAGTGAGGCTAGGTGCCCCTTGAGGAAGTTAAACAAAAACACAAACAAAAAAATTTTTTTGTTTTGTAATGAACTTTGAAAACAGACTGAGGTCCTTTTGAGTTGGTATGAAAAGTGAACTTCACAGTTGAATACACTTATTCATACATTATAATACTCTGAAGGTTTCAGAAAAGATTTATGTGGATGTGTGGGGCAACTTGTACCAAATGAGACAGTTGTCAAATAGAATAAATGGAGAAAGATGCAGGACGTTATACCTACTGGTGTAAAACCAAAGGAGTAGAGATACACACACACAGATATATTACCTTGATGGTATGTGTTTATTCTTGTGTTTGCATAAAGTTCATGGGATTGCAAAGAGTCAGACACGACTAAGTGAAGGACACACACATACACACAAACACTGACCCCCCCCCCTACACACACACAGAGAATATCCCTGGGTAATAGTGGTTGCCTCTGACACACACACACACACACACACACAGAGAATATCCCTGGGTAATAGTGGTTGCCTCTGACACACACACACACACACACACAGAATATCCCCGGGTAATAGTGGTTGCCTCTGACACACACACACACACACACACACACACACACACACACACACACACGCAGAATATCCCTGGGTAATAGTGGTTGCCTCTGAGAGGGAAATGAGGGGTTAAGGGACAAGACTCACTCTCCACTACATATCCTTTAAACTGATTTTTTTTTTCTTTCTGTGTGCCTATGTTACCCATTAAAATAGTTTTAAAAATCAGTTATTAAATTTTCTGTCTCTTCTGTCTTTTTGACAGTATGCTTGGTGGGACCGTTGCAAGTGCTCTGATTCTTCAATGTTATATGAGTTTGCACAGGGAAACTGGTGATCTTTTCATTAACATGAAGTTAGTTCTTTGAATTTCACCCCAAAGTGCAGACTCTGGAAAAAGAGCAGAGAAGGCTTTTTTAGTTTATATAGTAAAAGTTCCATGAACCATATAGGTCCTTTTCTAAACTTTGAGACTAAATGAACATTTAGACTTCTGGTGGCATAAATTATTTGCCTTTATTAGGAAGGGCTTTAATCCAGCTTTAAAATCATTTTTAGCACTCAATTGTAGAGACTTTTCTTACTAATGTTTGTCTTATTTCAGGATCAGTTTTTCCTTCCTCTGTCCAGCCTCCTGGTACTTCACTGTGCCCACAGTGAGCCCATTTCCCCGGCAGCGGGTGGCATTCCTAGGACTCTTCTTCATATCCTGTCTCCTTTTACTTATGTTAATCATGGACTTTCGACATTGGGGTGCTTCATCACCAAGAGATAGGCAATATGAAAGGTGAGTCACCTTTACATTGCTTTGACCAGCTTTGGCAGTGAAGTCATAAATATCTTGATAAGCTGTTTAACATACTGCTACCTTAGGATGAGATGGTTAGATAGCATCACTGACTCAATGGACACAAATTTCAGTGAACTCCAGGAAGATAGTGAAAGACAGGGAAGCCTGGGGTGCTGCAGTCCATGGGGTCACAAAGAGTTGGACACAATTTGGAGACTGAACAACAACCACCTTTGACTCTTTGACTCTTATACTGGGGAATACTGCACTTTTAGTTAAAATTGCATGCCACTTACTACATTAAAAGATCTTAATCCCTATTTCGGTAATGTTCGGTTCTGATTGAGAGAAATGCTAATGCTACCTTTTAACCATGAAAGGTGTGTTTCTCTTTCCTTGTTTTGGTGGACTGACTTACTGGGTGCATAAATGTTTACAATTGTTACGTACTGTTGATGACTTGACCCTTTTATGGTTATTAAATGACTCTTTATCTTTGATTATATTCTTTGCTCTGAAATCTACTAGCCTGGTATTTCTGTGGCAGTTTCAGCTTTCTTGTGATTAGTGTTAGCATGATAGATGTTTTTTCATTCATTTAGTTTTAGTCTTTTTGTTTTGTTATGTTCAGGTGTGCTTCTTTTTTTTTTTTTCCCCAAGTGTACTTCTTGTAGACAGAGTTTAATTGAGTCTTCTTACCCAGTCTGACAATGTGTGCCTTTTATGTGGGTTCTTCAGGTTTTTACATTAATCAGTTATCTTCAGGGTTTGATCTGTCTTGCTGTTTGTTTTCTGCTTGTCACATCTGTTCTTTGTTTGTCTTTCCTCTTTACCCCACCCCCCCCTTTTTTGAATACATTTTTAATGATTCCATTTTATCTCCTTTGTTGTTTTGCTAGATATAACTCTGTTTTTTGTTTTTTCAGTAGTTGCTTTATGGTTTAAGGCTTAGAATATACATTTTTAATTTACTACTTCAAGTAATATTACACCTCTTCACACAGTGTAAAAACTCAACAACAATGTACTTTCATTCTTCTCTTTCTCCTTGACCTTGGTGCTATTGTTGTCATACTTCTTACTTCTTCTACATATGTTATAAGCTCTACCATACATTATTATTTTTGCTTTAGGCATTCAATTATTTTTTAAAGAGGTTTTTAAAAATAAGAAAAAAAGGCCCATTACTGGGCCTCTTCATGCCTTTGTGTAGATTTCATATTTCCATTTGGTATCATTTTCCTTTTCCCTAATGGTTTTCCTTTAACATTGCTAGTAGTGTGAATCTGTGGTTGGTGAATTCTTTCAACTTTTATATGACTGGAAAAGTCTTCATTTTGCTTTCCCTTTAAAAGAAGTATCCACTGAGAATGGAACTCTAGGTTGATCTTTTTTTTTGCTTTCTTTACTTTACAGATGATGCATCACTGTCCTCTGGCTTGTCTTAGGAGAGCTCTGTTGTCATTTTTCTCTTTGTTCTCTCTGTATGTAATGTGTCTTCCTCTGGCTGCATCTAAGTTTTTCTCTTTATCACTGGTTTTAAACAATTTGATTGTAATGGGCTTTGGTTTAGTTTTCTTCATGATTCTTATGTTTGTGATTTGTTTATTCTTGGATCTATGGATTTATCATTTTTAATCAAATTTGGAAAAATTTTAATATTATTTCTTCAAATATTTTTCTATACTCTCCCACTTTTCCTTTGGTGTCTCCAGTGACATATGTTGAGTCACGTGACATTTTCTCACAGCCCACTTATGTTCTGTTCCCTTCCCCCCCGCCCAGTCTTTTTTTCTCTCTGTGTTTTTCTGGATATTTTATATTGCTGTGCCTTCCAATTCATTAGTATTTTCTTCTGTAAGTCTAACCTACTGTTAGTTCCATGAAAGCTGAATACCTTTTTTCATAGAAAATACATTTGGAATTATTTAATACAGCTTTTGTTTGATATAGCTTACCAGTGCATAGAAGATCTGTATTCCTTTAAAACAGTTATTTTGCTATTTTTTTTTTTAATTTGTTTTATTCTATTCAGCTACACTGGGTCTTCATTGCAGCATGTGGGATCCAGTTCCCTGACCAGGGATCGAACCTTCCTCACCTGCATTGGGGTGCAGAATCTAAGCCACTGGACCATCAGGAAAATCCCAATTTTGCTATTTTTTTAAAGATTAGTTTCTGGTTAGGTTACAGAACGAAATGGTAATATGTTGTGTTCATCATCTGCAACATGATTTTCTCCTTACTGCTTCCCAGAAAGGATCAATTAGGAGGCTTTGGGCTACAAGTGACAGTCAGACTGACTTAAAGAATAAGAATGTTTATTGGCTCACATAATGAGAAGTTCAGGGGTAGAAGGACCACAAGTTCAATGCTGGCTCTCAGGATGGGAGTCTCTGTCTCAGTTGCCCGTTTTGTCAGCATGCTAAGTGGTTGTGTAAGAGCAGCCGGGGCTACCTGCACTCACTCGTGTCCTGTAGGAGAGAAACAGGTCTTTCCATGCTCTCTTAAAAGAATGAAGACCCTTCCTGGAAACCTCCAGCAACTCTTTCCTTGAGTCTTTTTTGGTCAGAATTGGGACACATGCATCCTCCCCTTAATATTTCTGGGTTGTTCTGTCCCCAGAATTTCTCATTTCCTATTCACTTTGGTCACTCATTTGTTAAAACATTCAACAAACATTTATTGACTGGCCACTATGTGCTAAGTGATAGGAACCACGGCATGGAGACCTTGGTGCTTTTTTTTCAAGAAGTTTGTTTTCAGCTTTCCTCCTCCAGTAACAGTATTGCTTTGTATTTTTCTTTCTTCCTTTTCAAAGAGGAAACACTTCTTTAGATCCATGACAGAGTTATTAACAGCTGATCTTGAGGAACCTGTTAGCTTTAGAAAACTCAGTCCATAATTTGAGTGTTTTAAATGCTTATTGAGATTTTCTTGACATACCTGAGCAGAGTTTCTCACTGGAACATAGCATGGTCTAATTATGGACTTATTTATAGGGTAATATGGCTAGGGTAAGGACAACTAGGCAGTGAGTGGTGATCTGTACAGCTACAGGGGCAGATCAGACTGGGCCTGTTAAGCCATTTTAGGGGGTTTAGACATTATCTTAATATTAAAGTATTTTACGATTAGATTTGAGTTTTTGTTGCAGTCTTGTTAATTGTATTTAAGGTAGTGTAGTGTTGGTACTTTTCACTTTCATGCTTTGGAGAAGGAAATGGCAATCTACTCCAGTGTTCTTGCCTGGAGAATCCCAGGGATGGGGGAGCCTGGTGGGCTGCCGTCTATGGGGTCACCCAGAGTTGGACACGACTGAAGCGACTTAGCAGACATTATCTTAAGGGTAGAAGGAAGGCTTTGAAAAACTTGAAGAGTGATGTGATCAGAACTGCTTTTTAAGAAAAGGTCACTTTGGTGGTACTATGGAGAATAAATTGGAATACTCCAATAGAGAGAGGATGATGGCCTAGACTTGGGTGGCAGCAATGATGATGGAGAGAAGAAAATGAATTTGAGGGACTCATTGGAGGTAGAGTGATCTGATAGTTCTCACCTACTATTAAACTCAGGTGGCCAGATTCAGTAAATACTTATGCTGAATTAACTGAAACAAGTTAGCTCCAGAGCTAAGGAACACTCAGACTGTGCCTGTGTAGTGACTTAACAAAATCCTCACACCCTTAATAAAATCTTTACACTCTGTAATGCTCTGGCGAAGCAGCCAGCTGCTGTATAGCCTTAGAGCTCCTTGTTCCTTACTGAAAGCTTGTTTGCATATGGCCACAAATAACCATGTGTCCTTAAACTTCACTCATGTCTGCCTGTACGAGGCATTTAGGAAACAAACACCTGTTGAGAGCTTGCAGCATGTGAGACGCTGAGCTAGACACTAGAGTACAAAGGTGAATAAAACGTGGCCCCTGAACTCATGGAGCTTGTAATCTAGGTAGGAAGGCAGATGTGAAGGAATAATTGTTTCCCAATGCGATAATAGTTTAACTGTGTAGAATCAGGAACAAAGAACCAGGGACTGTACATAGTCAAGAATCAGGAATAAAATTAAAAGGCAGAGATTAACCGGAAGAAGATTATGAGTAACCAGATTTGATGTCACTAAGTTCATGTACTAGGAGCTTGCATACTGTACTGATACGTTAGGCTCTCAGATACAGCCTCTTTGCTTTTGTTTAACAAACTGTATTTTTGTTTTTTTAACTTTTTATTTTTAGAGTGTAGTTGATTAACAATGTTGTGTTAGTTCAGGTGTAAAGTGATTCAGTTATACATATACATGTATCTATTCTTCTCAAATTCTTTTTCCATTTAGATTGTTACATATTATGGAGCAGAGTTTTCTGTCCTATACAGTGGGTCCTTTTTGGCTGTCCATTTAAAATATACTACTGTGTACATGTCCATACTGTTTTAATTAGCTTGGTTCTCTCTTGTCTCAGACATAGCCGGTAATAGCCAGTTAGAATGGTGGTAATGGGAAGGGTATGGTGGTCATGAGATGTGGACACACTGATGACAGTCATTAATGATATACTGACATCTTGACAGTAGGCAGGAGAGAGGAAATTTGTTAAAAAATAAAGTAGACTCAATAACTCAGATTTTCTAAAGACCATTTCTATAGTGGTATTCAATTCTATGAGAAAAGCATGTTAGTCACTCAGCCATGTCCCACTCTTTTTGACCCCATGGACTGTAGACCGCCAGGCTCCTCTGTCCATGGGATTCTCCAGGCAAGAATACTAAAGTGGGTAGCCATTTCCTTCTCCAGGGGATCTTCCCAACCTAGAGATTGAACCCAGTCTCCTGCATTGCTGGTGGATTCTTTACCATCTGTGCCAACAGGGAAGCCCCTGAATTACTTGTGGACCTTTAAAAAAATACAAATCACTGGACCTTTTCTCAAGGTGATTCTAATATGCAGCCTAAGTTGGGAAGCATTGCTCTACAGTTTGTGGATGTTAGTCTTAGTAGTATTATTTGAAATAATCTTGATTTTTTTCCTGTTCTCTGTTTTCTGCCCTGCAAATATACAATGAAGGTAAATGAAGGTAAGGGGCAGCACTAACTCCATTTAAAATTTTTCTTCCAGAATTTATTTTTTGTGGTGGCTGTTACTGTTAGGCACCAGTGAGCATTAGCTGATGATTAAATGATTAAGCAAATAACTAGGAATTGAGGGAAATACCCATCCCTTAAGTTCAATACCTTATAAAAAATTAGGACAAGGACTTGTAGTTGTGGTTTTTATATCACATACATTTAATAGGCATTTTTTCCAATTTAAATTGGGGAAAATATTTTAATTTGAATTTTTTCAAATCGTATTGGAAACTGTGTTAATTTGAATTTTTTCAGTCATTGGTGGAAGCTAGCATATAACTTTGGTGGTGATATGGCCCAAAATTTTAGAAGCATGAATGGGGGTTTTCCCTCAATATCAAAACCAAAGAATTGTTATGTGAACATGTATTCCCATTGCTGCTGAAGGAGAAAGCAGGAGGTTTACATCAGAACTAGAACTTAGAAAAAGGTAAATTTAGAGATTGATGAGTGTCAGTAAGGTTTGAATCCAGAACTATTTTTTGATTTATGCTTCTAAAATAAACTTTATTTTTTAGACCATTTTTAGGTTCACAGCTAAATTGAGCACAATTGCAAAGATTTCTCATATACCCTTTGTCCTCCCCTGACGTGCACAGCAAAGCTATCTTTAAGAATATTTTTTGCTAGATTTGTTTTAGTCAACTATTTATCTAGCATGTGCCATATAATATGTGCTCCAACAGCTTCATCCGACTGACTTTGTATTGTTCACCCATTTATTCATTCGTCTATTCACTTACTTAACAAATACTGTCTGCACAGTTCCTTCTTTGCACTTGTCACATTTCAGGTTTCATTGGCCATGTGTGGCTTGTAGCTATCCTATCAGACAGTTCAGATGGGAAATATTTCCTCCAGGTCAGAAAGTTCTGGAATGTGCTAGCCCTGGATGCTGGTAAATTGTTAAAATATATTAATAATTTTTAGTTTAAGGGATTCTTTTTAGCATGTATACATGTATAATGTGCAAGACAAACAGTGAACTGTTGTATTCAGTACATTTCTTTTTCACCTTAATGTTTAATGATGTTCATTTTTTGGTAGGGCTTCCCAGGTGGTTCAGTGGTAAAGAATCTGCCTGCCAAGCAGGAAACCCAGGTTCAATCCCTGGGTTGAGAAGATCCCCTGTAGAAGGAAATGGCAGTCCACTCCAGTATTCTTGCCAGGAGAACTCCATGGACAGAGGAGCCTAGCAGGCTCCATAGAGTCCATAGAGTCATAAAAGAGTTGGACATGACTTACCAGCTAAGCAACAACAACTTTTTGGTATCCCCACTACTGTCTTTATTAGTGGGGAAATTTTTGTCTGGCTTATTGTTCTGAAGAATGTCTTTGGTAGCTGTTGAAAGGTGCCTTCATGTTCCTTTGCTACCTGGGAATTACTGAGTGAGAGCTTCTGTGTCAGTAACTGGCTCAATAGTGGCCTTCCTTAGGAGTTTTAATTCTGTTTAAAGCAAGTGAAAAGGAGCCTTTACTTATGGTTAGAATAAAAATGGTAAACAAATATACAGATGAAGTTAAGGGTTCTAATGTATAGTGGAGCAATTCAGAGATTTTGTTGGTGAAATGGAAGACATTTTTATGTGTTTATTCATTTGCTTGTCCTTAATGGTGTTCATTATAAGCAGAGCTTTAAATTATAAATGTTTCTGACTGCTCTGATTAATCTTGTTAGGAAATAAGTAGTAACCTTACAAGATGCTTTTCTGGGCATGTAGTACTATCATCAGTCATGCACAGCTACTTTGGCTATAATGTCATATTTGGTTTCGAGCCTTGAACAGAGTTGAGATGATGACAATTCATCAAAGAGGTGGTAGCTCCATGCTAATGGGGTCCACTTTAGTGAACTTTTGGCATGTTACTGAGTTCTTTTTGAACTCTAGAAGTGGTATAATTTGTGTTGATTTTGTAAGCTAATGGCTTGGTCAGTTATTGCTCTAATGCTGTTAATGTTTTGAGGATAATGGCAGCGAAAAGCCAATTGTCTTCCAGTTCTACCATGGGTGATGTATATGTGGGTATCTTTCTTTTCACTGACTCAGCAGTGACCGGAGGGAAATCATGCTTCTCATATAGAGAGGATGTGTGGGTTTGAGGTGGGAGTAAGTGCATGTGATGGTAAATTGGATCTCTCCTGGGACAGTGGGTATGAGGGATTCCAAAGCTTTTGGAATTTTTCTCTTGGGCTTTAAGTCCTCTTTAGGGATTGAGTTAGTGCAGCATCAGCAAAGCAGGAGGATCCTGCAATGCAAGTAGTTAATCATGATGAGTAAGTCTAGTATTGCAAATCAGAAATGAAAATATCCAAGAAAGGACCAGCGATGCATCTTTGCTCGGAGCCTAGATGAGGAAGGGCTTCTAAGAAGCGTGAATAGGTCATAAAAGGTCAGAATTCCAGAAAGAGATGATACTATTACTTCAAGCCAAAGGGAAGAATTTTTCTTCAGTTACTCATCTGTATGGAAGATGAGAAACATTGAGACTTCTGCAGCCACCGATTCGAGATTCAAGTGGAAAGTATAACATAAATGCCCTCTGGTCCTATCTTTCTTCCTTGTATTGTAGTGTCAGCTGACTTTTTCCTGCCAACGCACACATGGCGACTTTAAGAGAAAAGAAAGCAAAGTTGAGTTGTACCCAAATTAGAGTTGTAAGGTTTCTTATTGTGACAGGAACCAAAGAGGATGATAGGATGCTTTGGAAAGACACTGAAATTTTCTAAGAAAGAGACCAACTGATTTTGAGTATAGCTATACAAAGACCTAGGTGAATTGTTAACAGACCAGCAGCTTCATATTGTGAGCTCTAGGCCCAAGCCAGTCAGTATTGATTGATACGTATTGGAGAAATGTGAGGAACATTGTGACTGTGTTGGGGCATGCAGTTAATGTACTCACTCTTGAGAAACTGAGAATCTAAATGGAGAGGTGGAGCAAACAAATAGGAAAGAAATCTTAGGGCTCAGCGTGAAATATAAGCAAACTGCTTAAAGAGAATAATGACACTCCCTGTTAGAACAGAAGGAGGATGCCTTTTCAGGTCATTGTGAATATCCCAAGCATCGGCATTGTTGAGTGGAGGCTCCTTAAGAACTGAAACCATGTCAAAGAAGGGAAAGGGGAAGGAATAGGAAGAAAAACAGACGGGTGTTTGTTAGAAAGAAGGTTCTGTTCAAGTAGCGGCTCTTAAGTGACCCTTGGGAGTCTCTGAGACACTTTTAGGGGGTCTGTAAGGCCAAAACTATTTTGATAAAAATACTAAGGTTGTGTTTAAAAAAATGCATAACACAATTCATCATCTTAATTGTTTTTAAGTGTTAATCTTCACATTGTTATGCAGCCAATTGTGTTTTAAAAATGCATAACACAATTTATCATCTTGTTTCTAAGTGTTAAGTATCTTCACATTGTTATGCAGCCAATCTCCAGAACTTTTTCATCTTGCAAATCTGAAACTCTATACTCATTAGACAACAACCCTAATTTTTTTCCCTACCCCTAGCCCCTGGTAACCACTATTCTATTTTCTGATTCTGTGAATTTGCTTATTTTTCATATTTCTTATAAGTGGAATTATATAGTGTTTGTCTTTTGTGACTGACATATTTCACTTAGCATGACGTTCTCAAGGTTCACCCATGTTGTAGCATGTGACAGGATTTCTTTCTTTTTTTTTAAGGCTGAATTGTATTCCGTTGTATGTATATAGCACATGTTGTTTATTCATTCATCTATCTTGGACATCTAAGTTGCTTCTACCTTTTGGCTGTGGTGATAGTATTTGTTTTTCTGGCTGAGTTGACATTTACAGTGATGATACAAAAACAATGTTGGGTAGAACTGCTAGTGCTTTAGCACAAATCAAGATAGAGTAACAAATTAAACCAGTAATTATGGTATCTTCACTGTCACACAGTTGCAATGGGAAGAAAAGTCAAGTTCCACTTAAGAATATCTTTTTAATGTTCTGTGTGACAAAATGGGAAATATGCATTAAGCACTTCACTATATATGCAGGTTGTCTCAAGGAAAAGCACTTAATGCAGTTGTTTGAGTTGTGAGCTGAACACAGCCCTGCTTTTATCATACTATTTTTCACTTGAAAGAATAACTGTCAGAACAACCATGAATTTCAGACATGGGTATTTCATAAGACATTTTCTTGAAAATGAATGAAGTAAAAACCTATCATTTTACGGAAAATTACTATCGGTATTTACTGCCAATGATAAAATTTGAACTTTTAAGTGAAAAGTAGAAGTTTGAGATATTTGTTTCTGCCACTGTGGGTGTGTTTCCCAATACTTCAGAAGTATTGCTTCCCAATACTTCAAAGACTTTTTTTTTTATAAAATTGGAAGTGATATTAATGAAAGTATGTGGTTTTTTGGTAGAACGAAATATGTCAATGTTAAGATTTTCATAGCTCACTGAACCAGTAGTTTTCAGTATATGATGTGACAACATCATGCATGAGTAAAAGCAATTTAAAGTGAAAGATAGACCAGTGCATTTTAATGTAACAGTATGAAAAGTTCTTAGAGTTTAGATTCCACATTGCCACCAACCTTTAAGAAACTCCACCTGTCAACTTTCAGTGTAGTGTCAAAGGAGAATATCCACAGTAATCTAAAAAGGCTATTGAAGTACTGTTCCCTTTTCCAGCAACATTATGTGAAGCTTGATTTTTCTTCCTATCAGTCAGTTCAGTTCAGTTGCTCAGTCATATCTGACTCTTTGCAACCCCATGGACTGCAGCATGCCAGGCTTCCCTGTTCATCACCAACTCCCGGAGCTTGCTCAAACTCATGTCCATCAAGTTGATGATGCCATCCAATCATCTTATCCTCTGTCATTCTCGACATGCTTCAGTCAAAACAACTTATTGTAACAGGTTGAATACAAAAATCAATATGAAAATCTAGCTATCTTCTGTTAATTCAGACACTAAAGAGATTTGCAAAACTCTAAAACACTACCACACTTCTAGATTTTTGGTTTAGAAAATAGTTGTTTTTCATAAAATTTGTTAATATGTAATGAGTTTACTATCACTTCATGGGAAATAGATGGGGAAACAGTGGAAACAGTGTCAGACTTTATTTTTTTGGGCTCCAAAATCACTGCAGATGGTGATTGCAGCCATGAAATTAAAAGACACTTACTCCTTGGAAGGAAAGTTATGACCAACCTAGACAGCATATTAAAAAGCAGAGACATTATTTTGCCAACAAAGGTCCGTCTAGTCAAGGCTGTGGTTTTTCCAGTAGTCATGTATGGATGTGAGAGTTGGATGGTGAAGAAAGCTGAGTGCTGAAGAATTGGTGCTTTTGAACTGTGGTGTTGGAGAAGATTCTTGAGAGTCCCTTGGACTGCAAGGAGATCCAACCAGTCCATCCTAAAGGAGATCAAACCTGGGTGTTCATTGGAAGGACTAGTGCTGAAGCTGAAACTCCAGTACTTTGACCACCTCATGCGAACAGTTGACTCATTGGAAAAGACCCTGATGCTGGGAAGGATTGGGGGCAGGAAGAGAAGGGGACGACAGAGGATGAGATGGCTGGATGGCATCACTGACTCGATAGACATGAGTTTGAGTAAACTCTAGGAGTTTGTGATGGACGGGGAGGCCTGGCGTGCAGTGTGCTCTTTGGGGTCGCAAAGAGTCAGACACGACTGAGCGACTGAACTGAACTGAACTGATTGTCTAAATTAATAAATATTTTAAATGTCCTGTTTTATTTTCTAACATGGTATATATAGATGGATGTAACCCATGTATGGAAAAGCTCTTTGGAGTTCACTAGTTTTAAGACTGTAAAAAGGGGTCCTGAGCCAACAACTTTTGAGAACCAATGTACTAGGAAAAGTTATTCATTAAACAGGAGGGGACAGGATACAGAATCTTGTCAAAGTGAAGTAGAAAGAGTGGTTTTCAGAGAAGGAAAGCAGGTAAAGATCTGTGAAATAGAATTGCTGATGAGAAATGAAAAGTCATTTGGGGCATCCATTATCTTGCCTGTTTCTTTTCTGTCTGTGGCACCACCCAGATGTCTGCCCAACTTTCCTGTGATAGAAGTGACCTGTTAAGAATTGTTTGGTGGATTGTGAGCCCATTGCAGCCCAGTAATTTGATTAGAATGGGGAAGTTTGTGGTGGAACGGAATCTTTAGGACTGTAAACTTTCTAGTGTGAAACAGATTTTTACCATCTGCTTCACTTCCCACAACTCACTCTCATATCAGATCCAGAAAAAAAGTTCTCCCTGACCCTATCTGATGCAGTAATTTACAGGATTATGTGCATTTGTGCTAAGTTGCTTCAGTCATGTCCGACTCTTTGCGACCCTATGGAGTCAGACATAGCTGAAGCAACTTAGCACAGAAGCTCAAATGTATGTTCCTCTCTTTTAAAAAAAAAAATGCATTTTGTGTTTTAGAATAGGAAAGGTACTCAGCCCTACTTTTTTGATTTTTGAACTGTTTCTACATGGTCTTCTTTTCATCAAGTTTGCTTTTCTGTCCAAAATAAGGAACTTTGTGTAGCCATGTGAAGTCACCAGTAAACACAAATATGATTGTTCTGGGGGAGGGGGTGATATTACTTGGAAAAATTCACAGTATTCCTTTCAAGATATTCATTCAATTATTACCTCAATCTATAGTAGTATTTATTCAAATTTCAAAGACTCTAGAAGACAAAATTTTAGTCTGCCTACCATGCCTTGTATATTAGCACCAAGAAAGAGCTCTCTTTTTTTGAGTAATAAGCTAAAAGCCATTCTCACTGGTCTCCTCTTCAGATTAAACCTTTGAAAGACATCATCAGTGATGTTTGTACTTTTTAGCCCCTCACACTCTGAGGAAACTTTAATATTTATTTAATTTTTTGACTTTAGTATTTACTGAAGCCTCATCACTCAGAAGAAGGATTTTACCAGCTTGTAGCCTTCTTTTCTTTCTGAACTTTTCAGCCCTTTCCCCCAGAGCATCTTCTGCTAGTTCTCCTTATCGTTATCATGTAACAGTAAGAGCAAGGGTAGGGGCACAGCAGCTGCTAACTGCTTTATACCCATTGCCTCTCTGAGGGTAGAGACTCCCAACTACCCTGATTTCCCAGATGAGGAAACTACCTGAGAGAAGTTAAGTAATTTCCTGACAGTCTCAAAGTATAGAAAGTGCTAGAGCTGAGACTCAAACCTTGGGTTTTGATGGTAGCATCTTTACTTGTTCCATCTTCCTGCTGTCAGTCAGGTATCATTCTGCCATATTCTTCATGTCTATATACAGAAAGGATAGATAAATAGAAATGAAATTAGGATTGCCTTAGTTATCTAGTGTGCAAAGCAAACCACCCTCCAATTTAGTGGCTCAGTATTTACTCAGGCCTAGAAACCCTTTAATGCTTAGTAAAAGATTTGCTACCCTGGCCAGTTTCAGAACTACTCCCAAACTTTTAGTTACGTAACTTCAGTGTAAACCAGCTGTTGCATCATGTACATCGACCGTAAGTATGGTCGATATTGTTTCATCCCTTTGTTAGGATGTGTAGTCCCATGTGCTTGGCACATGTAGCGCCTTAATGCAGACGCATGAACAGAAGAATTAAGTGGTGGTGCTATTCGCTTAACACTAGTTCCTCTTTCTGCCCGGCTTAGGTATTTGGCTCGAGTAGGAGATCTTGAAGCTACTGACACTGAAGACCCAGATCTGAATTATGGACTTGTTGTGGACTGTGGCAGCAGCGGCTCTCGGATTTTTGTTTATTTCTGGCCAAGACATAATGGGAATCCTCATGACTTATTGGACATCAAACAGATGAGAGACCGAAACAGCCAACCAGTGGTTAAAAAAATCAAGCCAGGTACTGAATGGAATTTATGTCATGGTTGATCTCTTTTATCTGCTGCAGAAATGAGAGGAGAGAAGAGAAGAGGGAGAAAGAAAGCTATCCTTTTCTTCTGGAGATTCTGGATAATAGGAGGGATTCATTGTTGCCCTACTGTTATGAAATAAATAAATGATTAGGACCTAAACAGAACCTTATGGGGTATCAGTCTTCTGAGTCTCTGTGATCTACTCTTTAATGAAAGTATTTTATCTTACTTAAGGAATCTCTGCGATGGCAGACACTCCAGAACATGCCAGCGATTACCTTCGTCCTCTGCTGAGCTTTGCTGCTGCTCATGTGCCTGTGAGGAAGCACAAGGAGACCCCCCTTTACATCCTCTGCACGGCGGGCATGAGGCTTCTTCCCGAGAGGTGAGACAGGAGGGTGGTGGCACGAGAGTTGAAAGTGCAGTTTCATGCATGATTCTCTGTGCTTCCCTGATCTGAAGGCGGGATGTGGGTACATCACACAGAGTTGACAGGTGGCACTAAAAGATTTCTTGCTCAAAATAGAGCAGAGCCAATCCTACAACCTGTTATTTCACAATCAGTTGATCACACACCCATGGCATATGCTTCTTTGGGATCAATATCTATTTGAGATGGCTGTAATGATTTTTAGTTTTGATTGAGGGTTAGGAGCAGCGGTGATGGTGATAAATTTGGATCATTATCTAGCACCTAGAAAGTGAAAGTGTTCATCGCTCAGTCACGTCCAACTCTTTGTGACCCCATGGACTGTAGTCCACCAGGCTCCTCTGTCCATGGGGTTTCCTAGGCAAGAATACTGGAGTGGGTCGCCATTTCCTTTTCCAGGGGATTTTCCTGACCTGGGGATCGAACATGGGTCTCCTGCACTGCAGGCAGATTCTTCACTAGGCAGATTCTTCACCGTCTTAGGCACCAGCGAAGCCCAGAGGGGGAGCATAATTTCACAAGGGTGGTAGGAAGGTCACCTGAGGGACTGGGTACCTGGGGGCTAGTAGGAGGTCTCTGGTAAGATTTGAGTTTTCTCTGTAACTTTGCCTGGCTCCCTGGTGACAGCTGGTGCTGCCTGCAAACTCAGTCTCCATGGCTTGAGACCAGGTTTTTCATCACTTGTCAGGTAAGTTTTTTTCCATATGACCTTGGCAGTTTAGCCTGGCATTTTGCCACCTAATCCTAGAGGAGGAGGAAAAGGAAGAGGCCAGCGGCTATACTTAGGTCTGATCCCTCCTTGTTTGTGATTTCTCCCCTTTGACACCTCCCTGGCCCCTCTACACTGACTATGGTCTTGGGGTAGGAATGAGCTCCCTTACCTTGAGCATCCATCCTTCTGGAATATCCACAGTCTCATAGTCATCAGCACTTTTTATTAGCTTAAATATTTTTCCTTGATAATTAGCAGTTCCCTTTTCACAGAACTTCATTTTGTATATTTGTCCAACAGCAATGCAAACCTCTGTCATGTGTGTAGGGCTCCATTCTGCTTGTGCCAGACATGCCACACAATACAGTGTCTGTCGGAACTCTCAGTGCCCTGCTTTCCTGCTGCTCAGACAGAGTTACTGGTTTACTCTCTGGTTTACTGTTGAGAAGCCATTTGTCATCCTTAAAGGCCTTCTAGCTCCTTATTTTCACAAACATTTTGGTCTTAATTTTTTTGTTTGTTTTTACTTATTTTTAAAACTGAAATTTATGATGTTATTGCTAGAACCTAACATCATTAAATTTTAAAAGCAAAACAAAAAAGTTATTATTCTACTTATCAAAACTGTTTCCTCTTGTTCTATTCCTTTCTATCTGTACATCTGTGTGTAACTTCTACAAAATCACTATCATACTACACATGCAATTTAGAATTTTTGTTTTTGACAGAAGTAATACATCATTCTTCCCAGGTGATTTCCCGGGTGCCTCAGTGGTAAAGAACCCACCTGCCAGTGCAGGAGATGTGGGTTCGATCCCTGGGTTGGGGAAATCCCCTGGAGGAGGATATGGCAACCCACTCCAGTATTCTTGCCTGGGAATTCCCATAGACAGAGGAGCCTGGCAGTCCATGGATTGCAAAAGAATCGGATACAACTGAGCGACTCAACACCACCACCACCACCAACATCATTCAGAATTTTACAAACCCTGGGGAGAGCATGGATGACACAGGTGGTGCCACATCAGGGGTTCTGTGAATGGACTGAGGTTTCACAAACCAGGAAGGAGGTTGGAGGGCCAGAGAAAAAGCTGACTCAGAGGTCAGAGAGGCAGAGCCAACCAACAGGGGGAAGATTTGGGCACATTTTCTGAGCAAAGTGGAGCAAAGAAGAGGATTGCCCCATCTCCTGGCACTGTCCGTCATTTCCTCTGTCAGAGAAGTTTCTGTTTAAACAAAACCAACTGTTAGCTCCACCCCATTTGTCTAAGATATTCTCTGTCATCATAGAGCTCTGAATATTAATATTTATTTTATCTTAAGGATTTTTAAAGAACTTGCCTTTAACTTGTTTTTGATCACCTCTTTTAATAATGCCTATATCTATCCTGGGCTTATGAAACCTTTTAATAATGCCTATATCTATCCTGGGCTTATGAAACCTCTCTGTCATCATAGAGCTCTGAATATTAATATTTATTTTATCTTAATGATTTTTAAAGAACTTGCCTTTAACTTGTTTTTGATCACCTCTTTTAATAATGCCTATATCTATCCTGGGCTTATGAAACAACCTTATAGTTGTTGACATAAGTGTAACAATCACTGCAAGAACCTGTTTTATATAATTAATGCTTTGTTACTTATTAGTATCTGTAAGAAATATTAAAAATGGGGGTGGATCACCTGGACTGTATTTTGGATTTATTAGCAGTATGTTTTATTTCTTTGCCAAAGGCCTACACTAATAGAACTTATTCTACTGCCTTTTTATTTTGTAATAGAAATAGCTTTAAGGAATTACAAAGTGATATTGTAAGAAAATTGTAAAGTGATAAGGAAAAAAAACTTGATTATGGGAAATTTCAAATATATATAGAAGTAGCGGAAACAGTGTAGTGAGTCCTCATTTACTTACCACCCAGCTGTAGCAGTTGTCAACATTTTGCCATAGACTTTTTTTTTTTAAATAAAGAAGCAGTATTGAATTTTAGAAAACCAACGTTCTGTCCTATCCTGTGAATTACATGAAGAGTATTTCGTTTATTAACATAAATTTGGCTAATATTATATATACTGTTTTCTAACCTGTTGGAACTCAAAATCTTGTCACAGAACCCCTGATGTGGCACCACCTATGTCAATACACATAGATAGAAATTGACCTCGTTTCTTTTAACATCTGTATGCTATAACATTGTATGAATGTACCATAAATTATTTAGCTAGTCACTACTGATGTGTATACAGTTAGATTAATTCCAATTTTTCACTGTTATAAGTAATGCTGCAGTATTTTTCCTCTTTGTATTCTTGTCTGATGACTTTATTGCAATAGCTGTCGTACAATACAGTTATTAGGTCAAAGGTTTAAACACATTAAAAATTTTGATACATAGTCCCAGATCACGCTTTAGAAATATTGTACCAGTAATGTACATTTCAAACAGCAGAGTGTGTTGGTGCCCATTCTTCAATATCATCACCAGACCAGCAAGCCCTCTTCTTTGGGTATTTGGGTATTCTTTGGTATATTCTCTGGGTATGCTTACTGAAACATATTCAGTAAGAATGGCAAAAATAGCATTTCTTGTTCCCCCTATGAAATTTTTATCTTAAAAATTTATTGTATATAACAACGAGTTTTTTTAGAAACTATACTTGACATTATCTTGGAAGATTATTACTTTAAGTGTAATTTTCACTTTCAAGGTCTAATATTCTTTACCAAGTCATGCTGACAACCAGTATAACCAGCAAAATATTTTTGTAATGAGTAATTTTTAAAATCCAAGATAATTACTCTTATTTTTAGCCAGCATTATCTCTAGATTCATATTATTACTTCTAGCTTTGTTTCTTTGCTTGTCCTTACCTGATCATACTAATAACATAAAACTTTAGAGGACAGAATGGCCCTGTAGATACTAAGCTTCAAGTATCATCCTCAAATTATGACTTTTGGATTTTGATCCTGCTCTGGCTTTTCCAAGTGATAAGATTTTTATGAAAACAAAAATCAACCCTTGAAATATAGAAAAGGAAATTTAGGAGTTTATGTAAAGGATCATATAAAAACTTGTGGGCCAAAGTCTTCTTCCTGTGTGGTGATGTGTTTCTGTATTGCGTAAGATCTGAGGATGAGAGTGTGTTCCTCAATTTAGCAGCCTTCTTTCATGGTGGTTAGGAATAGCGTAATTACATTTATTTTATAGATTATGAAACTGTGCTCCAGTTTCCTGCAGCTTATCCATACTTAGCCTGTGAGAGGCATAGAACCATAGTCTCATCTTTTAATACTATTTGAATTGTAGTATTATATAAAAGATAAGTATTACTGTTACCATATTGCCTTTTAAGAGGGAGGCTATGCTTTTGAGTAATTTTAAGACGTTGAAATTGAAGGGGGTACCAAACAGAAGCAGGGATCAACTGGCTTGGGTCAGTGAACAGTGGGGTCTAATAAGGCTAAGTAGAAGGTCAAGTTGAGGCTGTTTGTGAGAAGAGAGTTTAACCATTAACTCTTAGGGCTTTTTTTGTTGTTGTTCTTTCTTGCAGGAAGCAGTTGGCTATCTTGGCTGATCTAGTGAAAGATTTACCTCTGGAGTTTGACTTCCTCTTTTCTCAGTCTCAGGCAGAAGTGATCTCTGGAAAGCAAGAAGGTACTGGGCCTTGAGCAGTAAAATCTTACACTTGGGGTTTGTAGTTTTGGGGTGGAGTTGCATGCGTGGTCTCATTTTGCCCAAATGTGCCCTCTATGGTGAATTATATTTCCATTTCTTGAAAAACAGAAAACTGTTTGTCTTCTAGTTGCAGTTCACATTGAGGAAAAGATTCACCTTTTTCAATCTCAGTTTTATATTTTTCAGTCCTAAAATTCCCATTAGGTTTTACTCCATTTTTTTTTGCTGAGACTCTTTCTATTCATCGGAAAACTGCTCTTATATCCTGGCTGTATATAAGGAAGGAAGCCTTGGAGCTTCCCTGGGGGCTCAGACAGTAAAGAGTCCACCTGCAGTGCAGGAAACCCAGGTTCAATCCCTGGGTCGGGAAGATCCCCTGGAGAAGGAAATGCCAACCCGCTCTAGTATTCTTGCCTGGAAAATCCCATGGACAGAGAGGAACCTGGTAGGCTACAGTCCAAAGGGTCACAAAAAGTCAGACACAATAGAGTGACTGAACACTTTTCATAGCTGCCTTATTTGATAATTCCAACACCTGTGTCATCTCAGGGTTGGCATTTTTTCCCTTATGGGTTGAAATTTTCCTAGTTCTTTGATTGCCAAGTCATTTTATATTGTGTCCTAGATATTTTGAATATTACATTGTTAGACCCTGGGTCTTGTTTCAGTCATAAAGGGAATGTTAATTTTTTTGTCTTAGCAGACTGGTTAGGTTCAGGCCTTAAGTTCTGACCTGCCTTCTGTGGATGGTGATTCTTTTGATTCTGGCACTGAGATTAGGTTTTGTCCTGTGTGTGTGTGCCAGCCAATGACCAATCTGAACCTGGGCACAACCCATACAAATGGATTGACTAGCCAGTAGGTCAGTTCTCAGAACCTTTGGTATGTTGTTTAGAGTCAGATCACACATGTAAGCCCAGGAGTTCCTACACCACCTTATTCCCAACTCTTCACTATCTCCCCTAGACTGTCTGGTTCCCTGCAGCTCACTTTCATGGTCCTTCGGTAGAAAGTCAGGGGTTTAATTTGCCCAGTGTGCCATGCATTTCCCATGACTGCATCTGTATCCAGCGCTAAGTGGTAGAGGACAGAGGGAGTAAAGTGAGCAATAGGACTTTGCCCCAACTCTTCAGGCCATAGCTCCTCTGGTTAGAAAGGATTCATACCCCTCAGAGAGAGAGGCATCTCCCAGTCTCTCCCTGTGCTGATGCAGGATTACCTGGAGTAGCAGAGGACCAAATTTTTTAGAAAGCAGGGAACTCCCCTCTCCCTTCTGAACCTTTGGAGTCCTCCTTTCTGATCCTTGGACCACAAAACAAGGCCTTCTAGTTCTTTCTGTGCATGTCTGGTTTTGTATTTCAAGCTGGTTTTCAGTCTAGGCCAGATAGTATCTGAGGGGGGAAAACGGGAAGCTTGCTGCAATTTTGGTGGTACTTTAAAGTCTGATGTCTGCCCCAGCGTGCCTTCTGTCACTTACTTTCAGGGTCCTCAGACAGCTGCTCTGTACATTTTATCCAGAGTTTATACTTTATTCAGTGGGGAGACAGGGCGAGTGTGCTTAATTAATTCTGTCTTGCCCAGAGCTTTATTTATTTTTACACACTAATTCCTATTCATTGTAGGAAATTTAGAAAATGCAAATAATTTTAAAAGGGAAAAACATCACTAGATAAAAAACTTTTAATTCATACACTGAGAGTGTGGAATAAAATACTATGATCACTTTTTTTCTAGGAAAAGGGGGAAAGAGCAGCTGTGGAGAGGTGTACACATGCTATCACAGTAGAGAATTAAGCAGGAGCTTTTATGTTTCTTACTTAGGGGTTTATGCATGGATTGGAATCAACTTTGTTTTGGGAAGATTCGACCATGAAGATGGTGAGTGATACTGTCTTCTTAAGACAGCTCTAAAGGCTGAAGGTTTGTGTCATAACCAATCACTAGCATGTAAGTGCTAATTTTGATTTGTTTTTTTCCTTCTTTTTTCAAAACTTAACATGCTTCTTTTATTGCTTTTTAACTTTCCTCATTTATTTCAGTCCTAATTTGCTTTCCTTTACTGCTTTTTAACTTACCTCATTTATTTCAGAAGCCGATGCTGAAGCTCCCCAGGAATTGGTGACAGGACGCAGAAGGACAGTAGGGATACTGGATATGGGAGGAGCCTCTCTCCAAATTGCTTATGAAGTTCCTACCTCAACTTCTGTCCTTTCTCCACAAGAGGTATTTTACCTTTTGGGGAAATTCAGTTGCTAGGAATGCCCATCTTTGAGAAGGAAGGGTACTATGTTCTGACTTAGACCAACTATCCTGGGTCCATTGCTTCAGATCATTGCTAGCTTATGTTATCTTGGGTCAGTTACCTCTCTGAGCCTCAGTTTCCTCATGTGTAAAAAGAGAATAATAATAGTATCTATTTCATAAAGTTGTGAGTATGAAATAATACCACTTGTATAAAGTACTTAACAAGCTGCCCAACATGTAATAAAAGCTTAATACATTTTAGCTATTATACTACTTATCTGGAAGAGTTGCCTGAGGATTAAACGTGATAATGTAAATCCCAGAGTACAGTATTTGATAAATACTTATTCATTAGATGTTATTTACCAAATGATTCCATTCTTGTGCTTCTGTTATTCCTTGCCTTACTAGAATGTAAATAATGCATTTTGAGGGAGAAGTTTTATCATACAGAAGAAAAAGATATAAAACACTTTTCAGCACCTAGTATGTGCAAGACATAAGACATGTTACACTGCCCCAAATGCTTGTGATCTATCAGTGGAGACCGCCTGTGATAACAGGCAGACCACGACAGTTCTGTAATTTGATCTAAACTGGGGTTTCTCATCATTGGCACAATTGGCATTTTGGGCTGAATAAGTCTTTGTTCTGGAAGGTTGTCTGGTGCATTGTATGATGTTTCACAGCATCCCTGGCCTCTATCAGATGTCATAATGCCCCTATATCCCCCAAACTCCGTTTTGACAATTAAAAGTGTCTTCAGACACTGCCAGTTGCCCCTGGGGGTGCAAAATCACCTCTGGTTGAGCATCGTGGGTATAAACAGAGAGCTACAGCAGTGTGGGCACCGACAGGGTGAACCACATTCACAAAGGCTTGAATAGGCGCCTTCCATGCTGCCTTCATGGAAAGTAAGGTATTTACCTGGTCCTTGGATGATAGTAGCCTTTTGCATAGTGGAGGTTAAGGGAAGGCCATCTCTATGGAGGTGACAGTATGCACAAAAGCACAGAAAAAACAGCAAAGAGCCCAGAATGTCCAGGGAATGATGAACAGCCTGTTGTAGTTTGGGGTTTTTAAGTGTGGTAATAGGGAATGCTGGGAAGTGATAAGATAAAGAAAGTTAGATCATGAGGAGTCTTGGGAGCCATGCTAGGGGATTTGGCTTTTTTATCTGTAGATAGTAAGGAACGAGCAAACTTTTGAGTAGGGCAGTCATATGGGCTTAAGTTTCATCATCTATGAAATAATTAAACTCTGAAAGTCACCAGCTCTGAGTTTTGTGATTATGTTAATCGTATGACAAGGTTAGGGTCATTTTATGTCTTTGTTTAAAATAGCGTTATGAAGATGAAAGAAAGCTATTAATACAAAATGTCTTAAAGAGTAGTCATAGCTAGTGAAACCTGGTGTATTAGCAATGTCATACCTTTCTAGAAATCAACCAAAACTAAAATTTCTTTTACATCATATTACAGGAAGAAGCTGCGAAGATCTTGCTGGCTGAGTTCAACCTGGGCTGTGATGTGCAACACACAGAACACGTGTATAGGGTTTACGTCACGACCTTTCTGGGTTTTGGGGGCAACTTTGCCCGGCAGCGCTATGAAGATCTTGTATTGAATGAAACTCTTAACAAGAACAGGTACGCTTGACATGGGATCTGTGATTCTGAAATAGAATGTTGTCAGGCTGCAGATATTTGGCAGAGATGGTTACATCCTACCAAGATAGTAATAGGTATGTCCTTGCCTCCTCCTTCCTTGCCACCCCTGCCAGTGGGATAGCTTCATGTTGTCGTTCAGTTGCTAAGTTGTGCCCAACTCTTTACGACCCCGTGGACTGCAGCACGCCAGGCTTCCCTGTCCATCACTGTCTCTCGGAGCATGTCTATTAGTCGTCCCGCTTGATGTTCATCGGAGTGCCTTCTAATTTTTGTTATTAGGACTTAGAAAAGCACAGTGGCTTATTGCGGTGACCTCTTGCAGTGTCCATCTTCAGACATGGCATCACAGGATAAGTGAGATCAATTAAGTCATTAATTTAAATTGTGTAGTATAACATAGCTTCTAGAAGTTTCTTCCACATGGAAGTGCTCAGAACCTGTTTGCCAAATTACAGTGGAGTTGCATTTTACGTGGGACTTAAATATTCCATAGCGTGCATAAAATATTCTCTCTTTAAGTCCAGAGTAGACACTTTTTCCTCCAGCACTGGACGGATCACTGATTCTTCATTTGTGTGCCAGATGAAGTATTTAAACCATAGTATACATATAGTTGTGGGGTTTTTAATATTTAAAATTCATCATGCACATTAAAAGACAGCATAATAGAGAACAGAGTTCTTTTCCACCATGAAACTATCCACCCCCATTTGTTTAGCTGGAAACAATAGCTTGAAAAGGTACTGGTGTATCCCACTTGTAATAATTTCTCTACAGCAATCATCTTATATGGGGAGTGTGTTAGACAAAATATTGTCTCAAGTCTTTTTTGTTTTTCTGAGTCTCAGCTCTTAAGAATTCAGGGTGCTTTGGGAGAAGTCTGTTATTCGGATGATGAATGAATGCATTAAAATCAAGCAGTGTGTTTGTGTTCTGAAGATACTCTTACGTATCCAGGCCTCCATACAAATGTTGCTTGGCCTAGAGCTCAGATGGCTCCCGTTTGCACTGTGGTATCTGAAGAACAGTTACTATGAAAGTTTCACACCAATTTTGTTTGGTCCTTCTCCACTAGCTACTGTGCTTCCTTTTCCATTTTCTTCCTTTGTTGTCTTGCTCTTCCTTTATATCTGCCTGCTGTTTTCTGCTGCTTCAGAACAGGCTTGCATCATCTCACACCTAAGTTTTTTCTCATTATGTATCTAAGTTACCTAATTCAGAAAACTGATTACTCATCTTGTGAAGCTGCTAATCTATAGAGAAACCTGTGCTTCCTGCGATGTTAAAACTTAATGTTTCTCTCTTTTTGATAATTTTCTGAGCTTTCCTTATAGGTGGTGTCACATCCTCAAAACAGGCTCCACTTGTTCCAAAGCCTTTTGTTGTGTTGTCACATTCCCATTCCGGCCCTCAGCCTTTACACTCGTGTGTGCATCTTCGTCCACAGCTGTCTTAGGAATTGATGAATAGTTCATTGTATTTGGCAAACTACAGTTGTATTTGGTCTGCACTTAATTTCCACCTTTGGCCAGATCTGCATATTAATCTCTTATTGCTAGACAAGTACAGACTTGAAATAACCAGAGCTGTGTGATGGCCGTGGTGGGAATCAAAACTTGGCCCTCCTTCCCCTTCAGAGCTGGGCATGTCCTCGGTCACTGTTGCCATCCATCGCCACTGCACCACTGCCATGGACTGTCCTCAGCCCTTCCCACTTCACCTCCTCCCAGTTGTCTCTCGAAACATTAGAACTGTGATCAGCACAGTGAAATCTTTTCACTTTTAAGAGGCAAGTGGTAATGAAGACCAGATGGAGAATAGCAGATTCACATCTCCAGTTTCACCATATATTGGGAAATATGTGTGTTGACTAAAAGACTGAACAAAATCACTGCCATATTTCTCTTTTTCTAAGTTGAATTTGCATAATTTAAAAGTTCATGTGATGCAACTAAGTGGTAATGCGTATCCTTGTGTTTAGGGCTGTCACATAGAAGAATAACAAGACGTCTGGGAAGCATCTTTGAGGAAGCTGGGTGCAGTAGTGATGTGATTTGTTTGTTTTTGTCATTGTGACAGGTTGCTGGGCCACAAGACAGGTCTGAGTCCCGACAATCCTTTTCTGGATCCCTGCCTGCCTGTGGGACTCACAGATGTGGTGGAAAGGAACAGTCAGGTCCTGCACGTCCGAGGACGAGGGGATTGGGCGGCTTGTGGGGCCATGCTGAGCCCCCTGCTGGCTCGCTCCAACACCAGCCAGGCCTCACTGAATGGCATCTACCAGTCGCCCATTGACTTCAACAACAGCGAGTTCTATGGTTTCTCCGAGTTCTTTTACTGTACAGAGGATGTGTTGCGCATTGGTGGCCGCTACCATGGGCCAACATTTGCCAAGGCTGCTCAGGTACATTATTAACCATAAAAATGACTCATGCTGGCAGCAGCCATTTATGGATGCCTAACTTTGTACCAGACGCTGTGCAAACGGCTTTGCATGCGTGATCTCACTGGCTTCTTGGCAGGAGCCCTGGGAGCCGTCATTTTACAGATGAGGAGGTAAACTTAGAGAAGTAACCTGCTGTGCTCTACTGCCTGCTAATTAATTAATCTTAGGTCTCCATTGGTGTCCAGTTACCAAAATTATCACGCAGAGCTAATATTGTCTTGGTGGCTAATGGTTTTTCCTCCAGCTTGCCAATAGTCTTGTCTAATGTTTATGGACAAAGTGTCATCTCCAGATATTTTCCCCTTACTGGGTGTTCCCAGGTGTAAATGCTTTTGGAGATGATGTCACACAGGTGGGCAAGTCCACTTTCATTTTCTTACCTTGAGCTTTTAAGAGGCCAGTATGGACAGGTAAAAGTTTAGCTAGCATTCCACATTTCCTGTTCAATTTGGACCCGTCTCTTTTTCATTTTTGTATATTTTTCTCTTTTAGCAGAAAAACTTATGGGGAGATCTGTCCTTTCATATTTTTTATTCTCTCCCTCTGTCTTCTTCAATTTCTCTTAGTATAAGGGCTTTCAGAAAAAATAATATATGTAGTATATGTACTGTTCTGTTCCCTAAAGGCAGTCCCTAAGAAATTTTGAGGAAAGCCTGGTTTGTATTTGCCCTTTCCTCTCCAGCCTCCAGGAATACTGTCATATTTCCTTTCCTTTCCAACGTTCCCTAACGGTCCATGGCCTGAATCTTTCTCTCATTTTAAAATTTCTTCAAATCCTGTTCCCTTGAACTCCATAGGACTCAAGTTATTACTTGCCTAAACTGCTAGTGCCTTAATATGTTCTCTTTCTCAGGGAAAAGATGATTTTGTTCTTTTTTTTTAACCTTGACTCAACTGTTATCTTCCCAGTGATATCTTCCTTGGCCATCCTATGCAGAATTGCAGCCCTTCCCAATATTATCCTTTTCCCTTTCCTGCTTTATTATCTTTCCCATGAGCACTTATGTTATCTAACACACTCTTTGTATGTATGTGTGTATATGTATGTATGTATGTATGTATGCATGTATATTTGGTTATTGTCTGCCCCCCCACCACTGGAAGGTAAGCTTCATAAAAGTAGAAATTTTTGTTTTATTCACTGCTAGAGCCACCTGGCACAAAGTAGACATTCAGGAAATAATAGTTTATTGAACAAACCAAAAGGAATGATTCCTTTGGTGAGAATTACAACAAGGAGACAGGCCAATGATAGATTTTTGACCATTCTGTTCCATCAGTTTGATTTGTTCATGTCAGTTCTACATAGGGTAGAATGAAGCTGTCTTTGGCTTTTGATGTTGCTACTCCCGGTCCTAACCTTACCCATCTCTAAAGCCTCAGAGGCTCAGGAGCCATGTCAGTCTGGCTTTGTATGGACATGGAGGCAATAGGAATGAAAAGGAGTATTCCTAGGCCACTCAAGTCACCTAGTGGCCTGAGTTCAAGGACTTGCCTTGCCCAGGACCTGGCACAGTGTTAAATGGCTGAATATACCATTTCTGTTTTCCTGTCAACTAATAACCCACAAATAACTTTGGAAATGGAAAACTGACTGTAGGGGAATTACAGAGTTTACCTCCCATTTCATGTTGCATCATTTCTCTGTGTTTGTTCCAGGATTACTGTGGCATGGCTTGGTCAGTACTCACTCAGAGATTCAAGAATGGCCTCTTTTCATCACATGCAGATGAGCATCGACTCAAGTAAGTAACTTCCTTTTCTCCTTTAGGTGTGGCTTTAAAATGTATGAACAATGAATGAGAGAGAGTGAGTGATAGTACAGATTGGATTTACATTGAAAAAGAATTTGGTTATTCTTTAGATTTGATTTTCTGAAGGGTAGAGGCCAAAATAGTGAACTTACTTTAGTGAAGCCAAGGGAAACAAACTGGTGGTTTACCAAAAAGTATTCTCTCCAAGTGGTTTGAAATCAAAAGTGGTGGTCTTTTTATTTTTACATTTTTATTAAAATGTTAAACATGCAGAAAAGTAGAACAGTAACAGAAACACGTATGTAACTGTCACCTAGCTTCGATAAATATCAATATTTTGCCAGTTTGGCTCATCAGTCCTCCCATTTTGTAAGCGTTTTAGTTGAAAATTTTAAACATAAATGAAAATAGAACAGTATAATGAACTCCTGAGTACCTATCACCCAGCTTCTCTCCTATCAGCTGTCAACTCCCAGCACTGCTTATTTCGTCTATTTTCCTACCCCACAAATTGGTTCTTTTGAAACAAATCCCAAATGTCATATAATTACATTTGTAGATATTTCAGCATGCTCTCTGAAGGTAAAGGTTGTTAGGGGAAAAAAGAAAGCAGAAGAAAAACAGTCACAGTAGCATTGTTGCATTGCTTGAAGGTGTGCCTCACTTTTGCAGTCAACTTGAAGATAAGGTAGGCTCAGATTTGGCTCCATCTAGAGGTGAGGAAGGTGAAATGGGGAGAGAGGGGTCTTTTTGACACTTCAGTGAGAATATGCGTAAAGCATGTTTTTTTTTTTTTTCCTTTTTCTTCCTTTAAAAAATTAACTATTTTTTTCAAACAGATATCAGTGTTTTAAGTCGGCTTGGATGTACCAAGTTCTTCATGAAGGATTCCACTTTCCCTATGACTATCCAAATCTGCAGACAGCACAGCTGGTCTATGACCGAGAGGTTCAGTGGACCCTGGGAGCCATTCTGTATAAAACACGCTTCTTACCACTCAGGTAAGTGGACTGACCAAGCATCTTGAGCTTAGAAGATGGTAGTTGGTGCCTCAAAATAGGTTTCTTAAGTGACCGCTCCCTCAAAAAGAGAAACAAAAAACATCCAAATTCCCCTTACTACTGCCATGTGAAACTACTGTTACTTACCACATATGTTGAAACAGAAGGAAGTCTTGAGAATTATTGGTCTGGAGTGTGTTCTTCTTTGTAATGCTGGGAATTCAGTAATTTTTTACTTTTTCCCCTGCCGTGCTGCATGACTTGTGGGATCTTAGTAACCAGGGATCCAACCCACGCCCTGCCCTCGGCAGTGAAAGCGCCAAGTCCTAACCACTGGACTGCCAGGGAATTCCCAGGAATTCAATTTTTTATTTATCTACAACAAATCAGTCTATAATTGAGCTCTTACAAACAACTTCTAAGATACTGACTGATGAACTAAAGTTACTCTGAAACTATATCTGACTCGTTGTTCATTCAGTCGTGTCCAACTATTTGTGACCCCATGGACTGCAGTACGCCAGACTTCTCTGTCTTTCACCATCTTCCAGAACTTGCTGAAACTCATGTCCATTGAGTCGGCAATGCCATCCAACCGTCTTGTCCTCTGTCATCCTCTTCTCCTCCTGCCTTCTCTTATTTCCCAGCATCAGGGTCTTTTCCAATGAGTTGGCTCTTTGCATCAGGTGGCCAAAGTACTGGAGCTTCAGTATCAGTCCTTCCAATGAATATTCAGGACTGATTTCCTTTCGGGTTGACTGGTTTCATCTCCTCACATCTGACTACAGAACCAGTATATGCTCTTCCTATGCAGCAGTCTTTCTTGGCGGCTAGAGTCACTCTTGAGATCATGTCATTGACTTGGATGGCTTTTGGGTGGGCCAGAACAAAGGACATGAGATGCATTTCGGGGATGTCTTGCTCTTATGTACCATAAGATATTTGGGATCATTTTTAGGTGCTTTCTCTTCTGGACTATTTCAGATGAACTCTTTTTTTTTTTTTTTTTCGCCCGTCTCCCCACGCGGCACGATTCCCATGGGAAGCGACGTGGGCGTGTCCCCCAAATCTGCGTCCACGTGCCGCTGTTTACACGCGCCCCGGGACAGAGACGGGGCACTGATCAGGACTTCTACTCATTCTTCCTTCCTCAAAGTCTTTGGAAATGCCCCCCACGCACGAGACTAATTCCTCGAAGGCATCCACCCGTCTCTTCTGGCCCACTGCCCCTTCCCTAGTCCACACCGCCCCCATGCGTGTCCAGCTCGGGAGCCCGGAGGCTCCTCCCCGAGATCCACAGGCTCCTCCCTCTATATTTCCCACTCCCCTGGAGCCCCGAAAGCCCGCCCCTGGCTGGTAGTTAAAAGCCCTCATTCCTACGCTTTCCCACCTCTCCCAGTCAAGTTCTGAACTTCCGAGGCATCTGGACCTTCCTAGAAGGGTTTGTAATACTGAAACCACTGTCCTACCCACCTGAACCCTTACCGGTCTCTTTAAGGATTTCAGACCACTCGATCTTCCTGTCTCTAAGAATTGTCAGATGAACTCTTAATCTTTGGTGCCTGTTTCTTTAAACTCAATACTGTCACAAGCCAGGTGAGTGAGAAAAGTGGGGAACTGGAGAGCATGTGCCCCAAACAAAAGGCTGATAACTGTCGTGCAGAAGTGCTGGCCCAGCATCTCCCAGCTCTCCTTGGTCAAGAGAAGCCAGAAGTCCACATTTTATATGTAGTCTTTCTGTTTGGAGATTCACATTTTTTAAAAAACACTGCAGGTCAAACAGAATGAAAATGTATTGGGTATTTGGACTACAAGAGAAGAGCTTCTCTTTTAGATAGATGGACCACTGCATTTAGGTTTACATGTCTCTATTTTTTCTTCAGATTACAATTGGTTAAGTGACATCTTTCTCTGGATATATCCTAAACTCTCAGGAAGCATAGCAACTTTTCTTTTTTTAATACTTAGATATACTCTGATTTCTTGATTAGGTTCGGGGGCCACCCTATTCTCATTAGTACCACATTTACAAACTGTGTAGGCTGAGATGGTATGGGGTCACTGTTAAGACATTTTACAGATGACCAGTCTTGTCTTACTATTCACTGTTTTGGCTTCTCATTTTGTCTCCAGATTTTAGAAGGAGTAGAGGCTCCCTCTTGGAGAAGGAAATGGCAACCCACTCCAGTATTCTTGCCTGGAGAATCCCATGGATGGAGGAGCCTGGTGGGCTACAGTCCACGGGGTTGCAAAGAGTCGGACACGACTGAGCTACTTAACTTTCACTTTCAGAGGCTCCCTCTAGGCCAGGGAAAGGAAGATACAGGAGGAATCTGGGCCTGGGGACATGTTTCAGCTTTGCTTGCTCTGTGGAGCTGGTGTTATAGCATGTTTGCATGGATGGAATAAATGGGATAAAACCACTGGACTTTTTAAGTAGGCATAAATATTTCTCTCTGAAACTTAACAATTCTTTGCACCTTCAACTTCTTATTTAGGGATCTACGCCAGGAAGGTGTCCGACAGGCCCATGGTAGCTGGTTCCGTCTCTCCTTCGTCTACAACCACTATCTCTTCTTCGCCTGTATCCTGGTGGTGCTACTGGCCATCATCCTGTACCTTCTGCGGCTACGTCGGATTCACCACCGACAAACTCGAGCCTCAGCCCCATTGAACTTGCTGTGGATTGAGGAGGTGGTGCCCATGATTGGGGTACAGGTTGGGCCATGAGGATTGGCAGGTTCAAGGGAAGCTCAAATACCCCAGAATTGCTGCCCATTGAATTCCACCACTTTCTGGTACTGGTCTCAGATGCTGCTTTGCCTGACTTTATGGATATCTGGCCTTGGAATTTCTACTTCAATATCTACTTTAATTCCTTCTCAATATCCAGGTCCTCTTCTCTGAAGAGAAGCTGTAATTTAGTCTATGAAGAACTAATGAGAGATTGGTGCTAACAGAGGGGACCAACTTTCGTCCAATTGAAGCCTGCTTCTACTTCTTTATCTGAGAGATCTGGTATGCTCCTGGGATCGAGACTTTTCTCCCCTTGCTTTAAGCATGAAGTTCAGCATTGGGCACGCTGGAAGCCTAAGCTGAAACCAAACTTGGAGCGTCTGATTCAAAGCCGAAGACATTCTACCAAGTGCAGCAGCCCCTTCTTTCTCTGTAACAGAGATATCATTTATGTGGAGATCCACAACCTTTAATAGGGATCCAAGATTTTTGCAGATCAGCGGAACAGATAAGAATTTCCAGGCAACCAAAATAACACAGCTTCTTTGCTTACTCGACAAAGAAGCCACTGTGAATGTGGCTCAAGATCCCTGACATCCTGTAGCTGATATTAGTTAGATTTTAAAAGGTTAGAACCCTTTCTAAATGAATGGTCCAGTGAAGATTTTAACAGTATATTTTCTGATGCCTCATATGACCAGAATAGAAAATTTTTCCATGTCTCTGTGGCTCCGAGGCTGTTTGGGCATTAATTTTTCTTTTTGAGCCTTAAGGGTGCTTATAGGGATGGAGAAACTGGGATGGGGATTGGAGACTTGGATTTGTCTGGTTTCAGGTCACTGTCCTCTTGGCTTGTTTTTATAAGTCCTTATGTGGGAAGATTCAAGAAGAGTTCTTTTATTTTACTGCTAAAATCAATATGTAGTTTGGGAAGGGATACATTTGGGTTGTTTTTAAAGAAGGAAAGAACAATATCAGGAGAGTGGGCCAAGGCAATAAAATCCAAACTCTTATTTATTGTTTTTCTGAGAAATAGAAGTTTTCTCAGTTGGGCTCTTGGAATATTTGAAAAGAAGCAAATCACAAACTTTGGAATGGACAGATAAATCTGTTAATAATCCACCTGGCAACTTCCAGAATATTTCCTAAGAGATTTCTCAGTCATACACAGCATTTCCATTAATGGGGAGAGAGGAAAAGCCATAGTAATTACATTTTTATCCACTACCCTTCAGGATCTTTGCTTCCTCTCTGCATTTAGCCTTTAAATTGCACAAGGATTTCTTTTTCATCCCCCATGGAACCTTCTTTATACTTTAATCTTTCCTCTGTGTAGCCTTAAATGTCCTGCTTAAGAATATGCTCCCAGAGTTAAAATAGTTTTCTTATTTTGTCAGCTTTGAGTTCTAGGATTACAAGAGTAAGGGAAAAGTCCTTGACTTTAATGGAAAAAAAGTGAAATTCTTAAAAAATAAATTTCATACTGAGAGTAGAAAGGAGTTAAGTGCTTCATAAAACCAAGAAAAATAAATCCAGATCCTCTTGGAAATAAACTGAGATGAAAGTAAGTATACTTAAAGTAAGTGAAAAGATGATGAGTCTTGAATCATTTTCAAATTAGATAAAGATGGATCCAGCAGAGTCTGACAGGTTCCTTTGGAAGAACTTTTAACTTTTCATTAGGGCTTATGTCTCAGCAGTTTAATTTTTAAGGTTTCTAAATTGCCTTGATTTTCTTTGACTTCTTATCTTTGTGTCTGTACTGTGAGCGAGCCCTTGCCTTATGAATGCTGCTTATAAATAACATCATAGTATGTTTTTGCTAGCCATTGCCTACTCAAGCAACTCTTTTCCCTCACCTTCGTTTCCAAATACTGTTTTTGGTTTTCTTATTTTCTTGTGTGATCTACTCAATGATCTTCTCCAAAGCTACCTAGCTGGCTAACAGTGATCACATTTGTGTGCTCAGAATGAAATTGAAGCATGGAGGAGGTAGTGATCAGTCCAATTTGAAAGCTCTCATTAAGTTATTCTTCATCCTGGTTATGATGATAATAATTACCATTTGCAAAGCACTGATTGTGTACCAGACACTCCGTTAGTAATTTTATGTATGTTATTTTAATCATCATGACAACCTTTCAGATTGGTATTGTTCTTTTTATAATTGAGAAACTCAGGATACTTGTTTATCATTTTTTCCATATAAACGTATTTCTTATTCTTAATTTATTTTAATTAGTCTGATTTTTTGTGTATTTTATCATGTTTATTATTTTAATATTATCTAGGCTTTATTACAATGAATAAGGCATCTGAGTTCCATGGTATAAAAATAAGGACAAGTTTTTGTCATACCCCTCAGAAAAACTGAGTATTTTCTCTTGGTTCTGGCTCCTGTGCTTCTTCCATTGCTCCCAATTGAAAATTTTAAAGGAAATCTCATTCACTAGAAACAGAAGCCATTTATCCCTTGCTGAGGATAAATGGTGAGGGCCAGTTACTTCTATATATTGCTTTCTCAAAATGAAATATTCTTGCATATAGAATCACACAGCCTTATCTTTTAACCCTCTTTTTGCCCTCAGTTTTTCAAGATATCTATTTGCATTTCTGCATTCTGAGTGGTTTTCATGTGAAAATGATTATGATTTCATAAAATTCACATTCCACTAGTTTCTTTGAATCTTGCCAAGCAATCTTCCTTACAACAGTAACAGCAAGCCTGAACTATTTTAGTGTTTTAATAGGTCAGAAGTGTCAAAATTTAGTCAGTGGTTTATAGGAGTAAGGCTTATTATTCTTTATGCAGGCACAACCCATCACTTTTCTGAATTCTTATAATGAATTATTCTTATCACCTAATTATTTGGCATTACATTCACTTAAGTTGCAGTTAATTCTAATCCAGATTTTATTGGGTTGGTGCAAAAGTAATTGTGGTTTTGCATTTTTGAAATTTGCTGTTTGATATTGCAATACATTCTTAAATATGGTTATGTTATACATCATTTTAATGCACATTTTTTGCTTTCTGTTTTTTTGATAATGACTTATTACTTGCTGTTTATTTTAAACTAGGGAAATGATGTTAATTAGACAAGAAAGCAAATTGGAGCAATTCTTTTATTCAAGTTGAAAATGAGTTGTAAAACAGCAGAGACAACTTGCACCATCAACAATGCATTTGGCCCAGGAACTGCTAACTAATGGACAGTGCAGTGATGGTTCAAGAAATTTTGCAAAGGAGACCAGAGCCTTAAAGATGAGGAGCGCAGTGGCTGAACATTGGAAGTTGACAGCGACCAGTTGAGAGGATCATCGAAGCTGATCCTCTTACAACTACATGAGAAGTTACTGAAGAACTCAGTGTCAGCCCTTCTATGGTTTGGCATTTGGCCCTGGCAGCAAATTGGAAAGGTGAAAAAACTCAATAAGTGGGTGCCTCATGAGCTGACCACAAATCAAAAATTTCGTTTTAAAGTATTGTCTTGTCTTATTCTATGCAACAACAACAAACCATTTCTCAATCGTACTGTGATGTGCGAGAAAAAGTGGATTTTATATGACAACTGGTGATGACCAGTTAAGTGGTTGGACTGAGAAGAAGCTTCAAAGCACTTCCCAAAGCCAAACTTGCACCAAAGAAAGGTGGTCTGCTGCCAGTCTGATCCACTACAGCTTTCTGAATCCCAGAGAAACCATTTCATCTGAATAGTATGCTCAGCAAATCGGTGAGATGCATCAAGAACTGCAACACCTGCAGCAGGCATTGCTCAACAGAAAGGGCCCAATTCTTCTGCATAAGAATGCTTGACTGCACATCGCACAACCAACACTTCAGAAGTTGAATGAATTGGGCTACAAAGTTTTGCCTCATCTCACCATATTCACCTGACCTCTCACCAACCACTTCTTCAAGCATCTCAACAACTTTTTGCAGGGAAAATGCTTCCACAACCAGGAGGAGGCAGAAAATGCTTTCCAAGAGTTTGTCAAATCCTGAAGCATGGATTTTTATGCTACAGGAATAAATTATTTCTCGTTGGCACAATGTGTTGATTATAATGGATCTGAGCTGTTTGAGCTTGTAATGATTTAAAATTCACGGTCCGAAACCACAATTAAGTTTGCACCAACTTAATACCATCTCTCTATACTTTAGCTCCTTGAATTGATTTTCCTTGGTCTAGGAAATCTTAATCACTTCCCACCAACCTTCTATTTATTCTTCCAATATTATCCAAAGTATTCTGCCTCTGTCCTCCTTAGCCCAAGTGCTTTCTTTGACTTCAGAGGCCTTGTTGTTCAGTCGCTAAGTCATGTCTGACTCTCTGCAACCCCACGGACTGTGGCACATCAGGCTCCTCTGTCCTCCACTATCTCCCCAGTTTGCTCAAATTCATGACCAAAGGCTTTAAGCAATGATTATCAAAATGTGGTTGACTGAGTCTGCCATGCAATTGCTAAGCTAGTCATTTTAGGCATTAACATTTATTATCATGTCCATATTTATATTTTTGAGGTACAGTAACATCTCACTGGTTATGGATTCTAGCCCTGTTTGTCATAATGTAGCTCAGGAACCCCAGGCAAGTCACCTGCCCTCTCTGGTTCGTTTTTCATCTATGACCAGCCAAGATGTTGGAGGCCAGTTCCAAAGGGAGAACAGTTGGCATAAGGAACTAAAGGCAGAGAAGTGATAGAGTAGTTTCAGGAAGAGGGCTGTGGCCCTTGGTTTAGACCAGGCTGCCCAGAAGAACCAGTGGTCAGGTCATCTCTTACTTTACTCATAACCCATGAAATAAAGGTTAGTGGGAATGGAGTTTCCAAAAGCAATCACAATCAGAGAATGAGATTTTTTAAAATTGAAACTTAAGATTTGTTACCGCTGGTGATTTTATGGATGATAAAACTGACACTCAGAATGTAGTAATACATGCAAATAAAATGCTCATTGATAGAATCATCTTGCAAGACTGTGTTTCAACAGAATATATATAATATAGCTGACTGCAGCTAATGATGCTCGATCTTTACAGTTGTTTCTGATACTCATTTGTGGTTGCTCATATTTAGGAATAAAATATGAAATACTTTGTCAGAAATATTATCAGGTTTTCAGTACATCTATTCTTTAGTTAATATATCCAAGCAACTCATGCTATGATTTTACCATCTAAGTTTTTTAAGGTATAAATGTTTATTAGAGCTACTTTAAGGAACTTGGTTGTATTTATGGGGCAGTTCCTAGACTCCCTTACCCAGTGTGCCATTTCTTTTTGCTGTTTTTAAACTTCTTTCAAACCAATTCAGAACTAGTATCTAATTTTCCTTTTTGCTGTGGTATGCAATGAAACTTCAATTGGAATTAAGAATTAAGGTAAAAGTAGTAGCAGATGTTTCAAATTCTCCCAAACTAGTCTCAGGTTATGCGCATTTCATAGTCCTGCACTAGGGCCATATGGTCGGTCAAACTTGCAAGGATTTGTTGGTATTACAAAAAATATTTGTTAAAAAGACTTAAAAAAAAATCCGCATAGACTTCTTATATTAGTACGTTACTATATATTACTAATGTAATACTAGTATATGTATACTAATATATTAGTTTCCTTTCCCCTCTAATGTTTCACTATTTCTCAGTACCATTATTAGAGGGACAGAGGAGGAATACATTTGTTGACTTTCTCTGGAAATCTGAGCAATAGTATCGTTTTATTTGGAAAACTGAACCATTACCCATACCACAAGGGCTTTCTACTTTTAAAATGTATTCAATTGTTGCTTGCCATTTTTATGAAGACCAAAGTTGAAAAAATTTGAGAATCCCAGGATGAGTATAGCCATACATGCATGATGACTTCAGGCAAGCTGAGGCTCTCCTTTTTAAGTAGTGCAGCCACTCATAGGTCTTCTGGCAGCTGATCACTCCTCTCCACTTCTCCAGGTAAGGCAGCCCTGCGACCCCTCCTACAGAGCACCTGCCAGTTGAGCCTGTTAGAACTGCTGGTGGTGAAGGCTCTGCCCCCTGATTAGCTTCCTAAGTCTTTCTCTGCAAGCAAGAATCACAACCACTTTGATTTCTGGAATTTGTTGTTGTGTTTGAAATTTTTATTCTACAATCCCCCTTTAGCTGACGCCTTTAAGTATACACCTTGTCTCCTCCATGATTTCCGCCTTGAGCATGGGATCCTGCAGTGCTGAAAGGCATCTTTTTATTACGACCCTCAATGAAAAACTCCCTTCTTGCTTTCAAAAACCAAAGGCTGCCTGCATGGCATTATTTTGGGTGGGTGGGGGGTTGCTAAGTTTGTATGTTTTTCTAACACATTAAATAATAGTTTTGCTGAACAGTTATTGAAATTCTGATAAAGTCAGTGTTGAACAAAATACACAATGCATATTAGAGAGGGGATGCACTATCCCTTATGCAGGGACATGGGTATATATGTTACATATACCAGTATACAACCACCATCATGCCAGGACCGTAAGAATTGCTGCAGATAAACTGGTTATCCTACTACTGTGATCATCAGTGCTGGTCTTTGCAGCCAGCATCACTTTGTTGTTGTAAGTTGTTGTTGGACTCTCTTGCAAACCTCATGGCCTGTAGCCTGCCAGACTCCTCTGTCCATGGGATTTCCCAGGCAAGAATACTGGAGTGAGTTAACATTTCCTTCTCCGGGGGGGTCTTCCTGACCCAGGGATTGAACTCAAGTCTCCTGTGTTGGCAGGCAGATTCTTTACCACTGAGCCACCAGGGAAGCCCAGCATCACTTTAAGCAGTGGCTAATAATGACCCTTGCCACAATGGACAGCATTTGTCAACTTAAGTTAAAGACAAAAGAGATATTCTGCATTAATTAAGAAAGCCAGGTATTTTAATTTCCTTTGTTATTTTAAAACCAACTGACAGGATTTTTGGCTTTTGAAAATATTAAGGGAAATTCATTTCATCTTCTGGGCATGATGACTTAATTTGAAAGCAGTGTCTGCGACATCAGTCTGTAATCATCCGTTTTTCCATTTATTCATACAGTATTTGGTGGTATGTGTCTGGTGCTGGGAATAATGCGGGACATCAGTCTGTAATCATTCATTTTCCATTTATTCATACAATATTTGGTGGTATGTGTCTGGTGCTGGGAATAATGCAAACAAAATAATTCAGATAATATCCACTCACCAGGAGCTCAAAGATGGGCATTAATAAAGTTATATTACTAAATGCAATCAGATCTGTTTTTCCAAACTTAACTCATCTTTAATAAAAGAAAAAAAATGAAGTAAAACATCTGCAACTTGAAATTGTTTAATTCATTTGGTGGTTTTCATTTTTTTGGAGGGAACCGCAGCAGCATTAGCATATGGTTCTTTGAGTTGGGTCAGACTGCCCTCTGCAGACTCAATTATTAACTAAGAACAACCTTAATTTGGGGATCAGGAGATGATAGTTTGGGAACCTGCCCAGTGGCTGCAGCTCTCTGTCTTTAGAGAATTCTACCCGGAAGAGGCGATACCCCGCTGGCACACTTAAGCAGCATCAATCGGTACAGTGGACTAAATGAGATAGGGTGAGGTGGGAATCTGGGGGGAATGGGTATAAGTTGGTCAGAACTTTCTAAGCTAAGTAAGCTACTAGGGCTACTAGTGGTTCCCGAACTTGTCAACACATCAGAATCACCCACGGAATTTGCTAATTATGGCTTTCAGAGATTGTGATTTAACTGATCATGGCTATGGCTGGGGTCAGGATTCTGAAAGATGCTAATGTGAGAGAAGCTGGGAACCACTGCTGGCAACAGCAAAAGCTGTTTCCTGGCCAGGATTTTTATTAACAAAATCAAAGACAAACTGCTACTTCTATTTTGCTAAGAACCACTTGAGGATGATACCCTGTTGGTCACACTGAAACCCAGAGGATACTGGAGTTGAAAGGGAACTGTGATCATTAGTCCAGCAGCTGTACAGGGGCATGTCTTAACGTCATTTATGGCTCCCAGATCTGTTTAGCCTGCATAATGTTCTAAAAAACTTGAGACCATCCACATAAAAATCTGGATGTTTGGTTTGTCTGAAAAGTCAGATCTCACAACTGGACCTGCAGAGCAGCAACAGGTTGGCACTCAGCAGAGGTTTAGCCCCTTGACGGGCACCTGCTCTCTGGTTCACCTGTCTGCACCAGCCTGCCCTAGCAAGCATCTGATTTGGTCCAGGTGGCTCCTACCTTCTACAAAACTAAAAACTAACTTTCTACAACTTTTACCCACTGCTCCCAGCTCTGCAGCACAAAGGAAGCTCATTCCTTCTGTAAGAAGTGGCTTCAACTTGTCAAGGGCAGGATTCTTGCTGTCTCTCTTAAGTGTTCTCCTCCAGCTGAATACTCCTAGTTCTTTCAAGTATTCCCAGTATGAAACAGGTTCTGGACTCCTTGCTGTCCTGGTTCCTGCCTCTTGATACAAACATGCTGGTGAGTATCCTCCTTAAAACATGCAGTACCCAGAATGAAATGCAGCACTTGCAGCGTGGTGTTCTGACTATGGCTGTGACACTTCTATTCATAGAATCTTTAAACACCACTAGTTTTTACCAGTGTCATCACATGGTTGGTTCATACTGAGCCTATGTCCAACTGAAGTCCCTAAGTCTTTTTTTATATGAAGATGATAAGAAGATAATTTTCTCTATCCCAAACTTACATAACCTATTTAAATGAAGATGTTACATTTATGACTGGTTTAATTTCATCTTGATGATGTCACCCTGGAACTGTTTTGTGATTGTCATCTGTTGTATCAGCAATGTTGGGTTGCTCCATCCTCAAATATGGTCTTTGTGATGCCTTCATCCAAAGTGCTGATTTTAAAATGTTGAATAAGACAGAGCCCTGTGAAATATCAACAGAGGCCAAAATCACACCAACTCATTAGTTAATAATTTGTTTAAATAACCAAAGAGATGTCCATGTACTACACCATCAAGACTGTATTTTTCTTATCCATGAGGCTCTCAGGAAACCCTTTCAGGAACTGATTTATACTATTCTCCATTCATCTCATGTAGTGATGTAACAGCCCTATCACAGGAGGGACTAGGTTAGTGCCTTCCTCCGTTTTGAAAATCAAGACACTAGAAGAATACAGCTGTTTCTTGCTGAAGGCTATCTGGCTACTTTAGGGTATGCCAATCCATCCATTTGATTCTCTACCTGACGGAAGTACAGTTGAGATCATAAGAATTTCTACTCAGACAGAATCCAGGACTCAGGAGGTCAAGGAAACAGAGATTATGCATGTAGAACCAACAGCCTGTCAACATTTAAGAAAACTGACACAGAGCCTGTTAAGAAGCAAATGACAGACAATTCTTTCTCTACATTAAATCTGATTTTCAACAGATTTAAAAAGGAACCTTAAGCATAACCACACTTAATGACTTGCTTGATCCAGTGATTGTCCCAAAAACAGGCAAAGAATTTAAATAACTTGACCAACTTGGAAACCATCTGGTATGCCAAGGTCCTCCTCTCAGAAAAGCTCAAATTCTTGTGCTCTCTGATGATCTCTCAAAAGCACAGTTTCAGTCCTAGGAAGCTGATCCTCTGAGAATTATTTCGGGACTCTTCGGAGTTCATTCATGAGCCAAAGGGCAGCGCTGAGCAGAGCCAGGGAGCCCGACTGGTGAGCGGCAGCCAAAGGAGTTGGGACGTACATCAGCAGAGTACTGATGCCCAAGCCCACCTGCCACAGAGAAGAGCAAGCAGTAAGCCAAGCAGGAGACACGCATTCAGAACCAAAACGACCAGACACACGAACCCGCCACACTTTCCCATCAGAACTTGAAAAAACATATCTTAAAATTTCACAAGGAAACAGACTTACAACGAAAGAAATTCAAATTAGATAAAACTAAAATTCCCCCTAATTATCCTTCATCTAGCCCTGTTCTCTTCCCCAAAGGCAGCCACTATTACCAGTTTCTCACACTTGTATTTTTATATACATGTTTAAAGAAAGACATAGCAGCTTTTAAAAAATATATTGTTCTGTCATTTGCCTTTTTTTCAAATAAAAATGTGTGTCTTGAGATCTTATTATTTTAAACTGCTGTACAGTATTCCACAGGATGGCTGTATCATAGATGTTTGTTTAGGGTGTTTCCAATTTTTCACTTATCACAGTAATTCCAAAATGAATTTCCTGGGAACAGTTCTTTGTGCATTAGAGTAGCTCCAGAGCAGGCAAAAAGCCAATGTGCTTGATCAAAGGACTAAACATTTTAACACTTCAAAAAATATTGCCAAATGCCCTCAGAAAAATAGCTATAACAAATCATGCTCTCACCAAGAATATACAAATGTATATTTTCCTATACCCATGCCAATACCTGATTTTTTTTTCATTTTTTTCCAATCTGACAGGTACAAAATGGCACACATTAATTTGTTCCTCTCTGATCATGAGTGAGGCTAAAGAGTTTTTCATATTTACTGGCCATTCATCATTTCTCTTGTGAGAATTGTCTTAATATCCTTTACTTATTTTATTTTCTGGTTGTTAATCTTTTAGTCTATTATAATTATTTTCTCCTAGGCCTGTCACCTTTCTTTTTAAATTTTGTTTTGGGGACACCTTCAGAATCAAAAGAAGTGGCTTATACCTGTGTATATGCCAAAGCTAGCAGAGTGGTGGCTGCTATCTTGGTCCTTCGAGGAAGGGGAATTCTTCGGGAGAGGAAGTAGAGTACTGTAATGGCAGTAACTGAAGTGATGCCCTGTGGGGTAGAAAGAGTCTCATCAGGTGCCATGTCCTACCCCCTGGTTTCTGCTCACCTTACAGCTAATTCCCCCAGATCCACTGAGTAACTACTGAACACTTTCCCCTCCCAGGCAGAGAACCACCTGATGACTCCTTAAGCTCTTCCCTGCTCCTCTTCTGCTCGCCACTTCAGTGCAATGGAGGTGTGGCTACACTTACAGTTACTGCACTTTATACACACTGACTGTCAGTAATCTTACCCACCTTCCAATGTGGGTGTCTGCCCGGTGTGGCCCTCAGGTTTTAAATTACTCTTTGCATCAATTCAGTTCAGCTCAGTTGTGTCCGACTCTGCGACCCCATGAGCCGCAGCACGCCAGGCCTCCCTGTCCATCACCACCTCCAGGAGTTTACCCAAACTCATGTCCATTGAGTCGGTGATGCCATCCAACCATCTCACCCTCTTATTTATCCCTAATTTTATCTCTATTTTAATCCTGTATTTTTAAAACAAGGCTGACCCCAGCACATGAGAGTTACTGTTTTCCTGGACTGTGAGTAGAGGAGGTGGTGGTGCTTCCACCTAGTGTTAAAAAGATCTAAAGTCTCCTTGTCATTTCCACTTCTTTAGAAAGACAGTCTGGAGCTGGCAGTAGGGTTTCCGACCCCACCTTCCATGATATGAAGGAAAATGTTTTCTATCATTTTCTATATCAATTTCACATCTTTTTCTCTTCATAGCTGTCGATTTCAACCAGACTTGACTTATTCCAAAATGCTGTGCGGCAGTGGGGACCGAGGCCGCACAAGGTAACTTGCCCTAGCCCCAGGGTTCCCTCTGGATGTGAGGCCCCTGGGCCCCTCTCTCTGCGTGCACTACTGTCATCTCACGCTCAACATACCTCAGTCTGATGACATCCTCTGTCCCTAGCTCAACACTCATTTCAATAGTCCCATTCCTGCTGGTGTGTTTTAAACATGCCACAGAAGAAACTCTAGGATCGCCTTTGATCTTTCTTCACTTCTGTTCCTGCAGCCAGTCTTCTACTCAAAACAACTTCTTTCAGATCCATCTTCTCAAGTCTGGGTCCTACCAGGAAACCCTGAACCCTACCACTCTCACAGCATTACTGCAATAGCACGACTGCTTCTCCCAGGTCTCCTTGCAACTAACCTTTCCCTGAGCTCCGATGTATCAGGCCACCAAGCAATCTTAACGCGACTCATAGTAGGTCCTTAATAAATATTAACTTAAATAAGATGAGGAGTATTTATGATGCTCTTAGCTCCTTGGGGTCTTGGTTCAGCCTGATGGCTATGTGTTCAGCAACCACTGTCTTTACACTCTCTGCTCTACTTGGCCTCATTTCTGCTAAAATGACTCTTCTCTGCATGTACAGGATTGAGGAGAATTAACTTTAAAAAGCTGGCAGTATCCTGCAAGTCAGAATTTGGCTAGAGGTATGTGGATAGTTAAGACAAAAACATCACATCAGAAAACTGGTACTAAATTTCTTCTAAAAAGAATTCTAGTACCCACTCTACCATCTCAGTGTTGCTAGTAGTGCTTCAGACACCCAGAGCCTGTAAGAGGCTCCTTGTGTGTAGTAGCCAGTAACCCCCAGCCAGACTTACCAGAACCCGGTGATCAAACTGCACCATGGTGGGATTCTCGAAAACATTCCTCAGGAGAGGGGAGAAGCTAAAGAGATCCTCTGGGATCCAAGCTTCTCCCATCTTGGGGAAGGAGTTGTAAACAAGTCCAGCATCCAGCCCTGCCACAAAAGCCCCTGGGTTCCAAAGTAAATAGTATTTATTAAAATGAGAGAAAGAAGAGATCAAATACTAGTTCTGACATGAAAGTGAAAGTTCCCTTTGTGACCCAATGGACTGTAGCCCGCCAGGCTCCTCTGTCCATGGAATTCTCCAGGCAAGAATACTGGATTGGGTAACCATTCCCTTCTCCACGGGATCTTCCTAACCTAGGGATTGAACCTGGATTTCAATCTGGACTGTAGGCAGGTTCTTTACCCTCTGAGCCACCAGGGAAGTTCTGACATAGAAAATGTTTATTATTTCAGAGTTAGACAAAAGGAATAGTCAGAGAATAGAAAGATCTACAGCAGGGGTTCTCAAAGCCTGCTGTATTCACCATGGAAACTTAAATAAAAAAACCTTGCATCCTCACCTACTTCCACCCCAAGATTCTAGCATGCCTCTCCTAGAGGGCTGGATGAGAAGCTCTAGAGAGAGGCATATTCGTTTGGAAAAGTTCCTTTGCTGACTGTGATATGAGTTCTCCTTACTGCCTCGCCTTCCCACCGCCAACTGATCTATTCTGAAACTAGTTAATTTACTCTTTCACATCCTCAAGTTTCCACTTAAATGTTACTTTATCAAAGAGATCTCTCCAATAATCCTGTATAAAATAGCACTCCCCAACCCCACGTCTATCCCCTTATCTTGCTTTATTTTCTTTGCAGCACTCAACATCATCTGGCATGTTACGGGTTTTATTGTTTTTTTTTCATCTGTCTTCCCCAAGTGCTCAAAAAATCTTATAAACTAAACCCTGGATAAACACACAAAGAAGGTATCCATGAATTTAATGGATGACTGATCCATTATTTATGATCACAGAAGATTCAGGTATGTTAAATCATATTCCTTATTTTTCTAAATTGCATTTATAAAGTCAAAATTCATGTTCTTCAATCAAAAAAAGTGGGGGGGAGATTTGGGTGGGATCACTGGTTTGATGGTTTTATTTAGAGCTGTGCTATCCAATCAAACTTTCTGCAGTGATGGAAATGTTCTATATCTGTCATCCATCCAGTACAACAGCTGCAAGCCACCCACTGTGGTTACTGAGCACTTGAAATGTGGCTACTGTGACTGAGACTAAATTTTATTTGCTTTTAATTAACTTAAGCTTAAATAGTCACATGAAGCTAGTGATTATTGTACAGGGCAGTTCTAGAGTAAGAAAGGTAGAGCTGTGATTTAAAGAATGAGAGAGATCTGTTTTAGTCTCTTTGCCCCCAATAAACTCCCCACCTAAAGGCCATCTTTGAGGGCAGGCTTTTGTCTGACCTATCTTGTATAATGTAATAACAATAATGTTTATATTGATAACAACAGCTAACACTTATATAGCCTTTGCTACTTGTGAGGTGCTAAGTACTTCACATATATTACTTAAACTATTATCATCTTCCCCATTTTATAGATGAGGTCACTGAGGCCCAGACAGGTTACACAGCTTGTCCAAAGTCATACAGTTTATAGATGTTAAAGCCAGGATTTGAACCTAGACAGTTTGGATCCAAGTAGATGTTCAATATTTTTGTTCAACTAACTGAAAAGCAGGATTTGGGGAAGGAAGGAATAGGAAACAAGAGGGTGAAGATGGTGGGTATGAGACAGGCAGGTGTGAGAAGGAGGTATAAAGATGCAGGAGGAAAGCATTAGGCAAGAGATCCCACCTGAAGAGTAAAAAGAAGTTAAGCCACCTTTGATAAGAAGAATCCTACCTGAGAGAGCTGTAAGGAACACCAGGCCTGCAGTTCCATGAGCAAATCGTCTCAACCTCAGGAGTTGACAGGTTTCAGGCAACTAAATAAGAAAATTGCCAGATACACTGACTGCAGGAATTAGGAAAGGCAGCAAGATCTCCAAGGACAAACTCCAGAGACAATCTGAGGCCAGATCTTCTCTGACTTCTAGACTAGGTTAAGCACTCCCAGAAGACATTCTACTTTATCTAAATTTTATTAAATGTATACATTTACTATTTGTCTTCCCTGCTACCTTGTACGTTTTATGAAGATAGGAACTACCATTTCACTTGCTTACTACAATAATCCTAGCCCAGGAGATGGCATATAGGTATTCAATATACATCTGTTCAGGAATGGAATGATCTGCATTGTTCAGGGAAAACCATTTCACCATGGTTAAAATGATGTGACTTAAGGTAAAGAACTGGATTTTCAAGTCATGTGTAATATTTAGTGTTTAGCAAATATAATCACAATCAACACTGTAGAGAGAGTAGAGTAGAGATTCTTGCATTTAGTGTTTTGGGTAAATTGTTTTTATTTTACTGTAGTCAGCTTGTGATAATAATCAGCAAATCAACAAATATTTAGTAAGAACTTTATACACAAGCAAAATAAGCACACATGCAAGCATAAAGGAAAGATACAAAGGAAAGCCAGCGTGCTGCCCTCAAATGATTTACAATCTAGTATGTGAGGAGTTAGGACAGTGTATCAGCACTGGCCATTAAAATTTTCTGTGATGATAGAAAAGTTCTATTATCTGTGCTGCTCAATATGTGGCTATGGAGGATCTAAAAAGAGGCTAGAGCAAGTGAAAATTTTTTAAAAAGTTAATTTTATGTAAAGTTTAAGTAGATAACAAGTTTGTTTATACAAAGTTATTTTTACTTATTTTAATTAGAATTTAAATAGCAATAGTGGCTAGGAGCTATTGTGCTGGACAGCACAGTTCTATATGGTTGACTATCATCTCAAATCCTTTCTGTAATTAGTGGAACATAAATAAAAAGAGAAAAACAATTAATAATTGAAACATCACTGGTAACCTTTAAGAGTACCACTCAGTTAGGAGAACTTAGGAGACTGTACTAAGTACTGAACACTTGATATGTGCAAGTGTAGGGGTGAATGTGTAGATGGATATGGATGGCGTGGATGGGGAAGCCAGATGACAAGAAGTGTGAAAAAAGAATGAGTTGTTAGGATGTACAGCTCTAGATGTAGGTTAGCCTTAGAAGTCTGGCTTTGAGAGTAAGAAGAATAGGAACTAGTCAGATGTGAATTACCTACTATACCAATGTTTCAACCCCATCTGGCTTCCCTGTGGGATGAATGCCAAGTCAACAACTCCTGTTCTTACTGGGATCCAGATCACGGGCTCCAGGTACCTACTAAATGATTCTACTTAAAAGTCCTACTATCAACCTAAACCTCACTCCATGAACAGGTTATTCAGGCCAACCATGACTTTGACACCTAAAATAATATGCATTTTAAAATGTATTTCCTTTTAATCAGCATACAGAGAAAATACTTCTAGGCAAGATCACTATGGTTTACTATATTGTCAGATCTGCTGAATGGTAGGGTCCCCATGGAAAGAACAAACAACTTAACATGGCTTTTGCACACCACTAAGGTCTACAAGCAACTCTCATTCTGGCCTTCCTCACCTCTCCACCCATCATCCTGCTGGGAATCAGAAGTCAAGTGGTCGAGGTGTCTCTTGTTGCTGGTATTCATTCCTTCTGTTACTAAAACTCATGTTTTCATCTTTTTCTTGATAGGCAATGCTGACAAAGTATTTGGCTCCTATACTAATTCTCCACTGAATAAGTCACTCCTGCCTAAAATCATAAGTGCAGGTTTTAGTTTGCCATCCCGAAGCTATCCAGAGTCTCAGAATTCATTGTTTCTCTCTAAACTTTGGTTATATCCAGCTTCTAGTAAACTGATCGATGTTGCTAAGAGAATGTATGCATTTTGACATGGAACTTCCCGTTAGGACCAGAATTTCCATGTCTCTGACCCTGTCCACATGTGTGGTAAACAATACAGCCTGACTTTACCTTGTGCTGAGGAAGCAGCAGGGAGAGCGAGGTCCATAAGCTGGCACAGTAGAGCACAAGGGCTGACCCCAGGTGGGCAGCCAGGCGGTACTGACTGACTCGAGGGATGTCATGGGAATCTGGTTTTTCTTCTAATCCACTTTTCACCATATACCATCCCAAAAGGCCCTACAATCACAAAGAAAAAGGGCAAACAAGACAAGGTTGAAGCTGTCTATTCAACTTGACTCTCTGAGAAAGTGAGTATCCTATCTGACCCCTCCTTTCCATACGCTCCCACATCCCCAGGAACCAAGGAATTGAGACCTACCCAATTTCCACCATAAATACTTAACCACTGTTTAGAATTAATGTTTTATTGAAGTAGAAGTCAAAGCTATGGTTTTTCCAGTAGTCACATATGGATGTGAGAGTTGGACCATAAAGAAGCTGAGAGCCAAAGAATTGATGCTTTTGAACTGTGGTGTTGGAGAAGACTCTTGAGAGTCTCTTGGACTCAAGAAGATCAAACCAGTCAATCCTAAAGGAAATCAGTCCTGAACATGCATTGGAAGGACTGATGCTGAAGCTGAAGCTCCAATACTTTGGCCACCTGATGTGAAAAATTCATTGGAAAAGACCCTGATGCTGGGAAAGATTGAAGGTAGGAAGAGAAGGGATAACATAAGATGAGATGGTTGGATGGCATCACCAACTCAGTGGACACAATTTAAGCAAGTTCTGGGAGTTGGTGATGGACAGGAAAGCTTGGCGTGCTGCAGTCTATGGGGTCACAGAGTCAGACACAACTGAGTGACTGAATTTAACTGAACTGAAGTAGAGCCAAATATGATGGCTACTCCATTTCTTCTAGGGGATTCTTGCCCACAGTAGTAGATATAATGGTCAGCTGAGTTATATTCACCCATTCCAGTCCATTTTAGTTCGCTGATGCCCAAAAAGACGACGTTCACTCATAGTCAACAAAACAGTCCGAAATGCAGTACTTGGATGCAATCTCAAAAATGACAGAATGATCTCTGTTCCTTTCCAAGACAAACCATTCAATATCACAGTAATCCAAGTCTATGCCCTGACCAGTAATGCTGAAGAAGCTGAAGCTGAAAGGTTCTATGAAGACCTACAAGACCTTCTAGAACTAACATCCGAAAAAGATGTCCTTTTCATTACAGGGGACTGGAATGCAAAAGTAGAAGAAACACCTGGAGTAACAAGCAAATTTGGCCCTGGAGTACAGAACAAAGTAGGGCAAAGGCTAACAGAGTTTTGCCAAGAGAATGCACTGGTCATAGCAAACACCCTCTTCCAACAACACAAGAGAAGACTCTACACATATATATCACCTGATGGTCAATACTGCAATCAGATTGACTGTATTCTTTGCAGCCAAAGATGGAGAAGCTCTATACAGTCAGCAAAAACAAGACTGGGACCTGACTGTGGCTCAGATCACCATCTCCTTATTGCCAAATTCAGACTTAAAATGAAGAAAGGAGGGAAAACCACTAGACCATTCGGGTCTGACCTAAATCAAATCCCTTACGATTATACAGTGGAAGTGACAAATAGATTCAAGGGATTAGATCTGATAGACAGAGTGCCTGAAGAACTATGGATGGAGGTTTGTGACATTGTACAGGAGGCAGGGATCAAGACCATCCCCAAGAAAAAGAAATGCAAAAAGGCAAAATGGTTGTCTGAGGAGGCCTTACAAATAGCTGTGAAAAGAAGAGGAAGTCAAAGTGAAGTCACTCAGTCGTGTCCGACTCTTTGTGACCCTATGCACTGTAGCCTACCAGGATCCTCAGTCCATGGGATTTTCCAGGCAAGAATACTGGAGTGGGTTGCCATTTCCTTCTCCAGGGGATGTTCCTGACCCAGGGATCAAACCCAGGTCTCCCACATTGTAGGCAGATGCTTTACCATCGGAGCTACCAGGGAAGCCTGAAAAGAAGTGAAAGGCAAAGGAGAAAAGGAAAGATACACCCATCTGAATGCAGAGTTCCAAAGAATAGCAAGGAGAGATAAGAAAGCCTTCTTCAGTGATCAATGCAAAGAAACAGAGGAAAACAACAGAATGGGAAAGACTAGAGATCTCTTCAAGAAAATCAGAGATACCAAGGGAACATTTCATGCAAAGATGGGCACAATAAAGGACAGAAATGGTATGGACCTAACAGAAGCAGAAGATATTAAAAAGAGGTGGCAAGAATACACAGAAAAGTTACACAAAAAAGATCTTCATGACCCAGATAATCACGATGGTGTGACAACTCACCTAGAGCCAGACATCCTGGAGTGCAAAGTCAAGTGGGCCTTAGAAAGCATCACTATGAAGAAAGCTAGTGGAGGTGATGGAATTCAGCTGAGCTATTTCAAGTCCTAAAAGATGATGCTGTGAAAGTGCCGCACTCAATGTGCCAGCAAATTTGGAAAACTCAGCAGTGGCCACAGGACTGGAAAAGGTCAGTTTTCATTCCAATCCCAAAGAAAGGCAATGCCAAAGAATGCTCAAACTACCGCACAATTGCACTCATCTCACACGCTAGTAATGCTCAATATTCTCCAAACCAGGCTGCAACAGTACGTGAACCATGAACTTCCAGATGTTCAAGCTGGATTTAGAAAAGGCAGAGGAACCAGAGATCAAATTGCCAACATCCACTGGATCACTGAAAAAGCAAGAGAGTTCCAGAAAAACATCTACTTCTGCTTTATTGACTATGCCAGAGCCTTTGACTGTGTGGATCACAACAAACTGTGGAAAATTCTTAAACAGATGGGAATACCAGACCACCTGACCTGCCTCCTGAGAAATCTGTTTGCAAGTCAGGAAGCAACAGTTAGAACTGGACATGGAACAGACTGGTTCCAAATTGGGAAAGGAGTATGCCAAGGCTGTATATTGTCACCCTGCTTATTTAACATATGCAGAGTACATCATGAGAAACACTGGGCCGGATGAAGCACAAGCTGGAATCAAGATTGCCAGGAGAAATATTAATAACCTCAGATATGCAGATGACACCACCCTTATGGCATTAAGTGAAGAAGAACTAAAGAGCCTCTTGATGAAAGTGAAAGAGGAGAGTGAAAAAGTTGGCTTAAAACTCAACATTCAGAAAACTAAGATCATGGCATCTGGTCCCATCACTTCATGGGAAATAGATGGGGAAACAGTGGAAACAGTGACAGACTTTACTTTATGAGGCTCCAAAATTACTGCAGATGGTGACTGCAGCCATGAAATTAAGATGCTTGCTCCTTGGAAGAAAAGTTATGACCAACCTAGACAGCATATTAAAAAGCTGAGACATTACTTTGCCAACAAAGGTCCGTCTAGTCAAAGCTGTGGTTTTTCCAGTAGCCATGTATGGATGTGAGAATTGGACTATAAAGAAAGATGAGCACCGAAAAATTGATGCTTTTGAACTGTGGTGTTGGAAAAGACTCTTGAGAGTTCCTTGGACTGCAAGGAGATCCAATCAGTCCGTCCTAAAGGAAATCAGTCCTGAATATTCATTGGAAGGACTGATGCTAAAGCTGAAACTCCAATACTTTGCCCACCTGATGTAAAGAACTGACTCATCCGAAAAGACCCTGATGCTGGGAAAGACTGAGGCAGGAGGAAAAGGGAACGACAGAGGATGAGAAGGTTGGGTGGCATCACTGACTCGATGGACATGAGTTTGAGTAAACTCCGGGAGCTGGTGATGGACAGGGAGGCCTGGCGTGCTGCATGCAGTCCATGGGGTCACAAAGAGTCGAACACGACTGAGTGACTGAACTGAAAAGCCAAATATAGAAAATTACACAAAGGTGTATTTCGGACAAAACCTTTTGGACAAATTCTTGATATAATTTAACATTATGTAAACCAGTAAAATATGAGAGTAAAAAGACAGATGATTTGATAAGAGCTAGACTGAAACCTTTGGAGAAGTTTGACAAAGATAACTGCTTAAAAACAATTACTCTCATATTAGGTGGGAAGAGACAATTATCAAAGTTTGTGGGAGGCCAATTCATAAAAATCTGTAGTTTTTTAGGCAAATTGGTTTGCCAGTGTCTAAATTTCTACTCCTTTTTTAAAAAAATTATAATGAAAGTACATGCTTAAGTGTAAAAGTTTAAGGTATGTATTATTATTCTACGATTCCCTGTTTAACTGACTTTTCATTTAACAAAACTGTCAGTTCTAGTCATATCAGATAAGGTACAGCCCTTTCATGCCAACCCTCCCCAGCTAACAGAATCATGTTAACATAAATATATGTTCCTCCAGGTCTTTTTGGCTATTTCTTTCCCCCTTCACTATTACCCTAGATGTTCTAATTACCTTGATTTCATCTGCAGAGGACGCTGGAAGATGAGCGCGCTCACAGTGTGATCTGCCAGCCCCCACTTTCTTCCTCCCAAAATCCTATCTGCCATCTTCAAATTTCTGCCTCCCTGAAAGTCTGACTTAAGTGGTTTTTTTTAATTTTAAAACAACCTTTTACTTTGTTTCACCAACTATCTCTAGTTTCTATTAGATTTTTATTAATGTCTAACTCTTTATTATCTGTTTCTATCCCTTCTGTTTTGTCTCTTCCATCTCCCTCCTTTATTTCTAATCATGGGTTGGTATTCTTACCACTTTGATTTAAATCAACCAATTAGTTTCCTCCTGACCAAATTTTGATATTTCTTCGATGCTCTGGGACTCTCCTTTAGAGCCTGTATATCTTGACCCAAATACTCCCATGTGTCCTCTCTAACATTCCTTTACTTGGCTCTCAAGCTTCCCTAACCCCAGAACTGTAGGAATCATTCTTTTCCTTAAGAGAAGTTCAACTTACATAACTTTAACCACCATTTATACTTGAACATCTTTCAGTTACCTCTGTATTCAAAGATCCTTCATCCCACAAAAAGTTTCTCTTGAAATTTCCCTATTTGTTTCTACAGCCATTCTAACATAGGGATCCCACTTCCCCATAGAGCAGGCAAGTTAGAAAAAGGGAGGAGACCAAGGACCCAGAAAGATCGCCATGATGGGAAAGAAACTCTAATTCTTGTGACATAAAAACATATTTACTGAGTGCTTACTGATTCCAGACACTAAACTAAGTACTTTACATGCATGATCTTTTTTAATATTCACACAACCTAAGCATTAGGGTCTATTATTTTCCCCATTTACAGGTAAGGAAAGCACAACCTACAGAGGTTAGACAACATGTCCCTATTAAGTGACAGAGCTGGGCCTTGAAGCCAGGCCTATGACACTAAAATCCATGTTCTTACCTCCTTTGTGATACTGTTTCAAACTATGCCCACTAGGAAGCTCCTGAGAACATTTCTGCTTTCCCAAATTTGAGTAAATCTCACCTGGAAGCAAACTAAACCACAGAGGGCAAGAACACGTCCTTTCAGGCCACGGGTGAGCCAGCCCTTTTTCCAAAAGTAGGCAGCAGGGAGGATGTATGCAAGGCCTACAAGGCGACCCCACATGCGGTGTGAGTACTCCATGTACCAGATGAACTTGAATTCCGCCAGCGTCATATCATGATTCAAGCTGGGTGAAAAGGGAAGTCAAAAATAAGAAAGATCCATCTGATTTTTATTTCCTGGTAGAATGAAGGAACATTCTTGGTTTTGAAACTTGATCAGTCTGCCATTTTCCTCATCAACCACCTCAGAATCACTTTGGAAATGGAGGTTTAGAGTAGGAAGCTCACTAAACATACCTAAATCAAATACCAAAAAAGAATAGAACCTACTGTTCTGAAATATTTTAAATAAGAAAAAGACTGAATGGGTCTAGTAGGATGTTTACCCGATTTTCTATAATACTTACATTTTAAATTCTGGAAATTGCTGATATTTTTGGAATTCTGCTTCCCATTCCTCTTGGCTTGTGGGTGGCTTCATCTCCTTTATTAAATGCCAATCTACCATGGAGAGGCCAGACTCTGTCAGCCTTAAGGTAGGGAAGAAATTTGAGTGTGTGTGTTAAATTTCAGTGTGTATATGTCTGTGCACCACACTCCATTACTCATAAATGGTTTACAGTAGCAAGCAGATCTGAACTTGACCCCTATAAAAGTAAACATATAATTTCATTGTTTCCTCTTTTGACAACTTGCTCTTTTCTTACTGCTTAGAATACTGTCAGAAAGAGCTGCTATCAGGTACAAATTTCTTTACTCCTTGTTCTATTTCATTAAACTCTCCTTACTTCTTTCACTAGCATTCCCTGACAGATAAAATCAACCCTTAGACCAAAGAAATGTGCCCTAAGTTCCTAACCAATATTATTGACACAAGGGGAAGAGATTGCTACAGATATAAATCAGCTGAGGTTCCTGAGTGAATCTAAAGTCAATAAAAATCAAAATCTATTGATTACAGCCTACATAACACATAAGGTAAGGGGACAGGGAATGCAGAGAGAATTTGAGGAAGACATACTTTAATAACACTAAAAAGTATTTTCACCAAAAGGGGTCAGGTTTCCAAAAGTAAAAAAGCTGACTTCAGGTCTGAGGCAAGACAAGCCTGGAACATCTTAATCAGAAAGCAAGGAATCAAAGTTTGCCAGGTTCCTGTCAGAAAGACTGGAGTCAATCTGAAGAGGTTCCCACTGACTAAAGATAGGACAACTGGAGCAAATCATCACCACTGCAATGGACTGAAACAAATCAAATATATTTAAACCTATGAGCTCATTAACACTAAAAAACTCACTTTATTGGTCACTTTTGGAAAACGACTTGGGAACCAACTTATTATTTTGAAGACTGATAAATAAAGGGAAAGGAATTACGTGTTTATCCTGCCTTTCCTAACATGTTGTACCTCAGCATAACCAAATTACTGATGAAAGTTTTTCTTTATAGTTGAGCTAATAAAATACCTATTACAATTTTGCAACTCTAATGAAGTAACAGATTTAGGCAATGATCATCAAGGGCTGTTGACATCTTTAACAGACACCAGATATTTATGAATGATCCAGTCACCTATGAAGTATTTTGCTCCCTGTCCCCAACCTGAACTTGATCAAGCAACAAGTTTGTCTACAGGAAATACAGGGGACAATGTTGTTGTTATTGTTGTTGTTGTTGTTCAGTTGCTCAGTCATGTCTGACTCTTCGCAATCCCCTGGACTGCAGCACGCCAGGCTTCCCTGTACTTCACTATCTCCCAGAGTTTGCTCAAACTCCTGTCCATTCAGTTGATGATGCCATCCAACCATCTCATCCTCTGTTGTCCCCTTCTCCTCCTGCCTTCAATCTTTCCCAGCATAAGGGTCTTTTCCAGTGAGTCTGCTCTTTGCATCAGGTGGCCAGAGTATTAGAGTTTCAGCTTCAGCATCAGTCCTTCCAATGAATATTCAGAGTTGATTTCCTTTAGGTTTGACTGGTTTGATCTCCTTGTTGTCCAAGGGACACTCAAGAGTCTTCTTCAGCACCACAGTTCGAAAGCACCGATGCTTCGGCACTCAGCCTTCATTATGGTCCAACTCTCATATCCATATATGACTACTGGAAAAACCATAGCTTTGACTATATGGGACTTTGTTGGCAAAGTGATGTTTCTGCTTTTAATATGCTGTCTAGGTTTGTCATAGCTTTTGGAACATGTTAAATACCATAAATGCTATTAGCAAAATCCAGACCATGAGAAACTACAAAGTACAAATGACTTGGGTTTCTTTAACAACAGCAAAAAACTGCAAAGGGGGTAGGGGAGGTGGAGGGAGCAGAATCCAAATCTGTAACATCTCTCTACAGATTTAAAGAGACCCAAGGCTCAGAGACCTGGGCTTCCCAGGTGGCACCAGTGATAAAGAACCCGCCTGCCAATACAGGAGACGTTAGAGACATAGGTTCGATCTCCGGGTTGGGAAGATCCCCTGGAGGAGGGCATGGCAACCCACTGCAGTATTCTTGCCTGGAGAATCCCATGAACAGAGGAGCCTGGTGGGCTACAGTCCAAGGGTCACAAAGCATTGGACATGACTGAAGCAACCAAGCATGAAGCACATGCACAGAAACCAACAGTGAGATGTGGAACTTATCTGTGTGTAGTTCAAACAAACTGGACAGAAATGTTTGTGACAAATCTGAACTCTGATTGTAGGGGGAAATATACACAAACAATGCACAGCTAACAGTTAAGACCTGAACCAGTCTTTATGAAGGGCTTCTATTGCATGCATGCATTAGTAAAATCCTAGACTGTTCTACAGAGGGGCAAGCCATCAGACATGTTCCTTCTATAGGCCTCAATTTCTGCATACTAAAATGTGGAGCTAGATTAGATGATTTCTAAGGTCCCTTCCCCCTCCGTCATCCTGCATGTCTACTGATGATCCAAACAGCTGACTATGAACAAATTACTCACCTTGTTACTCCACCAAGAATAACTGCTCCAGCCACTGTCCCACTGCAGACCAGGAGCCATCGGCCCACCGCCCGCTCAGCAGCCTTTGAAGGGAGGGATACTGTACCCCTTCCAGGTTGCAAAGCTACATCGGAGATAGTGCTGTACTGCCCTGGCCTCAAAGGGCGCCTGATCCCACAACTGCAACCACACTAAGGATCAAGACAGACAAATTACAACTGGAGAAAGAGGAAAAGCCTTCACTCCACTGCTACTCACACAGTCTCACTGTGTCTGGTATGAAGTATCCTGGTCATATTTCCACTGCTACTGTCCAGGTAAAACGTCATCTTCCATCTGGGCTGCATCTACCCCCAACTGGTTTGCCTGCCTCCAATCCGTCCCCTCACTACATGAACCTTCTGTCTCTCATATTTCTCCCAGACTTAACTCTACACCTAAATATGGATTAAATAAGGATTATTTTCTTTTTTTTTTTTTAAATGATTTTTCTCTAACTGGGGTTCCACTTGTCCCCTGACTGACCTATCACAGATCTCACCCTGGATGTCCCCTCCTCTAGGAAGTATTCCCAGACCTCCCCCCACCCCGCCCCATGTGTGCTGGGTCACTCTCCCAGGACACTATATCTCTCCATCACACAGCAATGTATCATTTAGTACACAGAGGTTTGTCTCTATCTCCCACTAAGCTAAGAGCTACAGGACAGCAGTGTCTGGTCAGTCTGGCTTCTACAAACTTCCTTTCATACACAGTTCCTTTACATAACAAGACCTTAATAAAGATTTGACAAAAGAGTTACAAACAAATGAACTGTGACTCCCTCTCGGGCAGGAGACTTGGTATTTTATCTTGCTTCCCCGACCCAGGGTCCAAACCCGAGTCTCCTGAGTCTTCTGCATTGGCAGGTGTATTCTTTACCACTGAGCCACCTGCGAAGCCCAGTTAACTAAGTAACTTTAGGCAAATTAAGCCTCAATTTACTTCTCTGTAGAATGGAGTTACAGTCCCTAACCTGACTACCCAGTAGCTTTGAGCAGAAATCAAACACATGGGTAAAAATCACTGAGGTTTTACTATGTGCTAAACCTCTGTGTCTATTATTTAATACAACACTTATGAAGTGCTATTATCCCCATTTTGCAGACTAGTAAATTGAGGCACAGAAAGGTTACCCAACTTGGCTAAGAGCACACAGCTAGTAAGTGGTAGGTCCGGATCCGAACTCAGGAGGCTTAGACACAATGAAATGCCTTGTGAACTTCCAGGAGCTACAGAAACGTGATGTGTGAGGATCTATTATCTCTTGGCCCTTTCTCCCCACGCCCGCTTCCGCGACTCAGTGCGCTGCAGTGCGGTACCTGTGTTCTAGGCGCCACCCTAGGAACCAGGAGCCGGAGACACGGGCTCCCCAGCAAGGCCTTCAAGGGCGTAAAGAGTAATCGCTGCATACTATACACAGTGCCCAACGGCCACCTTCAACCTCCTGTGCTCTCTGGTCCCCTTTCTCCGCCACCGACGGAAGAAGCACTTCCGGGTCACACAAACGAGCCCCTCCTCTTTGGAAGGCAGGGGCGAGCAGGAACTGCGCCTGCGCCAGTTTGGGCTTTCGCGGGGGCTGCTGGGGCGTGGACGTCGGGGACGCGCAGGGATGCGCGCAGCTGGGAGGACGCGCCCGTCTGGTCGCGCGCCTTGGAACCCGGACTCTTTGAGTGGAAACCGAAGACGCACGAGGGAGGAACGCGTGGAGCATGAAGAGGCAGGGGGCCTCCTCCGAGCGGAAGCGGGCGCGGATACCATCCGGGAAGGCGGGTGCGGAAGGTGGCGGGATGGGGGCGGTGGCCGACTTTGCTGCGTGGTACGGGCCGGGCCGACGGGTCGGGCGGGGGTTCTGGCCCGTGGATCAATCGCGATTTCCCTGAAAGTACTTTCTCCTGCTCGTCACAAACACCCCCCGTGAGGCGTAATCTGTCATTCGGCTTTAAACATGTGGAATCTGAGGGGCTGTTGGCGAGAGTGGCCCGGCTCTGGAGCCAGATATGTGTGTGGGTTCGAATCCCGGCGCCCCCACGTCTCGTCGTGCGACCGTGTTCAAGTTGGTTAACTTCTCTCAGCCTCGCGTTTCCCATCGCCACACGAGGATACTGGTACCCCTCACGGCAGCGCTGGATCAGTGTCTGACCTGGAGGGACTGCTTAATAACCTATAGCTGCTGCGGCGGGGATAGGGGTTGTCCCTAAAGCCACACCGCTCCGAACTGGCAAAGCTTGGCTGCCGCAAGTCAGGAGTTCTTCCTGCTGCGACAGGATCGGCTGGCATGGCAGGTGCTAGGGAATTTGCCAGGTCCCTCCTCCGGAAACTTGGTTCCTCCAAACTAGCGGTTCTGAAACTGATCGCAGGACGCCTTGACCCTCCTAAAATTATTGAGAACCTCAAAGACCTTTTATTTATATAGGTTAAATTTATTGATATTGGACATGTTAGAAATTAAAACAGGACATTTAAAAACAAGGGGTTTCCCTTGTGGCTCAGCAGGTAAAGAATCTGCCTGCAATGCGAGAGACCTGGGTTCGATCCCTGGGTTGGGAAGATCCCCTGGTGAAGGGAACGGCTACCCACTCAGGTATTCTGGCCTGGATAAGTCCATGGGGGTCGCAAAGAGTCAGATAACGACTGAATGACTTTCACTTTGTTTCTTTCACAAACAGAAGCTCTTTGCATGTTGAAACGTTTTAAGAAAAAAAAAAAATCACTATTTTCCTAAGCAAACAAAAAATAGAATAGTACCAATGTTTTATATTTTTGCAGATCTCTTTAATGTCTGGCTTAATGGAATTCTCATTAAGAGTGGAGTACTTTTGCATTCAGTGTGACAGGTAGCCTCTTGAAAACTCCACTCTGCCTGTGAGAGAATGAAAAAGGCAACTAAAATCTTGTTATGAAAATAATTTTCACTGTACAGACTCTGAAAGTGTCTTAGAGGCCGTTAGTCCAGAGTTAACTGGACAGCTACACTGAGAACTGCTGCTCCAAACAAATCTCCTCTTTGATCCCTTCAAATGACTTCCTATTTTAGGACAACTGCCTTACTCTTTTCTTTTTGTCATACCCTTTTATGTGCATCCTTACTCTCTCCTGGCCAAGATCTTTTTTTTTTTGGCCACAGCCTGCAGCTTATGGGATTTTAGTCTCCTAACCAGGGATCCAGCTTGGGGCCCTGGCATTGAAAGCACCAGAGTCTCAACCACTGGTGCATGCTCAGTTGCACAATGGTGTCTTACCCTTTCGACTCCGTGGGCTGTAGCCCACCAGGCTTCTCTGTCCATGGGATTTCCTGGCAAGAATACTGGAGTCGGTTGCCATTTCCTATTCCAGGAGATCTTCCCTACCCAGGGACTGAACCCCCATCTTCTGCATTAGCTGGCAGATTCTTTACCACTGAGCCTCCTGGGAAGCCCCTTAACTACTGGACTGCTGGGGAATTCCTGCCAAGATCTTGTCTCGTGTGAGGGAAATGGTACCCCTACAGTGCTGTTCAGTTAGATGGATCTAACAGCTGATATAGGTGAGCTATCAGGAAACCCATGGAATTAATGCAGTGCTGTTGGCTAAGAGCATAGAGTGTCACTTGGCCCTTTCAGAGTTTGAGACTGATAGTCTATTAAATAAATGAGGCATTTACAGTTTGATGTTAGGGAATGATAGATTTTTGTTTTTCAAATTTAAAGTTGATTTTAAAAAACTATAAAAGCAACATTAGGTAGAAAAAAAATCAAGCAGTGTAGATAAGTAAAAAGAAGAAAGTAAAAGTAATTTTAAATACCACCACCTAGAAGTAACAATTACCAGGATATGTTGAACACTCCTCTAGATATTATTGCATGAAGTATGCATTCATTATTCTTAATTTTTTTTAAAAAAAGTATGTGCTTACAGAAAAAATTCAAAACTGTTTTCATCACACTTTTTAGTGTAAATACATGAATGTTTATGAATTTATAATCATTCAGTTCAGTTCACTGGCTCAGTCGTGTCCTACTCTTTGCAACCACATGGACGACAGCACTCAAAGCTTCCCTGTCCAGCACCAACTCCTGGAGCTTGCTCAGACTCATGTCCATCGAGCCAGTGATGCCATCCAACCATCTCATCCTCTGTCATCCCCTTCTCCTGCCTTCAATCTTTCACCATCAGGGTCTTTTCCAGTGAGTCAGTTCTTTGCATCAGGTTGCCAGAGTACTGGCGCTTCAGCTTCAGCATCAGTCCTTCCAATGAATATTCAGTACTGCTTTCCTTTAGGATTGACTGGTTGGATCTCCTTGCAGTCCAAGGGATGCTCAAGAGTCTTCTCCAACACCACAGTTCAAACGCATCAATTTTTGGCACTCAGCTTTCTTTATGGTCCAACTCTCACATCCATGTAATCATTCAGCCTTTAGTAAATCTTTGTGTGTCTGTTGTGTACTATGAGCTATGTACTATATGCACACTAGACTGTATTTACTGTGAGTAATGAAGATTTCTCTCATAAAGACCTTAGGAACTTTAGTTCAAGTAAGAATGATCAGACACCTATCTACATAAATAATAGTAAGAGAAAACAATATTTTAAAAAGGAACATTTGGATTATAAAGAGTTATCTGAGTTCAAAAAAGGGAGACACAGTTTTGTACCTGGGGAGAGAGAAGTATCATGGAAATGTGATATGACTTGAACCTTGGAAGATTTTAGTGTGCAAAGATAGAACTGGAAGCACTGCGGATTGAGGAGATAACCAGGAGCAGGGATGGGGATCAGGGAGAAGTGGAGACCTGTAGAGGAAATAACGTGTAGTTAACTAATAACAACTAATAATTTCTGTACACTTAGTAGGTACTATTCACTTTACATAAATTATCTCATCCTCTTTACTCTGATGTAAGTATTAAAACCTACTCTGGGGCTTCCCTGTTAGCTCAGTTGGTAAAGAATCTGCCTGCAAGGCAGGAGACTCCAGTTCAATTCCTGGGTCGGGAAGATCTGCTGGAGTAGATATAGGCTACCCATTCCAGTATTCTTGAGCTTCCCTTGTGGCTCAGCTGGTAAAGAATCCGCCTGCAATGCAGGAAACCTGGGTTTGATCCCTGGGTTGAGAAGATCCCCTGAAGAAGGGAAAGGCTACCCACTCCAGTATTCTGGCCTGGAGAATTCCATGGACTATACAGTCCATGGGTCACAAAGAGTCGGACATGACTGAACAACTTTAAAAAAAAAAAAAAAAAACCTCTGTTTTGGGGAAAACTTAGGCTAAGTAACTGGTCTATAATCACATATTAAGAAATATGTTGTCAGATAAGGATTTGAAGTCCATCCCTGCTCTTAAGCATATATACCTTATAAAGAAGAATGTATTCTGCAGGCATTGATATGATATTTCATTGCATGCATGGACCCTAGTGTACTTACCTAGTTACCTGTTACTAGGCATTTAGATTTTGGCAGCAGAATGTAAAATATTTGTGTTTGGCTTGGTCTGGATGGAAAGTACCCTCATGCAGTTTCACTATTCTCCATGTATTTTAGGAGCAGCAAATGGGTTTCTCATGGAAGTGTGTGTTGATTCAGTGGAATCAGCTGTAAATGCAGAAAGAGGAGGTAAGAGAAATTATGGAATGAATGGCAGTTGGCAGTCCGTTAAGAGTTTGGAAATGAATCCTTTGAACTGAACTTGAGAACGCTTGTGATCTCTAAAGAAAACAACCAACCAACTAGAAAACCTACTGATCTTCTAGTCTTACTTCCCCAGTAGATTACATTTTGAGTCAAGTGTCCATGATAGTGATTATGAACCTACTTTTTTTTTAATTGAATTTAGCAAAGATATAATTTTTTCCAAGCCATTAATTTTAGAGATTTGATGTTTTTTCATTGTCAAGACTTATCATTATCTCTCTTTTTTTTTAATGTTATATATTTTACCTCAAGATTTCTTTTGCACCCTAACTTGCTTTAATAAGAAGCATAGAAATTCCCATCATCTCAGGATCAGAAAAATTTTTAGACTTCGTTATGGAAAATTTCAAACATATACAAAAATAGAATAGGATAATGAATCACCACGTACCCATCAGCTTTAATTATTTTCAGTTGTATCAGGGGTGAGCAGACTTTTTCGTAAAGAGCAAGACAGTATGTATTTCGACCTTGCTGGCTACATTTGGTCTCTGTCATATTTACTTTTTTTTGGTCATGCTACAGGGCTTATAGAGTCTTAGTTTTCCTCACGAGGGATTGAACCTGTGCCCTCAGCAGTAAAAAATTGGGAGTCTTGACCACTGGACCACCAGAGAATTCCCACTTCTTAGTTTTTTTAAATAATCCTTTGAAAGGGTAAAAACCATTCTTAATTTGGCAATTAAAAAGAATGAAGTACTGGTCAATCTGCAACACAGATAAATCTTGAAACACTATTCTAAATGGAAAAAAGTAAAAAAATACCACATATTATATGATTCAACTTATGTGAAATGTCCAGAATAGGCTAATTTTTTATAGACTGAAAGATTCTTGGTTGCCATGGATTGAGGAGCACTGGGGGGAAGAGAAAGTGACTGCTTAAATGGTGTGAGGTTTCTTTTGGGGGTGATGAAAATGTTCTAAAATTGCCTAGTGGTTATAGTTGCCAAATTTTGTGAGCATGATAAAAACCATTGAATTGTATGCTTTAAATGGGCAAACTGTATGATATGTGTGTTTTTCTTAAATACATAAAAAATTTTAAACTTGTATGCTGTAACAAAAACAAGCTTGTAAGCCTTTGTCCTCTAGACTATCTGATCTATATTCCTACCTTTCTTACCCCATCCCCAAATTATTTTGAAGCAAATCCCAGACATTATGCCATTTATCAAGTATTTCAGTATCCCTAAAAGGTAAAGTATCCCTGAAAACCACAATCACAGAAAACTAACCAATCTGATCACATGGACCACAGACTTGTCTAACTCAGTGAAACTATGAGCCATGAAATGTAGGGCCACCCAAGATGGACAGGTCATAGTGGAGAGTTCTGACAAAATGCTGTCCACTGAAGAAGGGAATGGCAAATCACTTCAGTATTCTTGGCTTGAGAACCCCATGAACAGTTTGAAGAGGCAAAAAGATAGGACACTGAAAGATGGACTCCCCAGGTTGGTAGGTGCCCAATATGCTACTAGAGATCAGTGGAGAAATAACTCCAGAAAGAATGAAGAGATGGAGCCAAAGCCACAACACCACACTGTTGTGGATGTGACTGGTGATGGAAGTAAAGTCTGATGCTGTAAAGAGCAATATTGCATAGGAACCTAGAATGCTAGGTCCATGAATCAAGGCAAATTGGAAGTGGTTAAACAGGAGATGGCAAGAGTGAAAATCGACGTTTTTGGGAAGGAGCAAACTAAAATGGACTGGAATGGGTGAATTTAGCTCAGATGACCATGATACCTACTACTGTGGGCAAGAATCTCTTAGAAGAAATGGAGTAAAAAAAAAAAAAAGAAATGGAGTAGCCATCATAGTCAACAAAAGAGTCTGAAATGCAGTACTTAGATGCAATCTCAAAAACAACATAATTATCTCTGTTCATTTCCAAGACAAACCATTCAATATCACAGTAATCCAAGTCTATGCCCTGACCAGTAATGCTGAAGAAGCTGAAGCTGAATGGTTCTATGAAGACCTACAAGACCTTCTAGAACTAACATCCGAAAAAGATGTCCTTTTCATTACAGGGGACTGGAATGCAAAAGTAGAAGAAACACCTGGAGTAACAAGCAAATTTGGCCCTGGAGTACAGAACAAAGCAGGGCAAAGGCTAACAGAGTTTTGCCAAGAGAACACACTGGTCATAGCAAACACCCTCTTCCAACAACACAAGAGAAGACTCTACACATATATTCACCTGATGGTCAATACTGCAATCAGATTGACTGTATTCTTTGCAGCCAAAGATGGAGAAGCTCTATACAGTCAGCAAAAACAAGACGGGGACCTGACTGTGGCTCAGATCACCATCTCCTTATTGCCAAATTCAGACTTAAACTGAAGAAAGGAGGGAAAACCACTAGACCATTCAGGTATGACCTAAATCAAATCCCTTACGATTATACAGTGGAAGTGACAAATAGATTCAAGGGATTAGATCTGATAGACAGAGTGCCTGAAGAACTACGGATGGAGGTTTGTGACATTGTACAGGAGGCAGGGATCAAGACCATCCCCAAGAAAAAGAAATGCAAAAAGGCAAAATGGTTGTCTGAGGAGGCCTTACAAATAGCTGTGAAAAGAGAAGAAGTGAAAGACAAAGGAGAAAAGGAAAGATATTCCCATTTGAATGCAGAGTTCCAAAGAATAGCAAGGAGAGATAAGAAAGCCTTCCTCAGTGATCAATGCAAAGAAATAGAGGAAAACAACACAATGAGAAAGACTAGAGATCTCTTCAAGAAAATCAGAGATACCAAGGGAACATTTCACGCAAAAATGGGCACGATAAAGGACAGAAATGGTATGGACCTAACAGAAGCAGAAGATATTAAAAAGAGGTGGCAAGAATACACAGAAGAACTGTACAAACAAGATTTTCATGACCCAGATAATCATGATGGTGTGATCACTCACCTAGAGCCAGACATCCTGGAAAGCGAAGTCAAGTGGGCCTTAGGAAGCATCACTACAAAGAAAGCTAGTGGAGGTGATGGAATTCCAGTTGAGCTATTTCAAATCCTGAAAGATGATGCTGTGAAAGTGCTGCACTCAACATGCCAGCAAATTTGGAAAACTCAGCAGTGGCCACAGGACTGGAAAAGGTCAGTTTTCAGTTTCCAATCCCAAAGAAAGGCAATGCCAAAGAATGCTCAAACTACCACAATTGCACTCATCTCACACACTAGTAAAGTAATGCTCAATATTCTCCAAGCCAGGCTGCAACAGTACATGAACCATGAACTTCCAGATGTTCAAGCTGGATTTAGAAAAGGTAGAGGAACCAGAGGTCAAATTGCCAACATCTGTTGGATCATTGAAAAAGCAAGAGAGTTCCAGAAAAACATCTACTTCTGCTTTATTGACTATGCCAGAGCCTTTGACTGTGTGGATCACAACAAACTGTGGAAAATTCTTAGAGATGGGAATACCAGACCACCTGACCTGCCTCCTGAGAAACCTGTATGCAGGTCAGGAAGCAACAGTTAGAACTGGACGTAGAACAAGAGACTTGTTCCAAATCAGGAAAGGAGTACATCAAGGCTGTATATTGTCACCCTGCTTATTTAACTTATATGCAGAGTACATCATGAGAAACGCTGGGCTGGATGGAGCACAAGCTGGAATCAAGATTGGCAGGAGAAATATCAGTAACCTCAGATATGCAGATGACACCACCCTTATGGCAGAAAGCGAAGAAGAACTAAAGAGCCTCTTGATGAAAGTGAAGGAGAGTGAAAAAGTTGGCTTAAAACACAACATTTAGAAAACTAAGATCATGGTATCTGGTCCCATCACTTCATAGCAAATAGACGGAGAAGCAATGGAAACAGTGAGAGACTTTATTTTGGGGGGTTCCAAAATCACTGCAGATGGTGACTGCAGCAATGAAATTAAAAGATGCTTGCTCCTTGAAAGAAAACTTATGACCAACCCAGACAGTATATTAGATAGCAGAGACATTATTACTTTGCCAACAAAGATCCGTCTAGTCAAAGCTATGATTTTTCCAGTAATCATGTATGGATGTGAGAGTTGGACCATAAAGAAAGATTTGCACTGAAGAATTGATGCTTTTGAACTGTGGTGTTAGAGAAGACTCTTGAGAGTCCCTTGGACTGCAAGGAGATCCAACCAGTCCATCCTAAAGGAAATCAGTCCAGAATATTCATTGGAAGGACTGATGCGGAAGCTGAAACTCCAATACTTTGGCCACCTCATGCGAAGAACTGACTCATTGGAAAAGACCCTGATGCTGGGAAAGATTGAAGGCGGGAGGAGAAGGGGACAACAGAGGATGAGATGGTTGGCTGGCATCACTGACTCGATGGACAGGAGTTTGAGTAAACTCTGGGAGTTGGTGATGGACAGGAAGGGCTGGTGTGCTGCAGTTCCTGGGATCACAAAGAGTCGGACCCGACTGAGTGACTGAACTGAACTGAACAGGTAAAGGCCTTTTAAAAAAAGAATAATAATAACCACAATATCAGTAACATATCTATAAAATAATATTTCTTAATAGCATCAAAAATACCCAGTTAGTTTTCAGATTTCCCCAACTGGCTCACAGTTTTGTTTTGTTTTATTTTATAGTTCTTTGAATCAAGATATAAACGTGTCATTTGTTTATGTCTGTTTCAATCTGTTTCCCTTTTTTCATTCTTTAATTCTTTTTCTTCTTTCTACAGTTTGTTAAAGAAACTGATTTTCATCTTTTTTTTTCATCTTATAAAGTATTCCATATTCTACATTTTGCTGCCTGTATATGTAGTGTCACTTATTATGTTCCTCTGACCCCTTGTATTTCCTGTAAAATTTTAGTTCACCCAAAGGTGTAATTAGATTCAGACTTGAGTTTTTTATAACACTAATTTATAGATGGGGTTTTCTGTTGATTCATTGGTAAAGAACTCACCTGCCAATGGAAAAAACATAGGTTCGATTCCTGGATCAGGAAGATCCCTTGGAGAAGAAAGTGGCAACCCACTTCAGTATTCTTGCCTGGAGAATTCCATGGACAGAGAAGCCTGGAGAGCTACAGTCCATGGGGTATCAAAAGAGTGGAACACAATTTAACGACTAAAAATAACAGACTTTATGGATAATGGCATATTCCCTGTTCTATCTAATCAGGGGATATAACATCTTAGTTTTTTTGGTTTTTATGATACTAAGGTTGATCAGTGGATTCAGATATTATCAGCCTGATCCACCCTTTATAAGTTTTCCTGCCAGCTTTCACCTAATAATTTTAGCAATGCATATTTCAGTAGGGTTTGTAAAATGGTGCTATGTTATGTCTAACATTTATTTTTCATTTATCAGCAGTATGCTTCTATAAAGAACTTTCCCTCACCAACTACTTTTTTATACTGAGGTTCAGTTTGTATAAGAAAGGCAGAATAAGTGCTTGCTTCTTTTCCCTTGTTTACTGATTTGGGGGATTATGTGTTTGTTCTCTATCCTCCAGTGTATTCTTGTTTTATCATTATGAACCTAGATGTACACATATTTGACATATTTGAATCCAGTATAGTTGTTCTTGTTGATGCTCAAAATGTCTTTGTGATGATACTTATTAGCCAGTAGGAGCCTCTTCAAGCTGGCTCCTGAGACCTTTTGATGTGATGCTGTAGCCTGATAGTTCTTTTGGTTTCAGCATTTTCTTATTCTTAAAATTATCCTGATTTAAGCTACTTAAAAGTAACTTGTGCTTTTTAAAGCTTAGAATAATGAAGACTCTCCTGGAAAAGATCACTGTTTTTTATAATCAGTGAAGAATTAGCATTCCACTGTGGTCAGTCCAGAAATTTCTTTATTCTAAGTCACTTTCTTATACATAGAGAGGCCACCCTATAATAAAAAATTTTAAGAAACCTAGCTTAACTTGAATTAACTGTTAAATTTGACTTATCAGTAACATAATGTGGGTTGGAGAATATAGTTGGGTTTAAAAGTAGAATTTTGGTCTAGTTCTATAATTTGATTTCTTTCACTTTCTAAGATTCTTTGTTCCTCTGTTTAGAAAAAAATGTTCCTGTTTAATACTTTTGAGCAATGCTTTTCAAAATATTTCTTAATTTTTTAATTTAAAAAAATTATTGTAAAAAAAAAAAATTGTGCTGAGCAGTGCTTTTTTATTACAGGTGCTGGTCGCATAGAGTTATGTTCTGGCTTGTTGGAAGGAGGAACCACACCCAGCATGGGTAAGTGTCCATTTTTTTGGATTTCCTCACAGGAATTTACAGAGCCTAGAGACAATAATCTGTTATTGGGATCTTTTACTCAAGTTACTAACATGTTAACTGCGTCATGGATAATGTATCAGAAATATTTCTAAAAAAAAAAAAAGAAAGAAATATTTCTAGTTGCAGATAAACCTGTCAGTTATAGATGTGATCAAATAGGTATTTTTTTCCCTTTAGGTATCAAAAAGTTGAGATTAAATTACTATTAATATTGGTTCATATACTCTGCAGGCATGTCAAGAACCCTGGTTTTCTTACCTTTTCCATTCTGGCATCCTTGGTATCCTGGCTTTTGTCTTCATTTCTCCCCTCCTACTCGTTGTGCTGTTGTCATACATTTTGCTTTTGCATATGTTAAAAACTCCACACTTCATTGTTACTATTTTTGTCTAAAGAGTCAGTTATACTATAAAGAGTAAAAAAAAATAAGACAGTCATATATTTACTCATGTGTAATTACCATTTCTGGTGCTCTTTTTTTGTATAGATCTGGTATTTCCGTCTGGTTTCATTTTCTTTCTGCCTGAAGTAATTCTTTTAACATTTTTTGTAGTACAACTGTGCTGGTAATGAATTCTTTTGGCTTTTGTGTATCTGAAAACATTTTTCCCCATTTTTTTAAAGATATTTTTGCTGAGTGTAGAATTCTAGGTTGACAGTTTTATTCTTTCAGGACTTCAGAGATGCTTCTCCAACTGTCTTCTTGCCTATATTGTTTCTGACAGGAAATCTGCTATCATCCAAACCTTTGTTCATTTCTGTGTAATTTGTCTCTTTTCTCTGGTTGCTTTTAAGGTTTTTTCCCTTTATTCTTGGTTTTGAACATTTGATTATGATGTCCCTGAGTGTAGTTTTCTTCATGTTTCTAGAATGGACATGTGCACTTATACTTTTCGTCACATTTGGAAATTTTTCAACATTTAATGTATTTTCTATAAATCTTCGTTTTCAAGTGTACTAATCTTTTCTCTGTAGTGTTTAATTGCTGTTAATCCTAGCTACTATATTTTTCATCTCACATATCATAGTTTTATCACTAGATATTTGAATTTATTGTTATATCTCTTGTCCCTTTTAAACTTTTTTGAACATATAGAATAAGGTTGCTGCTGCTGCTGCTGCTGCTGCTAAGTCGCTTCAGTCGTGTCCAACTCTGTGCGACCCCATTGGCAGCAGCCTACCAGGCTCCACCGACCCTGGGATTCTCCAGGCAAGAACACTGGAGTGGGTTGCCATTTCCTTCTTCAATGCATGAAAGTAAAAAGTGAAAGTGAAGTCACTCAGTCTTGTCCGACTCTTATCGACCCCATGGACTGCAGCCTACCAGGCTCCTCTGTCCATGGGATTTTCCAGGCAAGAGTACTGGAGTATAGCATAAGGTTACAATAGCTATTTTAATGCCTTGGCTACTAATTCTAACATATGTACCAGTTTTGGTTGGTTTTGTTTAATTGATTTTTACTTCATGATCCATCTTATTTTCCTACCTGATATTTTTCATTGTGTGTAAGACTTTATGAATTTTACTTTGTTGGCTACTGGATATTTTTCTATTCCTATGAATATTCCTGAGCAGTTAGGTTACTTGGAAACAGTTGTTCCTTTTGGGTAATGTTTTTAAAATTTGTTAAATGAGTCTGAAACAGTGGTCAGTCTAGAGTTCATTATTCCCCACTACTGAAGCAAGACCCTTTCTGCACTCTATCCAGTGCCCCACAAATCTGGAACTTTTCCTGTCTGGCTGATGGGAGCAGGCATTATTCCTGGCCTGGTATGAACAACAGGCAGTATTGCTTCTGATTTTTTTCAGTGGATCTTTCCCTGGCTTTGTGTAGTTTCCTTGCATGCATACATCAATTGGTACTCAGTTGAGTATTAGAGAGAAGTAGGGTCAGGTGGGGAGGGTCTCTTCTGACCTCCCTATGCTGTGGCCTGGAAAAAATCTCAAGGTAGTAATCTGGGTAATTAGGAGAGCTTACCTCATTTGTTTTCCATCTTTAAGGGATTATTATCGTTTGTTGCAAACCATTGTTTGATATGTTTTGTCTTTTTTTTTTTTTTTTAATAAGTGGAAGGGTAAATCCAGTTCCTGTTGCTCTGTCTTGGTCAAAAGCAGAAGTCCCTATATGAATTTTTGACTCCTTTATTTTATTCTGAGATGGATGATAGCATTATTTATTATAAAAGGTTTATGTATGCAATGGCCTTTTAGTGACTCTTCTCACTAAAATAAAGGAGGGCAGTCCCTGGCCATTCTATGAAATACCTAGAACATATCTGTAATTTGAGTGCAGCCTGTTTTTTGCAACAGCAGTCATGCATGATGGACTTGGTGAATGGGCCAAGCCAGCAATAATATGCCCATCACCAGTCATTGCTTGGTGATGGCCATATTGCTGTCCCATACAGAACTGGGGTTCTTGTAGCAAGGAAAAAGAAGTAAATTCATTTTAGGTAAACACTAATGTTGCCTGCCACAGATCTTATACCATTGAGAGTTTCTGAACTAGTCACAAATTGTGTCAGGTTTGGTTATTACGTCAGATTTGGTTCATGAATTGTGTCAGATTTGGTTCATGAATTTCCCAAGCAAGAATACTGGAGTGGGTTCCCATTTCCTACTCCAGCGGATCTTCCTGACCCAGGGATTGTATCTTCACCTCCTGTGTCTCCTGCGTTGCATGTGGATTCTTTACCCACTGAGCCACCAGGGAAGCCCTCATTTTTGTTCATAGAGTGCCTGTTAGCATCACAAATAAGTGCAACATTGCTCCCTTTTACATATCTCTTATTTAAAAAGGCTTTACTAAAAAAAATAAAAAGGTTTTACTAAATATCTTCATCTAGTAGGAATCATAAACTTTAAAACTATGTAACTATCTGTATAGCAGGTTTTAAATAGAGATGTAATCATTAGGACGGAGAAACCAGATCTTACGGAATACATTGGCAGAACATAGAGCCTGGTAGTTGTTACACTTTTAAATGTCACATTCCAGTAAAAGAATTTTTGTTAAGCACAACAAAAAATTTTTTAAAAGCATAACTGAACAGTGCTTTTAAAATACAGTAACTTCTGTTTTCTAAATTGCTGTTCTTACCCTTGACTTCTTTATTATGTAAATTTCTACTATAGGTACATTTTTCTTCTCAGTGTCTCCTTTTTCCTTTAGATCGTCTTTCTATTGTTTACTCCATCAACTCTTCTGTTCCTTGTAGAAGTGATAACACCAAAGCAAATGTAAAAGACCAATACAGTAATATTTTATTGACTTCCTTAAGCTTTTAGCTTACATTTGAATTTTAATTGGTCTCTTCCCTATTTTTATAGGTGTCCTTCAAGTAGTGAAGCAGTATGTCCAGATCCCAGTTTTTGTGATGATTCGGCCACGTGGAGGTGATTTTTTATATTCAGATCGTGAAGTTGAGGTGATGAAGGCTGACATTCGTCTTGCCAAGCTTTATGGTGCTGATGGTTTGGTATTTGGGGCATTGACTGAAGATGGACACATTGACAAAGAACTGTGCATGTCCCTTGTGGGTAAGAATTTGTATCAGAGACCAAAAAGCCCCTAATGATGATTGCATTGTATAGTCCCTATACAGAAAAACGCAATCACAAAACTGGCTTTTCATTCACACCTACAGGCACTTATACTCACCTGTTTTAAACACTAGTTATTTAGATGTTTTAGGTAGACAGTATGTGCTACAGAACCCCCCTGACTCAGCTGCAATAGATTGGATATGCTACTGTTCCTATAGGGTTTAAGGGGAATTTACCTTGATCTCTTTAATCATAGCAGCAAAGACTAAAACCTATTACAGTTGGTAAGGATGGGGAGACATAGAGAACACAGAGGCAAAGTATTTATATTACTAGGCCAGAGTATTTCTTAAAGATTTTCAGAAGAATAAGTGATAGATGTGCTGTTGCTGCTGCTAAGTCACTTCAGTCATGTCCGACTCTGTGCGACCCCATAGACGGCAGCCCACCAGGCTCCCCCATCCCTGGGATTCTCCAGGCAAGAACACTGGAGTGGGTTGCCATCACCTTCTCCAGTGCATGAAAGTGAAAAGCGAAAGTGCAGTCACTCAGTTGTGTCCGACTCTTAGCGACCCCATGGACTGCAGCCTACCAGGCTCCTCCGTCCATGGGATTTTCCAGATAAGAGTACTGGAGTGGGTTGCCATTGCCTTTTCCAAGTGATAGATGTAGTGCTCTCCTTATAGTTGCCAGATTGTATAATTTTCATTTGGTGCCTCTAAGGCGTGGATGACAGTTTTTTTAAATATGAAACTTAGAGAGATTAATGGAAACACAGGACTATTAAATTTGGAAGACTACCATTTTATTATTATTATTTTAGCTCACTGTCTTCACTTAGGAAAAGAAAGTGTAAAAAAGTCCCGTCTAACAGGAGAGTTCTGTAAATAGTAATCAGTGATTATCTCTTCATTTATGTTGTTATGTGATTTTCTTTTTATAGCTCTTTGCCGTCCTCTGCCAGTCACTTTCCACCGAGGTGAGTCATTTCCATTTTAAAAGTTCTGTTGAACGGTGTCAGTTTTCTCATTTCACCAAATGCCACAACCTTTTCATGAAACACAATTCTATAGTGTTACCAATTGGTTTTTTTTTAATACCTGTCATGGGGCTAACAGTTGTAAATCTAGAAATGCATAATTTCTAGAAAATATGAAGCCTTAGTTATGAAAAGTTGTTAAAGGCAGAAGGTGCTGGTGGTGGGATATAATAGAGGGAAAGAGTAAGTATTGCCTGCAAGTGTGTGTGTACTTGTCGCAGAATTCCAAGCAAGACTCTTGAGATTTATTTTTGTTGCATTGCCTCCGGTCATGTGCAGTCTCAAAAAGAATAAATCACTGTGGCCAATGAAATAAAATGTACTGCTTAACTTAAACCCAATAAGACCATTCTGGAGGTCGGAGTGAGGTCAACTTTCCCAAACTTATGGGCAGAAAGGGGCTGGATTTCCAGTGATGAATTGGATAATATTAGGAAGAGGAGAGAAGAAATAGGTGCTAGATAGTCAATGAACAGATGTTCACTGTAGTGCACAAAACTATTTTACATTATTGATAGCTTGTCTACTTGAGAATGATTTCTAAAAAGTGTCTAATCATTTTATATAAAAATACTTCCTGTCTCTAAATCAGGCAGTTACAGTTCCTATACATTTTTGCCTAGCATTGGTAAAATGGAGGAACAAGTGTGAATTTTGCCTTTAAGGCACTGCTATTGCACATGAAAAGAAAAATCTTCAGTTTTTTTTTGATTTGATAATATGCTTGAGAAATTATTGAATGTCTTTCTGTCCTTTTGAGTAATTGTCCAAAGATTAGGATGAGAATGGACACCACCATTTGCATCCATTTATAGAAATGAGATATGAAACATTTGTTATCCTTGTTAATTTGTGAAATGAATGACAACATCAGAGAACTGTTTTCTTGACTTACTATTTAGCAATGTTTCTTATAAACTAGCAATAACTAAAAAATGTTAGATCGCTTAAAAGTCAGAACTTTGAAGCTAGCCAAAAACAAAAAGTTTTAAAATATGAAGTCATTTAAATAAATAAATATTTATCTGAAAAATATATAGTTTAAAATTTGATGTGCTAAATAATTCAAAATAAACCCACCATATAGAATATATTTTTCTTTTCTTAAACTAAGAAAATAACTTTAGAGTTCTGTTCTTTTCCTCCTTCAATAAATTTAATGAAAATACTTCCATATTTTTTAATTGTTGTATTATCCTGGAGTCCACATTTTTTTCACTTGTTTGTTTAAACTTCACTTGTGTGTATTAATACAGTAAGTCTCCTACATATGAACCTTCAAGTTGTGAACTTTCAAAGATGGGAACATGCATTTTGCATGCCTAATCATGGAAGTTAATTCACGTGTCTAGCGTACATTGTCACCTGCGTGTATCCTCTATAGGTGATTGTGCCTTTGTGTACATTACTGTACAGTACTGTGTAGAATACAGTAGTGCAGTATCTTTATTTCAAGCCCAGGATGTCTGGAAGTAAGTGTAAAGGCAGCAGTGATAGGTATTATAAACCTGTTACAGTACAGTTCAATATAGCTGATTACGTTAGTTGGGTGCTGAGACTAACTTTGTTGGATATAGAAACAAATTGGACTTACACTCTTGGAATGGAACTCATTCGTATGTAGGGGCTTACTATAATATGATAGTATAATCACTGTGAGAAGGTACTGCCACCAAAAAATGAAAATCCTCTGTGGTAGATTGAGGTGCCTACATAAACTGAAGGGTGAAAGGAAGGAGTTTACCACCTAATCCACCATAGATCAGCATTTGGTATCGTGTAGCAGCACAGAGAGTCAAAGCAGAAGTCATTTTGTTTGGGGTTCCTAGTGCCAGTTTCCTTAATGAGGAGGAGAGAAGTCTCTTAGAAAGTAGGATGGAATTGAAACTTGATAGAGTCTGTCGTAAACAACAATCTTTATACTATGAATCTTGAAAACATGGGGTAAAATGGATTAGAATAAAATATTAGTCAATAAAGAGAATATGAATCAAGGCCTTTTCTAGAACTGATGAGTGTGAAGTTTTCATTCTGCTTGTGCAGTTTGTTTGAACCCTTAGAGCAGACTTTCCCAAATGTGAGTCACTTGTCTGTCACATTTATGATTTGACCATATCCAAGGGCTACTTGTGCAAATTTATTTTTAAAATCTTAAGTAAATTTATTTTAAAGAGAAATTAATGAAAAAAATGGAAGCTTTTCGCTTCTAATCTGCATTTAAGTAAATGCATCTGTTCATATGTGTACCATCTAAAATGATCCTGCAGGGACTTCACTGGTGGTCCAGAAACTAAAAGTCCAGAGAACTTGCAGGGGGCCTGGGTTCCATCCCTGGTCAGGGAACTAGATCCAGTATACTGCAGCTAAGACCCAGCACAGCCAAATAAGTAAATTAAATAAATATTTTAAAAATAATAAAATGATCCTGATACCATTAGTGGCATGCTGACTATGGTGTACTGGTAAACTGGTTCTGAAGAAAAAGGAACCTTGATTTGTAGTGTTTGTTGATTTCTGTGGTTTAAATACTTCCACCTTGATTGATTTCAAGCTGGCAATGGGTTAATAATCATGCTTGCAAAATTCATGAGTATTTAGCAATTGACTCTTGTAAGCCAGGACAAGCTAGGTCTAGCATACCACTGTGGGTATACTACATCTTGGAAAGCACTGTATTAGAGAGATCTGTTCAAAATTCAAGTCAGTTTTATTTATTTCAGCCTTTGACATGGTTCATGATCCAGTGGCAGCTCTAGAGACCCTCTTAACTTTGGGATTTGAACGAGTATTAACCAGTGGATGTGACAGTTCAGCCCTAGAAGGACTACCCCTAATAAAGCGACTCATAGATCAGGTACATATGATTTCTTTCCTTTCTTCCTAAGAGTCTGTTGTGGTTACTTCTGATATTCTATTGTTCGGAGAGGTTGTGAAACTACCTATTAACTAACTTTGTGGGTTACTCTGTAGTAAGCAGGCAGTAACATATAACTTTTATTTCTTTCACACAGTATTTTTAGTAACCAAGGCTCTTAACATCAAATTATAAACAGTGATTAAATAGCTGATCTACTTTGGATAACCACAGCAAAATTTACCTTTATGCTGCCATCAGCATTGCATAGTGTATGCTTGTTACTGTTGATCTGTGTATACTCAGGGGTTCCTGCATGATATTTGAGAAAATTATCATTTAGTGGTGAATTCTAAAACTAAAACTAGGACTTACTTGGTAGTCCATTGGTTAAGACTCCACACTAATACTGCAGGGGGCATGGGTTCCATCCCTGGTCAGGGAGCTAAGATCCTCTATGCCACAGAGTGCAGCCAAAAAGAAAAATTCTAAAACTATTCTTCTCTCATCTTTCCTCAACTATCAAGATAGGAAGAAATATGTTTACCTCTTATGTGATTTCCTCTTGTGAGTTCTCATCATTTGTAGAACAGTCAGAAGATGGCTTTGTAATTGTATTAATAGTATGTCTGTTTTCTCACACCAGTCCAGAGACATCTAAATGAGTGAACATGGACTTGAGATGAGAATGTTCTGGATTTGAGAGAGGTTTGACATTTGCTGTGTAATGTTGAGTAGGTTACTAGCATTTAAACCACTGTTGCCTCATGTGTGAAATTGAGATAATTTTAATATCTTCTTTATAGGGTTGCTCTGAGGATTTATAGAGATAAGGTAGAATTGGTAGAGTTAAGACTTAATATGAAAGATAAGAAATGCTATTGGTAAGAGCATTGGTTTCCATGGTGACTCATCTGGTAAAGAGTCTGTCTGCAATGTGAGAGACCCAGGTTCGATCCCTGGGTGGGGATGATTCCTTGGAGAAGGAAATGGCAACAGGCTCCAGTATTCTTGCCTAGATAATTCCATGGACAGATAAGCCTGGTGGGCTATAGTCCACGCGATCACAAAGAGTCAGACATGACTCAGCGACTAACACTTTCACTTTTACTTTCAAGAAGTAATGTGAAAGATAAGAAATGCTCTTGGTAAGAGCCTTAGCAGAGTGCTTGATTTATGACACATGTTAGTGTTTGTAATTATTATTTGTGGTGGTGTTCAGTTGTGAAGTCACATCCAACTCTTTGTGACCCCAGGGACAGCAGTACACCAGGCTCCCCTGTCCTTCACTATCTCCTGGAATTTGCTCAAATTCATGTCCATTGAATCGGTAATTCTAACTATCTCGTCTTCTGCCCCCTTCTCCTTTTGTCTTTTCCCAGCATCAGGGTCTTTTCCAATGAGTTGGCTCTTCGGATCAGGTGGCCAAAATATTGGAACTTCAGCATCAGTTCTTCCGAGCTTTCAGTGAATATTCAGGGTTGATTTCCTTTAGTACTGACTGGTTGACTTCCTTGTAGTCCAAAGGACTATTATTATTACTGCTATTATTAGTAATAATATTTAGTGTTTTTGTGTAGACATCTGCTAATGTTTACTTTTCTATAGTCATGGAAATAATTTTTAGAAATTTCACATGAGAATCAGATAAACTTTTCTAGGCAGCTTACTGGCTTTATAAAATTTATTAAGTATATATTAAGGTGCAAGGGGTCTTCCCAGGTGGTACTAGTGGTAAAGAACCTGCCTGCCAATGCTGGAGACAGAAGAGATGAGGGTTTGGTCCCTGGGTTGGGAAGATCCCCTGGAGGAGGGCATGGCAACCCACTCCAGTATTTTTGCCTGGAGAATCCTTTGGACAGAGGGGCCTGGCAGACTACAGTCCATAGGGTCACAAAGAATTGGACATGACTGAAGCAACTTAGCACACACGCTATGTGCAAGGCATTTGCAGCCAACTCATTGGAAAGGACCGTGATGCTGAGAAAGATTGACAGCAAAAGGAGAAGGGGACCATAGAGGATAAGATAGATAGCTTCACCAACTCAATGGACCTGAATCTGAACAAACTCGGGGAGTTAGTGGTAGACAGAGGAGCCTGGCCTGCTGCAGTCCAAGGGGTCGAAAACAGTCAGACACAACTTATAGACTGAACAACAGGGCATTTGTACTATGCTGGTGACCAGGGTGCATGTGTGTGTGTGTGTGTGTGTGTGTGTGTGTGTGTGTGTGTGTAGTCACTAGTCTTGCAAATTAGTGCACAACAGGCATTTCTAATAGAGTGCTACATTTTTAAAAAAAGTACTGTAGGAGCACATCGAAGAGGAATTAACCCCAGATTTGAGGGGTTGGGATTCACAGGACTTAGCTTCCCAGAAGAAAAGACATCCACACTGTAGTGTCTTTTTTTATTGAACATGCTGGATCTTTGTTGCTTCAAAGACTTTGCTCTAGTTGAGAAGAAAGGGAGCTATTCTCTTGTTCCTGTGCTCGGGCTTCTCACTGCAGTGGCTTTTCTTGTTATGAAACAGAGGCTCCAGAATGCTTGGGCTTCACTAGTTGCAGCCCCTGGGCTCCAGAGAGCATAGGCTCTATATTTGTGGCACGTGGACTTAGTTGCTCTGCAGCATGTGGGATCTTTTGAGATCAGGGATCGAACCCATGTCTCCTGCCTTGACAGGTGGATTCTGTACCACTAAGCCACGAGGGAAGCCCCACACTGCAATGTCTTACTCATTTAAAGGGTGATTTGTAGCCATCAGTCTAAACTGGAATGGGGAGAGGGGAAGTCAGGGGGATGCTCCTTGTAGACAGAATAGTATATGCAAAGGCCTGGAAACAAAAGTGAGCATAACTTATTAAGATATCAAAGAATGACTATAAAGTTGAATGTGAAGAGAAGAGTACTGTCCAGAGCCTTTTAAACTATTCAGGAGTTTGCATTTTATCCTTGGTTCACTGGGGAAGCCTGAAGGGTTTTGAAAAAGAAGAACTGATGAATCAGGTGTCCATTTTTTAATGGTTACTCAGAATGGAATAGAGAATAATTGTCATAGTCATATGTTGCATGTCAAAATGTTGTATGTGAGAAAGAGAGAGAGACGGATTTGTAGTTTAGTCGGTTGGCAGGAAGAGCTAAGTTAAATATTCTTATACACTAAATTTACTTTTTTAAGTAAAAATTATATGTATTTAAGATGTACAATGTGATATTTTGATTTTCATTCTGTGTATGTACAGAATAATACATATTCTGTATATGTAAATCAAAACACCACATTGTACACCTTAAATACATATAATTTTTACTTTAAAAAGTAAATTTAGTTTATAAGAATATTTAACACAGCTATGTACAACATGATATTTTGATTTACATACACAAAATGAAGGGGCTTCCCTGGTGACTCAGTGGTAAAGAATCCACCAACCAATGCAAGAGATGATAGTTCGATCCCTGAGTTGGGAAGATTCCCTGGAGGAGGAAATGGCAACCCCCTCCAGTATTCTTGCCTGAGCAATTCCATGGAAGGAAGACCCTAGCGGACTACAGTCCATGGAGTCACAAAGAGTTGGACACTACTGAGCATGCAGGCATACAGAATGAAATGGTTCCAGTCAAGCTCATATTCAACTGCCCATATAGCACACTTGTGTGGTATGTGTGTGTGCATTCGTGTCTGGTGAAAGTACCTGACATCTACTCTCTTAGCAAATTTTTAGTATTCGGTACAACTATAGTCATTATTCATTTGATCTCTAGACTTAATTCATCCTGTGTAGCAACTTTGTACCCTTTTACCAACATCTTCCCATTTCCATCACCTCACCACCCCTGGTAACCACCATTCTGTTCTCTGCTTCTTGTATTTTACTTTTCTAGATTGCACATATAAGTAAGAGCATACTAATTTTACTTTTTTATTTTTCAGTTTTCACTCTGCTTGGTCTTTGGTGCTGAGAGTATTTTGTCTAGTTGGGGCAAGTAGAGGCTACTCTGTAGTTGTCGGGTGTGGGCTTCTCATTGCAATGGCTTCTTTTGTTGCAGAACATGGACTTTAGGGTGCACAGGCTTCAGTAGTTGCAGTGTGTGGGCTTCAGTTGTTGAGGTTCCCGGGCTCTAGAGCACAGACTCAGTAGTTGTGACTCACAGGCTTAGTTGCTCTGCAGCATATTGGATCTTCCTGGACCAGGGATCTAACCTATGTCTCCTGCATCAGGCAGATTCTTCACTACTGAGCCATCAGGGAAGCCCAACTTTACTTCTTGAAGCCATTTTGTAGCTGTGTAATATACTGGTTAAAGCACAGAATTTGGGATTAGAAAGGTTTATGTTTAAATCCTAGTTTTGCTGTTTGTTGGGCAAAAAACAATAGACTTGGCAGTTTACCTAACCATCCTAAATTTGCTGTTTATTAACAGTGACCTTGGGGAGTTTACCTAACCATCCTAAACTTGTTTCTTTACCTACAAAGTTGCATAATGAGTGCCAGTTAGCATAGTAAAAGTGCCTACCTCCTAGAATAGTTGTGGATTACTTCAGCATACATCTGACACATAGTATGTGCTCTATATTGGCAAGTCACTTTGATAGCCCAAGATAAGCATATAGTTCTAAATAATGTTTTATGAAGGGCCCCCCAAAAAGTGATAGGATTCATCTCTTCAAACATTTGTCCATGTTTTGGAAAGCTTTCAGTTGGAAGAAACAGTTACAGTAAATATGACTTTTTTTACTCCTAAACTCATTTCAGCTTTCTAGGTAGTAAATATTTAGTTTTGTGGCTATTTGCTTTAGTACATTTGAGGATACTAAACAGCCTTGTTTCACTTATTTCTCCAACAATTATTAAATTTTATGAAATAGCCTCCTCTCCCTTTTATTCTCTATTTCTTTGCTTATTTTTTTTTCATTGTATGTTTAAGTATTTAGGTTTTATAAATATACCTACCTGTTGTCTGTTTTTGTTGAACATGAACACCCCATGAGAGTTGGAACTTACTCCTGCTCATCATCTCAGGGAGGAAAAACGTTTTCTTTACCCTCTTTTTTTAAAAAAGTGAACATTCTTAGGTTTGGTTTTTGAGATTCAACAAATAAACTAACAAAAGATAGATAAGCAAGAAAAAAAGATTGTGATCACATGTGTATGTATATTTGGGCATTCACAAAGAAATGTAACTCAAAGAGGTGCTTAGAATTTGAGGCTTATAAACCATCTTAATAGATGAAGAGGAGGGGATAAGGCACTTAGGGACTCAGAAGTGAAAGGAGAAAGTGCATTTATGGAAGAACAAATGACTTTTTGGAAAGATAATTGGATCCTTAGAAGAACATATGGGACACAGGATGGTTTTTTGATAGTGTCTGTTTGGCTGCGGTGCTGATGAGTTGCTCCCGGCGGGGGGATTTATGACAGTGGTGGTTTCTTGTTTTTGTTTTTGTTTTGTTTTTTTTCAGTTCTTTTGGGCGGCTCTGCTTTTAGGCAGGTAAGGAATTTGAGCCTTCAGCTCAAAATCATTTTTATACCACAGAGGCATGTTTCGGACCCCTTGAATCACAGTGGTCCCCATACCTACAACAGTGCCTGGTACATCGTAGACACTTAAATATATTTGTTGGATGGATGGAGGAGTGAATCAAGTTCTGTTCAGTTCAGTTCAGTTGCTCAGTCGTGTCCGACTCTTTGCGACCCAATGAACTGCAGCACGCCAGGCCTCCCTGTCCATCACCAACTCCCGGAGTCCACCCAAACCCATGTCCATTGAGTTGGTGATGCCATCCAGCCATCTCATCCTCTGTCATCCCCTTCTCCTGCCCTCAATCTTTCCCAGCATCAGGGTCTTTTCCAATGAGTCAGCTCTTTGCATCAGGTGGCCAACGTGTTGGAGTTTCAGCTTCAACATCAGTCCTTCCAAAGAACACCCAGGACTGATCTCCTTCAGGATGGACTGGTTGGATCTCCTTGCAGTCCAAGGAACTCTCAAGAGTCTTCTCCAACACCACAGTTCAAAAGCATCAATTCTTTGGCACTCAGCCTTCTTTATAGTCCAACTCTCATATCCATACATGACCACTGGAAAAACCATAGCCTTGACTAGATGGACCTTTGTTGGCAAAGTAATGTCTCTGCTTTTTAATATGCTATCTAGGTTGGTCATAACTTTCCTTCCAAGGAGTAAGCATCTTTTAATTTCATGGCTGCAATCACCATCTGCAGTGATTTTGGAGCCCAGAATAAAGTCAGCCGCTGGTTGCACTGTTTCCCCATCTCTTTGCCATGAAGTGATGGGACCGGATGCCATGATCTTAGTTTTCTGAATGTTGAGTTTTAAGCCAACTTTTTCACTCTCCTCTTTAGCTTTCATCAAGAGGCTCTTTACTTCTTCTTCACTTAATGCCATAAGGGTGGTGTCATCTGCATATCTGAGGTTATTGATGTTTCTCCTGGCAATCTTGATTCCAGCTTGTGCTTCTTCCAGCCCAGCGTTTCTCATGATGTACTCTGCATATAAGTTAAATAAGCAGGGTGACAATATACAGCCTTGACGTACTCCTTTTCCTATTTGGAACCAGTCTGTTGTTCCATGTCCAGTTCTAACTGTTGCTTCCTGACCTGCATACAGGTTTCTCAAGGGGCAGGTCAGGTGGTCTGGTATTCCCATCTCTTTCAGAATTTTCCATAGTTTATTGTGATCCACACACTCAGAGGCTCTGGCATAGTCAATAAAGCAGAAATAGATGTTTTTCTGGAATTCTCTTGCTTTTTCGATGATCCAGCGGATGTTGGCAATTTGACCTCTGCTTCCTCTGCCTTTTCTAAAACCAGCTTGAACATCTGGAAGTTCACAGTTCATGTATTGCTGAAGACTGGCTCGGAGAATTTTAAGCATTACTTTACTAGCGTGTGAGATGAGTGCAATTGTGCGGTAGTTTGAGCATTCTTTGGCATTGCCTTTCTTTGGGTTTGGAAAGAAAACTGACCTTTTCCAGTCCTGTGGCCACTGCTGAGTTTTCCAAATTTGCTGGCATATTGAGTGCAGCACTTTCACAGCGTCATCTTTCAGGATTTGAAATAGCTCAACTGGAATTCTGTCACCTCCACTAGCTTTGTTTCTAGTGATGCTTTCTAAGGCCCACTTGACTTCACATTCCAGGATGTCTGACTCTAGGTGAGTGATCACACCATTGTGATTATCTGGGTCGTGAAGATCTTTTTTGTACAGTTCTTCTGTATTTTCTTGCCACCTCTTCTTAATATCTTCTGCTTCTGTTAGGTCCCTACCATTTCTGTCCTTTATCGAACCCATCTTTGCATGAAATGTTCCCTTGGTAGCTCTAATTTTCTTGAAGAGATCTCGTCTTTCCCATTCTATTGTTTCCCTCTGTTTCTTTGCATTGATTGCTGAGGAAGGCTTTCTTATCTCTCCTTGCTATTCTTTGGAACTCTGCATTCAAATGGGTGTATCTTTCCTTTTCTCCTTTGCTTTTCACTTCCCTTCTTTTCACAGCTATTTGTAAGGCCTCCTCAGACAGCCATTTTGTTTTTTTGCATTTCTTTTTCTTGAGGATGGTCTTGATTCCTGTCTCCTGTACAGTGTCACGAACCTCCGTCCATAGTTCATCAGGCACTCTGTCTATCAGGTCTAGTCCCTTAAATCTATTTCTCACTTCCACTGTATAGTCATAAGGGATTTGATTTAAGTCATACCCAAATGGTCTAGTGGTTTTCTCCACTTTCTTCAATTTCAGTCTGAATTTGGCAATAAGGATCATGATCCGAGCCACAGTCAACTCCCAGTCTTGTTTTTGCTGACTGTATAGAGCTTCTCCATCTTTGACTGCAGAGTATATAATCAATCTGATTTCGGTGTTGACCATCTGGTGATGTCCATGTGTAGAGTCTTCTCCTGTGTTGTTGGAAGAGGATGTTTTCTGTGACCAGTGCGTTCTCCTGGCAGAACTCTTTGCAAACCACTTCAGTATTCTTGCTTTGAGAACCCCATGAACAGTATGAAAAGGTAAATCAAGTGACATTTAATAAACCCTATCATGATAGATAAATGTGATCGGGGTTTTATTCTGCAAATTAGTGAGCTTGCTATAGCATGTTATTTTTATTCTGTCATTATTACCTACCTGCTACTAGTGTTTCCAGTGAGTATACATTTGTAAAAAGGGTGATTTCCTTTTGATTTTGAGTGATACTGAGTATGTATCGCCTAAATTTATTTAGGAAATATAAAATTAGAATGAAAGTAAGGAGATTTCAATACCTATCTTCTGGAATTATCAGAAATTAAATTAATTCCTATAGTTCATTTTATCCAATAAAATGGACCTCTGGTGTTTTTTAATTGGTATAATATGCTAGGTAATTTATAGGATATAAATTTCCTATATTTAGGATTTGAGGATATAGGATTTGAACTAATTTTTTTCTACCAGTAATTTACAGTTATGCTATACTCTCTTTTTTTTTTTTTCTCCCCTCCCCTATACTCTTTCTTTTATACTGAAATCTTATTTAAATTCAACTACTTTCATTCCATTGCATACCAAGAATTCAGAATTAGTGTTATTTTTCAGTAATAGCTTTTCTTAAGGTAATGTGATTATTTAGTATTTATATTTATTCATATTATATTTAGTATATATATATATATATATAGTTCTCCTATTCTTATGTTCATAACAGTACAAGTCTTTAAAGCAATACAATCAAATAACATTTTTGGATAGAAGGAATTAATATGCTGAGCATTTTACTTATGCATGATTCCAAAGAATTAGAAAGATCTATTGAAATTAGATATTAGTAATAATTTAGTATAGTTATTCTCTGTTTCACTGCCTTACTATCCCATGTAAGAGAAAGATATTAAAATTTACTTGTTTAATTTTTTTATTTTTTCAGGCCAAAGGCAGGATTGTGGTAATGCCAGGTATGTATCTATCCATTTACTAGTATAACCCTGAAAATGGGAAGGAAGAGCAAAAGAGGCAGGACAATTTGGGGAGAAGTATTAGCACATGGTGGTTAATTTTATTAAAATGTTTAAGATTGGGAGATCCTGACTGCAATTTAGAACTTTGTGTGAGGTTTAGCTCAGAGAAGAGCAGATAAGGATTGGGATTTCTCCACGTTTGCTTTCCCATAGTATACAATCTTGTGAATGTAGATGTTCATTTCTGGTGATGCTTACTTACCAAGTTTGATGCTGCTACACTGGATTAGGGCCACATGTCCTAGTTGGTGACAAAGTATAAGTAAACGTTTAGGTAATATCCCTGAATAATGTAATATACAATTTTTTAAAAATCTCTAATGAGCAAATTCTTGTAGTCAGAACAGTTAGATCACATACTCCTAATAACTGTAAGGTCAATTAAGTACATGATGGCTCATTAGAAGTCAGTCGTTTTTAAAGAATTAGATAAGCAGACCTAGATCCAGAATGAGATGAATATAAAGACAGTCTTAATTTTTTCTTACTAAATTTCTCAAACAGATTAAAAAAAAGTAGAAAATAGCATATAAATACTCACGTACTCAATTTCTGTATTTAACATCTTGTCACATTGGTCTCATCTTTTTTCATCCTGAGGCATCTTAAATTAAACTAAAGGCATTGTGACACTTTATACTTCTCTTAAAATGTGGCGGGGGTGGGGGGGTAGGATTTTAACTACATCGTGGGCATTGTGGGCATCTAACCACAATATCATTATCACATCTATCAAAATAAACACTAATTCCCTAAAATACCATTTAATACTCAGCCAATACTGATGGTACTGAGAATGTTTTTTATAGCTGATATGTTCAAACCAGGATTCAATCAAGGAACAAGGATTGCACTTTGTTGTTATCTTTCTTAATATGTTTTAATATAGAAGTTTTCTTTTTCTGCTTAAAAAAAAAAGACATTTAAAAAGTTTGAACCACTTATGCTATAAGATGTCCTAATTTCTGGTTTTATTGGATTGTTTCCTTTCAGTATTGTTTAGCATGTATTTCCTAGTCTCTGTATTTCCTATAAACTGGTAGTTAGATCATAAGGCTTGGTTAGATTGTGGTTAAATATTCTTGGTAGAAATAGTTCACAGTAATTCTGTATACTTCACGTTTCATCACATCAAAAGGCATATAATGTCTGGTTGTCTTAATACCAGTAATGTCAAGACTGACCAGGAGTCAAAATGGTGATAGTTAGATAAAAACTTTTAAAAAGAGGCCAAATAGATGTATAGTGTCAGAATTTTAGGAAAGCTTTGACTTATAGCAAGTTCCTGAAACATAAGCAGACAGAAAGCATACATTATCTGTTAAATTGAGACCCGTAAAAGATTAATCAGGGAATCTTAAAGAGACTTAATTGTGTCTGATGCATTTCCATTAAGACTAAATGTATTTAGTCTTGACCACTAATACCCACACTTAGACAGTTGTTAACTTAAGATTGCTTTTGCATTATATGTAATTATTAAGTTATGTGCTATGTGCAAGGCACTACTTGGGATACAGAGTTACACAAGAAACTACTTCCTCAAGAGGCTTATAGTCTTAAGTGAGATGATGTTATATCCAAAAGTATTTGTGATTATATAACAAACCTTACCAAGAAAATGCTGATTATATGCCAGGTTCTGTGGTAGATGTAAAAACACAGAAATGTATATGAAGTAATCCTTCTACTTGAGGAGCTTACCGAGTTGATCTATAAACAAATTACAATAATTTCATGTAAATAAATACCAGCAAGTAAAAATTCCTGGGTACATCAGCCTGAATGTCTAATATGTGTCCATCACTGGGAAATATAAAGATAAAACATAGCAGTTTCCCTCTAGGGGATTTTCATAATGAAGCTTATAATTTAGGCTCCAGTCCCTTATCTTTATAAAGAGAAGGTATTGAACTAGTTGTTCTTTCAAGTCCCAACTGTTAATCTATGTTTGGGAAATGTATTACTTATGTTCTGCTAACTGAGTAATATGTATTTCAGTGACTGGATATTCTGCTATTTGTTAGAAGAAAGTAACAAATATTTGTCTTTTAATCCTTACAACAAGTTTGTGAAGTAGGCAGTACTATCCCTTTTTTATGAAAAAAATTGAGGCTCAGTAGACTTGCATAATTTATCCAAGGCCACATAGCTGTGAAGGGCCACAGTGGTAAAGCCAGGATTCTAATCTAAATCTGACCTCTCAGTCTGTGTTCTTTCTTAGGGCTCAGTGGTATTTGTTGTTGTACTGTATGACTAAAAAAAAAAAAAAGTTAATAAGTCTGAAAGAATGTGTAAGTCAAGTTATTTCAGCAACTTTAACCAGTCAGTTCAGTTCAGTCACTCAGTCGTGTCCAACTCTTTGCAGCCCCATGGACTGCAGCACACCAGGCTTCCCTGTCCATCACCAACTCCCGGAGCTTAACGCAAATTCATGTCCTTCGATTCGGTGATGCCATCCAACCATCTCATTCTCTGTCGTCCCCTTCTCCTGCCTTCAATCTTTCCCAGCATCAGGGTCTTTTCTAGTGAGTCAGTTCTTCGCATCAGGTGGCCAAAGTACTGGAGTTTCAGCTTCAGCATCAGTCTTTCCAATGAATATTCAGGACTGATTTCCTTTAGGACGGACTGGTTGGATCTCCTTGCAGTCCAAGGGACTCTCAAGAGTCTTCTCCAACACCACAGTTCAAAAGCATCAATTCTTTGGCGCTCAGCTTTTTTATTGTCAAACTCTCACATCCATACATGACTACTGGAAAAACCATAGCCTTGACTAGACAGACCTTTGTTGGCAAAGTAATGTCTCTGCTTTTTAATATGCTGTCTAGGTTGGTCATAATCAAGTTGATCTCAAGCAACTTTAATAGCTTGAGGTAAAAAAATACATATTTTAACAGTCATCTAATCTGATATCAGTTCAGAATATAAATCTTTATATACAGACATTTAAAAGATTGTTTCTCAAAACAAATGAGTCAAAATCCTTGATTATGCAAGTTTAATAAATTAGAATCAAATTCTTGTGTAAAATGAAATTAAAAAATTGGCATTGTAATAAACTGTGTAGCACCTTGCATTATTCCCATTTCCAGTGAAATCCATGTGTTATGGGTCAGAGAAAGAACTTTGGAGATGTTCTGTTTTTGTTTTTGATTTTGTTTTGAGGTTTTCTCTTTGAGATATGTTTCTGAGTCTTTGCTTTTGTGACTCCTTCCTCCTTTCCTTTTAATTTGATTTTGCTTTAATTAAGGGGAAGCAGGGCTTGAGTACTCAATGATTTTCCTTGCCCCAGAGTAATCTTTTTAGATTTACAATCAGTAACATAGAGCATTGTTATACAAACCAATGGGCATGTACAATTCTGTCATAAAGGTTCTTTGTTCTCCAGAGTCTGCAGTCTTGTCTTTCATCATTTGTTTCTAAATTCATTTTAACTGATTAAGGAGAGAATATCAATGAGGAATTTCAGTACAAAGATTCCAGGTAGAGCTAGCAGTCATATTAGTCACTAAATTTTATGTGAAAATCTATTCTACTTACTATATTACTTATTCTTTCCAACAGGGGGTGGCATAACAGATAGAAATCTGCAAAGGATCCTTGAGGGTTCAGGTGCTACAGAATTCCACTGTTCTGCTCGGTCGGCTAGAGATTCAGGAATGAAGTTTCGGTAAAAATGACTCCTTTGGCTCCTACAAAAAGGAATGGGATTACTTTTTACTTATCCAAATAGGAAAAGCTTAGTTGATGGCATGATTAATGAATAGAATGTTGTGATTAGCATGTAAGTATTAGTCATTTTTTAAGTTTTATAATTGCAGAGTGGCTCTTATCCTGCCTTAAATAAGCAGGCTCTTCTGAACATAGGCTAACCTCCAAATCTTTAAGGCTTTGCTGAACTTAGACCAGTTAATAGTAAACTCTAATTCAGCAGCTAAGCTTCAGATGAAGTAGATATATATGTGTGCCCATTCATCTATGATTTCCTTTGGCAAAGTTAATAACTATGGTAATAAGGATGGAAGAGCTGTAGTCCTTTTTATCTTTCCTACTGTTGATACTTAAAATATTTCTTCACCTTTACTCTCTCTCTTTTTTTTTTTTTTTTTAATTTTATTGTTTTTGACCATGCCTCACAGCTTGTGGAATCTTAGTTCCCTGACCAAGGATTCAACCCACACTCTTGGCGGTGAAAGCAGAGTCCTAACCACTGGACCACCAAGGAATTCCCTATTTTTAGTCATTTTGAAAGTTTATCACTCTTTAAGGAATTTAAACTATTATGTATTTTCTATCATACTTGAGAGGACTCTTATAATTTAATAGTTAATTGTTATTTCTGTTTATAAGTTGGGGAAAATGAGGTATAAAAGAAGCAAGAGCTTCAGATTTACAATTGCAGATATAAAATCAAATATACTATCTGGTCTATTTAGACACTAGGTGTTTCAAGTAATTAATAAAAATTATGAAATATGTTAGTTCAGGGTCCTTGTTCTTGAGCCATGAAATCTACCCTAAAATGAAGTGCCAGTAGGAGGGTTCATTTAACAACTTATTTAATTATCTGTTTCTTTATTATTTCCATTGCAGAAATTCCTCTGTTGCTATGGGAGCCTCTCTTTCTAACTCAGAATATTCTCTAAAGGTTACAGATGTGACCCAAGTAAGGACTTTGAATGCTATTGCAAAGAACATTCTCGTTTAGCCAGACCTCTCTGAGAGACATGGATATCACCGGACAAAGATAGAAGAATAGCCTACAGTTCTCTATGACAGCTTTAACCTTCTCTGGCCAGGACAATCTGTCTTTATTTTGAGTCTTATATTACCATGGAGAATGTTTCCAAAAAGAAAAAGAACTTGAAACAGAGTACAGTCATTTTCTTTGCTTAATCTTGTCACCCGTCTCCATCATCATGTTTAAATCTGGCCTACACTTCATCTACAGACAGAGGTTTAAGTCTGTTTTCAGTGGAATTAATTGATGAACTGGGAAGGTTCAGCTGCAAGGTATGAACTCAAATGTGACTTCATGGTCAACTCAATAGCAGTTATTTTGCCTTGTCATTGTAAAATAAAAATTACCAGTCTATTATGGTAGCGTCTCTTATTCATACCCTGAATGCAATCTGTAGCCAAGTATTAGAGGAAAGATTTTTTTTTGTTTTTTAAATTTTATTTTCTCTTTTTATTATGTACTTTTTGGATGTGTTACCCTGGGCAAGATGCAAAGGATATAAAGTAAATGGTATAGCATAAAAATTTTCAGCCTTGGGAAGTAGGATGTAAAAGTTCCTAGACTTATAAAGGCCAGAAGTGATCTTGTTGTTCATCAGGTTACTTCTGTCTCTGTCACCAGAAAGAGAAATGGCTTAACCATAAGGTTCATATGACAATTTAGAAAGACCTGTAGTGAGAATTGGGGAGGTTAGAGAGGTTATCAGAATAACAGTTTCTTTCAGCAGAGGCCGTAGATATGGATTCTAGTGATGAAAGATGTTTTTCCTATGAGCAGGTCTCAAATGGTGAAATTCATCACTAGCTTTTTTCTGTGACTTTCATATTATAATCTCATTCTACACAACACCCCTCTGGTAATAGAACTGATGTTTCTGTATTAGGAGATTAACTGAATCATAATGTAGAGAACTTGGCCTTGGTCATGAAGCTAGTTAATGGAGCCTCTATAAACAGCATGCACAGATTTGGGTACTAATGACCATATACTGAAAACCTTGCCTTTTTATTAATGTGTCATTTCCCTTACTTTTAAATCTTAACTTCTTTCCTTACTTTTTCAGATACCATTTCAACATAGAATATTTGCCAAGGAATTTATGAGAAATGACAGACAAACTATTTAGAAACTAATAGTAACCTCAGTGTTTTCCACTAGTAGTGATTTCTGTTAACAGTTTAATACTGGCTTTGGAGTATAGATACAGATATGTAAGTTATCACATACACACATAGTCATGTTTAGTATTTTGGCCTAATCCTCTGCCATGCTTGGATTTCACTCTATGATCCTTCAGAGATAAGAGCAGGGTATGTTATCATCTCTATTTTATTTAAACAGAGTAACTAGGCTTATGAGAGGTGCTATGAATTGCTCAAAATTTAATAACAAATTAAGGTTATTTATGAGACTTAAATGCTAGACTATTAACCTCCAAGTCTTCTGCTTTAGGATGCTTCTAGAATGTGGATGTAGCCCAGAAAGCTGTACTCCTGGACAAATCAGACACACTTGAAATCATATCCTGGCTTCCAATTTAAGTTAACTTAATTTTTTGAACTGTAATTCTTTATTTGTTTTTTTTTTTTAATTCCTTTATTTGTAAATCAGGAATAATATTAGTTTCTAATTTAAGAATACATTAAAACACCAAGTACATAGTATGTGCCCATTAAATGTTTTTTTCTTCTAGGTTAGCTTTCTAGTATCAATCTTTGATAGTTTAAAAGTTTTTCCCAGGAAGCTAGGCATTGAGTACTGAAACCAATATTTTGTGCCCTCCACTACATGAATATAAATGAAGCGCAAGGTAACCACTTGTGAAAATGAAAGTATTAGTTGCTCAGTCGTGTCCCACTCTTTGCGACCTCATGGACTGTAACCCGCCAGGCTCCTCTGTCCATGGAATTCTATAGGCAAGAATACTGGAGTAGGTTGCCATTCCTCTCTCCAGGGAGTCTTCCCAACTCAGGAATTGAACCCAGGTCTGCATTGCAGGCAGATTCTTTACTGTCTAAACCACCAGGGAAGCCCAAGGTAACCTCTTACGTTGATTTTATTTTCTTCACCTAGTCCTATGTTAAAATACTTACTCATTACTTTATATGTATATGTCCTCTCATCTTTATTACAAATAATTTGTGACTAGGGAACCATGCCTTCATATTTTTATGCATTTCTCATTTAAACCATCAAATTGCATATCTATATTGATTTACTTTCTAGTGGAAGAAAAGCACTGGCTTCCTGACTTTGGTTACTATGCTGCTTATTTTCAATTTGCCCCATCAAGACCCACTTTGTACTCTTTTCTGTAAACTGAGGCCAGCAACATAAAAGAGATTATGTACACTGTGATCTGATAGGATTTATACCAGGATGCAAGGCTAATATAACACTCAAGAATCAATTGGTGTAATATGCCATATTGATAGAATAAAGCACAGAAATCACATGGTCATCTCAATGTGGAAAAAGTATTTGACAATATCTGACACCCTTTCATCTGGAAGTTCACGGTTCACGTATTGCTGAAGCCTGGCTTGGAGAATTTTAAGCATTACTTTACTAGCGTGTGAGATTGTGTGGTAGTTTGATCATTCTTTGGGATTAGAGTGAAAACTGACCTTTTCCAGTCCTGTGGCCACTGCTCAGTTTTCCAAATTTCCTGCTGGCATATTGAGTGCAGCACTTTCACAGCATCATCTTTCAGGATTTGAAATAGCTCATCTGGAATTCCATCACCTCCACTAGCTTTGTTTGTAGTGATGCTTTCTAAGGCCCACTTGACTTCATATTCCAGGATGTCTGGCTCTAGGTGAATGATCACACCGTCATGATTATCTGGGTTGTGAAGATCTTTTCTGTACAGTTCTTCTGTGTATTCTTGCCACCTCTTCTTAATATCTTCTGCTTCTGTTGGAAACAGTGTCAGACTTTATTTTTTTGGGCTCCAAAATCACTACAGATGGTGATTGCAGCCATGAAATTAAAAGACGCTTACTCCTTGGAAGGAAAGTTATGACCAACGTATATAGCATATTAAAAAGCAGAGACATTACTTTGCTTTGCAACAAAGGTCCGTCTAGTCAAGGCTATGGTTTTTCCAGTGGTCATGTATGGATGTGAGAGTTGGACTGTGAAGAAAGCTGAGCGCTAAAGAATTGATGCTTTCGAACTGTGGTGTTGGAGAAGACTCTTGAGAGTCCCTTGGACTACAAGGAGATCTAACTAGTCCATCCTAAAGGAGATCAGTCCTGGGTGTTCATTGGAAGGACTGATGCTGAAGCTGAAACTCCAGTACTTTGGCCACATCATGCGAAGAGTTGATTCATTGTAAAAGACCCTGATGCTGGGAGGGATTGGGGGCAGGAGGAGAAGGGGACGACAGAGGATGAGATGGCTGGATGGCATCACCGACTCAATGGACATGAGTTTGAGTAAACTCTGGGAGTTGGTGATGAACAGGGAGGCCTGGTGTGCTGTGATTCATGGGGTCACAAAGAGTTGGACGCGACTGAGTGACTGAAGTTAACACCCTTTCATAATAAAACATTCAGCAAAACTTGGAATAGAAAGGAACTTCCTCAACCTGATAAAGAGCAACTAAAAAAAACAAAACAAAAAAAAAAGCAGAACATATAGTTAACATCAAACTTAATACTTTCTTCCTAAGATCAGGAACAAGACAGGATGTCCACTCTCACCACTTCTACTCGACATTGTACTGCAGGCCGATAGCCAGGGCAGTTAGGCAAGAAAAAGAAATAAGCATCCAGATTAAAAAGAAAGAAAAAACATCTTCTATATAGTTGCATACAGGTTTCTTAGGAGACAGATAAGGTGGTCTGGTATTCCTATCTCTCTTAAGAATTTTCCACAGCTTGTTGTGATCTGCACAGCCAAAGGTTTTAGTATAGTCATTGAAGCAGTTGTTGTTTTTGGAATTCAGGTCAAGAAGTAACAGTTAGAACTGGACATGGAACAACAGACTGGTTCAAAATTGGGAAAGGAGTACTTCAAGGCTATATTTTGTCACACTGCTTATTTAACTTGTATGCAGAGTATATCATGGGACATGCCGGGCTGAATGACTCACGACCTGGGATCAAGATTGTCGAGAGAAATATCAACCACCTCAGACATGCGAATGATACCACTCTAAGGCATAAAGCAAAGAGGAACTTGATGAGAGCCTCTTGATGAGAGTGAAAGAGGAGAGTGAAAAAATGGGCTTAAAACTCAACATTCAAAAAACTAAGATCATGGCATCCAGTCCCATCACTTCATGGCTAATAGATAAGGCAAAAGTGGAAACTGGGACAGATTTTATTTTATTGGGCTCCAGAATCACTGCAGATGGTGGCTCCAGCCATGAAATTAAAACTCTTGCTCCTTGGAAGAAAAGCCGTGACAAACCTAGACAGCATATTAGAAAGGAGAGATATCATTTTGCCAACAAAGGTCCATATAGTCAAACTGTGGTTTTTCCAGTAGTTGTGTATGAATGTGAGAGTTGGACCATCAAGAAAGCTGAGCACCAAAGAACTGATGCTTTCAAATTGTGGTGCTGAAGAAGACTTTTGAAAGAGTCCCTTGGACAGCAAGGAGATCAAACTAGTCAATCCTAAAGTAAATCAGTCCTGAATATTCATTGGAAGGACTGATGCTGAAGCTGAAACTCCAGTACTTTGGCCACCTGATGCAAAGAGCTGACTCATTGGAAAAGTCCCTAATGCTGGGAAAGATGAGGGCAAGAGGAGAAGGGAGAAACTGAGGATGAGATGGTTTGATAACATCACTGACTCAATGGACATGAATTTGAGCAAACTCTGGGAGACAGTGAAGGACAAGGAAGCCTGCTGTGCTGCAGTCCATGGGATTGCAGTGTCCAGGCATGACTTAGCAACTGAACAACAACATTTACAGGTGACATGATCTTGTATACAGAAAATTCTAGAGAATCCACACAAAAATTTTTTTAAAGTTGAGCAATATACAAAGTCAATTGTATTGTTACACTAACAATAACAATTCTAAAATGAAATCCATTTATGATAGCATCAAAATGATAAAATGCTTAGGAATAAATTTAATCAAAGAAGTGCAAAATTGTATGTTGAAAGCTACAAAGCATTTTTTAAAGGAATGTATAAAGACCTGAGAATAAGGAAATAGATGGAAAGACATGCCATGTTCATAGATTGGAAGATTTAATATTGTTAGCAATATTCTTCATGGGTCTACAGATTGAAGACAAACACTATTGACATCCCAGCTGCCTTTTGGGCAGAAATTAACAAGCTGATCTTAAAATTCATCTGGAAATGCAAGGAACCCAAAATAGCCAAACAATCTTAAAAAGGAACAAGTTTGGAGGATTTATACTTCCAGATTTCAAAACTTAATGCAAAGCTACAATAATTGATACAATGTGTGACTGGCATAAAGATAAATATATAGCTCAATGCAATAGAATTGAGAGTCCAGAAATAAACCCTTTTACTATGGGCAATTTGTTCTTGACAAGGGTGGCAAGATAATTCCCTGGGGAAGAAGTCTTTTTACCAAAGATGCTGGATAACTGGATATATACTTGTAAAAGAGTGAAGTTAGACCTTATATCATGTACAAAAGTTAATGCAGATACCTCATAGACATGAATAAAGGAGCTAAAACAAAATTATTAGAAGAAAACAACAGTAAATCTTTGTGAACTTGGGCTAGGCAAAGCATTGGTACAACAGGAAAAGCACAAGTCACAAAAGAAAAAATAATGCTTCAAAGGGTAACATCAAAACAGTGAAAAGACAACCTATTGAATGGAGAAAATATTTGCAAATCGTGTGTTTGATTAGGGGCTTGTATCCAGAATGTATATTAAACAAAAGACAAACCAGTTTTAAAATGGATGAGGATTTGAGCAGACATTTCTCCAAATAAGGTGGACAATTGACCAACAAGCACATGAAAAATGCTCAAAAATCATTTATCATTAGGGAAGTACAAATCAAAACCCCACTGAACTGCCAACTTCACACCTACTGGAATGACTGTATCCCCCAAAAGACTGACCATATCAAGTGTTGGCAAGGGTGTGAAGCAAGTACAAACTTCAATGCTAGTGGCAGGATTATAAAATGGTGGAGCTGCTTTGTAAAATAGCCTGGGGATTTCTCAAGTGTTAAACATAGAGTTGCTATGGCCCAGCAATTCCATTCTTAGGTTTATATATATATCTACAAGGGAATTGAAAACATGTCCACACGGATATTTGTACATGAATATTCCTAGCAACATGACTCATCTTTCTGAATCAGAGAATAAAATCATTTTGCAACCCCTAGTGAAATAAATCAGCCAAAGACTGTTAATGCTGAAACCATTAGGTAAAAGGTTGATTGGGAGCCGAATATCTAAATAATGTTGAAATATCACCCTGTGGATCATTTGCTAGTCATGAAAGTAGAAACTTGACATTATAATGGTGAAGCTTTCTGGTTGTGACCATTTTAACCCAATCAAAATTAACATTACCAGCAACGGAAGACAGGATTTGAAAGGGGAAGAGGTCAGCCAGTGTGCATATGCTGTGTTAGGAAATTACAGTTTGGCAGTCGCCCAAAGAAGAGCGAAGAGTTGGAACACCTGGAAAGTGGCTTTGACAAAGTATGATGATTAGCTATTGATCAAATGAGTGAATTATTAATGCAAACAGCACCAGATCAATACGGTGACTAACAATCCCAGTTTGCTTGGAACTTTTCTGAGTTTGCCCATAAAAGTCCTGTATCCTAAAAAACTTCCTCAGTCTCTGGCAAACTGGAAAAGTTTGGTCATCTTACCACCTCAGTAAAACTACCTTTGCCTCTTTCCCCCAGTCCTCACCTTCCCTGCCCCAATTCTGGACTTTGTAGGGGAGAAATTGAATAACAAAGGAAACTGATAAAAGGAGTGACATTTCTCTCTCCAGCAATAGCTGGTCCCTGAGCCAAAAAAGGAGAGGGGCTTTAAACCAAGTGTAAATTTCTTTTGTGGGTGGTGAAAATGTTCTAAAATTGATTGTAATGATGGTCGCACAACTCTGAATATGCTAAAAACCACTGAATTGTACATTTAAACACTGAATTATATATAATTTGTATCTTAATAAAGCTGTTTTTAAAAAGTGAATGTGAGAGAGTTTTAAATTAGATTAAATTAGCTTGGGCCTTTTAAACCTGAAAGAGACTGAAAAGCTATAGGAGCTGCCCAAGATGTCAAGGGCAAGAAAAGAGGTGTGATGGTTTAAGACAATGGTGGAAACAAAATACTGTTTCTTGTTTGTTTTGCATTTAGTTTATATCTCTCAGTAAGATGGCTACACTGGTTTATTCCCTGCAACTAAGGGTTGTGACTAAGACACCTGAAGAATATTCATTCCATCTTGTCCTGTTTAGATGCTAAATTTTATCCTTGGAAAAAAGTCACAAAGAGCTGTGTGTTTGAATTGCATTGCTCTAGCTCTCAGAATTTAAAAAAAAAAAAAAAAAAATCAAACCACATTGGCATTATGCCACTGGTTTGTAATGGAAATGTAATAGAAGACACTTGTATAATAAAATATCCCTATCAGTGTGTTATTGAGGTCCTAGAGGAGACATGGTTTCTTAAGTATTAGTCTGGGGAGTAGCTGGGCTTCTGAACAGTTGGTTTGTTTATATCTTATGTATATGGAATTATGTTGTTATCAAGATATTTTGTATGCTTAACCCTTTTCCTTACTGAAGCTGCCACTGAAAGATAATGATTTCCTAATGGGATTGTTAATCATGTAGCACCCCCTGGGGCTTATGGGAGAGGGCACATTGACCCAGGCTAACCAGTTAGAATGCCTCATTCCTTTATCCACATTGTTTAGTCCAGAGTTGGGACTAACCACAAAGAGGGCCAAACAGAATCCAACCAAGGACTTTTCTGGAGCTGTCAGAAAGAGATGCTCTCTTTTCATTAGAGTCACTAGCTGTAAGACCTATGTAAGCACAGTTTTTGAGGCCATCTTTGCCAGCAGGTGAAAAGAGGCTACTTAAAAATGAAACCAACAGAAAAGTAAATGTCCAGATAACCTTGTTTGAGTCTGTGGACCTAATCTGTGCCTAAAGGTAGTTCCATTCACAGACTGTTCTGTTAAATAAGCCAATAAATTTCCTTTTTGTATTTATGCCTGTTTGATTTGGATCTTTGACACTTGCAACCAAAAGAGGCTTGACTGATAGAGTTCCTGATTCAGTTTTCCTCTTTAAACTGACAGAAACTGAGTCAAATATGTATCCCACAAGTAAAAAGAATCATACTGAATAAATTTTGTGTAGTGGGCTTGTCCCTTGTTTTAACTTTTTCTATCGTTTCTCTTTACTCATTTTATCTTGCTATATTTTATATATTTTTAAAAGTCACTTAAAATCCTTTTTATAATAAGGCACTAAATAGTAGAGGCACTAAATAGTTTCCTATGTTATCTTTAATCTGGATTGGAATAAAGCTAAGAATTGATTCCTAGTAGACAGAATCAGTTTCTTACCCAAACTTTACCTCATTTTTTTCTCCCAATTCTGATTTTGTTGTATCACTCTGTGTCCCATGTTATTGAGGAAAGGCCAACTTCACCCACAACTTCAGGGATGGGTCTGAGTAATCTATAAGGGTTACCTTATTTTCCTTGTCAGGAATTGATTCAGAAATGTGGGCCACTGGGATGCCAGGAGATGTTTGCTAGTAGCTTCTATTTCTAGGACACTTGCTGAAAATGACTCTTTTGCTATTTGTTATGTGTGAATATGTGTCTTGAAACAGTTGCAGCTGTCCTATGACCTGTTTGAGAATGAAACTGATGCCAGAAGAGAGCAAAGTCAAAAGAATGTGAGGGAAAGGGAGCACAACCACTGGAATAAATCAGTCCTGAGAACTGCATTATCTCTGGGCTTTCGGTTGTGTGAACCAATATTTTCATTCAAGCCACTTTAAGTTGGGTGAACTCTTTATGAGGATCCTAATGTAATTGGGCTTCCAGGTAATGCAGTGGTAAAGAATCCATGTGCCAATGCAGGAGACTTGAGAGACTCAGGTTTGATCCCTGGGTTGGGAAGATCCCCTGGAGAAGGAAATGGAAACCCACTCCAGTATTCTTGCCTGGAAAAATACATTAACAGAGGAACCTGGCAAGCCATAGTCCATGGGGTCACAAACTGAGCCCATGACCGAGGACACTGAGCATAATATAATTGGAGAATATAGTTTTAGCAATGACTTTTTTAGATTTGACCAAAAGCAAAAATGGGACTACAAGTGGGATTACATCAAACTAAAATCTCTGTACAGCAAAGAAATGTATCAGTGAAATGAAAAGGCAACCTATAGAACGGAAGGAAATATTGGCAAGTCATATCTGATGAGGATTAAAATCCAAAATATATAAAGAACCCATACAACTCCATAGGGGGAAAAAATTGATTTAAAATGGACAGAAGAATTGATCCAAATAGACATTTTTCCAAAGAAGACAAAGAAATGATCAACAGTTACCTGAAAAGATGCTCAACATCACTGGTCATCAGCGAAATGCAAGTCAAAACCACAGTGACATATCACCTCATACTTGTTAGAGTGACTATTACCGAAATGACAAATAATTGTTGGTAGGGATGTGGATAAAAGTAAACCCTTGTGCACTGTTGGTGGGAATGTTAACTGGTGCAGTCACTATGGAAAACAGCATAGAGGTGCAGAATTAACGTGAGCCAGCAGTTCCAGTTCTGGGTATTTATCTGAAGGAAATGAAGCTGCTGTCAAAAAAGATAAGCATATTCATTGCAGTATTATTTACAATAGCCAATACATGGAAACAAGTGTCCATCAGTGAATGAATGGATACAGAAATTGTAAGATGCTGTACACCTAAGACTAACAGCTTTGTAAATTGACTATATTCCAATAAAAAAATTTTAAAGAATAATAAGTTGTAAGATACACACACACGTATACGTATATACACAATGAACTATTATTTGGTCAAAAGAGATGGAAAGAAATCCTGCATTTGCAACAACATGAATGGATGGACCTTGAGGGAGTTGTGCTAAGTGAAATAAATCAGACACAGAAAGACAAATGCTGTATCATTTGTGGAATCTAAAACGATAAAGGGAACTCAGAACAGATTGGTGGTTGCTAGAGGTGGGGGTGGGAAAAAAGGGTAAAGGTGGTAAGAAGGAAAAAATTGGAGAGTGAGTTTCCCCTCCAGCCTTTGTTGTGAAGGTTTCATAGCAACCTTCTTTAGCAGAATTAAGAACTTTCCAAATCTCTACAGTCTGACAATTGCAAAGGAAATATATTTAGAAAAAGTCTTACTGGTAACTCACTGGCTTGACTAAGTTCAAAGCCCTCTAAACCTCCTTACAGCTTAAGCCAGTCAGAGTTCAATGAAGTTCAGACACCTATCTTAGAGAATGCACTTTATACTTAGAAATTGCTCAGAAGTCAATTACAGTTCATGTGTTTGAAAACAGGACACCCATAAACAAGTCATCCTGTTTTTTCAACTCATTCACAGCTATCTGCTCACAAGATGCCAAAAAGATGGTCCTTCCCTTTATAGGTCAAAGATGAACCCCAAGTCGAAAGTAAAGATTATGAAAATAGCAGTTTTATTTATGTGGCTCATATCCATATGCCTAGCACTGTACTTGTTGCTCTATGGATACAACTCCCATAGTAAAAGAATTTAAAGTTGAAATTATATGATTGAAAGTTCAAAAAAAAAAAAAAGTTCAGATTTTTTTCCTTTAAATAAAATATGGACCTCTTCAAACTCTTTGCAAATAATACTTGGTAATCTCTCTCAAATATGTCCCCAAATATCAGGTGAAAAAGCTAAGTGCTAGCGAAAGCACTCCCCAGATTTCTCCATATGTGTGTGAACAAACATGAACATACAGAGAAATGCATTTTTAAGTCTTGACAGTACACTTAAAGATACTATCCAGCAAATTTTCACTAATTTGGCCATTTTCATGTTCTCAGTTCACAAAACTGTCTATAATAATAGCAGGAGTCCAACCATAAACTATAAGAATGCATTTGGTATTATGAATTTAAGTAATTTCCTAGTAAAAGGTCACCATGTGTTAAGGTAGTACTATCCCACTGTGATAAGAATAAACAGCTTTATCTTGACAGGTTGTTTTGGTGCTGTTTTGCTAGAACGCATATTCCACAGAATTCAACATCTTACATATAATTTCTTTTAGCTTATTTTCTTCATTCCTCCACTTCTTCTGAAAGCAGCCACTATCAACAATTTCTTTTGTATCTTTCTGGAAATTTTTATAATTACTTGTATTTAGTTGCTGGTAAAGCTATGTGGTTTTCTATGTGATAATTACAATACTTAGATTGCCCCTCCCATGTTATTTTTGTCAGATGTCTTCCCTGTTTGGTTACTTTCATATTGTATAGGTGTCCCTCAGTATCGAGGGGCGATTGGTTCCAAGATCTCCCTGGATACCAAAATTTGCAGATACTTAAGTCCCATGTAGAAAGTGGTGTAGTTTTTTTCTGTAACCTACACACATCCTCCTGAATACTTTAAATCATCTTTAGTTTACCTATCAGAGAAGGCAATGTCAACCCACTCCAGTACTCTTGTCTGGAAAATTCCATGGACAGAGGAGCCTGGTAGGCTGCTGTCCGTGGGGTCACTAAGAGTCGGACACGACTGAGCGACTTCACTTTCACTTTTCACTTTCATGCATTGGAGAAGGAAATAGCAACCCACTCCAGTGTTCTTGCCTGGAGAATCCCAGGGACGCGGGAGCCTGATGGGCTGCCCTCTATGGGGTCGCACAGAGTCGGACACGACTGAAGCGATTTAGCAGCAGCAGCAGCAGTTTACCTATAATGCCTAATACAATGTAAATACAAATCGTTGTAAATATCACTGTAATGTAAATACTATGTAAATAACTGCTACTGAATGGCAAATTCAAGTTTTGCTCTGGAACTTTCTGGAATTTTTTTTTTTTCCAAATACTTTTGGTCTGTGATTGGTTGAATCTGTGAACGTGGAACCCAAGGATACAGAGGGCTGAGTGTTTTATAAAAGTCTCTTGAAAATTAATAAAACAAAAAAATTGTGTAGACATTTTTCTATTTTCTGATATCACCTTTTTTTCCCTCAGGACTCAGAAGAGTATTACTCTCTCCAGTGCATAGCTCTTTATGCTAGCCCATTTTCTTCTCTTGTTTCATGACCTATCAAAATATATTTTATCATGTGATGTGAAACAGAGACCTAAATTGTTGTTATTATTTTTGGCTGCCCCACTAAGCTTGCAGGATCTTATTTCCCCAACCGTGGACTGACCACGGGACATGGCAGTGAAAGTGCTGAGTCCTAGCCACTGGAACTTTTTTATACCAAAATGCTTGTGTCTAAAAAACATTGAACTACTCATCCAATTCTCTCTAGTTTGTCAATGGTTAAAATTTTATTCTTTGACTTTACTAGGGACATTTTTCTGTACCATCAATAACTAAATTTACTATTTTTTAAAGTACATGTTTTTAAGTTTTTTTTAATTAATTCAGTCAGTTCAGTTCAGTCACTCAGTTGTGTCCGACTCTTTGTGACCCCATGAATCGCAGCACGCCAGGCCTCCATGTCCATCACCAACTCCCCGGAGTCTACCCAAACCCATGTCCATTGAGTCGGTGATGCCATCCAGCCATCTCATCCTCTGTCATCCCCTTCTCCTCCTGCCCCCAATCCTTCCCAGCATTAGGGTCTTTTCCAATGAGTCAACTCTTCACATCAGGTGGCCAAAGTACTGGAGTTTCAGCTTCAACGTCAGTCCTTCCAACGAACACCCAGGACTCATCTCCTTTAGGATGGACTGGTTGGATCTCCTTGCAGTCCAAGGGACTCTCAAGAGTCTTCTCCAACACCACAGTTCAAAAGCATCAATTTTTTGGTGCTCAGCTTTTTTCACCATCCAACTCTCACATCCAAACATGACTACTGGAAAAACCATAGCCTTGGCTAGATGGACCTTTGTTGGCAAAGTAATGTCTCTGCTTTTAAATATGCTGTCTAGGTTGGTCATAACTTTCCTTCCAAGGAGGAAGCATCTTTTAATTTCATGACTGCAGTCACCATCTGCAGTGATTTTGGAGCCCCAAAAAATAAAGTCTGACACTGTTTCCCCATCTATTTCCCATGAAGTGATGGGACCAGAAGCCATGATCTTAGTTTTCTGAATGTTGAGCTTTAAGCCAACTTTTTCACTTTCCTCCTTCACTTTCATCAAGAGGTTTTTTAGTTCCTCTTCACTTTCTGCCATAAGGGTGGTGTCGTCTGCATATCTGAGGTTATTGATATTTCTCCCGGCAGTCTTATTCCACCTTGTGCTTCTTCCAGCCCAGCGTTTCTCATGATGTACTCTGCATGTAAGTTAAATAAGTAGGGTGACAATATACAGCCTTGACGTACTCCTTTTCCTATTTGGAATCAGTCTGGAGGATAATTACTTTACAATATTGTGATGGTTTTTGCCATACATCAACCAACATGAATCAGCCACAGTTATATATGTGTTCCCCCATCCTCTTTTTTTTTAAAAATCTACATAAATATTTTAGTAGTTGACTGTTTTGTTAGGCTTTAGGTCTAGTTCAATGAGTTCATTAATTATTTAAATTTGTTCTTGGAAATTTGTTTATTCTTCCAGAAAAATTTCACTGTATTTCAGGTTTTAATATGAAAAAATAAGTTTACAATTAGTAAAAGTATTTTTAAGTTATTATTAGTTTAATTATTTGTATGTCCTTTTTGGTGTCTGGTTATTCTAAATATTCCTGTTTGTTTTACAGGACAAAAAATGTGCAAATTATTTTGGTGAAGAGTTTGGAAGTAATTATTTGATTACTTCATATTACTGTTTTTAGCTTATGCCATAGGAACATGAATATTAGACTCAATTAAAAAATACAAAGGGAAAAGCAATATTTTTACTGTTACCACTGGATATCTATTTTAAGATATTGCACAAGAAAGAAAACCTTTCTTAAGTTCATGTGTAATCATTAACTAAAAGTATGCAATTCTTTGGTTATCTTGAACATTGAACTTTTGTAGATTCTTCAAAGTTACTTAAGTGCAACCACTTATTAATCAACATTTGCTTACTAAGTAGAATGATCCAGCATATTTTTCCCCCAAGTCATTATGATCCAATGTTCCCTTCTACTGGATTATCTCTATGCAACCAATTATTTACAGAACACACACACTGAGTCATTAAGAAGAGATTTTTGGAAACTGTTTAGAAGAGATCTGGGAGAAATCATTTTACTTAAGACCATCAGAGCTAACACCAGAATCCAGCCAGCTTCCCTGACACCTTTACATGTTACAGTCTTTCTTAGTACAGTCTTTAAATATCAATTATTACACTTTAAAAGAGAGAAGTCACAGAACACCCTATCTGATAAAACAGAAGCATTCCTGAAAATATGTATGTATTTGACATATTCAGATTACATCTTCAGGGCAGTAGGAGAGCTTGTGATTTAGAGAAATCCTGTGGTATATACTTTGATAAAGGGAATCACCACACTGTTTTTGTCTTTTGTGTAAAATTTTATTTACATTAAATCATAGCATCTTGGAGGTCTTCTGGTCAGACTTTCTCCCCAGAGCATACTTTCTCCAGTCCTTTCTACACTGTAAGAAGTGGGATGACATCTGTTGATGTTTTTGCTGAACAGATATGGAGCATTATTCTTTGTGAGTTGTGGGATGTAGGAAAGTGTTCTGAACCTCAGTTTCCTAATTGGTAAAATTGGAATAAAAATGCCTACCGCATAGGATTATTGTGAGGATTAATTTAGATAAAATTTTAGAGTGCCTACATAGAAATATATTTGTTATTTAAGAAACCCATGTGAGGTTGATATGTAAGATGTTCATTAAATGGGTGTTCTCTTAATGCCTGTAGATCATTGATAAAAATGTTGAAGGTGCTAAAGCCACTGCAGACTCTTTTGCAATGCTAATAGAGATCTTCTTCAGGTTATATCATTAAAATCATTTTGTCAATTTCCTTAACTATATAGTGGTTCAAGCAATTAAAGGTCCATGTAAATATGCTCTCATTCTGTCCATAGAAAACATGATGTATCTTGTCAGGTGCCTTGCTGAGTTCAAGATATACTATACCTACTGCCAATGTAATAATCACATCAAAAAAAGGAAATTAAATTACAAAGAGTGTCCTGTCTATGTTTTCCTCTAGGAGTTTTACTGTATCCAGTGTTACATTTAAGTATTAGTCCATTTTTAGTTTATTTTTGTTCATACTATTAGAGAATGTTCTAATTTCACTCTTTTCATGTAGCTGCCTGATTTTTCTAGCACCATTTATTGAAGAGACTGTCTTTCCTCCATTGTATACTCTTCCCTCCTTTGTTGCAGACTAATTGAAGATAGGTGTATGGGTTTACTTCTGGGCTTTCTATCTTGTTCCATTGATTTGTATTTCTGATTTGTGCCAATACCATGCTGTTTTGATCACTGTAATTTTATGGTATAGTCTAAAGTCAAAGAGCCTGATTCCTCCAACTGACAGTGTCTTTTACAGAATAGAAATTTTAAATTTCAGTAGAGTCCAGCTTGTTAATTTTTGTTTTCTTTCATGGGTCATGCCTTTGGTGTTGCATCTAAAATGTCATTTCCAAACCCAAAGTCATCTAGATTTTTCTCCTCTGTTGTCTTCTAGGGGTTTTATGGTTTTGCATTTTACATTTATATATGATCAATTTTGAGTTATATTTTGGGGAATGGTATAAGATATGTATCTAGATTTTTTTTTTGCATGTGCATTTCTAGTTTTTCCATTATTTATTGAAAATATTATCTTTTCTTCATTGTATTGCCTTTGATCCTTTGTCAAAGATCAGTTAACTATATTTATAAGGCTCTGATACTGGGCCCTCTTTCTGTTTCATTGATCTATTTGTCAATTTTTTCTATCGTACTGTTAAAGTCTGGTAGTGTTAGTCCTCCAACTTGGTTTTTCTCCTTCAATATTTTGTTGGATGTTCTGGGTCTTTTGCCTCTCCATATAAACTTTAGAATCAGTTTCTTGATATCCAGAAAATAACTTGTTGGGATTTTATCAAATTGCAAAGAATTGACATCTTGACAACAGTGAGTCTTCCTAACCATGAACATGGAATATTGCTCCTTCTTTGCATTTTTCATCAGGGTTTTGTAATTTTCCTCATACATATTTTGTTAGATTTATTCCAAGGTATTTCTTTTTTGAGGTGCTAATATAAATGGTGTTGTGATTTTAATTTTGAATTAAATTTTGATTTGTTCATTGCTGGTATATAGGAAAGTGATTGACTTTTGTATGTTAGCTTTGTGTTGTGCTACATTGCTGTAATCACTTACGAGTTCCAGAAAGATTTTTGGATTTTTTATATAGATAGTCATGTTACCTGAGATCATCTTCCTTCCCAACTAGTGTATCTTTTCTTTCCTTTTCTTTCTTTCTTTCTTTGTTTTTGATTAGCTATGAATTCTAGTTTAATGTTGAAAAAATGAGGTGAGAGGGACATCCTTGTCTTGTTCCTGATCTTAGTGGGAAAGTTTCTAATTTCTCATTATAGGTATGATGTTAACTATAGGTCTTTTACAGACCATCTTTATCAAGCAAGGAAATTCCCTTCCTCATTGCTCCTAGTTTCTGAAAGTTTTTATCATGAGTGTGTGTTGGGTTTTATCAAATTATTTTTCTACTTCTATCTATGGATATGATGTGATTTTTCTTCTTTAGCCTGATATAATGGATTACATTAATTGATTTTTGAATGTTGAACCAACCTTGCATACCTGGGATAAGTCTCACTTGTTTCTGATCTGTAACTCTTTTTATACATTTTGGATTTGACTTGCTATTATTTTGTTGAGAATTTCAGCATCTATTGTTTTATGTTAAATCAATTAAGAATAAGAAAAATAAAGATTTTTATTTTACCTTCACTTATTCCTTCTCCAGGGGCTTCCCTGGTGGCTCAGTGGTAAAGAATCCAGCTGCAGGATTTGATCCCTGCGTCTCCCTGGAGAAGGAAATGGCAACCCACTCCAGTATTCTTGCCTGGGAAATCCCATGGGCCCTGGGGAGCTATGGTCCATGGGGATGCAAAAGAGCCAGACATGACTTAGTGACTAAACAACTGCATAACACTCCTTCACCGATTCCTTCTCTTTCTTTATGTATATCCAGGTTTCCAGCCTGTATCATTTCCCTTCTCTCTAAAGAATCTTTTCAAAACAATTCTTGCATGGTAGGCCTATTGGCCTCAAAGTGAAAATGAAAGTAGCTCAGTTGTGTCCAACTCTTTGCGACCCCATGGACTGTAGCCTGCCAGGCTCCTCTGTCCATGGAATTCTCCAGGCACGAATACTGGAATGGGTAGCCATTCCCTTCTCCAGGAGGTCTTCTCAACCCAGGGACCGAACCCAGGTCTCCTGCATTGCAGGCAGATTCTTTACAATCTGAGACACCAGGGAAGACCATTGGCCTCAAATTCCCTCAATTTTTGTTTTTATTTGTCTGAGAAAATCTTTATTTCCCCTTTATTTTTTTTAAAGACTTTTTTTTTTTAATGTGGACAATTTTAAAATTCTTTATTGAATTTGTTACAATATTGCTTCTGTTGTATGTTTTGGGTTTTTGGCCCTGAGGCATGTGGGGTCTTATTTCCCCAACCAGGGATCAAACCTGCATCCTTGCATTGGAAGGTGAAGTCTTAACCACAGGACCACCAGGGAAGTCCCTCTCCTTCGTTTTCTGAAGGATACCTTTGCAAGGTACAGTATTCTGAGGTTTTGTTTTTTTCTCTCAAAACTTTACTCTCTACTTACTTGCATTATCTTAGAAAAGTCAGATGTAATTCTTTACTTCTCACTAGGTAAATGTTTTTTCCTCTGAATTATATTAGGATTTCTTCTTTATCTTTGATTTTCTGCAATTTAAGTACATATGACTAGCTGTAGTTTTGTTTTTGTTTGTTTTGACATATATCTTGCTGATGTTCTCTGGGGTTCCTGAATCTGTGCCTTGGTATCTGATATTATTTAGGGGAAGTTCTCAGTCATTATTACTTCACTTATTTCTTTTGTTTCTTTCTCTTTTTTCTTCTGATAGTCCCATTATGTATATGTTACACATTTTGCAGTTCCCCCAAAGTTCCTGAATATTCTGTTGTGTTTTTTCTTCAGTTTCATTTCTCTTTGCTTTTCAGTTCCAGCATTTTGTATTGAGATATTCTCAAATTGAGATTTTTTTTCCTCAGTTGTGTTCATTCTACTAATAAGCCGATTACATTCATTCTTTATTTCTGTTCTTATCTCTATTAAGTGCTTTGATACCAGCATTTTATTTTGATTCGTTCTTAGAATTTCTGTCTCTTTGCTTACATGGTCCATCTGCTCTTGCATGCTATCTACTTTATCCACTAAAGCCCCTGACATATTAATCATAGTTGCTTAAAATTCTTAGTCTGATAATCCCAACATTCCTGCCATATCTGAAGCCTGCTTCATCTCTTCAAGCTGTGTTTTTTGCCTTTAGGAATGCCCTGTAGTTTTTTCTTTCTGGCCACTCTGTGAGGCATGTGGAACTTCCCAGAACCTGTGGCCTCTGCAGTGGAAGCTCAGCGTTTTAACCACTGGGCCACCAGGGAAGTCCCATATGCTCTGTAATATTTTCTTGATAGCTGGACATAGTGTACTGGGTAAAAGGGACTGCTGAAGATAAGCCTTTAGTAATGTGGTATAGTCAGGAGTGAAGGGAGAGGAAGTGTCCTATGATTCAGTGATTAGGTCTCAGCCTTTTTAGATTGTGCCTTTGGACTGTGAACTTCACAAGTGCTTTTCAGCTCCCTCCGTTAGGTGAGACAAGAAGGCTAGCGTGGGCTGGAGTTGGGTATTTCTCTTCCCCCAGGTTGGTTCAGCTTAACCCAGAAGGTTAAGCTCTGAAGGCAGACTGTTAAGAAAGAATTCTCCGGTATATTTAAAATGATTACTTTTCCCTTCCTCTTGCAAAAAACATTAGGAGATTTTTCTCTGATACTCACTGTGAGAACCTCCTCAAGGTACAACTCATAGGTGTGTGGGGTTCCCCTATAACTTGAGGGCCCTGGATCTGTTTGTTTTGTTTTGTATTGTCCGCTCTCCACAGCATGTGGGAATTTTAGTTCCTGACCAAGGATTGAAACTATGTCCCTATATTGGAAACATGTAGTTTTATCCCCAGGACTGCCAGGGAAATTCCCATCCTCTTGAATCTTTTTGATGTCTCAGACTTGACTGAGATCCAGTCATTCAGAGGAGATTTTTTAAGATCCAGAAGCAAATGAATGTCGTCTTGGGAGGGATTCACAGAATTGCTTTTTACTGATTTGATTAAAAATTTTGATGAAAGTAAGCTGGAATTGCTGATGTTCAACCTTAGCAATGTGGACATGAATGACTGAAGACAGTATTTATTTACAAGATGGGCGACTCCCCAGACCACCCTATCATTCAGTGGTTCTGGAGGGCTGTTCTGCTGATGGATGCTGAGAAGTATATCTAGTTACTGCAGTTTGTCATGGGAACATCCTGAATACCTATGAATAGATTTGCCTAACTTTATGGTTCCAGTGGTCCTCAGGTGTTCACAATAGAACCATGGGGGAGTCCTGAAAAACTGCCCAGAGCGCACACGTGCCTTGAATTACCTCCAAATGAACCCTTTGGAAATTTACAAGAGAAATTTCTCAGGGCTGTGGAGGAGCCTCAGGGATTTGAAGGTGGATTAAGCGCCCTCAGCCTTGGGATGGTTGTTTGGTTTTTTGTGGAGTCCTGCTTGCACTTTTGTATTTGCCTAACAGACTCGACAGAGGCAATGGCAGAAGAGCAGTCTCAGGGAATGACTCTTGGTCTCATGTGCACTTGCCCAAGTTCAGATGTGGGATCTCAGTCCCAGGTCACATTCTTGCATTTTCTACCACAAATTATCAACAGGGTAATATCCACTGAATACACTAATTATGTTTCTATTCTATTGATGTTATGCTGCTGTAGGCAAGGCCCTTAATATTTTATATACTTAAAAAAAAAAACCCTCTCAGTGACCCTGACTCTCAAAAACGGAACCTCTATCAATTAGTCAATTATAGTTCAGCTTTCTCTACCCTGGCACTGGTTCTGCAGAAATTGCAGTTCATGGATTTTTGTTCTAGTAAATCATGATTCCCTATACTCACCTGACTCCCCAGTTTAGGGGGCAGCAGTTTGCCCTGTGAGCTCACTTCTCTTATCCTTTTAAGAAAAGTTGCTGACTTTTCAGTTTGTTTAGCTTGATATTTGCTAAAATGGAATGGTAACTTTCATGCCACTCACATGCCAGAACCACCCACTTCTTTTTTCATTTAATATTATGTGTATATTCCATCTGTGTCAGTACATGTTCTATAAGCATTTGTTCTGAAGAAATTTAGATCCTCTATCTCTTCTTTTGGCTATGCAAAATATGTAAGTACAAGCAAGTAAAAATCCTGCTTGTCTTGGTCGACCACAAATTGACACCTGCCATGGGTGCTTGCCATCTACCTCTATAAGAATTAAATTACATGCTGTTGCAGCTGCTGACCTCCAACACCCCCTGAAGGAGTTTAGGGTGGTAGAGCAAAAATGAGGCACTCTACTCCAGGGAACTGACGGGACAGATCTTTAGATAGATATTATCAGAAGCTCATTTTATGAGCCCAGTTCTTGTATCTCCTCATATCTAAAAAAGCTCACAGTGACGATAGTTTCTCATGACGAGCAGAAACTTCACGAGACCAGCAGAAACTTTCTACAAAAAATATGTGCTTGACTGTATGTACTCTCCCTCTGCCAACATCACATATATACTGTCTTTTCCCCTACCTCTTTGGAACAGTTTCTCAGAGATATCTGAGGTGTTCCCTGGGCTGCAGTTCTCACATTGCCCCAAGTAAAACTTAACTTGTAACCCTCGTATTGTGAATTTTTTTTAGTTGACATTTTTAAGCATGATTATAATTTATGTTAGTCATCTTTGATTCCTCTTACTTGCAATAGATGGCATGAGGGTTTTCATTTTATTTTTAGAAAATGATCCTGTTCACACCATGCCACTCATCAGGTCTTCTCTTAAAGCCTGATGAATATTACCAAGCATAGCTAATTTGCCCTCACAACTTACTTGCTAGCCAAATTCAGTAAATAAATCCTCCTCCATTGACTTGAGAAATAGAGGTCTAACATCATTATCAGAGAATAACTTAGGTCTTTTGTTAGATCTGCAACAATGGTGTTGCTTTTCAATTTTTAAAAAAACTTGCTTAGAGTCTGGCAACTTGTAAATCTTGATTTATGTAATGGATCATTTAAATTTTTTAATTGTCTTTTAGTAACAGTTTCTTCTTTTGCCTGAGAGTTCTGAAGGGATGCAAATTGGAATTCTGTGTTAATTTAAAAGCTTTAGTATGCTAGCTAAGGAAAGCTGACCCCTGTATGCTGGAGGTTGTTGCTTTCAGTTTTAAAGCTCCTTGGATATTATCCTTCACTGTCATTTAGTCACTCAGCCGTGTTCTGCTCTTTTGCAACCCCAGGGACTATAGCCCTCCAGGTTCCTCTCTCCATGGGATTTCCCAGGCAAGCATTACTGGAGTGGGTTGCTATTTCCTTCTGCAGGTGATCTTTCTGCCCCAGGGATCAAACCTGCATCTCCTTCATTCACAGGCAGATTTTACCACTGGACCACCAGGGAAGCAGATACTATCCTTTATTAAAGCCAGAATTTCCTACAGAGGCTTATGCATTTTTTTTTATCATCCCTGGTAAAGGAATTTCATTTTGCAAATGTTGACAACTAATGTGTAAACATGAAAAAAGCTAATGGTTTAGAGGGAGGAAGAGGCTCTGAGCCTTAGAATTGCACATTGGTATATATGCAGTATACACAATGTATTATAACTCTGATCAGAAGCACATGATGATAACAATTTCTGAAACATAGTTTTAAATGCCAGGAAAGGTAACCCAGCAGGACCCTATATGGCCTTTCTGGAACAGACCCCTCCCTTGTATCCTCTGCTGAAGTACCCAGATGATAGTATCTGATACACGTTTTCTGAGTTGTTTCACAAATGCTAAATTGGAGAAGACCCTTGAGAGTCCCTTGGACTGCAAGGAGACCAAACCAGTCAATCCTGAAGGAAATCAGTCCTAAATATTCGTTGGAAGGACTGATGCTGAAGCTGAAACTTCAATACTTTGGCCACCTGATGAGAAGAACTGACTCATTGGAAAAGACCTTGATGCTGGGAAAGATTGAAGGCAGGAGGAGAAGGGGACGAATCTCATAAAATACCACCACCTGGGAAACTTATTGATTAAAGTTCTAAATTGATTCTTATTTGGGAAGAGATCGGGGAAGGCCTTCTGCCTGTGTCACAGAAATTAGGCAGTAGTCTATTGAGGCAGGCATCAGAAAGACAGATATCATCTTTAAGGTGAGCGCCGGGGGCAGCTTTTCGAAATCCCTGAAAACCTGATCTGCCTTGCCTGTCAGGCTTTCTCCTCGTGACCTTGTCATGGGTGGGATCTCGTGAGCTGGCCTTTTTGAAACCCCTGAAAACCTGATCCGCCTTGCCTGTCAGGTTTTCTCCCTCATGACCCTGTCATGGGTGGGATCTCGTGTGCCGGCTCCCGGCATCTCCCCCTTTTTTATTTTTTAAGACAGTCAGATGGATCTCAGTCGCGAGCTTTTGAGTGCTCTGCCAGAGAGTTCTGACAATGCAAGGAAGGAAGTAAAACTAGGGCTGCTACAGCAGCATAACTGAAGATAGTTGATAGGACATTTTTTCCAGTAAAAAAGTTAGAAAAGGTATGAAAAAAATCATTAGCAGCTCCTGCTGCAGTAAAGTCCAGGCGGGAATGTTCTAAGGTTTTTATCTGACCGTGAAGCTTTCCAAGATCTAAACTAATGCTGGAGCTATTCCATACAGCTGAAATTTTATTTTTAATCCTTTCCCAGTTGTAATCTGTATCATTTACTTTCAGGGGTGTTACACAGACCCATCAATAGTCGGTGTGAGAGGATAGTGCTAACTTTACCCTTAAAGCCTGCAACTCAGTTCCAATATGTATGACTGCTTCTTTTAGGGCATCTATTTTTACTTCTAATTTTCTATCTATAAATTCTTGCGTAGCTAGAGCTAAAGAAACATTTTTTGACATATCATTGACATATTGAGCAGTATGTACCTGTTGAGTCAATGATATCGCTGCCACAGTGACAGGGGTAATTGCTGTTATCAAAGCTGAAATCCCTAGAATAAGTAGTCAGGAACCGTCAGGAACGCATTAAATCTTGTAGTTGTTGCAGAACGGCTAAACCATAATTGTCATACCAATAGGCATTCACTGTGACAGGCACCATAAGGTAGGGTGGACGTTGCAGCACCACAAAAGAACAAATATTATATTGAGGGGTTAAACAGGATGAAAGCATGCATTGTTCACAGTAGACTATATTTGGTCCACCTGAATAATTCATTTGTATATGAAGCCTTTTTGAATCATTAGTAAACAAAAAAAAAAAAGGTAAGGGGAGGGTAAACAAGCCAGCACAGAATAGGTGGAATCATTTTCTGGCCAAGATAGAGTAACAAGGGAGGTGGCAGCAAGGGCTCTCCAAATTTCTGGTTGCCAAAAAGTTTTACCCTTAGTTGTATAGGACAACATGGGGGGAACAAATTGATTATAATACCATCTGCTGGCCACCAATGGCCAAGGGAGGGAATCATTTTTTCAATTGTTAAACCTACTGACATGGTCAGAAACAGATCCCAGATTCTGACTTGGATTTGGATTGCTCCAGTCTTGTACCGAATAGTTTCTGCCTCTCGGTATTCTATAATCTATTCTCGAATTATAAGTACAAGATTTTCATACCGGATATCCCAGGCAGTTGTCTATAGTTTTCCATACGACATCTGAAGGAGCAACATCAATACAATTGGGATATTTTGGTGGAGCATTAAGGAACAAGGATTTATAGGGGTCAAGGACCCCAGGCATATGGGCCTGTAATATCCAAACCAGCCGATCTCCTGTTTTATCTGAAAATTTTGGTGCTGGGGAATCTGTTAAAACTGCTTTCTTGGAGGTTCCAACACACCCCTCCTTAGAGATCTTATAAGATCTCTTGTATGACTATGGGGAAGTTAAAGCAAAGGGGAGGTCATCCGTTAATCCCCTAAAAGTATAATGATCTTTATTATAAGAAGTATAGGATCCTCCCAAGAGATGAGGCTGGTCTGGGTTGACCCGTATAGGGTCATTGTTCCAAGTAACTACTTGGAAGGTGAGGGGATCAGGGAAATATGCCCAGTATTTTTCTGATGTAGAAGAGGTAGCACTTGCCTGGCAAGACAGTAAAGCAAGCATGGCAATAAAAACCCTTTCAGGAGGGGCTGAGGATCCCTGTAGAGAAGCTATTCCCTGTGCTAGATGGCAAAGTGACTTAATTTGCCCCCATGTGGGTATGGAGGCTTGTTGAGTTGCCCGCGCAGGACGTCCTGGTGGTTTCCATTTGTTCTTCCGGGATCTCCATTGCCAGTTGTTTCAGAGTCTGCTGGACCTTCTAGGTGGGTGGCGGAGGCAGGGGCAGAGGAGTGTCCTTCTTCTGTTGTGGTCGAAGCAAAGGGGGAACCGGATGTCTGGGGGACTGTGACATGGCGAATCAGTCTGTCCGGGATCCAAATTGGCTACTCAGCACCCTGGGGGAAAATACAAGCACACCCTCGGCCGCTGGTTAGTAATGGGTCAGGACCCCTCCATTGTCCTGAAAGAAGGTGTTTCCATTAAACCAGAGGTTTTGTACTCTGCTGCTCTGGACTCCAATGTCGGAGCACTGCAGTAACCCCAAATGAATCAGTGTTTAGATTGCTTATCACAAAAAGAGCATGTTGTAGAATATGGTGAGGGAAACTATACTTAAATTCACCTTTCTGTAGTTTTAAAATTTGAGTTTTTAGGGTCTGATGTGCTCTTTTTACGATGGCTTGTCCCTGTGGGCTATAAGGGATACCTGTGCTATGTTTTATATGAAACCTTGTACAAAAATCTTGAAACGATTTAGAAGTGTAAGCAGGGGCATTGTTAGTTTTAAGATATTAGGATAGCACAAGTCTAACAGTGAGGGGTTATTTTTGGTAGAAGCAGAATGAGCTTTTACATGTATTTACTTTATTAAAGTAACAAAAGATTTTTAAAAGAAATATAAATTACTTAAAGGCAAAAAAATTCATAATCTGTTATTGAAAGATTCATTCTAAGAAAACTTTGTTCTCTTAACATAGAGAGTAGACTAAATTTCAATCTGTTACCAATTTACCAGATAGCAAACAAAATTTTTCAGTTAATCTTAGAAAAGTCTTTTTTATAAATCTTGAAGAACTAGCAGTATTTTTTTAAAGGCATGAGAGTGAAACCATACAAGGCATGTTTAACATCTAATTAAATCATAATTGACAAAGTAGCCTGGTCATTGCTGTGACTTGTAACACTTTAACATGATAACTAAAATTATAACTGACAACATTTTACCAGGACATATCAGATTTTCATGAATTTCACATAATTTCTAGGATATCTATATAAGTAACATCAACCATATAATATAACCTGAGAAGATTTATCACTCCTCCAACAATAATTCCCATGCAATTTAACATGTCAGATGAACTCAGGTAGTTTAATAGCTCTTTGGAATGTCTCAGGGGCCCTCTGAAGCATCCCAAAGTCAGCTAGAAGTCAAGCTATTTAGGCAGTTTTGTCAATAAATATCAAAAGGGTTTATAGTACTCTGTCAGGTAAAATCATATAGATCACTGTGAAATAATACATTTACTTAGCCAAAGTAAAAAAGATTTCAAAGGTAAACATGTAACAGATCACTTCAGAGGTAAAGAAACTTAAAATCCATTATCAAAGGCAGTTCAACGTCTCAAGAAAACTTGTATTTATGCACAAAACTCTTCCCTTGGAGTGTACTTTCCATCAAACCTTCTTAACACTTTCTGTACCCATTACTTTGTTCTCCCATCCTGAAACAGCCACCTGTAAGTCAGACCTACTTCCTTTTCCCTTCATAAAATGTAACTTCATTCCTCATACCTTTTTTACTGAACACACACATCCTACTTTCTTTAAGCAACCAAGAATTTACCTTTATATTAGCATTCTATAGATTGGTGAATATAAATACCAGTGATAATTTCTAAAAAAATTCTAACGAACATCTCAGGATGGCATCAAACATTATTTATTAATAGTCTAAAATCTTTAGTTTCTCTGTAAGTTAGTATTCAGTAATGAATGTTTCAGAATCTTATTTGGAAATGACCTAGCTATTTAATAAACTTCTGTTATTAGTTTAGCACAACTTTAGAAATTTAGGTTACCAAAATCTAGAGAAACTGTTTTAGACAGATATTTTTAATTTTAATAAAATTCAAAAGCTCATATCTCATTTACCTTTTTTTTTTTTTGAAGTTTCTTTACTTGAGGTACTTTCCTTTCTGACAAACTTGTAACAGATATTACAATATAACGATATTTAACTGATAATAAACCTAGGCATAATGAAAATATTTTACTTGATGTTAATTACTCTAAGACATGTCTATATTAGATAGGTCAACAAACAAACATTAATATCAGGTATTTAATACTGAATATTTTCTAGTTTACCTGAACCTGGAATTTATTGTTTAATTTAGAATTATTTGATTTGTAAGCACTTACCTTTTTTTCAAAGTCAATTAATTAGAGCTCTTTTACAAATTAACCTAAAAATATTACCCAGAGACAAAGACATACCAAGGCATATTTAGACAGACACAGTGCAAGATATAGCTTCATTTTTTAAGTTTGGTCATGAATTAGATATTACAATATAAAATTTACTAGTTTATAAAAAAGTTGAAATAAATAAAAATTTTTAAAGGCTTTTTCCCTTTTTCCCTCAGTCTCAGGAGTTAGAGATGGTCTAGATAAATATTCCTGAGAGCCCTGGTCTCAAGGCACAAGGAAAGAAAATCAAGTTCTAACAAAAAGCAAAATGGCCATCAAAAATCCCAACACAGAACACAGAGTTAAAACACACACATATAAACCTGGCAGTCCTCATCAGACACTCCCTTAAATACAAGAATACAGTCTCTCAGAAAACCTTTTATAGAGACACAGAACTTTAGATGTCTTCAAAGGTTTTAAGAGGAGGAAAGGAAAAGAAGGAGGAGGAGGAGGCGGGAAAGGGGGGCAAAAGGGGTGGCCTTACAGACGTCTCCTGCCACCTGCAGACACCCAGGCGTTACGGGACTTTTCCCTGGGCTTCCAGAGAAGGGAGGACTGGAACTAGGCCCTACCGGAATTTGAGTTCTCTGCCAAGAGGAGATGATCAGTCTCCAATCCTCAGCTCAAGCTGAGGCCCTTTGACCAAATTCCTGCATCCAGGACCGGGGGATTAGAAAAACGGGAAGGATAGGAAGGGCTAAGGAGAGGACAGAGAGAGGGAAGGGGAGAGAGGTCAGTAAAGTCTCTTGTTCCTTACTAGTCGGGCACTCTGGCCAGTTGTCTGCGTCAGGAGGAGACCAGGGACAAAAGGGTCCTAGTTGCGGCCGCTGGGTCTGGTCCATTGGCAGGCAAGCTGGCCTCTGAGTACCCCGGGTGGTCAGGATGTCAGTCTCAGCGAAGAAGAGTCCCCACAAGGTGCAGGAAGGGGGACCCCTTCCAGGGCCTGTAACTGAGCTCTTATAAATGAATTGTCAGATACACGTGTGCTGACAAAGCAAGAGATCTCATTGGAAAGAGCACCGGGGTGGAGGGCAGGAGGGTAAGGGAACCCAGGAGAACTGCTGTCTTCTGGAAAACAAGGACATTGCTCTTGGACAAACGTAGAAAAGAACTGAACACTGGTCTTTTTAACTTTAATTCCTCTGCGGTTAAGGAGTTGCATTATGATTCCAATAAAAAGCTGTCTTTCTTTTGACCCACTGTTACCCATTTTTGTTACTAATTAGAAGAAGAAAAAAAGAGAAAAAAGGAAGAGGCTTAATTTAGAGAAGAAGGAAAGAACCTGAAATGTACCCACCTTTCTTACTCTACCTTTCTTATGTAGGGGGCCCTGTAGTGCCCTAGTGGGGTTCTAAAACCTAAAGCCTACCCACTTTCCTCACCCTACCTATCTTATGCAGGGGGGCCCGCGGTGCCCTAGTGGGGTCCTAGCCGTCCCAAAGACTGAACAATGGGGGGGATTACCTTTGGGTTCCCTGTTCGTGGCGCCACTTGCCGGGGTCCAGCCTCAGCAGGATCCAGGGGGTACCCTCAGGATGAACGGCGTCAGCGAGAGAGAGAGAGAAGACACGTGAGACCAGCCTTGATAGGGCCAAGTCTGCGAGGGAGAGAGAGAAAGAGAGAGAGAGAATGACCAGACGGGGGTGTTTGCAGGGTCTGGCAGAGTCTGGCAATTCTTTATTTTTTACCATAGCTTTTATACCCTAAGTTAGTACATTTCTAAGGGGAAGATAGTTTAACATTACGTCAGCTTGTCCTTCATGAAACCAGGGTGTTTTCTGCATACTTCTTTGTACATTATCTTCTGGCCTTGGGGTCTATTAACATTTTATGCAAGTCAGGTGAATGTAAACCCATTTTCTGTTTCTCTGGTGACCTTAACTGAAAGGTAGCAGTCTCATAGGGCAACAGTACAGAGTAGAAGTATAACCTTGTTAACACAAAAATTAATCCTTCTGCAGAAGTTGTCAGTTGCATTTATCTAAGAAGTTTACCCCACACTGACTCTGCGGCTTCAGTGAGGCAACCTCTGCCTAGCACTCCTGGCTGACAATTAGCAACCATCTCATTGTTACCACACTAGGGCTAAGTTCTTATTTCTCTAGATCTTTAACTATATTAACAATGGTTTCTATAACACAACCTTAGCACATTAAAAGCAAAAACACAGCAAGCAAAACACAGTAAGCAAATGTCAACCCAATAACCACCTTTAGAATAATTTTCCTTATATTTTCTAATAGGACTCCTTCACCCCTCAAAAATGCTCTATGTCTATTAGGGCTTTTATATAATCAGGTTCTTTATGCTATTTTATGATTAAGATATTATAAGCAATCATGCATATTAGTACCAAGGGCATAAATGCATTTGGCTAACAAACTACCAGCAAAGGAGTTTAAATTAAAACATTCCTTTCACCCTGGATAATCTCATAAAATACCACCACCTGGGAAACTTATTGATTAAAGTTCTAAATTGATTCTTATTTGGGAAGAGATCGGGGAAGGCCTTCTGCCTGTGTCACAGAAATTAGGCAGTAGTCTATTGAGGCAGGCATCAGAAAGACAGATGTCATCTTTAAGGTGAGTGCCGGGGGGCAGCTTTTCGAAATCCCTGAAAACCTGATCTGCCTTGCCTGTCAGGCTTTCTCCTCGTGACCTTGTCATGGGTGGGATCTCGTGAGCTGGCCTTTTTGAAACCCCTGAAAACCTGATCCGCCTTGCCTGTCAGGTTTTCTCCCTCACGACCTTGTCATGGGTGGGATCTCGTGTGCCGGCTCCCGGCAGATGACAGAGGATGAGATGGTTGGATGGCATCACTGACTCGATGGACATGAGTCTGAGCAAGCTTCGGGAGTTGGTGATGGACAGGGAAGCCTGGCGTGCTGCAGCCCGTGGGGTCAGAGTAGGACACTACTGAGCGACTGAACTGAAAATCACCACAACATGGAAAAGATTAACTACTTGATGATCAGGAGCACATAGCCCCCAGACCTCCTGGAGTCTTAACCCCTCTGACACCGCCCTGTTACCTCACCATCAACGAATCGGAGAGTTGTGCAGGAGCTGATTGCCTACCGTGGGATGCCCCTCCCTCAGGTCACTTTTTAAAATGCTTTGCTGGCGCCTAGGGATGGGTTCTGGTGTTTTGAGCGGTACCTCCCCTGGACTCCTTGCTTGACGGCCTGTAGTAAGCGCTTGCACCTTTCTTCAGCACTCAGTAGACTGGCTTTACTGTGCACGGGCGAGCGGGCCCAAGTTTGGTTCGGTAGCAGAAATGCCAGAATTATGACAAAAGCAAATACACAAAGCTAACAGACACAGATTTCCTGTTGTCTGCCACCGGCCACAAAATGGATTCCTGTCGAATGCCACTTGGCAGAAATTGCCACTGATGAATGGTCAGACATCCAAAATCCCACATCGCTGGTACCAGAGGAGAAGACTAATTTGATCAACAAAAATCTGAAAAGCCACTTGGCTAGTGAGAGCCAAAAAGCTCAATACTGTTTACACCACTCACCAGAAGAGCCAGGAAAGGTAAGCTGTGGACGTCACTCCGTTGGAATGAGGTTCATTTTCAGGCATGTACTTCTCTTGGGCTCTGATAATAGAACTCAGGTGGGAAAGTCGGTAAAGCTTTCTGGGTGGTTTACTCTCATCGCTGCTTCCTACTTTCTATTTTCTTAGGACATATTCTGCCCTGCTGCCTGCTCCGACCCCTCCACCCCCCACTTGCCCTTTCCAAGGATAGTTGGGTGGGGTGATCTTTCATCCCATGAAGGTGGAATTGCATTAAAAGGGATTCTCTTAGCTCTTCTGCATCTGCCCTAATTTTCTGTAGGTGAAAGCTTAGAAAACCTCAGTGTTTACTCTCAGCTCTCCTAACTGCCTCCTTCCATTTTGTTGTACTGTCCTCAGCACTTGGTAAGACTGGTGTGGCAAAGAGTTGGGGATTGTGCAGTCTTGAAACCCCACAACTTAGATGGGACTCAAACCCAGCCAAAACTGAGGTTGGGACTTGAGCCCATGGGCTAGGACTCGAATCCACTGTCTTTTAATTGATATCGCACACCTGGTCTCAGGACTTAATGAAACTCAGGTTCTCTATGTTTCAGCACAGAGGAATTCAGGGAGAGGCAAAGTGATAGGTAAGAAGTGGGTTTATTTAGAGATACACACTCCACAGACAGAATGCTATTCATCTCAAAAGGTGAGAGACTCTGAAATATGGGGTGGTTAGTTTTTACAGACTGGGTAATTTCATAGGTTGATGAGTGGGAAGACTTTTCCAACTATTTTGGGAAAGGGACAGGGATTTCCAGGGACTGGGAAAACACTTTCGGCCTTTTATGGTTGACCTTCATACTGTCATGGCACCTGTGGGCATGTTATTTAGCATGCTGATATATTACAGTGAGGGTATAATGAGGCTTAAGGTCTAATGGAAGTTGAATCTTCTGCCATCTTGGACCTGATCAGTTCTAACCAGTTTGTGTTCGACTGTGTCATTCTTGAAGGGTTGTGCCCTGCCCACTTCTGTTTCACTCTTTCTTGGGCTCCTCTAGATTGTATTCTGTCAGCCCCACTAAAAGACCTAGAAAAGTCTATTAAAAAATAGACTGATTTCTCCTCAACCCCCTTTATGGTAGACTTCGCCTCCCTGCTGCATTTCAGCAGAGATGAAAGCTGCTGTGGCTCTCTTCTGTCTCATAAAGGTCTTGTTTCCAAGGTTTTGTTGGCAAGCTTTTCATTAAAGGGTCAAATAGTAAATATTTGGAGCTTTGTTACCCAAGAGGCAAAATTGAGCAGTCTCTCTTTTTTTCTCTTTAATTTGGCTGTACTGGGTCTTAGTTGCAGCACACAGGATCTTTGTTGCTGCATGAGGGAATCTTTTAGCTTTGGCATGAGAAATCTCAGTTGTGGCATGTAGGATCGATCTAGTTCCCTGACCGGGGAGAACCCAGGTCCCCTGCACTGGGAGCAGAGTCTTAATCACTGGACCACCAAGGAAATCCCCAAATTAAGTAGTTCTTATTGAAAGGCTGTGCATATTGAAGAGTCTTGTTTGTTCACATTTTACAATTAAAAATGTAAAAATCAGTCTCAGCTCCAGGGCCAGACAAAAATATAGGGGTCAGATTGATTTGTCCCATGGGTGAAAGCAATCTCTTGTTTAGTTCATGTAGATTTCTTTGTGTCCTCACTGGTGAGTTTTTAAGAAACCTATATAGTAATGTCATCTTTCCAGCTTGTTTCTGTTAGTATAGTCAGAGGACTGTGCCAAAAACCACTATGCTAATATCATGTCTTTATCTGATCCTGGATCTGATCTCATTCCAAGACCTAAATCATTTTCTGCTGTTATAGACACATAGAAAAGTGTGGAAGTTCATCTCACAGCTATCTTCTCAAAAGATAACTAAATGACTTTGAATAAAATATATACATCGTTCAGGTGTTAATAATCCAGAACATATCCACTGGTACTAGTGGTAAATATTTTTATCATTTGTGAATTTGAATAACCAAATTATATTTAACCTTAGACCAATCATTAAAATATAAATTATACACATATGTATGTGTACATTAAAGTAGACATTATTCTTTTGTTAGTCTCTGTTGATAGTCTGTATATAACCACAGAACAAAGGGCTTTCTTGTGTTGACCACCAAAATGGTTCCGCTAAATCCTCCCAATGATGGTGTTTGCACTTTAACATGTTGGTAAGCACGTCTGGCTGCCATTATTGTAGAATGTCCTAATTTTTGAAAGAACATTTGCCTTACTAGGGGAAGCAGGTAATGGGGAATGTCCAAGGAGTTTCAGTCTAGGAACACTTAGAAATGGTTCAGTTCAGTTCAGTCGCTCAGTCATGTCCAACTCTTTGCGACCCCATGGACTGCAGCACACCAGGCCTCCCTGTCCATCACCAACTCCCGGAGTTTACCCAAACTCATGTCCATTGAGTCGGTGATGCCATCCAACCATCTCATCCTCTGTCGTCCCCTTCTCCTCCTGCCTTCAATCTTTCCCATCATCAGAGTCTTTTCAAATGAGTCAGCTCTTAACATCAGGTGGCCAAAGTATTGGCATTTCAGCTTCAACATAGAAATGGTTAAGATGGTAAATTTTACATTACACATTTTTTTACCACAACACAAGAAAATTTGCTTTAAAGATATTATTACATAAATAATTATAATGATAATTATGTAAACATCAGAAAATACAAGCAAAAAGGAAAATAAAATCACCCACTACGTTTTATTGCATGGATGCATTAAATCATATGTAGATTCACATTTGGACTTGCTATTTTATAACCTGACTTTGCAAGCAAAGTTTACACTATGTTTAGTTTAGTTTTTTTTTTTTTCCCTGGCTATGTTGGGTCTTAGTAGCTGCGCATGGGCTATCCATGGTTGCCGTGAGCAGGGGCTGTTCTTTCTTGTGGGTGGGCTCCTCACCGCGGTGGCTTCTCTTGTGTAACATGGACTCTAGGCACGTGGGCTTCAATAGCTTCAGGTCCCAGGCTCTGGAACTTGGGCTCAGTAGCTGTGGCTCATGGGCTCAGCTGTTCTGCAGCATGTGGGATCTTCCCGGACCAGGGATCGAACTGGCATCCCCTACATTGCAAGGTGACTGTTAACCACGGACCACCAGGGAAGCCCTTACACTATTTTTAACCATGTTTTAAATTCTATGTTCTTAATTGAAAATGCAGAGGAGTAGGATATTTCACACTTCTGCAAACTCTAAGACCTCAAGGCAGAAGTGCAATGGCACATTTAGGGGTACACACCTTTCTGTTGATGCTTCTCTTTTTAGGTCATGTGTCCTCAGGAGAAGGCAAGTCTCCTCCACTGCTGATTTGTCAGCCAGCTTTACTGACATCTTTCAGTGGTTCCTTTTACATATAAACCCATCTTTAGAGGCTTCTGGTACTTTGAGGACAGGTGTGTCTACCTGTCTCTCGGGCTTTTCAGTCACATGTCTATCTACTTGGGTAATGTAAATACACATCTGAGCAAGGTTAACGATTAAATTGTTGAGTTGAAAGGTCAGAAGACCTGTTGTTGGAACATCAGAATAGGAGATAAAGAACCTCTTGAAACTGGCCTTCTACCTTCTCTGAGGAAAAGAATAAGAAACAGCACAGTCATACGAGAGTCTTCATCCCAGAAGTGATCCAGGAATCATGCTGGATACTTTCTGCAACTCTACTTTTTGGGTAAGAAATCACACTTATTCTCACTGACTCTTCTCAGCTCAGAATGAGTAGAGTAGCCTAGAGTAACAACTAATAAGAACTAGAAAAGTTAGATATGCAGTTTGTCTAAAGTTCAGGGGTTTTTTGTTTGTTTGTTTAAAGATAAGTCATAATATCTCCAGAGGATATTCTATGTGGGAGAGATAATATATTTATTTTTCTAAGATACGTTTATCACATCCCAGACTCTTTTCTCAGAATAGGTAGCTGCAAAATTGCCTTCTCTAAAGAAAAATATGGAAAAAGCTTCCAATTTCATTAATCTTAGGAGGAATTGTTTGTGGAGTAGGAGGAAGAAGAGAGATGATCTATGTTTGAGCTTTGCTGAGAAATGTTGTTGTTGAAATGATACTGATATGTTCTAAAGGAACTGGCAGTTAGTGAGATGGACTAGAAGTTGAGGCTAGGGATGCAAATTTGGGCATGAAGAGCACTGAGACAATTTTTGAACCGTTAGAGCAGAGAATTCAAGACAGGGTGAGTAACAGTACCACATGGTTTAGTGAAATAGAAATTTAGGGATTTTGAGAAAGTCTGATTGGCAGACTCCTAGCATCAGAATCAACTGGAGTGCTTGTTAAATTAGCTTAACCATCTTAGCAATTCTTTCACACTCTAAAGTTAGATAATTTTACAAGGAGAGTAGGAATGAGATAGCAGAGCACATGGACAACACTTCCCATCCTAGAAAGAAACTGGGCCCCAAGGTGCTCGAGGCCCAGACGTGCATGATGCTGAAAGCTCAGCTTCCCTGTCCACCAGTGCCAAATTGAATCTCAGAGACAGAGTTCTGGGTGAAGTAGAAAAGAAGAGCTTTATTTCTTTGACAGGCAAAGGGGGCCACAGTGGGCTCTTGCTCTCAAAACCGTGTGTCCCACCTTGCAGAAGATAGTGAAGTTTTATAGTAATTGTTCAAAGAGGATGTGACCAGCTCCTGGACATTCTCCTGATGGGTTGGTGGTGAGAAAAGTAGAAAACATCATTGTCTCCAGCTGGCCTGGGGTCTGAGTGCTTGTGGGCAGCATGCTATCTTTAATCACTAACTTCTCCCACCTGGAGGGGGTTTCGGTATCTGCAAAATAGCTCAAAGATATTGTGTGTATCTGTTGATGGGGAAGCAAGGACCTTGCCCCAAGGCTTCTCTTGACCAGTTTGTTTTCCCTCATCTCGCATCCCCTCCCTTCCCTAGTTAAAAACTGCTTGAATCTGCCCATCAGAACTCAAGGAAGTTTCTGGAGGTTGAATGGAGGCTGTTTCCTATAAGGCTTTGTGCCCAGGAACCCCACTGGGCCCTGCCCAGTATCATGTACACCACAGGAAAGGGGGCTTACCATGCCCCAGGATGACATGAAGTCATCTCAAGAGAATTCTTAGAATCATTTGACAGATCATCTTGGTCAGGGAACCTCAATCTTTAAAGAGTGTGCAAAGAGCTGTACAAAGCAAAAAATGTGTGCAGGAAGAGAAAGATCGACCCTCACATGACTCAGATATAAGCACTGGTGCCCCCACCCTCACCTCACAAGATACTTCTGTTTATTGCAGGATGCAAAGTCTAGTAGGAAACTTGCTGGGAATAAGCCTTCCCTCCAATACGCCTCTGCTGCTCCTTAGCCTAAGGCCCCTTCAGGTTCCAACTTAAGCACTTGGGGCAGTAGGAGATTAATTGCCCTAGTGTAGCTAAGCGCTCTGCTGCCTGCAGGTTTGGTGTTTGCCTGTGAGTTCGGTCAGTACTAAAAACTAGAATAAGTTTTTATATCCTAGGATTATTCTCCTCTTTGGATTGTGGCATGGTCCCTCTTCTTCCCACAACTTGGCAGATGTAGTGAAATTAAATTTGTATAGATGGTGGAGAAATTCACTTAGAATCACAGAAAGAAAGGTTTTTAGAGGTTTGCATCATTTGGTCAGAAAAGTCACCAAACAGCATTAAGTAGTGATGTTTATATCAGTGGAGTTGGATAGGAAAATACAGCTAGTTGAAGGGTCAGGCTAAATAGGGATATAGAACTGAGTTAGAACTGTTTGGAAGTGAGGGTAGGGGTGGTAGTGGACTGGGGTTGGTATTCTCTCTTCAAAAATGCATATATCCAACAGTCATTCCATTCTGATCCCCCAGAATTCCTCATTGTTGGATAGCCCGGAGGTGGACCTGCCACTTTGTTTTGAGCAGACTGTTCTGGTGTGGATTCCCTTGGGCTTCCTTTGGCTCCTGGCCCCCTGGCAGCTTCTCCATGTATATAGATCCAGGACCAAGAAATCTTCTATAACCAAACTCTACCTTGCCAAGCAGGTAAGGGAACTCCACTATTTTCAAATGAATTTTGTAGTATGCAATAGAGAACATTTCTTGGTGGTTCAAGTGTCTTCTTCCCTGTCTGTGTCAGTTTTCCCAGGTTCTGCTGCCTCAGGTAGAGCCATGCTCTGGAGGCCCCTGCTTCCACCTGCCCTGTGCCTCACTGACCCCCTGCCATATTCCCTAGTTAAGATTACTTTGATTATTGCATAAGAATGATTCTGAAGTCTTATGGATATTGGACTCCAGACACACCAATGATGAGTAATCAGTCAGTCAAATAGCTGTCTCTCCAGCATTTGAGAAGCAAACACTGGATTATCTATCTTTGCTGCATGTGTGTGTGCTCAGTTGTATCCAATTCTTTGTTTCCCCATGGACTGTAGCCCACCAGGCTCCTCTGTCCATAGAATTTTCCAGGCAAGATCACTGTAGTGGGTTGCCATTTCCTCCTCCAGGTGATTTTCCCAACCCAAGGATCAAACCCACATCTCTAGTGTCTCCTGCATTGGCAGGCAGATTCTTTACCACTAGCGCCACCTGGGAAGTGCACATATGTATCTTCAAGCTGTTCTAATTAATCAGGAGAGTATAATTCAGTTGGCATCTACCATGAGGTAAAAATGAACTACCAAAAGTGTCTCCGCACCACTCAGGCAATCTGAACATCATTCTTCTCCCCAGACTTGGATCTGAAATAGGGCTCCTGTTCCCCCCAAAGTCAACCCTGGGTCTGGACAGTCGCTCACCCTAGAGGGAGGACAGGTGTGTGCTCACTGTGACCTGCCTGAGTAGGGAAATAATCTAAAGGGGCTGCAGGAGAAAGCCCAGGAGGAATGAGGGTAGGTGCCTCTTAGCTGGCTGCACTGATTAATGCAGAGACGATCTTGTGGGAACTGAGAGATCTTCATTTGAGCTTGTAAAGCGACCTCTTAGTAACTATTACCTGCTGCTTTTCACTGGGGTTTTTTCCTATCTTATCCTGATTATTAAATAGGACTTTAGACAGACAGATTTTGTGTTCTATAAGCATACAGATCAATGAACCCAGGTTGTTGCAGTCTAAAAAAATGCAGGAAGAAATTTGTCCACAGGAAGTTGAATTCGCACTGACACTCTGAGGTAGTGTTGGGCCTTGTCTCCTCTGGGTAGAACAGTCTGTGAGGGCTTGGACCTGGGCCACTATCTCCCTCGTAGAGCCAAGTGCCTGGCACGGGGCCGAGCACTTGGCATGGCATATGCTGAACGCTGGTATAAATCCATTCCAGGAACAGGAATGGGATCAAGAGTGGGTCACTCTGAACATCCAACATCACGCTTCAGTACCTTGGGGATGAGACAGAGCTTCTGGCTAGTCAGTCAAGTTAGAGAGCTTCTATCATTTTCTGGAGCTTCTAAGCAAAGGTTGGATAATCAGTAAATCAGTATCATAGCTATTAACTTTAAAAAACTTTATTGAGAAATAACTCACATATATTATTAATACAATTTTACCTATTTAAATATAATTTTTTTTTAGTATTTTCATGATCTGTGTAAACCATCACCACAGTCAATTTTAGAACATTTCCCCCCTCAAAAACAAATCCTTTATTCATTAACCCATATCTCCCCACCTCCCCTAGCCCTAAGCAACCAATAATCTACTCTTTGTCTCTGCAGTTTGCCTATTCTAAACATTTCATATGAATGAAATCCTATAATATATGATTGATTGGCGGCTTTTACTTGGCATAAGGTTTTCAAGGTTCATACATGTTGCTCAAGGCTCAACCATGATATTCCATTATATGGCTATATCACATTTTGTTTAACTTTCATAACACAAACCTCTAGATAAAACTCAATAGATAAAAATAAAAGCAGTGTATTTGGTTTTTTTTTTTAAATTTCTATAACTAATGATCCACTTACCCTTGCTCATAGCTTATAATTTATACTTTTTTTTGTCCTCCACCCTGCGAGTGAAAAGTACAGATTAGTTTCCTGTTAAAAATTTCAAGATAACTGGTTTATCCTCTGAAACAGTCCAAAGTATAACTCCTCAGAAAATAAAAATTCACTACTTCTATTAAATTCACCTTCCTCTTGGCTCAATCCTCAACTTGACTTCATTTCTTCACTTCCTATTCTACTTGCCTTTGGGCTGTTCCTCTCTGACTCTCTTTTTTTAAAAAAAGCATTTCACTGCGTTGCTTGGCATGTGGGATCCTGTTCCCTAACCAGGGATTGAGGGATGTTAGTTCCCCCACCAGGAATTGAACCCACATCTCTTCCATGGGAAACATGGAATCTTAACCACTAGACTGCCAGGGACGTCCCCTCTGACTCTTTTAAATTGTTATCATTGTTTGGTCATTAGTGCAGTGTTTATCTTATCTGGACTAAGTCAATTTGTTTGACTAACCTGATGAGAGACTACCAGTTTGTTCAAAGGTGCACCCTTTGCTAAAGGGACCCTGTGCCCAGTAGGTGATTTCATGAATTGAATTAAAAATGAATGAGTGAATGAGCTCGTATTAAGTCTCAGGGGAACAAAAAAGGAGTTTTGTTCTAGAGGTTATGAAATGGGCTGAGGTCAGATATGCAGCAAAAATGGGCTTATTGTTGAGCCAGTGAGATATGGAAATCATCTTCAAGTATTTGTAGAAGTTTAACATAGGAGATTGTCTGGCTCATTCTGAAAGTGTCAGTCAGCAAGATCAAGTTAAGTTGGTGTGGGTTGTTCCAAGGGAGCTAACTTTAGCTAAACATACAGAACTTTTTCTTTCTTGTGTGTGGATGACTTAACTTTTTTATCCTTTACTCTTGTATAAGTGTAAAGACAGAAAATCAAAGATACAGAAATTATTTTCCATTCAGCTGTATCAAAATTTAAGAACCTAAATTTGAGACAGCTTTACCAGTTGACTTTTCTTTGAGAGGGTTTTAAATAAGTTCAGTTGTAAAGACCGTTACAAAGGTGGAAGAACTTTCTAATAGTAATAACTATCTGATAGTAGAATGGTCTCCTGGGGGAGATATAGTTTCTGAAATTGTTGAAACTGAAGTTATACATTTGTCTGCCAGAGAAGTGATGAAAACAGACACCCTATGTAATGGGTCAGAGGTTCAATCAGAGTGCTTTCATAAAGCCCTGGGGAAAGGAAGACTGTGCAGAGGTGGAAAGATACTAAATATGGCCAAACCACTTTTTTTTTATAGTACCAATGAGGTTGTGTCTCCTTAGGAAGTTGAGTTCAGTAAACTCCATGTGCACTTGAAGCTCCTCCAGTGATTCAGAGATCGAGTGCAAAGCCTATTTAAGGACTTGGTAATCATTAAACAGGGCTTCTCTGGTGGCTCAGCGGTAAAAAATCTGCCTGCAATGCAAAAGATGCAGGTTTGATCCCTGGGTTGGGAAGATCCCCTGGAGAAGGAAATGGCAACTCACTCCAGTGTTCTTGCCTCAGAAATCCCATGGACACAGGAGTCTGGTGGGCTACAGTCCATGGGGTCACAGAGTCAGATACAGTTCAATGACTGAACAACCACAGCAATAATTAAACAACCATAATGTTCCCTTGAATGGCATTAAAAAATTGTTTCTGATTATAAAAAATGCATTGCTATAGAAAGCTTGATTATGTGATTATTGTAGAAATTTTGTTGACTCTAGGGAAATAGAGGATGAAACATTGATAATTGTTATCACTCTGACTTCTGTTTTTAACATTTTGGGATGTTTCCTTTTACTCTCTTTAAAAAACTAAATAAAAAAAGACAAATGAAAAAGACACTTCCCTCAACCCTCTACCTTCTAGTTTTATTCTCCAGAGGCTGCCATTTTAAATTATTTTGATGGCTACCTCTGTATCTGCAAATAATGTTTTCATTCTGTGTTTCTTGATCCATCGACTTCAATAAAGATCTATTTATGTACTCTATAAAAGACAAGGAATTTATTCATTGACCCAACTCCCTAGCTTCCTTTGCCTCTTTTCCTCTTTCTCTCAGTCCTTGAATTCTATATTCTCTATTAATTCAGTCCTTTAATTAGTTTCTGTTCTTCTGTAGGTTATACCTAAAAATCTGCCATCAATTTAATTTAATTTGTCATGCCATGCGGGGCCTGCAGGATCTTAGTTTCCCAACCAGGGATTGAATTAGGGGCCATGGCAGGAAAGCCCAGAATCCTAACCACTGGACTGCCAAGGAACTCCCCTCAGTTCAGTTCAGTTCAGTCGCTCAGTCATGTCCGACTCTTTGCGACCCCTTGAATCGCAGCACGCCAGGCCTCCCTGTCCATCACCAACTCTCGGAGTTTACTCAAACTCATGTACATCGAGTCGGTGATGCCATCCAGCCACCTCATCCTCTGTCGTCCCCTTCTCCTGCCCCCAATCCCTCCCAGCATCAGGGTCTTTTCCAATGAGTCAGCTCTTCACATCAGGTGGCCAAAGTATTGGAGTTTCAGCCTCAGCATCAGTCCTTCCAATGAACACCCAGGACTGATCTCCTTCAGGATGGACTGGTTGGATCTCCTTGCAGTCCAAGGGACTCTCAAGAGTCTTCTCCAACACCATAGTTCAAAAGCATCAATTTTTTGGTGCTCAGCTTTCTTCACACTCCAATTCTCACATCCATACATGACCACTGGAAAAACCATAGCCTTGACTAGACAGACCTTTGTTGGCAAAGTAATGTCACTGCTTTTAAATATGCTATCTAGGTTGGTCATAACTTTCCTTCCAAGGAGTAAGCGTCTTTTAATTTCATGGCTGCAATCACCATCTGCAGTGATTTTGGTGCCCCCAAAAATAAAGTCTGACACTGCTTCAACTGTTTCCCCATTTATTTGCCATGAAGTGATGGGACCAGATGCCATGATCTTAGTTTTCTGAATGTTGAGCTTTAAGCCAACTTTTCCACTCTCCTCTTTCACTTTTTTGCCATTTTTTTCCCAACAATTTTAAACTCTAGTTCTTCCTTTCTTCTTTCTTAATTGAGGTATAACATTGTATAAGTTGAAGGTGCACAATGGGTTGATTTGATACATTTTTATATTGCAATATGATTACCACCATATCATTGGCTAACTAACACTGCTGTCATGTCACAAAATTATCTTTCCTGTGTATGTGTGAGAGACAGAGAACATTCAACATCTAGTCTCTTAGCAACTTTCAAGTATGTAATACAATGTTTTGACCATAATTGCAGTGCTGTGTATGACAAACTTGCGGTTAGAAGATAAGTTCTGGAGATCAAATGAGATTTTTTTCAGTTTATAGTCTTTTTAAAAACTGAGGCACAATTGACATATAACATTATTAGTTTTAGGTGTACAGCATAAGTTTGAAATGATCACCGCAGTAAGTCTAGTTAACATCCATCACCATACATAGTTGCAAAAACTTTTTTCTTGTAATGAGAACTTTCAGAATCTACTTTCTTAGCAACTTCAAATATGCAGTACAGTTTTGTTTACCTATAGTCACCATGCTGTACATTGTATTCTCCGCTTGAACACTTTTGTGTAAGACAAGAAAATTAGTGCCTCCAAATTTCTTGGAGAACAGCCTCATATAAAACTTTCAGAAAAAAAAAAAAGAATAGTAAATAAAGCCTTTGGGTCCCTGCTTTCTAAAAATGTTGATATGCATATGGAATGCTAGGTTCAAACATTTTTTTCAACTCTAAAGGTGTTGCTGTGTTATTCCCCAAATCTTGTGCTACCAAGTTAGAATTCTTCTCATTCCTTGTTATCCTCTCTAGAAACTTTTATCCTCTTTATTCTTGATGTCCTGAAATTTCATGAGCATGTTTACATGGGTCTTTTTTCATTCAATGGATTCTATACTGTTCATCTAAAGACTCATGTCTTTATCATCTCTGGAAAATTTTTATATATTAATCTTTTCATTTTTTCCCTCTAATTTTAAAATTTCATCTCTCTAGACCTTCTTTTAGACATTGGACTCTGAATTGATCCTCCTCCTCAAATTTTTTTTAAGGATACTTTAAAAAATTCTTATTTTTGGCTGCTCTAGGTTTTTGTTGCTGTTCATGGGCTTTCTCTGGTTGTAGCAAGGAGGGGGCTATTCTCTAGTTGCAGTGTTGGGCTTCTCACTGCTGTGGCTTCTCTTTTTGCAGAGCACAGGCTCTAGGATGTCTGGGCCTCAGTAGTTGCGGTGCATGGGCTTAATAGTCCCATCGTATGTGGAGTCTTCCCAGACCAGGGATCGAACCCATGTCCCTTGCATTAGCAGGCAGACTCCCAACCGCTGGAGCGCCAGGGAAGTCCTCAACTTCTTTTCAGAATTTCTTTTTCTCTTTTCCCCTGTGTTCTGAGAGATTTTCCTAATTTTTTCTTATAATCATCCTAAAGGGCCTTTATTTTAGCAATAATGGGTTTGATTCCTAAGAATCAAATTCTTAATTCCTGAACAAGAAAAAAAAATTGGCCAAGCAGGGTGGCCTGTGAGTTGTTAGCTCCTTGAGTAGGGATTGAACCTGTGCTCCCTGCAGTGGAAGCACAGAGTCCTAATCACTGGATCACCGGGGAAATCCCCTGAATATACCTTTTTCTGACAGCAACATATTAATGGATGCAACATCTTCTCAAGTCTCTTACAGGACATTAATTTTAAAATAATTTAAAATTCTCTTCACTTAATTTCTGTTTGTTCCATCTAAGAATCAGTTGTCCTGTTTCATTATCTTGGCTATCTTCTTCACTCGTATTGATTTTTCTCAACTTTTGGTGGTTATTGGTGTTCTGTTTGCATTTATGAATAGGGGATTAAGTCAATGATCACTCACCTAGAGCCAGACATCTTGGAATGTGAAGTCAAGTTGGCCTTAGAAAGCATCACTACGAACAAAGCTAGTGGAGGTGATGGAATTCCAGTTGAGCTATTTCAAATCCTGAAAGATGATGCTGTGAAAGTGCTGCACTCAACATGCCAGCAAATGTGGAAAACTCAGCAGTGGCCACAGGACTGGAAAAGGTCCGTTTTCTTTCCAATCCCTAAGAAGGCAATGCCAGAGAATGCTCAAACTACCACACAATTGCACGCATCTCACACACTAGTAAGGTAATGCTCAAAATTCTCCAAGCCAGGCTTCAGTAATACGTGAACCGTGAACTTCCAGATGTTCAAGCTGGTTTTAGAAAAGGCAGAGGAACCAGAGATCAAATTGCCAACATCCACTGGATCATGGAAAAAGCAAGAGAGTTCAAAAAAAACATATATTTCTGCTTTATTGACCATGCCAAAGCCTTCGACTGTGTGGATCACAACAAACTGTGGAAAATTCTTCAAGAGATGGGAATACCATACCACCTGACCTGCCTCTTGAGAAACCTGTATGCAGGTCAGGAAGCAACAGTTAGAACTGGGCATGGAACAACAGACTGGTTCCAAGTAGGAAAAGGAGTACGTCAAGGCTGTATATTGTCACCCTGCTTATTTAACTTATATGCAGAGTACATCATGAGAAATGCTGGGCTGGAAGAAGCACAAGCTGGAATCAAGATTGCTGAGAGAAATATCAATAATCTCAGATATGCAGATGACACCACCCTTATGGCAGAAAGTGAAGAGGAACTAAAAAACCTCTTGATGAAAGTGAAAGAGGAGAGTGAAAAAGTTGGCTTAAAGCTCAACATTCAGAAAACTAAGATCATGGCATCTGGTCCTATCACTTCATGGGAAATAGATGGGGAGACAGTGGAAACAATGTCAGACTTTATTTTTTGGGTCTCCAAAATCACTGCAGATGGTGACTGCAGCCATGAAATTAAAAGATGCTTACTCTTTGGAAGGAAAGTTATGACCAACCTAGACAGCATATTTAAAAGCAGTGACATTACTTTGCCAACAAAGGTCCGTCTGGTCAAGACTATGGTTTTTCCAGTGGTCATGTATGGATGTGATAGTTGGACTGTGAAGAAAGTTGAGTGCCGAAAAATTGATGCTTTTGAACTGTGGTGTTGGAGAAGATTCTTGAGAGTCCCTTGGACTGCAAGGAGATCCAACCAGTCCATCCTGAAGGAGATCAGTCCTGGGTGTTCATTGGAAGGACTGATGTTGAAGCTTAAACTCCAATACTTTGGCCACTTTATGCGAAGAGTTGACTCATTGGAAAAGACCCTGATGCTGGAAGGGATTGGGGGCAGGAGGAGAAGGGGACAGCAGAGGATGAGGTGGCTGGATGGCATCACCGACTCAATGTACATGAGTTTGAGTAAACTCCGAGAGTTGGTGATGGACAGGGAGGCCTGGCTTGCTGCGATTCAAGGGGTCGCAAAGAGTTGGACAGGACTGAGTGACTGAACTGAACTGAACTGAAGTCAATGAAGGTGTGGCTGGAGTAGGTTTCCTGGCAACATCTAGATCCGCTTCCCCAGATGGCCTCTTCTTGCTGGGAGGACTGTCTGTGAGCTCTGAGTCCTGAATGACTGTCTATACCCACTGGCTTCCCTCAAGAGCAGAATGCTAGCCGGTTCCTCTCTACCTCCATCTGCCGAGTGAAGATGCATTTACTCTGGAGCTCCATTACCCACCCTATCCTCCTCCCAGATGGATTCAATTTCTTTAGCAAATGCTTCTGTTTTAGCCAGCTTAAGGGTGCTAGTGGCAAATATAGTTGTCTGTGGAGTTGCCTGATGGTTTGGGGGTGGGTAAGAGAATAAAGTGACTGATATAACTGTGCCAGTTCACAGAACATCAACGGAGACTCACTTCTGTCCTGTTTTCCATTCTTAATCTCTGCTAGGGTGGACTAAAAAGAATAGATTTATAGTAAGTTAAGACTCTCTCTTGCAAGTTATACCTGTTGGCTTAAGCAACACATTTTATTATCTTATAAAACAGGAAGTCCAGTGCAGCTCCTGGATTTGTTAATATAGCAATTCAAGAATATCAACAGGTTGATTATTTTCATCTTTTTTTCTGATAACCTCAGCAAATCAAGCCAGTTATCAAGCTGGCACGTGATTGCAGGATAACTGTAGCAGCTTTCACATACGAATGCAGTCATATAATATTTTTCCTTTTGTGTCTGGCTTCATTATGCAGTCATACAATATTTGTCCTTTTGTGTCTGGCTTCTTTCACTTAGCATTGTGTTTTCAAGGGACTCCTTCATGTTGTAGCATGTATCAGTATTTCATTCCTTTTTATGGCTATAGACTACACAATTGTACAGATTCAACATCTTGTTTTATCCATTCATCAGTTGATGGGCATTTGTGTTTTTTCCAGCTTTTGTCTATTTGAAAAATGCTGTTAAGAACACTTGTGTACCAGTTTTTGGGTGGACATAGATTTTCAATTTTCTTGAGTATGTATATGCTTAGCAATAGAATTGCTGAGTCATATGGTAAATCTGTCTAATATCTTGAGGAACTGACAAACATTTTCAAAGTGGCTGTACCCTTTTACATTCCTGTCAGCAAAAAAAAAAAATTTTGGAGCATAGTTGATTTATAATGTTGTATTAGTTTCAGGTGCACAATATGGGCTCTAACACTCATCCACACCAATACTTGCTATTCATCTTTTTGATGGAGAATATTATATATCTACTATCCTAGCAGATGTAAAGTGGTATCTCATTATGGTTTTGATTTGCATCTCCCAAGTGACTAATGATGTTGAGCATTTTGTTCATCTGCTTTTTGGCTATTTGTATACCGTCTTTGGAAAAATTTATTCTTTGCATAAACCCTTTACGCATTTTAATTGGGTTATTTGTATCTTTTTGCTGTTATAGAGAGTTCTTTATGTATTCTGGATATATGTATCACTTTGATCAGTGAGGGGAAACCTTTTTCAGAAGCCCCCACAAGCTGCCCCTCAGAATTGTGGGCATGTCTCTCTTTGGCCAGAATTGTTTTACATGTCTGTGGCAAAAGCAGTCCCAGGCCAGAGGAACAGGATCACCAGGATTGGTTTTAATTCACTTCATAGGGTTGGAGATAGGTGCAGTTTCTACCCAAGCCTATGACTGAGCTGAGTAGCGTACATATTTTACAAAAGTGGGGGTTCTGTTAGGAAGAAAATGGCTTTGAGGAGGCAACTGTACCAGTTAGTGTCCTCACAGGAGGCAGATGACTGAGGCAAAGTAACATGGTGACAGGAGGTTGTATTTACAAAGAAACCTGGGGCTTAGCAGTGAACTGTTACCACTCCAGGCTCTAAGGGACAACGGTGGAGAGTGAATCTGGTGGGGCAGACAGAAGACAAAAGCGTAGTAACCAGTAATGTCTATCTCAGGGCCCCCTTTCACTGCTTTTCCTTGTGTATATTTTAGACCACAGTTTTCTCTGCTCTTTTACCTGATGCTATTGACATGTTTGCATTTTGTTTTCTAAAACTGCCTTGTTTACCAAGCTCACTCACCCTCTTCCATTCATAGTCTCAGTACTACTATGGATTTATTTCTTGGATATTTCTTTACCATCATTTCAATGGGATAGGAAAGGCTGGGAAAAAAGTATACTAAACCTGATATTTTTTTAAATGCTTTTTACTGTGGTAAAATTCACATAACATAAAACATACTATTTTAACCATAGTTAACTGTACAGTGGTACTAAGTGCAACTCTTACCATCATCCATATCCAACATTTTTCACTTTCCTAAACTGAGACTCTGTCCGCACTAAACACTAAGTTCCTGTTCCCTCTCCTCATACTCCCTCCTGCCCCTGGCATCTACCAATGTATTGGGTTGGCCAAATACTTTCTGACTCTATGAATCTGACTATTCTAGGTACCTCGTATAAGTGGAATCAAACAGTATTTGTCTGCACCTACTGTATATTGAAATGTATTTTTATAAACCTGATATTTTGAACTGAAAACCCCTATCTTTTTCTGTGCATATTTAAAAAACATAATTGAATTCATTGAATGCAATGTTATGGTCTACTTTTTTGCACCTGAGTGTTAAATCACTTCACTCGTGTCCGACTCCTTTGCAACTCTGGGCTATAGCTCACCAGGCTCCTCTGTCCATGGAATTCTTCAGGCCAGAATACTTGGGTGGGTTGCCATTTCCTTCTCTAGGGGAATCTTCCCAACCCAGGGATTGAACCCAGGTCTTCTGTATTGAGACAGATTCTTCACTGAAAGCATTGCCTAGTGTTGCCAACATTATTCTTAAAACATAATTTTTCAACATAGTTTTGATGTCCAAAAAATAGCTTATCACATGAGTATACTATAACTTATTTTAACAACTCTTCATAGTAGTGGCTTCTCTCAACTGTAAAAAGAAATAATAATCACAACCCTCAGTTAAGTAGGTGGAAAACCAGAAGAGGGAGTTCTCACCCACTATAACCGTAGCAGAGCCCAGCAAAGAAGAAGAAAGCCTCTTCTTTGTAAGCAAGGACTTGGCCAAAGAAAAACCATGGCCTCCTTGTTTACTGTAGCCCTTCCAATTTCCTTTTTCTCTTTATGAAAGTGTTCTTCCCATGTCATAGGGGCACTTGCATGTGGCTTGCCATGGTTTCAGACCCCAAAATGCAATCCTCTGTTGAATAAATTGATTTTTGCTGGAGAAATATCTGGCACTTCTTTCAGATCAATACAACAAACCCCTCCACCAATGTTTTGGTTTATTTTAGGTTTTATAAATTCTTCACTATAAAGAAAGAGACTCCAGTTAACATTCTTGCGCTTAAATATTTGCCTGCAGTTCAGATTATTTCCTCAGAATAGATTCCCAGAAGTAGAACTACTCTATCAAAGTATACAAGCAACTTAAAACTTTTGAAACATAATGGAAAATTTTTTTAATTTAGGAAGGTTTTTTATCACCTTATAATCTCACCATGGAAGTGTGTTAAAGTGCTTATTTCTGTACTTTTGCTAGCACTGAGTAACATTTTTCTTTAATTTTATATGAAAAAATGACATTCTATTTTATTTTGCATTTCTTTAATAATGTGATTGAGTTTTAAAAAATGGTTAAGAATACAACTTTTAAAAAATGCATACTGTGAGAGTCGTGAGTTGTTTTATTTGGGGCAAAGTGAGGACTATAGCCTGGGAGACAACATCTCAGATATCTCTGAGAAACTGATCCAAAGAATTAGTGGGGGAATGTCAGTATATGTGTGATTCTGGTGAAGTGGGAGTGCATGCAGTCAAGCACATATTTTTTGCAGAAGGTTTATTCTAGTCATGAGGAGCAGATGTCTCCATAAAGATTTTAGTGCTTTTCTAGATATGAGGAGATACAAGAATTTGTGTTCATAAAATTCAACTCCTAAAAATATAGTTTTAGATAGAAGATAGTTCCCACTGGTTGCCCACCACCACCACCCTGAGCACAGAGTGCCTCATTTCTGCTCTCCACCAAGAACTCCTTTCAGGGGGTGTTGAAAGTCAGCAACTGAAGCAGTATATGATTTAACCCTTGCAAAGGTAGATGGCAAGTGTCAATTTGTAGTTGACACTTTATTTTTAAATTGTCTGTTCACTCAGTTCACATTACTTGCTAATTTTTTTTAAAATGGGAGTATTCATTCACTTTTTATCTTCTGAACAGATAATTTGCAGAGGGTTTCAAAATTCAAAAGCTACAAAAGGATACATGATACTCCTTGTCATTCATTCCTGTCTGAGGTGGCAACCACTGATACTGGTTCCTTGTATACTCTCAGAGATAACCTGCTGATGTATAACATTTTCTACACAAATGTTAGTACTAGTCTCATATACATCCTTCTGTGTCTTGGAGGTCCTCCCATTTTAGCACTTAAGATCTGCTTCATTCTTTTATCTTTGGCTGTGTTGGATCCTTGTTGCTGCTTGGGCTTTTCTCTAGTTGCAGAGAGTTGGGCTACTCTCCCTTGTTGTGCACGGGCTTCTCGTTGCAGTGACTTCCCTTGCTGTGGAGTGTGGGCTCCGGAGTGTGCAGACTTCAGTAGTTAGTTGCAGCACACGGGCTCAGGAGCTACAGTTCCCAAACGATAGAGCACAGACTCAATAGTTGTGGTGCATGGACTTTGTTCCATGACAAGTGGGATCTTCCTAGATCAGGGCTCTAACCCATGTCTCCTGCATTGGAAAGTGGATTCTTCACTACTGAGGCACCAGGAAAGCCCCTGCTTCTTTCTTTTTAATGATCACTTGAGATGCTGTTATTTGGATATACCACAACTTACATCCCCTGCTTGATAGAAATCCAAGTGGTTTCTAACCATCTGCCATCAAAAGCAATGCTGCAATGAGTATGTCTATAGGATAAATTCCTAGAAATAAAATTACTGGGTTAAAAGTATATGGACTTAAAAAAAGTATGTGGACTCAATTGCTTTGTAGAAATTTTTTTTTTTTTTTTGGTTGTGTTGAGTCTTCGTTACTGTGTGTGGGCTTTCTCTAGTTGTGGAGAGCGAAGGCTCCTCTCTAGTTGCGGTGTGTGGGCTGCTCGTTGTGGTGGCTTCTCTTGTTGCAAGGCATGGGCTCTAGGCACTTGGGTGTTGCAGCTCTCGGGAAATAGAATGTGGGCTCAGAAGTTGTGACTTAGTTGCTCCCTGGCATGTGGAATCTTCCCAGACCATGGATCAAACCCATGTCCCCTGCATTTTTATCCATTGAGCCACCAGGGAAGTCCTATAGGAATGTTTGACAATGTAAATTGGTCCTTTTTGATATGGATTGCTCAGTGTATTTCTAATCAGTTTGTATGAATTTAATATATGTAAGCCTGTGGCAAAGGTTTCTTCCTTTTCCTTAGCCTGGGGAGTGGTCTGCTGGTTTGTAGTCTCTTTATCCAGGCATCCTCAAGGGTGAGTGCTTTAGCTCTAGCTGACACTATTTTATCTCCTAATTTACCTAAGTAAGTAAAGTCACTCAGTTGTGTCCGACTCTTTGCAACCCCATGGACTGTATGTAGCCTACCAGGCTTCTCCCATGGGATTTTCCAGGCAAGCGTATTGGAGTGGGTTGCCATTTCCTTCTCCAGAAGATCTTTCCCACCCAGGGATTGAACCCGGATCTCCCACATTGTAGGCAGACGGTTTACCATCTGAGCCACTAGGGAATTTACCTAAAGGCAAATATAAATTATTGTTTAAAAAGCTATGATTTTTTTTTCCCAAAAAATCTTTACAGTCTCCAGTGAGGAAAGCAGAATATACTTAAGAAAGATGCATTCCCCTTATAAACATGTCTTTGACTCTATACCTTGCTAAGAAATAGCACTTGTCTGATTAAAGGTGCTTTTGTCTTCCTTCTTGGCTGGTTTTCATTATAAAGGGCCCAGAGACTTCCTTGGTGGTCCAGTGGTCAGAAATCTGTGCTAGCACTGCCGGGGGTTGTGGGTTGGATCCCTGGTCTGGGAGCTAAGATCTTGCTTGCCGTGCGGGGCAGCTAAAAAAAAGAAAAAAAGGAAAAAGGAAAAAGGAGGTGGGGGATGATATCGTTGCCTGAGCTGAACCGTTCTGATGAATGAGGCTTATGGAATGAGTAGGCATAGATGGATGGGAAAAGGAAGTGGTGAAGATGGGGAGCTGATACTAAAAATGTTCATTTTGAGGAGTTAAGATACTACTGGACCTCCTCAATGGAGGTAATAATTTTCCCTTCTGATGTGTGGGCCATAGTTCTTTAGAACAACATGTATCATGTCTTATGACCTCATAAGACAAATATTGACATCTGCAATCATTAACTTCAAAGTTTATATGAGAAAGTGGGATATTGACCTAGGAGAGGGAATGGTGCCATCCCAGTGGAGGCACCACCACTGGAGGGGTGGAGGAATTCCCCTTTTAAATCTATTTTATTAGTTACATATTGCTATGCAACAAATTATCCCCAAACTGGATGAGATGGTTGGATGGCATCACCGACTCAATGGACATGGGTTTGGGTGGACTCCAGGAGTTGGTGATGGACAGGGAGGCCTGGCGTGCTGTGGTTCATGGGGTCTCAAAGAGTCGGACACGACTGAGTGACTGAACTGAACTGAAGCAGTTTAAGAATAAGCACTTTTTTTTTTAACTTCACAGTTTTCATGGGTCAAGGATTTGGGAGCAGGTTATCTGAGTTCAATGTCTGTCATGAGGCTGCAGTTAATACACAGGCTGGGACTAAGGTCATCTGAGGGCTTGATTGGAGCTAGAAGATCTGCTTCTGAAATGACACACCCACATGGCTTTTGGCAGGAGGTCTCTGTACCTATCCAAGTAGAACTCTCCAAAGAGCTACTTGAATGTCCTCACAATGGGGCTGGAAATTTCCCTTGTGGTGAGTGATCTGAGCAAGAAAACAAAGAGGAAGACACATTGTTTTCTACGCCCTAGTCTTGGAAGTCACACACTATCACTTCTGTCATATTCTACTCATAACAAGCAAGTCAGAGTTCACCCCATACTCAAGGGAAGGGGGAACTAATCTCTAATTTTTGAAGGAAGGAGTACCAAGGAATTTGTGGACATATTTTAAAATCATCACACTCAAGACTTCCCTGGTGGTCCAGTGGTTAAGAGTTCTCCTTCCAGGGGCCTCCCTGGTGACTCAATGGTAAATAATCTGCCTGCCAATACAAGAGACATGGGTTCAATCCCTGATCTGGGAAGATTCTACACGCCGAGGAGCAACTAAGTCCATGCACCACAGTTTCCGAGCCTGTACGTCACAACTACTGAGCCCATGTGCTCTAACTACTGAAGCTTGCACCTAGAGCTCATGCTCCATTACAAGAGAAGCTCATGCACCACAACTAGAGAGTAGCCCCCGCTTGCCACAACTGGAGAAAGCCTGCAGTACCAAAAATAAAACAATAGCCAAAAATAAAATAATAAAAATCCTCCTTCCCACATATGGGACATGGGTTTGATCCCTGCTCACGGAACTAAGATCCCACATTCTACAGGGCAACTAAGCCCATGAGCTGCAACTACTGAGCCCACACACCTCAGCTAGAAAGAAGCCCCCACACCACAATGAAGGTCTAGTGCTGCAACTAAGACCTGACACATCCAAAAATAAATCTTAAAAAAGTCACTTCAACATTCCTTAACACTTATCATAGCATACTTTGAACTTTATCCCATTGCTTGAACTCTATGTATTAATTGCAGAAATATTTATTGTTATCTGAATCACTGTATCATTTTTATTGAGCTGTAGTTGATGTACTATATTATATAAATTATAGATGTACAATATGATTCACAGTTTCAAAGGTTATACCCCATTTATTGTTATAAAATATTGGTATAATCCCTGTGTTACATAATATATCCTTGTAGCTTATTTTATACCTTAGAGTTTGTACCTCTTAATTCCCTACCCCTCTTCTCTCTCCCCACTGGTAACCAATAATTTGTTCTCTATATCTGTGAGTCTGCTTCTTTTTTGATAATAGAAAGGAATATAATATAAAAATTCACTAGTTTGATATATTTTTTGGATTCCATATATAAGTGATATCATACAGCTATTTCTTTCTCTGACTTATTTCACTAAGCATGGTCCTCACCAAGTCTATCCATGTTGCTGAGAAGGGCCAATTTTCATTCTTTTTATGGCTGAGTAGTATTCTATTGTGTGTGTGGGTTTCAGTCACAACTTCTTTATGCATTCATCTGTTGATGGACACTTAGGTTGCTTCCATATCTTGCACTGCCTACCATTTTTACCATCTGTTACTGGGAACCATTACGTTCTAAAGAATGATATCCTCCTAACAGCGGTCTTTTGCCTTCTCAGGTGATTGTTGGCTTTCTTCTTATTCTGGCAGCCATAGATCTGGCTCTTGCACTCACAGAAGACACTGGACAAGCCACGATTCCTGCTGTTAGATATACCAACCCAATCCTCTACCTGCTCACATGGGTAAGGCTAATCATCAGTTCTACCCTGTTTATCTTCTCATAGCCATCCAGCTGAAATTCGCTCTTGTGGAATGAGATTAAGTTCAATTTCATCTACCTTTTTCAAAGGGCCTATGTAATAGGGTAAGACAAATGTTAGCTTTTCATTTGCTTTTAAACATGAATTTATAATGCTTTCTTCTTAGGGTAAGTACTAGCGTTAATGACTAAGATATGTACGTTATGGCTTCATATCTTGCCATCTAGGAATCACAGATGAAATCCAAGTTTCTTGATGTAAAATAATTTTCTAAATGTTGTAAACATTATTTTTAAATTGATTGATGACTCTTAATCAACAGATCACTGAGTCTAGAGCTATTTGTATAGATTTGACAAACTTATGTCTTTCCTACAGGCATGGTTTTGGGGGCGGGGAGTGGGAGATCTGTACAGTGTTGGAGAAAACTATTAAATTTACTACCATCATTTTGTTTTATTTATTTATTATTTGGCCACACCATGTGCCTTGTGGGATTCTAGTTCCCCAACCAGTGTTGGAACCCAGATCCATAGCAGTGAAAGTGCTGAGTCCTAACCACTGGACCACCAGGGAATTCCCATTATCATCATTTTGAAAGAAGAAGATATAACATAATTGTTCAGATTCCTAAACTATCTTGAAAAATCAGAATGCCTGGCAACTGTGGGCTGACATTCCCACAGGGCAAGTCAGCCAGGATTGAAGCAACCGGTCACTTTAGACCGGGCTCAGTACTATCCTTCAACCTCACTTCACTTGGTAACACGGTGTGCCTGGCCCCTGTATGGACTTTGTTTTGTTGTTATGAAACAGAGAAAGGTCTAGACAGTGGTGTACTGGAACGGACTCACAGAGCTGACTGTGCCTCTCTTCCCAACCCCAAGTTTGGTGACATGAGGCTGGAGATTGAAATCCACCATGACACTTGTATTTATACCATGGAAATTCACACATGCCTCAAATTCACGCCTCTGTTTTCAGAATGCCGGTTTATTAGCACAGCACTGGGTCTAGGAAAACAACATTGAATTCATTATTGTTAAGTGAAATAATGTGAGGCAAAGTTTTTTTGTTGTTGTTGCTAATTGCTTAGTCTAATATTATTAGAAAATATCATGATACAGATACCCTGCACCTATTCAGAATTTTCCTCCCCCATCTGATTGCTGTAGTGCCTAAAATTATTTTCTTGGTCTTTGGAAAGATTTTTCTGGCTCCCAAAGTTACTCCATTTAGGGGTGACCCTCTGTGTTCTTGGCTGACTCCCCACCCAAATGCGGTGAATAGAGACGGGATTCAGTTCAGTTCAGTCACTCAGTCGTGTCCGACTCTTCGAGACCCCATGGACTGCAGCACAACAGGCCTCCCTGTCCATCACCAACTCCCGAAGTTTACTCATGTCCATTGAGTCGGTGATGCCGTCCAACCATCTCATCCTCTGTTGTCCCCTTCTCCTCTCGCCTTCAATCTTTCCCAGCATCAGGGTCTTTTCAAATGAGTCAGTTCTTTGCATCAGAGAAGGGATAGGGAAAGGAGATTCCAGACAAAGCACCTGGGTCCTGAAAGAGTAAGGTGGGTGGTATCAGGGAGGAAATGTACTAGTTGGCATCAGATTAGTTACAACAGTCTCCGCCTTCAGCCTCCATTTCTCCCCCTGTTCTCTGACATCTCTCTTGCCTCTTGTCCTTGGATGGTGACACTATTTTTCCAAACATGATGTAAATTTCTCTCTAGGTCCTGGTTTTACTGATCCAGCACAGCAGGCGATGGTGTGTGCAGAAGGATTCTTGGTACCTGTCCTTATTCTGGATTCTCTCAATACTTTGTGGCACTTTCCAACTTCAGACTCTGATCCGGGCACTCTTAAAGGTAAGGAGGAGAGGGATGGTGCCGTGAGGAGGTACTCCTGGGCAGCTTCTACGTTGGAATAAATGACATCAGGCAAATTGATTTCCAGGGTAGGATTGTATTTAGGGGATTTGATAACAGACTTTAATCACGAGCATTGATACATAGGGGCTGTTTAGATTGAATTCAGATAAAAGGCTCATTTTCTTTGTTTTTTCTCCCTCATAGGACAGCAGTTCTAATCTGGCCTACTCCTGCGTGTACTTCATCTTCTATGCATTCCAGATCCTGGTCCTGATCCTTTCAGCATTTTCAGAAAAAGATGCCTCATCAAAAGTAAGACTTGAAATATGACCATCTTATATGTTATTTAATTGGATGGTATCTTGACAAATGTAACTTTGAGATGTCAAGGTCTCACGAAGGTCCCACAAGCCCAGAATACAGTAATATAGATGATTTTGTGTCATAAGGACACAAAATGACTAGAATTTGGAAACATTAACTTTTATATTGACCCACCAAGCTTCAGCATAGACAGTTAATTCATATATCTATGCCAAAAAGTCTGGTTATCCTTCTGCTGGTGACCATAGCATGTCCAAACAAACACTGAACAGGCCACTTCAGTGTCATATCTAGTTTCTAGCACAGCATCTATTTAGAAACATCAATTTCTTATTTTAGAGTTCCATTGAATTCCTGTTTCTAATTGATTTACTTTCTGATTTTTTGTGTGTCTTGCAGAATCCTTCAACCACAGCTTCATTTTTGAGTAGTATCACCTTTAGTTGGTATGACAGGTAGGAAATGCCTGGAGTGTGGCTTATCTCTATCCTTCACCCCTCAGATCTTCATTTTAAAAGTACCTGCTGTGGCCTCCATTTCTCCTCTACTCAGAGTCAGAGAATGTTGAAATATACTGATCAGTTTATTGCATTCCCTTCACAGGGTAGATGGGGAAACTGAGGAAGGAGGGAATTTTTTTTTTTTTTTTTTTGTAGCCTGGAGTGGGGGAAGTCCACCCACACTGAAAAAAAGACAGAAGGAAAAGGAGGCAGGAGGGCAGGAAAAGGGAAATTTGGGGGCAAGGAGTGTGGCACAGCTTGGGTAAGGGATGAATAGCTGTCCTGGGCTGCCAGGAGATCTAGAGCAGCCATCCTTGGCCTTTGTAGTTGCATGGACCCCTTGGGCAGCCTGGTAATACCCATGAATCCCTTCTCAGATAATGTTTTAAACATGTACAATAAAAGACATGAAATTGTAAAGGGAAACAAATATACTGAAACGTAGTTACCGAAATAGTCTTTTAAAATCAAATCTGTGATATAGTAACACTTGTGCCTCTTTGTGAATGCGTTAAATAACAAGACCCAGTGCTGGGTTTTAGTTTCACAGCAGTGATAAGTGTACATGATGAGTGTACATGAGCCATGAAAACATCTGTGGTGTCTCCTGGTAACAAAGACACAAGTACTCTGTTTTATAACTGTGGTTGGTTGACTACATTCCTACATTCGTATTAGAACTAGGAAAGGCTGCGTTTCAGTTAGAAGCTAACAGGAGTAAAGATGTAATTTGTTTTCCGTCCATGTTCTTGAACCCCATGTTGAGGAGCCCTGATCTAGAGAGACACTATAGAGGCGGCCTCTGGGTCTGCTCATTTCCTTAAGGGCCTCTTGGAGGCCCCTCAAGGGATGTCAGGGTGGCAGAGAGGCAGCCAATATATGAGGAGAAAGGAGCAGGATGTTGGTAGGTGATGCTCTTTTGGTTCTTAATTCAGTAGAACCCCTTCCCTTTCTCTCATTGTTTTCTCCCACCTTCCATCACCCCTACCTGCTCCCTTTTCTGCTCTCCCCACTCCTCTTTAGCCCTCTAAAGCCCTGCTCCTCCCAGGGCTAGGAGCTTGGGTAGCAGGGTAAGGGAGAAGCCCCATTCTTCTGACCCTCCATCCTGGAACTGGATGGTTTTGATAGAGGTAGAGAGGAGACCACCTCTGGCCCCCCTCTGCAGGGCCTCAGCCTGTGGCTCACTCTTGTTCCAGCACTGTTCTGAAAGGCTTCAGGAAACCTCTGACGCTCGAAGATGTCTGGGATATTGAAGACGCAGCTAAAACAAAGGCACTAGTCAGCAGGTTTGAAAAGTACATGGCAGAAGAGCTACAGAAGGCCAGGCGGGCGTTCCAGAAACGGCAGAAGAAGAAATCCAAGCGGAACCCTGGAGCCAGCATGAACGGCTTGGACAAGAACCAGAGTCAAAGCCAAGATGTCCTTGTCCTGGTAACTTTGCCATGAGTGTCTGTTCAAATGTCCTGCATGTCATTGGTTCCCTGGTGATGGTGATTCTGTCCTTACATTTCGATAGCACTTTACACTTTGCAGTGCATTTTATATTAGTAGTAGTCACAATACTATCACAGTACCCTAGTGATGGATGCTTGGGGTTGTAATATAGTACTATTCTCTCTCCTTTGGGGTATATATGAAATTTTTCTCAATGTCTTTTTTAGCAGAAAAATAAAACAATACCTTAGCATTGCTAGAATTTGCATGTTGGTGGGATTTAGTGTTAGCTAATTTATTTTTTCATTCACTTGAAAATATTTATTGAGTAGCACTGTGCATTGGAGACCATTCCGGGCCCAGATATAAAGAGTCCTGAAGGAGTCCTCATCTTTAGAGAGCTAGAAAATAACTAATAAACCAATACATACATTACCCTTTCAGAGCAGGAGGTGCTATTAAGAAAACATATTCATGTATTTGGGGTGAAGTGCTTCCTTAGAGTAATAGCAGAAGCTTCAGAGGAGGTGATATTTGGGCAGCGATCCAAGCGATGAGAAGAGCCCATCAGAAGGAAGCCTGTTCCACTCACAGGGGGCCAGGTTGTGAGGCTGAGAGGGGAACATGGTTGGTTTGTTTGGAGAGGAGAAAGAGTGCGGGAACATGGAGAGAGAGGCTGAGTGTGCAGGGAGGTGAGTGCAGGAAAGAGGGCGGGTATAAAGTGGTATAGACCCTCATGGGCCATGGTGAAGAGTCTGGATTTTAAGTCTGATGGAAAACCAGGGGAAAGTTTTGAGCAGAGGAGTAATGCAATCAGATTTACATTTTTAAAAGTCCACTTGGGCAGCTGCCAGGAGAATGAATGATTGGGGTGAATGGGGGCAGTGGAAGCTAAGAGGTAGGCTGAGGCAGTTGTTCAGGCAAAGAGCCTGATAAGATGGGACCTCAGTGACAGCCATTATAAGAGGATGCCCCTGAGCCTGAGAATCTGGAATTGGGGGCCTGGTAGGACAGGAAAGGGAAGTAGTGGGTGAGTGATGGTAACACCCCACACCATTGATTCCCAGGGTTGCTGAGACAAAGCACCACAAACTGCATGGCTTAAAACAACAGAAATGTATTGTCTCACAGCTCAGGAGGCCAAGGGTCTGAAATCAAATCATCAGGAGGACCACGCTCCCTTCAAACCCTATAGAGGAGAAAGCTTCTTTGCCTTTTCCATCTTCTGGGTTTGGCCAGCAGTCCTTGGTGTTCTGTGGCTTTTGGATGCGTCACCCCACTCTCTGCCTCTGTCATCACGTGGCCTCTTCCCCTGCCCCCCATCTGTCTCTCTTCTTACAAAGACACCAATCATATTAGAGTAGGACCCATGATGCACTCTCATGAACTCATCCTAACTTGATTATATCTGCAAGGCCCTGTTTCCAAACAAGGGCACAGTCTAAGGCACTGGGGTTTAGGACTTCAACATTCCTTTTGAGGTGGATTCTATTCAACCCATAACATCCCACAATAACCTCAAGCAAGAAGAGAATGAAAAGTCTTCTAAGCATCTGAAATATATATTAATATGTATGTTAGCATGTCCATGCCCTTCCCTCCCACAGTGCCCCACAGGCCCCCCTCAGAGTCTGTTCTATGTTTTTACATGCTATTTTCATCTGCTTTGTTGCCTGCTTTCCTAATTCAAAATAGATTCTAAGCATCAGTTAAGAGGTGAGAGGGGAACAGTGACAGCAGGTAAAAAGGTGGATGGGACCATGCAGTGAAGAGAAGACTTAAATCTGTTCATTGATGGCCGCAGGCAGAGATCAGGGGCTAACACTCGGGAGCTGGTCAGTGAAGACAAAGTCTTACACCATGCACTTCATCAAGCACTGCTTGTTTGGTTTTGTCCCCAGGAAGAAACTAAAAAGAAAAAAAAGAAGTCTGAGACCACAAAAGACTTTCCCAAGTCCTGGCTGGTGAAGGCGCTCTTCAAAACTTTCTACGTCATCCTCCTGAAATCATTCCTGCTAAAGCTGGTGTATGACATCCTCACGTTTCTGAATCCTCAGTTGCTGAAGTGAGTCCCCAGACCCTGGGCTGTCTCTTTAGGGCCTCCTCTGCCACTCTGCATTTTGCTCCTTGCATATGCACGCAGGAGCCTATTATTAAGTTCCTAGTTTTTAAAAAATGCTCATAATTTTCTTCCACCTTACAGCATTGTGTTCATGAAAAGCACATGGCATGTTTCAAGGTCTAAAACAATATGTCCTTTAGCCTTCCTTGTTCCCATGTCCTTTTCCTCATAGGAAGCCAAGTACTTCTTAGGGGCGTTTCTTTAAACAGAGCTGCTGTGAGCTGAGCTGTGTCCAAGAGGTGGGCCTCATTCCCCAGCAGAGGCTTGTACGCAGCCTTTGTAACCTCATTGCTCCCCAGTCAGGCGTTAAGTGGGCGGTTCCAGTTAATCATGACATGACTTCAGTCTGCCAGGATCTATGGAATACACTATCCTCCAGGGCAAACCCTTCTAACTCACGCTGGATACATGTCCTAATTCCTTTCCGGGAATAAATCAACTTGCCACACACACAGCTCCTTCTACCAGGGGGTAGGGAAAGAGAGGGTCGGAGAAAGCATGGCAGCGGCGGCTCTGGGCAGCCCACAGCGTCCTGTCTCACAGCCGTGGGTCATCAACACTTAGCCCCGGCTGCTCGTCTCCAAAGGCCAGAGTGCTGGCATGGCGGCGGAGCTCAGTCTTCCAGGAGCACCGAACAGCTGTAGTCACTTCAGTTACCTCCAGGGTGGGGCAGGGCAGCTGGCTGTGCACCGTGAGGGAAGGAGCCCTCGGAGGCTTGCTGTCAGCACTTACTTGGTTTTGCTCTGGCAGGTTGCTGATCGCCTTTGCAAATGACCGTGAAGTATATCTGTGGACTGGATATCTCTATTCAATTCTCCTCTTTGTCGTGGCCCTCGTCCAGTCTGTCTGCCTTCAGTGTTACTTTCAGCTGTGCTTTATGCTGGGCATGAAAGTGCGGACCACCGTCATGGCGTCTGTATATAAGAAGGTATGTGGGGTATGCCAGGGATCACCAAAGAAAATCCCCTGAGTAAACACGAGCCTTTGTTCCACGATTGAGGAAAACTTGATGGAAGTGATAACTGACCTCAACACTGAATTTTGGCGAAACATACAGCCTTCTTTAGATATTTCTTTGGAAATTAAAATGAAAAGTGTGTATATAGACACAGAATATGTGTGTGTGTGGCGGGGCGTGGGTGATGGTGGTGGAGTGTACCCTACCGCAGGGGAAAGCTGGCAGGCTCTTCTCTGCCCAGGATCTTCCTTTCAGCCTTGAAGGCTGGCATACCATCTCTCTCTTTCTTCTCTCCACAAGCTGACAACACCTTAGGATAGACTGTGAAGTCAGAAAAGAAGCTGACCAAGGGCAGACTCTTAAAATCACTAACATTTAAACCAAGTACTATGTGAAACTGGGCTCATGAGACCTGGTGTATCCATCTCAAATCACAATTTTACCATAGACTAGTATACTCTGTGAACCAGGGCTCCATCTCCCTGGACTGCCTTTTGCCTAGTGATTTCTTTTTCACTCTTGAGTGGCAACCAGCTCCTCCTCTGCCTGATTCTCTTTTTGGATTTGTAAATATCAACATCCTTACTCTGATTATTAAATTCTGCAGACTTGGGAGCTTTTCCATTTCCTTAAGATAATTTTGCCCATCCTCCCTCTGACCTGTTGCTTTATTATTATTATTTTTCCTATTTTTCCGCATGCCACATGACATGTGGGATCTTAGTTCCCTGACCAGGGATTGAATCTGTGCCCCTTCAGTGTCTTAACCACTGGACTGCCAGGGAAGTCCCTGACACGTCGCTTTTAGTGTTTAATTTTCTCAGAGCAACTTTATTCCCCTCTGTCCTAGACACCAAGGTGAAGTCTCATTTTTTCCCCTTAAGAATTGAAAATAGACAAGTGTTGTTGTTGTTCATTTGCTAAGTCATGCAACTCCATGAACAGCAGCATACCAGGCTTCCCTGTTCTTCACCATCTCCCAGAGTTTGCTCAAACTCATGTCCATTGAGTTGATGATGGCATCCCACCATCTTATCCTCTGTTGCCCCCTTCTCCTCTTGCCCTCAATCTTTCCCAGCATCAGGGTCTTTTCCACTGAGTCGGTTCTTCACGTCAGGTGGCCAAAGTATTGCAGCTTCAATTTCAGCATCAAGTCCTTCCAATGAATATTCAGAGTTGATTTCCTTTAGGATTGACTGGTTTGATCTCCTTGCTGTTCAAGGGACTCTCAAGAGTCTTCTCCAGCACCACAGTTCGAAACCTTTTATTCTTTGGTGCTTGGCCTTGTTTATGGTCCAACTCTCACATCCATACATGACTACTGGAAAAACCATAGCTTTGACTAGATGGATCATTGTTGGCAAAGTAATGCCTCTGCTTTTTAATACGCTATCTAGGTTTCTCATAACTTTTCTTCCAAAGAGCTAGTGTTTTTAATTTTGTGACTGCAGTCACCATCTGCAGTGATTTTAGGGTCCAAGAAAATGAAATCTGTCACTGTTTCTACTGTTTTGCCATCTATTTGCCATGAAGTGATGGGACTAGATGCCATGATCTTTGTTTTTTGAATGTTGAGTTTTATGCCAGTTTTTTCACCTTCACCAAGAAGTTCTTTAGTTCCTCTTCGCTTTCGGCCTTTACTGTAGTCATCTGCATATCTGAGGTTGTTGAGATGTCTCCCAGCAATCTAGATTCCAGCTTGTGCTTCATCCAGCCTAGCATTTCGCATGATGTACTCTGCATAGACGTTAGATAAGCAGAGTGACAATATACAGCCTTGACGTACTCCTTTCCCAATTTGGAACCAGTCCATTGTTCCATGTCCAGTTCTAACTGTTGCTTCTTGACCTGCATACAGATTTTGCAGGAGGCAGGTAAGGTGGTCTGGTATTCCCATCTCTTGAAGAATTTCCCACAGTTTGTTGTGATCCACACAGTCAAAGGCTTTTTAGTATAGTCAAAGAAGCAAAAGTAGATTTTTTTAAAAAAATTCCCTTGCTTTTTTGATAATCCAGTGGATGCTGGCAATTTGATTTCTGGTTCCTCTGTCTTTTCTAAATCCAGCTGTACTTCTGAAATTTCCCAGTTCACATATTGCTGATGCCTAGCTTGAAGATTTTGAGCGTTACCTTGCTAGCATGTGAGATGAGTGCAATTGTGCTGTAGTTTGAACATTCTTTGGCACTGCCCTTCTTCGGGATTTTGAAAACTGACATTTTCCAGTCTTGTGGCCACTGCTGAGTTTCCCAAATTTGCTGGCATATTGAGTGCAGCACTTTCACAGCATCATATTTTAGGATTTGAAATAGTTCAGCGGGAATTCCATCACCTCCACTACCTAATGCTTCTTAAGGTCCACTTGACTTCATATTCCAGGATGTCTGGCTCTAGGTGAATGACCACACCATCATGATTATCCAGTTCATTAAGACCTTTTTCGTACAGTTCTTCTGTATATTCTTGCCACCTCTTTTTAATCTCTTCTGCTTCTATTAGGTCCTTGCCATTTCTGTCCTTTATTGTGCTCATCTTTGCATGAAATGTTCCCTTGGTATATCTAATTTCCTTAACGAGACTTTTAGCCTTTCCCATTCTGTTGTTTTCCTCTATTTCTTTACATTGTTCACTTAAGAAGACTTATCTCTCCTTGCTATTCTCTGGAACTCTGCATTCGGTTGGATATATCTTTCCCTTTCTCCTTTGCTTTTGCTTTTCTTCTTTTCTCAGCTATTTGTAAGGCTTCCTCAGACAAACACTTTGCCTTCTTGCGTTTCTTTCTTGGGGATGGTTTCAGTTCACCACCGCCTGTACAATGGTACAAACCTCTGTCCATAGTTCTTCAGGCACTCTGTCTACCAGATCTAGTCCCTTGAGTTCCCTTAATAATTGAAAATGGTCAAGTAAACTTCAGTTTAAAAAAATAAAAGAAAGAAATAAAAATAAGAGTAGTGATTCTAAGCCTGATGAGAAAATTCATCCAGAAGGAGATGATACTTTTAATAGGTCAGAACATCAAACAGTTAGTTGCCTCTTCTTCCTTTTTTCATCCACCACTGAAGTGTTCTATCATAGCAATTTCTCTGTTAAAGTTCCTGGTTTTCTCCTTTGCCTTCCTCTCTTAAAACTCCAAGATGACTTTTATCTTTCCTGAGTAGATGCTGACTGGACGAGAGACCCAGAGAGGTGATCCAGATGTCTTAAGATCAGAAGTCTGGTCAAGTTCTTTGAACCCCTAGATAGCCTCACACTGGAATTTGTCTTCTACAATTTTTTTAATCCCTTTATTCCTTCTGGAGTAACTGTGTTTCTGTTGGTTTGCAGGATATGAGGTCACTACCCAAGCTATCTCAGATATATCTGTGAACGTACACTTTTACAATTGTGAGAATACATTCCTGACTCTTTGATTCTTAATATATTCCAGGCTTTGCAGTTGTCACAATTCATACAAAATGTGTAAAATAGAGCCTTTAATGAGACACCCATTCAAATAAATATTGCTCCTAAAATAGAATTTAAAATTGACTAATTTTATGTTTAGATTATACTTCATTTATGAAATGTTGTGAAATATATTTTACATCCATTGCCAATTCAAAGCTCTGTGAAGTAACTGCATCATCGCTGTTTTAGAGAGAAGTAGGGCTTAGATCATTTTAATGACTAGAATCACATAGACAGGCCCTGACTCCAGACAAGGGCTATTGGGACTATATGCTTGACTTTTTCACTCTATTGAGATTTATTGAGAAAAGAAAAGTATAGCAATTACCTTGAAAGGTAGTTAGATAATACTTTTTTCTTTTACTTTTCAATACCAAAGGGGGGTCTAGCAGTGGACTGATTTCTCTAGAACCTTGGTAGCCTAACATTTTGGGAAATTTCCTTCTTTTTACTGTACAACAAAGCATCCTGATATATTCTAAAGACTACATTGATGGATTAAGATGACAGAGCTTTTAGGAGGAGACTAAAGGTGGTAGCTAGGGCCACTCATAGCCCATACACTGCCTTGTGGGAATTAGGCTTTCCTTCCTTCGGAAAGATGTGGGCCACACCAAAGGGTTGCTTGGTGAGCGTAGTGTCAGCTGATTTCATGCAGCTACCCCCTCAGCCCCCACTCTCTTGTCTGGGAGCATTTGTACAAGACACTGCTATAAGTCACTGACTGTGGGTCTCAGCCTTCTCATCTCTCTGAAATGATGGCTCATGATACAAGATTCAGGCATTTAGATAGTGCCCTCAAATTTCCTGACAATAAACAAGTCATTTTGCTTCCAGTATGTGAGCCCCACCGTTTTCCTCTCCATTCTAAGGTCTCTGTCCTTCTTGGGAATGGCTGCAGCCTCCTTACAGTATGGCTCCAGATAACATTGCCCCATTAAAGTCTGCAGGGACAGAGTCAATATAGGCTTCCTCCCTTCATTCCTCTGTTCCTTCCATTCTTCAGTATTTGATTTCCCCACCACGTGTAGGTGATTCAGTAGTGAATTGGGCAGGGGTAGCTCTTGTCCTTAGAGTTTTCTACTGGTAGAGAAATAGGAAAACACAATTAGAGTTCCGTGTGATGAATGTAATGGCAGAGATAAGCATTGGGAATACACAGAAGTATCTAACCCAAACTTGGGAGTCAGGGAAGGCTTCTCAGCAGTTCCACCTAAGCTGACACTAAGGGATAAATAGGAATTTTCTGGGTAAGACAGTGTGTGGGTAGGGAGGGCATGTTGGGGACAGTAGAAATAGCAGGAAAGACTGGTCAAGAAAGAGAACACTAAGATTTAGCAGCCAGAAGATCACAGCCCCTTGGAAGTTATGGCCATATGGAACCAATCCTTCTACTGTCTTTCACTTCCTTCCTGAATCCCCTCTCACTTCCCAGTCTCCTTGGCCTTGTTCATGTGTCTCAATTCCAATCTTTATTTTCAGGCACTGACTCTATCCAACCGGGCCAGGAAGCAGTACACCGTTGGAGAAACAGTGAACCTGATGTCTGTGGACGCCCAGAAGCTCATGGATGTGACCAACTTCATCCACCTGCTGTGGTCAAATGTCCTACAGATTATCTTGGCCATCTACTTCCTGTGGGCAGAGTTGGGACCCTCAGTCTTAGCAGGTGTTGGGGTGATGGTGATCCTAATCCCAATTAATGGAGTACTCGCCACCAAGAACAGGGCTGTTCAGGTAAAGAAACAGTCACTGGGGATATGTACATGTTCTTCAAAGTCTAAAGTTTTCTTACTTTATTCTGACTGGTGATTGGAGTTTGGGCAAGGCAAGGCTCATAGGAGACTTGCCACTGTCCCAAATGAACTTGGCTTTATCTTCCCTTTCCATCTTCTGACCACTTTTAGGGTTTATATCTCCTGTCTTCATTCATGTCCCTAATTGGAGAGAGAAGAGCTGCCCAGGGACCCTGCATATAACTTTTACACCCTGCTATGCTCAGCTGCTCTTAAAAAGGAATTATGACCCTGGTTCTCTATCATAGCACTATAAACTAGCCACACAGAGCCATCACAAGAGCAACCCAGACTTTATGCCTAAATCCTGGCAATAGACCTTGTTCCCACCAGGTAGCAGAGCTCCCTGTGGACAGTCCTTATCTCTGTCAGAAATCATATTCTGGATGGCTGAACTCGATGGTATATGTGACTAAGTCATTCATTTGTTTTGCATTCACTGAGTTACAAATATTGGCCAAAAATTCATTTGGGTTTTCCCTAATGCAGAAAAACCTAAATGAACTTTTTGGCCAACTCAACATTTTAAAAATGCTTACTGCACACCTTATTTCTGGGGGAACATGGCAGCAAATTAGACAAGGCTCTTGCTCTCGGGAAACTTACATTCTGCTTGGGGTGGAGATTCAGGCCATAAATAAGTAACAACAAGGGAAACGCCAGTAGTAATATGCAGGGAATCAAACAAGGTGATGTGATCGTAGGGAGTGGTTTTAGGTCATGGAAAGGCCTCTGAGGAAGAGACATTGAGCTGAAATCTGGAACCTGAGGGTGAGGGAGGAAGACTTGGGTAAAACCTGGGAGGAGGGCACAGTCAGGCCAACACTGTTCAGGCTCAGAAGGGTGGTGAGTGTGGCAGGAGCAGGGAGAGCAAGGAGGAGAGTGGGAGAGACACAGCCCATCACTGGGTACCTCAAGTTCTCACCGAGCAACAGCCGCAAGTACCGCTGAGATTTAGCGTCTGAAGCAAACCTGGACCCGCTCACATGGATGCTTGTTCTGTCTGTTATTCTTTCCTGGCAGGTTAAAAATATGAAGAATAAAGACAGCCGTTTAAAGATCATGAATGAGATTCTCAGTGGGATCAAGGTGAGAAGCTGAGCGTGGGCACGGTGGGAAGCTCTCTGGGCACGGTGACAGCCGCAGTAGCCTCTTGGCCTTAACAACCTGCTTGAGGTTGTGGACTCCTGCCTCTGAGCCTGGGTTGTGTCCCATGACTCCTGATCCATCCAGCCACAAGTCTCCTGTTTCTTCTGCTACTCCTCTCAGGCCTTCTTTTGATCAAGATTTCTATTTATGTATCTTAAATAGCTTGTTTTGTTCTCATGTTTTACTGTAAAGGTTGTCCAATGTGGACAAAAGTCGAGAGAATGCTATAACGAACCCCCATGGACTTACCACCCAGCTCCAGCAATTATCAGCAGGACCTAACCTGTTTCATCTACATCCCCACTACCCACTTCATGCCCTGCTAGATTATTCAAAAGCAAATCTCAGATATTTTGTCATTTCACTAGTAAACACTTTGTGTGTATTTCTAAAAGAATGACTTTAACATAATCACAATACCAATAGCATACCTAAAAACAAATCCTTCTTTGATACCATTAAATTTCCTCAATTGCCTCATACAAGTTTTTTTTTTTTTTTGCAATTATTTTTATTAGTTGGAGGTTAATTACTTTACAATATTGTAGTGGTTTTTGCCATACATCGACATGAATCAGCCATGGATTTACATGTGTTCTCCATCCTGAACCCCCTCCCACCTCCCTCCCCATCCCATCCCTCTGGGTCATCCCAGTGCACCAGCCCTGAGCACTTGTCTCATGCATCCAACCTGGACTGGCAATCTGTTTCACACTTGATAATATACATGTTTCCATGCTGTTCTCTCAGATCATCCCACCCTCGCCTTCTCCCGTAGAGTCCAAAAGTCTGTTCTGTACATCTGTATCTCTTTTTCTGTCTTGCATATAGGGTTATTGTTACCATCTTTCTAAATTCCATATATATGCATTAGTATACTGTATTGGTGTTTTTCTTTCTGGCTTACTTCACTCTGTATAATGGGCTCCAGTTTCATCCACCTCAATAGAACTGATTCAAATGAATTCTTTTTAATGGCTGAGTAATATTCCATTGTGTATATGTACCACAGCTTCCTTATCCATTCATCTGCTGATGGGCATCTAGGTTGCTTCCATGTCCTGGCTATTATAAACAGTGCTGTGATGAACACTGGGGTACACGTGTCTCTTTCAGATCTGGTTTCCTTGGTGTGTATGCCCAGGAGTAGGATTGCTGGGTCATATGGCAGTTCTATTTCCAGTTTTTTAAGGAATCGCCACACTGTTCTCCATAGGGGCTATACTAGTTTGCATTCCCACCAACAGTGTAGGAGGGTTCCCTTTGCTCCACACCCTCTCCAGCATTTATTGCTTGTAGACTTTTGGATAGCAGCCATTCTGACTGGCATGTAATGGTACCTCATTGAGGTTTTGATTTGCATTTCTCTGATAATAAGTGATGTTGAGCATCTACAAGTTTTTTTTATTTTATTTTATTTTTTACTGTTGGTTAGTTTGAATAAGGATCCAAAAACTGTCCATGTGTTGCATTCAATCAATAGTACTTTTAATCTACAATAGCCCCTTGCCTGCCCCCTTCCTGGTCATTTGATAGAAGAGTTTGTCTTATTTCCTATTCTTACCTGTAAATTGGTGGTTAAATATAGAACTTGAGTAGATTTAGGCTTATTTGGGTTTTGTTTTCGTTTGGGATGGGGTTGGAGGGCAAGGGGTTGGGTAGTGCTATGTGCTTCTAAACTTAGTGATGGTGAGTGTTTATGGGGTCCAGGCATTGTCAGCCTAATTCACCCCTTATTCTTTCACCAAGAGCAGTGATTTGTGGCCCTGGCAGCACATTTCAATCTCCTGGAAGATTTGTAAAACCCACTGAGGTTTGGGCCTTACTGCAAACCATCTAAATTGAACTCTTGGGCGGGGGAGTGGGGGGAGCGGTGAGACCCAGGCATGTATATATTTTAAAAGCTCCCTAAGTGATTCCAATATGCAGCCGAGGTTGAAAACCACTGTCATAAAGGTTTTAGCAGCCGCTGTTGATCACTGCCTTGTTCTATTATTTCATTGCCAACAGGTGATGTTTTAATTCCTTTGTTCCTTTGGCATTGCTCAGCGGGAATTCTGTAATGAAGAATGATCTTTAATCAACTAGTTGGCTACTCTAAAATAAAGGACAGGTCGGATAAATATACACTTCTGTCCTCTATTTACTAGCTTTCAAAATAATACATTTCATCAAATTCTTTTTTAATATAGACAGTTTTTGAATTCCTGGATTTTTTTAAAAACTTTTTATTTTGTGTTAGGGGATAGCCAATTAACAATGCTGTGATAGTTTCAGGTGAGCAGCAAAGGGACTCAGACATACATATACATGTATCGGTTCTCCAAACCTCCCTCTCATCCAGGCTGCCACATAACATTGAGCAGAGTTTGGCTGAATTAATGGACTTTAATATTACCCTACACCTCTTGAAAATGAAAAGAGGCCCCTTTTAACATCTGATATTTCTGCACACAGCACTCTGATATACCTTCTTGCCAATGTGGCAAAATGAGAAGATAGACGTGATTTTGAGTCTTAGCTCTTACCACTCACTAGATGGTGACTTTGGGCCAGGTACTTAGTCACTCTCAACCTATTTCCTTATTGTTAAAATGGATACAATAATTCTGAAAGAGTAAGCAGCTACTTCTTCCTGGTTTGCTCAGAACTTTCCGGGTTTAGCACTGAAAGTACCGAGTCCTGGGCAGCCCCCCCTTAGTGCCAGGCAAAGTTTGTCACACTTAGGATTAAGTAAGATAGAGTACATAAAATGTGTACCTTGTAAGCTGTCAACAGATGCAAGCTGTCTTTCTGTTGTTGTTCAGTCACTAGGTCATGTCCGACTCTCTGTGACCCAATGAACTGCAACACACCAGGCTTCCTTGTCCTTCACTATCTCCTGGAGTTTGCTAAAATTCATGTCCATTGAGTCAGTTACCTTCCTGTAATCACCCTTTATAAGCTGAATTTGTACCTCCCCGGTTTGGGGGGGTATTTCCTAAAACCTGTGTGGGTGGGTTGTATCTGATATCCTTCTGGGGCAACAGTGTAAGCTGTGCTCTTCTCTATTATTAGATCCTGAAATATTTTGCCTGGGAACCTTCATTCCAAAACCAAGTCCACAACCTTCGGAAGAAAGAGCTCAAGAACCTGCTGAGATTTGGGCAGCTGCAGTCTGCAATAATGTTTTTCTTATACTTAACTCCAGTGCTGGTGAGTGACAGGAGTCAGTGGGCAGGGTCAGCTTCCTGGAGAGAAAGGTCTGTTTAGAAAGATTAAAGGTGCCTAGCACTTCTAGGCCTGACCCTGAAATCCAAGGAACCTTGACCCACTTCTTAAGTAATCATGCTGTTCTTCCTACCTCACGGCCCCTAGATCTAGTTTCACCCTTGTGAACAATTTGATTACCTGGCTGCCTGGAGTTAACTACAGGGAATTCAGCATGAATGTGGTATCTAGGCATGGTCTGCACGGGAAGGCTTCTCATCTGTAGGAGAAGGAACGCTGATCATAGGAGCCAGGATTCTTAAGCTCTGGTCCTAGCAATGCTATTAGTTGACTTTGTGACCTCAGGCAAGATATTTCCTCCTCTTCTGGGCTCAGATTTCTCTGTAACATGGAAAGGTTGAGATAATTCCTAAGACTCCTTCAACTCTGATACAGTACTTAGAACAAGGCTGCTTGATCCCTTTGGGGAATAGATCACTGATGGCTCTTCTTTTCCAGGTGTCTGTGATCACATTTTCTGTTTACGTCCTGGTGGATAGCAGTAATGTTCTGGATGCACAAAAGGCCTTTACCTCCATCACCCTCTTCAACATCCTGCGCTTCCCCATGAGCATGCTTCCCATGCTAATCTCCTCCATGCTCCAGGTGGGTAGGATCTCTCACTGCCAGTTGAGTGTGCTCAGCTGCTCAGTCATGTCAGACTCTTTGTGACCCCATAGACTGTGGCCCACCAGGCTCCTCTGTCCGTGGGATTTTCCAGGCAAGAATACTAGAGTGGGTTGCCATTTCCTTCTAGCCCTGGTTAAAAATCTTAGATTCCAGAATGACTGGTCTGTCCTTCCTCATATCCAACTTCTGCCGGTAAACCTTCACTTAGAGAGATTGGTTTGGTCTCTGGAGACCAACAGCATGATTTAGTACAGTCACAAGTTCTTTGAACCCCCATTTTTCTGACTATAAACTGAGGATAATCATACCAATCTCATATACCTAACAGGGAGACACGGTTTTGAGAGTGTTTAGTGAGCCTATGATGATTAGCTCTGCTCCTGGAACATTTCTAAGCCCTTTTCTTGGTTCAGTTTCCTCCATATTTTCCCAACACTCTTAGGATATTTATAAAGCATTGGGAAAATGTGGCACAAAAGGAGAGAAAAGGCTTCTCTCTCTCAATTAAAAAAAAAAAAAATTGGCTACACCAAGTCTTTTTGTTGCAGCATGCTAACTCTTAGTTGCGGCATGCGGATCTAGTTCCCTGACCAGAGATCAAACCTGGATCTCCTGCACTGGGAGCACAGAGTCTTAGCCACTAGATCAGGGGACTTTCCTTTGTCCAAAGACCTCTCTTTGTATGAAACCACATGGTGGTAAAACCAAATGCGATCTGGGAGCCTCAAGCTGTCAGAAAACTAAGTTTGGAATCCAGTAGGCTTAAGATGGTCCGGAGGGAGTGTCTGGGTCCTGAAAACTGAGCGCAGTCACTGAGATGGACCAGGTACCAGATCTCAGGAGGATGTTCCCAGGGAGGTGGCAGACTGGTGAGGCAGCCAGGATGACAAAGTGTGGTGACCTGTGTTCATCCGGAGGTGACTGGCTTCAGAGAGTTCAGGCCCTAGGAAGGAGCGGGATTTAGGAGGAGCCCTTCTGGTCTTGGAAGGTGTTAAGAAGGCTGGTAGATCTGGCTGAGAAAGAAACAACACGCTCTTTTTTAGAGTCAGATAGTTTATCACACAGATAGCAAAAGCAGGATCAACAAGGGTGACAACTCTGCAAAACAAAGGGGCCAGATGAGCAGGCAAGTAGGCAGTGAGGCCCTCTACAGGAGCTGATCCATACCGCAGCCATGCAGTTCTATAGCCCACAGTTTGCTCCAAAGAGGGGGAGAGGCAGAAAGTGCAATGCCTGCTTAGTCACTCAGTCACGTCCGACTCTTTGTGAGTCTTTGAACTGTAGCCCACCAGGCTTAGATTTTTCAGGCAAGAATACTGGAGTGGGTTGCTATTTCCTCCTCCAGGGGATACTCCCGATCCAGGGATCAAACCCACATCTCCTGTGTCTCCTACATTACAGGCAGATTCTTTACCTGCTGAGCCATCGCGGAAGGCCCCCAAAGTACAGTACTTCCTCAGAACCCAGGTCGTGACAAGAAGCTGTCTCATGGCAGCCTGCCTGGAAGGGAGGAAATGTGAAACATCCTTGTAAATCCCCCCAACTTCTCCTGTTCCAGGGGGACCACAGGGCATCCTGCCAGTGCTTATGTTACCTGCAATTTAAGCCTGGCCTAAGTGGAGATATGCCAGGTCACTATGGTTCCATGGCCACTTCCTCCACAGAGGGTCCCAGTAGTGATTCAGGGCACTGCCTGGGTCATCAGAACATGAACTCAAAGAATATGCCAGGAGCCCAGTTACCAGAATCAGACAGAAATTTTATCTTGGAAGAAGGCAGAAGACACTTTCTGAATCTAGGTCCGAAGCCCCGAGACCGCACAGGAGAATTAACTTCCCACTCACCCATACCACCACCACCGCAATGAGTTTTCTGAGGGGCTAAAATAGAGCCTCTTAATTTTCCTGTGTTCAGAGTAGGGTGGCTCCCAGGGCTGAGATGTGGCTGAGTCAGGAGTTGGGGAGTGGGTAGGGGGCCAGAGGTTCCAGCTGTGGCAAATCGCAAATCATGGGCAAGAAGCCTGGCAGGTTGACTGTCTGCTTCCACATCCAAGGCTGATGACGAAGTCACACTCCTTGTGCTTGTCATTGAACTTTGTTCCTCTGTGTCCTTCTCTAGGCCAGTGTTTCCACAGAGCGGATAGAGAAGTACCTGGGAGGGGATGACTTGGACACATCTGCCATTCGACATGATTGCAATTCTGGTAAATGAATTTGGAAGTTGCTTCCCATATATATTCACAGTGCTGGCACCAGGACTTTGATATACAAGGGCAGAGCAGCAGCCAACTGAAGGAAAGGGAAAGCCAAGGGACTTATCTTGCATCTATATTTGCACTGGTTATTACTTAAATTTTGTGTTCATTTAGAACAGATTTCTTAGCCAGCCAGATTGCCAAGCAAAGCTGGGCCAGCTGTTTTGAGAATAAGTGGGGAATCCTGCAAAGGACCTAGAAAACAGAAGTCAGGATGGAGCCAAGTATGTGGAATTGGGAAGGGGGGCTGAAGTGAAAGAACACACAGGTTCTAAAGGTTTAAGGATTGAGGGGCAGTCATAGGCAGAACAAGCCATGGTTCTGGAATCCAGGGCAGGAGTGGCTGGGTTTACATGTGGAAGTGGAATTTATACAAGAGACTAGGCAACAGAGGGCCTGGGAATGTACCCAGAGTGTCTGTAGATCAAGAATCTGGGCTACCAACTGGCTTGGGACTCCTAAGTAAATAAAGGACTTTGTATGCAGGTGACGCTTGGTCTCACCCCCGGGGCTTTCATTTGCCTCTTGTCAACTCATGATTTAGCACCAGACAGAGGAAGGCTCTGCTGGAGGAAGGAACAAGGGGCACATGAAGACTGAGAAAAGGCAGATAGACATGTGGGGACCTACATCTGACTTAAAGACAGGAATTTTTCTCAACAGATAAAGCTGTGCAGTTTTCTGAGGCATCATTTACCTGGGACCATGATTTGGGTGTCACAATCCGAGAGTGAGTTGCCTCCTTTTCTTCTTGCTGTATTTTAGGGTTCTTCTTGCCGGTCTTGTTATAGGGAAATTCCATATAATATAACACATAGGGAAATGAGCTGTGCACATGTTCAGTTAGATACTAGTGCAGGTTAGACCCCGGGAGGGATGAACTGACAGCAGTCCCTAGGACTGTACCTGCCCGCCCCCCACCGCCGCTTTCCTCCTGGGGGACAGTACAGCTGAGAACCTGTGAAGACATTTGTTCTCCAGATTGTGGATGGAGGTAGTGCAGGCTGGCAGGTAGCCTAGGTCTCTGGATGTGCCAGAGGATACTCACGAGAACCTGAACTCAATTTAAGTTCATTTATTCACTTAAGAAGAGTTATCATGAAGGGCCTGCCTTCTTTGCCCAGAGGGGATGATGAGAGCTGCTTCTAAAATCAACTTCAGGTCTGGAATTTTTCATCTACAACCCCCCCCTCACATTCTGCCCTGTAGGTCACCCCCTGCCTTAAGCCAACCCTTTCTTGCCACACTCCTGCATGGAGTGTGTTCCTTCAGCGCTACGTGTATGTACCCCAGCCCCATCACTGAGCACAGGCCACAGGGTGCGCCAGGAGCCCGAGCAGGCCAGGCTTCTTTTTCACAGCTGAGCACACCTAATGGTCTTCCTGCCACACCCAGGACTTTCCACACTTCTCTCCCGTTTCTCCATCCTCTAACATGGACCCTGGAGCTTGCCCCAGCATGTGTCAGGCCAGAAGCCCTGAGCCCTCCTAACCTGAAAGCCTCAACTTTACAGAGAGGAGAGTGGACGTAGCTCCCCCTTTGCTAGTAGTAAGTCTAGAAGGAGCCCAGCTGGATGGGCAGGTTCAGAAAGCCTGAGAACAAGTTTCCCATGTTCCTAACATTCTAGGAACTCAACTATTAGGGCTAGAACAGAGAGTTTCCAGGAGCCTGGCCCAGTGTGGGCCCCTACCCAGCCACACTCAGCCAAATCTCGGGAAGGGGGCAGGGCATCTGTGCTCTCAGTGAGCATCTTATTGAATGGCTCTTCTCATTGAATAGTCGAGTTTGGTATGCATTACTCTGTCCCAGCCCCATTAGTTTAGAAATTGAGAGTCCAGGAGAAGTGAGACTCTAAGATCACACAGCTCAGCTGTGGAGAGTTGGGATTTGAACAAATAGGGTCTTGTTCAATGGTGCCACATAGTTCTGAAATTATTTTTCCATTGGAAACTAGCTTTTTGCACAAACAACTTATAAATTAAGCCTTACTCTCTAAAGTCTTAGGAAAAAAAAATTAGAGGACTACTTTGGAACTTTGTATATCCAAGATACATTTTCCAATCTTGAAGGAAAATCTCCTTTGGCATCTGACAAGTGGCATGAGCATCTGCCCTCCACTTCCTTCAAGTACACTTCTGTCTTTCAGTGTGAACCTGGACATTATGCCAGGCCAGCTGGTGGCTGTGGTGGGCACTGTGGGCTCTGGGAAATCCTCTTTGATGGCAGCCATGCTGGGAGAAATGGAAAATGTCCACGGGCACATCACGGTCAAGGTGAGAAGGAATGCCAAGGAGAAGACTCCTGACACTCAAATGTGGGCAGCACTAAGACTGCTGCCTTCTCACGGGGAGAAAGAATCTGATAACCACTCCTGTCAGGTAGCTGTTGGTGGGGTCTCAGAGACATCTCTGAGACTTATAAACTATAGATTCTTTGCCCTACTCCACATGTACAATCATATTCTGGGGTAGATTCTAAAAACCTGCATTTTTAATGAGCTCCCCAGGTGATTCTCATGTGCATACTGCAGTTTGAAAGCTGTTGAAAGATGTCTTCTTTCAAAGTATAGGTAATTCTACTATAATCCATGTTTCTGAAATCCTCCTAATCTACAAAATTGTGCAATAAAAATAAGAGGACTTGGGAGAAAGAGCTGGAACAGATTAACAAAAACATATGTAGCCAGGCTACCAACAAAAACAATAAGAGCAATAACAAGAAAAACAGTAGCATTGTAAAATCTCCACTGACTGTTGCACCCAGCTTCACAATTAGTTCTAGGCCTCTCACCTCTTCCTTTGAGAGCTGGGTGTTCAGTGCAGTTCAGTTCAGTCGCTCAGTCGTGTCTGACTCTTTGTGATCCCATGAATCGCAGCACGCCAGGCCTCCCTGTCCATCACCAACTCCCGGAGTTTACTCAAACTCATGTCCATTGAGTCAGTGATGCCATCCAGCCATCTCATCCTCTGTCATCCCCTTCTCCTCCTGCCCCCAATCCCTCCCAGCATCAGGGTCTTTTCCAATGAGTCAACTCTTTGCATGAGGTGGCCAAAGCATTGGAGTTTCAGCTTCAGCATCAGTCCTTCCAATGAATATTCAGGACTGATTTCCTTTAGGATGGACTGGTTGAATCTCCTTGCAGTCCAAGGGACTCTCAAGAGCCTTCTCCAGCACCACAGTTCAAAAGCATCAATTTTTCAGCACTCAACTTTCTTCACAGTCCAACTCTCACATCCACACATGACCACTGGAAAAACCATAGTCTTGACCAGACGGACCTTTGTTGGCAAAGTAATGTCTCTGCTTTTAAATATGCTGTCTAGGTTGGTCATAACTTCCCTTCCAAAGAGTAGGCATCTTTTAATTTCATGGCTGCAGTCACCATCTGCAGTGATTTTGGAGACCCAAAAAGTAAAGTCTGACACTGTTTCCACTGTCTCCCCATCTATTTGCCATGAAGTGATGGGACCAGATGCCATGATCTTAGTTTTCTGAATGTTGGGCTTTAAGCCAACTTTTCACTCTCCTTCTTCACTTTCATCAAGAGGCTTTTTCATTTCTCTTCACTTTCTGCCATAAGGGTGATGTCATATGCATATCTGAGATTATTGCTATTTCTCCCGGCAATCTTGATTCCAGCTTGTGCTTCTTCCAGCCCAGCGTTTCTCATGATGTACTCTGCATATAAGTTAAATAAGCAGGGTGACAATTTACAGCCTTGACGTATTCCTTTTCCTATTTGGAACCAGTCTGTTGTTCCATGTCCAGTTCTAACTGTTGCTACCTGACCTGCATATAGGTTTCTCAAGAGGCAGGTTAGGTGGTCTGGTATTCCCATCTCTTTCAGAATTTTCCACAGTTTATTGTGATCCACACAGTCAAAGGCTTTGGCATAGTCAAAAAAGCAGAAATATATGTTTTTTTGGAACTCTCTTGCTTTTTCAATGACCCAGTGGATGTTGGCAATTTGATCTCTGGTTCCTCTGCCTTTTCTAAAACCAGCTTGAACATCTGGAAGTTCACGGTTCATGTATTGCTGAAGCCTGGCTTGGAGAATTTTGAGCATTACTTTACTAGCATGTGAGATGAGTGCAATTGTGCGGTAGTTTGAGCATTCTTTGGCATTGCCTTTCTTTGGGATTGGAATGAAAACTGACCTTTTCCAGTCCTGTGGCCACTGCTGAGTTTTCCAAATTTGCTGGCATATTGAGTGCAGCACTTTCACAGCAGCATCTTTCAGGATTTGCAATAACTCAACTGGAATTCCATCACCTTCACTAGCTTTGTTTGTAGTGATGCTTTCTAAGGCTCACCTGACTTCACATTCCAGGATGTCTGGCTCTAGGTGAGTGATCACACCATCGTGATTATTTGGGTCGTGAAGATCTTTTTTGTACAGTCCTTCTGTGTATTCTTGCCACCTCTTCTTAATATCTTCTGCTTCTGTTAGGTCCATACCATTTCTGTCCTTTATCGAACCCATCTTTGCATGAAATGTTCCCTTGGTATCTCTAATTTTCTTGAAGAGATCTCTAGTCTTTCCTGTTCTGTTGCTTTCCTCTATTTCTTTGCATTGATCCCTGAGGAAGGCTTTCTTATCTCTCCTTGCTATTCTTTGGAACTCTGCATTCAAATGGAAATATCTTTCCTTGTCTCCTTTGTTTTTCACTTCTCTTTTTTTCACAGCTATTTGTAAGGCCTCCTCAGACAACCATTTTGCCTTTTTGCATTTCTTTTCCTTGGGGATGGTCTTGATCCCTGCCTCCTGTACAATGTCAGGAACCTCCGTCCATAGTTCATCAGGCACTCTGTCTATCAGATCTAGTCCCTTAAATCTATTTCTCATTTCCACTGTATAGTCATAAGGGATTTGGTTTAGGTCATACCTGAATGGTCTAGTGGTTTTCCCTACTTTCTACAATTTAAGTCTGAATTTGGCAATAAGGAGTTCATGATCTGAGCCACAGTCAGTTCCCTGTCTTGTTTTTGCTGACTGCATAGAGCTTCTCCATCTTTGGCTGCAAAGAATAAAGTCATTCAGATTTTGGTGTTGACCATCTGGTGATGTCCATGTGTAGAGTCTTCTCTTGTGTTGTTGGAAGAGGGTGTTTGCTATGACCAGTGCGTTCTCTTGGCAAAACTCTATTAGCCTTTGCCCTGCTTCATTCCTTTAACAGAGAGGGAATGTTTTCATGGCATCTCCATCAGCATTCTTAGCTTCCCCATAAAGCTAAATTTAGGGGAAATTATAGGTACTTGGAATCATTTCACCAGCCACTACTTGCACCCCAAAGAGGCATGTCTGTAGATTTTTTAGCTTTTCTTCTTAAGATCTTCACATATTGCTAAGCCATTCTTCTTCATTATAAGAAAACATGCCCCTGATTACTTAGCATTGAAAGGCCTGGAAAATTTTTAAAAGCCAACACTTCTTCCACATTATACTGACATTTATTCCCTGATTTACTGATCATTAATGAGATAGTTTACATTAAATAAACATGCAGCATAACAGAGCAGACTCTACAGATTTAACTCTGTCTACTAACTCCTTTCAGGACACTTTTTCCTGCTAATTCATAACCAAGTTTGTCCTCAAACCCAAAGGCATTTACCCTCTGTCTTTTCCTTTGACATGATCAGATTCATGCATCAGCCTGGTGCCCAAATTTCCATCTCTGAGTTCTTGCTTCCTAAGATGTCATCTATCTGGTTTCCCCCATCAGTGCTGGCCCTCTGTTGGTCCTAGTAAACTCACCAGGGTCTGACTAAAACCCTGTTCTAGAAGCAGCATGTGCATTCATCCTTCAGCTTTCAGATCATGGCTAGAGAGTGAAGGTCCAAAAAGGAGACTTTAAATGATGCATGGGATATTGAATTTTTCTCCCTATTTGGTGCAATAAATACATGTACCTTTATAAAGATCAGTTGTCCAGTCAGCCTGACATTTTTTCAAAGCTACGTTCCATTTGTTCCTCCCACCTCCACCAACCCCTCCTTCAACCCTGCATTTCCAGAGGTACAGAGCAGTCATGTGGTCTGATCCTTCCCATCCAGGGCTCTGTAGCCTATGTCCCGCAGCAGTCCTGGATCCAGAATGGCACCATAAAGGAAAACATCCTTTTCGGATCAGAGTTGGATGAAAAGAAATACCAGCAGGTTCTGGAGGCCTGTGCCCTCCTCCCTGACTTGGAAGTGCTGCCTGGAGGAGACATGGCTGAGATTGGAGAGAAGGTATTTGGGACATGAGGGGATCCCAAAAGGTGAAGGAAAAGAGTGGGGATGGTGAAGAAGTCCATGACAATAAAATAGTTGATCAATTTTGGTAGTTAAGTCTGGAACAAATATCAGAAAACTTGAGTTTGCACAATATTTTGTGCAAATAACTCAGAAATTTAAAATTTTGTACCTGAAAGCAAATATGAGTTGTGTAATCTAAAGGAAAGATAATGAACCTAGGACTTGGTTAACTAACCAGCAGCTAACCCGAGGTAGACCTCACAGGTAGAAGGCCAGAGGCAGACCGGAGCTGTCTGAACTCTAATTCTGTATACTAATGTGGGCCAGAGTAGGGCTCTAATAATCTGCAGTGAACACATAGAAATCTAATACATTATTAAATGCCTTTCTTAAAAGTTAATTTTTAATGACCATTTCATAGTATATGAATATAGTATAATTTGTTTACAAATCCCTGATTACTATTTATTTAGGATGTTTTTATCCTCTTTCCCCATTATTAAAAATGAATATAGCAGTCTTTTGGGGAAAGGTCTTGAGGTTAGGAGACTGCAGATACAGTTCTTGTTTCTTAATTCAGCATACATTTCTTGAGTACCTGCTGTGTGCCAGATACTATTTTAAGTGCTGGAGTTATACCCACAAACAAACAGAAAATCCACCCTGATATAGCTCTACATTCTCCTGGGGCAGGAAGCAAAAACAACAACAAAATAAGTAAATTATATGATATAAAATGATAACCTGGGCACACATTTAATTATTAGATTTAAAGTTATTTATTTGAATCAAAGATATTTATTTGTATAAAGGAACTTGTGTTACTGAACCCACGTCCAGCTGCCCACCATGCAACAAAGCCAGCCTACTGACACTGAGTTGTGGTACAGCAAAGTACAGCGTTTATTGCAGGGCCAAGCAAGGAAAATGGGCAGCTAATGCTCAAAAGACTGGAACTCCTCAGTGGCTTTCAGGAGAGGGTTTTTAAAGGCAGCATCTGGGGTGAGGGTTGCAGCTTGTCGACTTTCTTCTGATTGGTTGGTGGTAAGTGACAGGGTGCTGTTTCAGGACTCTTAATCATCGACCTGGTTCCAGCCAGTTTCAGGTCTAAGTGCTTATGGTCAGCGTGCAGTTATCATCCTCCAACTGCATGAGAATTTTTGTTTCTGCAGAACAATTTAGAGATATGCAAGCAGATTGTTACGTATACCCCTTAAGGAGGAGCTAGGGCTCTGTTTTATAGCTGAACTATTGTTTCTTGATTGCTTTTCCTTTGTTTCTACATTCTCTCGCTTCCCTAATTAGTAACTGCTTGAAACTCAGGAAGGCCAGGGAGACTAAAGCTTTTTTTCCTACAAGTAAGAAACAGGGGACACAGAGGGGCTTTTGTACCCAGGAGGTTGCCCTGCAGGGTCCTGCTTTGTTTCAATCCTTCCTTTATGTTCCTTAATTTGAGGGGAACAGGTATGAGCCAAGAATGGGAATAAAGTTTTGGATAGAGATGTTTATCATAAATTCAGTAGAAGAACTCAGTTTTAGGGGGACTCAGTTTCAGTACTTAATAGAAATTATTTTCTTCCTCAGGGTATAAATCTCAGTGGGGGTCAGAAGCAGCGGATCAGCCTGGCCAGAGCTACCTATCAAAATTCAGACATCTATATTCTGGATGACCCTCTGTCAGCTGTGGATGCCCATGTGGGAAAACATATTTTCAACAAGGTCTTGGGTCCCAACGGCCTATTGAAAAGCAAGGTGAGAACTTATTTAAAGTGATGAAGACATGAAGAAGGGCACACGTCTTCTAGGACTACTGATCCTAAAGCAGATTTCCTTATTTTCCTGTCCTCCTGGGCTGCTGAGGAGATAATATCATGCTGGTCTCGCAGGAAATGGCCTGGTGAGGTCTCCCATCTAGTGGTCATAGCTTATGTGAGAACTGGGTAATTTGAACCTTATTCTCTGGTTCCAACACTGAGCCCCTTATTAATTAAGGATGATTAATTATGATTAAAAAGTCCTTAGAGATCTGTGGTATACGAAGAAATATATTTGGTTTTGTCACTAGCTCCTGGCGTAAAACTTGTTCAGTTGCTAAGGTGTGTCCAAATCTGCAATCCCATGGACTGTAGCACGCCAGGCTTCCCTGTCCTTCACCATCTCCTGGAGCTTGTTCAAACTCCTGTGGACATGAGTCCACATGTGATGGGAAGACAAGTGATGGGAGAACTGGAATTTTCAGCCCCAAACACCAGCCTCTGGAGAGGGGAAGATGGGCTAGAGTTTGGATTATAAAAATTCTTGAATAAGGAGATTCCAAGAGCTTCTGGGTTGGTGAGAACATGAAGGTACTGGGAGAGCATAGAAATTCTGCGCAAGCACTCCCTCCAGCAGCAAGTGTAGAGTGGGGGCTGGCAGCACTCTATCTTGTGTTTGGCTTGTTCCCATCAAGATTTTTTTTAATGCTTCTACTCAGGCTGGCAGGGTTGACAGGGCGGCTGTCCCTCTGAGGCCTTTTGCCTCTCTCTCAGATCAGTGAGTCAACAGGAACTCACTTTCCCTCCTATCTTTGGTCCTGGTTTCTGTCCTTAAAGCTAATTGGCTGCATTCATTCTTGAACTGAATACCCACTCTGGGCCTGGTTCATTGCAAATACTGGGCAAGCAGATGAAAAGTTTTCATCTCTGCTCTCAAGTGACGTATCTAATTGGCAGACATATCAAAAAGCAAGCAATAGTATTATAACACAAGAATTATTTTTAATGGCAATCTATACAAACTACTATCTGGTGGGGTCCCCAGGTGGCTCAGTGGTAAAGAATCTGCCTGCAATGCAGGAGACTCAAGTTTGATTCCTGGGTTGGGAAAATTCCCCTGGAGAAGAAAATGGCAACCTACTCCAGCATTCTTGCCTGGGAAATCCCATGAACAGAAGAGCCTAGCAGGTTACAGTTCATGGGGTTGCAAAAGAGTTAGCATGACTTAGCAGCCAAGCCCCAACAACAGACAAACTACAGAGGAAACATTGGAGAAATACCCATACTCCTGGGGACTCAGGAAAGGCTACCAGAATGGTTGACTTTGAGCTGAGACTCAAAGATGGGCATCTTCTGCATCTTCCTGATACGAGTGACCTAGTGTCTGTGGGGCTGTCTGTAGAAAGCAGAGGCAGTGGGCTTGGGCTATTGCTCCAGAGGCTCATCTCAACACCATGACCCCTATTTGAGCCTTATTGCTCATCTACAAGTGTTCATCTTTCTTTGAGTGGAATCCTTGTGTCAGGAGTCAGTGTGGTCCATAAATAGACAACAATACAAGGAGTGCCAAGTCTTCCACACCAGGGAGGGCCTGGGCCAAAGTTCCTTGCCCTGTAATGTTTCTAACATGCTAAAATAATCTGGGCAGTTCTTGTTAGATCAGTGGTTTGCTGGTTAGTGAGAGGGCAGTTAGTTTTGCGTGCCTCAGTTGTATTGATAGCCCTTGATCTCAAGTGACATCCCTAAGCCTAAATCTTGGCTGCCCAGAAAGCTGGAGGGAAATGTGTGCAGGGCAAACCTCATTGTCACTACAGAAAAATAACTGAATATATTCATGATGACAGGAGTCTCATTTTACACACAGGGCCAGATTTTAGGATGAGATGCTGGCAAATAAAGAGGAAGTAAAAGAAACAGGTCAAGTGGTCAGGGCCACATTTGGAAGCAAAACCCCACAGTGACTCTGGTTTTCCTTTTCAAGAGTAAGCTAAACAAGGTGGTCACAGGATCGTCAGCACAACTTACTGTTATTTTTACAGACTCGAATCTTGGTGACACACAGCATTCACTTTCTTCCCCAAGTGGATGAGATTGTGGTTGTGGGGAATGGCACCATCCTGGAAAAGGGATCCTATAGCACACTGCTGGCCAATAAAGGATTGTTTGCTAAGAATCTGAAGACATTTGTGAAACACACGGGTCCTGAAGATGAGGCCACAGGTATGTGAAGAGGATTGGGATAGGATAGAACTTGGGTGTGGAAGGGACAGGAGTAGAAAACTACCACTGTTTACCTGCTAACCTGTTCAGTACCCAGTGAACTAGATTTGGAAGTGAATTAGCCAGAGATCCAATATCTGTTCTTTCTGTATTTTGTGTCTCTGTAAAGAAACACAAACATAGAAATTTTTTAATCTGAGCCAAACTAGGGGCCTATCCGGCTCATCTGGCTTCTGACATGCAATCATAGGATACTCTTTAGAAGACGGGGCTTCCCTGATAGCTCAGTTGGTAAAGAATCTGCCTGCAATGCAGGAGACCCCAGTTTGATTCCTGGGTCAGGAAGATCTCTTGTAGAAGGGATAGGCTACCCACATATTCTTAGGCTTCTCTTGTGGCTCAGTTGGTAAAGAATCCGTCTGCAATGCAGGAGACCTGGGTTCAATCTCTGGGTTGGGAAGATCCCCTGGAGAAGGGAAAGGCTACCCACTTAAGTATTCTGGCCTGGAGAATTTCATGGACTGTATAGTCCATGGGGTCGCAAAGAGTCGGACATGGCTAAGTGACTTTCAGTTCAGTTAGAAGATGACTGGAGATATGGGGTGATTAGCTCTTGTGGGAGAGACTCCAGGGGCAGAAGGGACCCCCTTTTAGGGAATGCCCTGCTTCTAGTCACATATTCCACCCTACCTATCCAGACTCATTAAAATCACTTCCTGAACAGCTTCATAATACCTGGTATTAATAGTGTACTGCTAAATCACTGCTAAGCCCTAACAAAGGAATCTTGACTAACATACCAAAAACCACTGGGTGTTTCAAACCAGAACAGAATCATGGCAGTTGCATAGTCTCAGTATACCACAGGAATAGCCCCTACCTAATATATGACCACTGGGGTCACTGATTAGTTCCAGGCAGTAATGGAGCCCTGGTCTCTGAGGTCCCTCCCAAGAACCTGCCAACAGTCATCCCAGGCATGGTTCTGGGTATCTGCTTCAGGTGGCAATTACTAAGAGGAGGTCAGGACTGAGAAAGCAAGATCTGGAGCGTGCAGGGGCATTCTGAGAATCAATCAGAAGAGGCAGAAACTTCAGAGCCTGGAAGTAGGAGCACATTCAAGCCTCGAGGTCAGAAACATGTGATAGTTTCAAACCACAAGAGTCAGAAAGAAAAGCCTAAATCAGGAAGTCTATAAACACTGGCAAGACAGGTCAGAAACAAAGACTGACCTTTGGTGTCTTAGGTGACCTTAGGATGGTGTGGGCTACAGGGATTGGGAGCCAGCCCAGGAAAGCTGGGCAGGGATAACAGCAGGAAGGAAGGGGTCAGAGCTTTCCATCAGCCTTTATGTGCTCTGGGGATTGGCCTGGAGAAAACAAAAAACACCTGCCTGGGAACTGAAGGTCTCCAGCAAAGGGCAGGGTCTGATGCTGGATCCCCCTGAGTTACTGCTCAGGCAACCACATCACCACAACCTACAGTTTTCTCATTCTAACTCTAAACGTTTTTCTTCTGATTTGCCTGGATCTGAGTTCTGTTTATCTAAACCCTTATGGGTAGACGGCCTCTTTGAAAAATCCTGTCTTTTGTGTACAGAGTTTGCAAACCCTTGTTTTGGGACACACTGATAGGCCATTTCTGAGAAGTTGTGTAAGCCACGGTGCCTGGCATGCTGTTGGCGTGGTTTCCAGGGCTCAAGGTACAGACCCCAGACGGCAGAAGAAAGGAAGGGGCAAGAGGGCAAGGTAACCCATGTCAGTGTTGGCTCGGTGTTTCCTAATTAGCCATTGTAACAAAATGCTACGAACTTCGAACTTCGTGTCTTACATGACAGAAATGTATTATCACTCACTGTTCTAGAGGTGAGAAGTCCCAAATCAAGGTGTCAACAAGATTTGTTCCTTCTGAAGCTGACAGGGAAGGATCTATTCCAGGTCTTTCTCCGAGTTTCTGGTGATTTGCTGGCAGTCTTTGGCATTCTTGGCTATAGGTACACAACATCAACCTCTGCCTTCATCTTCACATGGTTTTATCTCTTATGTGCATTTGTGTCCACATTTCCCCTTTTCACAAGGACATCAGACGTATTGGATCAGGGGCCCATCCCAATGGGCCTAATAGAGATGTTCTCTATTTGGTGAGAACTTTCCTTTAGAGACCCAGATTCAGTCCCTGGGTGAGGATGATTCCCTGGAGAAGGGAATGGCAACCCACTCCAGTATTCTTGCCTGGAGAATTCCATGGACAGAGAAGCCTGGTGGGCTACAGTCCATGGGATCACAAAGAGCTGGACACGGCTGAGTGACTAACACTTTCTTTTCACTTCCTTTACACCTTGAGACATGGTTTCCTGTTGTTTTCTGATCATACTTATCGTAGCTGATTTAAAATCTTTGTCAGTAAGACCAACACCTGTGCTTCCTTGAGTACAGTTTCGGTTGACTGCTTTTTTCTTCTTCCCGTGTACAGCCCCATACTTTCCTGCTTCCTTGTATGGCTCATTTTTTGTTGAAAACTGATCATTTTAATTAGTTTAACAGTTCTGGAAATATAGGCTCTCTCCTCTCCTTCCTCCACCAGGGTTTGTTGTTGTTCCTCCTCCTAATGTTTAGTTTCCTGAACTAATTATGTTAAGTCTATATTATTTATCTCATGTGGTCATTGACGTTCCTGCTTGGTTGGGTTAGTGGTCAGATAATGACCAAGAGGTCAGAGGTTTCCTTAAGTGCCTGCAACCAGTAAGTCACTCAGCCTTTGCTGAGAGGCTCTGTGGAAATGAGGGGTGGGGGGACATGTCTTTTTTAATAAGCCAGAAGGCAATTTACAGTTCCATCTCTGTCTTTCTTGCCTGCTTGCCCAGAGTTTGAAGTTAAGCCAGAGGTAAGGGAATAAGACATTCTCAAGTCTTTCTTGGGTAGGTGTGCAACCCTATACATGTGTATGACATACTTGATTGCTAGGAATATATTGAAGATATCAAAACTCCCTATGAATATCTTATTCCCCAGATTTTTTTTTTAAGTTCTTGGTCAGTTTCTTATTTGCCCCAACTGTTATCACTGACACGGGCAGTTGAGATGTTAAACAACGGCTGACTGTTAGAGCCAACTCCAAGTCAGGCCCAATAAAGACAAGCCCTGTGAATGGGGTTTTCCAGAGGACTGCCAGACTGGTCAAATAATGACAATTGTCCAGCAATGAGGTTTTGGGAATGTTCTGAACCCACACTGTTCCCTCCAGCAGCTGCTAGGTTACAATAATTGTAATTGGCTTACTGTTGGTTTTCTAGACTACAGCAGATCTAAGGAGAGGGCAATGGAAATAGGGTAAATTAAACTACTACAAAGCTTACCATTCTTTCTGAGATTTAGCCTTTTTTCTTAAATAAGTGCTCCTTGGATTTTTGCAAGCCTTTGGTTAACTTCAAAGTTATGGAAAATTTGGTTTTGATCATTTTTGGCCATTATGCTCGTTGCTTTTACAGAAGTCTCAATTTCTGGAGGTCATTACCATTTTCACAGCCCAAGCTGTTTTACCTTTTCAGGGTATGCTTTTTAAAAATGCTTTAAATTATTTGAATTTCAAGCAGAACATTTTAAATTTGCACTCACCTTTTTAGTCAGTTCTGGAGATTATGATCTACTGTTTGCCTCCTATAATCCTTAAAAGTTCTTTCCTGCTCCAAAGGAACTTAGAAGTTTCTGGAAATACTCTTCTTTTTGCCTTTTCTCTTCCAGTGAAATATTAACTCATCTTTCCTTTATTCTGATATTTCTCAAAGAGATGCCCTAATAAATAGTATTTCTGGAGTAAAAGATTCCAACCTGTATGTACATCTGAGATCTCTTGTCAAGGCCAACAAGATCAGAAAAGATTTCGCTCCTTGTTCATGGGGCTATGACAGCTCTATGCAGCTCTCTCCCTAACTTTTGCTGTGTCTCCTAGTCAATGAGGACAGTGAAGATGATGACTGTGGGCTGGTGCCCAGTGTGGAAGAAATCCCAGAGGATGTGGCCTCCTTGTCCATGAAAAGAGAGAATGATCTTCGTCGAACACTGAGCCGCAGGTTGGTCATCTGTTCAGCTGGCAGCCCCCATTACTTCCAGAGTTCCCCTTGATCATTCTCTTTTTCTCTTTTTTTTTTTTTTCCTGAGTGTCCACATGGATGCTCCCAGCTCTCCTTTTGTTTCTGAGCATGGGGAGGAGGGTTGGGGTGGTGTGTTTCCCCTATGATCATCTGCTCTGAAATGCACTGTGATGCAAACAGAATGACTGTGACACCTGCTTCCAAGAAGACACTGGAAGGAAAACCTCCCCTCTCAATCTTTCAGATCTAGATCCAGTAGCAGGCGTCTGAAGTCCTTAAAAGACTCCTTGAAAATTCGGAATGCGAATATCCTGAAGGAAGAGGAAAAACCAGTGAGAGGACAAAAACTCATTAAGAAGGAATTCGTACAAACTGGAAAGGTGAATGCCACAGTAAAAAGTACCATTGGGAAAAAAAAAAAAAAAAGTACCATTCATGAGAGGTGATAGAAGGCTTGAGATTCGAATATTTTTAAGTTTGATGATTTGAATATATTTGAACATATTTATAGAGGAATATGTCTTATGTGCTCTGCCAGTCTTTAAATTTACCATTGAAATGTTAGCAGAGGCTCTAGACACTTTATCAAATCGTACTTCCATGAAGAATGACACATGTCCTGTGAACATCTTCCTACCACACTTCACATAGTAAAAGCAACAAAAATGAGATGCAATTCTGGGAGCCAGAGAATACCAATCTATCAAGCTCATAGCACACAGTTCAAATTAATAAAACTTAAGACCAAGCTCTTAAATTTAAGGTATTAAACATTAATAAAACAAGGTCTGTGGTGTAGCCTTATCTGTCCCATTCTGTTTTTATATCTGTTCCTCTTAATTTCATCTAGAAGTTCATTAATAATCTGATGGTTATTTACTCTGAATTGTATTTCAGCATTGATTATTATCTTGCCCAGTATAGAAATGTGATCCCTTACTAAATTTTGCTACCTGCTATCCACTTTTCCAAAGCACTGCATTCCCCTGTGATTGATATTCTGGTAATTCCTCACCAAAATTCAATAATGTGTGTTAGTTGCTCAATTGTGCCTGACTCTTTGCGACCCCACTGACTGTAGCCTGCCAGGCTCCTCTCTCCATGAGATTCTCCAGGCAAGAATAGTGGAATGGGTTGCCATTCCATTCTTCAAGGGATCTTCCCAACCTATGGATTGAATCTGGGTCTCCTGCATTGCAGGCAGATTCTTTACCATCTGAGCCACCAGGGAAACCCAAAATGCCAATAGGAATTCTACTAACACTGAGGTGGGGGCTTTGCAGGTGAAGTTCTCCATCTACTTGAAATACCTACAAGCAATAGGATGGTGCTCGATAGTCTTCATCCTCTTGGCATTTGTGATCTATTATGTGGCTTTTATTGGATCAAACCTCTGGCTCAGTGCTTGGACCAGCGACTCTAAAATATACAATGGCACCAACTATCCATCCTCTCAGAGGGACATGAGAGTTGGCGTCTATGGAGCTCTGGGAATAGCACAAGGTATGTGTGATGGCTACAACAGTTGTCCCTGAGACAATCTGTCAGGTCCACTTTGCCTTGACTTGGGAAAGCATTTGCCATTGTGTCCCTAGCACAAGTCTTCAGGGGTCCCTGTGCATGGTGCTGACTGCACTGCTTCCATTTCTAGGTTTCTTTGTGTTCATAGCGAATATCTGGAGTGTCTACGGTTGCAACCACGCATCAAACATCCTCCACAAGCAACTGCTGAACAATATCCTTCGAGCACCCATGAGTTTTTTTGACACAACACCCATAGGTCGGATAGTGAACAGGTTTGCTGGTGTAAGTATCTCAAGGGCTGTAAGACGCATTTATGGCTGAGGATCTTTCTGTTTCTAACAGGGAAAGAATTCTCATTTTCCCCTAGACAACACCGGGCAGTTCCAGTTCTTTGGTCCCACTTAGCATGCAGATGTTTCTGGAATACCTTATGCCTGGTCCTAGGGGTCCTGGGGATACAGGGATGAACCACTGTGGCTCTTTAAGTAGGCCACCAATGAGTGAGGGAGATGGCCAAGGAAATAAAGGATGATAGAATATGGGAAAATCAGGAACAACAATGCGCACAGTGGCATTCCGGGAGTATGAAAGAGTGACAGAAAAAAGAGGTCCAGCTGTATCTGGATGACCAAGGGTGGGAAATGTCAGAAAAGGTGAGATTTAAGTGGTAGAGGTTAGCCAGAAAGATGGTGGAGGGAGAGGGGGTGGGCCGGAGGCACTAGAAGCAGGATGTGAAGGACTACTCTGCAGAGGGAAAAACACAAGTGAAAGCAGAGTCACTGGTTTTGACAGTGAGTAAAAGTGATAGTGGGACAACCCTTGGTCACCGCTTGGTCACTGCTTCTAGTCCTGAAACTACCATCTTTGACACTTTACAAATAAGTAAACGAGGTCTAGGTTATAGAATCTTGTGGTTTTAATGGAGTTCTGGAACACTGTCTCCATTGGCTGCAGATTCTAGAACCCTTAGCATTTGTTCATTCAACATTTATTGGGTACCTTCTATGAGCCAAGGACTGTACTGGGGATTGAGATGCTCAATAAATGCAAAGGTCATAGATGGCTCTCTACCATGGACCAGACTGAACTCATTGATTCTTAATGAATATGAGGTGGAAATTTCAGGAACAGAGGAAACCAGACAATTCAGAGTAATATTCAACTATCACCAACAGAATTTTCAAACTTTTGTTTGTAGAAGAGGGCACACATTTTTAATAATGTCTTAGAAGCTCTGAGCCCTTATGTGTTTGGTCTTGTAGCAGACACAGAAAGTCTAGCTCCCAGCCTACAGCCAGGTTTTGGAGACATGGCAACTACTTCACAAGTGGGCTGGCCCCCACTTGTCACCTTCCTCTGCAACAAAAATGGTGGGCATGATGTCACTGGAGACAATTTACATGGGCTTTCTGCTGTTTATTAAAGCCTTAAAAAGGACATAATTTTGGATGGGGAGATTTCTCACAGGAATTTTGCAAAGATTGCACACTCTTTTCCAGGGTTGTAATATATATATGTATTATGCATGCTCATTCACTTTGGTTGTGTCTGACTTTTTGTGGCCCTATGGACTGTAGCCCATCATGCTTCTCTGTTCATGGGGATTCTCCAGGCAAGAATACTGGAGTGGGTTTCCATGCCCTCCTCATAACTGTGTCCAGGGTTGAGAGAAAAAAAGTTCTCACTATCAGTTCTGCGCAGATTACTTTTGACCATTAACTGGCATAGATTCTCCATCCTTCCTTCCTCCCCTACCTCCATCTCTTCTTAAAGGCTCAGCCATCGGCTCCAGGGGATCTGGGATCTAACTCTCCTTTATGGTCTGAGTCACCTCCACCACAAAACTCAGCATACAATTAATGATAATTTCCTTTTTCATGCAAAAACAGTTAGCAAAATATGACTGTTGCATAAGTAACTCAATATAAGTTTTCTGTGTTTTCTTTTTCAGAAGATTAATTATGTATATACATATATAATTATCTTTATATATAATATGTATATATGAATAATAATACATATCATATATATTAAACATATTATATATACATTTTATAAATATAAAATATATATAATAATACATATCATTATTTATTTGGAACATGGGAAAAAGGAAACTATCATTAATTGCAGAGTGAGTTTTTGAGGGAGGTGGCTCAGACCTTAAAGGAGAATTAGATTCTGGGTCCTCTGGAGCAGGTGGCTGAGCCCTTAAGAGGAGATGCAAGTAGGGGAGGAAGGAAAGATGGAGAATTTATACCAGATAAGGGTCAAAATGCAGGAAGTGAAGAGGAACTAAAACGTCTCTTGATGAAAGTGAAAGAGGAGAGTGAAAAAGTTGGCTTAAAGCTCAACATTCAGAAAACTAAGATCATGGCATCTGGTCCTATCACCTCATGGGAAATAGATGGGGAGACAGTGGAAACAGTGTCAGACTTTATTTTTGGGGGCTCCAAAATCACTACAGATGGTGACTGCAGCCATGAAATTAAAAGACGCTTACTCCTTGGAAGGAAAGTTATGACCAACCTAGACAGCATATTAAAAAGCAGAGACATTACCTTGCCAACAAAGGTCCGCCCGGTCAAGGCTATGGTTTTTCCAGTGGTCATGTATGGATGTGAGTTGGACTGTGAAGAAAGCTGAGCGCCGAAAAATTGATGCTTTTGAACTGTGGTGTTGGAGAAGACTCTTGAGAGTCCCTTGGACTGCAAGGAGATTCAACCAGTCCGTCCTAAAGGAAATCAGTCCTGGGTGTTCATTGGAAGGACTGATGCTGAAGCTGAAACTTCAATACTTGGGCCACGTCATGCGAAGAGTTGACTCATTGGAAAAGACCCTGATGCTTGGAGGGATTGGGGGCAGGAGGAGAAGGGGATGACAGAGGATGAGATGGCTGGATGGCATCACCAACTCGATGGGCATGAGTTTGAGTAAACTCCGAGAGTTGGTGATGGACAGGGAGGCCTGGCATGCTGCGATTCATGGGGTCGCAAAGAGTCGGACATGACTGAGCGACTGAACTGAACTGAAGGGTCAAAAGTAATCTTCACAGAACTAATAGTTGGTGAGGGTTTCTTTTTTTCTCTCAACCCTGGACAGTTATTTGCATTCTGATATGACTAAGCAAATTCCCTACCACAACTGAGAAGGTGTAAAGTGTCCCAGGAATTCATGAGCACACCATCTCTCCTCCTGTGTCCCTAGGATATCTCCACCGTGGATGACACCCTCCCCATGTCTTTACGCAGCTGGGTCTTGTGCTTCCTGGGCATCATCAGCACCCTGGTCATGATCTGCCTGGCCACTCCCATCTTCGTTGTCGTCATCATTCCTCTTGGCATCATTTATGTGTCTGTTCAGGTAGGTTTGGAAATGGCTAGGTTTCCCTTCTTCTCTACTCATAAAAGCTTAAGTTCTCTTGTGTTTATGGCTAGTCACTCCCCACCCCTCAAGCATCTTTGTCATTGAGTCAGATACTAACATACCATCTTCACAATGGTGAGGTTGTTGGTGGCTTCTAGAAGAGGTGTGCTAAGGCTGCTTCCTTGGTTGGCTTAGGTTGATCTACTTGGAGATGTCCCTCAGCAGGAGCCCAGTCTCTTTTCACTTCAGGGTAGTTCTCCTTTCACTGGGGTGTCTGTGGCAGGGCGGTGGGTGGGGGGGTTCAATTCCAGTGTGGTCTTGAGGGCACAAGTAGTTTGACAGCCAAGCCTCAAGGGAAACTAGAGCAAGTAGAAAGGGCTCCATGCCTGTAATAAGGGGCGGGAATGAGGGGAAGGAAGCTGTAGAGAGAATTCTTGTCCCAGCAGCTACCTTTAGGATGAATTGATCACCTTGAGAAAATAATGCTGAAGCCCTTCAGTGAAGGGTAGCCTTGTGGCTGTGATAAGTTTACACTCCTGGGCTTTGTGTTGAGTTCCTCAGGTACATTGTCATCTCTGTTAGTAACAAACCAACAAATAAAAGGCAGGATATTTGAGGAAACTTCCAGGTATAACACTTTGAATTCTGACTCTCCCATGCCTAGCTCTCTCCCTAATTTCAACAAATCCTCTGGGCTTCCGTGGTGGCTCAGACAGTAAAGAATTCACCGACAATGCAGGAGACCCAGGTTCAATCCCTGGGTTGGATCCCCTGGAGAAGGGAATGGCTACCCACTCCAGTATTCTTGCCTGGAGAATTCCATGGACAGAGGAGCCTGGCAGGTTATAGTCTACGGGGTCACAAAGAGTCAGACATGACTGAAGCGACTTAGCACGCATGCATCAGCATACCTTTCTTGAGCCATTTATTGTCCATCTCTCCTTTCCAAACCCCTTGTTCCCCAGCTGCATTTATCCCTTTAGAGACCATTTTTCTCACTACTGTCATTTAGAAATATGTGAAAAAAAAAAAATATGTGCAGATTCTTGGGACCATATGGATTAGGCTGACAAAACTCTGGATTATTCCAGATTCTAGGGCTGTGGCATAGTGTCTTGCTTTCATGCTCCCCTGATCCCCACCAACCCCAGATCCTCCCATCGTCCTCTTCCTCTGAGCCTCTCTCATCTCTCCTCTAGTAAGAGACCAGATCAGAGCTGCCTTTTGTTCAGATGTGGGCTCTGGCCTCAAAGTAATGAATGTTGGTCATGGCCACAAGGGAAGAGGTAACAACATATGTGATGTGATTGTGTGACAGAATCTTCATTTTTTTTGGGTCCAGATATTTTATGTGGCTACTTCCCGCCAGTTGAGACGACTGGACTCCGTCACCAGGTCCCCAATCTACTCTCACTTCAGTGAGACTGTGTCAGGTTTGTCTGTTATCCGCGCCTTTGAGCATCAGCAGCGATTTCTAAAGCAAAGTGAGACAGCGATTGACACCAACCAGAAATGTGTCTTTTCCTGGATCACCTCCAACAGGTGAGATTGCCCCCAGATATTCACCCAGACACGTGTGCTTTGCAGGTTTGACGTTAGCTGTGGGAGGGTAGGCGTGGCCCGAAATGTGAAATTTACTCTGGCTAAACACGCCTATCATGTGAGAAGAGAGGAGAAAGCATGAGCTTCGGAGTCAGACTGGTCCCTGTATCTGCTCTGCTACTTCCCAAGCGGGGGGAATTGTCTTGACCCCTCAGGAAAAATCTCGTTTTCTTTGTTTTTACAATGACTGGAACACAACCTATCTCATGGGCTTATGGAGGAAGTCACATGACACTGCTCAGCATTTTGTAACAGATACTGTCCAGGTGCTGGGTGAACCAGACATTCTGTTTGCTTCCCTGAGAGTGGACGTGAGGTTGTCCACAGGCAGGACAGTTTTTGTAGGTGGGAAAGAAGCAGAAGTTGGAGGGAGGAGAGCTGGAAAATTTTAGGTAAAAATAAGTAATGACAGAAATGAAAAGCTCAAATCCTGTGAGGTGAATCCAAAAAGGCTGAGCAGTCTTGGTTCCTCCAGCTTCATTAGACCTTGGCATGTCCTTGGAGGAGGAAGATCTTTTTCAGGAAATGAAAGCTCTTGAGTGGTTTCTACACTGTCTTGCAGTGTGAAGGGCAGGCTAATGATGCTTAGTATTATTTGGAACATGAAGAGGTCAGAAATTTGATTGTAAAGATATTTTATATCTTAGATACTTTCCAAGAAGGAAAGAGTCATTTTTCTGTTGGATGCCCCTTGTAAAATATCTATCATATTTATTTGTAGATGTGCTAGAATTATTTGTACAAATTTAGGTAAGCACATTTTACTGTGAAAGTTAGTTTTTATAAATTACATCAATCGATATACTATTCTGTTCTCTACAAAGCCCAACATATCTCCTTATTATCATCTCATACCTAACTTCTCTCCACCTCCTACTTTTTCTCCATCTTTTTAAAATCATGAAATCAGACAGGGTACATTGAACCTTCCTGTGGTGACTTCTTTCTAACCTTACATATGAATTCTTGATGCCATTGTTTACCATGCCTAATCAAAAGAACCCATTTGGAACATTTGTTAAAATGCAGATTCCTAAAAGTCATTCCCTCAATCTCCTGGGTAAGAGTCCACAAATTTTTGGCACAAATTTGTATATTTTTAACAATATCCACCAGATGATTCTTATGATTTGGCAAGTTTGGGAGGCACTGAACTATAGGATTCCCTTAGTTTAGCAAACTCTTCCAGTATCTTTAAAAATGCAATTTATTTTCCAAAATCCAAAATTTAAAAGACTTTAGGAAAACATGGCATAGTTAAACTGAGGCACCTCCTAAGAAGGCAGTCCTACCAACTCAAGCCCTCTCAGAATGTCCTGGGAGCCCCACGCTTGCTGGGTAAGGTAAGGAAGGTGACACCTCTCAGTGACACCTCTTTCTCTGGTTCTGTTGCCCTCCAGGTGGCTTGCAGTTCGTCTGGAGCTGATTGGGAACCTGATCGTCTTCTTTGCATCCTTGATGATGGTTATTTATAGAAGGAACCTAACTGGGGACACTGTGGGCTTTGTTCTGTCCAATGCACTTAATGTGAGTCTGGCTGGGAGTTTGGCTGAATTAATGCATTATTCTTAAATGCATGGTATATCCTAGACTAATTTAAGGATTAGTCTAGGGTATACCATGGAGTCCATGCTCTGGATTCCTTTTTAGATCCAGATAGACCAGGAGAGACTGTGGTTCAAACCCTGTCTCCATCTCTTACTAATTGTGTAACCCATGGACATGCTCCTTAACCTTTCTAAGTGGGTGCCAGTGTCATCTGGAAAACTGGATATATATTTTATTTCCCTGGGGAGTTAAGAAAGCAATCTCATGTGATTCAATCTAATAGTTTCCCATCTCTTTGCCTCTTTACTTGATTATAGTCAAAAGAAAAAATAAGCATTTCTTTTATAATATAGCAGTAACCAGAAAGTCTTTTGAACAAATAACTTCTACATTTATTTTGTTAAATTACAGAATAATTGGAGTTCACTTTAATGAAGAATATAGAGTCTTATAAAACTATATAATGCATCCCCCACTTGACTAAGGGATAAATATCAGACATTATTTCTTACCACCTAAGACAGAGACTGGCACCACAGTAAAATTTTAATAAACAATACTCATTTAATGAGTCATTTGGCCATCTTTTATGGAAATTTTCTGAACTAATATTTTGGGGGTCTGCATAGCTACCAGAAGGCTCTACATAGTGCTGTTTTCAGTTGGAGTCCATAAGACCCAAAGATGATCATGGTGGAAAAGGACTCTTGTCATTCACCAGAATCACTGGGTTCCTTGTGCCACTGCCCTTTCATCCCCTCAATTCTAGGCTTATTAACCTAGAACAGACAGGGCGAAGAGTTGGAGAACTATTAGACTGAACCAAAAGAACATCATTCAGATATCAACAATTTATATGGTCCAGCCGACATCAAGTGGTTACCCTTAGTCCCCAGCCTCCTGAGCTTTCCCTGTCTCTAACTACCATGTGCTCAACAAAGATTCCTGAGAGCATGTGCCAAGCCTATGTTTTTGCCTGTAAGAAGACTACATCTGAGAAGCTTGCCTCTGAGTGACCCACAGATGCCCTGGACTCTGGCCCAGGTCATGACAGCCATCTTCCTGTTGGTTAGATTTATCTCTGTCATGGCAGGAAGGCACTTGAGTTTACTGGGGTAACAGAGGACAGGGGTCCAAGTGGATGTCCCACCTTGAGGGTTGGCTTCTCAATCGAGCTGTTGTTCATTGAGAGCAGAGAAAGGCAGCAGCTTTTTAGAAGGCCTGTTCCTACTCCATGTCTTTCCTTATGCTTTCCCCATTGGAATGCTACCCCTAAACCCTAATGACTTATAGGTGGGAGAGCCAAGTTCAAGTCCCAAAACACTAACAGCCAGTCTATCTAGCCTCAGTTTTGGCGCCAGGCCACTCCAAACCCCTGGTGTCTTTCCTGTGAGCACCACAGAGTTGAGCACTCAATTGTCCTCCCACCATTCGATGCTCTGGCCTCATTTCCTCCCCCAAGGAGGTGTGGATTGTCTCTTATCCTCCTCCTCGCTGTCTTGTAGAGCCCGAGGTGCTAGGTACCGAGGAGGCACTAGATTGACCTCGTGGTTTGACTGGTTGGGTTGCTTTGAGCCTCAGATGATCATCTTCTGGTCTCTTTGTAGATCACGCAAACCCTGAACTGGCTAGTGAGGATGACATCAGAAATAGAGACCAACATTGTGGCTGTTGAGCGAATAACTGAATACATAAACGTGGAAAACGAGGTAAGGAGGAATCAGAGGAACCCAGGGACAAGGCTAAAAAAAAAATGCTGATGCTTTGAGAATGCGTCTTCACTTTATCTAAAGATTCTAAAGGTTCTCTGTAAGTTTCCCTTGCTCTGACAGAAAGGACCTAGTTTTTTGAAACCTAGAATAGGTAATGGTTTGGGAGAAGTCAGGTCTTGGGATTGCATGAAGTTAAATGGTGGCTTCATTCTCAGAGCAACGTCTTAGCATAGGGTTTCTTTAATTGAATAAGGTAGAAACCTTCTCAGCCATCCTGGTGGCTCAGATGGTAAAGAATCTGCCTGCAATGTGGGAGACCTGGGTTAGATCCATGGGTCGGGAAGACCCCTGAAGAAGGAAATGGCTGGAAGAACCAGTCTAGTTCAGTCTGTTCAAAGCAAATGCTCATAAGTGGCTGGGACACTGCTACTCTGTTCTGTGACATGAATCCTAGGGGGGATTGTTGAGTGAGTTGTCACCACGTAAAGCACTTTTCCTCCTGTCTCCTGGCCAGGCACCATGGGTGACTGATAAGAGGCCTCCAGAAGGTTGGCCCAGCAAAGGGGAAATCCAGTTTAGCAATTACCAAGTACGGTATCGACCTGAGCTGGATCTGGTACTGAGAGGGATCACCTGTGACATTAAGAGCACGGAGAAGGTAGGTGAAGCTGAAGAAAGGCCTGGGTGAGTGCCTGTGGACATAGAAAACCATTTCTTCATTCAATTGAAGTGAGTAGGTGGGAACACTTCTGATGCCCTGAGGTGTAGGGACACAGTGCCACCACTAGAGGGCAGGATATCCACAGAGGATCAAATAGACTTACTAAGCTCTTAAGGGCTCTCTTGCTCAGCCCTCCCCTGCCTCCCAGCCGGCATCCTCTTCTGTGGCAGATGGGCTCATTTCCTATAAGCCTCAAGACTTACAGAGGGGAAGTCAGGAAGCAGCGACCTGGGGAAGGAACTGGTGGAACGCCTGTGTAGAGGTTGTCCCTGCAGAGAGAATGGGCTGGTTCTCCTCCTGGTGAGCAAGGTCCTAGTATGGAGTTCTTGTTCTCTGAGGACTTGGGGTCTGATACAGGGCCAAAAAATTGTCTGGGCAACAGTACTTAGGTCCACGTTCTCAGACCTGATGGCAGGCCCAGTCCTTCCCTTCTCCTCACGTCTAAACAAGATTCTTAAAAATATATTAATTTCCAGGAATAATTAAAACAACAGATGTGTACATTTCCAGTAGTCAATGTAGTTGTCAGCCAGCTACAAGTCAGGGGGTAGGATGGGAAGGCCATCCTTTTCTGACATCTAGGCACTTTCCCCCCTCCCCCCGCCACCAAAACCACAGTCTAACATCTTAAGAGATGCAGTAGCTAATCACTGTCTTTTCCACTTTTAAGTATGAATGCCCCAGGCTAAATTGTTGTCCCCAAGAATTACACGATGAACTAACATGCAAAAAATTGTATTTACAGATTGGCGTGGTGGGCCGGACAGGAGCTGGGAAATCGTCCCTGACAAACTGCCTCTTCAGAATCCTAGAGGCTGCAGGAGGCCAGATCACCATTGATGGGGTAGACATTGCTTCCATTGGGCTCCATGACCTCCGAGAGAAACTGACCATCATCCCCCAGGTAAACTCTAGGACGTACTCACATGCAGCTGGTTCCAGAGGAAACATGCATCATCTTCTTGATGTATGTTCATTTAGCAGTGTCATTTCTGTCATCTACCTGGGATACCTAAGCTAGTTCCCTAAAATACACCACTTCCAGAACTTACAAAAAGTAGTTTTTGCATTTTGGAGGTAATATGCTTGTGTGACTCAGTATCTAAACAGTAGGTGGCAGCATCACAACAGAAGTCAAGTGGAGCAGATGATTATCTGTAGCCCATCATGGTTCGCAGGACCTTTGCAATCAGTATTAGCAGTTTTGCCACTGAAGCTTGAAACCATTAAGCTTTATTCTCTGCATCTGATGTGGTTACAAGAGAGGGGAGGGAATCTGCAGCAATTTTTTTTTGCCAGTAAGTGGAACAGTTAGTGTATCAGCAAGAAAGTCTTCCCAGAAGCCTTGCTCTCTGGACCCTTCCAAACAAGAATGCCCTGGAGGCTCTGGGTGTGTGGTCCTGATCAGAACCTGTCTGCCTCTGCTTGCTGCAGCCAAGTCTGGGGGTGGCTTTGGCTGGTCTGGTGTTTGCTGCCTTAGTTACACTTTTCTGTAGCCTCTTCAAGAGCATAAGAAATTATTCTCTTGTGACTGCACTACTCTTTCCTGTGCATTCCCTTATTCCCTCCACCTTCATTCACACCATGAGTTTTCAGTCTGTGTGTGGAGGAGGTGGGATATTCCTCTCATCTTTTTAAGAGATGCTGAGGCAAACTTGGAGATCTGTAGATGAATTTCAGAATGAAAACAAAACCAAGGACTCCACTTCTTTTCAAATAAATATTTTATTTATTTGGCTGTACCAGGTCTTAGCTACAGTACTCAAAATCTTCGATCTTTGTTGCAGCATGGGGGATCTAGTTCCCCGACCAGGGATTAAACCCAGGCTGCCCTGCATTGGGATCGCAGTGTCTTAGCCAGTGGACCACCAGGGACATCCCCCAAGGACTCCCCTTAATGCTGTGTTTAGCTCAAAGCTGTCATCAGGGAAATCGTGCAGAACCTTGACCACTAACTAACCAGCTTTCCATCTCAGACCTGACTGCTTTCTTGGCCACAAAGACCTGGTTCTTTTTCTGACACTGGCCCCAATAACTACCTGGTCCCTTGACTTGCAGGACCCCATCCTGTTCTCTGGGAGCCTGAGGATGAATCTGGACCCCTTCAACAACTACTCAGATGAGGAGATTTGGAAGGCCTTGGAGCTCTCTCACCTCAAATCTTTCGTGGCTGGCCTGCAAGCTGGGTTGTCCTACGAAGTGACAGAGGGTGGTGACAACCTGAGGTAAGGTTTCATACCCCACTGCTCGCACAGGCTGTGGATGCGGCAAGGGGAGCACTCCTTTTGTTGCTCGTGCTTGGTGGCAGCTGGCAAAGAATTTTCACTCTCCAGGTCTAATTCCTAGTGCATAAAAGGAACCTGTTGTGAAGATTAAGACCGAAGTGAATGTGCTTGAAAACCTTTGTTAATAAACAAACCCTCATGAGACATTACAAATGTGAGTTTGCAGATCCCGCCCTTGTGCGGGTTCTGAGGTGCACTCAGGCCGAAAACAATCCCCAATGTCTGATCCAGCTCCAGAGAGACTGATCTAAGTGGTGTGAGGCACTGGTGGAGGTGTGAGTTCTAAAAGATGCCCAGAGGCCCTGATCTAAGGGGCACCTGGATGATGGAGACGTGTAGTCTGCAGGGTCCTTGTAACACCATAACCCAACACCAAGATTCTTTTGGCTTCACAATCCTTTTTACTGTTTCAAAGCATTTCTACACATGTTGACACTTCACAGTTCCTGTTGGCTAACAAGCTGACCTGGCATTTCCCCTATGACAACCTGTTTTTCCCCTCTACAAACTGGTGGTCAGTTCTTGGCCAGAGCCAGCAGCTCAAGGGTGGGTCTTCCTGCAGTCCCTGCATGGTAAGCCGGGCTTAGACCATTAGCAGCTGAAGCTCAAAAAAGGGAAGGCTCAGAAGCTCAGTTAAAGGACCTGCCACTCTGGCCTCACTTGGGAGCTTGTTGTAAATACAGAATTTCAGACTCTGGACCTACTATCTGGAATCTCCCCTGTAGCAAGAGTCCTGGGTGATTTGTGTGCACACTAGAGCAGGGAAGCAATGACGAGCAGGTTGAGTCCTTAGTAGGCGGCACGCTAGCATCACTAGGCAAAGTCCCGTGCCCAGGCTGTACCCCAGACCAGTGGAACCAGGGCCCCTGGTGATTCCAGTGTGCAGCCCCAGCGAACGCCTATGAGCCCTGGTAGAGAACACCCTATGTTTGTTCTCCCTCAGCCACAGACCTGGGAACTACTAGCAGAACGGAGGTAGGTCTTCAGGCCTATTAAAAATGCTGTTCAAACATTCAGTCAACAAATATATATTGAGCATCTACTGAAAAGACAGAGGAAAATGCCATAGACACACCCATGCCCTCCTAGAACTGACGTGCGATGGAGAAGACAGACATTGGACAAGTAAATTCTGCACAGTAAATGCCTGAGGTGTGCAGGGCCATGGGGGCCGATCTGGCAGGCTCTGATAGGGCCCAAGGACAGAATCACACCACCCTTCTTGGACCATGCTGAGACACATGGCATTACCAGTGCCTTAATTTCAGATCTGGGGTGGTGGATGTTGAAACTTAAACTCTTTGATCAGAGACTAGAGATCAATCAGCTTGGAGATCAAGCCCTCCACAGCTAAAAGCCAAACTGATGCCTCAGCAGCAGCCTGTTGCTATGAGGTCCATATGAACCAGGCAGGATTTGGGGAAGTTAAACAAACAGGTTTGCAGTATCTGTGTTCTTACATTACAGAGAAAAACTGGAAGTTCATCTTGGGTGACTTCTCATCTCCTGCAGAAATTTTCTTGCAGGGAATTACAGAACTTTAGTCTAGCCACCCCCTGTTTAATATGTTCCCTAATGGCCACGGCAGGAAAGAACAATTAGCAAATTCCCGAATATTTCCTCCACATCATTTCCCAAAGCTCCTTAATGTAAGTAAGAGGTCCAGCCTTCATTACTGGCTTTTAGCAAATTAAAGCTATTTGCATCTTACAGGCATATTTGAATTCCACATACACTGCATCTCACACCAAGACATCATCATGTTCATTAGATGTTCATTAGCAATGGTCTCCAATCAAGGCAGAAGGCCCCAAACAAATAATTAGACTTGAGGCTAGAATTACACATTAAAATAAGGAATGGATTTACTAAGAGCACTAAGAAATGCCACTGGGGCATTCTTGTGTGGTGTCATCCTATAGTAATGATGTCAGGTCAAATACTGCTGAAGCAAGCTTGGTGGCAGCCGCCTTATTTTGAAATTGTTGCTGGTGTACTGAGATATCACTGTAGCTAAATGCAAGGTACTAGCCCTGGGCTAGTGTTTTCCAAACTTGTTAAACATGAAAGTCTCCTGGGGTGTATTCAAAATACATGTTCCTCAAAATTGTGCAATTTGCAGAGACGTGGATGGACCCAGAGGCTGTCATCCCGAATGAAGTCAGCACAAAACCTATCACTTATATGTGGAAGCTAGAAAAATAAGACAGGTGAACTTACTTGCAAAGCAGAAGCAGAGACAGATGTAGACGATGGACGTATGGATAGAGGGGGAGAAGAGGAGGCGGCATAAATTTGGAGATTGGGATTGACATATATATATATATATACTATGTATAAAATAGCTAATGAGAACCTACTGTACTGCACAGGGAACTGTACCATCCTCACAGGTTTGTGAGGACCTAACTGGGAAGGAAATCCAAGGAAGAGGGGATATATGTGTATGTCTAGCTGATTCACGATGCTATATAGCAGAAACAAATACAACTTTGTGAGCAACTATACTCCAACAAAAATTAATTTAAAAAATACATATCCCTAGCCTCCTCCCCATTCTGAGAATGGAGACCAGAAGTATGAATTTTTTAATTAAGTACCTGGGGTGAGCCTTCTAATTAATTAAAGGTTTGGAAAACATTGCCTTTGGCAACAGTGAAGAGCTAGTGGAAGAGGGTAAGGCATTCTAACGGAATAGAGGTGTGTGGGTTTTGAAAGTCTGATCTGGGACGTGAAATGTACCCTCTCAGACCCTCAAGCCTGGGTACTCCCTGGTCCTTAGGGGCTAATGCTTGGTTTCTTCCATTGCTGCAGCGTAGGGCAAAGGCAGCTACTGTGCCTGGCCAGGGCTCTGCTTCGGAAATCCAAGATTCTGATCATGGACGAGGCCACTGCTGCGGTGGATCTAGAGACAGATCAGCTCATCCAGATGACCATCCAAACTGAGTTCTCCCACTGCACAACCATCACCATTGCCCACCGGCTGCACACCATCATGGACAGTGACAAGTGAGTAAGGAGACAGCCTCATAGCTGGCTTAACCCTTGGTCAACAGTGATAGCATCAGTTGTGAGATATCTTTACAGAAGACTTAACCACCAGCATTTTACTGTGAAGAAATAGAGGCTGAGGGATTTCAAGTAATTTGCCCAAAATTATACATCAGGCCGACAGGGTTAAGGGAACTGTCTTGAAGGTAAAATGGGAAACTGTGTGTAACTATTAGCCAAGTATGGGCGGTGGAGGCCCAAGCCAGGAGCGGCAGATGTTGATCTGGAGACCTTTTAGACTATATAGGATCTCAGCTGCTCCCCAGTAAACAGAATCTTTCTGTTCCTTCTATCTCTGACAATTGAAAATGGGGATAATGTCAGTAATCTTGAAATTAGAATAGACTCCCTTTTAAAATCAATGTGTTGGTGATGGACAGGACACCTGGCATGCTGCAGTCCATGGGGTTGCAAAGAGTCGGACACAACTGAGCTACTGAACTGAACTGATCCTTAAACAATGTGTATCCTTAAAAAAAGAAAAAAGCTTACATGAATAGACATACTGCATATATTCCTATTTTGTTCAGTATTCCACATAGAAGTCATCTGTGTTGATGCAGATGGCTGTGGTTCACACTCGCTCCTTTGTAGCCTGGAATGAATAAACATACTGTTACCAGATTGGCTACCTTAACCTGCTGCAGTGTCCTAGTCCACAGACTCCTCGTCCTGGCCAAGGAGGTTCTTTCTCTGCTCAGATTCCCAGTCAGTAACAAAAGTGATGCTAAGGCTGAAACAGCATAAGCTTTATTCGATGGCCAAAGAATGGAGAAGTGGAAATTAGTTGGCAAATCAACTTTCTCAACCCCAAAAAAGACACCAATTATATAGGATAGTTGATGTAGAAAGGGAAAGAATTGGAAAGAGTGGGAGGAATATTCATGACTTATCTGAGACCAAGGTTGTGATTTGGAGCCAAACTAATGCAACCCGCCTTTTCAGTCCTTTCTGAGCTTTTCCGGTTGTTGTCATAGCAACTGTCCTTCTCAGGTGCTTGTAGGTATATCATTTAGCATATGCTAATTCAAACCAGTCAACTGTAAAGGAAATCAACCCTGAATATTCATTGGAAGAGGACTGATGCTGAAGCTCCAATACTTTGGCCACCTGATGCAAACAGCCAACTTGCTGGGAAAGACTGAAGGCAAAAGAAGTGGGCAGCAGAGGAGGAGATGGTTAGATAGCATTACCAACTCAATGGGCATGAATCTGAGCAAACTCCAGGAGACAGTGAAGAGGAAGGAAGCCTGGCATGCTGCAGTCAGTCCATCGGGTTGCAAAGAGTTGGACATGACTTAGCAACTGAGCAAAAGCAATAATATATTGCAGTGAGCACATAATGAGACCCAAGGTCTACTGGAAATCAAATCTTTCACCACCTTAGGTCTAGTTGGTTGTAACCAGTTCTTGTTTTTCTCTTTGCAGTGTCCTCTTGAAACTTAGATAAGAGCAATTGGTTTCCATTCGAGGGAGGGGCAGGGGTATGATTCTGGGGCAACCACTTTGGAACAATACCATGACTTTAATAATAAGTCCTGGTTATTCTTAAAAATGCCAAGGTTTGAGACGCTGCTTTCTAAGACTTTCTTTTCTGTTTCAGGGTAATGGTCCTAGACAGTGGGAAGATTGTAGAGTATGACAGTCCTGAAGAACTGCTGAAAAACCCTGGCCCCTTTTATTTTATGGCCCAAGAAGCTGGCATTGAAAATACGAACAGTACAACGTTCTGAGGGCAAGTCTTATGGGTTAGAGGACTATTTAGATCATTTATTTTTTGTGAAGCATATCATACATATGAAAGTGTGTGCAAAATGTATGCTTTAAAGAAGGATCATAAGTGAGCACCTACGTCCTTACTAAGATTTAAAAAAAAAAAAATCAGTATTACCAGCAACATCAGAACCCCCCTGATGATTCCACTTTGATCATTCTGGCTGGCTACCCACCCACCCTTCTCCAGAGAAACCACCATCTGATTTTTGTGATAATTATTCCTTTGCTTTTCATTTTGGTCTTACCATTTTCCTTAAACATATATCTTTAAAACAAAAAAAACTTAATGTGAATGGCCTGATTCACACTGCATGTATTCTTGCTTCTTTTGTTCAGTATTATATTTGAGATTCATCCATGTCCAAGCACGTAGTGAGGCTGCTTCATTCTCACTGCTCTGGAGTACAGCAACATGTGAACAGGCCTCAGTTTATCCAGTTTAGGTTGGTCAGCAGTGGGGTGATTTCCAGGGTTTGTTGTTTTTCCTGTTATGAACAGTACTGCTATGAGCATTCTGGTACACAACTCCTAAGACACATGTAAGAGTTAGGCATAACGTATAGCAATGGGAGGTATGCATAGGTTTAAATGCATATGGTAGGTAATGCCAATTTAAAACTTTTTTTTTCCCCAACCTGATGAGTGTGAATTGGTGTCTCCTTGAGGTTTTTAAATGTATATTTCCCTGGTTACTATTGAGGTTTCCATATGTGGTGTCTGCTGGTTCTTGTGCATAATGCTTTATCTTCTTGGATGCCTTCTGAATGTTTACCTTAAACTGCTCAATCTCTAGCATTTTTTAAAAAACTGAAGTATAGTTGATTTGCAATATTGTGTTAGCATTTTACCTGTGAACATGCTTTGAGACCTGAATTGAATCTGAGCTCTCTTAAGAGGAACTGTGAATATTTCTGCCTGCCACCTGGGGGCGTTACCCAGAAGAAATTTCAGTTAAATACTCCACCGAGAGGTTCCAAACATGGTTGGTGGGACTTCAAACCACAATCCTGTGTGAGAGCCAGCTTGCACAACGGTTGAGGTGTCCAGGTTTCAGAAGTCCCTGGGAGCCTTGACACATGACCCTTCTCCTTCCAGGCTTTTTTGTATCACGTTATTCTGGGTTCAACATATTCTTTACCTCCATTTCAGCGATGCAGTTTTGGAAGATTTTTATTCTTTCATCAGTGTAGTCATTTGTTGACTGAGATGCTCAGAGACTGACACTTCCTAAATGAGGGACCTAGACAACTGTGAGGCAGGATTAAGAAGAGACTTGTTTACTACTGTTTGCTGGTCCCATCAGCATCACTCTAGCAATGCTTGTTTCCCCACAGCGGCAGTTTTTCTAATACTCATAATACCAGGTGGTCATGACAGCACCCGCCGAGCAGTGCCCCTTCTGGGAAGTCTGGGCTTCAGTTTTAGTGCCTCCAACCTCTGCCTTTTTGTTCCCACGGTACTATGGGTCGTGTCTGCTTTTGCATTTGCTAGCTCTCTGGTATTTGCTTTTCTTTGGCCCTTTCTCCAATGCCTATTTAACGATTCTTTATGTTGTTCTGTTAACCTGTGATTTCTGTCTCTTGCCTAACCAAATGGGTAGAACCTTGGAGATAATGCAGTCTAAGTCTCTTATTCTTCAGCTAAGCACCAGACTGAGAGTGGTTTTATTAGACCCACGATCAAAACTTGTTTATGGCAGAGGCAGGACCAGAAACCAAATTCCTGATTTGATTTAATGATTCCTTTTCCTCCTATAACGGGAGAGGGTTTTTCATCTACCTTCTCCTGTGGATGCAGATACAAGAGAGGGGAAGCAGTCTTTTTTCTCAGTCATGCTGACTCAGACTCAGTGAAGGTGGTGGGAACCAGAGCAGCCTGGATCCAAACCTTTGGTGACGACTCCTCCCCTCCAAATCTTCTGTTAACCCAGTCCACACTCTGGACCCACTTACCATGATCACTCTTTCCTACTTGCCTCCTGAAGTCCTCTTTTTTGCTTGTCCTTGAAGCATTAAGATGTCCCTGTTTTTGTCCTTGACCTGCCTCCCCCAGTTCCTCCATTTTCTCCTTAATTTCATACACTCAGTGGTTTCAACTTCTATGCATATGATTCTCATTTCTAGCCTCTAGTGTTGAGATTCATATATTCCACTGCCTCCGGCATTATCACCTGGATATCCTTCAGGCATCTGACACTCACTACTCTGACAGATCCTCTACTTCCTCTGTACTTTCTAACTCCAGTGGTGACATCACTGTCCACTCGGTCCTACAAAATGAAAACCTGTGTAGCACTCTCGGGTTTTCTTTCCTGATCAATCAGCCACCAAGCCCTTCCAGTTGCACCCCTGTTGCTCTTGCCATGGTTCAGATTCTCCTCACTGCCATCCTGGGCTAAGAGCATAGGCATCCTTGCCTCCAGGGCTGTTTTCCTCAGATACACCCACCCACAGCTACCAGAGCAATCTATTATGAAAAACTGACCATGTTACCCCTCTGCTTAAACCCTTCATTCAACAGCAACCAGAATAAAGTTAAAATCCCCTAGTATGGAATAACAAAGCTAACATCCAATCCAATCTCATGTTAAGCTCTAGTGACATTAAAACACTTTTAGAATCCGCTTGCACCGCCCGCCCCCCCCCCCCCCCCCCACAAACACACAATTACTGTCTGACTCTAGCCTTTTCTATCCCCTCTGCTTGGAATCCCATGATTACCTCTAACTCACTAAGACTCAGTAAGAAGTCATCTCCTGAGAGCCTTCCCTGATTCCCTCTCTTCTCAACCCCCATACTAGCTTCAGCACTGTGGTGGATTTTCAATCTGTGGGGCAGCTCTGCATCTGAAAGGCAGTTCTCCATGGACTCCTCCAACTTAAGATTCTGGGTGGGCGACCAGGGTGTGGCCCTGTGACGAGGTTCCACTAATCTGACACACCTGTGCCAGATGTTGATTCAGGAGCTAGAGACACAAGCGCAGGTGAATCTGTCCTGGCGAAAGTAAGAGTCAGTGTCATCATCCAGGGGTAGCAGTGGCGGTGACTACAGCTGGGCGCAGTGACGCTGTCTGATAGCAAGCATTGTTCCTGGCTTCGAAGATTCAAATTGGCTTCCTTACCCTCCCAGAGGGCCAGTGAGCCACGTACTATCATTTGAAAACTTCCTTTCTGCTTAAGTTTACGAGTTGGGGGGCTGTTGTTTACAACTAAATAATGCTCCTCAGCAGCACACTTAATTTGCTTTTACTGAACTTATTATTTTGTTAGATAGTTTTTTGTTTGCATTTCTCTACTAAGCTGTGAGCCTCTTGAAAACAATTTCTTACTGTTTTGTATCTCCAGTGGCTGGAATATAGTAAGTCCTCACTTTTTTTTTTTTTTTTGGAAAATCAAAAAATTATAAAGATTTTCAAAATAATCTTTATAAAAAATGTAGCAACAGGGTTGATGCACATTGGTGACTTTAAAAATTAGCAAACGATATTACACAAACACTGATGATCCCTAAACTGCTACAACTTAGATTTAGTTAGCAAAAACCATATTCAACTATCAATGTGGATTTATGTTTTCCACATAGACTAGATACTAAATTGACTTTTGGAAAGGTTTTATATTCTTTGAAGACTAGACAAAAGTTGTAAAAATGAAGGGAAGAATTGGGTTGTAAGAACACTCCATTTTCATAGTATCTCTTTTTACTTTGTATGCAAGTAATCTGTTATGCTATAGAATTTAACTGTTTCAGTATAAAAAGCAACTGCTTAGGAAAGTAGTAGAAAAAGCGGGAAAAAAAGGGAGTATACAGTATTTCTTTCAAGACTGCTTTGGTTCTCACTGAATGAAGAATAGTCTTCCTTTCTTCAACTCTAACAGTCAAGCCCTTGGTTGACACAAGTCCTTGGTAGTCTCCTGAATGGACGGTCACCTTGGTCCTTGCCATGACAGCCATCTGGCCATTCTGCCTCATGACTGCTGATTTCAGGTCCACTTGTCCTGTGGATGTCAGGCTCCTCCGGAGCAGCAGTCTTGGGAACATTTATCTGTTGCTCAAGTCCACAGCCACTTGTTGCCTCTTTGGGGAACAACCTTATTGGCATCCATCTATAAAGACCGTCAAGGTATTTTCTGGTTGTACCTCCGAGCACAGCTGTCTCCCCCGGTGCTTGGTGCTGTAACGCCCTGGACTGCTGGCTCCTTTGTTAGCTGGCACCCAGCAGCAGGTCATTGCAATCTGGTTTGTCAGGGTTTACATTCTGGCATCATAAAGATGCCTCCTGGTTCCATAAACATCTGCTAGGCTGATGCATCTATTAGTTCCAATCTAAACAATTCCACTTTGGCTAGCTTTTCATTTTCCTTCATTAAAACGTCTAAAGTTTTCTGCATACTTGGCTTTAGTGTTAATGGGTTGAACAGAATCCTTTTGTTTTATTGGAACCTAGAGTTAGGGGTATGGCACAAGGGCCAAATTAGGCCTGCTATTTTTATAAATAAAGTTTTTGCAACACAACCATGCTTACTTGTTTCTGTATTATCTATACCTGCTTTGTGTTACAATGAAGTTGTGAGACACTCTGGCCTAAAAAGCCTGAAGTACTTACTATCTGGCCTTTTATGGAAAAGGTTTGCAAATTCCTGCTCTAAAATCAACAGTGTAGTCTGGACTGGATCATGTTTCCATTGTCAGATAATTTGCCTCAAAAATGTCATGTGGCTCCATACCTGCAGCAGATAGAATAATGGTCCCCAAAGACGTCCATGTCTGAATCTTCAAAACTTTAAGGATTTACCTTACACAACTAAAGGGACTCCGCAGATATGATTAAGGATAATAAGATGGCAGGTTGTCCAGGTGAGCCCAGTGTTGTAATTACAAGGATCCTTGTAAGAGAATGAAGATGATGTGATGACAGGAAGAGACAATGGAAGATGCTGTGCCACTGGCTTTGAAGATGGAGAAAAAGACCATAAGCCAAGAAACAGGTGGTTTCTAGAAGTTGGAAAAAGGCAAGAAAACAGATTTCCCCCTGAAGTCTCCATAAATAATGAGCCCTAGCAACCTTGACTTTGGCCTAATGAAACTGATTTCAAATTTCTGACCTCCAGAACCGACAATAAATTTGTTGTTTTACACTACTAAAGTAGTGGTAATTTGCTAAAGCAGCAATATGAAGCTAATACAATATTGTAGGTCCAAGTAGCTCTGATAAAATTGCTAATATCCTTTAACTGAAGTCAGTTTAATAATTCATTGACCTTCACTGAATCCCACTGTAGTGTGAATTTGTAGAGAGGATTATGTCATCTTTAAACTCCAGCTAGGGACTTCCCTAGTGGTCCAAGGAACTGGTCCCTTGGTGAAGACTCCGTGTTCCCAATATAGGGGCCCTGGATTTGATTCCTGGTCGGAGAGCTAAACCCCACACACTGCAACTAAGAGTTTGCATGCTGCAACTACAGACCCCGCATGTCACAAAGAAGATCAAAGATCCCACTTGCCGCAACTGAGACCCGGCGCAAATATACATTAAAAAAAAAAAGCTACCTTTTAAGGCCAGTTGGAAGTGAGTATTGAATTCAATACTCATGGCTCTCACCCCTTCTATCAAATTGCAAAGATCTTATTCAGCTTAATCCTATTTGGAGGTAAAATTTTGATCTCACCTGAGAGGCTGCAGGAAGATGCTTTTTTCAAGAGTCACGGTGATGCTGATGACAGGAGGCGACCATGAGAGATCAGGGATCTTTCAGCTTTGCTGGTCCTGAACCCGGGGAAGGGCTGCCACGGGAAAAGATCCGAGCTTGACTCCTCTTGGAGTCCCAGGGGACACCCAGACAGGCGGCTAGCCCTGGTGACATGGTCCTGCTGATTCTGTAGACCCCCACAAGTCCGCTTGCTCCCAAGAAATGGTCCTGAGTGGAGACACTGCTTGCTTCTGCCACTACACGCCTTACCTCTGGGACAGCACTGTCTGTTCCTTCAGGTCACCTGTGAGTGGTGGTAAGGAATAAGATACTCCTAGGCAGCTTGCAAGGGCGGCAATCTGTTGTAGAAAACTCCCAAACTGATACACACAAAACACTGTTGTGGATCTCCCCTGACAACCACAGTGGGCTGCATGAAAGGAAACAACGCAAACTAGAGATGGGAGAGACGAGCCCTGCTCTGTGGTACTGAACCGTCTGCCTCACCCAGCCCAGGTGAAATGTGAGAGCTTCATCAGTGCGATGTGCTATTAGATGGGAGAGTTTAAAATCCTGAGTTGGGCTTCCCTGGCAGTTCAGTGGTTAAGAATCCGCCTGCCAATGTGGGAGACACGGGTTCGATCCCTGATCCAGGATGATCCCACATGCCGTGGAGCAAAGCCAATGCACCACAACTATTGAACCTGTGTTCTGGAGCCCAGGAGCTGCAACTACTGAAGTCTGCAAGTCCTAGAGTCCATGCTCCATAACAAGAGAAGCCACTGCAATGAGAAGCCCACACACCCCAACTAGAGAGTAGCCCCTACTCGCCACAACCATAGAAAGCCCAAACAGCAGTAAGGACCCAGCATAGCCAAAAATAACTAAAGAAAAAAAAAAAATCCTGTGAGTTGTAACGACCAGAGAGATGATTTAGGGGTAAGTTATATGATACTCAAGGTTTCTCAGTCCTTAGGGCTAAGGTTCTGCAAATGAAACACAAGTCAGAGCACAACTATGTTCTTTTAGAGCCTGTTGGTACTCCTGACCCTGAAACAGAATGGACACAGAGTTCCAGCTTCACAGTTAGTTAAAAGAGTGAAACAAAATTCAATCTTTATTAAAACCATGTAATTCTAGAGCTCACAGTTCACAAAAATTTGCAGAATCATCTTATTTGTTCTCACAATAATCTTGAGAGGGAGATCCGTAATCTGTACACTTTAGATGACAGGAGATTCCCACCACCACTCCCTGTTCTCTGAGGACACTTGGGAGAAAGCATCACTGAAGAGCTGCCTCCAGGCAGAAAAGGGAGCACACTCGTGACACTAATTAAGCAGGCAAACTGGATTTGGAAACTTCGGTTGTGTCAGAAACATATGACACCCTTTCTTTCCATTTTTTTTTTTGGTAATTCCTACTCTTCCAATGGTAGGCTTCCCTGGTAGCTCAGATGGTTAAGAACCTGCCTGCAATGCAGGAGACCTGGGCTCAATCGCTGGGTCAGGAAAATCCCCTGGAGAAGGGAATGGCAACCCACTCCTGTATTCGTGCCTGGAGAATTCCATGGACAGAGCAGACTGGTATGCTACAGTCTATGGGCTTGCAAAGTCAGCTATGACTGGGCAACTAATACACACTTTTCCAATAGCGAAGTGAAGGGAAGTCGTTCAGTCATGTCCAACTCTTTGCGACCCCATGGACTGTAGCCTACAAGGTTCCTCTGTCCATGGAATTTTCCTTCACTTGTGGCTCAGCTGGTAAAGAATCCGCTTGCAATGCAGGAGACCTGGGTTTGATCCCTGGGTTGGGAAGATCCCCTGGAGACAGGAAAGGCTACTCACTCCAGTATTCTGGCCTGGAGAATTCCAGGGACTGTACTGTCTATTGGGTCGCAAAGAGTTGGACATGACTGACTTTCCAATAGTAGAAAGTTCTTTTAAAAAAATAGCCTACACAGGTAAGTTTAATGTGCATACAAATCACCTGCAACCTTGACTCAAAGTTTAGGGTGGGGCCTCCATTTCCAGTGAGCTCCCAGGTTACATGGGTGGTGATGCTGCTGGACTGAAGACCACACTTAGAAAGGCAAGACCTAGCAGCCACTATGGAGAACAGTATGGAGATTCCTGAAACAAACTAAAAAATAGGAGGAAATATGCAGGATCCTCACCTGAGGAGACACACAGGACGGTAGGCTGGCGAGGGAACACAGCCCGGCCTGCTCTGGGAGGAGCATCCTGTCGCCTCTCAAAGCCTGACCAAGCCCCACTGACGATGGACACAGGGGAGGAAGACAACGACAAGGGAGCCTGGCCACAGTACTTTGGCCACCTCATGCGAAGGGTTGACTCATTGGAAAAGACCCTGATGCTGGGAGGGATTGGGAGCAGGAAGAGAAGGGGACGACAGAGGATGAGATGGTTGGATGGCATTACCGATTTGATGGACGTGGGTTTGAGTAAACTCCGGGAGTTGGTGATGGACAGGGAGGCCTGGCGTGCTGGGATTCATGGGGTCGCAAAGAGTCAGACATGACTGAGCGACTGAACTGAACAGTTCCAGTAGGTGGAGCCCTTGTTCTCCCAGTGCAGCAGCAGCGGCTGCTCGCCCTGAGTGCAACCTCTACCAGAGAGCCCTGGCAAGGTGGGGGTCAGCCTGAGCCAGCAAGGACAGGAGCCTGCCGAGTATAGGGAAGAGACACGCAGCTGCCCTTCCAAGCAGAACCAGAGAACTTCCTGGCATCTTCATCAGCCATGGACTGAAAACTCACTACGGACACCTACCTTGTCTGGTTTGCACTGCCCAGGCACAGCTGGCTCAGCTTGCAGCCTGGCCAGCACCTCATCCTACTTACGGTACATGCAGCAAGTGGGAGAACCCAGGTCTTGCAGCCCTGCTCTGCCATTTGCTAGCTGTGTGGTCTAGAGCTACTTGCTTAATTTTCCTTGAACTTCCATTTGTCATCTTCAAAATAAACAGCGATACATAAAAAACAAAAAAACTAAAAATTGGGCTATCACATGATCCAGCAATCCCATTTCTGGGCATGTGTATCTGGAAAACACAAAAACTCTTAATTTGAGAAGATACATGTACCCCCATGTTCACAGCAGCACTATGTACAAAACAGTCAAGACATGGTAATAACCAAAGTGTCCATTAACAGATGAGTGGATAAAGATATGGGGCATATAGACAACAGAATACTACTCAGCCACAAAAACAGAATGAAATAAAGCCATTTGCAGCAACACAGATGGACCTAGAGAATATCATATTAAGTCAGAAAAAGATGAACATCATACCATATCACTTATATGTGGAAACTAAAAAAATGATAAAAATGAACTTATTTACAAAACAGAAATAGACTCACAGACATAGAAAATAACTTATGGTCTACCAAAGGAGAGAGGGGGAGAGATAAATTGGGAATTTGGAATTAACAAATACACATCACTATATATAAAACAGATAAACAACAGGGACCTACTGTATCAGCTCAGAGAAATAAAGTCAACATCTTGTAATAACCTACAGTAAAAAATCTGATACATATATAACTGAATCATTTTTCTGTATACCTGAAATATTGTACATCAACTACATTTCAACAGAAAAATAAAAGTAAAGAAAAAGACCTAGCAGACATGTTAATGTTTAAACAATATTTATCTTTTCATAAACTTGCTCCCATCCCAATGATCTCCCCTTTGTTAAGGATTCCATTTCTCTAATTTCATATCTTTATAGGATGCTGCTTTTATCCACTCACAAGCAATCTGAAATCCAAGCCAGTTAGCTTTTTTTTAAAATTAGATTTTTCTGACCTTTGATCTGTCCTCCCCTCAAATCATCCTGCTATCATTAAGCTTTCCTATAAACAGACAATCTGCTTAGGAAGCTTAAGTAACCCGAAGTTTCTCATCAAATCTAAATTCCTTGACCTGGACCTCGGGGCTCTCTAGTTTGTTTGCTATGTGCCAGGCAATGTCCTAGCACTCTCCATGTACTAACTCATCCCACCCTTACCACAACCCCAGGAGGCAGAGAGCAAGTATTATCTTTATGTTAGATAAGGAAGCTGAAGCCCAGGTTGGGTAAGTTGCCAAGGTCACAATGCACTTGAGTGTCTGAAGTCAGTCTGGTTCCAGAACAAGGTAGAAAGGTTCAGCCTGACCCAACTTTAGATTCAGGCTCCATCAAAACCTTGATGTAAGACTTGGGCAGGTCACAGTGTCACTGGACCCCATCTTCCTTCCTCGTAAAATAAGTTAGCCTGGCTGGCATATAAGCTTTTTCTCCAGAGTCTACCTTTCACCCACATTCTCTATTCCTTAACTGTCTCGGGCAACTGCTTCATCGTCACCACCTCTGCCAGTGCTCCTGCTACTTCTCCCCGCGCCCACACCCAACCTGGCTTGAGCTGCTGTGTGACCCTGTTAGTTCAGCACTAGTGTATCAGTTTCCATATCTGTAATGGCTGGGAAATACTTACCTCTTAGAATTCCCAGCTCTTCTGTTTTGCTAGGATTTTATTGAAAGAAATGGCTTAAAATGCAGCATGGACATATTTTGAGTATAGAGTGTTTCTGCTGAAATCATATTTGAAAAGGAATTCCTGACCTGAGTTTCTTCACTTAGCCTCTCCCTTTTCTTGAAACCTGAGCATCACTGAATCATCAAGAAGGTACCCCCAGAAACATGAGAAGTTCAGGCTAAACCAGGAAGAAAGTCAAGAAAACATACTTATGGCCCTTAAAATGCTTTTATTTATAAAATAACTACTTAAATATAAACATCTCTAGATATAAACACTATTCACGAGAGACTCTTGTGTTGCTGCCTTCTGATCAACCAGCAGACCCTGGGGTTGCCAAGGAGCCCCCGGGTGTCTCCCGACTGACAAGACTTTAAGGTGAAGGTGCATTTGGAGGAGCAAGGGCTGTACGCTGTTCTGCATGTCCTTTCTTGCAAGACAAAATTCATGATTTCCTGTTCCAAGGCAGGCTTTCAATCTGGGGCAAACCTTAAGAATAAGAGCCCTGCTCACATACAAACTTCAGGGGGGATCTTAGTGTTAGGATCAGTAAACATCTTCCTGAGGTGGAGGAGGTACAATCAGGCACTTTAGATTCTGTTTGGCTTAGACCATGGTCTCTGAAGCAGGGGGGCTGATGAAACAGAAAATGCTTATTTCCAAGTCTAGGATAAGCTACTTCGGGACTGCTTACCCAAATTCAAATGAGATAAACGTGCATTACGTTCTCTTCATCTGTGGACAGTAGTGTGCTTGGAGGAAGGGAGAGGCATCCAGTCTCCCTCTGGGCTGGACTGGCTTCAGCCCATTGCAGAATGAATCCCCCGAAGGGAACAGTGGGAGCTCCGATCCCGTTCTCCCAAGAAAGTCTATCAACTATTGAGTTTCAGGAAAGAAGCCAGGAAACATTATCGTACACAGACCATATAGAGATGGTGTCAGCAAGGTGCGGAGGATAGCACCTAATGTGAAGAGAACCTTTCCTATGAAGGTTCAGGGGAAAGGAAGATTCTAAACCTTTTTTAAAAGGAGAAAGTAGTACTAGGTTGGCCAGAAAGTTCGTCTGGGTTTTTCCATAAGATCTTACAGAAAAACCCAAAAGAACGTTTTTAGCTGACTCAATAGTTGAATTTTGCCCAATCTGGAAATGTGGTGAAATAAATAAGAAAAAGATGACAGATGACAGTGTTTTAGGGATGTTTAGAAATAAGGGGTGTGTGTGCGAATATGTGCCAGACACTGAGGTTTTAAAACACCAGATTTGGTACAATGTTGACAAACTTCTTGGCATATGCAGAGGCGCAGCCTGAAAGGGCTCCCAGAGAATTCATCCAAGTCGGTTTCTGGTCAGTTGATCATGGAGCATGGGGCCACCCCACTCAATATGGCACAACCAACATCAACTTCTTCTAATGCTATAGCACAGCTTCTAGCATAAATTGGATACTGGTCTTCTGATTGGAAATCTCTCATTTCCAAAGGCTGATCCCAGGACTTGCTTCTCTTTTCACAGTCACTGAATCGCTTGTAAGCACCAGGGTCCATTTCAAATTCTAGAGATTCTAGTGAGCATCAAGGCTGACAACCCAATCGAAGAGAACAAGACTTATGCCCCACTGTGCCATGGTTAAGCAATGTGGCAGGGCCAGTGTCTCAGGAGCAGGAGCCCTCTTGGCGGATACCAGAACCCTTCAGCAGAAGGAAGTGAAGGCAGCAAGGATGAGTGGGAAGCAGAACAGGCTCAGGTGTATTCAGCTTTGCGGATATAATTGGATGGAACATAACCCTTTTTCCCATTGACTTCAGCTAACCACCATTCTGTATTTCCTGTAACATCTTTAAACTCTAGGATCTTGAGTCTCTGATTGGCTGACACACTCAGTTCATTTGGGTTCCGTGCCTTGAAGGTATAAACAGCAAAATAGACCTGTGAGAGGGAGAGAAAGTGAGTTAGGAAATGGGAAACATTTGAGAGCAAAGCTACCCAAGAGAACTTCCCATGGTGACGGGTACCACCTGATCTGGACTATCCATTATGGCAGCCCCTAGACACACGGCCATTGAGCACTTGAAATAACAGCTAGTGAGATGAAATAACTGAATTTTACGTTTTGTTTAACTTTACCTAACTTAAATTTAAATAGCTACATATGGCTGATGGCTACCATAATGAACAGGACAGCTTTAAAGAAAACCAAAATTCACTTATTTTACTCTTTCAGAGTTGCCTTAAAAAGGGAAAAAAGCTTCAGTCAGTATGGAAAATGGATGAGACAAGAGGATGCTCTTTCATACTCCTAACACAGAAATTCTGTATTTAAAAATCTTTACAAAACAACAAAAAAACCACATCTAATCTCAAAGTAAGAAAGGATGCTCTCTAGATGCCCATAACAGGGCTAGGAAGGAAAGCGAGGGTGGTGGTCCGTGATCAGGAGGAGGAACCATGAGGCCCGCAGGGGCACAGAGATGAACACACACCCAAGGGTGCTCAAGGGCTGGAGCTGATGAGGTTAGAACTGAGCTCCTTGCACAAAGTCACAATCTCAGAAAGGGCCATTTCCTGATCCATTTCCACCAGCCCGCTGGTGGGTCCAGAGCTGCGATGTGTGTCCTGGGCTTGTAACAGAACCACAGTGAGCTCACTGATGAAGGTAAGACACACTTGGAGACTCATGGCTGCAAGTGAGCAAAGGCAGGTGGCCAGGGATTCCTCAGCTGTGGATGTGAAAGTGGCTTTAAAACATGTAGGTTTGAAATGTTTATGATACAAACAAGGGGCCATTACAAAAAGAACAGGAAAAACTGAAACAGAATTCTATTCCTGAATTCTAGAAATATAGCTACTTGAACAAGAAACTAAGTAGATGAGTTAAACAGCAGACTTTATACCAATGGAAGAATCAGTGCATTGGAAGAATGTGAAAAGCTTCATGGTTAACACCAGGTAAACGCTCCACAACACTATCACCTGTGAAGTCAGCCACCGAAGGTCCATTAGAGTGGAGCTGCCCACTCTCACAGCAGTGAGCTTCTGCAAGTCCTTTGAGGATTTATCTGTGGGCCCATCTCCAGGGTCACCCCCAGGCCGGGGCAGGCCTCGCCCACTCCTGAGAGCTCATCACCTGCATCCACACGCACCGCAGTAACCATGGAAACCGGGCGCACTCACCTGGTTGCCTTCTGCCTCGCTGTTTGCTGGCTGATTGTGTCTGTCGTCCAGAGACAGCGCTGTTTTTGCGCCTGCTTTTACGAGGTCTCGACCCTGCCCATTACGCCCTGGCACAGAGGAACCGGCCATTTCTGGATGCCTGGGGCTTCGGGAGTTCCTCAGGGTAGGGGCAGGCTGGTGAAGGTCTCTGACCGCATCGCCCGAGTCCCAGGGCCTGTGCTGGGAGGGGGAGTCTGGGTCCGAGGGGCATTTGGAAGGACTGCCCTCTGAGTTTAAGGATGTGCTGATTGTTCCTTGGTCAAATTCTGTCTGGGAAGATGCATCTGGAGGCTGTTTCTGGCAAGGCCCTGAGCTAAAGGACACAGCCATGCTGCTGGGGTTGAAGGTCAAGGTGCCGCCGCTGTTCTGCCGCCGTGGGAACCTGGGGGAGGAGCCGCCGTGCTCGGACTCGGTGGGGGACTGGCTGCCCACCGAGGTGTCGGAGTGGCTGCGGCGCGCGTTGTAGGGCTTCAGGAAGGAGCTGTACACGAAGCCCTTGGTGACTGCGGGGAGGAAAAACAAACACCAGGAGCTCTTCGTGGGAGGGGCAGCCGGGAGGAAATCAACAGAGAAACTGTGGCTTAAGGTCAATACTGAGAGGGAGACAAAGAGAACAGACACCACCCCAGGGCGCAAGGCGGATGGCAGAGATGAGACGCTGTGGCTGTCAGTCCAAGTGAATTACAAGGGGCTTTGCTGAGAATTGAGAGACAGTAACAAAAATGACCACACACCTGAGCATGAGCAGGTGAAGACATTTTAACAAGAGCACCAAACCCTGGGAGCAAAGGCTAAGGGGAAGACTTCAGTAAGGATGTGTTCAAGTCTATAAGAGTGTGGTTAAAAGGGATTTAAAAACCTTCCTCAGCCTGACAGAGCCCCTCCCATATGCCTCCCTGCCCTCTCCACCCCTGGTTTAGGAATGCGGTGGAAATACTACTAGAGTAGGAAACTGCTTATATTAGTTAGAATACACACTTGTTCATGTCAATAAATTACATGAGGACAGAGAGGGCCCTCAGCTAAAACCTTCAGCACAAATTAGGAACTGAGATCTCTAAACCATAGGAAAAAGTTATAATATTGAATAAGAAAGAATTAATTATCTGTGAGGCAGGGACCTGGAGTATGTAACCTCCACTTGAGCAAGGGTCATCCTTGTCTTGACCGTCAGTGTGCTTCCTGGACCTAAAAAAAGGCCAGCTTGCATTTGTTCTCTTTTCTGAGTGATGGCAAGAAGTCCCCTAGGCAGACAGCAAGGGGTGGAGGGTCTAAGAACTGATCCTGATGCTGTGAGCTTCCTGCTACCACTTTACTCATCAGGACTGTAGAGCTAGGAACCCAAGGACAGGGGAGCTCAAACAGTCTGAATCTTCACTAAGAGGCCATCGGTCTATCAGTGGCTCTCACCTGCCATCACCCTGGGGGCCCCTTCCTTTGTCCTACCTTTCCCACTTCAATCTTTATTATTTTGGGTAAGCAGAATAGGGGGTTGAGAAAGGAGGAAAAAAAATCCACAAAACACTTTTAAAGAAACTGAGAAATATTAAAGTTTTCAGTTCTCATGGTATGAATATGGGTGTTTATTACAGAGGCCACAATCCTTCTCTAAAACACTTGGGGCCGGATGTATTATGGAATTCAGATTTGGAGATTTAGGACTGGGTCAACAGCCCATAGTCAAACCCATTTAGGTTTCTATAGCAAAACATGACTAGTCACACCATAAGGGAAAAAGTAAGGGGTCATAAACAGCCTCTCATGATCTGTTCAGGTTTTGTCACCAAATGAGTTCAGATCAGGGCAGGTTTGGGCAAATCAATTCTTTAAAAAAAAAATCCTCTGATTTTCAAAGCTTTTCAGATTTTGTAACTGTGGAAAAAGAATTATGGATTGGCATTATTCTTTGTATTTTACAAAAACAATTTTGCACCCCTTCCCCACCCCAACTCCCACCAGAAAGAAGAAGAAAAAAAAAAAAAAGCTGTGAGCTGTTTTTAAAGTCATTTCCTAAATAGTCATGAGGTAAAATTATTGGGGGGGAGGGGCAAAAAACCCTATCTTAAATTCATATGTTCACAAAACACATGTAAACAACTTATGGTTCACGTCAGTGGTGGAGAGGGCAAAGGACTCTTCAGGCAGGATTCAGCGCCTGTAAAAGTTAAAATAAGGCAAGATCTTGCAAGGGAAGTAACAGAGTCTTCTCTGGAATTAAAAAAAAAATAAAAATAAAAAACTGGTTTTGTTCTGTAATGACTTGAGCCATTACACTCTCTAGAGATGGAGAAAACTTTTAAGGTTATTTTTCCCTTTAATCAAAGACTCTCATATTTTCTGCTGGCCTACACAGGATTCAGGCACAGCCCAAATCACTCTTTTCCTCATTTAGAGTCATGGTAATCTGTGTCTGGGCTTCCCTGGTGGCTCAGCAGTAAAGAATTCGCCTGCCAATGCCTGAGACACAGGTTCAATCCCTGGGTTGGGAAGGTCCCCTGGAGGGAGGGCATGGCAACCCACTCTAGCATTCTTGCCTGGAGAATCCCGTGGACAGAGGAGCCTGGCAGGCTACAGTCCAAGGGGTCACAAAAAGTCAAGATACAACTTAGCAACTAGACAACAACAATCTGTCCTCTACTGTTCTTACCTCCGTTGTCTATCAGCCAGCGGTTCTGACTGCCCATGGGGTCCTTCTTCTTGATCACACCCACCAGGTCACCTTCCAAAAGTGAGACATCCAGGTCCTGGGCTGCATTGAAGTTCCGTTCTGCCTGGAAGAGCTTTTCAGGGGGATACCTTGCCAGGAGTGAGGCCCGAAGTTCTTCCGACTGGAGCATATAACTTGGCTGAAAGGTAATATAAGAGACACCATCATCTAAACCCCTCCCTGGCTATTACCCCAGCAGTTGTATGTAAGCATGTATGCTGTCAGTCTCAGAAACAGAGGCAATGACAGCCAGCTGCTCCCAGCTCCTATAACATGCTTCTGCACTGAGTCAGCCTGTGTGGCTGGGGGAAAACCATAATCTCTTAGGTCACGTTTTGGTGCCTTTACAGCTAGAGTAAGAAAATTTAACACATCCTTAGTTTTAGATCTGTTATCCTGTGATAAAAATATGTGGTTAAATTGCTACCTAAAGAATCAAAACAAGTAATATGAGTAGGTCTCCTTGTACTCTGCTATATGATTCTAAACAACTGAGACTTTCCTTATCTTGGCTTCTCATCTCCAAAAACAAATAATATTCATAAAATAAGAAAAAGTAAAGTGATAAAAAATGTGATTCCCTTTTTTAAGATCATTGGAGGAGGAAATGGCAACCCACTCCAGTATTCTTGCCTAGAGAATCCAATGGACAGAGGAGCCTGGCAGGCTATATCCCTGGAGTCACAGAGAGTCAGACACAACTGAGTGACTATCACTCACTTTAAAATCATATAAAAAATTTTTTAAATTAACTTATTTTTCAATCGAAAGATAATTGCTCTACAGTCTATGGGATTATACGGGGCAAAAACACTGAAGCACAGACAGATCAGCAGTCTTGTAGATTATGACCCCATATGTCTTACCCTACTTTTCAGAATGTGGAAGACTTGAGTTCAAAATGAAAATAACTCCACGTAAAAAGTGATCAGTCAATAACTGTTTGGCAGTATATCAGATAATTACTTTTTCCAATACATGATCAAAAATAGCGAGCCTGGCAGAATTAACATATCCTTAAACCAGTTCCCTTAATTGACCGATCAAAGTATTAATATTAATCCTTTATTAACTCCTTTCACTGTAGAGACTAGGCACCAAGACTGCTTTTCAGAGGGCATTTGAAGTCTGTACCAGCTGGCACACTGCTGGTGCCTAGTGATAGTAAGTAAAGAAAGAATGAGCACATGACAGATTTGAACTCAATAACCTTTGTTCTCCAATTATTATAAAATATTTAAATTCATTAAATTGTTAATCGGTAGAGACAGAGCTGAGTCAATCAATAACGCTGATGATAGCTTACTTGAATAATGCTTACTACGTGCCAGGCCAATGCCTAAGTGCTCTACATACTTTAACTCATTTAAATCACCAAACAACTCTATGATGTAGCTAGAACAATTATTGGTGCTTTAGACATGAGGAAACTGAGGCACGTGCTCAAGGACACAGAGTGAGTCTCTGTCCGAACTGTGATCTGAACTTAGGCGGTCTTGCTCAGGAGTTTACACCTTAACCACCAGGCCATATGAGTGTCTCTGGTTCCACTCACCATGCCGAGGAGTGGCTTTCGGGTGGACTGGCGGTCCATGGTTTTCCTCTCAAATGGTCTCTTGGTGGTGGGAAGAGACTCTGGGAAGAAGGTGAAAACCTGGAGCTGCTGCAGGACCCTGCTGTGCTCCTCATGGAAGACGGCAATCAGGTTCCCCTCCCTACCGGTGACTTTGAGTAGCTGGAGTCCATTCACAAGAACAGAGACAGAGGGGAGAAGAGGACACACATAAAGGACCCCAGGACTGGCACAGTCTCCTTGAAACTCCTCAAGTGTGAGCCACCAACACTGTAGCCAGGAGCCCACAGGCCCAGCGGCCCGGCTCCGCCAGGGTGGCTCAGGAAAGCAACCATTCAAGGCCCTGGGATCCCCAGCACCATCAAGGCATCAAGAATTCCACTTCCCGATGGGCTTGACCCAGTGACATAGTTAATCTGCCTAGCTTAATAATGGCTTGACAACCCTGACGTGTATTCCCCAAAAAACTTGGGGAGAACCTGGGAGCCCCCTTCTCCACAGGGAGGGAGGGTCTCACCGAGAGCAGCGGCTTCAGTTGCTCCAGCGCCTGACGCACGAAGTCACAGTGGGCCTCTGCGTAGCCGTGCACGCAGTTGCTGAAGAGGCCCTGCGCGTACTGGTGGAACTTGGGCAGCTCATCTAGCAGCTGGGCATTCAGGGCCTCATAGTTGTTCCGTGCCGACTGAAGCTCCTCCAGGGTTTTCTTGTCCTTCAGCTTCTCCGCCCGTTCTGTACAGTTATAGAAGTCCAGAAGTTTGTCGAAGCGTTTCTGCACCAGCTTGTGGGGTCCTGTGAACATGCTCAGTAACTGATTTAGGGGAGAGATTACCAGCCGCTCTGTCCTCTCTTTCTGTGAAAATGAGAAAGGCATGGTGTTCAGTCTTGAATTTGTTATTCTTAGAATACTCTTCAAAAAAAAAAAAAAAAATACTCTTCAGGTCGCTTTTGTTCCATCTTGCACCACCTGCTTTGCTCCAAGCGAAACCTGTGCAGATCCAACAGCGTTCTGCCTACCTGCTACCAGGTGTCTGCACACAAAGCTTCTCAGCTTGTAACTCTTCACCCAGCAATCTGCACACACCAAAGAGTATGCAAAACAGCTACACAGTTGACAACAAATGCTCAACTACATACATTAACATGATGTTGCATTATAACCCAGATGTGACCATCTGTCTGGTATCACTTATGTGTACATGTCTATACATAACCTGAATTTAACTTAAGGTTTAATTATTAAAAGCAGAATTACCATATGATCCAGCAATCCCACTCCTGGACAAATATCCAGACAAAGCTATGATTCAAAAAGATGCATGCATCCTCAGGTATTCATAGTAGCAGCACTATTCACAATAGCCAAGACATACAAACAACCTAAATGCCCTACGATAGATGACGGGATAAAGAAAATGTGGAACATAAACACAGGGGACTACTACTCAGCCATTAAAATAAGAATAATGCTATTTGCAGCAACATGGATGGACCTAGACATTATCACACTAAGTGAAATAAGTCAGAGGGACAAACATTGGATCATACCACTTGTATGTGGAATCTAAAATACGACACAAATGAACCTATCTAGGACACAAAACAAAATCAGAGACATAGAGAACAGACTGGTGATCGCCAAGGTGGAAGAGGGTAGAAGAGGGCAGAAGTGGAAGTTTGGGATTAGCAGATGCAAACTGGTATATATAGAATGGATAAACAACAAGGTCCTACTGTATAGCACAGGGAACTATATTCAGTATCCTATGATAAACCATAATGGAAAAGAGTATGAAAAAGAATATATAAATACACACACACACACACATATATATATAACTGAGTCACTTTCCTGTACAGAAGTAATTAACACAATATTGTAAGTCAACCATAATTCAGTATAAAATAAAAAGATTTAGTTGTTACATAAATCTGGGGTACAGAAACCTCCACAGACCCAACATATCTTTTCTACTCATAACTACTTAATAACAAATCTGTTTTCACTTTTCAAAGATTTTTGTCTAATTCTAAAGGGATAGATATCAAGGGCACAATATGGATACAAAAAGAACATAAATAGGTACTTAGTAAATTTTTACTAAGATGCTACTGTCAGAATACCTGTAAGCTTCCCAACTATCATGTTTTCTTTAGCCTCAAGCATTCAGAGACCTCTAAGAAACTATCAAAGCCCATTCATTTCTACTCAGGATATATATATATATATATATATCTCCATTTAGAGTTTCCCAAGCAATCTGACATTTAGTAGTCTTTATAAGGTAGATTGTGCCATTTCAAAGATCTACTTGTTAAACTATTAACTGTGCTGAAATATTCCTTTTAAAATCGTTAATCCTTTAGTTGTTTTCTTTTGATCAGTTATCAACAGTGATACCAGGTTAAATTTCTGAGTTTTCCTTTGTCCCCTGAAATTGGGCTGGTCACTAGATAGAACCCTGGGAAAAGGGCCAATGCAAGAAAAGTGGGCTGAAGAGTCACTTACAAAGTTTGTGAAGAGCTGGTCACTGATGTAGCGATGCACCTTCTCGAACTGTTCCAAGTCTCTGTGTCCCTTCTCCACGCACACGTCCCACATGCTCACGGCAGCTACCACCTTCACACATGCTGATTCCTGAGGCCAGTTACAAACACGGGTAAGACCAGACAGAACTTCTGGCCTCCATCATCCACTCTAGATAGCAGTTAGCAGTCAGAATCAAACTGACATGCCCGTCCAAGGGCTCTCACCCACTGCTATGGAGACAAGCCTTTTAAGACCTGGGGGCTCTGGTGTCCACTTGCTATGCATTTAGAAAACATGGGGGAAAAAGTGGTTAATAGGGAGACAACAAAGCTAAAGGAACTGTAGGAAGAGTCCTAAGGCAAGGGAAATACACTTGGTCAAATCTCTCACTTTAAGCCAGTGTGCTACTGAAAAGTCTTATAAGCCCTGATCTTTACTTAATCAAATTTTTATTTCTTTTTTTGGCCATGCCCTGCAGCATGCAGAATCTTAGTTCCTCAATCAGAGATGGAACCCATACCCCCTGCAGTGGAAGCTCAGAGTCTTAATCACTGGACTGCCAGGGAAGTCCCCTTAATCACAATTTTAAAATAAGGAGAGTTTGCTATTTAAAAGAAATGTAGGAAGCATATCGTATCAGTGGGGATTACTCAATAAATGCTAATGACAGACAACTGGATAAAAAACAAAAAGTTGGATTCCTACCTCAAACCTTATGTGCTAATGTGAATTTCAGCTAGATTTATGACTTTAATATAAAAGATAAAATGATAAAAGTACTGAAACATAGGAGATCTTTTAAAAAATTATCTTGGAATGGAAAAGACCTTTTAAAGTATGATACAGAATGAAGAAACCATAAAAGTTTTATCAGATTACACAAAAATAAAACTCTTCTACACACAAAAAAAACCATTTTAAGCAAATTCAAAAGTCAACAAACTGGGGGGAGGGGGTATTTGTAAACCATCATCTCAGATAAAAGGCTATTTCCTCCAACATATACAAAAGCACTATAAGTCAATAAGAAAAGAACACTAAGTCAATAAATAAGTGCCCCCAGAATGTAAATTGATACAGCCACTATCGAGAATAGTATGAAAGTGTTAGTCACTCAGTTGTGTCTGGCTTTTTCCCAGCCTGTGGACTGTAGCCTGCAAAGCTCTTCTGTCCATGGAATTCTCTAGGCAAGAATACTGGAGTGGGTAGTCATTCCCTTATCCAGGGGATCTTCCCAACCCAGGGATCAAACCCAGGTGTCCTGCACTGCAGACAGATTCTCTACCATCTGAGCTACCAGGGAAGCCCAAGAGAACAGTATGGAGGTTCTTTGAAAAACTAAAAACAGAATTACTGTATGACCCATGAATCCCATTCTTGGGCATATTCTCAGAGAAAACCACAATTCAAAAAGATACACACAACTCAGTGTTCACTGTAGCACTATTTACAATAGCTGGAACATGGAAGTAACCTAAATATCCACCAACAGAGGAATGATAGGGAAGATGTGCTGTATGAACACACACACACACAATGCAATATTACTATATTACTCAGCCATAAAAAGGAACAAAACTGTCATGTGCAGAGACATGGACAGACCTAGAGACTATTCATATGGAGTCTGCTTGGCTGTGCTCAGTCATATCTGACCCTTTGTGACCCCATGGACTGTAGCCCACCAGGCTCCTCTTTCCATGGGGATTCTCCAGGCAAGAATACTGGAGTGGGTTGCCATTTCCTCCATACACAGTGAAATAAGTCAAAAACTGAAAAAAAAATATCATATATTGACACATATATGTGGAATCTAGAAAAATGGTATAGATGAATTGATTTGTAAAGCAGAAATACAGACACAGATGTAGAGAACAAATGTGTGAATACCAGGGTGGGGGACGGAGAAGGAGAATGGGATGGATTGGGAGATTGGGAGTTACATATATATACTACTACATATAAAACAGATAACTAATGAGAACTGATTGTATACAGTCAGGGAACTCTACTCAATGCTCTGGGATGACCTAAATGGGAATGAAATCCAAGGAAGAGGGGATACACGCATACATGTGGCTGAATTACTTTGCTGTACTGGAGAAGCGAACACAGCACTGTAAAGCAATATACTGCAATAGATAGCTAATAATTAGTAGATAACTAATGATAATAAATAATAGAAATGCCCTCAAATATACCCAAATCACAGAAAAGAAATACAATGACTTAAGTCATCAGTATGTGAACCAAGAACTTCCAGTTGTACAACCGATGTACAAGCTGAATTTAGAAAAGTCAGAGGAACCAGAAATCAAATTGCCAACATCCACTGCATCATAGAAAAAGAGAATTTCAGAAAAACATCTACTTCTGCTTCATTGACTACACTAAAGTCTTTGACTGTGTGGATCACAACAAACTGGAAAATTCTTAAAGAGATAGGAATACCAGACCACCTTACCTGTCTCCTGAGAAACCTATATGCAGGTCAAGAGCAACAGTTAAAACTAGGCATGGAACAATGGACTGGTTCAAAATTGGGAAAGGGGGTACATCAAGGCTATATATTGTCACCCTGCCTATTTAACTTATATGCAGAGTATATTATGCAAAATGTGGGCTAGATAAATCACAAGCTAGAATCAAGATTGTTGGGAGAAATATCAACAACTTCAGAGGTTAACCACACAAATGGCAGAAAGTGAAGAGGAACTAAAGAGCCCCTTGATGAGAGTGAAAGAGGAGAGTGAAAAAGTTTCTTTAAAACTCAACATTCAGAAAATGAAGATGAAAAAAAAAAGAAAAGAAAATGAAGATGATGGCATCTGGTCCCATCACTTCATGGCAAATAGATGGGGGAAAAGAAGTAGTGGCAGATTTAATTTTCTTGGGCTCCAAAATCATTGCGGACAGTGACTGCAGCCACAAAATTAGAAGATGTTTGCTCCTGAAAGAATAGCTATGACAAACCTAGACAGTGTATTAAAAAGCACTGATATCACTTTGCCAACAAAGGTCCACATAGTCAAAGCAATGGCTTTTCCAGTAGTCATGTACAGATGTGAGAGCTGGACCATAAGAAGGCTGAGTGCCAAAGAATTGGTGCTTTCAAACTTAGTGATGGATAAGACTCTTCAGAGTTCTTTGGACAGCAAAGAGATCAAACCAGTCAATACTAAAGGAAATAAATCCTGAATATTCACTGGAAGGACTTATGCTGAAGCTGAAGGCCACCTGATGTGAAGTGCAGACTCACTGGGAAAGACCCTGATGTTGGCAGAAAAAGAGAAAGAGAAAAGAAAGAAAAAGGGAAAAGAGAGCAGCAGAGGATGAGATGGTTCGATAGCTTCACCAACTCAATGGTCATGAATTTGAACAACTCTGAGAGATAGTGATAGACAGGAAAGCCTGGCCTGCTTCAGTCTATGGGGTCACAAAGAGTTGGGCATGACTTAGTACCTGAACAACAACAACATTCCTTTGGCAGCTTTTGAATTATGCACCATTTTACTTAGTTAAAAAACGATGATAATAATAAGAAAAAATAATTTTTTTAAAAAGCAAAGAATCTCTTTTAAAGGAAATTATTTCACAGGATGAGATTTTCCTGTGTGAGGGACAGGGGTATATGGTATATTTATATAAACACTATTCTATTAAATCTCCAGCAGATCTTCTTGATCCCGGAATCAAACCAGGGTCTCCTGCATTGCAGGCGGATTCTTACCAGCTGAGCTCCCAGGGAAGCCCTAATTTCTATTAAGTCAGCAGAGAAATTACAGATATTAAGAGAAAGGGTTCTAGTCCTGGATCTGACTTCATGAAGGAAGCCCTGCCTCAGGCAAAGAAGACCAGGGCCTTCATGATCTCTTAAGTTCTTCCAACTCTCTAGACGTATTCGTGGCTCTAACAGCCTTAGAGGCTCACGGATAGTTGTAGATGAATATGATTATTAGGAACCATGCCCCCTCACCCCCCAATAGGAACCACTGTCTTACTATTTGATCTTCAAAATGATTCTGACAAAATGAACTGTGATGAGTGCTTCTTATATAACTGGATATAGGAAACAGGGGAAAAAAGGGTGAAGACTGAAAGAGATGAAGGAAAAAGCTAGGTTCCCTTACTATACGAATACAACAGTGCTGATCTTCTGATGTTTAACTTTTAAATAATCTGCAAGAATCCCAGTAAAAAGCTTGTCATGGTATAATGGTCATTTGAGTCCAGGTTATTCCACATTCGTTAAGCAATATGCTGGATGAACAGGAGAATGGCTGGAATTAACACTGTCAGCAATTCTAACAAGAACAAGGTCTTTACTCACCCGGATGTGCTGGAGGTAGAGAGACAGGTCTCGGATAAAAGACTTGATCAATCTTTCTTGCATTCGGAAGTTTTTCTCTGTTTCTTCAAATACTTCATCTTTAATCTGCTCAAAATAAGTAAGTGCTGTTAGCAAATGTGGACTCTCTCTCAGCTGATCTTACTAGAAATGCATCTTTCTTAAGCACATCTTTTGTTTAAATTATAAGCCTTTGATGTTTCTCTGAATCATATGGAATTGGACTTAAGCACTTCTCCAGGCTTTGACAGCGCTCCTGAGTACACACAGGCATGCCTGTCTCCACCCAGCCCCCCTTTGCTCCTGACAAAAGCCCCTGGCTGGTCAGGCTGCTGGCTTCACCGGTGCGGCTGCCCGGCCAGGTGTGCCCTCCCTCTCCCTGTGCCAAACCTGCCCATCTCCTTTAAAGCTCAGATTAAATCCTGCCAACATGAAGCTCACTCTCACGGAGCTCCCGTTTACTTAAGTACCACACTGTGTAGAGATCAAACTGCAAAGCTTAGCAACTGATTCTTTAGTTGGTATTTTCCACTGACTGCATCACATTCGCATGGTTCAGCACATGAAGTCTGGAGACTCTGGATCTTCTCTGTGGCTGTTTTACAAGTCACTCAGATTTTAGACTTTACATTTCCTTACATGTGACTTACGGTGTTGAACTAAGTGATCTCCTAAATCGCTTCTACCCTCACATGTCCACAATTTTGTCTCCCCAAACAGATGATAAACTCCTTATGGGTGTCTAAAACCATGATAACTCTTACATGGTGACAGATTTGGTTTCCTGATTTGTCTTTGTACACGTTGTAAGCAGCTTAAGGCTCAGATGGAGGGTTGTGGGGGGCAGTAGATTTAAATAAACAGTAGAGGAACTTCCCTGATGGTCCAGTGGCTAAGACACCATGCTCCCAATGCAGGAGCCCTGGGTTCAATCCCTGGTCAGGAAACTAGATCCCACATGCCACAGCTAAGACCCAGGGCAGCCAAATAAACAAACAGTAGCTGTAGGGTTTTTTATCTACCAGCTAGCAAACACCAAGAGGGTACTAAGAGGGGAATCTTACCAATTCACACCATGTAGGCTGCCCTGTAGAGCCCTGAAAAGCAGCCAAAGACATGCTGAACCTTCAAGGGCAGGAACCTCACCTGTGGAGCAAAGCCAGTGAGATGCTTCAGGTGACTGCTAACCCGGTTGGATTTCTTGATGATGGAGTGGATGTTCAGTTTGGAAATTTTCTCCATGAGGCTATCTTCATCACCCTTTCGGTACTTGAGAACTGGGGAGTGAGCCAAACTGGTGAGTGGAGAAAGCCCTCTTCCAAGCATGGATAGACTACAAACGAGACTAACAATCCAAACTAAAGCTAGTGCTTATTTTCAAAGAGCTTATGACTGAGTACACAAAATGTTAATCCAAATCACCATTTATGGACAGATTGGATACCCAGAGAACAGCAGAGACTGGAAAAGATTAGAGACAAGGAAGGAAGGTCACAGAGGTACAAGGAAAAAAGCCTAAGATCTGGAGTCAAGGCAACCTGAGTTCAATGCCTGGGTCTGTCATTTCATCAAGGTGTGGCCTTAGGGAATTCCTTGATGGTCCAGTGGTTAGGACTATGCACTTTCACTGCCAGGACCCAGGTTCAATCCCTCGTCAGGGAACTAAGGTCCTGAAAGCTGTGAGGCATGGCCCAAAAAAAAAAAAAAAGTGTGGTCTTAAATATTTCACTTAATTTCTCTGAACCTCATTTTCCTTTCCAATAAAATGAAGACATTAACAGTACCTGCCCACCTTAAATGGTCTCATCCACAAATGAGATATTTATATCCCATCATCTCACACAGTGAAATGCTATGCAGGAGTTGTCTGACTGTGTGTCATACATTAGTCAGTCTGCAGAAAACCCCAGAAATAACAGAAGAAGGATAGCAAGGGAAGTCTGGGTGGCAGAGAAAGGCATACTTCACTGTTGTAGATGAAGATGACATTATATGAAGAGATATGAACCAAGACAATGGGCTCGATAGCCAGAGGGCTTTAATAGCCACAGCCAACACTACACATAAACATGGGTGACATGGCTGAAGCAGGAGGGGAAAATGGTTTCAGATAAATATGCAGAATAGTGGAGAGACAGGCAGAGAGGCTACATTATAGATTCTTTGAGGATATGAATGATAAATCAGTTTATTATAGCATGGTCACCATGCTATACTCATTGAGTATTCAAAATCAAAGTTTTGACAAGAGATTTCATGAGACAGAAGACATGGTTCAGTTTGTCCTCTATCATAAAGGAAGAGTGGGTGGTTTGTCAACTGACTGCACAGTTTTCGGGTAAGCGGAGGGGCTCAGACCAGAGGTAGGACTGATAGGGCCAGAGAGGTGGGGAAACTGGGCTTTTCTGAAAGAAGACAAGAAACTTCTAGCTTAAGTGGAAGCAAACATGCAAAGAGATCCAAGAATGAACCAAAAGGGACTCCCTTCAATGAGGAGGCAGTCACTCAACTTGAAGGAACTGTCCTGATCAGCAGCCATTCTCTAACTGGTCTTCATATCTCCTGGGAAAGACTCATTGCTATAAGCTTTGTCACAGATGCCTTATTTCCAACATGCATGGCTGTGCTTTTATTATCATCATTGCTTTCTTTCTTTATCTCATTTTCCCCAAATTCTATTACCATTTCTTCATCACAGCACTATTACCTACCATCTGCCTGTCCACCTCTGGTTTAGTAATTAATTCTTTTGAGGAGGAGAACATTCTCAAGGGCGTGCCTCCTTTTCAGCAAGTGCGTTTTTCTTACCCAGGTCCTTTCGACGTTTATACTCATTAATGTTAACGTTGATTTCCTTGACTGCAAGGACTGCATTGGTTAAAGGCACTTTATCTGGGTGGGATTCAGGGGTGGAATTCAATAACTCCATCAGCAGCAATGGGTAACGCATTACTCTCTGCACTGGTTTGATGAGGAAGGAGCCCAGGTTAATATAATTTGTGCATCCCCTACAAGAGAAGGGAAAACAGAGACTCTGGTCAACTGTCAATAACACCGGGTCTATAGCCAGTATTTGTTACTCCTAATACAGCTCTGTTCTCTTACTCTACTTCCCAATTTCATTCATTCACATTTACCAGGCACCTAACAAGTATCAGGCAGTGTTCTAGTGTGGATTTAGCAGTGAACCAAAAAAGTCCCTGCCTGGTGGGAAGAGGCAGACAAAAATCAAACCAACACCATACAAAGTGTCATTTGGTGGTAAGTGCTATGGAGGAAAATATAGCAAGGCAGGGGACCTGCCGTGACCTCTAGCTTCTGTCTATGAAAGAAGAAAAAAAAAAAAAAGCGGCAATAACTCACCATTCGTTGTACAGGCTCCTATAAGGCAGTGAGCATGAAAAGAAGAAACAGCTGATTAGAGAAAATACTGATGCTGATTTTCACATTCCTCTCAGAACATATTTGTCCAACTAACGCCTATTAGCTGGGCAGACAAAAAACACACGAGATAAAAGGGGAATTGTGAATGTTTATGGTGGCATTTCTAGTCTATTAAAAAAGTCAGTAAGCCCCTAACTTCACTCTGACCTATTCAGACACATATTACATCCTCACAACTTGTCTCCCTAAGACATGAGAATCTCATGATGGTTAAGACCAAACTATCTTCCTGGCAGCTTCTTACCTGAAAATGCTAACCTTGTATGTATAAATAAAACTGATTTTAATGGATAAAACTACAAGCAGGAAGCTACTTAAGATTTCCATGATACAGAACAGGAAAAGGGCAAGTTACACAGAAGGAACTCCAATGAGGTATCACTTATACTTAAAATACGATAGATTTATAGATGTCATAAGAAGTCTAGAGAGACATGGGAGTGACTTCCAACAGGCAGAACTAAAGAGCTATGATGGAATGAAGTGCTCAAAACTCCTACTTAAGATCTGCCAAGGAGTCCTGAAGATGCTTCTGGATCTTCTCATCCTTCTCATAGATTTCCAGCAATGAGATGGCCTCATCGTGATTCTGGCAGTAAACCTTGTATGTTCCTTCAAGCTCATCTCGGTGATCAAGAAACACAGGTCCTGTGGAAGATACACAGACACAAAGTGTTTTTAGTAACTTTCTTCTGAGCATCTTAAATGGAAGGTATAATAACCAAACTTTAATACCAGATAATCCTATCCCTTAAACAAGAAGCTGTTTCCCTGTAATAGCTTAAAATTCTACTTATTTAACACAAAATTAAGAGAACTATCTCATCCATGTATTTATTTTTCAGAGCCTATACACATACACACACCCACATACCCAGTCCCTGAAACAGCCTCCAGTCCCTTTTCAGTCAGGCAATCAAGTACTCTCTACATAGTTATGTGATCAGAACCTATAAAGACCCCTTAGCTCCCAAAGCCCCAAATCTCCACAGAGATAAAGAGATCCTTCTATGGCAGCAGCTTCTAATCTTTTCTTTGGGCATAAATTAAATACAAGGACTATAAATGAAGTTTATTATATTAAAATATCCATAATATAAAACTCCCTGAATCTATGATATAGTAATATATGTACTTCTTTATAAAACACTGAATAGCAAAACACAGCAATGAATCAAGTACACCATAATTTCAAGTATGACGAGTGACCTAAGAAACTGGTAACATGGGTTGTTTCTGGGATTTCGAGATACCTGCAACAACTTAATGTGATAAGAGCACGTGACTTTAGTTGGTGAGAGTCATTGTTCCCTACAATCATATCTTAAATCAGAGCTACATTTTTGTTATAAACTTCTATCCAAGTTGGTGGACTCCTTGAAATCTACCCACAGACCCCCCTCTCCCCCCACAGTCTACACCAGTCAGGCAAAGGAACAGTTCGTAAACACACTTCCACAGAGCCGTCGCACTTAGAGCAGCTGCCTGAGCATGCAGACTTCCCTGATTTGTTAAAACCCTTGCTCTTGCCCCTCTTCCCTCTCAGTGAGTCTGCTCCTTCCTTCTTCAGCTTGCACTGCTCCCCAGAAGACAGCGTCCTCTCATTCCTGGGCTTCTTCCTCAACATATGGCCCTACTTACTGCTTCCCTACAGGCACCTCTCTCTCCCAGCTGCTCTGGGCATGAACCACTCCCTCAGGGAGCCCCAGCTCTCTCTCGACAAGGTCCCCTGTTTTCTCCATGTCGTGTCCCATGGACCTCCCTATCCTCGTGGAGAGCACTTTTCACTTAAATGAAATGTGTGTCCTTAATTATAGCTCCTTCCTCCAAGAGCCTGGACTATGTCCATACACATCACACTTGTGCTGCTGACCCTGGCAGCCTTACTTTGTCTAACCCTGCAGCTCAACAGGCCCAGGAGCTTAAGAGTGGGGCTGCTTCTTCTTGACCTTCAGGGCCACCGTGGAGACCCTGAGCCACCAGTGTCTCCACCCACTTTCACCAACTGACATCTGCCTGGCTTCTTCCCTTTGTATCCTCCACCCTCCCTGCCCGCCCCCCAACCCAGCACTCCTAGAACCTTCAGGCTGACACCCATGACTCTGCACACATCTCCATTCAAGGGTTTCCAACCCCCCCCCCCCCCCCCATTTGTGACTCTTCTACATCAACTACAACCTAGCAATGCTATGCCTTAATTTACAGTGTCTTTTCAAAGTTAGGTCACAACCCATGAATAGGTCATGGAATCTACTTTATGGGTACGATCAGCACATATTTGAGGAAACAGAATGGAACAGAAAAGAACAGAAAACACTGGCCACAGTGAAAGCATGCACACACACACACACACACACAGAGACATGTATCCTGGCCGTGATGTAAAATATATTTCTTTCTGTGGGACATGTTTAAGATAATTAAAAGCCAGTTCCTTACATATTACCACATATTCAGAGTCTCCTGGTACTTCTTCCTCATCTCAACCTCCTCATGTTCTAAGTCATCCAAGCCCCAGAACACCGACTAATCTCTCCTTCCCTGTGGACCCTTGGCCTGCCTGCACTAGAATTCTTCTCTAATCAGGCTTATAAATTAATTCAAAGACACTTTCTCCAGCATCCTGGATTACCTTGGGAGTTTTACCACATTATCCACTGTATACTTTCTTCATTTCTATTCCTGGGTGATTAAAAACTGCTCGGGAGGCATATTTTTAAAAGGGGAGTTAAGCGTACTGCAGAGCAGTTTGTTTTTTTTTTAAAATGGAGATGGGGGACCAGGGTAGAGAAAATACATATGTAATTTCTGTTATGAATCTCCAAAAGGAGATATAAGAAAACTAATAACATTAGTTGTTTCTGGTTGAGAAAAGCTAAGTGGCAGGGACAGATAGAGTTTTCATTAAGCAGTTCTTTGTACCTTTCAAATTTTAAGCCATGTGAACATATTAAAAGCAAGTTACACTTAAAATATATATTTATATATCAAAATATATATTACATATTAAAATAAACTTAATAAAACACTGTTTATGCAATTCAAGTCAATCTGCCCTTTGCAAGTGGCTGAACAATGTTTTAATTTGCCTTCTCTGACTTTCCAGAACCTTCCCTTATCAGATATGCAAAACCTTGTCCTTTATTAATTCCCTCTGAGTGCACTGCCTGGCCTCCTGTGGACCAAGACTGAAGCTCCCAGCCTGGAGCGCTCATTCAGCCTCAGTTTTGCCTACTGTATATCATGGTCACGGCACACTGTCCCTCCTTGTAAAGCTAACCCTCCTCTGAGGCCATAAGCCCTTTGGTTCCCAGGCCCTCTCCTCCCCCATCCTCTGCGTGCCTTCAGCTCATCTCAGTCTGCTACCTAAATTCCTCGTGTCTTAGGGCAAGAGGGGAAGGGGAGAAACAAAATGGCTGAAATTGTATGGGGTGAGATTATGGATATTCTGTTTTCATTTCTTCTTTTATTGTTGTCATAATATACAGGTAATAACATCATTCTATAAAAATGGGGTCACCATGGCTTCCTCCAGTCAATGTGTGCGTCTCCTTCCTCAACTTCCCTGACCTCTGGCCTTACCTCTGGCCTCTCCAGGGAGACTGAGAGCAGGACCCCAGGCTTCAGTTTCTCTTGCTATTCCATAAAGTACTATTAATACATAAGCAGCTGTTCTGTACAGAGGCTAACAGCATATGCAGAGACAACAGGAAAGACCGGAGTTTGAATGTCAATCCAACAGAGTACTAGCCATGTGACTCTGGGCAAATTACTCCCCTGCAAAAGTCTCAGTTTCCTCATCTGTAAACTAAGATTAATAGCAGGTTAGCCTCATTGGGCTGTTGTAGGGAACAAGTGCAGTCAAGCTTGGCATATTCTGAAAGGGTGTGTGGAATTAAACCCTGGAGAAACATTAACAACGCTGCACTATCACCTACCATCCCATAGCCACCACCCCTTTCTGCAGGAGGGCAGAGGTCTGACTATTCTTATATCCACTTCTCTCCCTGGTGAGTCAGGTCAACACCACCTAGCTTAAGTCAACATCATGAGCCCATTCCCCTCTCTTGTAATCTTTGTAGGCATATGCATGTGACCAGTTCTGGCCAATGAAAAATAGAGAATTCCAGTGAGGGGGCTCTGGAAAGGTCCGCTTATCCTTAAATGACACAGGGTCACTTTTTCCTTCTGTTGGATGTTGTGATATGTGTAGTGGGATGGTTAGAACTGTGATAGCATCTTGTCACTTTGATTCTAATAAAATACCAAAGTGATAGGAAGTCCCCTCCCACATGGTACCAGAGCTGGTCTGTATGACCAGTAAAATATGGCAGAAGCAATGGCATGTCACATCTGAGATCAGGTTATAGAAGACACTGGCTCCCATCTCAAGCCGCCTCTCTCTCTTGGATCACACAGTTTGGGGAAAGCTAGCTGCCACCGTCATGAAGGTGAAGAGGCCTACATGGCAAGTAACTGAGGCCTGATGATCTGAGTGAACTTTTGGGACCAGATCCTTGATTGAGCCACAGATGATGGCGGCCCAGATAACAGCTCGACTCCAACCTCATGAGAGACCCAGAGCCAGAATCACCTAGCTAAGCCACTCCCAGATTCCTGAACCAAAGGAAATGTGACCTGTTTCTGTTTTAAGGCACTAAATTTTAGTATAATTTGTTTCACAGCAATAGATAACTAACACAATACCCTTGTTTATAAGAAATAGATAATTATTTTCCAAACGTTTTTGACAATGACCCACGTGAATAAACACATTTTAAATCATGACTCAGTGGACATATATGTAGAACTGAAATAAAAATTTCAAAAACTGTAGTTATTATTTACAGTGCATTCTGATATTTTCTATTTCATTGGAACTATACATATACTGGGTGTTAATTTTTTTAAATAAATCATTCAGCAGATTTCTTTATTAATAAGAGTGAAGATAAAGAAAGGCAACCTTTTGAAGATCAATTCTCCATGTCACTTCTACATGATTTGGGACAGCTTTTATTCCAGATTAGATTTCCAAGGATGTTTGTATAACAGAAAGCCTTGGAAGATAGAGACAGATTCCCCTTCCTGAACAGATGGCAGCTTTGTTCCTGACCAGAATAATAAAGACAATGTCTTCTTCCTACACAAAGTTGGACGAATCTGCCAGGAGCCTACTTATAATACTGGGGTTTATCTAAATGTGATTGGTTCCTTAGCTGTAAGATAAACCCACTGAGTTACTGGGTCCTAAAATGATCTCATGACCCACTAACAGACTGCAACTGTCAATCTGAAAAATATCACACCATGTAACAACAAAAATTTCTTCTATTGCAAGCATCCGATATCACCACAAAGTAGACCAAATAACCTTGGAACTAAGTGACTAAAACTTCATTTTCCCAGTAAAACTATTAAATACCAGAGCTCTTCTCCTCTGTCTCCTACAAAAGAAAAAGAATAAAAACAAAACCTGTTTCTGAAATAACGGCAGGGGCTCATACCTATGGTATCGCTGATTTCCAGATCAGTCAGTAAATGTTTTGAGACCTTAATCACCATCTGCATATTTCCAAAAAGCCCCTCAAAATCAATGTTTGGTATCTGAGAAAGGAAAACAAAACAAAGATGCATGGAAATAAAATTAATAGTGTATCATTCACATTAGGAACATCTCTTCAAGGATGATACAAAAATTGCTCAAGGTTATCTTCACCACTCTCATGAGGTTTCCAGAATGGGAACATCTAACGTCACCTTCAGTGTCACCTTTTGTCCTTGATCCAACTACTTTCTGCTCCCCCACCCCCATTACCATAGTGAAATGACTGTAGAACCAATTTCTGTAACTGCATAATAATTGTACAATTATTATACTGAGACACAAATTCCACCCAGGACCCCAAATCTGATGGCACCATCCACTTCGTAGAGTTCTTGTGAGTGACTGCTCCAGGAGTCCACACCCAAGCTGAGCCCAGGTGGTCAAGTAACAAGCAACAGGACTGACTGTAAATCCCTAGGATACTGTTAACCTTCCCCCTGCCTCATCTCCAGCATTTAAGAGAGTGTCTAGCATACACACATTAGTAAGAATTTCTGGAATAAACCTGTAAATCAGGTGCTACAGATAGGAAAACCATCACCAGACTTCATTATATTAATATTACTGCACAGCTTCCCAGTAAAGCATAAAGTGCTAATTCTAGACTCACCAGAACTGTTTTCAGGGAGCCACAGAAACAGAAAACGTCCTGGGAGTCATTGCAGTAACTTAAGTTAGTAAGTTAATAGTGGACTTGATAAGTGACAGGACGGTGCTCCCGTACCCTAAGCCTTAGGCCTGAAGAACCATGTTCATGGCAAAGTTCACTTTCTCCCATAGTTCCCACCTGTGCCTGTTGCAGGGGTACCATGATCCGCTCAATACACATCTCCAGATCCCGGATGTAGTCTCTTTCCGTCTGAAGAAGTTCCTCTATCACCTTGGCTCTCTTCTCTAGCATCCTTTGCTCTGGGTTTTCAGTGGACACAGAACCAGAAGGGGCCATCAGTGATGAAGACTGGGAGGAGAGAAGCGTCATTTCTGGAAGGAAAAAGAGAACGGGTCAACAGCTATGAAAGCAGGCCTCTGCAACAGTTTGAGTTGAAAAGAGCACATTCTTTGAGAACGAAAGGTCTCATGATTGTTGACCATCAGGAAATCTGATCCCCAAGTCCATTCTAATCACAAAGATGAAGAGCTGAGCAAGCTTGCAGACAGACCTTCTCCCATCCGTGAGATACCATTTCTAGAATCTGTCCTAAAAACAAGCAGCTGGCCCATTTTATGAGGACAAACCAGTGGCCACAGCAACCTTGCAAAGGAGGCTGAAGGAGGTGCTGTTCTTATAAAGAACTGCTTTCACTTAGTTAGGTATAAAACCTGTTTCAGGAACTTAGCAGCAGAGATTCCAAGCTGGAAGCTATAAACACTGATATAGCCCATGTTAAAAAGAATATTATGGAAACATAACAATGCCAGCTAAAGGAAAGACAAGAACTATGTAGGAATTATCTGAGATCTGGGTGACTGTATGGCCTACCTTAACCCAATTACTGTGATGGCAGATTAACATTAGTATATAATAAAATATTTAAGAATTGTTTGGGCTTCCCTGATAGCTCAGTTGGTAAAGAATCCACCTGCAATGCAGGAGACCCCAGTTCGATTCCTGGGTCGGAAGATCCTCTGGAGGAGGGATAGGCTACCCACTCCAGTATTCTTGGGCTTCTCTTGTGGCTCAGCTGGTAAAGAATCCGCCTGCAATGTGGGAGACCTGGGTTCGATCCTTGGGTTGGAAGATCCCCTGGAGAAGGGAAAGGCTACCCACTCCAGTATTCTGGCCTGGAGAATTCCATGGACTGCATAGTCCATGACATCACAAAGAGTCAGACATGACTGAACGACTTTCACTTTCTTTCTCCCTGTCAAAACAATAATGAAGACTCACAAGCAAGTTCTGTTACTTCAAATATCCTGGAAGATACAAATGTACTATAAATATGAAGTTCTTTAACACTATTTTCAATAAAAAAAAAAAAAAACCTCTGCAGCCACAAAACATGATCTAAAACTGAAAACAAATGCATTTTGTCACTAGCTTTTACAAATACCTGTTACTTAGATATGTATGATGAAAGATCTACTATCTTATATATAAAATGAGATGGCATTTATTATAAATAGATGTTAAATGCTAAAATAAACAACAAAGAAAATTTCAACAGTGAAGCAATCTCTGCTGTTTATTTCAAATTCCTTAAGATCCACTTTAAAAAATGACAACTTTGGTAAGTAAACATACTAGCAAGTCTGAGTAGGATTACAAGAATATTTTTACCCAGATCTAAGAGGTGAAACGGAAAAGGCAATGGCACCCCACTCCAGTACTCTTGCCTGGAAAATCCCATGGATGGAGGAGACTGGTAGGCTACAGTCCATGGGATCATTAAGAGTCAGACACAACTGAGCGACTTCACTTTCACTTTTCACTTTCATGCATTGGAGAAGGAAATGGCAACCCACTCCAGTGTTCTTGCCTGGAGAATCCCAGGGACAGGGGAGCCTGGGGGGCTGCCGTCTATGGGGTCTCACAGAGTCAGACACGACTGAAGCGACTTAGCAGCAGCAGCAGCAAGAAATGAAAACACAAGTGGTCAAACTATTAAACTTATGGAAAACTAAGCTTTCACAGCAGATTTTAGTCTCCAAAACTCTTCCCCACTGCCCCTTCACTAAGAATTTAGGAATTCCAGTGTTTAAAAAGTGTTAACTCAGATTCTGGTTTCTAAAACCCAATCTCCAGTAAAAGGAACCAGAGTTCTTTGGAGAAATGGCTCTTTCCAAGGCAAGAGAAAGGTAGATGAGTCTGAAACATGGCAGAAAATAAGGACACGCTGAAGTAAATGATGGGACTGTGTTGAAAGGGCAAGGAACCAAACTGAAGGGGCTCCCACTGGCCAAATCTGTACAATTCGAGTATCAAAATAAATAAGCACAGCAATGAATTTTAATCTATTGACTAAAATAAAAATCCATGAACTCTCATCAATAATATATACGTACATAAATAAACAGGGGAGAAGAGAAATGCTTTTTCTTATGGTAGAATGTCAGCTAATAGATACAGAAGAGGACTTCCCGGTGGTGCACTAGATGAGGATCCGCCTGACAATGCAGGGGACATGGGTTCAATCCTTGGTCCGGGAAGATCCCACATGCCAAGCAACTAAGCCTGTGTACCACAACTACTGAGGTTGTGCTCTAGAGCCAGCTAGCCACAACTACCAACCCTGAGTGCTGCAACTACTGAAGCCTGGGTGCCTAAAGCCTAAGCTCCACAAGAGAAGCCATCACAATGAGAAGCCTGCACACCACAACAAAGAACAGCCCCTGCTCAACCCAACTAGAGAAAGCCTTCACAACGTAATGAAGACCCAGCACAGCTATTAACAAATAAATAAAATTATAAATATATATATACACACACACACATATAAGAAATAACGGAATTAGAAAAAAAATCAGTATTTTGCAGCCATCAAAATAAAATTTAGTTCAGGCATAAGCCATCAATGGATGATTCCAGTGTTAGTGATAGGGTTTTGATGATGATCAGGATATCTGCATAGTTTAAAACTAGTTACTATACATTACTTATTCCAAAAATGAAAAAGTGACTCTAAAGTGGAGAAATAGGTAACACCAAAACCTACTATTCAAAATTAACACTACCAGTTAAGGAAACAGACATCATGTGCTTCCAAATGTCATGTCTAGAAACAGCACAATATCCCTTACGTGATATTCCAGTCAAAAAAACATAATCTGAAGTGAATCTTGAGGAAACGTCACACAGACATAGGGATCTGTAACCTTCAAAACGTTATGTCATAAAAGACAGAAGAAGCCTAAGGACAAATCCCCAATTAAAGATAACTGAAGAGATGACAAGTAAAGGCAATGTGTGATCCTGAACTGAATCCTGATCTCAGGGAAAAAATGCTAAAAAGGACATTAATAGGACAAACTGATGAAACTGGAATACAGTATAGACTGTAGATTGGCTACATGATTAAACCAATTAAAAATTTCCTGGAAAAAAAAAAATTTCCTGAAATGGACAGCTACATGCAAAAGAATGGAATTTGAACATTCTCTCACACTCTATGCAAAAATAACTCAAAATTAATTAAACATCTAAATGTAAGATCAGATACTATACAACTCTTAAGAGGAAAACATAGGCAGAACACTCTTTGATACAAAGTGCAGCAATATATTTTTGGATCTGGTTCCCAAAGTAAATAAAAGCAAAAATAAACAAATAGGACAAATAGCTTTTGCAGAGCAAAGGAAATCACTGACAAAATAAAAAGCCAATATTTGAAAGGGGAAAATATCTGCAAATGATATGACCAAAAGGGATTAATACCCAACACATATAAATAGCTCCTACAACTCAATAAAAAAAAAAAAAATTTTTAAATGGGCAGAACGGAATAGACGTTTTTCCAGAGAGGAAATGCAGATGGCCAACAGCCACGGGAAAATATGCTCAGCATCTCTAACCTTAGGGGAAATACAAATCAAAACCACAACGAGGGATCACCTCACACTTGTCATAATGGCCATCACTGAAAAGAACAGAAATTAACACCTGTTGACAAGGATGTGGGAAAAAGGGAACCCTCCTATACTGTTGGTGGAAGTGTAAATTGGTGCAGTCACTATGGAAAAGAGTATGAAGGATTCTCAGAAAACTAAAAATGAAACCACCACATGACCCAGCAATTCCACTCCTGGGTATATATCTGGGGAAAAAAAAAAAAAAAGACCAAACAAACACTAATTCAAAAAGATACATGCACCCAGGAATAAAGCATTAGCAGCATATATACCATAGCCAAGACATGGGACGAAACCTAAGTCTCCACCAACAGATGAATGGCTAAAGGAGATGTGGTATACATACACATACATACACAATGGAATACTACTTAGCCATAAAAAAGGACAAAAATTTGCCATTTGCAGCAACATAGATGGACTTGGAGGGCATTATGCTAATGAAGCAAGTCAGACAAAGACAAATACCACATGATATTACTTATATAATAGAATCTGAACAATACAACAAACTACTGATTATAACAAAAAAAGCAGCAGACTCACAAACATAGAGAACAAACTAATGGTTACCAGTGTGGGCAGGGAGGCGTGATGTAAGGATAGGAGAATAGGAAGTACAAACCATTGGGTACAGGATAGGCTCAAGGATGTACTGTACAACACAGGGAATGTATTCAATATTTGGTAGTAACTGTAAATAGAAAATAATGCTTAAAATTGTATAAAAAATTTTAGTTAAAAAAAATTCCTGAAATGGCACATCTATTATGGTCATGTATGAAAATATCCATATTATACACTGGTACTTACCAAGGAGCACAATATATGCAACTTAGTCTCAAATAGTAAAGAAAAAAAGTTCATGTGTGGGTGAGGGTATGGGTAGAGAAAGTGAGAGAATGAAAACAAAAAATGGCAAAATGTTAAATATTGGCAAATATAAATAAAGATCTGTATACCACTGCAATTTTCTATAAATTTGATACTATTCAAGATAAAATCTAATAAGACAAAATTTGAAATTTTCTTTCTGGAACTACTTTTTTGGATAGAATGAATGACAAAATTTCAAGTCTTACTTCAGAGTGTTAAATTATGACTAAATTAATTGTAGTCTACATAAAATTTTCAATGGCCTTATTTTAAATTTTATTTGCAATTTCAAACCTATGGAATTTCAGTCCCAAATACAGTTGCCAGAAGCAGCAAGTTGAGAAGAGAAATTTATTTTCAACACAGAAATTTATTTTCTCCCTTTCTGAAAAGGGAGAACACTTACTGAATTCCCACCATGTGTCAAGTGCTTTATATGTTATGTCCCTCTACTCATTTAATATTCACACCAAAACTCTGAAGTAGTATTATTATTCCCATTTAACAGATAAGAAAACCCAGGCTTTGAGAGACTGACCAATTTGTCCCAGCCTCTGTAGTGAGTAAATAGCAGTTCTGGGATTTGAATCTAAATATATTTAAATCCAAATCCTGAATTTAATCCACTTAATCCTACACCATTCTGCCTCCCTAGCCTGGAATTTCAACTAGAAAATGTCAGGGCTTATTTCCCTCAAACCTTAAAAATCCCCTGGAAGCTATTATCTCCTAGGAATCAAAGTTCTACTAACTATAATACATGAAAGTATAAGATGCCAGAGCACTCATCAATTTGAACCCAGCAACCTACACTGAGACTCAATCAGATTTTTATTTATATTTAAAAAGAGAAAGAAATCATAATAACAATTCTTTTAAAATATCACAAAGCCATTTTTTTCCCCTACAGGTGGATTTATAAACTGTTGAAAATACTTTAAAAAACAGAAAACATCCCTGAGGGATGTTTTTGCTAATTTGCAGTTTTCTGGACACCATCCCCTGGTGGCTCAGATGGTAAATAATTTGCCTGAAATTCAGGAGACCTCGGTTTGATCCCTGGAGAAGGGAAGGGCTACCCACTCCAGTATTCAGGTCTGGAGAATTCCATGGACTGTATAAGTCCATGGGGTCGCAAAGAGTTGAACACGACTGAGTGACTTTCACTTCACCCCTGATAAAATGCTAGGCACTTCTGAAGATACGTGTCATCTCCAGGCTCCACATACATATTAACACTCAAAGATTAGGTCCAACTAGGAACATCTGGCTTGAAATGGCTCCAAATGTAAAATTGTTATTCCATTATTCCAAACATACACTAAGGGGGAAAAAAGATCTACAATTAGTTTGCCAACAAAGGTCCATATAGTCAAAGTTATGGTTTTTCCAGTAGTCATGTATGGATGTGAAATAAAAAAGGCTGAGTGCCGAAGAACTGGTGCTTTTGAACTGTGGTGTTGGAGAAGACTCTTGAGAGTCCCTTGGACTGCAAGGAGATCCAACCAGTCAGTCCTAAAGGAAATCAATCCTGAATATTCCTTGGAAGGACTGATGCTGAAGCTGAAACTCCAATATCTTGGCCACCTGATGTGAAGAGCCAACTCATTAGAAAAGATCCTGATGCTGGGAAAGATTGAAGGCAGGAGGAGAAGGGGACAACAGAGTAGGAGATGGTTGGATGGCACCACTGATTCAAGGGACATGAGTTTGAGAAAGCCCCGAGAGATGGTGAAGGACAGGGAAGCCTGGCGTGCTGCAGTCCATGGGGTCACAAAGGGTTGGACACGACTGAGCAACTGAATAACAACAAGTGAGAGAGAGCCCTCTACCCTGAGAGCCCATGAAACTCACACTCCCCTATTATTTAACTGGGGAGCCTTGAGAAAGTCCATTTTCACCTCTGGGCCTCAACATCCTCATTTGCAGAACTGTTGAGCAAATTAAACAAGGTAATTACTCAACACAAACTAGTCCTTTTTCCACAATGGGCCAGAAGACGCCATCTGCACTAAGTAAAGGTTAAATGCACCAAGGAGAAATGATTCAGGTACCATAAAATTCCACTTTTCTGTAAGAACAATAAAATCTGCGGATGGGGAAGCACTCCAGAGGAAACTGAGGCCCAGCAGCACCAGCTAACAACAAAACGTGCAGACTAGTCCCACTCTCCTCCTCAGGCAGCCCTGGAGGTGATAAGCAGCTGGAGCTGGCAGCACAAACTTCTGACTGTGATAAAACCAATAGGGATGGGTGTTTGTTTGTTTGTTTTCTTTTTGTTTCATTAACCCCACGCCCACTCCCCCCCAAAAAACCCCAAGACATCCCCATGCCCTAAGGTTAGTGCGCGGTCCTAGGCTCATTCTGAAGAGTTCCTAGGAAGCAATTCAGTTAACCGGCAGCTTCCCACAACTCTACCCACCACATTCCAAAGCAGAGTTAAAGAGAACAGCCACTCACTCTTCCCTTGCCTCTGAAAGCTGGCTCTTTGCTGGGGAAAATCTCTCAACTGGCGAGGTTCCAAGCGGCACTTGAAAGAGGCGGCCAACTGTTCTACCTGCTTTTGTGGGGGTTTCAGCAACCCCGGACATACCTGCAGCACCAAAATGCTGGTGCAAGAGTTCCCATGGGTCCTAGGCCAGGCTGGCAGAATAGAATCTTCCCAGAGCTCTGGAATGCTCCACAACCCCCTAAAATCCTTTGAATAGGGTAGGCATTTCCCCCAGGCTTTCCCATATTTACATATGAATCGTTCTGAGTCCCCCAGGCTATCACAACAGGGCCTGTTCTAAAGGATGGAGCTGGAATCCGCTTCCTGGACTGAGATGCAGAAGAGCAGGCCCAGCTCTGCTCTGACTCAACCCCTTTTCCCTCTTAGCTTTCTGTTCCTAGTCCTACAACTGCCACAATTTGACTTCAGGAGTTTTTTAATCAGGAGTGTTATCTCCTTTTCCTACCCCTTTTAATGTGTTGTTTTTGGATACTCTTTTCAGGGAAGAAGTCTTATGATAAAAGGCAAACATGTAAAGAGGGCAGCATTTGTCTACCTTTCTGCTCTTGGAACCTCTTGTTCTGCAGTCCCTCTCCCAGGCCCCACACAGCCCTCACTTTCCCCAGCGCCCTGCTACTTCTAGGTACCTTATCCTAAAGCCTTCAGAATGCAGATCTCACCTAGCTGGTCCCAGGACAGCAAGAAATGCTAACATTTACACTTTAAAAGGAAGTGTGGAAAAGAAAGTTGCAGAACAACATGCTACTTCTGTTTTTAAAAAGAAGGTGGAGGAAGAGATGGACAGGGAGAAAGAAAAAGGTGAGAAACACGCAAAAACCTCTACATATTTCCATATACATACATATAATATGTAAGCGCACAGAAAAATGTATCAGAGGAGAACACACTAAACTCCTCAGACAGGGAACTGGGATTGGAGACAGGATTCATGGAGATTGAGTTCAATCAGTACTTTTCAATTTCCTAAGAATCTAGTATAGTAATGTACTACCACTAATTTAAGACAAGCTGTCATGCTAGCCAAGATTCATCTCTATGGGTGAAATTTTAAGCAATCTGAGAGAAGGACTTCTGGTAAAGAGCCATCCCACTGAGAGAAGGATGGCACCATTGCCTAACTCCAGGGTTCCTGCTTCCTTCTACCATTAAATGGAGCTCTTTTTGGCTTTATATTTTAACAAATATTTATAGGACACTTACTCTGCATGTCAAGCATTGTTCAGGCACTTTACAAATACTGGTTTATTTAATCCTCATAACAATCCTCATATCATCCCCATCTTACTGATTCATGAAGAGAAATTTTAACTAGCCCAGTATGTGGAAGATGAGAGCTCACACTGGCTTCAGAGCCTACAACTGCTACTCTGCCTCTAGTGCCTTTTCCAGGCAGGCAAATCTTGGCAACTGTGACCTGGAAATCTACTTGTGGGTTTTGGTGACTGCCTGATAGCTAATGACAAAATTGTGATTTTAAAGCACACTTAAGCTCTTGTATAGCCACAGGCCACCCACCCACCATTTTGACTGTGAACAATTACATATTTGAGTATGTATACTATATGAATGTCCATATCATTACAGCTATAAAACCTTACTCAGGGGACTTCCCTGGTGGCAGAGGAGATAAGAATCTGTCTGCCAATGCAGGGGATATGCGTTCAATCCCTGATCTGGGAAGATTCCACATGTGGAGCAACTATGCCCATGTGCCTTGAGCCTGTGCTCTGCAACAAGAGAAACCACCGTAACGAGAAGCCCAAGCACTTCAATGAAGAGCAGCCCTCGCTCACCACAAGTAGAGAAAGCCCACGCATAGCAATGAAGATCCAGTGCAGCCAAAAAATAAATTAATTTTAAAAAACCCTACTCAGTATGATGTAAATAATTCCTCAGAGAGAATCAAATCGGCTTAGTTCCTCAGTCATGTCCCAACTCTTTGTGATCTCATGGACTGTGCCCACCAGGCTCCTCTGTCCACGGGATACTCCAGGCCAGAATACTGGAGTGGGTAGACTTTCCCTTCTCCAGGTGATCTTCCCAACCCAGGGACTGAACCTGGGTCTCCTGCACTGCAGGCAAATTCTTTACTGTCTGAGCCACTAGGGAAGCCAAATACATATTCAATAGTATTCCAGATAATTTATGGCAGTAATCATATGCGAGTAAAGGCATCTTTATCAATGCATAAAGAAAATTTAGAAACAACAAACATTTCTTCCCAAAGGGGCCTGTTAAATAAATTATGGCATATCTGCATAATATCAATATTGTACTATGCAACCATTAAGATACAGATTTATATTTGTTAATACAGAACACTGTCTACTGTGCCTTGCTAAATGGAAAAAGGCTACAAAAGAGTTTGTGAAAGAATTGCCATTTTGTTAAAAAGGGGAAAATATTTTCAATGCACATATCTGAAAATGAAAAGTCTTGAAGGGGACGGGAATTCTGATATTTTTTCCTTTCTTTTTAACTTATTGTATTTTCTACTTTAGTGAACATTCAGTATCAATACAACAAAGAACAACAATGTGGAAAAAAGAACACTTGCTATGAAACAAGAATATTCTACTACTCAGCCCTCTCTCAAGTACCCTGTTAAGTTTTTTCAAATTTTCTTCACTTTTTAACAGTCTGAGATTTCTTTTCCGACCTAATACCTTTAAACTGCTGAAAAAAATCGGTAACAAAACATTGATGAAACAACAATTTGTTAGTCTAATAAAAAAAGCAAAACCCCCTCCTGCTTAGCAAATTGTCTAGAAAACTCTGAAAGGAAGCAACCTTTGTTAAGTCTGCTTATAATCCCAGCAGGCCAAGTGGAAGAATCATAAATCCTGGTTTTCCATGTGCCCACATCACTCCAGCCAGCCCACCCAGCCCCCACCACTTCTTTTCCTTCAGCACCTACTTACGCTTATTTGGAGAAGGCTTATCCCGCCAACATTAAACTTTCAGCACTATGGTCTCTGGCTTTTCTTCAGGACTCATAGACTCTTCCCGACCACCAGACCTCAGGGAGGAATCTATTATATTTTGGTCCTCAATCTCAACAGTAACTAAAAAAACTTTTCCCTGGGCCTTGTGCTCAGTGACTGCCCTGCCTATTTTGGCAAGTAGCCTCCAGTACAATCCCTGCTGGGACAGTTTCCACCTCGGAAAACCCAGCTCAAAGCTTCCCACCTCTCCCTTCTTCTACCAGAGCCTACCCAATCCTTTCGAAGAGTACACAAGAGTCAAGGACCCAGTCTGCAACTTCTTATGCTGCCAGGATAGCAAAATTAATACTAGATTCTTTGAAACACCATTTTTGAACACTCACCAAATCCGAGAGAGAAGTGCTTTAAACTATGAAGTTATTACTATTGTCAAATCTTTAGGCAGCAGAAGTCAAATAATCAGAAGGCAAAGATAGTGTTTGTAAAAAAAAAAAAAGAAAGAAAGAAAGAAAGAAACCATCACTGTTTAATAAGCAAATTTTGATTACAGTCAGCCAACGAAACTTTACACAAAAACTTTATTTTCTAAACAGACCTACATCTGATGTTTTCTTTACCAGGTCTCTTGAGGGAAAGTATAACTGCTCTAAACGAGAGCACTAAACAATGAAATGACTTGCCTGACACCACACAGCTAATAACTGTTCAAAACTTAGCATCTCTAGCTGGGGCTTTCCATCAAATATCAAGGGTTCTGGGTTACATGGTTTTTCGATATGAATGTGGCTGTTTCCTACATTGTATTTCCATTTTTGATAATTAATAACACTAAAATGTTGCTCATCAACAGGACCCTCTGGTTATTTTTGTCCTACTCTGTAAAACCCAGACTTTCTTCTGCTTCTATTAGTTTACTTTTACTCCTTTCCATTTGTTCTCATAACATTTTATGGATCTTTTAAGACTGTACAAAACAAAACAAAAACTAGTTGATCTGAGTTATAATTCTGCACGAAGTTTTAATAACAAAAAATATGAATATTGAATAGAAAGCTACCAAGCAGAGTACTCAGAGATGGGGCAAAGTATAGAAAGTTGAAAAGCCCTCTAAAGCTTTCTTCCATTTCAGACAAGTCATTTCATCTGTCTGATACTCAAGAACAGCAAACAAAGTAGGGATAAAGTAGGTGGTCTTAGACATAAGTTCATAAAACAAAACAATTATACAAAATGAACTTAAGCACTGTGTATTTTACTATGCTAATTTAAAGAAGTAAACCCAGTCTTTCAAAATAAGGGTTTTTTCCAAGCGTAATCCAATATTTTCACAGTAAAATCTGATTAAGCCCTAGGATATCAGTCAGTATTATCTTATTTTCTAGCCGAAACTTTGGGGAAAAAAACAAAACCTTGATATGAAATTGGGTTTTCCCTGGACTCCAGTCGTTCATTCTGTACAGGCTTAAATGAGCTCTCAGCACCCCAACAGTGACTCTATTTCCCCATATCTCCTTTGGCTTTCATTTCCAGGGACATACGTGGAGCTGCTTCTAGATCCTGAGAGGGCAGCAGGCGTAGGGAGTACGGCACCCAGACTACAAGTCAAAAGACCCAGAACCGAGCCCTCACTTTAACCTGACATGTTACACAACCTCTCTGGGTTGTTGTTTCCTGGTGTGCATGACAAAAGCGTTGGTCCTTGGTTACTTCCAGGCTCTAAAATCTTATGTACACTCCACTCTGTTTTTTCACTTACTCCCCTCGGTTTGCTATAACTAACACTACTCTCCAACTAGCTCCACAAGGAGTGTCAGCAGTGACTAACCTGAGAAGTTAGTCACTTCCTGTCTGCAAGCCTAGAGGCCTGTGCCCAGGCTGCTATCACGGAACCTAGCACAACATACTTTAAATATTTGTTCTTTTATTATTCCTTGAACCTAACAAGCCCAGCTTGTCTCTGTGCCTTTCAGCTCAACTACTGTCCTTTAAGCCCAGCTAGAGGAAGGCTTCTTTAGTCTTTGGATTACCCTTTACTCTAAACTTCACTTCTTGAGTAACAACACAAAATAATACTATCTATCTTTTGATGTACATGTTCTGTGCCCTCAAATAGAACATATTTCATTGGATAGTAAACATTCATTGAGTATTTATTGTACAGTAAGTATTAATGTAAGAGTCTAGAAACAACATCTTCATTGCCATCATGGAGATTAGAATCTACCAGACTTTTCTGCATACTGCATATGTACCTAATCTACACTAATCAGCACAGCAACCAGCACTTAATAGATGACAGCAATTATTATTATTTACTGCTCTGGGCTTCCCTGGTTGCTCAGTGGTAAAGAATCTGCCTGCTAACACAGGAGATGCAGGAGACATGGTTCAATCCCTGATTGGTCAGGAAGATTCTCTGGAAAAGGAAATAGCAAAACATTCCAGTATTCTTGCCAAGGAACTCTCAAGGACAGAGAAGCCTGGTGGGCTGCAGTCCACAGGGTTGCAAAGAGTCAGACATGACTTGGCGACTAAACAACAACAAAAACAAGTATTACGCTGCTGTGACTGTGACGGAAAACACTACTCAAGTTTTAAAAAATCATTAAATATCCTAACTTTTGTTTGCCTTAACTACTGAGCTGCCACAACTATGATGTTAGGCTAAGTTAGGTTTCAATCTTCCCCTAAGGGGTAGGGGCTGAAGAGCAGAGGAAACTGAATTCTAAATCTTCAAATCACTGAGGAAAGGACAGGAGAATTCTAGATCAATGGGAAGTGGAAGCATCTCCATATCTCAGTAGACTCTAAGATACACATTTTTTCATATTCTAACATCTCAGAAATGGAGATGTATTTTTCAGTAACTAGCAAGTTAATTAGTCTTCCAGTTAGAAGTAGTCTTTCTAATGCTACATAAAATTATTTAGTGTCTTACAACAGAGGGTTTTAGATTCAATGACATGAAATATGTCTTATCCGTTTGTCTCCTCTCAGCTTATGATTTGAAGAAAGGATTTTCCTGACACCATGGAATGACTTCTGTGACCTAGAATCTAGCCCTTGCCCTCTGCTGTGGGGCCAGGTACACAGATGTGTATCTTCCCGTCAGAAATGACTATGCATTGAACTGCCACACCTCTCTTACTTGACAGCCTGGGGCACTTTCTGGTTTCTCAGGAAATAAGGAAACCTGTGGTGTTCGGGTGGGAGTGTCAGGTTTCCAAGCTCCCAGCCAGACATGCCTTTGAAGGCTGGCCCTGCCAGGGCACTGCAAGTGAGCCAACTGGATTCACCCCCCTCCTATGCCCACTTCAACATCCTCAGGACCACAGGCAATATGATGCCCAAGAAGACTGCCTCTCCCTATCCAACCTCAAGAAATGTTGAGGAAATGTTGAAAGAAATGTTATCTAAAAATAATGTAGGTAACGGTTCTTGGGTTGAGTAAGCTCCAGGAGTTGGTGATGGACAGGGAAGCCTGGCGTGCTGCAGTATATGGGGTCTCAAAGAGATGGACATGACTGAACTACTGAACTGAACGGTTCGTGGAGAAAGCAGACAGTCTGGCTCACGTAAGAAGGCCAACTCCTAATTCCAGGAGGCAGGACTGCCTTACCTTCTCCTTCTCTAAAGCTTCGATCATCTCCCAACCCTTGACAAAACAGGTCCCTATATTTATTCCCTTTCGCCTCCACATATTTTCTCTTTCCCTCTTCTTTGCTTCCTACCTACCTATCTTAATCAGCCTGTCAGTACAGCCTGATTTTAAAAAGTAAACACAGGAAACTTTGTTCAACTCTGTGCCCCCCTCAGTCACAGTCACCTCTGTTTCACTGTGTGTGTGAAAGGTCTTGAAAGAGTGGTCTTCATGCAAGAAGACCTCCTTGCAGACCTCCTCCCCCATCTAATTTCTTCCTAATTAATTCTGTGTCATCACTGTATTTCCATCAACCGATAACCTCTAAAAATCCATGGCATCATACTTGACTTCCCTGTGGCATTTGAAAGTGTTGGCCATTCTCTCCTACTCTAAGCCTTTCGGTTTTCTTCTGCCCTCCCCACAGTGTTCCCTTCTCCTGCCCCATGCCGTGGGCATCTCCTAGGCTGGAGTTCTCAGATGCCCACCCTTTCCACAGTCATTCCGGTCCTCAGAGAAGTCATCCACTCACAGTGTTAGTGATCACATCTCAGAGGGGGAATCACCATGTGCAGGGCCAGCTCTGACTTCTTCCTCAGGCTCTGGCCCAAACTCCCATTTGGTTTCTAAGATTTCGATACACTAGTTCTTCCCCACACTGTATTCCTCTTTGTCACGACAACTCTGCATCTTTGCTCATCGACTTTCTCCAACCAGAAATGTTCTCCTTGTTTCTCTCTGCCTATCTCAACCCCACTACACCTTTAAGCTTTAGCTAAAATTCAAGCATCTTCCTAAAGTCTATTCCATTAACTCAAGTAAAAACTGAGCTTTTCCTCTTCTGATTGTCCACAGCATTTACTGTCTAAGCTAGATACTTCCGTACTTTATTTAATTATTCATATTTTTACACTTTGTCTTTTCAACTTATCTAAAAACGCCTATGGTGGTGAGGGGTATGGGGGGTATCCTTCCCAGCATACCCCAATGCTTGGTACAGTGCTAAGTACAAAAACTAGTTAATAAACACCTGTGTAATCACATTCAAAGGGAATATAGGATCTATGTGCTGGAATAATATAATTGATGATGATGGTAGCAGATTATGTTTATTTAGCATTTACTATGTGCCAGGCTCTGTTCCACTACTCTAAATATTTACACATCTAAACTCACCTATTTCTGATAACACTATCACGTACGTCAGTTTTCATACAAAGAAGGGTAATGCCATAGGATGTTCAAACTACCACACAGTTGCACTCATTTCACATGCTAGCAAGGTAATATTCAAAATCTTTCAAGCTAGGCTTCAACAGTACATGAACCAAGAACTTTCAGATGTACAAGGTAAATTTAGAAAAAGCAGAGAAACCAGAGATCAAATTGTCAACATTCAGTGGATTATAGAAAAAGCAAGAGAATTTCAGAAAAACATCTATTTCTGCTTCACTGACTACACTAAAGCCTTTGAAAGTGTGGATCACAATAAACTGGAAAATTCTTAAAGAGACAGGAATACCAAGACCACTTGACCTGCCTCCTAAGAAACCTGTATACAGGTTAAGAAGCAACAGTTAGAACTGGACATGGAACAACAGGTTGGTTCCAAATTGGGAAAGGAGTACATCAAGGCTGTATATTGTCACCCTGCTTATTTAACTTATGTGCAGAATACAACATGCAAAATGCTAGGCTGGATAAAGCTCAAGCTGGAATCAAGATTGCTGGGAGAAATATCAGCAACCTCAGATATGAAAATGATACCACCCTTTACTGACAAAGTTCTGTCTAGTCAAAGCTATGGTTTTTCCAGTAGTCATGTATGGATGTGAGAACTGGACTATAAAGAAAGCTGAGCACTGAAGAATTGATGCTTCTGAACTGTGGTGTTGGAGTAGACTCTCGGGAGTCCCTTGGACTGCAAGGAGGTCCAACCAGCCAATCCTAAAGGAAATCAGTCCTAAATATTCATTGGAAGGACTGATGCTGAAGCTGAAATACTTTGGCCACCTGATGCGAAGAACTGACTCACTGGAAAAGACCCTGATGCTGGGAGAGATTGAAGGCAGGAGGAGAAAGGGATGACAGAAGATGAGATGGTTGGATGGTATCACTGACTCAATGGACATGAGTTTGAGTAAACTCCGGGAACTGGTGATGGACAGGGAAGCCTAGCATGCTGCAGTCTGTGGGTCGCAAAGAGTCAAATATGACTGAGTAACTGAACTGAACAGTAGAAAGCAAAGAGGAACTAAAGAGCTTCTTGATGAATGTGAAAGAGGAGAGTGAAAAAGCTGGCTTAAAATTCAACATTCAAAAAACTAAGATTGTGGCATCTGATCCCATCTGCTACTGCTGCTGCTGCTAAGTCACTTCAGTCGTGTCTGACCCTGTGCAACCCCATAGATGGCAGCCCACCAGGCTCCCCCATCCCTGGGATTCTACAGGCAAGAACACTTGGAGTGGGGTGCCACTGCCTTCTCCAAATCTGATCCCATCACTTCATGGCAAAAAGATGGGGAAACAATGGAAACAGTGACAGACTGTTATTTTCTTGGACTCCAAAATCACTGCAGATACTGACTGCAGCCATGAAGTTAAAGGATGCCTGATTCTTGGAAGAAAAGCTATGACAAATCTAGACAGTGTATTAAAAAACAGAACAGAGACATCGCTTTGCCGACAAAGGTCTATATAGTCAAAGCTATGGTTTTTCCAGTAGTCATGTACAGATGTGACAGTTGGGCCATAGAGAAGGCTGACCACCAAAGAATTGGTGTTTTTCAACTGTGGTGCTGGAAAAGGGTCTCTCAACTCCCTTGGACTGCCAGGGGATCAAACCAGTCAATCCTAAAGGAGATCAGTCCTGGGTGTTCATTGGAAGGACTGATGTTGAAGCTGAAACTCCAATACTCTGGCCACCTGATGCGAAGAGCTGACTCATTTGAAAAGACTCTGATGCTGGGAAAGATTGAGGGCAGGAGAAGGTGACGACAGAGGATGAGGTGGTTGGATGGCATCCCCAACTCAATGGACATGAGCTTGGGTAAACTCTGGGAGTTGGTTATGGACAGGGAGGCCTGGTGTGCTGCGGTTCGTGGGGTCGCAGAGTCGGACACGACGGAATGACTGAACTGAACACCCTGAAGACATTTAGTGTCCCTGGTCCTTGTCTCAAAAATGCAAGAAGTAAAAAAAAAAAAAAAAAGCAAGAAGTCTTCTGTGTCCTGCCACTGAGACAACCAAATAACACTCCACCCATTTCCAAACCCAGGGCTGAGCTCGGCAAGCCTCAGAAAGCCCGCTGCCTCCAGCGCCCTCCACGTATCAGATCGGCACTATCCCTACAGCTAGGGTTTCAACTAGCTGATTCCCCACCCTAGCCTTTACCACTGCCATCTGGACCATGGATGGGCACCTAATCAGCGACCAGTTAGTTCATATGATGAGGCCTAACTAAAAAATTCAGGCTGAATCAATTGTATTCTCTCTTGGGAATCTGAATTAAGAACTGTCATGCAGATTAGAAAGAACAAAGGCAGAAGCACTGGACAACTACGGTTATGTGTAATCTAGTAAAGGAGTAGAAACTCTAAGAGGACGGTGTCGGTCTCGAGTCAGAGAAAACTAAAGCAGAGGCCCAGAGAAGAGCAAGAACGTCTTGAGGAAAGATGGTCTGTGAGAGAGAGAGAGAGAAAGGGAGCAGCTGGTCCACAGGGTGCCTGGCGTCAGTCCACCCATACTAGAACACCAGCCTTCGCCTTCCCCAGGGGTCTTAAGGTCGTCTCTCTCCAGCCAGAACATGGCACAGTGTTTGGTACTCAGTAAATTTGTTAAAGGTACATGAATGGCTCATGTACGTTAAAACAGAATGAAATTAGAATAAAAGCTGTAAAGTGAAGGTTAGTACTCAGTTGTGTCTGACTCTTTGCGACCCCATGGACTGTAGCCCACCAGGCATCTCTGTCCATGGAATTCTCCAGGCAAGAATACCAGAGTGGGTTGCCATTTCCTTTTCCAGGGGATCTTCCCGACCCAGGTATCAAACCCATGTCGCCCACATTGCAGGCAGACTCTTTACTGACCGAGCCACCAAGGAAGCCCCAAGCTGTAAAAAGGGCTCTGAAAACTGTAAAGCATGTAAATTAAAGTGGTACTACTATTACTTCTGCTGATGATAAAATGTCATGGTTCATTCTGCTGACCTTTTGTTACTGCCCAGTTAATTCTAAAAGCAGGCCCCTGCTCTCTGGAGGGGCAGAGACTTCTTGGCATCTGTTATACTCATTGCTTGTAATCAGTATATGAAGTGAGTCAAGAAAAAAACTAATGCCTTGGATTGATGGGCAGATATTGTATTCTAGTAGCTTGAATACAGAATGTAGCTATAGAGATGTATTCACACACTTGCAATGAAAAGAAACCTTGACTATATGAGAGTCCTAAAAACTCTGAACTATCTGTATAACACTGGCAAAAGTGCCTTCAAATTGTGCAGTTTTTACCTTGGGGAAAAAAATAAGACTTTCTTGCTCCACTGCAATTATAGTCCAAACTTTTAAGGAATTGCTTTTACAGTATGCCCTCCATATCCACGGGTTCTGCATCTGTGGATTCAACCAACTGCAGAGCGAAAACATTCTTAAAACTCCAGAAAGTTCCAAAATACAAAAAAACAAAACAAAACAAAACTTGAATTTGCCCCACTGTCAACTGTCTACACAGCATTTACATCGAATTTACAATCATTTACAAGGTATTAGGTATTATAAGTGGGAGATACCTAGTGGCTCAGACAATAAAGAATCCGCCTGCAATGTGGGAGAACTGGGTTCAATTCCTGGGTTGGGAAGATCCCCTGGAGGAGGGCATGGCAATCCACTCCAATATTCTTGCCTGGAGAATCCCCACGGACAGAGGAGCCTGGAGGGCTACAGTCCACGGGATTGCAAAGAGTCAGACATGACTAAGAGACTAAGCACAGCACAGATATTATAAGCAATTAAGATGATTTAAAATATATGGAAGGATGTGCATAGATCACCTGCAAATACTATGCCATTTTATATGTGACTTGAGTATCTGTGGATTTTGGTATCTGCAAGGGTGTGAGGGTGGAGCAGGGTGTTGGTCTTGAAACCAACCCCCCATAGATACAGATATTAGGAGATGACTGCATATCCCTCATCGCCACTTCCCTCCCAAACTCCCTGCAATACATCTCGTGCCTCTGTTGCTCCTGTTCCTCGCCTCATGTACCAAGTGAAAAGTCTTTCCTCAGAGCACATCCCCTCATATCTCTGCTTCATGCAACACAATTGAGCCCATTCCGTTTGGAGCTTCCTCCCTGGCTCCCCTAACACAATACTTTTCTGCTCTTCTAAGTTCATTTATTCAAAATGAACCTAAACCTGCACTTCTGGCTTGAACTGTGGTGCTGTAGTAAAAGCACTGGTCTGGGCATCCAGAGATCTCCTGGCCACACGGTTCAATTTCTCTGAGCTTTGTCTCTCCATTTAAAAACTGAGTGGGTTGGACCTAAGTATTTTTTTCATACTGTGACTCACATTTTACATTGTGGTCCAGTATATACATACATACATTTATGTAATCCATGTATGTATGGGTATATACACACAGAAGTAATACAGAAGTACTACACACTTTTACTACATGAGATGTACTTGAAATTTTCTATTCACTTCTATTTTATTTTTCAAAAAATGCTAGTTGCAATCCACTAAATAGATTTCAAACTTAATCATGGCTATTTACCCACATGTATAAAATAGTGGACTTGTTGAAATGTCAGGTTCCTTCTAGTAATAATATAAAAGGATTTTGTGTTACAGCCTTCCAACCTTGAACCATTAGCCTCAACGTGCATCTGAATTCAGCCTATTTCTCTCTGTAAGAGTTCTTCATATAGGTATCTTAGTATCACTTAAATTAACCTAGTTAACATAGAATTTGAAGCACTAGGTCCCCTTCCCATTGTAACTATTAATGGTCTTGAAGTAAAGTGAAGTCGCTCAGTTGTGTCCGACTCTTTGTGACCCTATGGACTGTAGCCTACAAGGCTCCTCTGTCCATGGAATTTTCCAGGCAAGAGTACTGGAGTGGGTTGCCATTTCCTTCTCCAATGGTCTTAAGTAAGTGTTAATCACTCAGTCGCACCTGACTCTTTGCAATTCTGTGGACTATGTTCCGACAGGTTCCTCTGTCCATGGGATTCTCCAGGCAAGAATACTGTGGAGTGGGTTGCCATTTCCTTCTCCAGGGGATCTTCCCAACCTAGGTATCAAACCTGGGTCTCCTGTACTACAGGCAGATTCTTTACCATCTGAGCCACCAGGGAAGCCCATTTAAGTTCTTGGCAAGTGTAAAATCCTAGTATGACTTTTGGTCTAGTAATGATAGAGTACCTTACACTGTACTAACTTCGCTACTGAAAACTAGCAGCAACTCTGGACAAGATATTTTTGAAAACAACTATGTGCTGGAAAGCCACCAAAAACAGCAAGAAACTGGAGGGGATACAACTCAAAACATGGGAATAAAACTAGGTAAGATCCCTGTTTATCTGATACCCCATTACCCTCACCCCAAAGGAATTCCTAGTGTTTTAGCATGCGGGAAATAAAGCAAAACTTGAGAGGCAACCAATGGTAATCTTATTTGGCTGCAGAATCAAAGGTCGTGGGACTCTGAAGTGACTTGATATTAAGGAAGATATCCTGAAAAAGAGGAAGGTGCAAAGAGGACAGCCCCAAAAGTCTATACAGAAATTCCCTTCAAATCCCGAACTGTGCATGCAAGTGATGTGACTAGGGAACACAGCAGAAAGCAGCAGCTGAAGGCCAAAGAGCCAAGCAGACATTCACAACTCTCTGTGAGTTGAGACGGAGTTTGAAATCTGAGTCCCTTCAAGTTAGGAGGTTCAATAAACTTGTCCAGTTGGAAACCTCAGCAGAGCTGCACCTTAGGAGCAAGGCCCACCTCCCGAGATGAGGCGACACACCCTAGGACTAAAGGCAAAACCGTAACAGACCTGCCCTAACAAGAATCTAAGCTTGAGGCCTTCACAGGAGAATGAACTGTTAATACAGGTCAGGGGAAGGAAAAATCCTGGCAGAACAGCTTGGTTTCTAGCCTGGGAGATGGTCAAGGAGCAGGCACTGAACAGCACTTTGCTTCTCAGATGCAGTAGGTGGAGGGTGGGGAACAACGGGAGAGAGGAAGGGATGGGCAGTATACCTGTAAACACAGGGTCCGAGGACAGATGTCCGTCCAGTGTGGGGGTCAGTCTGGATCTCAGAAAGGAGGGAACCATGCAGTGACAGTCGGGGAGGGGGAGGACTTGTTAGGGGGAAGGGTGGTGGGTGGATAAGAGATGAGGAAATCACAACTTATGAGCACCTACTATGTTCTAGACATGTGATTAAGTGTTTTATTTATATTATCTCACTATGAGACAGGTACGATCATCTTCATTTAACAAATAAGGAATCCAAAGCTCAGAGGAGTTAAGTAATTCGTCTAAAGCTGAGATATGAATGCAAGGCAGAAGTCCAAACGTGTTCCCTTCTGTAAGCACCTGCTGTGACTCTTTCAGGAAGGGCAGTGGCACCTGTGCTATGAAACAGCTAGCAAAGCTGGAAAGCAAAAAGATCTCTGGGACAGAATAAGATACTGTTTCAGGTCAAGGAGGGTATTAGAGGTATGAAAAGAAGTGTTAATGTGAATACACTATCAAAAGTTAAGTCCTCAAACATAAAGAGAGAGAGTTATAAAAATGGAAACGTTATCAGGTGGAACTGAGCTGGTCTCAGAGAGCTCACTGGGCACATTACAACACTCCAGAGAGAAGGGTTTGACTCCTAAGTGAAACAACAAACACAGTTAGGAGGTTCAATACAATAAGGAACTAACGAAAGGAAACAAAGTTCATCTAAGGAACAGCTGTGGGGGAAGGGAAAAGGAGTGACGCAAAAAAACTAACAGAAGGAATCACAGAATCAGACTTTTTTAAGCTGGAAAGAATGTAGAATTCATCCAATCCTTATCATTTCAAAGTAAAAATGCACCTCAGAAAACATAGCTAGCTGCTTAATATCTCAGCCTCCCAACTAAAGCAGAGTTTGGTTTCATTTTTTATCTCTACAAATGCAGGTAGAGGGACTGCTTTGTCCAAAACAGCGCCCTGGAAATTCAAGTTAAGTCAAGTCTGTGTTGAAAAGACCACTGGATAAACCACCAGCAGTTCCAGGAACACAACAGGGACTTATCTTTTCAGTGGCTCCACCACAATTCTAACCACCGGGCCTATTCTGAAGGAGACCTGGACGAGAAAGCTTCCACTTGGGAGGAAGGTGTGAGATGGATTTTCTAGATCGTTCACATTTTCTGACTCTAATCCTCCTCTCATCATGTTCTGCACTCTCCTAAACTGGCCAAAACCATAAAGTCTGCTTGACATGAGTATAACACACATAAAAAAACAAAGATTTAAAAGGAAGTTCAGTAATTGCAACAACAAAATAAAATAAACACAGTTCATTTCAGAGACCTGGAGAAGACAAACTGGCAAGAAAGAAAGAACCTCTAATGATAAAAGACCCTTAATATCCCCATTTTACAGATACCTTAAAGTTCAGGGAGACAAATTCACCTGAATTAGCTAACATATACAATGCACCGTTAAAAATATACTCTTCTCATTTCCACAAGAGGTCTGGTGTGCACCATTCACTTAAGATTCCTAAATGTCAAGGAATGAACCATCTATAAAACAAGTTAAGCCTTCTTTCCCCCTAATGTCTAAAGAAGTGCAGGGACTGAGAGAGAAAACAGGCCAGGAAAATGAATGTTCACTTGGTGCCCTGATAAAGGACTTGCCCAGGCTCCATAAGATAAACAAAGCACATTAAAGTAAAAACGGAAAGATCTTTGGATTACAGACCCTGACAAAAACCAACTCAGGTAAAGGAGAGTTCCCATGAAAGCAGTCTGGTTTTGAAAGCCATGTCGCAAATTTACAGCACTATGCATGCTCTTGGCTGTTCTCACTCAGGATACACTTATTAAAAATTTGGGGCCAGTTTCCTTAAGTTTACAAATGTTCCTGGTACCTACAAGAACTATTCCTTTTATTTATTCCCAGGTCTTATCCTCTAAGAAAGCTGTCTGAGTTCCTACCTTGGCCTCTCCTCCTGTTCTGCACAAATTCCGAGTGTCTCAAGGTGCTCGGTGCTGTGCGGCGGAAGCAGCTATTCCTTTTCCAAGTTTCTGGATCATTTAATCTTCTCTCTTCCTCTACATGCCAGCTACTCTTCTCTAATGAAGTGCCCCGAGGAACGCCACCATGATGTTCTCCTTGGTTCCCTCTCGTCCACTGATTTCTCGGACCCTCTGGGAAGACCCCTCTGCTCCCAGGTGCTATCATTCCTGGTCTGTCGATGCCATTACATTCTAAAGTCTTCCTCTGGTGGAGAGAATCTGCTCCTCTGTAATTCTGAAATTTATATTCACAGTTTGCAAATAAAGAATCAGAGCCTCTATTCTCTGTATCAAAACTACTCTGATCCCCGGCATGAATCTTGGTTTTGAGATCGATTTTAACATGTTGATAAACATTCCTGTCCCTGTCATGGTATTTGACAAATTCATTACCTTCACTGATACCACTCAAGTCTGGGAATTCCACAGACTGACCATTAGTATAATTCTCAGGAACATGATCTAAATCTGTGAGGTCTCTATGATAAAAATTAGTTTCTTTACAATCCTCAAGATTGTAATTACAATTCCTGCGGTCTATATGCTGGGTTTGAGGCTGACCAAAATTCCCCACAGAATCGTCCAAATCCCTGCAGTCAGTCCACTGTCCAGTTTCTTTAGAGTTCTTAGGATTATGATTCAGATTCTGATGATTTACGCAGCCAGTCATCTCCCCGTATTCTCCAACTTTCCGGGTTACCACAGGGCTTCCAGTAAACCAATCATCTTTAGTCGTGGAGTTCGGATTCCCATCATTTACATTTTCTGAATTATAATCACCACAGCCTGGAGTCACACTTCTGTTGTACATACAGTCCTTTCTACTTTCCTTTGCTTCCTCATTGTCCACATAGCTTGGTTCACTCTGTTCAAAATCCCAGTATCCACAATGCCTTTTTCTGTAGGGCCGATTCTGCCTTGTGGTTAGGTGTCTGGAATCCCAGTCATCCTCTCTGTAAAGTCCACCCAGCACTGGAAGGTACCTTTCCTGTAGACTCCTGCAGTCTTCATACTCACGGTTAGAGCTCCAGTCCCCGTTCTTCTGCAATTCTTTTTCTTTCTTCATCTCGTGGGTTTCACACATATTCACTGTGCTCAGAGACACACGTTTTTTCTCTCTCTTCCATGGGTCTGGGTTGAGCTCAGACGAGGACAGGTGCAGGGTAGCCCACGGCGGTATCTGTCCTTCTTAAAATGTCTCCCAAAGCACTTCAAATGCTCTTCTGGCTACTCCGGTCGGAGCACGAACAGATGTAGAGTAATTTCCATCTCAGGATCCAATCAGTGAGCTACTCTAGCTTTCCCCACGGAGCCCTGAAGGTAATTAGTAACTAGCGTTCTCGTGATTGGAGTTGGCAGTTTTGTTTCGTGTTTCCTTCAAGCTGGTCAAACTGGCTTGGCTGCTTTATGAGCTGAGGGCAGAAGCATTCTGCCGCTCTACAGGCTTTGCAGAAAAAGCAGAGTGAAAGAGAAACAGCCCCCTTCAACAGCCCGAGCTAAGATCACGTAACACTTTCATCTGCCTCTTTAATCCTTTAGTAATCAATCAGGGCTATGAATACATGCTTTCATGTGCAGCACAAACTGGACCTCCACTGCCCATCCTCTGAGTCTGGCTTTACCCCTTGGACATCTGAAACTCTTCGGGACACCCTTCCCTTTAGTTAGAGGCAGGACTCTTCCACCTTTGAGAGCTTTGCTTTTGTGGGATTCAGGTTACCAGTTAGTGTATACTCAAATCACAAGCTGTTCAAGCTCCTGTCCACAGACACGCTGGCTATCCCACTCAAGGAAGAAGAAGTCCATCTTTTATTCTGATTTGGTGTGTGGGTAATTTTATAGTGTAAAAACTCTTCCCCAGAGGAATACAGTTATGTATCCTTTCACATTTTCCTTGACACTTGTCATGCCAGAGAAGCATCAAAACCATTCATCTTCTGGGACTTCCCTGGTGGCACAGTAGATAGGAATCCTGTCAATGCAGGGGATACGGGTTCAGTCCCTAATCTGGGGAGATCCCACAGGCCACAGAGCAATTAAGCCCGTGTGCCACAGATACTGAGCTTATGCTCTAGAGCCCTCAAGCCACAACTAGTGAGCTTGTGTGCTGCAGCTACTGAAGCCCAAGAGCCTAAAGCCTATGCTCTATAACAAGAGAAGCCACTGCAATGAGAGGCCTGCACACTGGAACGAAGAGTAGCCCCTGCTCTCCGCAACAAGACCTAGTGCAACCAAATAAATAAATTATATATTTCAAAAAACTCATTCATCTAAATTTCTTTTCCACCTAATTCATGTAGCATATTTAGGAACTGGAGAATGAGACTGGAAATCAGAAAGGTGGGTATAAAAATACCACTTTGAATTCATCCAATAATAGATTACTTTAGGTGAAGCACAGTGGAAGAGATAAAGATGAAGTTAGTCTCTCTTATGATGCAGGAGCAACACACTATAACGTATGATTAGAGGTGAAGTACCGTAACAGACACAAATGGTGATGGCAAAAAGCAGAGTCTCTGGTGGGGCAATTGCAGTTTCACAGCAGTAGTGTTTGAGCTGTGCTTTCAAGTAAAAGTAGGGTCTCCAAAGACTTTCCACACATGGGAAACTAGGAAAGAGGGAACAGTTTGAAGGATACCACGTGTGTAGACAGTAACAAGGATCATGCTTGAGGGGTAGGTTCACGCAGATCTGAAAGGACTGAGGCCACTTATTTTATTTAATGAATAACGAAAGGTCATTGAAGGCTTCTCAGAGAGTGATATGCTAAGAGTCTTTAGTAAGATTACACTTTCAGCTATGGTCATCTATCAAGTGTCCTTGAACTTTTATCTAATCCCTATTTGTGAAACAGTATAAAGAACCCTAAGGAGACCAGGGTTATAAGCTTTGTCAATAATTAGATGCTTGCTCTTGGATAAACAAACAGGTTCTAAATAAGGAAAGGAGTAGTCAAGGCTGTATTGTCACCCTGCTTATTTAACTTATATGCAGAGTATTTCATGAGAAATGCTGGGTTAGAGGAAGTACAAGCTGGAATCAAGATTGCCGGGAGAAATATCAATAACCTCAGTTATGTAGATGACACCAGAAGTTCAATTTTAAAATGAAGAAGTTAATAATTTCTCTGCCACTTTAAATTTAAACTTCTATGATCTTATGGCAAAAAGCGAAGAAGAACTAAAAAGCCTCTTGAAAAGGGGAGAGTGAAAAAGTTGGCTTAAAACTCAACACTCAGAAAACTAAGATCATGGCATCTGGTCCCATCACTTCATGGCAAATAGATAGGGAAACAATGGAAACAATGAGAGACTTTACTTTTCTGAGCTCCAAAATCACTGCAGATGGTGAGTAGCCATGAAATTAAAAGACTCTTGCCCCTTGGAAGAAAATCTATGACCAACCTAGACAGCATATTAAAAGCAGAGACATTACTTTGCCAACAAAAGTCTATCTAGTCAAAGCTATGGTTTTTTCAGGAGTCATGTATGAATGTGAAAGTTGGACTATAAAGAAAGCTGAGCACCGAAGAACTGATGTTTTTGAACTGTGTTGTTGGAGAAGACTCTTGAGAGTCCTTTGGACTGCAAGGAGATCCAACCAGTTCATCCTAAAGGAAATTAGTCCTGAATATTCATTGGAAGGACTGATGCTAAAGCTGAAACTCCAATATTTTGGCCATCTGATATGAAGAACTGACTCATGAGAAAAGACCCTGATGCCGGGAAAGATTGATGGTGGGAGGAGAAGGGGACAACAGAGGATGAGATGGTTCAATGGCATCACTGACTCAATGGACATGAGTTTGAGTAAGCTCTAGGAGTTGGTGATGGACAGGGAAGCCAGGCATGCTGCAGCCCATGGGGTTGCAAACAGTCGGACACGACTGAGTGACTGAACTGAATTCTTGGATAAACCACTTATTCTCTCTGGGACTCAACCTATCCATTTATAAAACGAGGCAGTTGGCCCCAGTGACATCCTTGATTGCTTCGGTTTTAAAAATTCATGCTTCTGCTTTCCTTGAAACTCCTTTTCCTTTCCTGAAATACTGAATGTACTGTGATACATCTTTGGATTCTATACTAACAGAATTAACCTCTAGATTGTTAAATCTGATTTTCATGAAAAGTTTTTTGTTCTTTTGTTCTGCTGCAGTAGCAGCAACAGCCCTGGCAGCTGCCATGTTGTCAAGTGTGTTTTATGGGCCAAGATCAGGATGAGGACTAGGAAGCTGACATAAATGTTCTTTGATCTTCACCAACTATGAGGAGGATATTGTATTATTTTGCTACAGATAAAGAATCTCTGAGACTTTGAAAAACCTGTCCAAGATCACAGAAACCAGTAAAAAGAGGGGCCATAATTTAAACCCATATCTGTCTGACTTCATGGCACTAGACTAAGAGGAGTATCTCAAAAACATAGGAAAAATTTCATTTCCCTCAAATCGAGTAAGCAAACAAGCACACTCTATCATGGTCTAATTCATGGTCTAATTCTATTCATGGTCTAATTCACACTCTATCACTGCCAAGGTGTGTGCACACATTCCACCCCATGCACCACACAGCCATTCCCTCTCTGTCTTCAGTCCTGGCTTACCTTTACCCTGCCTTGAGTGTTGACCTTCGACACCCAACTGAAACAAACACCCACACCAGCACAGTAACAGAAAGACTGTCCAGGACTTGTGACTTAGTCATCTAAAATCTCCGGCCTAAACCCAATAAAGATTGTGATTCTGCTCACAAACCAACAGGATGACATCATTTAGGAGGACAGCTTTGACTATGAGTTATACAGAGTGACAGTGTAAAAGAGGGCACATGAGATGAGGAATTAGGGCAGCTAGCTTCCAGAAGTTCAATTTTGGCTAATAACCCGTTTATAGCTATGCTTAATTTCTCTGGCTGTCAGTTTTCTTATGTGTAAAATGAGGAAGTTAATAATTTCTCTGTCACTTTAAATTTAAACTTCTATGATCTTATTTCTAAGCAAAAGTGAAAAGTAAAGATTTATCTTTCCCTGTTATGGAAATGGAAAAGTTCCTTTTAGCAACTTCAAATCTTCCATAAAGCTAGCATGGTGAGAAATAGGCCTAGTAAATCAACCAGGAGAATAAATAAAAGAGGATAAATTACAGGTGAGACAAATACTAGTCATAAAACAACCCAGTAGAAAAGGTTACATGAAGGCAAAAACAAATGATCTGTGGATGAGTGAAGAGTGAATAGCTGGTTAAAATAAAAGGCCTCCCTTCTCCCATCCTTACTCCCTCTCTTTTTCTAAGCCCTACTGCCTTTAGGACTTTAAAGATACAGTTTGCATAAAAATGTAAACTGTCTCAGCTTTACCTCACTACTATGACCCAGAGCTAATCAAAAGTTGTGAATGGACTGCTCTTCTCATGTAATAAATCTGTGTGCAAAGAAATGTGGCCCAAGGGGATGAGGAGAATAACCTTCCCATTTTTCTCAATTCCAGTCCTACTGGTGAAATACAATCTTGTAGATAGTTATCCTCCGTTCCATCTGACGTAACAGTCACATTCCACAGGCTTTTTTCAAAAGCCTGGAGCAGCACTCTGCCATGATGCTTGTTGTTACTAAGGGCTTCCCTAGTGGCTCAGACAGTAAACAATCTGCCTGCAATTTGGGAGACCTGGGATCAATCCCTGGGTTGGGAAGATGCCCTGGAGAAGGGAATGGCAAACCATTCCAGTATTCTTGCCTGGAGAATACTACGGACAGAGAAGCCTTGTGGGCTACAGTCCATGGGGTCGCAAAGAGTTGGACATGACTAAGCGACTAACACACACATAGAGGGTGGGTGATCAGCTACAATGTCCCTCTGTGGATAGAAACTCTGTGAGCATAACACTAGAAGTGAAGGTGGGGCAGCAGGATTTAGAGGATGAGAGAAGAGACACAAAGCATAGAAAAGGCAAAGGAACAAAAGAGAGGAGATAGATTTTTAAAAAAATAAAACCTAGTAAGAAAAGGTAATCACCCTCACTTTTTAAGACTCTACCCCAATGACACTCTGATTCCCATAGAGTTTGCTATTTTTCAGAGCACCAGGCAAATATCCCTCTCATCTTACCTGTTACTTTATTATACTTGTTTATCTCCTTTTATTACACTGAAAGCCTGAGGGCAAGGGTCACATCCAATCTCCAATACAGCTCTATACTGGGCCACACAGGAGGTACTCCCAGGCTTAATGAGTTGATATGGTCACAGGCGAGATTCGATCAAGGCAGAGGGCAGGAGCACTCACAGGCTGTGCTTTTTTTTTTTTTTTTTAAATCCTGACCCTGTCACTTACTAGCTGTATCATCTTGGGAAAGTTACTAAGCCTGTTTCTTGATCTTTTCATCATCAAATCCACCATTCTACTTGCATCTATACCCATCTGTTCTGCCTTCCCTCTTGTTAGAATGGAAAAACTGTCTCTGCTCTGATCAAACAGGCCAACCTCTCTGCTGGCTCACTGCTCCCACTTCCGCCTGACCCTCAAAGACTTTATTCCAGCAATTAGCCACTGCCACCACCACCTCTTCAACGCGCCCACTCTAACCACCAGTCTCATAAGGCTGTGAGTGCTTCCCATCCTACAAACATCTGTTGGCTCCTCAGTCCAATGCTGCCTCCAGGTGCTACCCCGTTACTTTGCTTTCCTTTATAGCATACTTCTGCTTTCAAAGACTTTTGAGCAAATATTCAATGCCTCTATTTCCTTACCTCTCAGCCCATAATGCGGGAGACCAGGGTTCAATCCCCGGGTTGAGAAGATCCCCTGGAGAAGGAAATGGCAACCCACTCCAGTATTCTTGCCTGGGAAATCCCATGGACAGAGGAGCCTGGCAGGCTACAGTCCATGGGGTCACAAAGAGTCTGACACGACTGAGAGACTACCACACACAATAAGGCTTTTATCCCTTTGTTATCACTGTACTGAAACTGCTCTTGACAAGGTCATCCAATCCAATGGCCATTTCTGGGACTCACCTCATTTGGCCTCTAAGTAGCTTTTGGACACAGTCACTTTCTTCCTTGAAGAGCTTCCTTCACTCGACTGGCTGCTCCTTTTCCTTTGCTGATTTATCTCTCTAGTCTTGCATATTTCTAAACAGTGGCTGCCCCAGGTCTTCTCCTTTGTGCCCAGCTACCTAGCACGGGCTTCCCAGGCGGCACTAGTGGTAAAGAACCTGCTTGCCAATGCAGGAAACCTAAGAGACTTGGGTTCGATCCCTGGGTGGGGAAGATCCCCTGGACGTAGGGCATGGCTACCCACTCCAGTATTCTTGCCTGGAGAATCCCATGGAGAGAGAAGCCTGGTGGGCTACAGTCCATAGGGTCACAAAAAGTGGGACACAACTGAAGTGACTTAGCATACCCCACACCCAGCACACAGCAGGAACTTAAGGAATTCCTAGACTAGGAATGTGGTTTCCATTCTTTGTTCAGCTGCCTTTCAGCCTATGGGCTTCCCTGGTGGCTCAGAGGTTAAAGTGTCTGCCTGCAATGAGGGAGACCCGGGTTCGATCCCTGGGTTGGGAAGATCCCCTGGAGAAGAAAATGGCAACCTATTCCAGTATTCTTACCTGGGAAATCCATGGATGGAGGAGTCTGGTGGCCTGCAATCCACAGGGTCGCAAAGAGTCGGACTGAGCAATTTCACTTTCACTTTCAGCCTAAGGGTTAATTAGGAGGAGTTGTAAAGAAGATCCTATCATTAAGGTTAAAGAAACTCAAGGGATATCAATACAGCTGCAGCCTCCAGCTATGTGCAAAGAGAGGATCTGGAAATGAAGACAGATATCTAAGATTAAAAAGTAAATTCCCCAGTAAAGGAAGAGATTATGAACTAATTAAAAGACAACTGACTGGGACAGAGGAAGACAGACACACAGAGAAAAAGAATCTGGGAGTACTGTAAAAAATAAAAAATAAAGACTAGAATATAGGAAAACAAGAGAGTTAAAAACAGTTTAAACCTTATGATGAACTTAAAGATGAGTTAGGCGAAGGTTACAAATCTTGGGGATGTTACTAGTATGAAAACTTAAGTAACTTCATGATAAGCTAGCAGTAAAAAGTATATCTGTGAGGAAGGATTAAATATTTATATATGTATATATCAATACATACATATATGCTCTTAAGTCCATAGATACATGTAATTTAACAAATAGTTTTCAACAGATGAGAGTACTAAAAAATGTTTGGCATAAATGAGAGTCCTAAAAAACATTTGGCATAAATTTTTTTAAACTAATTTACTTTTAAAATATAAATTTATTTATTTTAATTGGAAGCTAATTACTTTACAATATTGTAGTGGTTTTGCCATACACTGACATGAATCTGCCACGGGTGTACATGTGTTCCCCATCCTGAACCCCCACCCCCACCTTCCTCCCCATCCCATCCCTCTGGGTCATCCCAGTGTACCAGCCCCGAGCACCCTGTCTCATGCATCAAACCTGAACTGGTGATTTGTTTCACATATGATAATATACATGTTTTTAATAATAGGCAGGACATGGAAGAAACCTAGATGTCCATCAGCAGACGAATGGACAAGAAAGCTGTGGTATATACACACAATGGAATATTACTCAGCCATTAAAAAGAATACATCTGAATCAGTTCTAATGAGGTGGATGAAACTGGAGCCTATTATACAGAGGGAAGTAAGTCAGAAAGAAAAAAACACCAATACAGTATACTAATGCATAAATATGGAATTTAGAAAGATGGTAACGATAGCCCTAAATGCAAGACAGCAAAAGAGACACAGATGTATAGAACAGTCTTTTGGACTCTCTGGGAGAGGGTGAGGGTGGGATGATTCGGGAGAATGGCATTGACACATGTGTATTACCATATGTGGCATAAATTATTTTGGAAGTAAGCTGTCAAGAGTCAGTCGGGGGAGGTGGGAGGGGGGATCGGGATTGGGAATACATGTAAATCCATGGCTGATTCATATCAATGTATGACAAAACCCACTGGAAAAAAATAATAATAATAATAATTTTTAAAAAATGTAAAAAAAATAAAAAATAAAAAAAAAAAAGAGTCAGTCGGGATCCCTTCACCTTGAGCACTTGTAGATCTGAGTTGTTCTTCCCTACCACCCACTCTCAGATGTCAAGCCATCACTCCTTAAGTCGCAACACGCTGGCAATACAGGGTGGCGCAGCAAGAAAGCACGTAAAACTGCACAATGAAACCCGCCTGGATCTGGATCCCAGCTCTCTCACTCACCAGCTATGAGACTGTGGGCAAACCTTGGCTTTCTCATCTAGCAGATGTGGACAATTCTGGGAATTGGAAAAGTGTATAAAAGCACCTTGCACATTGTTCAACAAAGAATAAGCACTCAATTAGTTATAATTTCTGTCACCATTCAGTTCCTATCAACAGTTCCAATGTCACCATTTCAGCTCCTATCTTGCAGACCGCTCACTCCTTGGGCCTCTTCTCTTTTTCTCTGTCTATACTTTTTTCTTTAATCTCATTAAATATCATGGCTTTAAATAATGTCTATGTGCTAAAAGAATTGCTCAAAATTCTCCAAGCCACGCTTCAGCAATATGTGAACCGTGAACTTCCAGATGTTCAAGCTGGTTTTAGAAAAGGCAGAGGAACCAGAGATCAAATTGCCAACATCCGCAAGAGAGTTCCAGAAAAATATCTATTTCTGCTTTATTGACTATGCCAAAGCCTTTGACTGTGTGGATCACAATAAACTGTGGAAAATTCTGAAAGATATGGGAATATCAGACCACCTGACCTGCCTCTTGAGAGGTATGCAGGTCAGGAATCAACAGTTAGAACTGGACATGGAACAACAGACTGGTTCCAAATAGGAAAAGGAGTACATCAAGGCTGTATATTGTCACCCTGCTTATTTAACTTATATGCAGAGTACATCATGAGAAACGCTGGGCTGGAAGAAGCACAAGCTGGAATCAAGATTGCCGGGAGAAATATCAATAATCTCAGATATGCAGATGACACCACCCTTATGGCAGAGAGTGAAGAGGAACTAAAGGGCCTCTTGATGAAAGTGAAAGAAGAGAGTGAAAAAGTTGGCTTAAAGCTCAACATTCAGAAAACTAAGATCATGCATCCGGTCCCATCATTTCATGGCAAAGAGATGGGGAAACAGTGGAAATAGTGGCTGACTTTATTTTTCTGGGCTCCAAAATCACTGCAGATGGTGACTGCAGCCATGAAATTAAAAGATGCTTACTCACTGGAAGGAAAGTTATGACCAAACTAGACAGAATATTAAAAAGCAGAGACATCACTTTGTCAACAAAGGTCCGTCTAGTCAAGGCTATGGTTTTTCCAGTGGTCACGTATGGATGCGAGAGTTGGACTATAAAGAAAGCTGAGCACCGAAGAATTGATGCTTTTGAACTGTGGTGTTGGAGAAGACTCTTGGGAGTCCCTTGGACTGCAAGGAGATCCAACCAGTCCATCCTAAAGGAGATCAGTCCTGGGTGTTCATTGGAAGGAATGATATTGAAGCCGGAACTCCAATACTTTGGCCACCTGATGTGAAGAGCTGATTCATTTGAAAAGATCCTGACAAAACAAACAAACAAAAAATGAAAAGACCCTGATGCTGGGAAAGATTGAGGGCAGGAGGAGAAGGGGATGACAGAGGATGAGATGGTTGGATGGCATCACCAACTCAATGGACATGGGTGGATTCCAAGAGTTGGTGATGGACAGGGAGGCCTGGCATGCTGCGGTTCATGGGGTCACAAAGAGTCGGACATGACTGAGCGACTTAACTGAACAGAACTTATGTCTATGTGCTCTCAAAACTGGTTCCAAATTTATGTCTCCAGGCTTAACTCCTCTGAACTCTGGCCTCTACATCGAATTGTGCAGTTGACCTCTGCCCTGTCCCACCTCCCCCAGCAGAGTCTCCTGCACTCTTCACCATTAATTGAGAAATTACTGGCAACTCCAGTCCTTCCAGTTGCTCAACCTCAGCGTCGTTCACCTCATATCCAATCCGCTAGCAACTCCTACTGGCTCCAACTCAAATATACCTTATATCAAAATAACTGAGCACTTCCCCTCATCCCCACTCTACTATCCTGGCCCAAGCTACATCATCTCTTGCCTAGATCACCGCAGTAGCCTCCTAACTGGTCTCTCTGCTTCTGTCCTTGTATCTCTACCTACCATCTATTCTCAACACTGCAGCCAAAGTGACTCTATCAAGATCTAAGTCACCTCATGCTGCTCCCCTGCTCAGAACCTTCCTGGGGCTTCTTTACTTTGAATGATGGGCTTACAAAGCCCACATCTTTGCTAAACTGGCGTCCTTGCTATTCCTCAAACACCAGGCATACTCTCATACTTGCTATTCTAGCTACCTGAAAAAAACAACCCTAACCTCAAAATGGCTTGGCTGGCTCCCTACAATCTTTCAGATACTCATTCAAAGCCTTAAGGCATTACCTTAAGGGGAGACATTTAGGAGCAAGATTCCAGATGCAGAAGAGGCTAACTCTACAAATTACCATCCACTGCACTGATTTAGATAAACAGGGTCATGGCTGATATGGAAAGTAACTACAGCTATGACTCAAAGGCAGCTAGACAGACAGAAAGGGTAATAAACACAGGTCAGATTCACTATGATCGCTAGAATTTCAAAGATACACAAATATGAATGATACTACTATATCTTTTTTATTAATCAGTGTATATCCAGTGCCGGATCACAGTATGTGTTCAAGAAATACTTAATGAGTAAAAAAGTCACTTTTCATTGAGATTTTCCCTGATTCTATAGGTTCTTTCACCTTCTAATAATACATATATTTTTACTTACTTATCGTCTCCCCAAGGGGGCAGAGATCGCTGCTGTAACTCTAGAACCCTGCCTGGAATATAGTAGGAGCTCAACCGTATTTATTGAATAAATTACTGCCCTAGAGTTCTTCCTCTTTGGGGTCTTGCTGTTGAATACATCTGATAAAGTAAACATAGGAGTCCACACACTCAGGTAACTAGCCAGCACAGCAGGACCGCTTTTGACGGCGGCAGGAGGCGGGTCCTTTCACTAAGTGCTGCAAAATCTGGATGAAATCTAAAGCCCTGGAGCTTTTGCAGCTTTTCCACCCCTCTGCCTGGAGCTGAGGGTAAGGAAATGTTCACAAACCTACACTACAAACTGCAAGAAACAGTGATTCACAGGCCAATTATAACGAAATTAACCATTTCCAGCTACCTATCTTGACAGACATTAAACCATCTATCCTAAGAGGAAAACTAGCTTCTGTCCTGAATCACACACCCCAGATGGCTTCTGACTATGGTTGCTGTTTCATATCCAAAAAAAAATTCCATTATCAGTAACTGAGCTAATTTTTACTGAGCCAACACCCTAAACTAGATGTTACACAAGCTGAGGATACTATTTTGGTTTGTTTGTTTGTTTGTTTGTTTAATTATGTCTGACAAACTAGAAAGAAAAATCATTATTTCTTTTACAAAAACTTTTATATCTTGAAAGACTACAAAATGCCTTAGCTTTAAAACTCTATTTATCTTTTACTAGTTTAAGAATTCTTATACCTGAGGCATTCCAAGAAGTCTTCAGAATAATAAATTGCTTCTATATGTAGAAAAACTATACTTTTAAGTTTTAAAAATCTGTCTGGAATATTACGTATCACTTCAGTGTACAGAGGTTATTATTCCATATCGATCATTCTCTAACTGGTTAACCTAATGACTCTCTTTAGTGGATATTAAATCTCATCCAATATCTTGCTGAAAACATTACTTTTCTGAAAAACATATTCTGATTTAATGTGTGAGATGTGTGTGTGCTCAGTCGTGTCCGACTTTCTGTGATCCCACGGACTGCAGCCCATCAGGAACCTCTGTCCATGGAATTTTCCAGGCAAGAATACTGGAATGGTTTGCCATTTCCTCATCTAGGGGACCTTCCCAATCCAGGAATCCAATCCGCATCTCCTATGTCTCCTGCATTGGCAGGCAGATTCTTGACCACCAGCGCCAGCTGTGAAGGACAGGGAAGCCTGGTGTGCTGCAGTACATGGGGTCACAAAGAGTCGGATATGACCGAGTGACTGAACAACAACAAAGCACCACCTATGCAACAGTCATTTAAAATTCAAATTAAAAATCACCCGGAGAGTCTCTGGTCAACCTTCCTCTTGGCATTACCTTAAAGGGAGAAGTTTAGGAGCAAGATTCCAAACGGAAGAGGCTAACTCTACAAATTATCATCCTCTGCACTGATTTAGATAAACAGGGTCATGGCCCACATGAAAAGTAACTATAGCCATGATTCAAAGGCAGCTAGAGAGACAGTGTGATAAACACAGGCCAATATCAGTATGCTCACTAGAGTCTCAAAGATACACAAATATGAATAATACTACTATATCCTTTTTATTGATCAGTGTATAGCCAGTGCCTGGTTCATAGTATGTGCTCAAGAAATACTTGCTGAGTAAAGAAATGAATGTACAACCCTGACAAATTCAAGCATGCGAACCTCTCCTAGAGGTAGAAAAGAACTAGGATATGTTAAAATAAGATTCTCTCAAGGCTACAGGATATAGCCCTCAACAATGTTTCTAAAAGAAACATATACTGGGAAACCTGAAATTGTGGACTACCCCTGAATATTTCTACTGCTACAGAAGCCAAACTATCAGATTTGAAGGTACCCTTTTTTGTTGCTGTTGTTCTATTTTGGTTTTCTTTTGACCATGACACATGGCTTGTGGAATCTCGGTTCCTTGACCAGGGACTGAACCTGGACAACAGCAGTGAAAGCCCAGAATCCTAACCACAAAACCACCAAGGAACTCTTGGTACTGTGTTTTAGATGTGGACTTCAATTATTAATTAGCAACTCACTTGACCAGAACCTCCTAGAAAGCAGACAAAACATCTAAGTTTGTTATTATGTACCTTGTCCTTAACACAGTGCCTGGCACCAATATTTGCTGAATGAATAAGTCATTGACCTGACACCATTCTGAAGTCCACTATAACATGTCATTCCTCAATACACTATACTCACAAATATGCCTCCTAATGTTCTACCCTTCTACTATAAAGAAAGCTGAGTGCCGAAGAATTGATATTTTTGAACTGTGGTGTTGGAGAAGACTCTTCAGAGTCCCTTGGACTGCAAGGAGATCCAACCAGTCCATCCTAAAGGAGATGAGTCCTGGGTGTTCATTGGAAGGACTGATGTTGAAGCTGAAACTCCAATACTTTGGCCACCTGATGCGAAGAGCTGACTCATTTGCAAAGACCCTGATGCTGGGAAAGATTGAGGGCAGGAGGAGAAGGGGATGACAGAGGATGAGATGGTTGGATGGCGTCACTGACTCAATGGACATGGGTTTGGGTGGACTCCGGGAGTTGGTGATGGACAGGGAGGCCTGGAATGCTGCGGTTCATGGGGTTGCAAAGAGTCGGACTTGACTGAGCGATTGAACTGAACGGAATGTTCTACCCTGTATATGTCCAACTGAATGCAGAGTTCCAGACAAGAGCAAGGAGAGATAAGAAAGCCTTTTTTTTTTTCTGTTTAAATTGCCTGCACATTTAATTTTTTTAATTTTTTTTCCATGTATTTTTATTAGTTGGAGGCTAATTACTTTACAATATTGTAGTGGTTTTTGCCATACATTGACATTCTTAAGTGAACAATGCAAAGAAAGAAAGAAAAACAATAGATGGGAAAGACTAGAGATCTCCTCAAGAAAACTGGAGATACCAAGGGAACATTTCATGCAAAGATGGGCACAATAAAAGACAGACATGGCAAGGACCTAACAGAAGCAGAAGAGATTAAGAAGAGGTGGCAAGAATACACAGAACTGTACAAAAAAGGTCTTAATGACCTGGATAACCACAACGGTGTTGTCACTCACCTAGAGCCAGACATCCCGGAATGTGAAGTGGGCTATAGGAAGCATAACTACGAACAAAGCTAGTGGAGGTGATGGAATTCCAGTTGAGCTATTTCAAATCCTAAATGATGATGCTGTTAAAGTCCTGCCATCAACATGTCAGCAGATTTGGAAAACTTAGCAGTTGGTCACAGGTCCGGAAAAGGTCAGTTTTCATTTCAATCCCAAAGAAGGGCAATGCCAAAGAATGTTCAAATTACTACACAATTAAACTTATTTCACATGCTAGTAAGGTAGTGCTCAAAACCCTTCAAGCTAGGCTTCAGTAGTACGTGAACCATGAACTTTCAGATGTTCAAGTTGCTTTTAGGAAAGGCAGAGGAACCAGAGATCAAATTGCCAACATCCACTGGCTCATAAAAAAAAAGCAAGAGAATTCCAGAAAAACATCTACTTCTGCTTCACTGACTAAGCTAAAGCCTTTGACTGTGAGATCACAACAAACTGTGGAAACTTCTGAAAGAGATGGGAATACCAGACCACCTTACCTGCCTCCTGAGAAATCTGTATGCAGGTCAAGAAGCAACAGTTAGAACCAGACATGGAACAATGGACTGGTTCAAAATTGGGAAAGGAGTACATCAAGGCTATATATTGTCACCCTGCTTATTTAACTTCTATGCAGAGTATATCATGCAAGATGCCTGCCTGAATGAATCACAAGTTGGAATCAAGCTTGCTGGGAGAAATACGCAGATGATACCACCCTAATGGCAGAAAGCAAAGAGGAATTAAGGAACCTTTTGATGAAGGTGAAACAGGGCAGTGAAAAAGCTGGTCTAACACTCAACATTCCCAAAACTAAGATCATGGTATCTGGTCCCTCACTTCATGGCAAACAGATGGGGAAAAAGTGTAAACAGTGAGAGACTTTATCTTCTTGGGCTCCAAAATCACTGCAGACGGTGACTGCAGCCATGAAATTAAAGAACACTTTGCTCCTTGGAAGAAAAGCTATGACGAAACTAGACAGCATATTAAAAAGCAGAGACATCACTTTGGTGACAAAGGTTCAAGTAGCTATGGTTTTTCCAGTAGTCATGTATGGATATGAGAGTTCAACCATAAAGAAGGTTGAGGGCAGAAGAATTGATACTTTTGAACTGTGGTGCTAGAGAAGACTCCTGAGAGTCCCTTGGACTGCAAGGAGATCAAACGAGTCGATCCTAAAGGAAATCGCCCCTGAATATTCACTGGAAGGAATGATGCTGAAGCTGAGGTTCCAATACTTTGGTCACTTGATGGGAAGTACTGACTCATCGGAAAAGACCTTGATGCTGGGAAAGATTGAGGGCAGGAGGAGAAGGGGATAACGGAGGATGAGATGGTTTACTAGCATCACTGACTCAATGGACATGACTTTGAGCAAACTCCCAAGAGATGGTGAAGGACAGGGAAGTCTGGCATGCTACAGTCCATGGGGTCACAAAGAGTCAGACACGACTTAGTGACTGAACAACAACAACCAATGTCAAGTTGCTTTCGCAACACAGAAAATGTCACATTCGACGCTTCTGCGACCCCATGGACTGTAGCCTGCCAGGTTTCTCTGTCCACAAGATTTCCCAGGCAAGAATAGTGGAGTGGGTTGCCATTTCCCTCTCCAAGGGATCTTCCAGACCCATGGATCAAACATCTCCTATATTGCAGGTGGGTTCTTTATCACTGAGCTACCAGGGAAGCCCAAAAGCTGAAATACTGAATAAAAAGTGAAGATTAAGGTTGACCGGGACAAGAGTACAAAGAAAAGTGATCAGGTTCTATCAGTTACTATTGTTTGTAGCCATTGCTATGTTATGAATGTATTTATAAAGCTCGTGCGTTTCAATGGCCCTGTGTGCTAACAGTAAGTCACTCTTGCAAGGAAAATAAATATTCATAAATTTATTTGCACAGTATATTTTATATAAGCCTGCATTGGCAGGTGGATACTTTACCACTGGGCCACCAATGAAGCCCTCTATTATTTTAATACTACCCAAATACATTTGCTAAGTTTTTTCCAGTGCTTGTATTCACTACAGATTATAGTTCATTTAAGTATTTTTAACTATAGTTCTTTTAAGTATTTTAACAAAAGAAATGCAGAAGAGATGCAAATATTAATACTGAACTATTATGCTGTATGTTGTTGCTGCTGTTGTTCAGTGGCTAAGTCGTGTTCAACTCTTTGCGACCACATGGACTGTAGCACGTCAGGCTCCTCTGTCCTTCACTATCTTAAGTTTGCTCAAATTCACATATAGTGAGTCAGTGATGCCATCAGAGGGCAGACAGAATGAAATCCACAATCACAGAAAACTAATCAAACTGATCACATGGACCACAGTCTTTCTAACTCAAGCCATGAGCCATGAGTGTAGGGCCACCCAAGACAGATGGTTCATGGTGGAGAGTTCTGACAAAACGTGGTCTGCTGGAGAAGGGAATGGCAAACCACTTCAGTATTCTTGCCTTGAGAACCCCATGAACAGTATGAAAAGGCAAAAAAATGAAATAGTAAAGCCACAGAAAACTAATCATCTGATCACATGGACCACAGCCTTGTCTAACTCAAGCCATGAGCCATTAGTGTAGGGCCACCCAAGACAGATGGGTCACGGGGAGAGTTCTGACAAAACGTGGTCTGCTGGAGAAGGGAATGGCACACCACTTTAGTATTCTTGCCTTGAGAATCCCATGAACAGTATGGAAAGGCAAAAAGATAGGACACTGAAAGATGAACTTCCCAGGTCGGTAGGTGCCCAATATGCTACTGGAGATCAGTGGAGAAATAACTCCAGAAAGAATGAAGAGACAGAGCCAAAGCAAAAACACCACCCAGTTGTGGATGTGACTGGCAATGGAAGTAAAGTCTGATGCTGTAAAGATGCAAATAACTGACTCATTGGAAAAGACCCAGATGCTGGGAAAAATTGAAGGCAGGAGGAGAAGGGGATGACAGAGGATGAGATGATTGGATGGCATCAGGCACTCAATGGACACGAGTTTGAGTAAGCTCCAGGAGTTGGTGATGGACAGGGAAGCCTGGTGTGCTGCAGTCCATGGGGTCACAAAGAGTCGGATATGACTAAGCGACTGAACTGACTGACTGACTGATGCTACCTAACCATCTCATTCTCTGCCACCCCCTTCTTCTTTTGCCTTCAATCTTTCCCAGCATCAAGGTCTTTCCAATGAAATTAATATGTTGTACATTATTTCAATAAAAATTTTTTAAAAGATGTGGATATTGTCACAAATTTATTGTCTAAAATTTGAATTAGCAAAACAAAATGGCTTTCAATGGCAAAGTCAAAATCATAGCAAGCAGACAGAATATTTTAATGGTTAATAAATAAAAAGAATAGGAATTTCCCTGGCAGCCCAGCCGTTAAGATTTTACCTTCCAATGCAGGGGATGTGGATTAGATCCCTGGTAGCAGAGCTAAGATCCCACATACCTTTTGGCCAAAAATCCAAAACATAAAATAGAAGCAATATTATAACAAATTCAATAAAGTCTTTAAAAATGGTGCACATCTTTTAAAAAAGAAAGAATGTATATATGAATAACTGAATTATTTTGCTGTACAGCAGGAATTAAAACATTGCAAATCAACTGTTGATTTCATTCAATAAAACTTAAGAAAAATAAATACAAGTAGCTGCTAGAAAATAAAAAAGAAAATGTCTGTTTAAAAAAAAAAAAAAAAAGAGTATGAGCTTATGCAAAGCAACATGTACCCTATAATGGCCCCACCGAAGACATTTTCGGATACACTCAACAATTCAACCAACATCAACAGAAACTTTTTCTGTGTCTGAGATATCAGTCATAAAACCAAGACCAATGCCATCAGCCATCAGATAGGGTAACCAATGCTTTGTGTATTTAAAATTTTGCTTTAAAAATCACTTTTAAATATTAAATATCTGTGGTATTATTTTACAGCTTTTAAACTATTTTTATTTAACATTTATTTTGTGTTAATATTCCCTTCTTTTAATCTTTTATATTATCAGATACCTATTATGTTAATTTTCTAATTTTGATAAGTATCAATATTTTATGATTATGTAAGATATTAGGGTTAGGGGAAGCTGAGTGAAAGCATATGGGAGCTCTACTATTGTTGCAACTTCTTTACGAATCCAAAATTATTTTAAAATAAAAAGTTGAAAAATATTTCAAAGTTTATTATCAGGTAGAGAATAATTTTACATGTCATTAAGATATATAATCTAATATTTCAGTTCATAATAACAACACATGCATTTATTTCATATATATATATATATATATATACACACACATACATAAAATCTCTGAAACTTTTAGTATAATCCTAACAGAAAAATTGTTCACTATTATTACAGTTATCACTATTATCAAGAACATATAAAGAGCCTTTTTTTTTAGAAAATACAGAATAATTTATAATTTTAGGAATTACCAGGAATTCCAATTTCTTGTTTCTGAACCTCAATGATTACTATCCTTCAGGAATTTGGAAACACTGGCTGACCACAAGCAACTGACAGAAATAAATGCAAATCCTCTCTGGAGTCATGTTTTAATTCATCTCAGATCTTGATATTTTCCAAATACTATGACTAGCACACAGAAAAAGATAACCAGACACATGATGAGTATAGACCACATGAATGAGAACCATGTGACATTAAAAACACTCCCAGTAAGACTTAATACCTTGAAATTATCATCAGTTCAGTTCAGTCACTCAGCCATGCCCGACTCTTTGCGACCCCATGGACTGCAACACGCCAGGCCTCCCTGTCCATCACCAACTCCTAGAGTTTACTCAAACTCATGTCCATTGAGTTGGTGATGCCATCCAACCATCTCATCCTCTGTCATCCCCCACAGACTATAAAACAAATATCTTTATCATATGTAAAAAAAGTAAAAATCGAGCTGAAAGATACCTGCAGGAAACAGAAAGCTATAAAAGGTAACACATCAGATTTGAAGAAAAAAATAAAAATAGAGCTTCTACTAAATGAGCCCTCATGACTTCATAATTCCAGAGTCTTAAGAAGGAGCAATATGAAGAAGAGTATAAAGGCTATATACATTTATGTGTGAGCATTCATGGAAATCTATACACCATCCTATACTTAAATTGAATCCATTCAGTGTATTCCCTGTTGGTCTAACTAAATTCACACTGATACCCACAAAATGGAGTTGAATGTAAACAAAATAGTCATGTATATTCTGCTCTAAAACCACCAAGCACAAATCAGAGCCCCCAACTGACTACAGTTCAAATAAATAAAGTCATACCCCTTCTTCCTATACTTAAGTCTTGCAATTACAAGTGTTTCTTAAATATATTCTTTCTAATTTCTCAAACTCCTATTAAATATCTACCATATCATAAGCATAGCTAGGCATCTGCCCATTCATTTTCTTATTAAAAAAAGTAGGAGTAATAGCTATAAAGAACCTATTTTTAAAATAACCTAATTTTGGATCTGGCTCACTACTGGACTACTTTGCTACTGTTAACTATATCTAACAAGGAGACCAGAATCTTAGCACCAATAATCCCTAGCTCCCTAGTAGTCCAGATTCAAAGAAACAGTGGAGGTAGGAGATCTTCAAAAGCTCTGGAAGGTAGAACTGAAACTTCAATTTCATTCAGTTAAACTAAATTCAACTCATCAAGTATTGACTGAGTCTACTACATGTTGAACACCACACCAGGTGTGTGGAAAATGGCACACCCACTATCACACAGTAGCTGTCTTCTCATTAGGCTTAAAATTTTCATGGAGAGGTATATAAATAACTAAATATTAATCAGGATTAGACAAATACTGTATCAAAAGTTCTTTAAGGATTTCCCTCATGGTTAGGAATTCATCTGCCAATGCAGGGGACATAGGTTCAATCCCTGGTCTGGGAAGAATCCATATACGAAGCAACTAAGCCTGTGTGCCACAGCTACTGAAGCCCACTCACCCTGGAGCCCATGCTCAGCAACAAGAGAAGCCACTGCAATGAGAAGGCTGTGAACTGCAACGAAGAGTGTCCCCACTCGCCGCAACCAGAGAAAGCCCACATGCAACAGCGAAGACCAAATCCCACCGAAATATATAATTTTTTTAAAGTTTTAAATTTTATGCCTTAAAGTTGAAGATTAGAGATTGTATGGGACTGCACTGGAGGGTTAAAGGCTGGTATTCAAACTGATTAATTTCTGCCTCTTCCAAGGGACTGCTTATGTTGCTGGATGTACTTTTTTATGAAGACAGAAAAAGATGACTTTAAGAGGCACCGTCAGTGACTGCAAGAAATAAGTAATTTCATCATATTAGCGATTGATACAAATAATACACCTATTAAAAATCAATCAGGTCAACAGTAACACTGGCAATATTGTATATGGTGGAGTCAGATAAAGAAAAGTCTTCCTGATTAAGACTATACCCACCTACTGTGGGTCTTTCATGGCACTGAACTTTCAGAACTTAAAAAAAAAAAATAGTAAGAACACCAGCTGAATTATCAAATTAGTTCTGAAAAAAGAAGGTCAATAGAACAGGACTTCCTTGGTGGTCCAGTGGTTAAGAATCTGCCTGCCAATGGAGGGAACACGAGTTCAATCCCTGGCTGGGGAAGATTCCATGTGGCACGGAAGCCCCCACGCCCTAGACCCTGCGCTGTACAACAGAAGTCACTGCAATGAGAAGCCTCTGTACCACGAGGAACAGCAGCCCCACTTGCCCCAACTAGACAAAGTCCTGGCACAGCAACGAAGATTCAGCGCAGCCAAAAATAAAATACATACATTAAAAAAAAAAAAAATGGTCAGTGGAATAAAAAAAGAATACCAATTTCATCCATTAGTACCAGTCCATTACTGGAATGTTGAATATAACATTTCTCTGGAACACTACTAAAAATATCATTATTGAGAAATTATTGCCACCTAGAATTTGAGAGAGTTTTGTTCTGCCACCTGCACATCTAATGCAAGAGCAATTTACAAGTATATCTCAAAAACCATATGTATAGAAGGTGATGGAGAATCTGAAGCTTGCTATGGCTTTGAGGATATAGCACTGAGCCAGGGTTCCCTTAGGATTCCTTTTCAGGCCCTCTGAAGTCATCAAGCTATCTGGCATTCCCCCAAGAGTTCAGATACTTGTATTAAACAAACGCCCTCTTGAGGACACATCTAAGTGCTCACCCTTGTGCTTTACCTTGAGAGCAAATGTTAACCGCTGCCACAAATGACTTGTGAGTCCAGTGACCGGTCTGGTCTCTAACTCATCACCCTGCAAGTGCTCCAGGACACTCTCCCAGAGCCACACCTCTGATTTTGGAGTTCCCACAGAACTATGCCCACTGGCACAGCACTTCTTGCCTGAGCATATTTTAGACAGAGGTTTCCTTTCTTTCTGTAATCCATTTGCTTTCCACCTTTCAGAAAATTACTTGATTTCTGGTCTTCCAATAATACTCTTTCTTCTTGGATTTTTTTTTTTTATTCACTTTTAGAGATCTAAAGGAAAATGAAGTTGTTCAGTTCTGTCCAACTCCTGAGACCCCATGGACTGTAGCCCTCCAGACTCCTCCATCCTTGGGATTCTCCAGGCAAGAATACTGCAGTGAGAAGCCATTTCCTTTTCCAAGGAATACCCAGCTTTTATTTATTAGGATCCTGCAACTCCTAGATCCACAGAGTGCTTTTTATTACTGACTTCCTTAAGGAGACATAGGTTTAGAGCTTTCTAGCACGTATGCCAAAGGGCATGCACAGTCATGCTCTCCTTGGGCCCTAGACCAGTTGCTACTGTCTCACTCTTTTCTTACTTTATAAATTATTTCTTCTGGCAGTCTGGTGAACACAACTGGAGAATACACCAGTATTCTGGTGAATACCACTAAGTCCATGCGCCACAACTACTAAGCCTGTGCTGAGAGCCCAGGAGCCACAACTGAAGCCCGTACGCTCTAGAGCCTGTACTCTGTGACAAGAAAAACTGCCACAATGAAAGTCCCTGGACCACAACCAGAGAGCAGCTCATGCTGGCCAAAACTAGAAAAAAGCCCACACAGCAACAAAGATGCAGCACAGCCAAATAAATAAATAAAAAGCAAATCATTCCTTAGTTGTCCATCAAAAATGGTAACATATTCCTAAAAACTTGGGTAGGGTGTTATTTGGACTTGAGGGTATCAAGAAACAAGTATATACTATCTTCTAATCACTTACCTCTAAGTTGTTGGAGTTCCATGTTCAAACTCTCAATGTTACTCTCGTAGAACTCAAGATTCTGAAGGGTCTCTGCCCTCAGTGATTCCTCTTGCTTCTCCTCCAGCAGTAAGCTGAGGTCTTCCTGAGCCCTGCGGCACATATCCAAGTCCTGCTCCATCTCCTGAATCCTCACCAAGACCAAGGGACACTGGGAAGTTTGGTCCAAAGTCTTGTCCACGTTCTCAGGGCCCTCCTTTTGTAGGCTCTCCCAGCCAGGACGGTTACAGGTTAAGGGCTTGGGGGGTACTGCATTTGTTCTCTGCTGGGCCGAGGGAGGCAGGGGAGCTGGGCGAGAGGGTCTCATTGCCAAGGGTGGATCCAGTCTCAGGTTCTGGTCTCCCGGCACATGTGGAGGAGTGGGTGCTGGAGTACAGGGACGGGGTGGTGGGGGCCTTAGAGCTTTTCTTCTTTCAGGCAACTCCTGCTGAGTCATTAGCTTCGAGGAACCTCGGAAAATATCCTTTTCGGAGTTAAAGTCCATGATTGAAAAGTGGCGCAAAATTTTATCTGGTTCTGGGCAGGGCCCTGACAAGCTCTTCTCAAATTCTATCAGTTGTTGTGTCAACTTTGAATCCAGGTCCGTGCTGCCTTCTCCTTGTGACCGTGTCATGGCTTCCAGGGCAGGTGCCTTGTCTTGCAGACCAGGTTTCATCTCTGATCTGTCTGGGGCGGAGCAGAAGCTGGAAGCACTTTCTTTGGGCGTGCAGTGCTTTTTGACACATCTTGCCAGGCCCTGGAGCTGAGAGCTCAACTGGCTGGGTCTGACTGCCCTGGAGGCAGTGAGGGAAGAGGTGCTGTGAAGAGGTGGTCCTGGCTTCTGAAGGGTTTTCGGCTGGGAGTATGAAGTTCTTCTGGGAGGTAGGCTGGAGTAGTCTCGAGTCCTTGCTTCTAGAGGAAGAGAGTCAGAATACTGGTCTGGGCTTGGGTGGCTTCCTCCTCTCATAGAATAATACTGGTTTCTCTGCAATTCAGGATGAAAAGGTAGTGGAGGTTGGGATGCAACACCATTGACAACCTCTGAAGGCTCCTTCGTGGAAGAGCATTTGACAAGAAGCTGCTCGTGCCCCGCACTTGGGCTTCTCGGGGGCCCTCCTGAGGGGTCCGTGTCCCAGTGAGACTGTTTATTTTCTTCACACTCAGAAGTCAGGTGCTCCAGGGTAGAAGTGGATGTTTCAGAAATAACACAGTTGGACTTCTCTGCTTTATACTCATGAAATTCATGTCTTTTTCCTTCTGCTTCTAAGGAGTTCTCTGAACAATCCAAAGGTGTGTCAGGAATGTTGGTGAGGTCGCTCTCCTGTGGCAGATCCATGGTTTCCTCCACCCTTGTTTGAGGACATAACTTTACAAAACGGTAAGGAAAGATGCCTGTCCTGCCCTTCAGTGACCCTTCGAGCCAGCCATCTTCCAGGGTGCCCAGGATTCGGATTTTATCACCTACTTCAAAATCCAGCTCATTTGGCTCCAGGGCCTGGAATCTGTAGAGAGCAATTCCGTAGGTGCCCGGCTGCTCACTGTCCTCTTCTGCCTCTTTCTCTTCTGCTGTACTGGTGTCTACCTCACCATTACTAATGCCATCATCACAATTTCCAGAACTCACCGATTCATCCACAGTCCTCAGGGGCCCCAAAAGCTCTACAAAACCTTCTGGAAAAATGCCTCTTCGACCCTCTAGTTCCCCTTCAAACCAGCCTGGCTCAGGAATTCCAATAATGGTAATCACATCCCCTTCTCTGAAGTCCAGCTCCTCATCCAGCTGGGCAGAAAGCCCCATCAGCGCCCGGGCTTGTCCCATGGAATATTCGGGAATCTGGAGAAGAGCACTCTGTGAGTGCCACTGCCGACTCTGTGAGGAGAGGCAGAGCTCCCTAACACACGAGGCTGGGAAGAAGCCCCGGGCACCCCAGCAGTTTCGGCCCTGCAGCCAGCCACCAGTGAGAGTGCCATCGAGAATCACTAGGTCACCTAAAGAAAGAGAAAAGAAACAGAGATAATGACTTCCATTATCACCCCAGAAGGATAGAGGTATAAGTAATAGTGCAATTCATCATCTTAAACACCTACCAAATTCAAGGGAATGTAAATCTAGAGTTTTCAGGGAATAAACACTTTTTGACAATTTGGTGACAATACAGTGAACATTCCTGTAAACCTGTGGTTTCCAAAATGTGGTCCTCAAAACGCTGGGGGTGGATTCCTAAGATCTTTCAGAGGGTCTGTGAGGTCAAAACTATTTTTTTTTTCCACTTCATCCAAAACAATGTAATGTGGCAAACTGAATACTGATTCAAATAAAAGAATCAAGATTTCTTCTATTTTTAAATTAAATTAAAAAAAAAAACTGTTGCGTGCATTGCATGGCTTACAGGATCTTCGTTCCTCGACCAGGGATTGAACTTGCACCCTCAGCAGTAAAAGCACAGAAACCTACTTACTGAACCACCAGGAAACACCCTAGATTTCTTCTACTAAACCAAAAAGACGTCTGCGAAAAATGTAAACAAATGTTACTATTCTCACTAAAATTTTTTGTTTAGGAAACTACTTATTTTTCATAAAATGTTATTCTTGTTATTAATGTTAATATGCATTTTAAAAATAAATTGAAAATTTTAAAAAAATCTCAGCTTCAATAGCTAATGTAAATATGAATAGACTCACAGAAGCAAGTACTCTTTAGGTTCTCAAAAATTCTAAGAATGTAAATGAGTCCTAGGATCAAAAAGGTTGAGAAATGCTACTATCAACAAGTTTGTACCACTGGATTTATTTATAAATGATGGAGAATATATTCATTTCCACTAGAAGCCTTTGAATAGCTTGATCTAATTTGTCACACTAAGTTATATTTGATATCAAAAATTAGCAAAGAAATAAATCTTCAAAGTCCCTCCTAAGCAATCCTTATCCTGAAAATACATCATAATGAAATCTTAAAAGAGTGTTCAAGTAATCAGGACTTTGTTTTTGAAAATAATCAGTAATTTCAATATTGTTGTTTCAAGCTATTGTCACAAAATATACACTAAACAGTTAGCATCTGTCTTGCTTCTGAAGAAGGTGAGGCATGGAAAAGACAGGGCACAGTGCTTGTTTCTGAAAAAAATGAAACTATAATTCAACCAATTATGCTTCACCCCAGTTTAAAAAATTCCTCTTTAGTTTTGCAGCAAATTGTTTTGCAGCAAACTTTTAATTTTCTAATTATGAACTATTCATTTTGTAGATTATCGATTTTAATTTTTTTTAACTTTCTTATTATCTAAGTTAATTTCCCTTTCATGAGTAGAGGTGATTAAGAACTGCAACTGCCCCAAGTAAAATAAGACCAGGAGAGCAAAGCACCTGGCAAAATCATGAGGTCTTTTATAGTCAAGCATACTTGAATGTTGGATTATCGTTTAGGCTATCAATTTATATGCTCTTTTTATAAAAATTAAATCTGACTATCTTCTTACCAAGTGAATTAGATGCAATACTGGCAGGTACCACTTCTCTTTTTTGTTTCAAGAATCTGGTATAATGCCTTTCACACAGCAAGCACTCAATGTCAACTTCATTATTAGTGAAGATTCTTCAATTTCCCAATAAATGTACCTTCCCTCCAAAACTAGCTCCATGCTGCCAACTTCCTTTTGTTCTATGATTTCTTCTCTCAAAACATTTATTCCGTTCATCACTTGCTCTTTGCTACCATCTAGTCCAACTCTCATCATCTCATTCTTTTAAAGCTTTCCCCAGACACTGTCTCTTCCAATCTACCAAACTAAGACTATAAACATACCAATTTTATCATACCCTTCCCCTGCTCGAATGTTTACCATGGGACATGAAGCCTTTTTCCTATTAACCAAGGCTTCTTCTATAATAATCCTATTCTTACTACCTGAAATATATTAAAAGAAAATAAGCTTGCTCTGAATGTTCTTCAAAGAGATTTAGTTACTAAGCTACCAAAAGAAAGTGTTCGTGAAAGTCACTCAGTCGTGTCTGACTCTTTGTGACCCCATGGACTATACAGTTCATGGAATTCTCCAGGCCAGAATACTGGAGTGGGTAACCTTTCCCTTCTCCAGGGGATCTTCCCAACCCAGGGATCAAACCCTGAATTGCAGGCAGATTCTTTACCAGCTGAACTACCAGGGAAGCCAAGCTACGAAAAGGCTGTTCTTATGTTTTCACCTCAATGCAACCTGGCATTCACATCCAGATATAACCTCCCCCTGCCCCATCCCCAGCTATCCAATATTATCTCACCTCTGAGAGCCTAATTCCACACAAGGGGACTTTCATTGTCTCCTAGACAAGCTTCTCCATCCAAAACCTTAGCATATTTCTCTAATAAACTTTAGAGGTCTACACACATCTTGGTCATCTGTAGTCTACTAAAGAAATTATCACTTATATCAACAATTTTGACACTTGTATATTTATACACTATACAGCTCCTAATGTAAGATTTTTGCATTTAGTGGTAGGCACTAAATCATTCTCACTGATTTCATACTGATTTGCTTAGATGTTCCTGAAAAATAGGGTCTTCGTCCTATATTTTTATTTTCCCTTTAATTTCTGATTCAATATCCCACTGGTCAGAGCTTGGGGTCCTGAGAATTACAAGTGACTTTTCCCCATTCCAACAGGACCACAGAAGAAACTCACTGGAGACATGGCTACTATTCAGACACAACAAGCTTTTTAGTGAACAAAAATAAAAGTGTGTCATAACTCCCACTCTACTGGCTTCGAAATGAACTGGCTTTTTTAAAGCTGCAGAATCAGAATATTTTCTTGCAATGCCAGATCTCTATGAAATCCTTACAGTAGGATTTGTTTCCCTATTTTCTGCTGAGTGAGTGTTTTGATAGGCTTTATTATCTGCAGACTGTCATTCTGTTGATTATTTCTACATATAAAGGTGAATTTTTTTTTAAGTCACAATTTAGTCCCTGAAAAGTACTTCAGAGATAATTTTGTTGAATACTTTTATTTTATATAGCCCTGTTACTGAGTTTTTTGCATTCTGATTCTTTAGGAATGGAGGCTACTTGGTGGTCATTTCCAGACTTCAAAAACAACAATATGAGGAACTCCTGGAATACAGTGACCAGATTTTGAGAATAGAAAAATAAGAAGTGGGGTGACTCTTAGGGTCAGCCTGAGCCTTTTATTTATGGACAATTAATCCCAGTCACCACAGTGCTTGTTTCTTCTGGTTAAATTTTTATTTTATATTTGAACAAGAAATGCATTAAGAATAAGATGATAAGAAGTCCGAGATTCTGAATACAAGTAGTCTGGCTCTGCAGGTATTAGGTCCTCACTGAATCCTAGTGCCCAGGGACTCTGCTCTATGCAGACTGACCACACTCTTTACCCAGGTGTCCGCATGAGCCGTATCAGAACCTTAATCCTGACATCTCACATGCAAGACACCAGAAATTCATGACACAAGTGCTTTAAGTGATAATTATCATTTATCTATTTATAAATAAATTTATCAATTTAAATTTTATTGGTTGTTTTGGGGGGTAGGGAGGTAGTCTAGAAGCATGGGGTTGTAAGCAAGGAATAAGCATTCTGTATTGTGTAAGGCAATTAAATATTTCATCACTCTCACTTTTTTCTCCTCTTCTCTTTCACTGTCTTTTCTTTGCCATACTCTCATTTTGTTTTTTTGTTGTCTCTCTCTTTTCCACCCCCTCTGTATTTTTTAGGATAGCACTCACATTGATCTTTCTAAGAGACAAACTTGTTTCTGAATTTAAATATAACTCAAACTATAGGCAACAGACCAAAACAAATGGGAAGCTTCAGGGAAAGGACAAAGGGTGACACCTGCTGGAAGAACCACTGGTGGTTTTCATTCCAAATAGAATCTCCCTGGAAAATGTAGATACACACAAAACTTCATTATCAAGAAACAAGGCCCCCTGAAGCACATTTATGAGCTCCAGGATGAGAACAATAAAATAGCTAATTTTTGCTGAGTGCTTACCCTGTGCTAGATGCTTTAATGTATAACCTCATTTAGTCCTCACGACTACCCTGAGGTAGGTATTATCATTTGTAGATAAGGACACTGAGGCCAAGAGAACTTAAGTAATTAGACCAAAGTCAATAGCTACTGAGTTGTGAAGCTGGATTTAAATCTAGGAACATCAGAGTTCTTACCCCCTAAACCATACTGCTGGCTCTAACTATATAAAATATATATTTATTAATTATACATACATATAGGTAATATAATTTTATAGTTAAAATAGATATACTTTTTCTCTTATTTCAGTGATACTTCTGAAAGGTAAGTAAATAACAACTAAAGGCAGTATGGTAAAACAAACCAGATCTCAAACATTATCCCACATGCTCTTAAAGGTTTCCAAATCCCTCTCGACATACACTAAATCACAGAAGAGGAGAAGCTTCACTGCTACACTGAAGGATCAAAGGAAAGGTAAAGAAACAACAGGGAACTGGATTAATAGTGCTAGAGGACAGGGATAAAGGAATGTATACACTCATGAGCGGAGACACTGATCTTCATAAACCATATGTAGTAAAAAAAAAAAAAAAAGAAAAGAAAAAAAAAAGAAAATCAGAAGAATTAAAATTACTTCTGTGTCTCATGCTAAACTTCCCAGAAAAATAAAAATTGTATACATATACCTAACTTTCCCATCTTCAAAGGCTGTATGTCCTAATCAGAAGACATACAGAACTAAAAGATGTGAAAAGCATAGAAGGAAAGAAAGCTGAATAGTCAGTGTGTTAACTGGCAGACAGCAGAGTATCACAGAAGAGAACAAGATAAAACCATAAATAATATATCTCTTTCTATTCTCTCTTTTCCTATGCACCCCCTGCCCAACATTCTTTCCTTTTGAGATCTGCTTATGTTTTTAAGGGGCTTCCCAGGTGGTGCTAGTGGTAAAGAACCCACCTCCCAATGCAGGAGACTTAAGAGACTCGGGTTTGATCCTTGCGCCAGGAAGATTCCCTGGAGAAAGGCATGGCAACCCACTCCAGTATTCTTGCCTGGAGAATCCCATGGACAGAGGAACTCCTTAGGCTTAACTTGTTAAAAGCTAGTTAAGATAAGATCTACAGGCTCCAGGATCCAGCCGACCTTGAGTCAGTCTTCGGAGAGGTGACTTGTGGCTGAAAGGTCCACACCAGGGTCTTCATGAGAATCCCTTGGGTGGCCCTGGGATTCCTGAGGGGGATTTTAACTTTAAAGCAAGTTCACAACACATTAGTCCAGTCTTCTCAAGGGAAGCATTCAGCAGAAAATCTGTTTAGTACCTAAGACAATTTTGTGCTTAGTCTCTCAGCCATGTCCAACTCTTTGAGACTCCATGATCTGTAGCCCACCTAGCTCTTCTGTCCATGCCCATGGATTTTTCAAGCAAGAATGCTGGAGTGGGTTGTCATTTCCCTCTCCAGGGGATCTTCCTGACCCAGGAATCGAACCCACATATTCCATGTCTCATGCACCGCTTGTGGATTCTTTACTAACTAAGCCATCGGGAAAGACTACACAAGATATAATATGAAGTAAACAAACTAATTCCAGAAGCCACATTCTCAAATTCCTTAGATGTTGTAGACATACTGTACCTTCCCATATAGTATACTGTTACACACAGAATAATAGATAACAAAGTCATATCAATGTTGTTAGCCACTGGGCTCTGGCCCTTTCTCCACACCTTCTGACTGGTCTGACGGACGTGGACTCAATCCTCCAATGGAAGAATTATGAGTATGAACAGATAATGTCCCCTGATATAACATCTTTCTCTATTTCTGTCTTTGCAACACTGATTTAGCAAAAATGTATTCAGAACAGAGGTAGGGCTCAGTGTAAAGTGAAGACAAGAAACTGTGACAACTGATTTTGAGGATTAAGGTCAAAATCCACTTTTCCTTTCTTCTCACTGAATAAAGGTTAGGGAGTTTGCTTGGTCTCTCTCCCCACCTCTGTGCACACTCTCTTTCATATGTGTACATGGTTTAAGAAATTAAGCCTATTCCAGGACTTCCCTGGTGGTCCAGTGGTGAAGAGACTGTGTTTCCATCGCAGGTGGCGTGGGTTTGATCCCTGGTAGGGAACTAAGATCCCACATGCCATGAGGTATGGCCCAGAAAAGGAAATTACATCTATCCCTTTAGAGACATACTCAAAAGAGTAACAATATTAATATATCCAATAAATCATACAATTCTGATGACTGCTGTGAGTCACAAAACTGCACTGATCATAAGCCTCCATTCGTGGAACACTACTGGTTTCTGTGCTTATGCAGAAATGTATGGACGGACGGACGTGTGCTGAAATGGTTTAGTCACTCTTTAGACATTCTTAAGTCTTTCAGAGTACATGAAGCAAGAAACACTTGAAATATCACTGAGACATGACTATGACCATCTGTTTAAAACCACTTCCTTTTAAACCTGTTCTGATGAGAACTTTAATAACATTACCTAATAGTTGGGTAGGAAAGGGAATGTTTCGCATCTCTGCCTTAATTTGCAAACCACAATTCCTGCTCTATTACTGTACATTAATAAACAAGCCTTAGTACCTAAGACTTGACTACACAAGATACAGAGAATGAAATGAGACTATATTTGTGAGAAAAAAATACTGTAGAAATTATAAAACGCTACTCAAAGATAAGGGTTTATTACTGTCAGCTCTGTCTTAGTATTATTGAAGACTCTCTAGAGGTTACTTACTTAGAAAAATTAAAAAAAGAGCGAGTTGTCAAAATGGACTGACCCCACCAGTATTATTTTAAACAGATTACTCTCGGGTGATCAACTTACCTCGATGGAGAGGAAGACTGTTCAGCTCTAGGGATGTAAATTCACAGATACAGACATACAGTCTCTCACCCTCTTTTAGACTGGGAATGGTAACAACTTCTACAAAACTGCTGGGAAACTGTCCTGAAAATAAAAGCAAACATTTCCAGTATTAAAATTCCTTTTTTAAAAAATAAATAAATAAAAATAAAATTCCTTTTTCCTGTTCGTATACCAGGACAAAAAACTTTTTTCTGAGCTCATTTATAGACCCCAAATTAAAAATTCACTGAGTACTCATACCTGGAAAATCTATTGTAGAAAATGTGCAATGCACAAAATAGGGTGCCTGCAGAACACAGAGAGTGCAATTCAATCCAATAAGCATTTACTGGGTGTCACTCTATCAAAGGCACACTGCAGACGGGAAAAACAGTAAGACAGTCTTGGCCCTGAAAGATCTTAAAATCTAGTTCAGACACAAAATCTAGTTCAGACATAAACAATATTTCAGTCTGAAATCCAGTGTCAATTCATAGGTATACAAATTGCTATGGAAGTTCAAGAAGGCAGAAAACAGGTCAGGAAGAAAATGAAAAATTTTATGGAAAAAAACTACAGTTGAGTCTGAAGATGGGCAGGGTTTTAACAGGTAATAGTAGATAGACAGGCCTGTCAGTTGGAAAGCATCAGAAAGTTTAGCTGATTCCACCTTCTATATATCTCTTGCATCTGTCCACTATCTCAAGACATCACCTCGGTCCAAGCCACAGCTACTTCTCACCTCGATGCAACAACTTCTCATCTCGCCTCTCTGCTTTTGGCTTTGCCCTTTCCTATCACTCTTCACTTTGAAGCAGAGAGTTTTGTAAAACACAAGTCTAACTGTGCTTGAAGCACGTTTACAGCAGCCTGTTTCCATAACCCCTTTCCATAGCATGCGCTGTCCTCCATGATCTAATCTCTATTCATCTCCCTGTGCCATCTCCCCCGCCTCAACCATTCATACTTCATGCCAGACTGAACTTTTCTCAGTTCCTCCATGCTCTTCCTCTTGATCCAGGGCCCCTGAATAAGCAATCCTCTCTACCTATCCTCTTTGACTTGCTAACTCTGATACACCATATTTATCCTAGCTGAGGTATCACATCTACTGAGAAATAATCTATTATCCCCCAAATATGGGTTAAGTATCAACAGAGTCTGTTCTCAGGACTGTAAGATATACTCCAAGCCAGACGTACATAAATACATGCAAGTTAAGGCTGGATTTAATACAGATGCATATTGTGGGAGAAGAACTTTTAGCCTCCTCCTGAATTCATGAAAGAAACTGGTGCTAATCTATGTTTTCAATAATAGAAAAAAGGAAACCAGGCACATGCAAAGTGGGAGATAAGTGCATCTAGGGTACAGGGCAACTTTAATAAATTTAGGTCACCCAGGGATTTAGGAGGGCAGCTGGTACCAAACCATGTCAACCTTTTAAAGGAACCTGCAAGGAGAGATGCAATGATAACAGACGTTCTCTCCTCGCTGGTAGAAACCACGGCAAACACATACAGAAAACACAAAAGGATCTGAAGTTTATTTATTGGGCTTGCCATTAAACCTTAATTTTTAATATGGAAAGAAGGGAGGGCCTATGGCCTATTTTGAATGTGAAGAATCATAAGCCTCTTACCTGTCACATCCTCTTTCTTTCCTAGAAGCCAAAATTCATCCACCACTGCCAATACCTCAATAATATCTCCCACAAAGAGCGGCAGTTCTTCTGACACACTAGGGCAGAAGTCAAAGATGGCTCGAACCACTGAGCCAGCCTCCATCTTTTAAACCTGGAAAGAAAGCTCAAAGAAATGGGAAAGTAGAATTATTTAAGACACTGCAGTATAGCCCTATAGCTTGAGAATTATCATTAAGATATAAAGGTACTTATAATGAAGTCAAAGTAAATAAGAAGTTTGTACTTTAAACAAATCAGAATGCTATCTCATTTATTTCTTTAGAAACAATAATTTCCTCATACCTTTTCATTTGATTTTCAAAGTCATTCTGGAATCGGAAAAAAAAAATGACCTATAGCTATGAGTAATAGAAAACATGCAATGTGGAAATACAGACTTTCCAATATGCCTGAGGAAGGCAATATGGAAATTAACATTTTTAAAGTACGAGGCAAGAGGGTACTTTTAAAATATGGTATTTAAAAGGTAGGGAATTGAAATATGGCATTTCATCTATTCCCCATAACTATCTCTTTTTTTACTTATTTATTTCTTCCCTTTGTATTTCCACATAAATTTTATTTTTTCAAGTTTAATTGATATGATTGACGAACACCTCTGCATAAGTTTTTGCTTCCCTGGTGGCTCAGATGGTAAAGAGTCTGCCTGACTGCAATGCAGGAGACCTGGATTCAATCCCTGGCTTCGGAAGATCCCCTGGAGAAAGCAATGGCAACCCACTCCAGTAATTTCATGGACAAAGAGAAGCCTAGTGGGCTACTGTCCATGGGGTTGCAAAGAGTTGGACACGACTGAGCAACTAAGAGAGTATATTCTGCCTAAGTTTAAGGTGTAAAGCATAATGATTTGACTTACATACATCATGAAGTGATTATTGTAGTAAGTTTAGTGAACATCCATCATTTCATATAGATACAAAATTAAATGTATTTTAAAATTACATTTTAAACATGTATTTTTCCTTCTGATGAGGGCTCTTAGGATGTACACTCCTAATAACTTTCATACATAACATATGCAGTATTGGTTATACTGATCATGTTGTACGTTACATCGCTAGTACTCATTTATCTTTTTTTTTTTTTTTTAGTACTCATTTATCTTACAGTGAAGTGACTGAAAGTCGCTCAGTCGTGTCCGACTCTTTGTGACCCCATGAACTGTAGCCTGCCAGGCTCCTCTGTCCATGGAATTCTTTAGGCAAGAATACTGGAGTTGATTGCTAAGCCTTCCTCCCAGGGGATCTTCTCAACCCAGGAATTGAACCTGAGTCTTTTGCTGGGAGTTTATACTTTTTGACTGCCTTCATCCAATTCCACCAGCCACCTCTGCCCTATCTATGGTGACCACAAAATCTGATCTCTTTTTCTGAGCTTGTTTGTATCTGAAGTATAGTTGACCTACAACACCATGTCAGTTCCTGTTACACAACTTGGTGGTTCAATAGTCCTATACATTTCAAAACGATCACCATGATAAATCTAGTCATGATATGTCATCATACAAAGATAGGAGTTATTAATATATTCCCCACACTATACATTTCATACTTGTGAATCATTTATTTTACAACTGGAAGTTACTTCTTAAACTCTCATCTATTTCTTTCCTCCTCCCGCCCACCTCCCCTCTGGCAACTACCTGTTTGTTCTTTGTGTCTATGACTTTTTTTCTGTTTTATGTTTGTTCATTTGTTTTTTAGATTTCACACATATGTGAAATCACACAGTATTTGTCTTTCTCTGACATTTCATTTAGCCTAATGCCCTCTAGATCCATTCACATTATCAAAAATGACAAGATTCCATTCTTTGTTAAGAATTAGTAATATTCCATTATACACACACACACATACACACACACAGAGATATATAATATAACCACATCTTCTTCATCCATTTATCTACTAACAGGCACTAAGTTTGCTTCCTAAGTTTACAGCTTTTGTAAATAATGCTGCAATGAACACAGGGGCTCATCTCTCTTTCTGAATTAGCTTTTGTCAGATAAATACCCAGGACTGGAATTTCTGGATCACACAGTATCCCTGTTTTTAATTTTTTGAGGAATCTCCACACTGTTTTTCATAGTGGTTGTACCAGTTTATATTCCCACCAATAGTGCATAAGGGTTCCCTTTTCTCCAGATTACATCCTTGCCAACACATGTTATTTGGTCTCTTTAACAGGCAATACGGTAAGTGTGAAGGGACATCTTATGGCAGTTTTAATTTGTATTCTCTGATGACCAGTGGTGTTGAGTATCTCTTATGTGCCTATTGTCCATCTGTACACCTTCTTTGGAAAAATGTCTAGATCTTCTGTTCATTTTTTTATTTTTTTCTGGTTTTTTCTTCCCTTTATTTATCTATTTATTTTTTCAGTGGGTTTTGTCATACATTGATATGAATCAGCCATAGATTTACACATATTCCCCATCCCGATCCCCCCTCCCACCTCCCTCTCCACCCGATTCCTCTGGGTCTTCCCAGTGCACCAGGCTCGAGCACTTGTCTCATGCATCCCACCTGGGCTGGTGATCTGTTTCACCATGGATAATATACATGCTGTTCTTTCGAAACATCCCACCCTCGCCTTCTCCCACAGAGTTCAAAAGTCTGTTCTGTACTTCTGTGTCTCTTTTTCTGTTTTGCATATAGGGTTGTCGTTACCATCTTTCTAAATTCCATATATATGTGTTAGTATGCTGTAATGTTCTTTATCTTTCTGGCTTACTTCACTCTGAATAATGGGCTCCAGTTTCATCCATCTCATTAGAACTGGTTCAAATTAATTCTTTTTAACGGCTGAGTAATATTCCATGGTGTATATGTACCACAGCTTCCTTATCCATTCATCTGCTGATGGGCATCTAGGTTGCTTCCATGTCCTGGCTATTATAAACAGTGCTGCGATGAACATTGGGGTGCATGTGTCTCTTTCAGATCTGGTTTCCTCAGTGTGTATGCCCAGAAGTGGAATTGCTGGGTCATATGGCAGTTCTATTTCCAGTTTTTTAAGAAATCTCCACACTGTTTTCCATAGCGGCTATACTAGTTTGCATTCCCACCAACAGTGTAAGAGGGTTCCCTTTTCTCCACACCCTCTCCAGCATTTATTGCTTGTAGACTTTTGGATAGCAGCCATCCTGACTGGCGTGTAATGGTACCTCATTGTGGTTTTGATTTGCATTTCTCTGATAATGAGTGATGTTGAGCATCTTTTCATGTGTTTTTTAGCCATTCTGTTCATTTTTGTCACTGGGGTGTTTATTTGATGCTGAGTTGGTTATATCATTTGCAAATATCTTCTCCCATTCAGTAGGTGGTGTTTTTGTTTTGTTGATAATTTCCTTTGCTGTACAAAAGCTTTTTAGTTTTGCGTAGTCTCTCTCCACAACTACCTTAAAGATGGGGGTACTGAGGCTCAGAAAGTTAGATAATTTAATTTGTTCAAGATCACAGAGTTTATAGCAGCAGGACCAGGATTTGGACTGAGGGAATTCTGGTCCCTACTTACTTCTATTTAAAAAAAAGAAAAAGTAATTCGACCTGAATAACAGCAACAGTAGTGCAGATTTAAAATGCACTGAAAAATAAAAATCCATAAAAAGAACAAGAAAAGATTATGTAGATGGCGCCTCCAGACAAGAATGAGTACACTGTACCACATCAAGAATGTGTTTTCTGTTCAAAGAAGCCTACAGTTCAAACTTGCATACTACCTGCTATGGTATCTGTGCTGTTATAAGACAATGTGTCTGTTATTCTCTGTCAAGGGAGCCTAACTGCATGCTCACCTGGTGGCTCAGATGGTAAAGAATTTGCCTGCAGTGCAGGAGACCTGGGTTCCATCCCTGGGTCGGGAAGATCCCCTGGAGAAGGGAATGACTACTCACTCCAGTGTTCTTGCCTGGAGAATCCCATGGACAGAGGAGCCTGGCAGGCTACAGTCCACTGGGTCACAGTCAGACACGACTGAGCAACTAACATTCCACTTCAAGCAACAGAAAGGGAGGCAATAAAAAGGAAGGCATATGTACTGGAAACCCTCAGGATTACTTTACTCTTCTCCCAGATCTTTTACAAGAAGCAACAGAAGATCTCCAGAGTGTAGAGGCCCCAAGTCTACTGTTCTTTATTTGCCTCAAGTATTCATTTGGTGCTGGTAGAGATGAGGATTCTAACTTTCATCCCACATATAACTATGCTACGTCACTTCAGTGTGATTCTTTTTGACCCCATGGACTGTAGCCTGCCAGGTTCCTCTGTCCATGGGATTCTCCAGGCAAGAATATTGGAGTGGGTTGCCATGCCCTCTTCCAGGGGATCTTCCCAACACAGGGATCAAACCTACATCTCTCATATCTCTGACACCGGCAGGCAAGTTCTTTACCACTAGCACCACCTGAGAAGCCCCTACATATAACTATAACCAACATCAAAAAGCACCAAGTGCCTAATTGCAAAAAAGAATAGTTATAGCTTCATTAAGTTTACATTCTAAGAATGATATGGACAAATATTTAGGCACATAATAAATTGTTTAGTCTATTAATGCAAAGTACCTATAAGATTTTAATGACTCATGCAATACAAATGTTACATATTTCATTTGAACTACTGAGTAAAAAGAGCTCATCTTTGTGTTCAGTTCAGTTGCTCAGTCGTGTCCGACTCTTTGTGACCCCATGAACCGCAGCACGCCAGGCCTCCCTGTCCATCACCAATTCCCGGAGTTCACCCAAACCCATGTCCATCGAGTCGGTGATGCCATCCAACCATCTCATCCTTTGTCATCCCCTTCTCCTCCTGCCCTCAATCTTTCCCAGCATCAGATCTTTTCCAATCAGTCAGCTCTTCGTATCAGGTGGCCAAAGTACTAGAGTTTCAGCTTCAACATCAGTCCTTCCAATGAAAACTCAGGCTTGATCTCCTTTAGGATGGACTCGTTGGATCTCCTTGCAGTCCAAGGGACTCTCAAGAATCTTCTCCAACACCACAGTTCAAAAGCATCAATTCTTCGGCGCTCGGCTTTCTTTACAGTCCAACTCTCACATCCATACATGACTACTGGAAAAATCATAGCCTTGACCAGACGGACCTTTGTTGGCAAAGTAATGTCTCTGCTTTTTAATATGCTGTCTAGGTTGGTCATAACTTTCCTTCTAAGGAGTAAACGTCTTTTAATTTCATGGCTGCAGTCACCATCTGCAGTGATTTTGGAGCCCAGAAAAATAAAGTCAGCCACTGTTTCCCCATCTATTTGCTATGAAGTGATGGGACTGGATGCCACGATCTGAGTTTTCTGAATGCTGAGCTTTAAGCCAACTTTTTCACTGTCCTCTTTCACTTTCATCAAGAGGCTCTTTAGTTGTTCACTTTCTGCCATAGGGTGGTGTCATCTGCATATCTGAGGTTACTGATATTTCTCCCAGAAATCTTGATTCCAGCTTGTGCTTCCTCCAGCAGAAACTTTTTTCCTATAATGAGATGACTTGGGTATACAACGGAAAAGAGAAATAGCTAGTAACATTCCCCACATCCTCTCCCACCACATATTTTCTTTAAGTATTAAAAGATATACAAATCTTCCCTAGTGGCTCAGATGGTAAAGGATCTGCCTGCAGTGCAGGAGACCCAGGTTCGATCCCTGGGTTGGGAAGATCCCCTGGAGTAGGAAATGGCAACCCATTCCAGTATTCTTGCCTGGGAAATCCCACGGACAGAGGAACCTGGCGGGCTACAGTTCATGGGGTCGCAAAGAGTCAGACATGACTGAGTGCCTAACACTCACAATTGAAAATCACACGCTGAGGAGGCAGCGTAATGTGAATGCAAATTACTGGGCTCCTGGTGTCAGAGAGATCAAGGTTCGAATCCCAGCTCCACTATATATTAGCTTTTTACCTTGGATATATTACTTGGGCTTCAGCTTCTTTTTTCAAAAAATGGACATAATCCTACTTTCATAATAACCATCAAGAGGGTGATGATAATGATAAAAGTAATTATACTAATGCCTCCTAAGGTGATGAATAGATTTAAGGGATTATATCGGGTAGACAGAGTGCCTGAAGAGCTAAGGATGGAGGTTCTAACACTGTCAAAAATATGGCTTTTCCAGTAGTTATGTACAGATGTGAGAGTGGGACCATAAAGAAGGCTGAGTGCCAAAGAATTGATGCTTTTGAACTGTGGTGCTGGAGAAGACTCCTAAGAGTCCCTTGGACAGCAAGGAGATCAAACCAGTCATTCCTAAATGAAATCAATGCTAAATATTCATTGGAAGGACTGAAGTTGACACTCCAATACTTTGGCCACCTGATGGGAAGAGCTGACTCACTGGCAAAGAACCTAATGCTGGGAAAGATTGAGGGCAGGAAGAAAAGGGGATGACAGAGGCTGAGATGGTTGGATGGCATCACTAACTCAATGTACATGAGTTTGAGTAAACTCTGAGAGGTAGTGGATGACAGAGAAGGCTGGTGTGCTGCAGTCCATGGGGTCACAAAGGGTCAGACATGATTTAGCAATTGAACAACAATGCCTAATATTTAATTAGCACTTCTATATGTAGCACTATGACTTCCCTCCTTGGGTCTTCACAACAACCGTGCTGTATATAGTTGGTTCCCATTCTGCAAGCTCAGAGAGGCGATGTAAACTGTCCAGGGTCACATAGTAAGTCAGACATGGAATAGGAATGCAGATCTGTCTGTTTTCAAACCCATAACCAGTATGCTAATAGTGTGAAAGCACTTAGCACAGGGGAAATACAGCAGGTGCTCAATAAATGTTAGCAGTTTTTATTAAACATCATTTCCATAATCAGCTACAAGATTAAATCTGTCAACGATATAGCATCATCAAAGAATGTGATATTTCAAGTATATAAACACTACATAATTTACTATTTCAACGTGTCAAACGTGGTTAACTTTGACCATGTTTAAAACCTAGGCACATAACATAAATCCTTGCCATCAACAGAAAAGACACTAAACACTAACTTAATAATAAGCTCATTATTAAGACCGTTCCTTACTGTACTCCTCTTTTTTTTTTTTTTTTTAACCTTGTATTACTGTACTCTTCTGTAACACACAGTACCAGTGCTATGTAAGTTTTAGGTTTTTCTCTTTTAATGTCAGCCTTTGCTCTGCTCTCAGTTTATCTCCTCTGTCAACTTTTCTACCTCTTTCTAGATTGTTGTTTACAATCTGCTGGGAGTGGCAGGGAACCACACACACACACCGCTAAAATTATTAAAAGTGTCTAGATAAATAAAAAGTAAGCATGCTCCAAATAAGAGGTTAACAAACTCTTCTGCAGTAGTAAAGTACATGTGGTAGTGCTAGAGTCCTTCAACAGTTATTTTTTATGTGCTCTGAGGCCCCTTTCTTAGTTTCTGGCTGTCTTCCAGACAGCTGAAGTTGCCAGATGTCAGATTTCCACATAAGGGTGGCGTCAAAAATATTTCTTTCCCATAAAACAAACAATTTTTGCGAAATCCTTAACCATGTATACATTATTAAAACAACTCAAGGTTGAACCAAGGTAGATATTATTTTCCTTTTCCTACTACTATTGTTTCTCAAATTTCATCTATCAGACTAAATATATACCCTCATTATCTAAAATATCAAGGAGACAATTAGCATAAGCCCCAGAGAGTGACTTAGAGAGCTACCCTGTTCCATGGAGGAGTAACCTTTGTGAGCTGAAAGGGTTAAAGCTTCTCCCCGAGAACCTTCCAGTTCTACCAGAAAATGACTCAGGAGCAGAGGAGGGTCTGGCTCAATAAATACTTTTACTGACTGACCTCCTACCCTATTGGAAGGAGTGCGTAATCGCTAAGGAATACACACCCTGGAAGTGTGCTGCAGTCAGAGCCTGGCTAAACTACAGGATTTGTGGGTGAGACCAGAAAGGTCTTTATGCCCTCTGTTTTATGTGGAATAGCATGAATTTCATCTGTCTTCTCTGTACACACTATGAAAAGCAACAATTATTGTTTCTGTCTGGGCCGTTTTAGAAGCCAGGACTGGGATTCCCTGGTGGTCCAGCAGTTAGGACGAGGTGCTTTCATTGTCGTGGCCTGGGTTCAATCCCTGGTTGGGGAACTAAGATCCTATATGCCGTGTAGTATGGCCAAAAAATATTTTGAAACTTAATCATAACTAGTTTACACATAAACTGTTCCACCAACTTTAGATGGAAGCAAAAAAGAACTATTAATACATTGGAAATCAGAATGCAGATGGGCCTGAGAGAAAGCAGAGGAAATAAATGCCTGGATGGCATAATGTCTGGGACATCAGAAAATTTGCTATGATAGCATTTCTTCTCTTGCTGGTGAATGCCTGTCTCTCCAGCTTTGCAGAGTCACTCTGCATGTGAGATGCAAAGACCCTTCATTCTTCAAACCCTCATAGGATATAAAACTCTATGAGGGAGGAGATTTTTGTCTTGTTTTGTTCACTGGTCTAGAGCAATGCTCAGTGAGTAATTTTTGGTGAGCGAATGATTTACTGAACTTCAGGAAAATACAAAGAACTGTTCATATCAAAATCTCTACTTCCACTTATCTGAAACTAAATTAACCATCTCTTCTCCACAAATAGTTTTATCATCCAGCTTGAGTAACAGTGTCATATAAGTCTCTCAGATCAAACATCAGAATCTGATACTTCTTCATCCTCTATAATCCAGGCAGCACACTAACCGCAACAGCTACCATTTGAGAATTTATCACATCCCAGACACTGAGCTAGGAGCTTGTACTATCACCACACTGCGAGGTGGAGACCAAGGTGCTCGAGTCAGGGTCCCTGGCTTCAAGTCCCAGTGCCCCCACTAAACAACATACTTAACTCTCTGACACAAAGCTAAACCAGAAGCAGAATTCAAGTCTATTTGACTCCAATGCCCACGTACTTTTTATTGTAAATGTTATTATTTCTCTTACATCTCACTGGTTCTTCCTTCAAAATCACTGAATTTCCATTTTCCTCTCTTTAGTTCTCCAACATTTTATTATGTAAAATTTTCAAACAGCCACGCCGAAAGAAGCTGACACCCACCATGTAGAGTCTACCATTAACATGTTACTGCGGACACTTTGTCACATATCATCTAGTTCCCCATTTTTCAATCCATGCTATGTTTTAATGTTTTTAAAATATTTATTTTTCATTTTATCTTTGATGTATTCAAAATATATAACAGATATTTTCCCCAATACTTCAGCATATATCTTGCTGCTAAGTCACTTCAGTCGTGTCCGACTCTGTGAGACCCCGTAGACGGCAGCCCACCAGGCTCCCCCCGTCCCTGGGATTCTCCAGGCAAGAACACTGGAGTGGGTTGCCATTTCCTTCTCCAATGCAGTAAAGTGAAAAGTGAAAGTGAAGTTGCTCAGTCGTGTCTGACTCTTAGCGACCCCATGGACCGCAGCCTACCAGGCTCCTCCATCCATGGGATTTTCCAGGCAAGAGTACTGGAGAGGGGTGCCATTGCCTTCTCCGTCAGCATATATATCTTAACTAGAGTTTATTATTTGTTTATAATGTGTTTTCTTTTGGGGAAGTGCCATTTTCCTCTCTTTTTGGCTAAAGATACAATTTTTCTCCTCACTAATCTGTCAGTGAACCTGGTTAATCTTTTAAACGGTCAATTTTTACACATTACACAGTTGCTTAAGAATTTACAAGATTTTCCTACTCTCTATAATGCATTCACATATTCAATAAATTTTAGTCAAGCCAAATAGAGTCAATCAAATTCCCATGCAGGCTAAAAATCTAGCTCTGCTGGGTAGGCTAATCAGTTGATGACTCTTTAACCCAATATTCTTTAAATATTTATTCTCTAATTCCGTTGGAGACTAACAGGAACATTTAAACTCTCCTCTATTGTCCTAAGCAACTCAACTCCTATCCCAAAGTATCTACCCTACACAGGACAAAGTAAGGCCCTGTAGATAATCTGACCACTATCTAATAAGGAAACAGGCTTCTTTCCATGAGGAAGAGATCGAGAGAGCAGAAAATTGATTCATAAATCTGCAGTGATTTTTCTTTGTTTTTGGTGGAGGGAGCCTGGCAGGCTATAGTCCATAGGGGAGCAAAAAAAGGAAACGGCAACCCACTTCAGCATTCTTGGCCTGAAGAAATCCATGGACCAAGCAGCCTGGGGTTGTAAAGAGTCGCATGTGACTGAGTGACTTTCACTAAGGATATTTTAACACCTTCAATGGACTAAAGACCTTGGCAGCAATCTCTCTAACCAGTTCTACTTCTCTGATGTACCAAGGAACAGTCAAGATGTTGTGAGATGAGCTGCTGGCTTAGTCCCCACCATTTCCCCAAAACATGAGGAGGACACTAATCATACTGTCCCCAAATACAAGAGCTCTATGGTCACTATAAACCTGGGGAAGGCTATAAGCCGTATTTCTCTCTTGGAGGGACATTTTACTAATTAAAGACTGAGTCAATCCAGCCAAGAATTCCTTTTTAATTCAACTTATCTGGCACAGCACACTTTTTTTAGGTCAAACTTTATATTTTTTTAAACTGTTTCTCACTCCACTTATTCATAAATAGTCCTTGTGCAGTCCTAACCAAGCAAAAGGCTCTCTGCTCCCATAAAGCACTTTCTGTCCAAAACCTGTTCCTTTGTTTACACGCTGTTTTTTTAATCCATGGTGGGCTCCACTGTCTCTCCACACATTTAAACTGCCTCCAGATGATGCCCTTCTCTCTTGCTCAAGCCCATATCCGCTGTTCCTGTCTCAGTCCCTTGTTCTTTTATCACCTTGCAGTTCTGTGAGAGATCAGGCTGAACATGTAAAAGTTGCAGTCATGAGAGTGAATGTATTCAGTATTAATGAAAACACATCCAGAAATAAAAATAACACTTAAAAAAGTATATCATGCAACCTGTGTGGCCATCAAAAGAACAGGTAAACACATACATACAATGGAGTATTATTAAAAAGGAAGGGCATTCTGACACATACCTCAATGTGGATGAACCCTGAGCATACTATGCTAAGTCACAAAAAGATGAATACTATGTGATTTCACTTATATGATACATCAATAGTAGTAAAGTTCATAGAAACAGAAATTAGAAAGGTGGTTACCAGGGGATGGGGGGAAGGAGAATGGGTACAGAGCTTGTTTGTGACAAGGAAAGGTTCGGAAGATAGATGATGGTGATGGTGGTACAACAAAATGAATGTATTTAACGCCACAGAACTGTACACTTAAGAATGGCAAAATGGTAAAGTCTATGTTTTACATAGACACACACATATATATATATTTATCATAACAAAGATTTTTAAAAATCTATGTCATAAGATGTGAGAGAATGTAGAAGGCAGCCTACTAAACTTCAATAATTGCTGACAAGCAACATATCTACAAGTCTGGACATACTTCATTAAAAGGAAATCTCCTGAGATGACAAACTTTTCCCCTGAAAGAAAAGTGAAAGAAAGTGAAAGTCGCTCAGTCATGTCCATCTCTTTGCGACCCAATGGACTATACAGCCCATGGAATTCTCCAGGCCAGAATACTGGAGGGGGTAGCTGTTTCCTTCTCTAGGGGATCTTCCCAACCCAGGGATAGAACCCCGGTGTCCCACATTGCAGGCGGATTCTTTACCAGCTAAGCCACAAAGGAAGCCCAAGAACACTGGAGTGGGGAGCCTATCCCTTCTCCAGTGGATCTTCCTGACTCAGGAATCAAACCAGGGTCTCCTGCATGGCAGGCAGATTCTTAGATATTGATATCAAACCTGGAACAGACTGAGAACACTGAATATTAAAGCCAGGGTTGGGTGTCTTCCATTCCCCCTTCTAGGTCTGTCTGTCTCCCCTCCTCCACCTTGCTCTATGCTCCATGAGGCTGACCCACAAGAATTGCATCAAAGTGTTCCCTTGCCTCTGGCTTCCAGTTTGGTTCAGCCAATGAGCATACCAGCAAGAGAAATGAAGGCAAAGGGATGGTAAGGTTGGGTGTTTATTCCCATGCATCTTTTCCAGCTGGGCTATGAGTTGGCTTGGCTGTGTCATTCTACTAAAGGCCACAACTAATATAAGGAAGCCCCTCAAAGCAGCTCTTTCTCTTGAGTCAGGTAACAACCCAGTTTCCTGCCCCTTGAGGCCTGGGTGGCTCACTGGCTATCTCTGGGGTACAGTACAATTCTCCAGTATTTTCCCTACATCTGTCTGTTCCTAGCGGGACCTCCTCAAATTACCCAATTTGAGTATGCCTTCTACATTCTGCTGAGCCCCTAACAGATACATGCCCAAAAGGATTCTTTTGAGTTTATGAGAACTATGCATGAAAAAATGGAGACAGAAAATACAGGAAATCATACAAAGTTAGTTTCCTAAACCTACCATCCTAAATCTAGATGAGAGATAAGAGGAAGAGAGAGAAATTTTGAAGGCTTAAAATATATTTAGAAAAAGACTAATGCCTGGGTTCCTGTGCACCCACCCTTCAAAAAAAAAAATCCCACTGTTGACAGATTTGGTGCATGGGCCCAGACTCCAAATTGCTTTCAAATGCTGAGCAATCTATTTCACAATCCATTGTGTCCTAGGAAAGTAGGACACAATGTGTGAGAGCTTTGAAAAGGTACTATATTCTTTCAAACAGCACTGATGACACCTTGCAAGTGCTTCCTAATATTGCCCAATTTAGAGTATAAGTCTTTCTGGACTTTCAGAATCAAATTTGTGAAGGGATTTCCTGAACTAGAAGACAGTTTCTCTTCCTTTCCTGTTTGCTCCTACAAAGTGGGTGTGCTGCAGGAGCCCATGTACATCTTTGCCAACCTGAGAAGAGCTGGAAGACGGTCCCCTTTGGAGGGAGTCTCCAGTATAGGTTTCTGCAAAGGAATATGTTTGCCTGAGCATCTGGAAAGTTCCTTATGTCCTGAAATTGAACTCTCCATAGAACATCAGTTTCGGAGAATGGAAATCCATTTAAAAAATTTCAAATCCAAGCAATGAAAAGTAATCTTTAACCTCAAAAAATAATTGCACAGTTCTCTTATTCTTGGCAATATAGGACTAATAAGAACAGGCTCTTTCCTCTGGGCGAAAGGGTAAGAGGTGTCAGAAAATGAAGCTTAAATCTGTTTCAGGAAGGACATGAGAGAAGCTAAGGAAACATCATTTCCTCCTCTGGTTTATGTCACCAGAGCTCGTTGTGGACAGAAGGTCAGCAGTCACTGCCAGGTGATTACTCAAATATCCAGCAATAGATGAAAGGGAAAAGTAGATCCCATCTTGAGCATGGTGGCCCCCATGAGGCTGAGCAGCATGGCCTGGGCCAGCTGTCCTCAATCAAGTATCTTTCTCCAACCCACTGTACTCTCCTGATGACAGCAGCACTGAGTCACAACATGCACTTTGCGAAACATGCTATGGAATACTGGACTGTAAGAAAAAATAAAAAGCCTGCTCTGACGTAGGAGGGATGATCAGAGAAACGAGGGTAGAAAAGGAAAGGAATCTGCTATCATAAACTGTCTTACGGGGTATATTACTTTTTGTTTATTTCAAACTTGTCCCAAGTTGGAAGGCAACAACCTCAACAGACGGAACAGGACACAGATCAGAGTTTCCACCAGTCATGGAAGGGCCCTTCAGTCCTCTTCAGGATTTAAACTGAATAGTTCTCATCTTAAACATCTAAATAGTTCTAATTTCTTTTGACAAAATTTAAATTAAGAAAGCTTCAAAGACTTCCCTGGTGGTCCCACGGTTAAGAATCTGTGCTCCCAATGCAGGGAACCCAGGTTCAATCCCTGGTCAGGGAACTAGATCCCACATGCAGCAACTAGGACACAATTCAGTTCAGTAGCTCAGTTGGGTCTGACTTTTTGCGACCCCATGGACCGTAGCACGCCAGGCCTCCCTATCCATCACCAGCTCCGAGTTTACCCAAACTCATGCCCATTGAGTCAGTCACGCCATCCAACCATCTCATCCTCTGTCATCCCCTTCTCCTTCTGCCCTCTATCTTTCCATCAGGGTCAGGGTCTTTACAAATGAGTCAGCTCTTTGCATCAGGTGGCCAAAGTATTGGAGTTTCAGCTTCAGCATCAGTCCTTCCAATGAATATTCAGGACTAATTTCCTTTAGGGTGGACTGGTTGGATCTCCTTGCAGTCCAAGGGACTCTCAAGAGTCTTCTCCAACACCACAGTTCAAAAGCATCAATTCTTCGGTGCTCAGCTTTCTTTATAGTCCAACTCTCACATCCATACATGACTACTGGAAAAACCATAGCCTTGACTAGACGGACCTTTGTTGGCAAAGTAATGTCTCTGCTTTTTAATATGCTGTCTAGGTTGAACCCAGTGCAGCCAAACAAATACATAAATAATAATAATAATAAAAAGAATCCGCCTTGCAATGCAGGAAACACTGGTTTGGTTCAATCTCTGGCCTAGGAAGATCCCACAGGCCACAGGGCAACTAAGCCCATGTGCCACAACTACTGAGCCCCTGCTCTGGAGCCCTCAAATTGCAATTACTGAGCCTATGTTCCACAGTTACTGAAGCCCAGGTGCCTAGAGTAGCCTGCTCACCACAGGCTTCCTTGATAGCTCAGTAGGTAAAGAATCCAGAGACACTGGTTCGATCACTTTCACTGGAAGTAGAGACAAGCCCTCTTCAGCAACGAAGACCCAGCACAACCAAAACAAAATTAAGTAAATTAAAATTAAAAAAGAAAGCTTCAGGACTGACTCTCCTCGGATAGCTGTTTCAACTGACTTAAAGGATTCCACACTCCACCCCCACATTAAGCTGATATTTTTCTTCTTTAGTTATTTTTTAAATTGCTTATATATCTCTACATCAATTTTGTCTTTTTCGACAAACCACACTGGTGGAGGAAGGTCCCAAGATTAATATTTCAGAATTACCAAATTTGAGGAAATATACATTAAAGACATTTTTCAAATGGGTCAACCTAACAATTCCTTTAAGTACTCGCTCAGACTTTCATTTCTTAAATCCTGCATGAATCTCAATTATGAAATTTAAGAATCACTGACTCATAAGTATATACACTGGACATGTCTGAGCTAAGCAGCCTAGTGACACATTAACAGCTCCAACACGCTGTGTCTACAATAAATGCCCAGATAACACAACCCCTAGCAGCTGCAGAAGTACAGATTAATTTGAAACTACAAAGTGAAACTTCAGGGTGAAGCTGCAGCTAACAAGGAGCAAAACAAACATGTGATAACAGGCAGTTTTTAGGACAGTTTCCAGGAGATGTCTAGAAAATTTATTAACCTAAGCTATGAAGATAATAGCACAGAGATCTGCAAGGTAAGCGTCTTTTTTCCTTTCCTTATCTCTTTCAAGCATAGGCTTGTTTTTTGGCTAAAGAAGATTTAGAAGATAAGGCGCTTCTCTACCCTTCAGATATTCAGAGTATAAAATATTCTTGATATTTTGGAAGAAAGAATCAGGAAAGGAATTTAGAAAACTAAAGATTCTGAGGAAGAAAAATAGGGAAGAAAGAAATTGTGCAGCTGGAGTTAAAAATAATTGAGACCACTCTCAGGGTGAGTGATTTTAGGTCATTCTATGCAGTACCAGCATCCAAGGACCATGGAAAAGAGGGACCAGCAGTTTTATGTGTTGTGTTGTTTTTTGTGTGTGTTGTGTTGTTTAGTCTCTAAGTCATGTCCAACTCCTTTGAGACCCCATGGACTATAGCCTACCAGGCTCCTCTGTCCATGGGATTTCCCAGGCAAGAATACTGGAGTGGGTTGCCATTTCCTTCTCCACGGGATATTCCCGATCCAGGGATCAAACCCATGTCTCCTGCATTGGCAGGAAGGTTCTTTACCACTGAGCTACCAGGAAAACCCCTCTACACTCTTTTCCTATGAGTCTGGCATTTTTCTTTTTTTTAAGATTCCATGTACAAGAGAGATCACAGTTATCTTTCTCTGAATTTCTAAAGTGCATCTCTTTCAGACAGTTGCTATATACATTTAAAGCAATTATTGATACTGCATTTGTTTCTATTTGCCCTATTTTTTGTTCCTTAAAGCAAAGAACAACTAAAGAGCCTCTTGATGAAAGTGAAAGATGAGACTGAAAAAGTTGGCTTAAAACTCAATGTTTGGAAAACTAAGATCATGGTATCGGGTCCCATCACTTCATGGCAAATAGATGGGGAAACGGAACAGTGACAGACTTTATTTTCTTGGGCTTCAAAATCACTGCAGATGGTGACTGCAGACGTGAAATTAAAAGATGCTTGCTCCTTGGAAGAAAATCTATGACCAACCTAAACAGCGTATTAAAAAGCAGAGACATTACTTTGCCAACAAAGGTCAGTCTAGTAAAAGCTATGGTTTTTCTAGTAGCCATGTATGGATGTGAGAGTTGGGACTCTATAAGGAAAGCTGAGCACCAAAGAATTGATGCTTTTGAACTGTGGTGTTGAAGAAGACTCTTGAGAGTCCCTTGGACTGCAAGGAGATCCAACCAGTCCACCCTAAAGGAAATTAGTCCTGAATATTCATTGGAAGGACTGATGCTGAAGCTGAAACTCCAGTACTTTGGCCACCTGATGCGAAGAGCTAACTCATCTGAAAAGACACTGATGCTGGGAAAGACTGAAGGCGGGAGGAGAAGGGGATGACAGAGGATGAGATGGTTGGATGGCATCACCAATGCAATGGACAAGAGTATGAGTAGGCTCTGGGAGTTGGTGATGGCAGGGAAGCCTAGCACGCTGAAGTCCATGGGGTCGCAAAAAGTCAGACACAACTGAGCACGGGAACTGAACTGCTCTGCAGTAAAGAGAGCTCCACTTGCCACAACTAGAGAAAGCCTGTGCAAAGCAACAAAGACCCTGTGCAGCCAAAAATAAAGACAAATTTAAAAAGAAAAAACTTTCCACAGTCTAGATTTAATATTATACCATTTTACATACAATATATGAACTACATAATGGAATAATTCCATTTACCACACCATCCTGTCCTTTGTGTTACTGTTGCCAAATATATAATTTCTACTTTGTGTTACTGTTGCCATAGATATCTGTGGTAGGTTTAAAGTAGATTTCAAAAAATTTTGATACTGCTCCCTATTTCCTCTCCTCCTGAGTGTGGGTCATACTAGTGACTCATTTCTAATCCACAGAATACAGTGGTAGTGACAGTGTGTGATTTCCAAGACTAGATTGTGAGGACACTCAGGCAGTCTTATGCAGAAGCCCACACAGTGAAAAACTGGGGCCTCCTGCCAGCAAGCATGTGAGCAAGCATCATGGAAGGAGATTACAGAGTCCCAGCCAAGCCTTCAGATGAATGCAGCCCCACCAACATCTTGATGGCAATAAGTGACACATTCTGAGCAAGAAACACCCAGCTAAGCCACTCCTGAATTCCCAACCCACAGAAACTGTAAGATAATAAGTATTTATAGTGTTTTAAGCCATTAATTTTTGAGAAAATTTGTTACACAATAATTAATGTAGTATATTATAAATCCCAAAATACAAGGCCATTTTTGTTATAAACAATGAGTTGTCCTTTAAAGAAAAGGTCTTTCACTTTGGCCTGTACAATTACCACTTCTTGTGTTCTTCACCCCTTTCCGCAGATCTGAGTTTCCTTCCATTATCATTTCCTCTCAGCCTAAAGAACATCTTTTAGCATTTCTTGCAGTGTAAGTCTGTTGACAACAAATTTGCTCAACTTTAGTTTATCTGAAAGCATTTTAATTTTACTCTCATTTTTCTGAAAGATTTTTTTGCTTAGTACAGTATTTTGGATTGGTGATTTTATTTTTCTTCTTTCAAATTTTAGAGATGTTGTTCCATTATCTTCTGCCTATTTCAGATGAGAAGTAAGCTGTCATTCTTATCTTCATTCCCCTGTAATATCTTTTTTCTCTACTTTTAAGAGTTTTCTCTTTGTCTTTAGTTTTCAGCAATCTGACAACAAAGTGTTGAGGTGTATAGTCTTCTCATCTACCCTGTTTGAGGTTCACTGAGATTTTTGAATATATAGAGCTGATGTTTTTGATTAAATTTGGGGAAATTCTGGTCATCATTTCTTCATCTTTCTTCCTCTCTTTATGAGATTCCAATTAGACATATATTAAACTACTTGATATTAACTCACTGGCACTACAGTTCTATTCTCTCCTGTCCCCAATCTTTCTTCTCTCTGCATTTCAGCTTGGATAACTTCTATTTATCTGCCTTATAGTTCATTGGCCCCTTTCTTCTGCAGCATCACTCTTGCTCTTAAGTCCATCCAGTTAATCTTTACTTCAGCAACTATACTTTGAAGGTCCCTATCATTATGTCCTGTTTACATCAGCTGCTTTAAATTCCTCATGTGCTAAATCTATCATTTCAGTCATCACACCATGCATTGTATCTTTCCCTCTGGGGTCTCAAATCAATGTCTTAAGTGCTCATCAAGGTCTCTCACCTCTGGTTTGACTAGACATTCAGTGTTTCTGAGCAACGTGCACCCTCAGGTATCTCTGCTCAGCTCTTAGCCCCACAGAAGCCACTCTGTGTCGGGCCTCACCGAGGCTTGCCCTGGGCACACCCCTTCCAGCCTGTGGCCAAAGACCTGAGATAAATCCCCAAGAAGATTCCTGCTCCTATATCCATTTGCTGCTGTCTCTACTTCTTTACTCAGACCTACAAATCTCAGCCCTCTCAGAGCCATGAAAACAAAAGCAGATGGCTGTTGTAATAAGCTATTGAGATGTTGCAGTTATCTGTTGCATAGCCGAAAAAAAAAAAAAAAAAGACACACTGTGATGTTAGTTTTTTTGACTGGATCAGCTGAGCACTTCCCTCTTCCATCAAACATGCATAACTCTTATTTTCTGGGTAAACTATTATCTTCTAAGATCCAGCTCATGGTACCTCCTCTACGAAGTCTACAGAATTAGTCCTTATCCACTACCTGCTCTATAGGGCAGGGGTCCTTTTTGTCTATTTTATACATTGATGTATATTGAGCATCTAGAGCACTGCTTGGTACATAGTAGGCCCTCCATAAATAGTTGCAGAATGGATGACCTAACACACAACTAATTTAAGTTATATATCAAAATGTACATTCACATTCCCAATCTTACAGGATCTCACAGGACTCACTCCTACATTAGAAAGGTTGGGCTTTGATTTTAGGTACTTGGGAGCACCTGAAATGTTTGAGTAAGCAAGTATAATGGTCAGAATTAGAATGGGTTTTAAGTATCTGAGCACTCCCAAACACAAATGTGTGTGTGTACACATAATTTTTTTTCCCAGATAAAGACAAAAAGGTATTCCAAGGCAAATCATCCAGGTCATTTATCTTCATATTATTTTTAAAAAGCAGGTTTATTGAGTTGCAACTCACATACTATAGAATTAATCCAAAGTGTACAATCCAATGGGTTTAGTAAATTTCCAGAGTTGTGCAACCTGTACCACGATCAATTTTAAAACATTTTCATCATCTCAAAAATACACTCCATACCCATTAGCAGTCACTTTCCATTTGCCTCCAAAAATCTCCCCATCCATCCCAGCCCCAGACAACCAGTGATCTACTTTCTCTCTAGACTGAAAGATTTGCCTTCTCTAGGCATTTCATACAAATGGAATCATACAATAGGTGGTCTTTTGTGACAGGCTTCTTTCACTTAGCATGGTTCAAGGTCTTTATATAATTCTCAAATATAAATATGAAACTTAAAACACAATAATTAAGAGCACAGATGACAAAGCCAGACTATCTGGATTTACCTCCTAGCTCCACCCCATGTTAAGGTGATTTGAGGTAAGTTACTCAACTTCTCTGTGCTTTAATTTCCTCATCTAGAAAATGGGTTTAGTAATAGAACCTGCTTCATAGGGCCACAGTGAAATTTAAATGAGTTAATATAAATACAGCACTTAGAAGAGTACCTTACACGTAGTAAGCACTATACAGGGGTCAGCTGCTATTATTACTGTTGTTGTTTTTGCTGCTCTCATCATCATCTGCATTAGACAGCAAGACTATGGACAGATATTCTCAAAATCCTTGTCATAGCTTTAGGATGTTTTTTGGCATTTAATGGGTTTTTAAATGAGTGTCTCAGGAGAAAGAAGTGGGGAATGACTAACTGCTAAAGAACACAAGGTTTCTTTCCAGTGTGAGGAAATGTTCTGGAACTAGACAGTGGTGAGGATTGCACATATGTGTAAGACACCCAAAAAAACCCCACTCAATAGTATACTTTAAAAGGATGAATTTCATGGTTTGTGAATTATGTCTCGATTTTAAAAACTGAGTCTCTCTCTTGTTTTAGAAACTGCTATATTTCAGGCTAAAAATAGTGAAAGCATACGTGGATATCCTGCCTTGAAAAAAGCCAGAAATTTAAATCGCTTCCCTACTTATGCTCCACTTTGTCCTTCAAGTGTTTCCTGTATTTCATGTATTAAAAAGGTATTTATGTTTTATTCCCACTATTAGCTACAGATGGAGGGTAGGTAATACGGTGTTTGATTATGTGAACTTTCTAGGGCATGGCTACATAAAGGAGTAAATTTAAAAAGAGAAATCATTTTTCACTTCCAAATTATATCAAGTAATAAATATATTCAACAGTTAAGAGCTCAGATTTAAGTCAGAATTAGTTTCAGTTTTTGGTTCTGCCATTTGTCAAGCTATGTGAGCTTGGACAAGTTACTTAAACTACTCAGAACTTGTGTTTCCTCATCTGTAAACTGAAGATAACAATAGTAATTTATTTTATGGTGTGTTATGAGGATTAAGTTTGATCATGTAGGGAGCTTCTCTGGTGGATCAGAACCCACCTGCTAATGCAGGCGACAAGAGTTCAATCCCTGGTTCAGGAAAATCCCACGCACCACAACTACTGAGCGCAGGCGCCCGAGGTCTGATGCTCTGCAACCAGAAGCCGCCACAGTGAGAAGCAGGCGTACCCCACTCACTGCAACTAGAGGAAGCCCTTGCACAGCAATAAAGACCCAGCACGGCCAAAAATAAATAAATAAGTTTGATCATGTAGGTAAAACCTTTAATACATTTCCTGGTAAATAGTAAACCCTCGCACATTTTGTAAATGTCAGCTATGAGGATGGTGATGATGATAATGAAATGAGAGAACTGTTATCATCGCTCATACTGATGATGACAATAATAAAGATGAGGCAGCAACTTCTGGGTGGGGCCAACTGCTCAAAATTGCTAGTCTTTTTGAAAGGAAGGGGCAGTAATGTGACTCTTTGTGGTTACTGGTCACAAGGACAAAGCAATTGACACCCCCCTCTACCCTAAGTTCTAAATGAACTACATAGTTCTATATCCCACAAAGATCTGGCAGCAAGCAGTTTTACTTAAGAGATCCTTGCCTATGGGTCTAAGAAAACCTTTGCCAAATGCCTTCCAGGGATAGCAGAGGAATATGAAATTAATTAAATTAATATCCTATGGAACTTACACCATCCTTGTTCTCAAGCCTTCAGACTTAGGCTAGGACTATATTACTGACCTTCCTGGGTGTCTACCTGGCTGACAGCAGATCATGGAACTTCTTAGCCTCCATAATCCTGTGAGCCAATTCCCCAAATTAATCTTTTAATAAATGCAAAAATAACTAATATCCTAAAAAAAAAAAAAAAACCTTCTAAAAAAGTATCCTCCATTTCCAGGAAAAACATTAACACTACTGTCAAGTCCTTCAAACTCATACACCTCTTAAAAATTGTTTTTTGACTTGACATTTTTCAATTTGAGATTTCCCCTGCCCTACTTATACTCCCACCATCTTTTCTTTGGGACTATGGCAATAACTTCCTAAATGGTTACCCACCAGTCTTATCTCCCTCTATTCTATTTACTAGGATTATCTTTTTAAAATACAAACTCTCATAATTCTCTACTGCTTAAAGTTGAAAAGAGTTTCTCATCCATCACTGCTAAGAAGTATCTGAAACTCCTTTGTAAACTGTACAGAGCTCATCATGATCTGGTTCCCACACATATGTTTGGCCTCATCTGGACACCCTCCACACACCCTAAACTCTAGCCTCATCCAAATACTGGCAGTTCACTGCAAAGTACTACATTGTAACACATATTATTACAACACATCTACAGACTGCTTTTCAATCATATTATCTCCAGTATGTGCTGTTGCTACCTGTGACTATGGTAAATAGGAAGTGTTTATTTTTGTTAAACTGAGCACTGCAAGGAAGAACACTCCATAACTAGCAAACCACCTCTGGTTGACACTTCTGTTGTGAATAATAATAATACTTTAGTTTTTAAGCATTTGGAGTCACCAGAAGAGAATATTGACCAAGTCTGACTCCCAACTATGGACTATAAGAATAAAGTTTGAATATACTGGTTAAATTCAACACAAAGATTTCCAGTAATTTACTGTTATCAATACCTTTAATTAAAGCAAACCTCTTCTTAAGATAGCAAGTTAATTTCATAATAAAAGTGTAAGCAGTACTATAACAAACACATAAAATGTCCTTATTCTATGCTAGATTTTTAGTCTTAGTTTTATTAATTGTTGGGCTTTAAAACTAGATGAAAACACTGACATTGAGATACTTTTTTTAACAGTCATCAAGCCACTAAATATTGGTGAAAGTGAAAGTGTTAGTCGTTCATCTGTGTCTGATTCTTTGACCCCATGAACTGCAGTCCGCCAGGCTCCTCTGTCCATGGGATTTTCCTGGCAAGAATACTGGAGTGGGTTGCCATTCCCTTCTCCTGGGGATCTTCCTGACCCAGGGATCAAACCCAGGTCTCCTACATTGCAGGCAGATTCTTTACCATCTGACCCACCAGATAAATAAAGCCAAATATAGCTTCACACATCAATAATTTTCTTTCTTTTTATTTTTATATTGACTAATTACCCTGTAGAACTATTATAGTTGACTAGTGAGTCAAGGGAACAAGACTAAAAGAAAAATAAAACAAAATTGGACTTCATGTCTACAGCAGTCCAAATATTATTATAATTATTGAACAACATCTAGACAGTGGCAGCATAAAGAACAGATAATAAACACTATAGGTGTGAAGACTATACATATTAGTATTATGCTCTACAGTCTGGCTAGCAGCTCAGGAATAAAACACAGGACCCCAACAGGCATTAACAAAGGTCTGATTTTAATGTAAACTCATTCTCCTCTTAACTGACCCTTCAGGGATTCTGTTTCCTGATAAGCAGATCTAAACTATAAGACAATAATATCCCAAGGAAGTTCTGGCACTGAGCCCCAGAAATCCTTAAAGAAACAGACACTGTCTGAAAGAAGAAAACCAGACCACTCTCTCACTTCTCCATTCCCTTCTCTGACTCTAGGGACCATGAAAATACCTTGCCAAAGAGAAGCTATAAAATTCCTTCTGAGACAAAATGTTTTTTAAATAGAGATATCTGTTGCTGATTATGTCATTCCCTATCACCTGGAACATTTTGGAAGACTCCTCGGAAACGACCTCTGGACCAGACCAAGTTGTATGTGGGTCAGTGAAACCTTTCTATTTATGGAGACTGAATAACTTGGAACCTCCAAGAGTGACTGACAGATTAAAAGTGTAAATTAACTCACAACTGGGAAATAAGGTTGCATCATAGCCATTCAAAAAAAACCCTGAATGTGGGAAACTACATGACAAAACTCTTTAACAAATAAACTGTAATCAAAACTTAAAATGAAAACGAAAGGAAAGGGAACTTATCAATTAAAAACTACTTAAGAAACGTATTAGCTGAATGCAATGGGTGCCATTTCTTGGATTCCAATTCAAACAACTGTTTAAGAAACCGAGACAAATGGGAGAAATTCAGAACATTGACTAGCTTCCTGATTATATATTAAGGAATGACTGGTGCTTTTTCTTAGGTGACAGTAATGGTACTACTGTCATATGTAAATAAAACGCAATTCTTTTTTTTTCCTTCTAAGTCACTAGAACCAGAGAATCTTAAAAAGGGCAAAGGGAGGTGGAACACAGAAACAAACTCAGCTTTCTACATCTTAAATTGAGTGTTGGATACATGGGACATTTGTTGTATTGTTTGTTCTTTATTCATTTTTGCAAATCTCAAATATTATTAATTATTAGGAAATTATTATTTTTAGGAAAAGGTCAAAAAGCCAGAGAATGCAAACTGGATGGGTAGTTTCAGATTCCCTTTCTGAGGTGCCATTCGTTTCTGTCTGCAGAGTCAACACAGGATCTGGGAAGAAACTCCCCAGCCAGTCCCGGCTGCAGAGTCCTCCCAGTCCCCTACACCTCAGACCAGTGAGTAGTGTGGTGAACATGAAAAAATGACAATCATCACTAACCATGTGACTGTGTAAGTCATTCCTGGTCTTCAGGCAGCCCCTTACCCGAGAGCCACTATGGCATGCTGGTTAAGAGAGTGGGTGCTGGAGAAAAACAGGCGTGAGTTTCATTTCCTGTTCTATCACTTAACAGCATTAAAAACTTTAGGGCAAGTTTTCTAACCAACTTATACCTGAGTTTCTCCAAATGCAAAATGAGGATTACAACAGCACCTTCCTTATAAAATTGTTCTGAAGATTAAATAAGAATGCAGTTAGGACTATGACTGGCTAAAACATTAGCTGCTGTTAGTATATTATTATTGTTGTTTTAAATTCCTTTCCCTTCATTTGAATTCAGACTCCTAGTGAACCCCAAGACATATTCATAATTATAATAATATACTTATTGCTATCATCATTGCTATAGGAAAGAAAGAGAGATCTGACTGAAATAGAAATAGGGACGTGGAATTAAAATATACGTGGACAGTCTGGATCAGATTTGAGGGCCAGGTAATGTGTCAAGCTGTAGAATAACAGTAGGTAAAAATAATGGTTAAGTGGTATTTTTCAGGACCTTGACTCAGACAATGGTCTATACAAGACAGATGGGTCTACAGCTGTGGCCTCCAGGACAGCATTATGGTGTATTTGTGTCAACCCCCCCCCCTTTTTTTTCTCTTAGCACCCTACAGAGTGCTATTTAATATGATTGAGCCTTGCTTTATAATAAAGTGACCAGGTATATGCAGCATGACTGCTCATCATGACAATCCTGAACCAGATCCAGAAACAATAGAAATGCCAAAAGGTTTCTGCATGCTGGGGATGGGAGGAAGAATAAACTAGAAAGGGGGAGGACATGGGGTGTGACGCTGGGCGTTCAGCACCACTTGGCATATCCACTGCAACTTTTTTTGCTGATGAGGCAGATCATTTATCCTAAGAGAATCAATCACCTCCTGAAAACAATGCAGAGTGTGTGCTGGGCCCGGAACCTATGAACCCACGTCAGCACTGACTATTCTCTCTGGGGCCCTACTCCCACCATGTGCTTGTCAGCAACACAGACACACTCCACTTTCAAAAACCATAGGGTGGCTAAAACGGATGTAGAGAAATTAACTCTGTGGCTGGGTTGACAGAAACGCTTACAAGGTCAAGCAGGAAACTGGGACTCTACTAGTTTATCGAACCCATGAGGCTAAGAAAACTGTCTTCCCTTACCTCTCCCTTAAGACTTCCCCTCTCTATAACACAGAGCTGCCTCCTTACAGATTGACTCATTTTATGGGTTCCATCTGTTGAGGGCATGCTACGCACTAGGCAAGGCTCAAAGGTGCTTGGGATTTATCAGTGAACAAAACAGGTTCCTGCCCTTGAAGAATTTCCTCCTGGAGGGATGGGGAAGGCAGACAACAAGATTTGAGGAAGTGACAGGTATCTCAGCAAAACGAAAAAGAGCAGGGTAAAGGAATGAGTTAGGAGGGGAGGGCATTGGATGTTGAATCTATCAGCTGATAACAATGTTAAAAATTCTGTCACTTCCGGCAATTTAGTACCATACTCTTTCACCTCACACTAGCAGAAGGTGATTAGGGAAACAAGACAGTATTCTGGGCTTATTTCAGAGTCAAAAGAAAATAAATTACAACTATTTCCTCCATACTTTTTATTTTCTGAAAGATAAATGCAAATGTGGTCTAAAAAAGGAAGGTGCGAACTGAACTGAAGCAGAGTGACATCAAATAGATTCCTCCTCTCCTTCAAGCTAGTCTTCAGTCTGCTGGAAGATGGACTATGACTTCTCCATACTCTGTAATGAGGCTGGGCTGTCTGTGCACTCAGACACAGCCTGTTAGAAATGTCCAAGTCATCAGCAAGCAATAACCCCGCCTCTATAAACTAATCATATCTTTCTTACAGCTTTTTTTCCCCCCAGAAGATCAGTCAAAGCAAGAGAAACAAGAGTTGATGGCCTAAACCTGAAAAAGGAGGGGTGATGCACAATTATATAGCCCAATGTTAGCTGAATTCTCCTCCTTCAAAAAGTAATTCCCCCATACCTACTCCCCAAAGAAGATCAGAGAGAGAAACAGTTTAACAGGGATTGATTCTAAAAGGCAGGATCAAAGATTTCCTTTTCTATTTGCAAATTTTCTACAATTAAGAGGCATAATTTTTATAATTAAGAAAAAACAGCTAGCTTATAAAAATCATGTACCAAAAGAGATGGCCCTGAGAACCTACTGCCCAACACTCTAGCAGTTATGACTGCTAAAGAGCTACTGCTGAACCATCTCAAATTCTGAGAGATATACTTAGGTAAGATTTATACCCAGAGCAGAGACTGATCCACAGAGCAAGGAAACTATAATTTTACATATCTTATATTTACAATCATGCTGATGACTTCAGTTATGCTGAATATGGTGCTCTCATCCTTCACACCAGCTTTTAAATTCTCACTCTTAAAGCAGGAGGAAAAAGATGACATAACAGTGAAATCAGCTTATATTGGAATTGTGAGATGTTTACCACAAATTTATATATGCAGTGTTCAGAAATACTGAAGACTTTTATTAATCTTCTTATACTTGAAGCTAAAGTTCAGCTTAGGATTTTGGTTTGCAGCCTCCTGACACCATCTTATTTCTCTGGACACAAATCCTGAAAAAGTATTTGACAAGGCTTAATACCCATTTATGATGAAAAAGCTCAGTAAACTAGGAGTACCTAAAGGAGAATGCCTTAACCTGACAGAAGTGTCAGTCACTCAGTCATGTCCGATTCTTTGTGACCCCGTGGACTGCAGCCTGCCAGGCTCCTCTGTCCATGGAATTCTCCAGGCAAGAATACTAGAGTGGGTTGCCATTCCCTTCTCCAGGGTAACCTGATGAAGGTATACCTAAAACTTAAAACAAACATTATATAAAATGGGGAAACTTTAGATTAATTCTCCTTAAGAATGAGGACAAGATAAAGATGTTCACTAACATAGCAACATTTTTGACATAGTTCTGGAAGTTCTGGTCAAGGCTGTGAAGGAAAGATAAACAAGAAATACAAGGATGGGAAACAACAAAACTATCAGTATTTTCAAAGGACATGATTAATTATGGGGGAAAAGAAACAGCAGTAAACAACAGACTATTTGAATAAGACAGTGAAGCCGGGCTGCAAAATACAAGATTAACTTACAATAATCAATACCATTTCTCTTAAACTACCAATAGCCAACCATAAAACAATAGTAATAGAAAGACACATGATTCACAATAGTAACAAAACTGTCAAGTATTCAGAAATTAATTTAGTCAAGAATATCCTCTTAGACCTTTATGGAGAAAACTTTAAAGTTCTAATAAGGGACTTAAAAATGAGCTGATGAAGTATTCAAGGGTCATGACGTCTACAACTAATAACTCAAATGGGTAAGAAAAAATGGCACAGAAATGTACACAGGGAGTAATAAAGCAAATATAGCAATATGAATCTAGGTAAGGGATATACAGGAGCTCTTTATACTAATCTTAGAATTCCTCTGTTAGTTTTAAAGTATTTCCAAGTAAAACAAAAATTCTGGAAAAAAAGTGAGTTGAATAAATGAAGAGACACATGACATACTTCTGAATGAAATAAGCTAATATCAAAAAGATGTTAAGCCTCCTTCAAATAATTTATAAATTCAGTGTAAGCCCAATAAAAATTTCTCACAAAATTTGAGGAACTTGATAAACATACTGCAAACATTATATGGAAAAGTAATGACCCCAGAGTAGCTAAACAAATTTAAAAATAAAAGAGATGGGATACTTGCTGTGCCAGTCATGAGGCTGTATTGCCAAATCACTGTAATAAAATTAGAGCAATAAAAAACAGAGCAAGAACTGACAAACTAATGGAACAAAACAGAGGCTTAGGGATAGACTAGCGTATCCATGGAAACCATATAGGAGAAAGAGGGTATCACAATGTAATGAAAGAAATGATGGGTTTTTTGGATATGTTACTGGAAAAACTGGCTCATTAAATGGAGAATAATAGGGCTGGATCCCTATCTAACTCATGTGTAATGTGGACTCTAGACAAATTAAAGAAATAGCAATAACTTGGGGACTGGCAGGGCCTTCTAAAAACTCTAAAAGCATAAGACATAAGCCAAAGAATTTACTTATTTCATTATATTGAAATTAAGAATTTTTATTGATAAATGGACAACAAAGACACAATTACCATATGAGAAAACATCTACAAAGTGATGATGAACGAACATCTATAAACTGTCTTCCACGAGTCAACAGCAACAACACAGTAACTTCAAAATAGGCTAAGACAGGAATCAGTAATTTATAGATAAAACTATATGTATGAGATGTTTATAATCATTAGTAATCAAAGAATACAAATGAAAATGACAAGATACCACTTTGCCCCTATGAGATTACAAAAGGTGGAGACCGAGAGAAAGCTGAGTGTGGTTGGGACATGATATAAGACCCCTCGAACACTCTGGCAGAAGAGACTGGTACAGCTATTGTGGGCAGGCATCTGGCACAATCTGATCAAATTCAAGACATGAAACCCCATGACCCAGTGATTCCCTTCTAAGTGTATATCCCACACTTCTATTACACAGTTTTAGAAGTGGACAGGTATGAAGATGCTCACTGCAGCAATATTTGTGCTGGTAGGAAGTAGGGACAACCTAAGTATGTATTACACAGAGAGGAGATAAGCAAAATTGTGGTTCACACACGCACACAGAGCATGGGACATAATACAGCATTCAGAAGCAAAGAATTAGATGTACACGTAGAAACACAGGAGGGGAAAAAAAAGCATAATGAAATGCATCATTACCAACTAAAATGCAGGGAGGAGGATAAGGGGGAAAAAAAAAGACATCTTTTAGGCTCCTTGCATGTTTAACAAGAAGAATTCAAATGACCTATGATGAAAACAAAATTAGAATTGTTTCCTTCCCCTAAGTTTCCAACTTTCCTAACAACAAAAGCAACTTTGGTTGCCAGTTTTGTTGATGAGTAACAGCTTTTCATCCTTTTTCAAGCAGGAAGGGAAAAATTCAGGGATCAGCAGAGTACTAAAGGGATCAGGGGAGAATGGTCACGAAACAGTGTTTTTGTTCTCATGACCTCACAACCTGACTGAAAAGAGCCGATTACCTCTTGATTAGGAGTGAGATTAGGAGTGATTCAGCTAAGGGCACATCGGTGGCATCAACTTTTCACGTCCTCTGAAACTACTTACTTTCAGAACCTTTTCATATATATAATCCTCTAGCCTTCCCACAGAGATCCCACACTTCTTAGAATCTAAAAATTCTACAGCTAGAGAGCACCTGCTTATCCTAAGATGAGCAAACAAAGGCCAGGGGACTGCAGTTCAGGGTCACACAACTGGTATGAATGGGAAGCCCTCACTGACTGTGCCCTTGTCCCCTTTCTGTCTCTCTGGCCCAGCAGCCAAAGTGATTCTGTTAAAACATAAGTCATCAGAAGCTTCTCTGTCCAAAACGCTGAACAGGCTCCCAGCCCCCCCCACTCAGAGTAAAGGCCAAAATACTTTACAAAACCGCCTACACTGCTATGCACACCCTGTCCCCGACCCCAACTCCTACATCTGCTGCACTTTCCCCTCACCCACATGGGGACTGCTTGACCACCATGACCTCGCTGTCCCTCACACATGCCAAACATGCTTCTGCATTACGGTTTGGAACTTACTCACCCCTCTGCCTTCTGCTCATTCCCTCACTCCTCTCAAGACCTAGATTGAAAGCGATCTCAGTAGAGGCCTTCTTAGACCACTCTGCACTTTATGAGTGCACTCCTCCTCCTTTGCCACTTACACCTCTTTCTGTTTCTTCACAACACTTACAATCATGTGACCATGACCCATTCACACATTTATTTCCTGTCTGCCCCCATGCTACCAGAATATCTACTGCATGAGGGCAGGGCTTTTTCTGTTTTGTTCACAGCTATATCCCCAGCACCAAGAACAGATCTGGTGCTCCATTAATATTTGTTGAGCCTTGGTTTGTTTACCAATTCTTTCATCATAAGGTTGATCTGTGATATGATTTTATGACTGCTAGTTCATACCTTTCTGCCTTTCCAGGTGAGAGACTGATCTTATAATTAGCTCCTAGCCAACAAGACTAAGTTATCCAATCTTAAAGGTTAGTTTATTCAGATGATTTCCTAAGCAAGGCATAATAAGAAACTATTTAATATTAACTGAATTCATGTTTAAGGGTTGCCATTTCCTCCTCCAGGGGATCTTCCCAAACAAGGGATGGAATCCACCTCTTCTGCACCAGCAGGCAGTCTTTACCACTGGGCCATCTGGGAAGCCCACTGTGGGGTAGGTACTACATTAACTAACTTCAGAAATGACAGACTAATAAACCTAAAAAACAATGCAAGCCTTATATCTGGTAGTGGGTATGCAAACCTCCATTTGCATTCTAGTTTAATTGCTTTTGTCACTTTAAAAAGTTCACCAAATTTTAAAAGTATCTGTAATCTGAACAGTCACTGAAGTGTCTGTAATATGAGAAAATCACCTTTTGCTTATTTCAGCCCAACCCTGATAAAGTGAGTGGGAGAGATGAGAAGAATAACAAGTTTGAAGATTCACTAGGAAATCTGTTGAAACTGTTTCCTTCTGAGGCAGAGAAATGAGTCTAAGGGCTCTGGAGGCTTCCTAAATTGCAGTCTCCCAGTTTAGGGAGGATAAAAATCTATACACAGTCCCCTTAACCCTTTTTCAGAACCAGAGCCTCATGGAGTCTTGCACTATGTTCTAGTCTGAGTTTTTAGGAGACCTAAATGATGATTCAAGAATTAAGATTTATCACGTACTTTAAGAGGAGAAAAAGTGATGTAGGTTCAATCAGTGCTTGAAAGAGGCTCTGAACTGCCTCTTTTATGTGGATCAAAGAGCAATGTGAAGGGGTCTCTGCCCGTAAGAGGGACACTAAGAAGAAAGGAGCCAGAAAAGAAACAAGAGGTGGGAAAGGCTCTACTTTGGAGCTGCAAGACAAAATAATATGTACATATTTGGACAGATTGTCTACGAAGATTATCACATCTCGGCTGGAAATTCACACAGTATGAACACTGTATGGAAGACACCTTATCACATTTCTGAGGCAGAATGTTCTTGGCTTATTGCAAAAGTTATCTGTGCACTGCAGAGATCCCATCCCCAGGCCAGATTTTAGCAGCTCTCCACCATACACAAAGCACTCCATTACAGTCTCTAAATTTAGTGAATTCTATGTTAACACAGAAGTAATTTGAAAAGTCTCTTTTGACTTACATTTACTCAACAATGATGAAGTGACTGGGAAAATTGAGAGTAACACTGAATTTGAAGATATGCTATGCATGATGCAGAGTTTTAAAAAAAAACATGTTTTCTAAAAATCGTTATTGTCACAATAAGTGACATCTATTTCAAATTAACAGGTAAAATCAGGGAACTTTAGAGATGGGAGTCTTAGAGATCCTTTAATTCAATAATTTAGAGAAAAACAGGTGCTGAGGTTTAAACTAACTTGCTCATCACCTTGAATCAATTCTATGCCGTGAGTAATAAACACAGCAACAGTCTAAGAAACAACACCTGTATGCTGGCACATACTTCACTCTTCAATATACAACAAGGAATTAATCGAGCCTGTAACTTCAGCTATACAAACATGTGCAGCTAACCTATGTGCGCTAATGTCGCTTCAGTTGTGTCTGACTCTTCACGACCCCATGGACCCTCCAAGCTCCTCTGTCCAGGGGATTCTCCAGGCAAGAATACTGGAGTGGGTTGCCATGCCCTCATCCAGGGATCTTCCTGACCTAGGGATCCAACCCACGTCTCCTGTATGGGTAGGTAGGTTCTTGACCACTAGTGCCACTTGGGAAGCCCAGTTAATCTATGCTCAAACACTAAATATTAATGTTACCACTGGCCTGCCGCATTCCACACCAGTGATAGTGAAAAGAAAGCTCACATTACTATAAAACAATTACTGTAAAACAGACCTAAAGGCAAATTACTAACTACAGAATAATTTGTGAGTATCCTTCATTACTATATAAATGAGACAGACAATAAAGGATAGAAAGATTGCATGTAAAGTGGAGTTCTTTCACTTAAAATTTAACTGTATACACCAACCATTTTCCACAGCACCTAACTTGCAGCAGACCTGACCTGTTTGTAAGCCCAGTATTCCTTTATTCAACTGACAGCATGGACATCCTTTTTAAGGTTAGATGCCTTGAGAAATTGATGCCTGGTGGACACCAGTACCTGCGTCAGGAAAGCAGGTGTACGAAATTCCACCAGAAGCAAACTTGCATCTCTAGCCAAACAGGTCTTACTCTCGTTTCGGAAACCGTCCTTCTCTGCCTCCCTGACACAAAATCACGTCCTACTCCGACTGAAAGTGACGCTGTGTGAACCAAAAGAATTTCTTCATCTGTAAAATAACGCTGGATTTTTTTCCCAGAGTTTACAAATATCGCCTCATTGCCGGAGTGGCAGGGCGGTGCAGTGCAAAGATCCCTGGGCTTGCCTGACACAATTTAAAACGCCCACGTCTGCACCCCTCGGACTGCCGGCCACCTGGCTTCTTCGAGTCCCCAGCGCCTCCTAGGGCTCGACCGACCTGGACCGGAGGGCTCCAACGAGGGCCCGGCGCCCCGCTGCCTGTCGGAGGCTCCCGGCAGGGGTAACGGCCGCGGCCGGGCAGGGGCGGCGCAGGCCCAGCATCCCGGCGCGTCCCTCGGGGCCCGGGTCCCCTCCGCCCGCCGCCCCTAAAGACCGAACCGCCCAACCCGGCCTCGCCCGGCCCCTGACCTGCTCTCCGCTGCCCGGCGGTCCCTCGGCGCAGCGGGCAGCTACGGCCGCACGTCCCAGGCCCGCTGTCACCTCCGCCTCTGCAGGCAGCGGGCGGGTCAATCCCGCGTGACTCAGCGCCGCGGCCCCGCCTCCAGCCTAGGCTTCCGCCTCGCCCCGACCGCGCGGCCGGGGGGCGCCACGCTTCGTCCCGGCGCGCCCACCCCCTCAGGGCCAGCCCCGCGCTCTAGCCCCCAGACGGCCCGCCCCGTGACGTCAGAGGGGGTGACGCTCCAGAACCTCTACCCCGGGAAACTGAGGCAGCCGGCCGCGCGGCGCCGACCCAGCTGGGGCAGCTCGAGTGTCACCTCCCCGTGGCGCGTTCAGTTCTACGTGCAGCTCTCTCTGGTCGAAAGTTCCTTTCCTCCTTTGCTGATCCCTCACCCACTACACTCCCCATCCAACCTGGGCGGGGGGTGAGTTCCATTTAGAGAAGGCCCATTAAATTCCTGACTACGGTGCGGTCCTCTATGTTGCTCCGAGGTAGATCCTTTTATCACGTCACAAAATGCTTGCCGTTCACTTCGGCCTGTTTTTTTCTGAGGAACTTCTCTCAGGATTTCGTCAAGAATTTGAGAGTAAGGAATGACAGAATGCCAGAACTAGGCAGGGCTGAGAGCACGCTTTTAACTCGTTCGTGAATCCTTACAGGATGTTCTTTGTGTGTTAATGGCCATAAAGTCACACTGCTTGGCTTCTTGCTTGAATTTCTGTGCTTGGTTCCTGGGATCTATCTGGGAGATGCTCAAGAAGATGAAACAAGTCTATCACTGTGAACACATAACAGATAAACCTCTACAGATGGTCCCCACTTAAAATTGTTGGACTTAAGATTTTTCCACTTTAGGATGATGAGAAAACGGTAGGCATTCAGTAGAAACTTCAGTAGGATTTTCAATTTCAACCCTTTCCTGGGCAGGCGATTTGCTGTAGGACACTCCTGATGCTGAGAGCGACAGTAAGCCTGCTCCCAGTCAACCACAGGATAAGGAGGGCAAACCACCAATAGGCTTTCAACCATTCTGTACTCATAAACAATTCTGGGTTTCACTTTCAAAATACACTATTCAATAAATTACATGAGATATCCAATGCTACTGCTACTGCTAAGTCACTTCAGTCGTGTCCGACTCTGTGCGACCCCATCCCTGGGATTCTCCAGGCAAGAACACTGGAGTGGGCTGCCATTTCCTTCTCCAATGTGTGAAAGTGAAAAATGAAAGGGAAGTTGCTCAGCCATTAGCGACCCCATGGACTGCAGCCTACCAGGCTCCTCCGACCATGGAATTTTCCAGGCAAGAGTACTGGAGTGGGGTGCCATTATCCAATACATTATTGTAAAATAGGCTTTGTGTTAGACGATTTTGCCCAACTGTAGGTTAACGTAGGCTTCCCTGGTGGGTCAGTGAAAAATCTGCCTGCAGTGCAGGAGACCCGGCTCCATTTCCTGGGTTGGGAAGATACCCTGCAGAAGAAAATGGCAACCCACTCCAGTATTCTTGCCTGGAAAATCCCATGGACAGAGGTGCCTGGCGGGCTACAGTCCATGGAGTAGATTAATGTGAGTGTTCTGAGCACGTTAAAGGTAAGTCAGGCTCTAATGTTGTGTATGTTAGTTGTATTAAATGCATTTTGGACTTAGGATATTTTCAAATTACCATGGGTTTGTCTGGACATCCCACTGTAACTGGAGGAAGATCTGTATTTCAAAATTCTCATCAGATATTGTTTCTCCTTTCTATTACTTGTGTGTGCTTGTTAAAATATATGTAACATCAGTCAGTTCAGTTCATTCGCGCAGTCATGTCCGACTCTTTGCGACCCCACGAACCGCAGCATGCCAGGCCTCCCTGTCCATCACCAACTCCCGGAGTCCACCCAAACCCATATCCATCGAGTCGGTGATGCCATCCAACCATCTCATCCTTTGTCATCCCCTTCTCCTCCTGTCCTCAATCTTTCCCAGCATCAGGATCTTTTCAAATGAGTCAGCTCTTCGCATGAGGTGGCCAAAGTATTGGAGTTTCAGCTTCAACATCAGTCCTTCCAATGAACACCCAGGACTGATCTCCTTTAGGATGGACTCGTTGGATCTCCTTGCAGTCCAAGGGACTCTGAAGAGTCTTCTCCAACACCACAGTTCAAAAGCATCAATTCTTCGGTGCTCAGTTTTCTTTATAGCCCAACTTTCAAATCCATACATGACCACTGGAAAAACCATAGCCTTGACTAGACGGACCTTTGTTGACAAAGTGATGTCTCTGCTTTTTAATATGCTGTCTAGGTTGGTCATAACTTTCCTTCCAGGAGTAAACGTCTTTTAATTTCATGGCTGCAATCACCATCTGCAGTGATTTTGGAGCCCAGAAAAATAAAGTCAGCCACTGTTTCCCCATCTATTTGCCATGAAATGATGGGACCGAATGCCATGATCTTAGTTTTCTGAATGTTGAGCTTTAAGCCAACTTTTTCACTGTCCTCTCACTTTCATCAAGAGGCTCTTTAGTTCTTCACTTTCTGCCATAAGGGTGGTATCATCTGCATATCTGAGGTTATTGATATGTAACATAAAGTCTACCATTTTAAACATTTTTAAGTGTATGGTTCTGTGGCTTTAAGTACATTCACATTACATCACCTACATCCATCTCTAGAACTTTTCATCTTCCCAAACTGAAACTGTATTCATCAAACACCAACCCTTCCTTCCTCTCTCTCCTCATCTCCTGGCTACCACCATTCTGCCTTCTGTCTCTATTAATCTGACTGCTCCAGGTACCTGTTGTAAGTGGAATCATACAGTGTTTATCTTTTGAGTTTTTGTTTGTTTTTGCCACACCAGGGACTGAACCCAGGTCTTTGGCAGTGAAAGCCCAGAGTCCTAACCATTGGACTGACAGGGAATTCCCAGTGTTTGTCTTTTGTGATCGACTTATTTCACTTTGTATAGGTCCTCAAGTTTCATCCATGCCATAGCATATGTCAGAATTTCCTTCCTTTTTAAGGTGGAATAATATTCCCTTGTATGTATATACCACATTTTATTTGTACATTCATCTGTCAATGGATGTTTTCCATCCAACATTTGCTTCTACCTTTCAGCCATTATGAACAATGGTGCTGTGGATGTGGGTGTACAACTATCTGTTTGAATCCCTTCATTCAGTTCCTTTGTGAATATGCCCAGAAATGGAATGACTGGGTCACATGATAATTCTATGCTTCATTTTGGGAAGAACTACCATACGGTTTTCCATCTTTGCTTTTTGATGCATGTGCACACTGTGGGCAGAAAACTGTCTAACATATCAATATCTTGGATTTTGACAAAACTTAGCAAATGTGTCATTTGCCTGTAAAACAGTAACTTTTCTTCTCTCAATAATAAGTAATTAACATCACAAATCCCCTGGCTTTATTTTTGAAGATACTGTTCCTATTCAGCTAACCACAGTTTTGTTTGAGTTTTGGGGATGTGCTTTTCTACTGGTTTTTGGACAGAATCCAGTATGCCACATGAAGGGGGAGGGATAAATTGACAGATTGGGATTGACAATACAGACACTACTACACATAAGGTAGATAACTAATAAGGACCTACTGTATAGGACAGGGAACTCTACTCAATACTCTGTAATGGTCTACATGGGAAAATAATCTGAAAAAGAGTCGATATACCTATAACTGTCTCACTTTGCCGTATACCTGAAGCTAACACAACACTGTAAACCAATTATACTCCAATAAAGTGTTTTTTTTAAGTATGCTATACAAAATCAAGATGAAATTAAAATGAAGCACTTCATTTTAAAAAGAAAACAACTTTGGATGTCTAAATGTACACCCAACTCACCTGGAACCTGTTTCTTTTACCTGAGTCAGTTTCGGAATGATCTGATAACTGAATCTAAAACCTCTGGAGGTTTAGTGAGTTCAGTTCAGTTCAGTTGCTCAGTTGTGTCCAACTCTTTGTGACCCCATGGACTGCAGCATTCCAGGCCTCTCTGTCCATCACCAACTCCCGGAGTTTACTCAAACTCATGTCCAATGAGTTGGTGATGCCATCCAACCATTTCATCCTCTGTCGTCCTCTTCTCCTCCTGCCTTCAATCTTGCCCAGCAACAGTGTCTTTTCCAATGAGTCAGTTCTTCACATCAAGTGGCCAAAGTAGTAGAGTTTCAGAATCAGCATCAGTCCTTCCAATGAATATTCAGGACTGATTTCCTTTAGGATGGACTGGTTGGATCTCCTTGCAAGGATCTTGTTGGATCAAGGGACTCACGAGAGCCTTCTCCAACACCACAGTTCAAAAGCATCAGTTCTTCAGCGCTCAGCTTTCTTTATAGTCCAACTCTCACATCCATACATGACTACTGGAAAAACCATAGCTTTGACTAGACAGACCTTGTTGGTAAAGTAATGTGTATGCTTTTTAATATATTGTCTAGGTTAGTCATAACTTTTCTTCCAAGGAGCAAGTATTTTTCTAATTTCATGGCTGCAGTCACCAACTGCAGTGATTTTGGTCCCCCAAAAAATAAAATCTGTCACTGTTTTCCACTGTTTCCCCATCTATTTGCCATGAAGTGATGGGAGCAGATGCCATGATCTTAGTTTTCTGAACGTTGAGTTTAGTGAGTACCCTAAAGGCTAAGAAGCACTGCCCTAGGGCATTGTAAAGATTCTAATCATCAAATGCAAAACAATAACTCATCAACAATAATTTACAACACAACATTTGCAGTGCAACAGGCATTATGCTAGATGTTTTCCATTCAGCCTAACAAAGACAACCAATAAACTCCCTATCCTCATGTCCACATTTTAGAGAAAGGTTGTTGTTCAGTTGCTAAGTCCTGTCCAACTCTTTGCAACCCCATGAACTGTAGCATGCCAAGCTTCCCTGTCCTTCACTATCTCCTGGAGTTTGCTCAAACTGATGTCCATGGAGTCAGTGATGCCATCCAACCATCTCATCCCCTGTTGCCCCCTTCTCTTCTTGCCCTCAATCTTTCCCAGCATCATGGTCTTTTCCAATGAGTTGGCTCTTCGCATCAGGTGGCCAAAGTATTGGAACTTCAGCTTCAGCACCAGTCCTTCCAATGGATATTCAGGGTTGATTTCATTTAGTATTAACTGGTTTGATCTCCGTGCTGCCAAGGGACTCTCAAGAGTCTTCTCCAGTACCACAGTTTGAAACAATCAATTCTTCAGAGCACATCCTTCTTTATAGTCCAACTCTCATGTCTGTACATGACTACTGGTAAAACCATAGCTTTGACTATAAGGACCTTTGTTGACAAAGTGATGTCTCTCTTTTTTAATACACTGTCTAGGTTTGTTATAGCTATTCTTTCTAGGAGCAAGCGTCTATTAATTTTGTGGCTGTAGTCACCATCCACAGTGATTGTGGAGCCAAAGAAAATAAAATCTGACACTGTTTCCACATTGTCCCCATCTATTTGCCATGAAGTGATAGGATTGGATGCCATGATCTTTGTTTCTTGAATATTGAGTTTTAAGCCAACTTTTTCACTCTCCTCTTTCACCTTCATCAAGAGACTCTTTAATTCTTCTTCACTTTCTGCCATTAAAGTGGTTGAAAGGTTGTTTATCTGAGGTTGTTGATATTTCTCCCAGCAATCTCAATTCTACCTTGGGCTTCATCCAGGCAGGCATTTCACATGATATACTCTACATATAAGTTAAATAAGCAGGGTGACAATATACAGCCTTGACATACTCTTTTCCCAATTTTGAACCAGTCCGTTGTTCCATGTCCAGTTCTAACTGTTGCTTCTTGTCCTGCATACAGGTTTCTCAGGAGTGAGGTAATGTGGTCTGGTATTCCCATCTCAGTAAGAATAGGAAGAGTTAAAAAAAAAAAAAAAGAATAGGAAGAATAAGGTAATCATTAAGAATATGAAAAGTAAGGTAACAGACAATAAATCATTAAACAAATGGTATGCCAAATAATTACAGGGTATGGTGAATGCTGTGAGGGAAATAAACCAGATGATGTGATAAATTAGGCCTTAGGGAATTGAACCCTAATACCCTAGGCATCCATTGTATATAATGAATTGATCTCTCTCCTATACAGGGGAATGGCACAAGTTATACCTGGTCCTTGAGAGAACTGAGAATGGAGAATGGAGAACTGTGAACTGAGAACTGTGGTGTGTTCTGCGGTTTAGATGAGGATCTGGTCTGATAAGAGCCAAAGTAAGAAGTGGAAACTTTCTTTGAATATAGTGGTTGAGGGTCAGGAAAGTCTCTGCGGACGTAACCTTTACTTGTGACCAAAATGATGAGAAAGAACCAGCTATGCAAAGAGCTGAGGAAGTGTCTTTCCAGCAGAAGGAACTGAAGGTGCAAAGCCCTAAAGTGGAAAACAATTTGATCAGTTGCAGAACAGAAGAGAAGCCTGTGTGAGAAAGAAATCAAGTACTATAAGATGAAATGATAAAACAAACAAGAGTGAAGGTCTCCTGGGCCTGATGGGCCGTGGTAATGAGTTTGAACTTCATTTTAAGTCAATGTACTGATACATAATAAAATGTCCTCGATTGAAGAGACTGAAATAAAAAGGACCAAAAGAGATATGCATGTGGAACCTCTCTGTTAACAATAACAACAATATCCTCCTGTAGAATACTAAAACAGAAAAGTTTAATTTTTTTCCTGGATAATCCTCAATAAGCCAAAATCAATTCCTGTAGATTTTGACTAACCACGTTGATCAAAACTATTTAGGTGTGTCATCCTTTGATCCCATGTCTGAACCTAAACCCACTCTATCAGGACACACTTAAGTGTCCATGACTGTTATAATGAACTGCATCACTAACAGTTTCCATGGCTGGCCGCAAATCAAAGCCGTTCCCCGTGGCTTCCCTCTGGAGCAATGTAGTAGTAGAATATACAAGGCAGCGGTTTAGCCTTTTATATCAGAGAAGGAAGAAATAGCACTTGGAGAAACACTAATAACTATTTGTCAAAATGGTGCCAGAATGCACTGGAATAGAAAGGAGAGGACTCCTATTGGGTGGAGGAAGGAAGGGTGGGGGAAGTCTGGCTCTCTTGGGGAGGAGTCCAGGGTGATTTTTGAGGAAGAGTATCTGTCTAGTGGACTTGCACTGAGGCAAGACCAGCTCCTAGATGAAGATAATGGAGGTCATTTAGCTCCATTTAGGAACAGACTCCAGTTGGCAAAAGTAAAGCCGATTACTATTTTGTTCTTTCTAGAAGGACTCTGTAAGGAAGTTCTGAATTCAAACAAAGGACCGTATCATGTTTATCTTAAGAGTTGCTCTTATATATTGATATAGTGTTTCCTAGGGGGCTCCTTCTCTTCCTATCTGCTTGCAGAAGCTTGAAATTGGTTTAATGAGGAAGAGGAAATCCTTTCATAATTAGAAGTAAAAATCAAACTAGCAAACAAACAAATCTACCTTAAAATGCTAATGCCTAGTCCAGATAATATTTTGGAAAATAATCATTCTCTTGTGTATCCATCAAAATATATTTAAGTGAGGACTTCACTCATTGTGCAATAGATAAGAACCTGCCTGCCAATGCAGGTTTGATCCCTGGTCTGAGAAGATTCCACATGCCTTGGAACAACTACCAAGCCCGTGCACCATAACTACTAAGTCGGTGTTCCAGAGCCCAGGAGCCACAACTACTGAAGCCCACATGCCTAGAGCCCATGCTCTGCAATTAGAGAAGCCACTGCAATGAGAAGCTCACACAGCATAACAAAAAGTAGCCTTAACTTGCTACAACTAGATAGGGAAAGTCTGAGCAAAGTGACAAAGACCCAGAGTGGCCAAAAATAATTTTTTTAATTAAACACACATGCACACATATGTATATATGTATGTATTTAAGTGACACTATCAGATTTCTTCTTATTTTCATAGGAGATAAGAAAGAAAGAAGATAGTTGAGAATCTGGAAGGAGGTAGCGGAAGGAAAAAAAAGGGGAAGCTGAAATACTAAACACAAGTTTATAGTAAATGTTCATTGGGACCTGACCTTATGTTAAGAACTTCCCATATATCATTTTTTCTTTTATTAATCATGAAAAAATATTATCATAAAAAAAAGAAATAGAACCTGGTTGCCATTTGAATAGCATCAATAATTCTTTAAAAATAATTCACAAACCATCTTTATTTTCTTTCCCAGTTTGTCTACATTAATGAAGAAAGATAATCAAGATCATCATTTTCTTCTCCAAATAATATTGGTGGTTTGGTTTATTCTTAGCACATATCATGTCAACAACCAGGCAAGTAACTGTTATCTTTAGCTTATAAATGAGGAACTGAGGCATCCTGGGGCTAAACAGCTGGCCTAGTGCTTCCACACTTCACATAATTCACTCTCAGAAAACCATCACAATAATTTTTGACTAAATGGATACCACCTTCCTAAATTTTTAAAATATTTTTACTTATTTTTTATTTAATTTAATTGTTTGGCCATGCTGCCCAGCATGCAGGATCCTAGCTCTCCGACTAGGGATCGAACCCATGCCTCCTACCATGGCACCAAGTCTTAAGTACTAGATCACCAGGAAAGTCCTAAAATATGTTTATTTAAATTTACTCACCTTATTTTTTAAGGAAAAACTTGTACCACTCCCATAAATGCAAAACCAGTATATAGATTGCAATTAATAGGAGATAATCTTCAAAACAAATACATTGAAAACAAAATGGTTATTAAATTCTAATTCTGAGCTTAAGGGCTACTCTCCTCTTGTTAAAAAATGAAAACAGCCAATGTTAGAAAGCAGACCACCTTACCTGCCTCCTGATAAACCTATATGCAAGTCAAGAAGCAACTGTTAGAACCAGACTTGGGACAATGGATTGGTTCCAAATTGGGAAGGGAGTACATCAAGGCTGTATATTGTCACCCTGCTTATTTAATTTATATGCAGGGTACATCATGTGAAATCCCAGGCTGGAAGAATCCCAAGCTAAAGTCAAGATTGCTAGGAGAAATATCAACAACCTCAGATATGTGGATGGTACCACTCTAATGATAGAAAGCTAAGAGGAACTAAAGAGCCTCTTGATGAGGGCAAAAGAGGAGAGTGAAAAAACTGGCTTAAAACTCAACATTCAAAAAACTAAAATCATGGCATCCAGTCCCATCACTTCAAGGCAAACAGATGGGGGAAAAGTGGAAACAGTGACAGATTTTATTTTCTTTGGCTCCAAAATCACTGTGGACGGTGACTGCAGCCATGAAATAAAAGACTCTTGCTCCTTGGAAGAAGAGCTACCACAAACCTAGAGAGCATGTTAAAAAGCAGAGACATCACTTTGCCAACAAAAGTCCATAAAGTCAAAGCAGTAGTTTTTCCAGTAGTTATGTATGAATGTGACAGCTGGACATGAAGGCTGAGTGCTGAAGAACTGATGTTTTCAAACTGTGGTGTTGGAGAAGACTCTCTTGAGTGTCCCTTGAACAGTAAGGAGATCAAACCAGTCAATCCTAAAGAAAAGCAACCCTGAATATTCATTGGAAGGACTGATGCTGAAGCTCCAATACTTTGGCCACCTGATGGGAAGAGCCAACTCACAGGAAAAGACCCTGATACTGGGTAAGACCGAGGACAGGAGGAGAAGGGGGCGACAGAGGATGAAATGGTTGGATGGCATCACTGACTCACTGGACATGAGTTTGAGCAAACTCTGGGAGATGGTGAAGGACAGGGAAACCTAGTGCTGTAGTCCATGGGGTCAGAGAGTCGGACACAACTTAGCGAATGAACAACAAGAAAGTCAGAACCCAATATAGACTTTCTCCTTGATATATTCAGAAAGATCTAAATAAATTATTAAGAGAATAACTTTTTCACTATTTATTGCTTGGTTGGAGCATCAAGCAAAATTGTCTCCTACATCACTTGAATTGTCCTGAAGAATATCTAGAGTGAGTCTTTATCCATATTTGTGATTCTTTACCCATATTTTGGGAAATACCTGATTTCCCAAGATAACAGAGCTTGAAAAGGACAAAGTTAGGTTTCAAACCACCATCTGCCAGTCTCAAAGTCTTTCCACTGTGCAATGTGGGCTCGCCACTCAGACAGTTTCAGAACTTTGCTTTGAACCAGTCCTGTTTTTCTTCTCCTGGCAAAATTGTATCTTCCTGTATCCACGAGGCTTAGTGATGTCATGACCTTCAAAGTCCTTCCTGAAAATATGCCGGGAACTATATATCACACTCCAGAGGAAGACTGACTCTTGCATGGCCTGGTGGAACTGTGCTCTTTTGATGTGACCCTGTGCTTCTTTAACACAGTCTAGGAATGTTTCACCTGCTTAATAGCTAACGCCATGCTGTTCTCACTTGTGTCCAACTCTTTTCGACCCTCTGAACTGTAGTCCCCCAGGCTCCTCTGTCCATGGGATTTTTCAAGCAAGAATGCTGGAGTGGGTTGCCATTTCCTTCTCTAGGGGATCTTCCCGACCCAAGGATTGAACCCACGTTTCCTGCAGCTCCTGCAATGACAGGCATATTCTTTACCACTGAGACACCCAGGAAGCCCAATTGCTTCATAGACTATTATAAAAAGTGTCTGCCTCTCCCTCTCCTCACATAAGCTAAATTCACAGAAGGCAGAGACTAGTGGATTTATCTTTGTATCCTATTGCCTAGCAAACTGCCTGGCACATAGTTGTATCTAATAATATTTGTTGAATGACTGAGTTCACTTGACTTAAGAAACACAGTAAAATTAAAACGATGCTTGAGTTTAATAAATTATAATGTTCTTTTGCTGCTTTTGCCTATAACCATCCATTCTCTTTTATTTGGTAACAGTGTTTTTTAAAACAAACAAACAAACAAAAAAATGGGAACCAACTCTTCTACACTAGGTTCCCATCCTCACTCTGCGCCTTCTGCGAGTGGTCATATAACCCCGGAGTGACCAGACTCATCATGATGATTTTAGGGACAGACATGTCACCCAATCTGCTCTTGAAAGCCAGGCCCAAGAATCAATAGTTTGTTGCTAGGCTGACAAAATACAAGCTTGAAGCTGCTACTGATCATCTAGTCCCACATGGGGAGAATGTGTATGAGAAGAAAGTCACCACCGAAAGTAATAAAATCAAGAAGTGGAGAAAGATTCCAACCCAATAACTGGGGCACCTGGTTCCAACTGTGTCTGAAAACCCTTTTTATAAATTTTTAGTTATCTGAACCACTAACAGTCCCATCATTAAACTACTGGTTCAGAAGTGCCAGACTGAGATAAAATGTTTACTGTTCCCTAGCAAAATGAGAGAAATTTCATTGATAATACATTTTTTAAAAAAAATTGGCTCCTTCACCAGGTGAAGCCACATCCCATGTGCAGCAGGGCCCTTGATGCGGTGAGGGCAAAGGTGCAGGGAAGTTGTGGGAAATGAAGAGAATGGAGGTAGAAGAAGGAAAGATTCATGAGGGGAAGGGGCATGGGGAGGAACAGTAAGCGCAGAAGGGAGGAATAAGAGAAAGTGAGAGGGAAAAAAACCTTTATACATAGTGAAATTTAACTTCTGGGAGGAGGGAGAGAATGGATGTTTGCTTAGGCATTTGTCCAGAGGGAATGTTTACTCATGGTATAATAGCCAGAATGAAGTTAGTGTTGAAGTGAAGTAATAGGCTAGGCAGAAGGTGGGCATGATGGAGTGTTGATGGGAGTGTGTGTATTAGACAAATCATGGTAGCAATAAGTGAAGATGATGCTCCAGACCCATGAACTTTGACTTCTCTCATCCTGATGGCACATTTGTCCCAAGCCAGTCTATCCCACTTTCTCAATCCTTGTTTTTGAGATGACTGGTCTTATTAGGGGTATTTTCTCTGGCCATGGAAAAAGTGAATCTTACTGGCTCACTTATGACTAGATTCAATGTGGTTTGGATGCTATGCTGAGTTGTAGACCTTTGCGAAGTTAAGCTTCTAGCATGTTAGATCACACACATACACACACACACACACACACACACACACACACACACACACACACACACACACACACCTTTAGACCCAGGAGATGCAGCCGCACACACACACCCCTTAGACCCAGGAGATGAAGCTGTGCACACACACATATACCCTTAGACCCAGGAGATGAAGCTGTGCATACACACATACACCCTTAGACCCAGGAGATGCAGTTGCTAGAACCATCCATGCTCTGGTTAGCTGAAGGGTCCTTGGCCTTGCTATTCCTTCTGCCTATATTTTTTATTCCTATTCTTTGTAAGCTTTTCCTTTTTCTTATCCTTTATATCTCAGCCCAAAAGTCACCTTTTCAGAGAAGTCTTCCCAAACAATCCTATTTCAAATAGATCCTTATAGCATTTTCTCTCTCAGCACCACTTCTCAGCTACTAATTCTTTTTATGTATTTGTTTATGAACTTGCTTTGTTCTTTGTCTCTCCTTCAAATCCTCAAACTCCAAACAGGTAGAAACCATGTCTTTCCGGTTTACACTGTTTCTTTGCTCTTAACACAGATAATACAGGGTTCGATTCATAAATGGGATTCAACTACCTGTCAGATGAATGAATTAATAAATGAACTGCTCTCAAATCTTATCTTTGGTCTTTCACAGATTAAAAACTTGACATTGTTCTCAGTTCAGTTCACTAAGTTGTGCCCAACTCTTTGTGACCCCATGACATTGCTCTACTGGGGTTGTATCTTATTAGAATAAAATTTCAAACTGTAAGAAATTACTTTTGGCTATTTAAAATGGCTCCTGCTGGAGAAGGAAATGGCAACCCACTCCAGTATTCTTGCCTGGAGAATCCCGTGGACAGGGGATCCTGGTGGGCTGCTGTCCATGGGGTCTCACAGAGTCAGACACGACTTAAGCAACTTAGCATGCATGTATTGGAGAAGGAAATGGCAACCCACTCCAGTGTTCTTGCCTGGAGAATCCCAGGGACACAGGAGCCTGGGTGGGCTGCCATTTGTGGGGTCGCACAGAGTCAGACACAACTGATGTGACTTAGCAGCAGCAGCAGCAGCACCTTTCAAACAAGAATCTAAATTTGTACTGGATTTAATTTCTTAAAAATATTGAACTAAATAAAAATTTAACTTGAAAAAAAAATAAAAAATAAAATAAAATATAAAATAAAATGGCTCCTGCTCTCACTTTTTCTCCAAAATGTCCTGAAGGTGGACAGAAGAACTTGGGATGTTACACACTATTGACTCTGGTCCTTTGGGAAGGGCAGAAGAGCCTCCATTTAAAGCATTTAAGGAACCATTCTGTCTACAGAGTCTTTGGACATGCTTTACATTTTTCTTGCTTTAGTATTTGTGCCAATGGTACATCTCCATAACCCAGTAACAAGCAATTTGGTGCAAATGATGGGCACTATTTGAAGCCAGAAACCACAGTTATCCGAAGGATAAATTCCCTGCTGTCAGAGATATGTATTCTTTAGAGAGAGAGAAAATGGGTAAAGTTGCCTATACTACCCCTCTTATTTAAGAAGAGTTGTATGTTTTTGTTTTTTTCCTGTGCTAGGTTCCACATACATTCATATGAGGTAGAAGTACTGGCAGCCTTACCATTCAGTAGGGTGAGCACAATTGATTATTATTGTTTTATTGGTTTATATCCTAATTTACAAAGCAATTCAAGATAGTTTATATATTACTAATAACTTTCTATTGTGTTTAGTCGTGTCTGACTCTTTGTGACCCCATGGACTATAAACCACCAGGGTCCTCTGTCCATGGTATTTTTCAGGCAAGAATACTGGAGTGGGTTACCATTTCCTCCTCCATGGGAACTTCCCAACCCGGGGATCAAATCCATGTCTCCTACACCTCCTGCACTGGCAGGCAGATTCTTTATCACTGCACCACTGGGGATTAGCACCAACATAAGAGGCTTCAAACAGCATGAATGCATTATACCCAGCTTCTATTGGTCAGAGGTCTGGACGTGGTTGAACTGGACCCTCTGCTCCCATCTCTCAAGACTATACCCAAGTATGGGCCTGAGCTCATTCAGATTGTTGGCACGACTCATTTCCTTGTGGTATATGACTGTGTCCCCATTTTCTTGCTAGTTGTTAGCCAATACCACTCTCAATTCCTAGGGGCTGCCTCTTTTCATGTGCAATTCACAACCCAGCTGTCTGTTTTCTTCCTCCCAGGCCTGGGAGAGAAACTCCCTGATAGTAGAAGGCTGGTCTGATAAGGTCAGGTCCACCCAAGATAATCTCCCCTTTGATTAACTCAGAACTGGCTGGTTTTGAATCCTGATTACATTTGCAAATTCCTCTTGCCATATCTGTCCCAAGTCGCTTCAGTCATATCCAACTCTTTGTGATCCCATGGACTGTAGCACACCAGGCTCCTCTGTCCATGGGATTCTCTAGGCAAAGAATACTAGAGTGGTTTGCCATTTCCTTCTCTAGGGGATCATCCTGATTCAGGGATCAAACCTGGGTCATATGGTGGAACATAAGTCAGGGAGTGATATCTTGGTCACAAGGCCCATCCCACCTGCCAGGGGAGGGTTTAGACAAGAAGCTGAGATCATGGGGACTCATTTTAGAATTCTGCCTATCATGGTTTACAATAATAATTTTTAAAACAGATGCTCAAGGGCTTCCCTGGTGGTCCAGTGGTTAAGAATCTGCCTTGCAATGCAGAAGACACCAGTTCAATCCCTGGTCTGGGAAGATCCCACATACCACAAGCCAACTAAGCGCACGCTACAACCACTGAGCCTGCACTCTGGAGCCTTGAGCTGGAACTACTGAGTCCATGTGCAGCAGCTATTGAAGCCCACATGCCCTGGAACCTGTGCTCAGCAACAAGAGAAGCCACTGCAATGAGAAGCCCATGTGCAGCTAGAGAGTAGCCCCTGCTCTCTGCAACAGGAGAAAGCCCATGAGCAGCACTGAAGACCCAGCACAGCCAAATAAATACACATTAAAATGGATGCTCAAAACTATACTAGATAAAAAGAAGAAAAACAGTTAAAGAGGAAAGAATGAGGAGGGAAAATGTGAAAATAGTCATGGAATCATTCACTCAACAAATATGCTTGCTGTATGTATATATACCAGGCAGGCTGAAAGGAAAGACAAGGGAGTCACAGCTTACCAGAGCAGGATCTTCTAGAGGCACCAGTGCCAGGTCCAACAGTCATTAGGTATCATCCTACCTTAAAACTGGAAATTCTCCTCCTAGTCACATGAGGAGGATCACTGGGTCAAGAGTCTTCAATTTGGAAGGAAAAGTGCTAGGAGGAATAAGGAACACTAAAGACTTCCAGCACAAGAGATTTTTAAAAAAGAAAGAATAGACTTGACTCATCCCCTTAGGACCTGCCTCACTTCCAAACTCGCCTTTGCACCTTTAAGTCCTTGATGCCCCTGTAAGCCTCACTGGTTTACAATCGACCCAGCTGATGAGTTACAATCCTCCAAGGAGAGTCCAGGGCAGAAGCTGCCTTCTCCTGCCTACTGATCTATAAGAGTATCACCTTTAACTCCAGGTGAGGTTGATATTATCTCCATTTTTTTTTCCCAGGTGAGTAACCATGATCAGAGATGGTAAGTTACTTGTTCAAGGTCATGCAGCAAATAAGGAGCAGAGCTAGGATTAAACCCAGGTCTGTCAGAGTCCAAAATTCATGCCCTTAATTACAGTATTCTTCCCCTGGGAAACATTATCTATCTAGGCTGGCATTTTGTGTGGAAGATTTAAAATAAGATCCTAGATATAAAATAGAAAGGATACTCTCCAGAAAAGTGCTGGACTCAAAGATGGAGGATGTTTCTTCATGTCCTCTGAATTCTGCCTCTCTCCCCCATTAGCTCTGATTTCACATCCTTCCTCCACATATGAGAAAATTTTATACAGTCATGGCCAGACCCTGTATTTTCCATATAATAGTCTGTCTGTATTATCACCTCCAGCTTGAGTGAATTTTACTCAGCATAGCCTTTAAGGTTTGGTTGAAAACCTGCCATCTCCTTTAGTGCTTAAAATCCTCAGGATGGCAGGCCAGGAGGGCCTGAATGAGAAGGCTGCAAGTCTTGAAGAGGTCAGGGAAGCCATGGGGGCTGACAGGAAGCCTCTGGCTCAGTCATGAGTTGCCTGGTGGTCCCCACCCCTGCTGTTCCGCCCAGGTCACGTTCTCACCTGGCTCTCAGCAGTCTCTGCAGTGACTCAGCCTTGCCGCTGCTCCAGCCAGCTTGTCAGGCTATAGCCAGGGTGAAGGCTCCAGATTTGATTCTGCCTCTCCCCTCAGTGGAACCCTTCAGTGGCTGCTTGTTCTTCTCAGGATAAAGTCTGAACTCTGTAATGTGGTTCAAAGGTCCTGCAGGTTCTGGTCTCTCCCCACTCTACTGACCTCTCTGGGTACCTCACTCGCTCCCCGGTGCTGAATCTCTCACAGTTCCCTGAAGGGTCCCCTCTCCCGTGCCTCCAGACCTTGGTACTTGCAGTCCCCCTCAGCCTAACTCTGGCTCCCCTATCTTTCACTACCCCTCTCCCTGCCCCCGACCAACGCCTCTTTATCTGACCTTGTTACATCTCACCGTAGACTTTACAAATTCCAATATGACTTTCCTGATCTTCCCAAGATTATGCCAGGGCCCTTCCCACAGCTTCCCTGTCCCCGCACGTCAGAGTTCACTTAATCATAGCAATTATCACAAGGCAGTGTAATGACCTATTTGTCTTCCCAACTAGGTCACGGCAGCCCTGAGATCATGCGCTGTATCTTCTTTCTCTTTGTATTTTCAGCATTTATTGAGAGCAAGGACTCAATAAATGTCCCCTGCATGAATGAATGAATAAATAAAAGTATACTGTTGGGCCAGGGAAAGCACTGTGACCGTGCTTTGCAAACATCAGCTTTGCTAAACGACTATGTATAAAGGACGCTGAAATCAAAGTAAGCAATATTGACAGTCTGGAAAACTCAGGTGCATATGGCAACCTCAGTCATAGTCTTACTGAATTGAAAAGAGCTCTCTCAAGTAGTTCCCTTTTTATAACAATAAGAAGGGAACCAAGGGATATGGGATTAAAATTGGGAAGAAAGAAAGTATCACCTGAGGAGAGAATTTCCTTTTTAAATGGGAAAAGATACATTTTCTTCTGTCTCCCATTTGACCACAGATTGAGAGATTGCTCAGGTAACAAAAATATATCATGTGTTCATCCTAATCCTGAATGGTCTCCTGCAGAAGGTGGATTGTCACAGAGAGAGCACCTCCTGTTTTCCGGTGGAGGTGAGAATACTTGCTGAGAGCAGCTAAACTGCTCAATGTTGGGAAAGGTCTGGGCTTGGGAGAGGCTGAGGAACCATTGGTGGAGGATGACAAGGTGGGGAGAGGTGGAGCAAGTGTGGGGGGAAATGGAGCCTGCCCTGTCTCACTGGGGCTGAGCCCTGAAATGGGTGATGATGGGTAAACTCCCCCTCTAAGCCCTGGGGACAGGGAACTCAGGAACCCCGAACATGCCCAGTGGGGGCTTATGAACTTGAGTGATGAAAGACTGCACATTCCTTCAAAACCTTCAGTGACGTCTATTTTGCTTCATAACACTTTTAGTACAAATGGTTCATTCTGGGGACCTCAGGGGGGTGGAGAGTACTGTGTATTCCTGAAACAGGGTCGGGACACAGTCATTCCACAGGGGCATCCTTATGACCCAGAAAATGTTTGAAAGATGCATATTGTTTAAAATGCTTGTGTATAAAAATAGGTAGCAGAAAAAAAAAAAAAAATAGGTAGCAGAAGGATTAGGTGTTTGTATGTGAAATCCTTTAGTTAATAAGAAACTATTGGCTCAGGCTTCCCTGATGGTCCAGTGGATAAGAATCTACCTGCCAATGCAGAGGACACAGGTTCCATCCTTGGTCTTGGAAGCCTGTGGGCCACAACCATTAAGCCTATGTGCCTAGAGCCTGTGCTCCATAACCAGAGAAGCCACGGCAATGAGAAGCCTGCACACAGCAATCAAGAGTAACCCCTGCTCACCACAACCAGAGAAAACTCCGCACAGCAACGAAGACCCAGCGCATCCAAAAATGAATAAATAAAAATTATTTTTTAAAAAGCAGTAATATTTTTTTTAAAAAGAAACTATTGGCTCTTGTTGAAATGGTCTTCTAGGATTTCAGAATGGTCTACCTGGTCTTGCTATGGGAACAACATCAACAATGGGTCATATCATCCTTTCAGCCATTTGTCCAGAAACCTTCATTGGGTACTTACTGTGTTGCAGGCTTTGTGCTAGACTCTAGAGGGAGAGTGATTAACCAGCCAGAACCAGTCTCTGGATACAGCATGGATTGGCACAGAGCCTTCTGGACCTAAACCATATTCCTGGAAATGGAAAATCTTAATGAACATTATTTGCATGTATGTATTACTGCATCAGAAGGTTTACCCCTGGAACAGATGGAAACCATTCTGAATTGTTCTGAATATGTTTATATTTAAATATGTCTCAGATAATAAAATAGAATGCTTCTTCTGGTGGGAGAGCAGGAACAAAGCCTTTCCAAAGCGTTGCCCCGAGCACTGCAGATTTCAGGCAGGGCCTCTCTGGGGTTGCTTCATCATCGTTTCTTTTTTCCTAGCTGCCCGGGGTTGCACTTTCTTTGGTAAGACTCTGCCTCTATGCCCTGAGTTGGGAATTCTCCTCTTAGGGGCTGCTTGAGGGGTGCTTCTCTTGAGTTGGAAATTAACCTGAAAAAAAAAAAGAAAGAAGAAGAAGAAGCTAGGAGAGCACAGAAATCAGTTTTCCATTCCCTAGAACTGAAATTGGGGGAAGACCAGTTTGGATCCTGCTTTACCTGAGGTCCTGAGGACAAGGAACCGAGGAGAATATTACGGCAACTACCCAGTGTGGGTGGTGTCATACAGGCTTGGCTCACATTTCCCCCAAAACGGTGCATCAGAACTGATAATACATAGGGTGTATCTGGATGAACTTAACATACATTCATTTTATATGTAATAGAAAAAAATATCTACACTCAAGGCATGATTTTTGCCAATACTGCTGTTCAAAACAAGAGTTAAGATTCATGGTGCCACAGTCATCACCTTTAAGCTGACTGTGTGAGTCACAGGTACTGTGCTCAGGCAAGCCAAAGAACGCCTCAGACCTTCAGAAACAGATTGTTAGTATGGATTCTTAAATTCTCAACGTCCTCGAGCACGAATGCACTATTTCCAGCAGTACACTGAAACCTTCCTTCTGGCCATGCACACAGAGGTGACAATGCTTCTGATTGACAAGTGTGGAATCTGTGGGCTGTGCAGAAGCCCTAGAGCTCTGGCCCAGGAAGGGAAAGGCGAGGGTGTGGCACAGTGTTCTAACCACACTCCCTGGAGGCATCCTTGGCTCTCAGGCCCTGGGAACAGACTGAGCTGCCGAAGCCAGCGGGGAGTTGGAAAACATGTGACAGACAGACCTCTTTATGGGGTTATTTCTTGCCCCTTTGGGAAAAAACCCACAGCCAGCTAGTTCTCCCAAAGCTGGAGAAATCAAAGCCAATTGTACCATATCAGTACTATTTCTTATATATAGTGTCAATCAAGGAAAGGAAAGTGGTGGGGGGGAAAGAGAGAGAGACAACAAAATGAGACGAGGACAGAGGAAATGAAAGGCGTGGGACATCTGGACGGCAGTGAGGGAAGTCACGGGGAAAACACTGGACTCTTGGAGACACTTTAAAGAGTTTTACTTGTAGCACAAAAACCCTCTAGTAAATGATCTTTTTTCTTTTCTTTCAATCAAGTAGGTCTCTGCTTTAGAATGGGAAAGCGACTCAACTGGGATCAATAAGTGGATTTTTAGTTGTGACACTATCTGAGAAATGTATCCAAAAGATAAATTTCCCCCCCTCGGAGTTATACGTGATACAATGATGGGTTATATCAATTCATTTAAAGGTTATATGAGAAAGGAAGTAAGATCTTTTGAAGCCTAATTTGTTACTCAAGAGGATTTGTCCTTGTTTGAATTTGCAATTGAATAAACTTACACATAGTGCAAGACTTCTGTAAGTAGCTGCCTAACAGTCATTTGATTTTAGGGTAGATGAGGAGCAGGGGGATAACAAGGAAAAAGGGAGAGGGTGCACCAATTGGGAAATTGGGAGCAGGTTAATAGGCTGCCAGGAAAGAGCTACTCTCTGCTTCCCGCATCTGCAAGTAGAAGTCATTTATATCCTGCAGGAGAAGGGAGTGGAGGGACTAGAACAGGGGAAAGGGGGAACTGTCTAGAAATTTCAAAGGAATTTTCAAAGTCTTTAAAGAGCTCTTTTCTGTGATTCCTGTGTTAAAAAAGAGGTTACGAACACAGGTGCTGAGCTCAGCACAAGGCCATGTAACAGACTGGCTGAGAAAGCTGCCCTGAAACCTCACAGAGGCTGGACTCCTGGCTCCCACTTACTCACCATGGGGTACTGGACAAGTTACTCCTGTTCTTTGAGCTTCAGCTTCCTCAGCCACAAATGGGTTTATATACAGGGTTGTTATGAAGGTTAAATGAGATGATTCTGGAAAGCTCTCAGGTAACGTTTGACACACAGTAGCTATTCAAAGAATAGTACCTATAACTATTTGAAAAGGCAAGATATTTGACTACATTGGGTTAACAGGGAAAGGGAGGAAGGGTCTGTTAAGTTCTCAGGATGTATAGAGAAGGAACAGGACAGAGTGAGGGGGCCCAAGGGACAACCTGACATGAGGGAAAGGTTCACAGATGCTCATTAACCAGGACAGCCTCATTACCTTTCCTTTGTTTGAGAAACCTGAGGATTAGTGTCCATGATCTTTGAGCTTCTCTGGCTCTGAGATCCCAGTCCCAAACGACCAAAGATAAAAAGGCCCAAGCTATAGATCAAAAAAGTTTTTCACTTCTCATCCTGTCTATAAAAGAAAGCCTTTTGGAGAGTTGAATATTGAAGAGCCCCGAGGTGAGTGGAAAGCAAGGTTGTCTGGGCACATGGGCACCAGAAGGGGGCAGAGTGCCATCTGGTGGTGGTCCTTACTGATGACCGAGAAGACTTGTAAGCCTGTGTATGCAAGGTCTCTGGGATTTACAAACTAACATTTGTTGAGCACCCCACTCCAGACTCTTGCCTGGAAAATCCCATGGACGGAGGAGCCTGGTAGGCTGCAGTCCATGGTGTTGCTAAGAGTCGGACATGACTGAGCTACTTCACTTTCACTTCACTTTCTACATGTAAGTCACTGTACTAAATGCTTTATGTGTACTTTCTCATTTCAACCTCTTGTGAAAGAGGCATTATTATCACCAGTTAACAGAGGAAGAAACTGAGGATGAGAGCAATCAGGTAATTTGTCCAAGGTCTGCAGACAAGTGAGCTGGATTTAGAATCTGGCAGTGTTTTAATCACAATGCTACGTTAAAGAGAAGGAAAAGGAAAAACCAAAAGAAATGGGGAAGGATGTAACACAATAATGATAGAAGAAAAATTAGCATATGGGAGCACTAACTTTGTTTTTTTAGGTGGTGAAAGAGGGAAGCTTGGCAAAGGTTCAGTTCAGTTCAGTTCAGTTCAGTCGTTCAGTCGTGTCCGACTCTTTGCGACCCCATGAATCGCAGCACTCCAGGCCTCCCTGTCCATCACAAACTCCCAGAGTTTACTCAAACTCATGCCCATTGAGTCGGCAATGCCATCCAGCCATCTCGTCCTCTGTCGTCCCCTTCTCCTCCTGCCCCCAATCCCTCCCAGCATCAGGGTCTTTTCCAATGAGTCAACTCTTCGCATGAGGTGGCCAAAGTACTGGAGTTTCAGCTTCAGCATCAGTCCTTCCAATGAACACCCAGGACTGATCTCCTTCAGGATGGACTGGTTGGATCTCCTTGGGACTCTCAAGAGTCTTCTCCAGCATCACAGTTCAAAAGCATCAGTTTTTCAGCACTCAGCTTTCTTCACAGTCCAACTCTCACATCCATACATGACCACTGGAAAAACCATAGCCTTGACCAGACGGACCTTTGTTGGCAAAGTAATGTCTCTGCTTTTTAATATGCTATCTAGGTTGGTCATAACTTTCCAAGGACTAAGCGTCTTTTAATTTCATGACTGCAATCACCATCTGCAGTGATTTTGGAGCCCCCAAAAATAAAGTCTGACACTGTTTCCACTGTCTCCCCATCTATTTCCCATGAGTTAGAACTATACAATTGATTATTTGTAACTCTGCCTACGTGATCTTTACAGTGCTCTGTAGAGGTCAGCCTAACTTACCAGCTTGGGTTCCGCAGGACCCACGGTCACACTCACGGTCTCTGGGTCGAACCCAGGTGCTGTGGCAGTGACAGTGTAGGTACCCGGAAGCAGCAGCCGGAAGTAATCGCCATGGGCACCTAAAAGTTACAAGGATATAACTCAGTCCGCTGATGAGAAATCTGCCCCAGATGAGGCTGTGATATGAAAAACAATCTGAGGGGTTTAGCTGACCACAAGCTTAATTTTTTTAAACAGCATGATGAAACTGGTAAAGATCTAAAACAATCATAGGCTGTCCTAACCTTGTAAGATCATGGGCCTCAGCTCCTGGGAAGTAGGATTTTCACTGTGCTCTGCACTGAGAGTACTATGTTTAATTTTAGATCCTGCATGCATTTTAAAACAAACTCATGTCCACTGAAGAGTCACTAGGAGAAAGGTTGAAAGATTCATGAATGTTTTTCCTGGTAAAGAGATGACATGAGACCTTTGTTTCAACGTCTGAAAAGTCACTGTGAAGAAACAATGTTTACATGAAGAAATAAGAATGAGGACAGAAGTAAAAATTCGACAAAATATGAGTTACCAAAAAAGGAATGGACTGCCTTTTGAAATTGTAAGCAGAGACTGAATGGAATGAGGGGCTCTAGAAAAGCTACACACTTGTGCAGTGCACAACCTGTATCAGTGGACATGATTCAAACAACCAGATGTCAGTGGTGTTGTAAAAGTGTAATTTTTTTTTAAATTGGAGAAGAATTGCTTTACAATGTTTTGGTTGTCTCTGCCATACATCAACATGAATCAATAATAATTATAAATGTATATATGATATATATATATCCCTTCCCACTTGAGCCTTCCTCTCTTGTATGTAATTTTGTATTGAGTGGGAGGGCTGGACTAAATGACCTAAATATCTGATTTTGAGAATCTTATTTCTAATATTTCTTCCATCACCATCAAAAGGGGAAAATAAAACTGAAAAGAAAACCTGTTTCTCAAGACAGGGATGTAGTATTTTTGCTAATGACTTTATATTTCTTTAGAATAAATTATGACTGTGCCTTTAAAATTCTTTTTATTGTAACAGCAATGAAGAACTGACATAATAAATGCAATTAAGAATGAGAGATAATAAATAATGAAGAAGTCTCTGCTACCTATAATGTCTATAATTTACTTTAAAATTCCTTAGTAAAAGCAGTGTGTTATAATGCATACACTGGATACTTTGTTATACCCTAGGGACTGTCATTTTCTTTAATTAGAGGTTCCAACTAGGAGTGGTTAGCTACCACTGTACCAGAAAGGCCTAATTCCAGATGCAGCTGTTACAATGGCTTCAGCTATCTTTATCTTTTAGCAACACTAGATGCTTTGCTAAGTAGCATAATGAACGTTAGCAATGAGCTCTTCCAGTAGTGAAATGAGTAACTTATCAATTTAGCATCCTGTGTGTTAGAAATGGGTTCTTATTGCTGAAATTCGTGGTGTTCAACATATGTTGATTGACTAGAATGAGACATTTCCCACCCTTGCATGAATAGGATATAAGAATCCAGCAAGCCCTGAAGCTCTTAGGCATGTCACAGCGTGGTTCCCTGAACAGTCCTGGGTCCAGTCACTGGACTGGAAGAATCTGGTGTCTGATGCTTGACTATGAGTCTACAGAATTCTGCCTTTAGAATGCTGTTGCCTCTGCCTTGAATGAACTGTTCATGGAAAAGGTGTCGGAAGCACCTTAAAGAATGTAAGTTATCTCCTTAAAATTGAGATTTCATCCAGTTTAAACAGACTGTCTGAGCTGTAAGATGCCTGCTTGGTAAAGCTAGCATGGTGAAATGTGGCTGAGCCATGCTGGTATCAAGGTTGGGGGAGGCAGGCAAATCTCACCTGCCCCTAGCCATTGGGAGCTACTGCTCTACATGAAAAACCAACCAAACAACCCGAACCCCAAAGATCAAACTGGGCTGGGGCAGTTTGCAACACCATTGTGCCTTGAGATAGTCTGTACCATTCTAGAAAGTTTCAAGTTGGTTCCAAGAAGACCTGCTCCCACCATCAATCTTGCCCTCAGGGAGCCTACTATGGGATTCATCTTACCAATTTTTTCCTAAACAGAGCTGTAGCAAAATGCCTGGCTTAGGGTCAAGACTAAACATCAGTTTTATAGTCCTTTTCTTTTCCATCCCATTTCATATCAGTATGAGAGCTATTAATAACCTCAATCCCAGAAAACACTCCTAACAAAGTAGGAGGCAGTGACTCCTGAATGCTGAGAGAGATGTTCACATTTGCATCTTCCTGGCCCTTGACTCTTAATTCCTGTCCTCAATCCTGTTATCCTTCCTTCCTCCAATCCCTCCACCTCCAGTGTCCTTGACGTCCCTGCTGGTCTCACTGGCTTACAAATTGGCTTCCTGACTATGCTGAAGACAGTGAAGCAGTAAAGGCTCCCTTCTCACCTCACAAAGCAGTGGCCACCTACCCGAAGTGACATCATGATTAATCCCACCGACAGAAATGACAGCATCCGCAAGATTATTATAATTCTCATCCCTCACCATTCCCTTGATGCCCTGGTGGACCTGTAGGAAAGTTTATAGTGTAGAGTTATGCTCACAAAACACTTGTGCCCTGTTTGAGAGTCCTCAAAGCCCTTCCCCATGTGCCACTGCACTTGATATTCACAAAGATTATGGTAACAGACTCTTGATTGGTCTTTCTGTTCTCACCACAATCCCCAGTAATCTCAAAACAGCAGTCAGAGTGATCCTGTTAAAATCTAAGTCAAATTGTATCACTAATCTCCTTTCTATCTCTATGAATTTGACTACTCTTCATACCTCATATAAATAAAATTGCTGTTTTTTTTGTAACTGGCTTATTTCACCTAGCATAATGTCCTCCAGATTCATCCACATTGTAGCACATGGCAGAATTTCCTTCTCTCTTAAGGTTGTACGTCCACTGTGTGTCTATACCACATTTTGTTTGTCCCTTCATCCATCACTGAACACTTGGGTTGTTCTCACCTTTGGCTACTGTGAACAATGCTGCTCTGAAAACAGGTGTACAAATAACTCTTTGAGATCCTGCTTTTAGTTCTTCTGGATATATACCCTGAATTGGTTTTGCAGGATCATATGGCGGCTCTATTTTAAAATTTTTTTCAGGAACCACCACGTTGTTTTTTCATAGTGGCTACACCATTTTACATTCCCACCAACACTGCACCAGTGTTCTGATTTCTTCACAACACTTGCTATTTTCCATCATTGTTTTTAAATTCGTCTTTTTATAGCAGCCATCCTAATGAGTGTGAGGTGGTACTTCATTGTGGCTTTGATTTACATTTCTCCAGTGATTCTGAGCATCTTTTCATCTGCTTACTATTGGCCTTGCATTTGCTACTATGACTTCATCAGGGAGCCCCCTTTCCCCTAGATATCTGAACCGTTTACTCCCTTACCTCCTGTAAGTTTGTTTAAATGTTACTTTCTCTGTAAGGCCTTCTTCATAGCATTTTACATTTAACATGTTACAAATTATTTTATTTATTGTCTGTCTCTCCTTACTGGAATATGAGCTGCATACATGCAGAGATATACGTTTGTTTACTCTTAATCCTCAGCACAGAGTACAGTCTCTGACAGATAGCTGTGCTCAACAAAGTGGAATGAATTAATTTCACTGGTAGAAAAGCTGAGATCTATTGTATTGAGTCAGAGCAAAAGTGAGACCTGAGTCATACAAAATACCTTGCCTACCATCAGAAAACACTTCCCTTCCTATGACCAGGAAACTTAAAATACGGAATTTACCTGTTCCAAGAATTGGATTAGGGCTTCCCTATTACCCAGCCACTCGCGTTGTAATTCCCCTTGCAGCGGAAACTTGTCACAACTAAGTTCCAGCGTGATCTCGAAACAGTTGGTATGGAGATAATTAAAGTCTTGCATTCCTAGGGGGAAGAGAGCAGTGGCAGAGCTGTATAATCAGGTTCCCACTCAGCATTCAATTTCCCCACACTCTCTTTCCCATCACCTGCTGTTCTAACTCTTTATATCTTTTTCTCCTCCATAAACCCTTTCCCCAGTTTTCAAATTCACATGCCTATCTATCTTTCCAGTTTTCTCCCTTCATGAATGCCCACTGTGTGGTCTCCATTCTTTACTTCTTCCATTTCAAGACTTAAATTTACTTCTTCTCCCTCTTATCACACCAAGGTCTGCTTATTACTCATGTCTTCATATCAGACAATTACTGCTCTCAGGGGGATAGATTCTTCTCTTGGACTGTGATATTCTTCAGATCTGGGAGGTCAGAGATGAGATGGCTATCTTGCCTTCACACCCTTTCTCCTACCTGAGAACACAGCACCAACTTGAAAATAGTTACCCTAGAAAAACAGACTCCAGAGAAAGCAGAAGGCAGTTATAATTTTTCTTCATCAAATGCTTGCCTGTTTCCATCCTGCATATTATTCAACTGAATCAATCATTTTTTAATATATTTCTGATTATTAGAGTGGTATTTATATCACAAACTTATTGGGATTAAAAATTATTCATCTAATCAACTTTTTACTGCTCTCTAAGCTGATGAGTGCAAACAGCTTTTATTAAAAAGAATTGGGAAAGCTGGAGAACAACTCTAGCCTGTTACATTGATTCTCTCCCTGAATCAGAATTACCTAGAAGGCTGTGACTTCCAGCCAAATACAAATTGCTAGGCCTCAGCGCCAGAGTTTTTGACTCAGTATGTATCCAGTACTTGTTTTTTTTTTTTTTTAAACAAGTTCCCAGGTGATGCTGATGATGCTGGTCTAGAAACCTCACTATCATTTTGATATAAACTTCATGATCTTGGAATTACACCCATTTAATTTGGGGTAATGACTAAATGATTGATTTAGTGGAGGCATGGGTTATGCTATCCCAGAAATGGGAAGGGAAAGGGAGGAACAAGTATTTGAAAAGTATACTTTATATTTTAAATTTGGGAGGGGGTACTTATTGCTTTGGGGCTTCCCAGGTGGCGCTAGTGGTTAAGAACCCACCTGCCAATGCAGGAGACTTAAGAGACGTGGGTTTAATACCTGGGTAGGGAAGATTCCCCTGGAGAAGGAAATGACAACCCATTCCAGTATTCTTGCCTGGAGAATCCCATGGACAGAGGAGCCTGGTGGGCTACAGTTCCTGGGGTTGCAGAGAGTTGGACACTACTGAATCGACTCAGCACGCAAGCACTTATTGCTTTGACCCTGATTCTGGGAAAGACTGAATGCAAAAGGAGAAGAGGGCTGCAGGGTTGAGATAGTTAAACAGAATCACCAACACAATGGACATGAATTTGAACAAACTCCAAGAGATGGTGGAAGACAGAGGAGCCTGGCATGCTGTAGTCCATGGAGTCTCAAAGAGTTGGACATAACTTAGTGACTGAACAACAACTTACTGCTTTCCTAAAGTAAACCAAAGTAAAGTTCAATCTTCTTGCTTTGGGTTCATGTGAGTTTTTGGCCACAAGAAGTCTGTCATCTTCCTAGTACATGATGACTTCCTAACCTTCCTCCTTCCCAGTCCCCATAGGACAACACATCAGCTCAGCCCTCACCAGTGAGTTTCTACTACCTGGGCTCTGACAGGTCAGGTGTGAGAGGATGGGGGAAGAGAGCTGCTCCAACATGATTCCTAAGAGAACCTGGCTTCCTACTTCAGCTCTTACCTATCCTTAGGTTCTTTATGTACTGAAGGTTTGTAAACAGAGGTTACATCTTGACCCTCAGTGATGGGAAAAGCCCAAAGAATAGAGAGAAGAGTCTCTTCCTAAGGTGTCTGCTATGTTATCAGTGGCCAATGTCCATGGCAAATCCCTGTTGATGGGAGATGGGCAGGCAGGGTAGAAAGAGCACATATCAGAGGAATTGTCTGTCCAGCCTGGCATCTCTCCTCATCTTTGCTATGTGAGGCATATCTCATGCCACTTTAGAAAAAGCTTCATATTTATAAAGCGGGCATTTCCACATGCTCTATGTGCATTATTTTATTTAATACTTACATAAAAATCATAATGCAAGTAGTGTTATTCTTAAAGTACAAACAAGGAAACTGAAGCACAGAGAAGTTAGGTAATTAGCCTGAAGCCACATAATTAGTGAATGGGCAAGCTGGGTTTCAACCCAATGTAACTTTAGAGACCACACTCTTAACCACTTGACTACATTCCTATGATTTAATCCACTACATGAACCATCAGTTCTAGAGGACCATACAGTGTTCCAACCTCCATTTTAAAGAATTACAAGATGATGTTAAATGTCAACTTAAGGCTTCTCATTTTTCAGATCCTCTACTTGAACGCAAAATAGCATTCCTGTCATATCTCTGACAGGATGCAAAAATCAATTGACAATTTAAAAGGAAAAATGAGTCCCAGTCTACTTCAGCTTACAGCACGCTTGTGCCCAGCATTCTTCTTACCCTTGCTGAGGGAATACCAGGAAGCCCCATTGGTGATGCCGTCTGGGAAGTAATCCCCACAGTTCCAACCTTGGTGCATCCATCCATGTGCATAGGAGTAGACCTTCGCCAGCTACAGGTAAAGCGGGTGAAAAATGACCTTGAGTGTCCCCAACTCATATGCAATGCTCATACTCAGAAGCAGGGTGAGGCCAAAAACCCCACTAGGTAGAAACAATTGATTATTTCCTTTTGTGAAAGAAAATACCAGGAGAAATGCAGAGATAGTATATGTGTGTGTGTGGAATGGACTAGAGTTAGGAGATCTGTCTCCTGCTGTTCCCACAATATTGGGCCTAAATTTCTTCAAGTGCAAAATGAGGGGTGTCATTCAATCATGTACAAGCTCTCTTCCAAGTGTACCTTAGTTTCCACCTGAGTTTTGCAAGAGAGAATCAAGAAACAAGTAAGACAGGTCTTCATCACAAAAGGAATTATATATTGGGAGTGAGAGATGTATGTTAAAGGGACAGGGATAGATTCAAAATCTCTATCATTTTCTTTCATTACTATTTTATAACAATGGACAAAATGAGATTACTAGAGAAGAAAATACAATAATATATTTGCTTTGCAAAGTGACAACTGGTGTTATTCTCTATGTAATTAATTAACTGTTGAATTAATGTTATCATTATAGGGGAATTCCCTGGAGTCCAGTGGTTAGGACTTGGTACTTTCAATGTGGGAACCCAGATTCAATCCTCAGCCAGGGAACTAAGATCCCACAAGTCATAAGACTCAGTCAGAAAAAACAACCTGAAATACTAAATAATGTTATTATTTTATTAATTATATATTATTAAGAATATTAACTATAAAATAACTAATCTGTTAATTTTATTCTATCACTGTTTTGAACTATAATATAAGCCTTTTTCCTATGCATGGTATATTTTACATTTATACAGCCATATTACTATAAAACTGTAAATTAGAGCCTCTGAAATTCACATTTAATGCTCTAGCTTACCACCAGCACTATCAGGCTGTCAGTATATTTCTTCCTTTTCACCAACAAGTATTTTTTTACATTGTGGTAACTGTACTATAAAGCTTTCCTATTTATCTACTTTTTCATAAATGTATGGTTTATCACTCAAAACAAAATGTAATATACTAGATCACAAGCTCCTAATGAGCAGGAGGTATTTTCAATCATTTTCTGTCAACTCATTCCTAATAGGGTCCTGTGTTAACTGATTTGACCTCTGTCACTCTCCTGAGCCCCACTTTCCTCTGCCTGGACAGATGGCCATTCTGCATACCTTCTGGAAAAGCTTGTCATCAGGCGTGGGGGTATTGGCAGTGCGGCGGGAACCTCGGACCCGGTGCTCAAGGGACTTGTCATATGGGTAATTGGCCACCACTGCCCCTCCGTGGAGATTGGCTGAGAGGACAAAGTTGAAGGAGCGGATCCACTGTATCACAGCCTGGGTCTCGGGTTCCACCTGAGGAGAGATGAGAGCTTGGTGGTGAAGCTATAACTAAAGCCAGATGGCTGTTCACGTGAGTTTGTCAGGAAGTGGCCGAAAAGGATGGGATGTCTGACAGGAAGTGGCCTGAGAGGATGGCATGGCTGAAAAAAGCAAAGAGAGTTCTACCAGATACAAGAAGTGCAGACAGAAAAATTTTGATCTTTTGCTTGACAGTGTAACAAATTAGGTGAAAAGAACACTTTCAAAATGAAATCTAATGTGGAATCCTACTATTCAAAATAGCTAAAAAGAGGTCATGTAGGGCAGTGAAACTATTGTGCACGATGCAAAATGGTAGATAAATGTCATGACACATTTGTGAAAACCCACAGAATATACAACATGAAGAGTGAACCCTAATAGAAACTATGGATTTTGGGGTAATGATGACAAGTCAATGTAGGTTCATCATTGCAATAAATGTACCACTCGGGTGGGAGATGTTGATAATGGGAAGCAGGGAATATGTGGAAACATTCTATACTTTCCATTCAATTTTGCTGTGAACCTAAAATTCCTTAAAAAAATAAAGTCTCAAATAAAAAAGGGAGAGAAAGGGAGAAAAAGAGCAATTTGAAGAGGAGTAGCACAGGGTTTCTGAGCTCAGAATTCCAGTTTGGCCTCTCTTGTGTAATAAAGAAAGGGTTCTTCAACTTACCCACTTTTCCAGTAGCTTCTGGAGCTGCAGAAATTTGGAGTTTAATAAATATATCTGAAAATTACTGGTTTACAACAATGATTTTCAACCTCTTCCTTCTCCCACACATCTGCTGTAATGCTGACATGTAGAATGTTCTCCTGTCAGTTCAGTTCAGCTCAGTCGCTCAGTCGTGTCTGACTCTTTATGATCCCATGTACTGCAGCACGCCAGGCCACCCTGTTCATCACCAACTCCCAGAGTTTACTCAAACTCACGCCCATTGAGTCGGCAATGCCATCCAACCATCTCATCCTCTGTTGTCCCCTTCTCCCACTCTCAATCTTTTCCAGCATCAGGGTCTTATCAAATGAGTCAGCTCTTCGCATGAGGTGGCCAAAGTATTGGAGTTTCAGCTTCAATATGAGTCTTACCAATGAACACTCAGGACTGATCTCCTTTAGGATGGACTGGTTAGATCTCCTTGCAGTTCAAGAGACTCTCAAGAGTCTTCTCCAGCACCATAGTTTGAAAGTATCAATTCTTTGGTGCTCAGTTTTCTTTATAGTCCAACTCTTACATCCATACATGACTACTGGAAAAACCATAGTTTTGACTAGATGGACCTTTGTTGGCAAAGTAATGTCTCTGCTTTTTAATATGCTGTCTAGGTTGGTCATAACTTTTCTTTCAAGGAGTAAGCATCTTTTAATTTCACGGCTGCACTCACCGTCTGCAGTGATTTTGGATTCCCCAAAAATAAAGTCTGCCACTGTTTCCACTGTTTCTCCATCTATTCACCATGAAGTGATGGCACTGGATGTCATGATCTTTGTTTTCTGAATGTTGAGCTTTAAGCCAACTTTTCACTCTCCTCTTTCACTTTCATCAAGAGGCTCTTTACTTCTTCACTTTCTGCCATAAGGGTGGTGTCATCTGCATATCTGAGATTATTGATATTTTCCCCAGCAATCTTGATTCCAGCTTGTGCTTCATCCAGTCCAGAGTTTCTCGTGATGTACTCCACATATAAGTTAAATAAGCAGGGTGACAATATCAGCCTTGATGTATTCCTTTTCCTATTTGGAATCAGTCTGTTGTTCCAAGTCCAGTTCTAACTGTTGCATCCTGACCTGCATACAGATTTCTCAAGAGGCAGGTCAGGTGGTCTGGTATTCCCATCTCTTTCAGAATTTTCCACAGTTTATTGTGATCCACACAGTCAAAGGCTTTGGCATAATCAAAAAAGCAGAAATATATTTTTTTCTGGAACTCTCTTGCTTTCTTGATGATCCAGCAAATGTTGGCAATTTGCTCTCTGGTTCCTCTGCCTTTTCTAAAACCAGCTTGAACATCTGAAAGTTCATGTGTTGTTGAAGCCTGGCTTGGAGAATTTTGAGCATTACTCTACTAGCATGTGAGATGAGTGCAATTGTGCAATAGTTTGGGTATTCTTTGGCATTGCCTTTCTTTGGGATTGGAATGAAAACTGACCTTTCCCGGTCCTGTGGCAACTGCTGAGTTTTCTAAATTTGCTGGCATATTGAGTGTAGCACTTTCACAGCATTATCTTTTAGCATTTGAAATAGCTCAACTGGAATTCCATCACCTCCACTAGCTTTGTTCATAGTGATGCTTCTTAAGGCCCACTTGACTTCGAATTCCAGGATGTCCGGCTCTAGGTGAGTGATCACACCATTGTGATTATCTGGGTCGTGAAGATCTTTTTTGTACAGTTCTTCTGTGTATTCTTGCCACCTCTGCTTCTGTTAGATCCGTACCATTTCTGTCCTTTATTGAGCCCATCTTTGCATGAAATGTTCCCTTGGTATCTCTAATTATCTTGAAGAGATCTCTAGTCTTTCCCGTTCTATTGTTTTCCTCTATTTCTTTGCATTGATCACTGAGGAAGGCTTTATCTCTCCTTGTTATTCTTTGAAACTCTGCATTCAAATGGGTATATCTTTCCTTTTCTCTTTTCCCTTTAGCTTCTCTTCTTTTCACAGCTATTTGTAAGGCCTCCTTAGACAGCCATTTTGCTTTTTTGCATTTCTTTTCCATGGGGATGGTCTTGATTGCTGTCTTCCTGTACAGTGTCACGAACCTCCGTTTGTAGTTCATCGGGCACTCTGTCTATCAGATCTAGTCCCTTAAATCTATTTCTCAGCTCCACTGTATAATCATTAGGGATTTGATTTAGGTCATATCTGAATGGTCTAGTGGTTTTCCCTACTTTGTTCAATTTAAGTCTGAATTTGGCAATAAGGAGTTCATGATCTGAGCCATAGTCAGCTCCCAAGTCTTGTTTTTGCTGACTGTATAGAGCTTCTCCATCTTTGGCTGCAAAGAATATAATCAATCTGATTTTGGTGTTGACCATTTGGTGATGTCCATGTGTAGAGTCTTCTCTTGTGTTGCTGGAAGAGGGTGTTTGCTATGACCAGTGCGTTCTCTTGGCAAAACTCTATTAGCCTTTGCCCTGCTTCATTCTGTACTCCAGGACCAAATTTGCCTGTTACTCCAGGTATTTCTTGACTTCCCACTTTTGCATTCCAATCCCCTATAAGGAAAAGGACATCTTTTTTGGGTGTTAATTCTAGAAGGTCTTGTAAGTCTTCATAGAACTGTTCAACTTCAGCTTCTTCAGCATTACTGGTCGGGGCATAGAGTTGGATTACCATGATATTGAATGGTTTGCCTTGGAAATGAACAGAGATCATTCTGTAATTTTTGAGACTGCATCCAAGTACTACATTTTGAACTCTCTTGTTGACTATGCTGGATACTCCATTTCTTCTAAGGGTTTCTTGCTCACAGTAGTAGATATAATGGTCATCTGAGTTAAAGTAACCCATTCCAGTCCACTTTAGTTCACTGATTGTGGTCATATCCAAATTCCATGAATTAGATATACTGTAATATGGGCCAGTCTTGTCTAGTTAATGGGAGTCCATGCTTTCTACTACAAATTATATTGCTAGCAAATGACAGTATTCTAAAGAAAGCATTGAATCTATTGGACTTGTAGTGTAAGTAAATGATTTATAGTCTTCACAGTTTTTCCTCCCCTCCAGATGGATGTGCTTAGAAGTTATGTGGTGTTAATGACTCCTCCTGGATCAAGGGTCTTTTGTGAAGGTTCTGGTTTTTTCTATTCCCAAGGAGACCAAATGAATAATATTGAGCCCCACTCAATCAGAGTGAATATAATCCCAGAGGAACCAGTACAACTCTGACCAGGGCTCAGATGCTTTAAAGCAGTCCTTTTTCCATGTCCTAAGCCTCCATCCATCAGAAGGAGGCCAACCTTTCATGTTCCTGGCACTTTAGGCTGTCCCATCAAGAGTGAGAGACTTCTCATTGTTTTTTTCCTTCTGAGCTGCAGACAGAGGAGCCAATGGAGTTTAATTATTACTGGCTCAGTTACCTTACTTCACGTAGACAAGTTTAATAAATCAGAGCATCCTTCTGACTGAATATGACAAGTACAAAGTTATTTTTGATTTATTATTTACTTGAGCCAAGAGCATAGCTGCTATCCAAAGTCTAAACATGTCAGCATGACTTTTGCTTCAGTTGCAATGGGAAAAAATTGGTAATATTCATCTAGGAATTCCCAATATAAAGCCTTATATCTGCTTTACTTTTCTCTCCCCAGTCTCTATGCTCAGATATTCACAAGGAGAATGGTTAGTACTAAGCCATACAGTGTAAGAAACAGGGTGGTGGTGATACTCCGAGGATGACAACAGTCATTCCCAAGAAGAGGCCAACCATTAGGATGAAACCATTTCTAATATGAAGAGGTAAGAGACCTGGGAGTATCAAATGTGATCTTTGATTGAAAAAAGGAAATGAGAGTATGGTAAAGTAGTCAATGGGAGACAGAAAGAAAAGAAGAAAAGCTTCTTTCCAAGGGTGAGAATCCCTGAACCTCTTTTCTATTGCTAATTGTTGATAAGCACACAGTTCATCACATGCAAGAGAGATTTCTCTCTAGAATCCTACAGTTCTCCATTGACAGGATAGTGCAGTAGAAAGAATGTTGGATGAGGGGTCAGAAGACTAGGTTTTAGTCTTGAATCTATCAGTTGCTATCTGTGTGAGTTTAAGTTAATTTTTTCTCTAAGTGATATCTATAAAATGGGGATGGATAACACTGCTTGATGCATTTACCACAGTTTTATGATGAGAAAGAGTTCTTTAAGATTGTAAAGTGCTGTGCAACAGTATGATACCAGCTTTACCTCCTTCACCACTAACATCAAACATCTTGTGCTCAGTGAAGGGCTCTATGCTCAGGGAGGCAAGAAATACAAACAGGCATACGATATGGTCAGCACTGCTCTGGATAGATTAGCACAGAACTGGGTTGTTGCTTCATTCTTGTTTGTTTAGTTGATGTGTAGATCGAGAAAGAAATCCCAGATGCTGATTTACCTGCTTCTGCATGCAAATTTCATCTCATACCTGACTTTTCCAGTTGTCTGGAAGGGGCAAGTGGTGGTTGGGGCCTCCGTTCTTCTCATTGTAGTAGATGTAGGTATTGAGATCGGGGAAATTGCGGTTCAGGTCCACTCCATTTGCATTGTTCCTGCCAACCAAATACCCAGAGATGTCCCGTTCCTAGTAGGAAAAGGAAGAAATGAAAGATGAAGGTTTAGGTTTCACACTGAATGCTCTATTGGAAGAACACTGTATAGTTTTTTTTTTTTTTATTCATTAGCTTGATCTATGAAATAATGTAACATTTTATTCTTTAATTTATCCAAAGTCCCAGTGGCATGATTCAAGTTTCCTTGTTGACCATGTGCTGGAGGTAGAGATCCCAGGAGAAGCTTGAACAAAAGAAGGGTGTTTCAGGATGAAGGGAACCCATATTTTTTTAAAAATGTTCATGTCTATTTAATCAGAATGATAAAGGTATATGTGATAAGAAAATATAATTTTTCAATTGCATATGTATTTTTTCAGATTATTTTCCATTATAGCTTTTTACAAGATATTGACCATAACTACCTGTTCTATTCAGTAAATCCTCATTGCTTATCTATTTTATGTATTATGTTTGTATCTGTTAATCCCATACTCCTAATTTATCCTTCCACCCTCTCCTTCCCGTTTGGTAACTATACGTTTATTTTCTCTGAGTCTGTTTCTATTTTGTACACAGAGTCACTTGTATTATTTTTTAGATTCCACATATCTAATAATATAATAATTGACATAACTTATCACTTGTAATATTTGTCCTTCTCTGACTTACTTCACTTAATATGGTAATTTCTAGGCCAACCCATGTTGTTGCAAATGACAGTACTTCATTCTTTTTATGGCTGAGTAGTATTCCATTGGATATTTATACCACATCTTCTTAAACTAATCATCTGTTGATGGGCACTTTGGCTGTTTCTATGTCTTGGCTATTGTAAATACTGCTGCTATGAAGACTGGGGAGCATGTATCTTTTCAAATTAGAGCTTTCATCTTTTCCAGATATATGCCCAGGAGTGGGACTGCTAGATCATAAAGTAGCTCTGTTTTTAGGTTTTTAAGGAACCTCTATACTCTTTTCCCTAGTGGCTGCACCAATTTACATTCTCATAAATCGTGTAGGAGGTTGGGAACTCCTATTTTTTATTTCTGTATCTATTTTTTGGCTGTGCTAGGTCTTTGTTGCTGTGAGGGCTTTTCTCTAGTTGCAGAGGCCAGGGGCTACCCTGTGTTGCAGGGTGCTGGCTTCTCGTCGCGGGGGCTTCTGTTGTTGAGGAGCACGGGCTCTAGGGCACACAGGTTTCGGTAGCAGCAGCACGTAGGCTCAGCAGTTGTGGACCCAGGCTCTAGAACACAGGCTCAACAGCTGTGGCACACAGGCTCAGTTGCTCTGCAGCATGTGGGATCTTCCTGGACCAGGGATCAAACCAATGTCTTCCGGGACCTGTGTCTCCTGCATTGACAGGTAGATTCTTTACCAATGAGCCACCAGGGAAGCACCTCTTATTTTTCAAAAAGTTTTATGAGATATAGCTTATATGCCACAACATTCACCCATTTTAAGTGTATAACTTGATGAATTTTAGTATGCTTACAGAATTGTGCAACCATTACCACAATTTTGGAATATTTCTATCAACCTGAAAAGAAACCTCATGCCCATTTACAACGACTATTTTGTTTTACTCCAGTTGTAGTAATCACTTTCAATATCGATGGATTTGCCTTTTCCAGACATTTCAATAAGTGGGATCATATATTATATGATTGGCTTTTTTCACTGGGAAAAGTGTTTTTGAGGTTCTTCCATTTCATAGCATTATCAGTACTTCATTCTCTTTTATTTCTGAATAATTCCATTATATGGATTTATCACATTTTGTTTATCTATTCACCAGTTAATAGACTATATTTGTTTCCTGGGTCTGCTGTAACAAATGACCACAAACTAGGTGGGTTATAAAATGAGAAATGTATTCTTTCACAGTTCTAGAGGTTAGATGTCTGAAATCAAGATGTTAGTAGGGTTAGGCTCTCTAAAGTCTTTAAAAGAAGATACTTCTTTGTCTCTTCTAGCTTCTGGTGGTTGCTAGCAGTCCTTGGCATTCCTTGGTTTGTAGATACTTCAGTCCAATTTCCACTTCCATCTTCATATGGCCTTCTCCCCCGTATATCTGTGTCTCTGAGTGCAAATTGCTTTCTTCTTTTAAGGACCCCAGTTATATTTGACTGAGGTCCCCTAATCCAGTATGATTTCACTTTAGCTTGATGACAAATGCAAAGACCCTATCTCCAAATAAGGTCATGCTCAAAGGTGCCAGGTAGACATGACTTGGTGGGGGTGGGGGGGATACTATTAAACCCAGTACATGGGCATTTGGTTTGTTTCCACTTTTTGGCTATTGTGGATAACGCTTCCATGAACATTTATGTACAAGTCTGAGCATGGACATATGTTTTCATTTCTAATACCTAGTAGTAGAATTTCTGGATCATAAAGTAAATTCATTTGTAACTTTTTCAGAAATTGCTAAACTGTCTTCCAAAGTGGAAATTATCCTCTCCCTTTATGTATTTATTTTACTTAGGATCCTTGATAATCTTTCTTCTGAGCAATATCAGCTTCCTGGACCCCTTAATCTCTCTGCTCACACTTCACATTTCATCACTTATTTGGTCATGTATTCATTCTCTCAGTCATCCATTTAATCAATCCACATCTATTTAAGTTTATCTCTATTAAAGCCCTCTGCAACACTCTAGGGAAAGAGACATTGTGACATTACACTAGCCTTCCAGGAATTCATGGTATATATGGAGAAATATATATTAATATAAACAATAAAATATATAAAGTGGTAGAACAGAGATAAGTTCACAGTCTTTTTCAAAACTGAAATTCTATTTGATGTTCTGTTTGGCACTGGAGAAGGGGAATAATGTCCACTGGAGCCCTTTGGGACTGAGAGGGGAGAGCCTAAATTGGTGGCCATTCCTGGAAATAGGGTAAATGAATGAGGAGGCTGAAAACTCACAAATGTACTACTACTCATGATTCCTCTAAGAACTCTTTATTGTTCTCAGATGTATCTATTCTTCATGACATCATGCTCATATTTTACTCTTAGGTCTCACTGAAAACATTTTTTTGACATTCTCTTAAGTTTTCTACAGCAATGCTGTTTCAGTGGAAAACATTTATATGATTTTTCTATGTGGAGTTTGATTTTTCACTTCTATGAGATCTATGAAATACTGATTTTTATTATGCTTCCAGACGTTTCCATTGCTTTCTCATTCATATCAATGTAACTCATAACTGTTCATGTTAATAGTTATGCTAACTTACCTATCAGTTGACTTACTACTCACACATGTCATTGGTTAGGCTGACAGTCAAGACTTCCCTTAACAGAAAGTTCCCACTCGCAGGGTTCGCTTATTAGCTTCCTATTACTACTATAAAAATTACCACAACCCTAGGGCTTAAACTTGCACAAACTTATGATCTTATAGTTTTGGAGGTCAGCAGACTGAAACGGGTCTCATAAGACCAAAATCAAGATATTAGCAGGGTTGTGTTCTTTCTGAAGTCTCTAACCCCTTAGAACACCTTCAAATCTCTCTTGGACTGTGACCTCCTGCCTCTCTCTTCCACATTTAAAGAACCTGCACAATTGGTGACACTGGGCCCATTCAAATAATCCAGGATATTTTAAGGTCAGATGATTAACAACCTTTATTCCCTTTGCCATGTAATATAACACATTCACAGGTTCCAGGGATTAGGGCTTGAACATCTTTGAGAGGTAAAGCCACATTATTCTACATTCCCTACAGGTGGCTTTAAATTTAGGTGGCCAGGCAGGTCTTCCCTATATAGTAATGCAGATAGGCTGGCAGTTAGCTCTGGGAGTTGGAGAACATGATGGGTTCTCTTTTGGGGTCAGGTTCAAGATCTGCTCCCTTTGAACAGGTACACAGTAGGTGAGCAGAGGTGACTAGCTCCTCAGAGATAGATAGCTCTAGGATCTAGTGGGCTGGCAGGGGCTTTACCAACTCCCCCACCCCAGCCCCACCCCATCACACAAAAGATGTGGGCAGGTCTCATGTGCTTCTCCTTGTCTTCCTACTGTTGTACAAGAAAGGGCTACTGGGAGGAAAGCAGCCAGGCTGGGTTCTCCCCCACACCACTCTCAAATTGTCCTGCTTTTTTGAAACTTAAGTCTTCAGGCACATTAGTGTCCACCTCTCTGATGTCCAGAGGGGAAGATGACATTTTTTTTGTTATGCTTTGTTGTTGTTCTGCTTTTTTCATTTGTTGAGTCATGTCAGCAGGAGGTTGTAAGATTACAAGGGTGAAATTTGGGTTTGGTTCAACATTTGGCTGCATTCCCCTCCCTGCTGCTATTCACCCCTTGGCCCTGTCCTCAAGTAGGTTTAAACCAGGATGGGTCATTAAAGAAGAGATGCTGAGTGGTTCCACTTGTACAGGACAGAGCAGTCAGATTCATGCAGTCAGAGAGTAGAAGGTAGTTGTCAGGGGCTGGGAGGAGGGGGAAATGGGAAGTTACTAATGAAGGGTCATAATTTTTTCATTGAACAGGATAGATAAGTTCTGGAGATCAGGTATACAACATTTTACCTATAATCAGCAATACTGTATTATACACTTAAGACTTTGTTAAGGGGGTAGATTTCACCTTGAATAGTTCTTGTCAGAATAAAACAAAATTTGTAAAAAAGTAAAGCAGTGAAGTCTAGTCTTAAAAACATTTCAAGACTACCCCCAAACAAACATATTTTTAAATGAAAAAAAAACCTTTTTAATTTATTCCCCCCCCCAGAAAAAACCCCCCAAAAAACCAGGTTTAAACATAGCTTTTAAAGGAACATATTCTAATTCAGTAGATTTGGGGGTGGGGGCAGGACCTGGGAATCATATTTTGAATATCTTTATCCTCAATTCTGATGCACAGCCACAAAAGAATCACTGATTTAAAGTTAGGCACAATGATACTTTGAATTTATGTTAGGAAATAAAGAAAAGTCCATAAACATTTGTTTTGATCTGTCCCCTGACCAATGTGACCCTAAAACAAAGAATTCAAAGGCTCAGTACTATACTAATAGAGGAAAAAGCCATACAGAAATGTAAATAAATGCAAAGAATTTATTATTTATTATTATTTATATATTATTTATAATTTATTATTATTATTAAATTTATTATTTATTAAAATGTGAAGAACTAACCTGCCACACCCACAATTTCAGAGAACTTTTTCTTCTCTTCCCCCAAATACAAATTGAAATGTAGTGTGGGAGGGAGAAGAATGCTTAGGATTTGAAGCATAAAGTGCCGGGAAGGAGGGCTGTTTTGCAATATCCTTTCATACCTCTTTAGTATTTTCCAGTTGACAAAGTGTTGTCACTGATATTGCTTCACTGATCCTCGCAATGAAACAGAGAGCTCAGCTGGAAAGGCAGAGAGGGAATCCAGGCTCAGAGAAAAGCCACATTCATTGCCTAGGGTGCTACAGAGCTGAACCTGTCTTCAAACTTCATTCTATTTCTCCAGCTTTTTCTCTGTCATACCATGGCATTTACAGTGGGACAGAGAGGATGCCTGCTCCCCCAGCTTTTCCTTACACCCTTAAGCTGGCTCTGCTCTCTGCAGGGCCTCCCCCTTTAGGTCGGTACCTGGGCAGCAGCGGCCACCTCGTAGCCGTCAGGGTTCATGGACGGCATGATGTGGATGCGCGTGTCCTCCACCAGCCGGACGATGCGCTGGTTCCTGTTGCGGAACTCCTCACACAGGAACTCCGACAGCTGCAGCAGCAGCTCACGGCCTAGCACCTCATTGCCGTGCATATTCCCCACATACTTGACTTCCGGTTCCACTGCAAGTGAAACACACGCAGGAAGAAGATGGGGAAAGCTAGTAAGTGCTGCTGATTCCTAACCGTGCCAAGGGACATGTTCCTTCTTTTTCAGTAATGAATAAACGAAAACCTCTTGCTTCTGTTAGGTCTTTGCCAATAACCCCTGAGCCCCGTTTGAATAAACTGTAACTACAAATGCTACAACAGTTCATGCCAGCGATAATAATGTCTACTATTTGTTAAAACTCTACTGTGCACTAGGCATTTATGTTATTGCTAATCTTCACAGAAAATCTGTAAAGTCGGCATTATTAGCTTCAGGATGAGGGTATGGAGTATGGAAGAGGTTAAGTAACTTGTCTGAGGTCACCTGGCTGATTAACAATGGAGGTCAAAGCCCAGAGGTAGCTTAATGCTTCTCAGAGACAAACTTTTTCAGGATAAGGATGGTGCTTTTCCAAGATGTGCTAGCCTAGACTCCTCTAGGTTATAGCATAACAGTTCCTAATTGTACCAGTTAAAAATATAATTTTCCTGGTACTCAGGAGACTAAAATCTCCCATTCACATCTGAGAATGCTGTGTCTTGAGGCACAGAGTAGGAAGGAGTCTATGTTTGTCGCATTCCTTAGTCTTTTCTTTGGCTATGTTAACTGTGCAACTGAAGTAAGAATTGAGGTCATTAAAAGAGCCTCTAGAATCACTTAAAGAAAATCATTCTTGCCCTACTTTTAAAAGGAAGAAAGGAGAAAAGCTCTAGCCAATGATTTCCCTTCTACTTAACACACTCCTGCCTCCATGCCTTTTCTGATTCTGTGCCTCTTCATCTCCACATTTCCACGTCCTCTTCACCGTCCTTCCAGGCTCAAATGCTCCTTATTCCATGAAACCAACTTTGATTCTCCTTGCTGGGAGTGAATTCACTATTAAACGTCTCTTTTATTATATTTACCACTTTCTACTCTGAACTTCTACTTTAATTTTGTACATGTCCTGTTTTCTTTACTGGACCTGGCCCTTGCAATATATGCCATTTTAAATTTTCTTTGGGACACAATCCATTGCTATTTATCTTAGTAAAGCTAGAGCAGTCTTTCCCAAAGGAATGTCTATAACCCCTACGGATTGTGTAGTAGATTTTCTATCAAGTGCATTATTTAATCTTAGTGTATTTCTTTGCTCTTATCATGTCTTTCCTGCTTTTCTTGGTGTTAGAAAGTGAAAGTCACTCAGTCATGTCTGACTCTTTGCGACCCCATGGACTATACAGTCCATGGAATTCTCTAGGCCATAATACTGGAGTGGGTAGTCTTTCCCTTCTCCACGCTATCTCCCCAACCCAGGGATCGAACCCAGGTCTCCTGCATTGCAGGTGGATTCTTCACCAGCTGAAACACAAGGGAGGCACTTCTTGGTGTTATCGCTTATTTTAGGAAAGGATGGTGATAGCAGATGGCAGGTAGTATTTTTCAACATCCTTGTTCATTAAAATAAAATTTGGAAAATCTATTTTAGTCCCCTCCAATCTTATTTAAAAAACATTATATATATATATATATATATGTAAATATATATGTATTATATGTATAATACATACATATTTTTAACTTCTGTGAAATCCAAAAGTTTGGGAACCACTGCCCTGTAGAACCTAGCATAGTGCCCTGCACTGAGTAGGTGTTCAATATAAAATTCTTTTGTCTCTACTTTCCATATATCCATAATGCAACCATTTCTCCTAACAACCACTGCCATCATTTTGGTACAAGCCCTGACACCTGCATACCTGGATTATTACAATAAATATCCTACTTGAACTCCCTGTATCAGCCTAGCCATGCAACTCTATTCTCTTGAGTCAGTGGTTGGCAAAATTTCTCTGTAAAGGACCAGACAGGAAATCCTTTGGGCTTCCAGGGCTACATTGTCTTCATTGCAGCTACTCAATGCTTCCAGTGAAAGCAGACATGGGCAATACAGAAACAAATGGGTGTGACTGTATTTCAGTGAAATTTTATTTACCAAAAGAGGTAGCTGGCCCTCAGGACTCTAGTTTGCCGACCCTTGTTCTGAGTGATCTTTCAAAAATTTTAGTCAGGTCATCTCACTCCTCTGCTTAAAACTCTCCAAAGGCTTCTCACTTCACTCAGAGCAAAAGCCAAAATTTTTGAACAGGCCTGTAAGGCCTCACGTGATCTCCTCCTGCCCCCTGAGCCCTGACAACTCTGCACTGACTTGCTTTCCCACGGTTCTCTCTGCTGGGGCCACAGGGGCCTCCTTGCTGTTCCTAACACATGCCAAGCACACTCCTGCTCCCCGCTCTGTGCAGCACTTTCATCCCTGATATCAGTATGGCACCTCCATCATATGCTCAAAAATCACCTCAAAGGAAAAGATTTCCTAAAAAGCAACACCCCTGTAACAACTCACCTGCCGAATCAACTAGCCCTGAAAATGGATGGCGCTGGAGCGTCGGGCCCATACCCGGCCATCGCCGGCAGTCGGAGAGGCGCGAGAGGGACGGGAGGCGAGGGGTCGGCGTGGGGGCGCGGGGAAAGCAACACCCCTGCCCTGCTCAATCCACCATCCTCCGTGACTCTCCATCTCTCCTTCCTGGTTTCTTTTTCTCAACAGCACTTATTTCAGCTGATATAATTATATTTATTTAGTTATCTATTTATGGCCAGTCTTATCCCGCTAGAATTAAGACCCTGGGAGCAGAGTCTTCATTTTATTCTCTGTGCTATATTCAGAGTCTACCAAAATGCTTGCACTGAGTAGGTAATCAGTAATATTTGTGGATTAATTAAAGAATGGATGAAAGGAATGAATGGATGGACAGCTGACAGGGCATCAGAGAAAAGAGGGATCAGTGAGATAGAATAGTATAAAAAGGTTCAGGAAAGGCCTCGAATGCTAGAAATAGGGGCAGCTTAAGAAAGGGGCACAGAATGAAGGGCTAAGCCTACAATGCCCATTAGCATCCACAAGCTTCCGAAATAAACATGCAACCTGAGTAAAAGAAGGGTGTTTGCTATGCAAGTGCATCTTCAAAGCAAGGCCCTGGTCATCAGCTAATCACGAAGCCTTCCTTGAGCCAGGCTCCCCACCCCTCACACACCTCCCCCCACTGACCACATAATATTCTGAAGCTGTCATGGATTGTAAGATTGCCACCCAATGGGTGTTGGGTGCCACCCATGGGTGTAAGATTGCCATTGAAGGTTTTTAAGCAAGGGAGTGAGGTGATTATGTCAGTAATTTGGCCATCTGGCATCTGTGTTTTAAATGCAGGGATGAGAGAGTGGTGGCTGTTAGGAGTTAGGAGAACAGTTGGGAGACCTGCGCAATCACTTAGGCAGGTTGTGATGTAATATGGGCTAGGGTGTGGGGTGTGGAAGTGGAGAGGAAAAGAGACTTGAGGTTAACAGTTTGAAAGAGGAAATGATGTATTTGCATGTCACAATTGCTGGTAGGTAAAGCAGCAAAAGCACCGAGAAATTAGAGACAACTTAAATGCCTATCAATAAATGAACTGTTAAGTACAACCATACAACCATGGAATATTATGCAGCTGAAAATGATAATGCAGATCTACATTTCCAGACATGTATGCTATTCATCAAAGACTAGGATATAAAAAAAGCAGATATAGTATGATTCCATCTTTATTTAAAAAATGCAAAGAAGAAAGTCTGCAAGGAGATACATCAATATGTTAACAATGGTCATCTCTGAGTGGTGAGATTATGGATAAGGGTTTTTCCTTATCTAATTTCTATTTTAATCCAAACATGGATTGCTTTTATAATAGTAACAAATAATAAATAATGCAATGAATAAAATGAATAACCCAGACCTCAGATTCTCTCCAGGATCCCAGACTCTGATTACACTGTCATTCCACAAAGAGCTATCCCTAAACTCTTCTAAGTTTCCCGGCAGAATGAGAAGAGCTAATTGTTTCTCCAGAGGCATTGGATAGGGAAAGGCAGGACAGAACTAGCAAGCAAGGAAGGAGGGAAAGGGAGTGCAGGGAGGATGGGAAGGGAGCAGGGAAGAAGACTCACTCTTTTACCATTAAGGTCTTGAGCAAACAGAACCCAAACAGGGGCAGCAGACAGGAGCTTGAATTGGGGTTGCAGCTCTCCAGAGGCTGGGCCAGTTTGAGGACTAAGTAAGGAAATACTTAGCACAGACTGGGGAAGTGGTGATACTTCACAGCTAGAGGGTCCATGGACCTTCCCAGAAACCACCCCAGTTACTGGATTTGGAAGGCAAGGGTCCTGCCGCCACACACTTTAAGACACACGCTCAGGGCTTACAGGGTTCGTGGATTCCGGGGTAGTCGCTGAATTCCAGCACGTAGAGGTGTCTCCCCTTCACACTGCGCCCAATGCTGTAAACCCGAGTGATGTGGGGACATTCATTGTGCACCTTGTACAGCATCCGCACGAGCTCATCATAGCGGTGATGGCGAAAGGTCACTGGGGCAACCAACTTGAAGAGAAGGAGGTGGAGGAAGATTGAGACCAGGTCTGACATCTTGCTGGGCTTTTTCAGAAACTAAAATAGGCCCTGCTTCTCCCAGTAACCAGTCAAAATCCAAGGGCCAATAACCAGCTCTTCTTGTTTCCCGCTAGTAAACACCAGTGTGACAGCACCTGGGAAGAAAGTTCAGAATTGTCCGTCCAAAGCCAGAAATGATTTGTGTAGCTCTGGAACAGGCACTCATCTCCCCTCCCCCCATTTGTCTGCCTCTCCTAATCTATGAAAACCTTTTGAAAGGTTTTTGCAGTTCCCCAGATTGGGTTGTTTTCACTGATTCTGGTTTACTGATTAACTGGACTGTAAACAGGCTTCAATAAATAGCTGCTTATAACCCTTTGATTCCCAGAGAATTTTGAGAAGCTTGGCCTGTCCTTCTTCCCTGTATTACAATATAGGGAAGGGTATTAAAATAGAGCGCTTGTCCTTTTGATCCATTCTACATCTTATCTTTCTGAAGCACAGCTGTGTCTTGTCCCTTTTTGCCTCAAAAATCTTTCAACAAATACCAATGACAAAATGACAAAGTGAGCCACATTTTGGGAGAAAACAGTTGCCAATCATGTATCTGACAATATATCCAGAATAAATCAAGAATTCTTACAACCCAATAATAAAACTAACCCAATTTAAAAGTGGGCAAAAGATCTGAATAGACATTTTACTAAAGTAGATACATGAATGACTAATGAGCACATTAAAGATGTTCAACATTATTGGTCATTAAGGAAATGCAACTTAAAATCACAATGAGATATCACATTACACCCACATCTAGTGGCTATAATCAAAAAGACATAATAACAAGTGTTGTTGAGAACAAGGAGAAACTAGAACCTTCATGCATTGCCAACGGGAACATAAACAGTGCAGCCACTTTGGAAAACAGTTTGCAGTTTCTTAAAGGTTTAAATATATACTTACTATACAACCCAGCAATTCCCTTCCTAGGTTATCTACTCAAAAGAAATAAAAACATATATCCACACAAAAACTAGTATGTGAATGTTCAAAGCAGTATTATTCATGATAGGAAAGTAGAAACAATCCAAATATCCATTAACTAATGAATGAACAAACAAAATATGGCATATCCTTACAATGGAATATCATTTGACAATGAAAAGAAATGAAGTACTGATACATTATACAAGATGGATGAACCTTAAAAATATTATGTTTAGTGAAAGAAGACACAAAAGATCACATATTATATGATTCAATTCATATAAGATGTTTAGAAAAGACAAACATATAGAGACTGAAAGTAAACTAGAGGTTGGCTAGGGCTAGGAGTGAAAATAGAGAGTGATTATAAAAGGGCACAAGGTTTCTTCTGGTGATAGAAGTGTTCTCAAATTAGATTGTGGGGAATGTACAGCTCTGTAAATATACTAAAATGCACAGAATTGTAAACAGGAAGTAGACGAATTTTATGATATACAAATTCTGCCTCAATAAAGCTGCTTTAAAAAAAAAAACAAAGTAATTAAGTACAGTTCCCCAAAAGTTAACTATAAATTTACCATACAATACAACAATTCCACTCCTGGGTACCTACTCAATACAACAAAGACTTGTACACAAGAATATTCAGCCTTATTCATAATGACCATGAAAGTGGAAACTACTCAAAGGTCCATCAACTGGTGGATAAATAGAATGTGGCAGGTACATTGATACAATTATAGACTATTCAGCAATAAAAATAAAATATTAATATACATGCTACAACATGGATGGACTTCAAAAACATTATGCTAACTGAAAGCAGCCAACACAGAAAACCCACTTATTGTTATGATTCCATTTACATGAAATGCTCTGCAAAAGTAAACCTACAGAGGAAAAGTAAAATAGTGACTGCCAGGGCTGGGAGTGGGAGCAGAGATTCACTGTAAGTGGGCATGAGGGACTTTGCTGGAGGAATGAGGATATTCTAAAACTGGGTGATGGTCGCATAATTTGGTAAATTTACTAGAAATCACTGAATTGCACACTTAAAATGGGTGAATTTTATGGTATGTAAACTATACTTTGATAAAGTGGTGGGTTTTATTTTTTAAAAAAGCAAAGTCTCAGTGAATCTCTATGCACCAGAGTGTAAAATCCAAATGCTTCTGCCAGGTTTTCAACTCATCCCAACTGTGATCTCACCCCACAGAGGCCCCACCACCCTGCCTGCTGTCTTCTGATCATGTCCTCATCACTTGATTTCCTGCTTTTGCTTACGCTGTTTCCCCAGGTAACTTAACTCAGCTTCAAACCCTGGGTCTTCTTCACTTCCCCTTGCAGTTACTGTTACCATCAGTCTTTGTACTCCAATCTTACAACTTTGCCTGTTGTGCACTTATCCACCAGGCTAGGTGTTAGGTGTTAGGACAGAGGGCAGCCCGGCCCCGCCCTCTACCCCCTGGGATGAGCATCAGCCTCAAGCAACCAGCCTGGCACAGGTGCACATTTGGTGATGAATGATCAGACCCATTGTTGACTTTTCTTCTTGCATCCTGCTGTTCTGCCCTCAGCAAACTTTCTCCAGGAAATTCTATGCTTTTATAACCTGTCCGTAAAGCTAGCTATTAACTCTTGGACATATTGGTTGAATAAACTAAGCCAGGCCAATCTGGCCCACAGAGAGTCTAGAGAGTTGGCTCAAGATAAGGACCAAGTCAGCAGTACTACAGAGTAAAAAAACCACAGGATTTTGCACCCACTGTTAAAACCCCATAATATTCTGATGAGATCCTGACACCACAGGTAGTGAGAGCAGGCATCAAGAGAGAAGGATGAAAGCACGTCGCTGATGCTGTTACACACTAAGCCCCTGATCAAGGACTGATGAAACAAAATTTACAGTTTAAGGCAGGACAAGAAAAAATTGAACGTCAAATTCTCTGTGTTTGTTTGGACCTCTCCCTCCCTCACCAGATGCAGTGTACATCTGCGTTATACATTAACAAGAGCTCCTCAAAGGTGGGCCTGCTCTACAGTACAGATCGTTTTCTGTTTTTTTTTTTCTTTCTTCTGACAGCTAGCAACATAACTTCTTAAAAGAACAGTTCTTTCCCAGCTCTGTAGGGGGTCATGATGATTTGCTGATGATTACTTTGCTTGTGTCTATCTGGACCATGTGTCCTTGGTGAATTTTATGTAAAATATCAGTATGTCATTTTGACATACGATCCTTTGTCTTGAAATTGTATAAGACTGTGCCTTCTACTTCTAACAGGTGGAATAGTTCTCAGAGCTCTTTAAGAATCTGCTTCCTGGGTTACAATCCTCAATCCTTTCTAAGAATCTGCTTCCTGGGTTACATTTGAATAAAATCCCCCCTTCCCCCACCCTTAACTTGATAATCAATTGAATTTGTCAACAGGACAGTACCTGTCACTACTAAAGGCTTGACTCAGTGCTCCTTAGATAACCCTAAATTGTTCCTCTGCAGAAGAATTTCCATTTCTTTGGTAAATGTGTCTACAGTTCTTAAGGTGATCTCATCCATGCTAAACAAATGGGTCTCATTGAACTATAAGCAAGGGTCAGCAGGGCTGTGTTCTATTCTGGAGGCTCCAGGAGAGAATGTGCTTTCTAGGCTTTTGTAGTTTTTAGAGGCTGTTTGCATTCCTTGGCTTATGGCTTTTTCCTCCATCTTTAAAGCCAGGAATGGCCCACTGAGTCTTTCTCCCATCTCATCACTCTGATTCTGACCCTCTTGCCTTCCTCAGGACACTTGGTATTACACTGGGCCCACCTGGATAATCCCTCCATTTTAAGATCAGCTGATTAGCAAACTTAATTCTATCCACAAACTTCATTCTCCCTTGCCATATAACATAACACATTCACAAATTCCTGGGATTAGGATGTGGATCCATTTGGGGGTCATTATTATACCTACCACAGAAGGATATAGGACTCTGATCTGATCCAACACCCACATATCCTCCAGCAAGCCATCCCTGATCCTCCAAAACTAGGTTAGGTGACCCTGCTTGACGGCCCATGTGGTTATGTCCATCAGTCTTCCCCTAGTGTTGGGCTTGCTCACTAGTCTGTATCTTTGAGAACAGTAACTGCCTTTTTCACTCTTGATTATCTGTCTCTTCACTAGAATGTAAGTACCACATGGTCAGGAATCTTTGTTTTATTCTGTATGAAAAATGATACAAGTAAAGCCTTTAGATATATACAATCCACTTATTCAATATATATGTTAAGTGAAAGAACTATATTCCCATCACCTAACCTGGTCTCTAGCACAGAGTAGATAGATGCTTAATGCTGCTGCTGCTGCTGTTACTATTAATACTGTTAATAATATTTATTAATCCCTTACTATGTGGCAGGTAGTAGTCATGTATGGATGTGAGAGTTGGACTATAAAGAAAGCTGAGTGCCAAAGAATTGACGCTTTTGAACTGTGGTGTTAGAGAAGACTCTTGAGAGTCCTTTGGACAGCAAGGAAATCCAACCAGTCCATCCTAAAGGAAATCAGTCCTGAATAATCATTGGAAGGACTGATGCGGAAGCTGAAACTCCAATACTTTGGCCACCTGATGTGAAGAGCTGACTCATTTGAAAAGACCCTGATGCTAGGAAAGATTGAAGGAGGGAGGAGAAGGAGACGACAGAGGATGAGATGGTTGGATGGCATCACTGACTTGATGGACATGAGTTTGAGTAAGCTCCGGGAGCTGGTAATGGACAGGGAAGCCTGGTGTGCTGCAGTCCATGGGGTCACAAAGAGTCAGACATGACTGAGCAACTGAACTGAACTCACTGTGCAAAAGGACTCACATATATTATCTTGCCTGATTCACACAACTCATGAGGAAGGAGCTATTTTCCCTCCATCCTATACAGATGGACACTGAGGTTATATAAGTTCATTATTTTGCCCAAGGTCAAATGGCCTAAAAGAGAGTTGAACTTGTCAACTCAGCGAAGGCCAAGACTAAAATTGTCTGTCTCTGCATATGCTAAGCATATGCACCCCACTCCAGTGGGGCTTTGGCACCCCACTCCACTACTCTTGCCTGGAAAATCCCATGGATGGAGGAGCCTGGTAGGCTGCGGTCCATGGGGTCGCTATGAGTCGGACACAAGTGAGCGACTTCACTTTCGCTTTTCACTTTCATGCATTGGAGAAGGAAATGGCAGCCTACTCTAGTGTTCTTGCCTGGAGAATCCCAGGGACGGGGGAGCCTGGTGGGCTGACGTCTATGGGGTCGCACAGAGTTGGACACGACTGAAGTGACTTAGCAGCAGCAGCAGCATATGCTAAGTGAAATAAACCAGAGAGAAGAAGACAAATATTGTATTATCTCACTCATGTGGATTCTAAAAAAGCCATACTCATAGAAACAGAGTAGTTGTGTCTGGAGCAGATGGGTAGGGAAAATGAGATGTTGATCAAAGGCTACAAACTTCAAGCTGTAAGATGAGTAAGTTCTGGGATCTAAGGTACAGCATGGTGACTATAGTTAATGGGACTGTATTATATATTTGAAAGTTGCTAAGAGAGTAGATCTTAAGTGTTCTCATCACCCATACACAAGTATATGAGGTGATGGAGGTGTTAATTAACCCTAATGTAGTAATCATTTTGCAATGTATACATGTATTAAATCATCATGTTGTATACCTTAAAAGTACACAATGTTGTATGAAAATTACACTTCAGTGAAGGTGGAAAAAAACTTTTTAAAATATCCTATCTCTCTGATACTCAAGTTCCTTCTCTTTCTGAAACTGCTTTAAGAGGCATTGTGTGCCCTCTGGCTTCAGGGCATATGCTCTGGTACTCTATGTGAAATTTCAGGGAAGGAGTGCCAGTCTCAGCCCTGAAATACAGAGGGTGTTCCCTGTTTACAACAACCCAAAGTTCATACAGGCAGGGAAGGAACATTCCTCTTCTAGAGAAAGGGCATCATCTATTTATGTTTGTGGTAAATTCCTACCCACAATAGGAAAGGAATACATCCCCCAATACCTGAAGTCTTGGACAGAGCTGGAGCTCTTGGGGGTTGGGGAAGGCTGCAGCAGAAAGCTCTCCTGTCTGACATTCTGCCAGTGTCTTGACTCAAATCTTGGGAAATCAGCCCTGCAGAGCCTTTTTTAGGCAAATGAATCAAACTTTCCAAGCCACACCTTTGGTTATCTTAGTTTTAAAATGTCTTTCTATCCTCTAGCAGTAACTCTGAGCTTGTGCAGAGCACTCTCAATGTAATTTAAGCCTGCTTAATAAATTATCAGTTGACTAGACTTATAAATGAATCAAGAGTCCAGCTCAATTCAAGTTAACAATGACTCAGAGTTAGAGTTTTATGGGTTCGGAGAGGATAGAGCAAAAAGGAGCCTGGCCAAGCACGGACAGTAAGGAAAGTTGGTGCTCAGGACAGATTCTTCTAATTCTTTGCCTAGAACGTTCTCCTCTAAGCTCATCTTATACTTCTGATATTAGCACAACAGTGAACAACACGTGGGTTTCCCTGGTGATTCAGTGGTAAAAAATCTGCCTGTCAATGCAGGAGATGTGAATTTAATCCCTGGGTCAGGAAGATAACCTGGAGAAGGAAATGGCAACCCACTCCAGTATTCTTGCCTGAGGAATCCCATGGACAGTGGAGCCTGGCGGGCTGCCGTCCATGGGGTCGCAAAGAGTCAAACACGACTTAGCGACTGAACAACAACAAACTACACATGGAGACTTTACCCTGATATTTCACTTAAAGAGGTCTCCCCTGGTTATGCTCAGTCTTATCTCCTGTTTATTTTAATCAGAATATGTGACTTAGTCTGTAATTACCTCATTTACTTCTTTATTGTCTACTGGCTTTCTCTCTCAGTAGAAGATAAACTCGGCAAAGGCCAAAACTAATTTATCTTACTTACCATTCATCACTAAATCCCAGTACAATGTGCAGGATAAATTTTAAAATGAAGAAAGTAACATATGGACTGAGATCTGAATGAGTAGATGTTAACCAGATTAAAAACAGAAAAGGAGTGTGTGTCTGGGGAGAGTTTTGAGAGGGGTGAGCCTTACTGATTCCTCCTCATCACACTGACCCTGTGGAAATTGGCAAGGGTCTGACCTTGAATTTCTTTTCTTTATTGGCACTTAATTTCAGATGATCTCATGCGCAAATCCCACTGTAAGCTGATTACTCTCAAATTTATATCTTCTTTTATTGCTCTGAGCTCCAAAACTGCATTTCCAACTCCCTGTCAATGCAGGGAGGATTTCTAGTAGGTACCCATGCCTAAGGCGACTTACCCGCTTCCAGTTCCTGGAGCCAGAACAGAGCCTTACAGATAGAAGTTGTTATTGTTTAGTCACTAAGTCATGTCTGACCCTTTGTGATCCCACGAACTGTAGCCCACCAGGCTCCTCTGTCCATGGGATTTCCCAGGCAAGAACACTGGAGTGGAATGCAATTTCCCTCTCCAGGGGATCTTTCCAACCCAGGTACTGAAACTTCATCTCCTGCCTTGGCAGGCTGATTCTTTATCACTGAGCCACCAGGAAAGCCAAACTATGTCTACAAATGGCACCAACTGATGACGGGTCGACTGGATGAGGGGAAAACAATCTTGTCCCCAAGACTTCCTTATCATCTTGCCGTTTCATATTTCTTCTTCAAAGTACTTATTACTATCTGATACATTATATATCTGTCTGTTTATTCTCTTCTCTCCCTATAAAGATATAAGCACCTTGTGATCAAGAATGGATCTCTCTTATTTTCTGATGTGTCTCTAGCAACTAGACTGGGGCCTGACATGTAGTAAGTTCTCACTGAATACTTGTGGAGTCAGTGAATGATTGAATGATTACATGCTTTTACCCACATAATCCCATTTAACATTCACCTCAATCTTTCTTGAGACCATTATATCCCATGAATATACATGAAGATCTCTAAAATTTAAGGTGATGTTTCCCAGCTCACACAACATATAGTTAGACAATCTGGAGATTAAATTAGCTGTCTGACTCCAAAGCTGGGTGCTTTTCATGACACTGGAATGCCTTCACCACTTGAGCCTGGTTACATCATGAAAACTGCCTCTAATCTGGCCTCCAGTTCTTAAGGGTAATTGAAAAATCATTTTCAAAAAATAACTGAATATGACCATGTAAACATGAGATATTTTTGTTATGAAAACAGAAAAATATAAAGATAAAAATAAGACACGACCCCCATACTCCATCAGCTAGGAATAGCCACTGTAATCAACTGGTAACAATTGATCTTATTGTGATGACTCTTAAAATCTGTTCCTTCTTCCCTTTTTAGTTTCCCCACATTGGCAAACATTACCATGACTGACCCAATTCCTGACACCAAAACCTAGGACTCATCCACAAATCCTCTCTTTATCTCATTCCCTATATCACCAGGTTATACAGACTGCTTTGAAAATATGTCTGGAAACTATTTCTCTCACCTTGATCACTGTCATCTTAGTCCAGAGGACCATATATTTCTTGCTTAGATGGTAATGATTGCCCCATCATATGTTTCTTGTTTGGACAATGACAAAAGCCTCCTCAAATATTCCCCATTTCCATTTGGCCCTACTAGTTTTATTCCCTACAAAGTAGCTAGAGTGTTTTAAAACATAAATTACTTTCAGAGTCAAAACATTTCAGTGATTTCCATGCTTAAAATATAAATTCTTATAATGGTATTAAGGCCCAGTAAGCAACAGTCCCAAAACCCTTCTACTTTCTTAAACATACCAAGTTTGTATCTACCACAGGGCCTTTACACTTGCTATATTTTCTGCCTGGAATGCTCTTATCTTAAATGTTTGCATGCTCTTATCTTAAAAGTTGGCCCTTTACATCACTTAAGTCCATACTCAAATACCACAGCCCTAGAGTGGCGGGCTCTGATCTTCCTACCTGAACTAGTCCCTGGCTGCTACCCCTTATCATTCTCTATTCCTTTTACTTGATTATTCTTCATAATACTTATCACTAGCTAAAGGCAAACTATATAATTATTTGTTCATTTTTTGCGTGTTGTATTCACCACTAAAATGTAAGTTTCATGAAGCCAAAGATTACTGTCTTCTCTTGCTTTTTCCTCTGTCCGGCCTTTTTGTTTTCCTCTTCTTTTCACTACCTTTCCCTCAATGCTTAACATAATGTTTAACACTTACTAGGTGTTCACTAAATGCTTGTAAAGAATGAATTTGCAGATAGGGGGACAGACAAATAATTTTACAAAAAAGAGATCATAGTCTTTATGCTTTTAAAAATAAAAATTACTACACAACATATATTTAACAGAAGAAAAAGAAGTTGAAATAAAACTGAAGGAATAACTCACCTTTAGAAAAATGTTTCTTCATAAGATGCAATATTGATGCTGTCAACTTTAATGGCTCTAGAGGGAAAAAAAAACATAGAAATCATTAAGGGATGGTGATTATGTTGCTATGTTTTTTCAACCACATTTGTAGAGAAGGATAAAGAGTTTAACAGAAATATAACTGAAACTTAAATGAAATTTATTTTTTCAAGATATTAGGTTGATACCTTTTCAGAGAGCATTTATCTGGCCTTTGCAGTAAGTATTGTTTACTCGTCAAAACCTGCCACAAAAACCAAAGCTGTCAGTGTCGCTTATAAAGAGCCATGCACTCCTGGTGCTTCAAGGCTATCTTTGTAATGCTTTACCTTTTCTTTTCTTTTTTCTTCCTGAATACTTCCTTTGGGCAGTTTCCTACTATTCTGCCTTCCTGTGTGGTTTTTTCTAATTTCTCTGATTTTCATGTGTGTTTCCTGCCCCCAACACCTTATATCCTTTAGGATTAGAAAGAAAATGCCAAACAGTTGGAGCTTTACCACTTTCTTACATAAATGGAGTTTGGAAGTGTTAGGTAGGAAGTTAGGCATGAGCTCCTTGGAAGAAAAGTTATGACCAACCTAGACAGCATATTAAAAAGCAGAGACATTATTTTGCCAACAAAGGTCTGTCTAGTCAAGGCTATTGGTTTTTTCAGTAGTCATGTATGGATGTGAGACTTGGACTATAAAGAAAGCTGAGTGCCAAAGAATTGATGCTTTTGAACTGTGGTGTTAGAGAAGACTCTTGAGAGTCCCTTGGACAGCAAGGAGATCCAACCAGTCCATCCTAAAGGAGATCAGTCCTGGGAGTTCATTGGAAGGACTGATGTTGAAGCTGAAACTCCAATACTTTGGCCACCTCATGCGAAGAGCTGACTCATTTGAAAAGACTCTGATGCTAGGAAAGATTGAGGGCAGGAGGAGAAGGGGACGACAGAGGATGAGATGGTTGGATGGCATCACCGACTCGATGGACATGGGTTTGGGTGGACTGTGGGAGTTGGTGATGGACAGGGAGGCCTGGTGTGCTGCAGTCCATGGGGTCATAAAGAGTCGGACACGACTGAGCAACTGAACTGAATTGAATTGAACTAGGCATGAGCAGTGACTGCTGGCCTGGCTGAAAAGGATGCAACTTGATCTCTAAACCCCATTCCAGACACACCCAAGAGAGCTCACAGATATGCCACAAAAATAACCACAAAGACTTTTCCAACTCCTGCACATGCATCCTACCTAGGCACACAGTGGAACGCAAACTAACCACAGGGGTTTCTCCAACTCTGGCACATGTGCCCTTGATGCACAGCTGTGTCCTCAAGTAACCTTAGGCAGGTAGGCACCTATTGTGCATGTGTGCTAACTTGATTCAGTCATGTCCAACTCTTTGCAACCCTATGGACTGTATCCCACCAGGCTCCTCTGTCCATAGGATTCTTCAGGCAAGAGTACTGGAGTGGGTTGCTGTGCCCTCTCCAGGGGATCTTCCAGGCCCAGGCTTTGAACCTGTGTCTCTTACATCTCTTGCGTTGGCAGGTGGGTTCTTTACCACTATAAGAGCCCATTAAGGATTCAGAAATATTCTATACATACATATATCTGATTATAACAGACTGAATTATGGGGAAGACATGCACAATGCAGCCTGTTGTCATATAACTTGCAACTGTCAATTGGCCTTGATGGTTCACCCATTTGCATTCCCTTTCCTGATTGGTGGCAGGTACAAGCCCTATTTTGCACAGGGCAGAACCAAGAGAAGGATACAGGTGAGTATAAAAAGGAAAGCCAAACTGGATCCCTGCCACTCCTTTGGGGATGGCCCACTCCCATATCTCAGGAGTGTACTATCCTCTGTCTGTTTAATAAAAGGTCTGCTTGAGTATAACTAAGTTGTAACCAGTCTGTTTCAAATCCTTACTATGATAAGACAGTCCGTCATTCCAAGGGAGAGAAGCAGTGACAAGACCAGTGTTGTGTTCATCAAATGGTCCAGGCACATTCTAGCTTGTTACTCCACCTGTCTCAACACACACTTAACTTATTGTCTGGACAGATCTTCCAGCCCCATGTTCACATTCACATTCTAGCCACCCCGCTGGTGGGAATGAGTAAATGGAATGTGCTAGATACATATTCAGCAGTAAAAAGAAGTGGAGTACTAATCCATGCTGAGACATAGATGAACTTTGAAAACATTATGTTAAATGAGAGAAACCAATCACAACCCCCCCCTCCCCACGTATTGTATGATTCCATTTATATGTGGTATGTGCTTTATATCTCAAAAAAGCTCCTTAAAAAATGAAAACAAAAGCAAACTTCCCGTAGTTTTACATGGCTCCCACTTACATCTCATAGGCAGTCACGTGGTCATGCCTATTTGCAAGGGAAGCTGACAAATGTAGACTTTATCCCAGCCAGCCAGCCATGTGCTCAGCTAAAATTCAGAGGTCCTGGTATAGCACAGGGAACTATATTCATCATAATCTATAATAGACAAAAATCTGAAAAAGAATATACATATAAAACTGAATCACTTTGCTATACACAAGAAACTAACATACAATTGTAAATCAATTATACATCAATTTAAAGAAGTCAGAGGTTCTCTTACAATAAAAATAGGACATCTATTGCAGAACACTGACCATCTAGTCAGACCTTAGACCTTGTCCATCTACCTGCAGAGAATCACTGCATGTACTTCTCGGGAATGTGACATTTAATTTTACATAAATCAATTTTTCTCTCAAAGTCTATGTAGGGATGTATTGGCTCTGCATTCTCATATATTTTAGGTCAAAATTCTCTTTTTTTGGCAGCTACTCTTCACAGTGTTGTTTTATAACTTTTTCCTTGTTAACTGAAGGTGGAAATTTCTTTTTTACTTTTCCTTCTTTTATTTTGCTTTTGGTTGGTTTCAAGAGTTGCAAGTGAATTCAGAATGCCCTTTCCCCCACAATCTTCAACCAGAATTTTCCAGTTGAAGAAGAAACATTCTTGAATATTCTTGCCTCTAAATGCAACCCTTCTGGGGTTTCTTGGAATTTTGGGATCTAGCGGGACCTCCAGGGTTGGAGCTTCACTGCTCTCTATAAACAGGCCATTCCTCCCAACCAGATAAACTTCCCTCAGAACCCTGCCCCCCAACACACTGTCTGCTCCAGTCACATCTCACTTCCCAAAAACAGTTTTGTGTAGTCTGTAGAGTGTTGTGCACATGTCAGTTATTTCTCCTACTGCCTTGGCTAGGACGCCTTCCCCCTCTGCCCCTTCCCCGGGGCCCTCGGTGCAGCCCCTTGAATCTGAATGCCGCCTGTTTTCCTCCAGAGCAGTGCTTCCTGGGAAATGGCACCACCTGTTGCCCAAGTTGAAAACATGGGAGCCGGTCTAAATTCTTCCTTCTCGCTCTGCTGCTGCTGCTGCTAAGTCACTCAGCTCCTGCGATTACTCACCCTCGAAGTCGTCTCAGTTCTCTTTCCGGCCGATCCTCACCACGCTTCTTGCTTCTCACACTGCCACTGCGGGGTTCTGTGTTCCTGCATCCCTGCTTGGACCAGCCTTGCTGCCTGGAACTCTCCCTCACCAGCCGCCCACTTCACACGGGAGCACGTGTGCTCCTCCTTCAACGCAACCACATCGCATCTCCGGCTCGCCCCTTACTTCTACCTTCAGACTCCTTATTGGTTTTCCATTCTCGTCGGTTAATTCCAAACATCTGTCCTGGAAACAAGGCCCTCCAGGACCTGGCTATCACTGTCTGTCCCACCTCTCTTCCCCAGCACTCTTCTTTGCTGCTGGCTTTGCCAAACAAACGGCAGTCTTTCAAAAGACTGCATTTTTCCCTACCAATTTTTAAAAAATTATGGTAAAATCCACCAACATAAAAGAGTGTTTAAACAGCTCTTCTCCCTCTGTTTGGAAAGTAACTGACTCCTGTTTATGTTTCAAAACCAAGTGCAGGCATCATGTTCTATAAAACTTTCCTATCACGTACCCCTGGTCTGATTTCCGTTGTTCCTTTCTTCTGTTTCCTTAGAAAGCTCTGCATACTTCTCTACAAACATAGCATTATGCTGTCATTTTTGGTTTGTCTTCTACAATTAAAACATAAGGCCCTTAAGACCAAGGACAATATCTTGTTTCTGGATTCCCAGTCCTTAGCCTATACTCTTGGTGTGTAACAGGGATTAAACAAATATTGAAGAGCAATAACAAAAAATGAACTATCTTCTCTGTATTTACATTTTGTTGACAACAGGACAGGAAATGACTAACAGAAATTCCAGAAACCCAGGCTCTTCCACACGCCCCCACTAACCCTGCTTGTCCCCACTAACCCTGCTAGCCCCCACTAACCCTGCTTCCAACAGGGCAGTCTTTGGTTAGTGACATGTTGATTTAGATTGCCCTCCAGCCGATGGAAAGCATACATGGCATGGACTCTGAATCCATTCTGTGTACCAGTGTTGCCTAATTTGTCAATAGGTTGTACCTGTGTAATCCTTACTGGTAGTAAAGAGGTTCTCTTTGAGTTCGAAAAAACTAATGTAACATTTGTTTACTGATATGACATCATATTAGGTATGAGGGTATCAGGGTATTAGGTTAACTGGAAAATAGGAGCCTGAATCTAACTGATCTGGTCATGTGGGCTGAAGGGACTAATATACATTAGACTTTGACCAGCCTGTTAACTGGACCAGTAACAGTCTATGGATCCAAATGTAGTAGAGGACAACTATATTTCGTTGATCCTAAGGTGCCCTTGATTTCACATTTTAATGTCTCTGAACCTGAAAAGTATCTTAAAACAGATGGCATCTAAGATTTGGAGAAATGCAATATTATAATAAGTGTAAGAGAAATCCATCATGTCACTTTTATACCAGAAAAACATAATAACCACTATTAATTGATTTAATAGTAACTGAGCCTGGAATATCACACATTAAAACAGGGGAGTAATGAATCACTAAAAACTTGAATTTGTCTTGACTGTAGGAGAATTTTCAATGACTTGGTAATAAAAACCATCAGTTAACAGATCACCAGCCCAGGTGGGATGCATGAGACAAGTGCTCGGGCCTGGTGCACTGGGAAGACCCAGAGGAATCGGGTGGAGAGGGAGGTGGGAGGGGGGATCGGGATTGGGAATACATGTAAATCCATGGCTGATTCATATCAATGTATGACAAAACCCACTGGAAAAAAAAAATAATAATAAAAATAAATTAAAAAAAAATAAATAAAAACCATCATTTATGAGCCCTTCCTAATTACCAGGGAAAATACATACATTACCATTAATCCTTACCCTCCTAACCTGGAAAGTAGGTGTTGTTAATTCTGTTTTTTAGATGAAGATCAGATGAAGTCTGGACCTGCCCAAGGTCAAACAGCTAGAAAATGTAAGATATGTTCAGATTTCAAATCCTATTACCTTAATTTCATCCTATGTTCCCTCCTGAATCAAGAACTGACCCTAAAGATAAAATAATTGTTACCTAAGACCAAAGAGGAGATCCAACCAGTCCATCCTAAAGGAGATCAGTCCTGGGTGTTCATTGGAAGGACTGATGTTGAAGCTGAAACTCCAATACTTTGGCCACCTGATGCAAAGAGCTGACTCATTTGAAAAGACCCTGATGCTGGGAAAGATTGAGGGCAGGAGGAGAAGGGGATGACAGAGGATGAGATGGTTGGGTGGCATCACTGACTCAATGGACATGGGTTTGGGTGGACTGTGGGAGTTGGTGATGGACAGGGAGGCCTGGCGTGCTGTAGTTCATGTGGTCTCAAAGAGTCAGACACAACTGAGCAACTGAACTGAACTGAAGACCAAAAAAAATCGTTTTGGACTTCAATGATGGTCCAGTTATTAAGAGTCCACCTGTCAGTGCAGGGGACACGAGTTTGATCCCTGGACCTGGAAGATCCCACATGCCTTGGAGCAACTAAGCCTGTGTGCCACAACTACTGAACTCGTGCTCTAGAACCCACATGCTGTAACTACTGAAGCCCACGGGCCTAAAGCCCGTGCTCCGCAACAAGAAAAGTCATCACAGTGAAAAGTCCAGGCACTGCAACAAAACAGTATCACCGCAGCTCGAGAAAGCCTGTATACAGTAATGAAGACCTAGAGCAGTCAAAAATAATAAATAAATAAAAATTAAAAAAAATTTTTTTTTCGTTTGAGTAATTGCATCATCATTGAGGAAACATACTTGTTCTGTGTTTGAAACTAGTGAAGAAGATAAATAAGAAAGTCTTGAGCAAAACTTTTTGGGTTTGGTTTATAAGATCTCTGAGAATGGAAATTCATGAGGTTATTTCATCCTGAATAACCATAAATATGAAGTTAAGTTCAGCTTCACCAAAAGTTCAGTGCTAGCTAGAACTGACCACCCAATATATTATAGCTTTTTGTGCCAATATGTAAAGGCCTTTGAGACTTAAGATTTTCTATCACTAAGGCTAAAGGCATTTTGTCCTAAACCTTTCCTGCTGTGATTTTAAATTTGTAGAAATACCAATAAAACAGCACCCTATGGATGAACTTGAATCCTTCTCTCCTGTCTCTTCTTCCTACAACAACATCAGTCTCAATGTAGCTTGTGTTTATCAAGCTCCCTTGGATTGTTGACTCCACATAAGTGGCCCCGTGGCCTCCACTTCTGGTTGTGCCTGATACTAGGATGTTCCCTTTCCCCTTACTAGCCTGTTCTGATTCTATACTTATGTCCTAGCTTGCCTCGACCCAGAATATTGCCTTGAACCTGAGTTTTGACTGTTGCATGCCCTAGGTAGGTTATAGAAGACATTTATGCACCATAAAGAAGTGAAAGTGAAAGTGTCAGTCGTTCAGTCATTTCCAACTCTTTGCAACCTCCATGGAATTCTCCAAGCAAGAATACTGGAGCACGTTGCCATTTCCTTCTCCTCAGATCTTCCCAACCCAGGGATCAATCCGGGATCCCTATATTGCAGGGAGATTCTTTGCCACCTGCACCATGAGGACCACCAGCACCATAAAGTACTAACTAGTCATCGTGTCTTTATTTTATCAGGAAAATTTATGCTAATTATTGATGTTTTTGTGCTTATGTGTGTGTGTGTGTGTATATATATATATATATATTTTTTTTTTTTTTTAAAGCATAAAGACAGCTTTATGGGAATTCCCTGGTGGTCCAGTGGTCGGGACTTCACACTTTCACTGCTAGGGCCCTGGGGTTTGATCCCTATAGGGGAACTAGGGACTGCAAGGAGATCCAACCTGTCCATCCTAAAGGAAATCAGTCCTAAATATTCATTGGAAGGACTGATGTTGAAGCTGAAACTCCAATACTTTGGCTACGTGATGCAAAGAGCTGACTCATTTGAAAAGACCCTGATGTTGGGAAAGATTGAAGGCGAGAGAAGGGGGTGACAGAGGATGAGATGGTTGGATGGCATCACCGACTCAATGGACCCAAGTCTGAGTAAACTCTGGGAGTTGGTGATGGACAGGGAGGCCTGGCGTGCTGCAGTCCATGGGGTCTCAAAGAGTTGAACATGACTGAGCGACTGAACTGAACTGAGGGGAACTAAGATCCCACAAGCTGAGCAGCACAGTCAAAAACAAAAATCAGCAACATCCTCCTCAGCTTTATTGAGATAAATTTACACGCTATAAAATTCACCCTTTTAAGTATACAGTTCAGTGTAATTACAGAGTTTTTGCAACCATCACTGCAGTCTAACTTCAGAATATTTTCATCAGCTTCCAAGGAAACTCCATGCCCATTTGCAGTCACTTTTCAGCCCTAAGCAACCACTATCTACTTTCTGTCTCTGTGGATTTGCCTGTTCCGGACAATTCATATAAACGGAATCATACAGTATGTGGTCTTTTGTGTCTGGCTGCTTTCAAGGTTCATCCATGCTGTTGTTGTGTACTTCATTCCTTTTTTATGGCCAGAAAATACTCCTTTGTATGGATATAACACCTTTTATTTATCCATTCATCAGTTGATGGGCATTTGGGTTGTTTCCACTTCTTAATTATTATGAATAATTCTATGAACATTCTTGTGCAAGTTTTTGCATTTATATATATTTTGATTTCTCTTGGATAGATACTTAGGTGAAAGTACTGGTTCATATGGTAACATTATGCTTAATATTTTGAGGAACTGCCAAATAATTTTCCAACATGGCTGCACCATTTTACATTCACATTGGAAATATATGAAGATTTCAACTTCTTCATGTTATTGAAAATACTTATTATCTTTTTAATTTCACCTTACTAGTAGATGTGAAATGGTATGTCAATGTGGTTTTGATTTGCATTTCTCTGGTAACTAGTGATATTGAGAATCTTTTCATGTGTTTATTGGCCATTAGTATAACTTATTTGGAGAAGTGTTTATGCAAATCCTTTGCTCCTCTTTAAATTGCGTAGTCTTTTCATTGCTGACTTATATGAGATATTTATGACCTAACTTGGTTAACATATGATGGGCCAACTATGCTCACAACCCAAAACTACCTGCTATTCTGTTGGGTGGAACCCGTTTAAGATCTTACTGTCTCCTAGGTTAACATCTCATCTGTGGCAAGCAGCCACACATCCTTTGACCTTGGGAATTCTGAGAAGCATATGCCATTCCAAATTAGCTGCAGCCATTGTCTCTCAGATTTCCCCAGTATATCTCAGACCTCAGTACTTTTAGTTCAGTTCAGTCGCTTAGTTGTGTCTGACTCTTTACAACCCCATGGGCTGCAGCACGCCAGGTTTCCCTGTCCATCATTAACTCCTGGAGCTCACTCAAACTCATGTCCATCGAGTGACTGATGCCATTCAGTCATCTCATCCTCTGTCGTGCCCTTCTCCTCCTGCCCTCAATCTTTCCCAGCATCAGGGTCTTTTCCAGTGAGTCAGTTCTTCGCATCAAGGGGCCAAAGTATTGGAGTTTCAACTTCAGCATCAGTCCTTCTGATGAATATTCAGGACTGATTTTCTTTAGGATTGACTGATTTGATCTCCTTGCAGTCCAAGGGACTCTCAAGAGTCTTCTCCAACACCACAGCTCAAAAGCATCCGTTTTTCGGTGCTCAGCTTTCTTTATGGCCCAACTTTATATCCATACATGACTACTGGAAAAACCATAGCTTAGACTAGACGGGCCTTTGTCAGCAAAGTTATGCCTCTGTTCTTTAATATGCTGTCTAGGTTGGTCACAGCTTTTCTTCTGAGGAGCAAGTGTCTTTCAGTTTCATGGCTGCAGCCACCATCTCCAATGATTCTGGAGCCCAAGAAAATAAAGTCTGTCTTGTTTCCATTGTTTCCCCATCTATTTGCCATGAAGTGATGGGACCAGATGCCATAATCTTCAGTTTTTTAATGTTCAGCTTTAAGCCAGCTTTTTCACTCTCCTCTTTTACTTTCATCAAGAGGCTCTTTAGTTCCTCTTCGCTTTCTGCCATAAGGGTGGTGTCATCTGCATTTCTGAGGTTATAGATGTTTCTCCCAGCAGTCTTGATTCCAACTTATGCTTCATCCAAGCCCAGAATTTCACATGATGTACTCTGCATACAAGTTAAATGAGCAGGGTGACAGTATACAGCCTTGTTGTACTCCTTTCCCAATTTTGAACCAGTTCATTGTATTATGCTAACAGTTTTATGTTAAAATTGGCTGTTGCTTCCTGACCTGCATAGAGATTTCTCAGGAGGCAGGTAGGTGGTCTGGTATTCCCATCTCTTGAAGAATTTTCCACAGTTTGTTGTGATCCACACAGTCAAAGGCTTTAGTGTAGTCAATGAAGCAGAAGTAGATGCTTTTCTGGAATTCTCTTGGTTTTTCCATGATCCAGTGGATGTTGGCAATTTGATCTCTGGTTCCTCTGCCTTTTCTAAATCCAGCTTGAACATGGAAGCTCTTGGTTCATGTACTGTTGAAGCCTAGCTTGGAGAATTTTGAGCATTACTTTGCTAGTGTGTGAGATGAGTGCAACTGTGCAATTGTTTGAGGATTCTTTGGCATTGCCTTTCTTTGGGATTGGAATGAAAACTGACCTTTTCCAGTCCTGTGGCCACTGCTGAGTTTTCCAGATTTGCTGGCATTCAAATTCAAGTGCAGCACTTTAACAGCATATTTTAGGATTTGAAATAGCGCAGCTAGAATTCAGTTAGACTATAAGTCCTGTTTAAAGGCTGAAAAATACTCTATTGTATGTATATAACCACACTTTGTTTATCTACTCTTCTGCCAATGGACATTTGGGTTGTTTCCACCTCTTTTGGCCATTATGAATAATGCTACTAGGGACATGGGTGTGCAAATATCTGTTGGAGAACTCAAAGGAATCAATTCTTCTGAGTATATGCCCAGAAACTCAGTTCTACTTCTAAAGCTTCTTTCCCTCCCAATGTCCTGGAGTCTGGGCTGCCTCTTGACGTTTGAACCATCCTTCTGTGGCAGCTGCTGCTCACAGCACTCCACTAGGCCCACACTGGGCAGTTATTCTAGCCATTCTCTTCTGTGTCACTATTCTTCTGGCAATAACAGTCTTTTCTTTCAATTTACCCTCTTGCTTTCCAAACCCCAGTCCTGCCCCTCATCACTTTCTGAAGAAGATGCAGCTATACATGTCTGAATCCTACCTATGCACATGGTTGACTTTTATCCAAGGTGGCTTCTTGGGCCTCCATGTAAAGCAATGGCTGCAAATAGATGAGGTGGGGCAGGGAGAGATTTGTGATGGGGGTTATAATTTCATTTGTTTATCTTATTCTAATTGTAGAGTGTCCATACCTCAAGGAAAGGGATATTTGACACTTGAAATAAAGTCAAACATTCACAGAAAACCTGCTGTGGAAAGAAAGGATTTATTTTGTGAATGTGATAGAAATCATGTAAGTGCTTTCAATGGGAAATGGAAAAAATACACACTGGCCATTATATTCTCTATTTTGAAAATTATAGAATATCAGCCTATCTCCAAAGGCACAGAAAAAGTGAAGACTCCAATATTTGCTGATAAAGGCCTTCTGTGGGCCTGGGCTTGGTTTGGCTGGATCATGGTTTATAAAGTATTCTATAGGGTATAAGATATTATTTTACCCATGGAGTTTTCAGGATCCAGCTTCTTTTTTCAAGGAATTTATAGATTTAAACAAATATCCATCAAGCTTTTAGTGAGCAGTGTTTCTGTACTGCAGTACAGGCAGATTCTTTACCAACTGAGCTACGAGGGAAGCCCATGTTTCTGTCCTAGGCAGAATTTAAAATGAAAAGAGACTATTGGGGTGGGAGAAGTAGTGAGAAGAAAAAGCTATTACTTTTATTTAAATTGTTAAAAGAGAAAAGCTCTTCTTTCATCTGGGGATAAGGCATAGCTTGAAGGGTGGTGGCATGTTGATCAGTCCCGTAACAATGGGTTTGGTCTCTATGTCCTTTGTCTCCCCCAGGGGTTTCAGGACAAAATTTTGCAGAATGGTGGTTAAGAACAGGAACAGCTCCATTTGGGCCAGGCCCTCTCCAATACAGGCTCGTTTCCCTGAAAGGAGGAGACAGTTCCATTAGCTTGTTCCACAATTAAATATTACAATAGCCTATATTCAAACACATACTCCTAACAGCCACTGAAAACACTGGTCAGAAAAGTGACAGCTTAGAAGCAGCTAGAGGACGATCAACTGATTCAGTTCAGTTCAGTTCAATTGTTCAGTCGTGTCCGACTCTTTGCGACCCCTTGAACCACAGCACGCCAGGCCTTCCTGTCCATCACCAACTCCCGGAGTCTACCCAAATCCACGTCCATTGAGTCAGTGATGCCATCCAACCATCTCATCCTCTGTTGTCCCCTTCTCCTCCTGCCCTCAATCTTTCCCTGCATCAGGGTCTTTTCAAATGAGTCAACTCTTCACATCAGGTGGCCAAAGTTTAGGAGTTTCAGCTTCAATATCAGTCCTTCCAAAGAATGCCCAGGACTGATGTCCTTTAGGATGGACTTGTTGGATCTCCTTGCAGTCCAAGGGACTCTTAAGAGTCTTCTCCAATGCCACAGTTCGAAAGCATCAGTTCTTTGGTGCTCAGCTTTCTTTATAGTCCAACTCTCACATCCATACATGACTACTAGAAAAACCATAGCCTTGACTAGACAGATCTTTGTTGACAAAGTAATGTCTCTGCTTTTTAATATGCTGTCTAGGTTGGTCATAACTTTCCTTCCAAGGAGTAAGCGTCTTTTAATTTCATGGCTGCAATCACCATCTGCAGTGATTTTGGAGCCCAAAAAAAATAAAGTCAGTCACTGTTTCCACTGTTTCCCCATCTATTTGCCATGAAGTGATGGGACCGGATGCCATGATCTTAGTTTTCTGACTGTTGAGCTTTAAACCAGCTTTTTCACTCTCCTCTTTTACTTTCATCAAGAGTCTCTTTACTTCTTCACTTTCTGCCATAAGGGTGGTATCATCTGCATATCTGAGGTTATTGATATTTCTCCCTGCAATCTTGATTCCAGCTTGTGCTTCCTCCAGTCCAGCGTTTCTCATGATGTACTCTGCATATAAGTTAAATAAGCAGGGTGACAATATACAGCCTTGATGTACTCCTTTTCCTATTTGGAACCAGTCTGTTGTTCCATGTCCAGTTCTAACTGTTGCTTCCTGACCTGCATATAGGTTTCTCAAGAGGTAGGTCAGGTGGTCTGGTATTCCCATCTCATTCAGAATTTTCCGCCGTTTATTGTGATCCACACAGTCAAAGGCTTTGGCATAGTCAAGAAAGCAGAAATATATGTTTTTCTGGAATTCTCTTGCTTTCTTGATGATCCAGCAGATGTTGGCAATTTGATCTCTGGTTTCTGTGCCTTTTCTAAAACCAGCTTGAATATCTGGAAGTTCACGGTTCACGTATTGCTGAAGCCTGGCTTGGAGAATTTTGAGCATTACTTTACTAGTGTGTGAGATGAGTGCAATTGTGAGGTAGTTTGAGCATTCTTTGGTATTGCCTTTCCTTGGGATTGGAATGAAAACTGACCTTTCCCAGTCCTGTGGCCACTGCTGAGTTTTCCAAATTTGCTGATCAACTGGTACAGTTCCTCTAACAAACCATAATTTCTCTAAAGAGATTTATACTCTTAATTCAGTAGTTCTCCTGGGGATTTATCTGTTGGAACTACAGATTCACCAATGAGGATGTCACTTGCATTATTATTTATGACGCTGATGAGTTAGATGAACGCTAGACATACACCTATGTTAGATTAATTAAATAAGTCATTGTGCAACTATCATGCAATGCCACCTAAACATGTTTGTATGGAAGATTATTTAATACCACAGGCTGTCTTTTAAAAACATATTAACTGTTATTTTTGAAAATACTAATCAAATAATTGACTAGGATAACAAAGAAAAAAAAATATGTGCTGAGTGATCTTAAGTTGTCTTTATGACCTTATGAGAAATAGCAACTGGGAGCCAATCAGCTCTTGCAAAGAGGCAAGGGTATGTGGGGCTCTGGATTTCAGAGGGGAAGGAAGAGAATGAAATGACCAAAGTCCCTCTGATGGCCTCTGGCTGTAAGAATCAGAAAATTAATACAATAATGTTTAATCATTTTAAAAGAAGAAAGAAACCTGAACATTCTGTTTTAGAAAAGTTGTATATTACAGAAGGGAGATCAACAGGTAAGAGTCTACAAAAGGAGGTCTCTTTGTTATCTGATAATAACATCTGAATTGAATTGGTTTGCCTTGATTTTTTAAAAAATTGGTATTGTACTTAGTCACCAGATAACAAAATAGTCCTTGAAAGACTTATTTGATCCTATTGGTACACAGACTTAAATGGCTTCATCTTGATTTAGAGGGTTATAGCAGATTGATTTGATTAACTTTGCGATCATTAGTGGACTACTTACATACATTTAGTAAAGCTAAAAGTTGTTCAAAAGGTTCATGTGTATGGTTTGGATGGTGTGTATTTATATTTACCAATGGAAAAAGCCACGAAGTATTTTGTTTTCCTGAAGCTGCCATTTTTATCCAAAAAATGGCCTGGGTCAAACTTCTCTGGGTTAGGAAACTCCTTGCAGTCGTACAAGATGGAAGACAGTAACGGCAATACAACAGTACCCTGCAACCAAGAAAAAGAGAGTGGAATGGCATGTTATCATACTTATCTTTGGTTCATAAAAAGCCTAACACTTTTAAATATAGTGGGTTAAACAGGACCGAGAACTCTTAAAGCTTGTGTGAGAGCTTTCTGTCTTGTGTGAGAGTTTTTTCACACCCACTATCATACAATACCTTTTATCGAATAATAAGATGGTTCTCTGGGGGAAGAGCACTGTTACAGTCAATGTGCAATAAACAATTGTTTACAAACTAAGATTTGCAGCTCATATTGTTTAGACATGTGCTTTATTAGAACTGCCACCTCAAATTGGAAGAGTTCACTTTTCACAATTTTTTTCTTTCTGAATTCAGGTGTGAATGTAAGAAAATAAGATATAGTGCCTTGTAATCTACAAAATCTATTGGCTCAAACCCCACCTCCTCACTTCTAAAATGGAGTGCATGTGTGTATGTTTGTTGCTCAGTCATGTCCAGCTCTTTGCGACCCCATGAACTGAACTGTAGTCAGCCTGGTTCCTCTGTCCATGGAATTTTTCAGGCAAGAATACTGGAGAGGGTTGCCATTCCTTTCTCCAGGGGATCTTCCCAACCAAGGGATCAAACCTGGGTCTCCTGCATTGCAGGCAGATTCTTTACTGTCTGAGCCACCATACACTTTCCTCTTTGCCCCATTAGAACCTATGAGGTTTAAATGACAAAATGATAATGACCATTGATACAGGATGCTTCACATTTACCTGACATTGTGTTTAATTGTTTATAAATCTCACTGAATTCTTACTTCAACCATATTCACTAGGATTTTGTTTTTTTGGCTCATTGTATATATGCAGAAACTGAGATTCAGAGAGAAGAAACAATTTCCTTGAGGTTATTAGCAAGTGGCATGATTAGAATTTGACCCAACTTCTATCTGATCATAAAGCACCCCTATTTAAGTGAAAGCCTCCTCTTTCCATTTTTACTTCATTTTTTATTTCCTGAAACATTATTTCACAATTTTTGGAGTAGGTAATACATGTACATGGTATATAAAAAAAGTCAAAGTGAAAATAAGTTTCTTTTTCCTATACTCAAGTTCCTTGGTTTCCTTCTTTCTCTTTTTTTCCCTTGGTTTCCTTCTTAATGTAATCACTGCTATCAGAAATTTATTCCTATTTTATTATAGGTGGGGCTTCCCTGGTGGTTCAGATGGTAAAGAATCTGCCTGCAGTGCAGGAAACCCAGGTTCAGTCCCTGGGTCTGGAAGATCCCCTGGTGAAGGAAATGGCAACCCACTCCAGTATTCTTGCCTAGAAAATTCTGCGGACAGGGGAGCCTGGTGGAGTCACAAAGAGTCAGACATGACCGAGCAACAGAACAGAAACTCTTTAATATTATCAAAAGCACTTTCTGTATAAATGAGATTACCATGTGGTTTTTCTTTAAATTCTATTTCTATGGTGAATTTTATTAAACCAAATTTTCTGGTGTTAGACCTTCCTGTGTTCCTGATTACCTTCACTTGCTGATGGTATAGCATTTTTAATGTGATACTAGACTTATGTGTTAATAGACTTTTACACTGGGATTTGGCAGTAAGGTTGGGGGCTGTTTCAGTTTTGCAGTAGTCTGGTCAGGTTTGACACCTTTTCTTCCTCTTCTACACTCTCAAATGTAAAACCCAATCCTTTAATCACTACAGAAGACTGACTACATCCCCAGTGTGCATGTGAATGTTTTGATCACTGTTAATTATTATGGGCAGCAATGTCCCAAATGTCCTGGTACAAGAGATCTTGGGAGCAGAGAATTTGGGTTAAAGAAAGTGACACTTGATTACCTTAGAGCTGCAGATACACTGTCCATCTCTTCCCCCTTTTTAAAATCTATCATGGAAAATCAGATTTCTGTTTCCACAAGATTCATACTAATGCAAATCACTTCTCCCTTAATATATACTATTATACATGAGAGTGTGAGGAGCCTTGGAAGCCCTGGGTTAGCTTCCCCATTCCAGGAAGGCAAGGGCAGAACCACAGAGGTGACACAGTGGCCTGAGAGTACACTGCATAGGAGTGATGGATTTTAAACCCAGGCCATGTAACTCAGGCCTTGTGTTCTTTCCATGTCTCTCAACTGCCTTTCTTCCTGAAACAGCTACGATGCCTCTAACAGGCCCCATCTACCATGGGGTGGAGTGGTACTATGTTGCATCTTCTATCTCAGCCAGCTTTCCCAGCCACCTCTAACCTTGGGGATGACATATTGTCTGAATTTTGTGTCCCGGACCACAGCATGGGCTAAGTTAGAAGGAATGAGGGTGATGTATCTTTGTATCTCATGCAACACAGCCTCTGTATAGGGCAGCTTCATCTTGTCCTTCATACAGGGACTTCGGGTGCGTCCAATCACACGGTCAATTTCTTCATGAACTTTGGCTGCAGAGACATGAATCATGAATCCTACTTAAGAGACGTGTTCCCTGGATACTTGGAAATGCTTACAATGTGGAAAGAAAGTGGCCTGGAAACGGCTCCCAAGGTCAAAGACATGTTGCTAAACAACCCATAACTTTGTTCCTCATAGAATTTCTTTTTTTTTTTTTTTAATTTCAGTATAAAATCTTTATTCTTAGAATGCTCTTTTTTAAATTAATTAATTCATTTTAATTGGAGGCTAAGTACTTTACAATATTGTAGTGGTTTTTGCCATACATTGACATGAATCAGCCTTGGGTGTACATGTGTTCCCCATCCTGAACCTCCCTCCCACCTCCCTCCCCATCCCATCCCTCAGGGTCATCCCAGTGCTCCGGCCCTGATCACCCTGTCTCATACATCAAACCTGGACTGGTGATCTATTTCACATATGGTAATATACATATTTCAATGATATTCTCTCAAATCATCCCACCCTTGCCTTCTCCCACAGAGTCCAAAAGTCTGTTCTTTACATTTGTGTCTCTTTTGCTGTCTCGCATACAGGGTCATCGTACCATCTTTCTAAATACCATATATATGCATTAATATACTGTATTGGTGTTTTTCTTTCTGACTTACTTCACTCTGTATAATAGACTCCAGTTTCATCCACCTCCTTAGAACTGATTCAAATTCATTCTTTTTAATAGCTGAGTAGTATTCCATTGTGTATATGTACCACAGCTTTCTTATCCACTCATCTGCTGATGGATATCTAGGTTGTTTCCATGTCTTGGCTATTGTAAACAGTGTTGTGATGAACATTGGGGTACACGTGTCTCTTTCAATTCTAGTTTCCTCAGTGTGTATGCCCAGCACTGGGTTGCTGGGTTGTATGGAAGTTCTATCTCCAGTTTTTTAAGGAATCTCCACTCTGTTCTCCATAGTGGCTGTACTAGTTTGCATTCCCAGCAACAGTGTAAGAGGTTTCTTTTCTCTGCATCCTCTCCAGCATTTATTATTTGTAGACTTTTTCATAGCAGCCATAGAATTTCTGTTTTCTATATTGCTGCAAAGACCAGAGATTCCGCTTCAGGAAACATAAAAGCTGCATTAGGTATGTCCTTGGCCTCCTGCCTGAACTGGTTTGTCCTCCTGTACAGGTGAGGAGATGACCTCTGTGCAGGGATTAAGATTTACCCCAGATTCCTGGCAAAGCAGCTGCAGAGGGGAAATGTTTAATCCTCACTCTAGTGGGAGCATCTCCTCTGTCAGTCTACTAACATTTTGTGGGAACAGCAAACACCATTTTGTTGAACAAAATACTTGCTTTCTAAGACCTGTGCCCTGAGAATATGATTGAGAAAATCAAGCTAGTACAATGTCATTTTTGAATTTTAAAATATATTGGAGCTAAAAATCCTCTTTGGGGAGACTGATCCATTTTCAAGATGAAAAAAACAAAGGCCTATGAAGTGAAATAACTTGTCTGAGGTCACACAGTCAGGTATTGGTGGCTGAGAATGAGAATCCAACATGGGAACCCATGCATCCCTCATCTAAATTGGGCTGACTCTGCAACATTATATCATATATAGAAGAGCTGGGATTCAGAAGCTCCTCTGCTTTTAAACTTAAAAAGTCTTTGATTTGTAAAGGTCTCTCTTGCTTATCAACATCACTTGATAGAATTTTGATCTGTAAAACCAAACCACATGGGTGGCCCTATGCATGATGCTCGCCAAGGCTGTCCAGAGAAAGAGAAGTTGTCACAGACAGTAGTACCTTCCTACCTTCACCAGTTCCAGGAGCTCCTATTTTATCCTGAATAAATACTTAGGATATTTGCTGTACCTTGAACCTCAGGGTATTTCATTAGGAGCAGGAACCCATAACTCAGGGTGGCAGTGGTTGTCTCTACTCCTGCTGAAAACAGATTTGATCCACAGGTTGCTAAGTTTTCCAAGTGAAATTCAGACTCTGGGTTCTCTTTCTCCTGTAGATGGTAGAGTAAAAAAGAAGGCAATGGCTTATCAGAGCTCCATGATCACACCCCATCACTGGTAATAGGCTTCATTTTGTGCGTGGTAGGGTAGTAAATTTTTAAAAATCAGTCATGGAATTGAAACTTCTGGTTCAAATTCCAGGTTAGTCAATGATCAGATGTATGCCCTTGACAAGTTACCTTACCTCTTTACTCAACTTCATAATAACCTGTTAACACTCAGTTAACGGAATCTTCTTTGATTATATTTAATGAAAAAGACTAGATGTGAGCACAATGTAGATACATCAACTAGTTTGGAACTGGTCTGTTTCCTTCAGACCAGTGATACAAAGCATGGGAAATTGATACTACCTCAGCCCTTTAGAGTATTGTAGTGAAGAATATAGAGGTCAATTAAATATTTTGTTAAAGTATGATAAGTGCTATGAAAGAAAATTTCAGGGTAGTATTTGATTCATCATTTTACTCCTTTTACCAACCACCACGGACTGATAGAGAGTTGGTATGAAGGAAAATTTTTAAATGACTGAATTAAAAACCTAACTATTTTTTTTTCTCTTTCCCAGACAAACATCTAGTCCTCTGAGGGCCAACAACAAACTTTTCCATCAGAATGAAGAGGATATTTCAATGCACATTGTTGATAAGTGGAGTGATCTTAAATGTCTCTGCTAACTCCAGGGAAATTTCTGAGAAGGAAAGAGAGCATCATCATGCCTTCCTTCAGCATGTTTTCTAAGGAAGTCAAGCTTTCTAAATCAGCCCTCCCAGAGATTAAGAAGACTAAACAGGTTATTATTTACTGTTTGCTATAACTTGCACATTTATGATATAATTGCACAGTATTTTTCTTTTGCTTATTAATGTATATTTGGGGAATTTTGACATGAAAGTCAAAGTGTTAGTTGCTTAGTTGTGTCCAACTCTTTGCAATCCTGTGGACTGTAGCCTGCCACACTCCTCTGTCCATGGAATTCTCCAGGCAAGACTACTGGAGTGAGCAGCCATTCCCTCCTCCAGGGGATCTTCCCAACCCAGAGATCAAACCTGGGTTTGCCTGCTTTGCAGGCAGATTCTTTACTGTCTGAAATAACGCTTTACTGGGGAAGCCCAACTTTGGCATAAACGAGGTTAATTTTACAGGGCTCAAGGAATTATTTTCAGATTTTAAGTTGTTACATAGGTATATATACTGAAATATCATTTTTTCAGAAATACAAAAATTGAAATTATATTGGTAAAAGTCTCGTGCACACAACAAAAACATGGAACACTTCACAAATTTGTGTGTCATCCTTGCACAGGGACCATGCCAACCTTCTCTGTATCATTCCAATTTCAGTGTACGTGCTGCCAAGATGAGCACTGAATATCCTTTTGCAGTCTATAACAATAGCTTGTCACAGTTTTGACTGTTTTCCTACTGATGTTCTCATGGACATTGATGCTGGTATCTTATGCCAGTGATGTTCTAAGAGCTGGTGGCTGTGTGATACTTGCTATTCAATATGTT